>NC_141143.1:32512624-33992624 GCF_053477565.2 Lygodium microphyllum | reverse complement strand
ATGTTCAGAAGATGGAATTCTTTGGGGTGGCTCAATCTACATGGAGCCAATATTTTGTACGTGTAAACTCCAAATCAAAGAGCACAATCAATATGACAGCTCTAAAGATGAGATTTTCTTAAGAGGGTTCTACCTTGAAAGCTATGACAAGTGGTAGAATATGAGTGTAACATGTAAAAATTGCATGGCAATGCAAACATAATCTGAGAAAGGAATAGAGAGTATACAACAAATATGGAAAGAAAAGAAACTTCTTTAATTCCAAACAAACTGATATAAAGATGGCTTTATCCACCGTGCACTTTCACTGTGAAGCTTAGATGATATGGCAATCTAGATAGATGATAGGTGAAGAGCTTAAGGCTAGCTAGAAGAACTTTGATTGGAGATAGATTGATGATGGTTTTGGAAGGGTCTTCCTTTCATAGCTTGGGAAGGTGATCAAGTTAGCTTGTTTGACCTGCCATATTATAAATTTTCCCAAGGTGGCATGGGAATCTTGGAATATTCCTTTGCTGTTTGGTCGAGGGTGCTGCCCTCGAACCCTCCATTAAGTGGGTTGCTTCCCCCCCCTGAGCTTGCCCAATGAAGGGGCACTTCCATGACTCTCAAACCCTAAAATAGGGGTCCCTAATAACTCCCATACCTCACAACTCAATGCAATGTGCATTGAGTTACTACTAGCTTAACTACTCTATTCAACCTAGAGGCTAGACTCTCAAAGGTCATGTTTTTTGCATCTAATTACATAGCCCTCATTTGACATACAAGTCATTCCCATCCAATGTATGAGCATGCATAGGCTTCTTCTCATAAACTGAGGCCTTTTTACATTGAGTACTAGAGATTATTGGTAGCACCTTACTAGGGTGGGGGATTGAGTATGTGTGTTGTAATGATTGTGGAGTTCTCCAAGCTTTAGGTTATTATTTTATTGTTAGGCCAAGGGCATTGCCCTTCCATTAAGTCGGTTGTTGGCCCCCTTGAGATCCCCCAATTAGGGGGTACTTCCATGACCTTTGAAGCAAAAATAGGGGTCCCTAGTAGCTCCTATACCTCTCAACTCACTATAATGTGCCTTGAGTGGCTACTAGCTTAACTACTCTATTTAACTTAGAGGCTAGACCCTCAAAGGTCACCTTTTTTCCATCTAGTTACATGACCTTCATCTAACATACAAGTCAGGCACCCATCCAATGTGCAGGCTCACATATGGCTTCTTCTCATAATGGAGGCCTTTTTTACTTTGAGCATCATGGACCATTAGTGGCAATTTATGAGGGTGTGGCATTGAGCATATGTGGCATAATGGTTGTGGCCTTCTCTAGATTTAGATTCAAGTGGAGAAATCTTCCAACTTGACTAAAAAAATGTGGAAATCCTAGTTTAAGTGCATTGTTATATGAATGAGCCTATCTTCCATTACTCCTTCGAGGATTCTATTTGGTTCTTTTTTTGTGGTATCTTGTTTGAAAGCTAGCTTCAAGAGGGGTATAAAATCTTCAAGAAAGACATTAAAAAATGGAAAGATATTTGAGATTTCCAAGGGCTTATTGGTCACACCCTGAAACCATCTAGACCATGTATAATTAAGAAAATAATGAGGTAGAGTTTGTTTTGGATAGGATTAACACGTGGAAACCCAATAATGCAAGTCCATTAACCTTAATTTTTCATTTTGAGTGGAAAGGGAGAAAGTCTTTGCTCCCTCACTTAACATCATCCCCCTTACCCAATGAGATGATTAATATACTTAATTGAAGTCTCCTTTGGAACTCTTCTCAATGGGGGTCTAGATTTAAACGTCTTTGGTTTCCCAACATCTAAGCCAAACAATCCAACCTCCTATGACTCATCCTTAAATAAGATTGTTTAGCTAGGGGAAAGGGCTCTTTGATTTGGTTTGGAAAATGATTTTTGCCTAGGTGTAAAGAGAAGGAGAATATATCTTTCAGTGCTTTATGAATTTTGGATACAATAATGCATCATAGAATTTTTGCACTATTGATCTTCAAGGATTTCCACCTTTATAGTCTCACTTGGAAAGAGGTGTTTCTAGGTGAAGCTATTGGAATATGTACTAAAGTTTGGACTTGGCCCATGGCTAACATGCTCTAGTTTATTTAGACAAAGAGAAATAATGCTCTATTCTAGGTTTTCTTTGCATGAACTAAATAGAGTGTATATTGTTATTGTAGGTTGAAATTATGAGTCAAGGTATTGTGAACTAGTGCACAAAGATTTGGAAGTAATAACAAAGGACTCTAAAGTCTATGGGAGAGCCAATTCAAGTTGCCTCTACTGTGTTACAAGAAGATGAATGCCCTACATCTTTTGATATGTGGCCCTTTATTAATGCCATGCATTTTTTTGGGTCTATGCCGCCTTAAGAGTTTATGTGGCTTTACATCTTTTTGATATTTGGCCTCTTGTTTATGCCTTGCATATTTTAGGGTCTATGCCTCAAGAGTTTTTGTGGTGGTTCTTGCTAAAGTTTGCTTAGGCTTGAACCATAAAAAGCTACGTATCTCGCTTCTTATACTGATATGAATGCTTCTTTCACAAAAAAAAGGATAAAGCATGTATAGTAAGTGTTGGAAGAATATATTTTATTGAACCATACATGAATTATTCTCATCATACACCAAAGAGGTTTTTGACCATTTGGACCAACTTTATCTTCATGCTCTTGCAAATCTATAATAGACACATTATATTCAAGAATGAAAATTTCCTTATTGCATCGCTTTAAGAAAGCTTTTCAAAACTTGAGTTGGTTCTAGGATCAAACATACTTGTCTTTTGCCAAATCTACATCCCAAAATCTTAAGCTAAGGCTGGATTCACATTCATTGGGACATAACAAAGCTTGGCATTCCTATAAGCCATTTACCTGGAAAAGATCAACAATTCATGTGATTGTTTGTCAATTTTGTGTGAAAACAATCCTGCCCATTATTATCTAGGGAAAGGCTCTCATTTGGACCATTGTGAATTTTGCCTAACTTGTCTAACGTGGACCAATATTATCTAGGGAAAGGCTCTCATTTGGACCATTGTGAATTTTGCCTAACTTGTCTAAATTTTTTGTAATAGTTATCATATACTTTTTTGAAATTTAGCATTTCATTTGGGATTCTTTGTCAAGCTTAGACCACCCCTTCCAAGTAGAGCAACAAACCCACAAGTTCATCCGTTGGAATCGAACTTGGGTTCTCATGCAACACACATAGATGCCTTGTTGACTCCTCTAAACCAGGAAACCCACGAGTTCATCTGTTGGAATCGAATTTGGCTTCTCATGTAGCACACATAGATTCCTTGCCCACTCCTCTAAACCAAGAAACCCACGAGTTTGTCCATTGGAATCGAACCTGGCTTCTCATGCAACACATATAGATTCCTTGCCCACTCCTCTAAACCAAGAAACCCACGAGTTTGTCCCTGGGAATCGAACCTGGCTTCTCATGCAACACACATAGATGCCTCGTCGACTCCTCTAAACCATGCTGGGTATGATTATCGTATTTTCGAAAAAATCATTAGTTTTTTTCCCCTTTTTATGTGTTTTTTTGTTTTTCTCGCTTTTGCCTGCAACATTCATCTCATCTTCAAGTTCGTCCTCACCTTTCTTTCTTCTCTCCTCTCCTCTCCTCTCTCCCTTCATCTTCATCTCCTCTTTCGCCAATCGGTATCTGAGGAATTTCCTGTCCAGCTTCCATGGCGTAAACCCTAGGCTTCTCCACTGCCATTTGTACATCACCGCCACACCCCTCTCCCTCTAGCATTTCTCCTAATCTGCCACCATTCCTTCGCATTCCCATCTTTCGCCCCTCTTCCTTTTACCCGCTCGATCATTCTAGACGCAAACCGTCGTTGGAAAATGAAAAGAAGAAGGCGTCTCCTTGCGCGCAGGATTGTGCAGTAACAAGGCCCGGGAAAGTGGGAAAGCGCTCTTTTTTAACATCAAAAGTTTGGAACACACACGCACACAGATCTTGGAGCCATGGCAGCAGAAAAGTCCACCATTTCTTGCGGCGGGGGCACAGCTTCTTGCAAAGCTCAGGTGCTTCTTGCAGGTACAGTCTCCTGCTCTGTCTGCCTGGAGGTAGTTGCGGATGGGGCGGAACGATCCATTGCCAAACTCAAGTGCGGCCACCATTTTCATCTCGGTATGTACGCTTTAAGAAATTGGTTATCTTTTAAAGATGTGAACATGCTTGATTGCTCTCTACAGTCACAACCGCATCTTTTCTTAAATCTAGTGCTGAGACGATTATTCTGCCTGTTCAATCTAAGCGTTGTGCCTAATTGCATTCTACCGTGACATATGGTGGAGTAGAGCTCTTTTCCAAAATTTTCTGACACAATAAGGTGGATCAGAATTGGTTGAAACTTTTACCGAAGAGAAGCCACTGTTTTGATTGTGGGGGTATTTTGGAAGATAAGTTAAGATTTTGGTCAGACACGTTTTGGGTGCCCAGGAGCCTTTTTGGGAAGAGCACACAATCTAGCGACTGCTGTTTCTTACACATGTCACAGTGGCAGTTCTCCACGCTGTGATGCCAAAATCTGGGTCTTTAGCTTTACATACTGCCACTGCAATGAATTGAAACACCTACTATGAGTTTAGTTTGCCGATGCATTTCATGCAATGGAGTGATTAGAGTAGCAGTCAGTAATGCTTTTAGGAGAAGATTGTGCCTTGCTTTAGGAAGATCTTTGAGGAGGAACATGGTTTGCTTTGCAGCATTTTACTGTCTGAGAGTAAGCAATAGTGAAGTTATTCACAGAAATGGATGAGCAAGAAATGCTTGGTGATGTGTTAGAAAAGGTGCTACCTTTTTTCGAGGTGATGGCCTAGAAACCCATGTTTGCTTCTGCAGACATCCCCCCCCCCCCCCCCCCCCTCCCCCCCCCTTTGAATTGATCTCATGTGGTAGGTAGTGCCCCTCTAACACTGAAAATGCAGCCGCCTAGGATTTTCTCCACCTGAACACTGAGGTTATCTTATTGTTGAAGGTGATAAAAATCTGAACTAAAGGCTGAAAACACAGCCTTTTGAGAACTTCTCCTGCTGATTCCTGCTCGAAGACAACAAATCTTTCTCAGTTCACATGCCCTTCCGATCGGTCTAGCTGTAGGTTGATGTGCAGCCCTCTTGCTTGCACTTATATGTTGAAAACACAGCTTTTGTGTCATGCTGAAAATTCTTCAGATCTGTATACCTCAGATCAGCCCTTCACTGCTCTGATAACATGTTAAGTATAGTGTTGCAGAAGCGGATGCATAGGCTGAGCGAAAGTGATGAATGCAGAAAGAAAGAGGGAGGACTCAGAAATACAGAATATTGAAGACTGAGAATCTGGAATACATGTGTAAGGGGGCTGGTGTGTGATTATGCACTCAGAACCTTGTTCTTAATGGAGAGCTTAAGAGTACAAAGATGGCGATCATGCTGGATGCAGGCTGCCTAGATAGACTGCTTTTGTTTTTTTGGGGGGGGGGGGGGGATGTGTGTGCAAAAATAGAGCAGGTTGCCCCCCCTGCAAATCTGGTTGAATGCAGATTGCGAGACGGCAATCCAGTTGAATGCCGATTGGACTGCATGTGGCTGCCTGCTGCTAGTTGTGCTGCCCGTTGCCTGTTGCACTGCCCTGACCATGTTAGGGCACTTTAGTTTTTATGCTATTGCACATTGCCGGAGGCCGACTTGTATTTGGCGGTCATTTTGAGGTTGGCTGACTAGTCCTTTCTAGTATTATTTTTCTGTTTACTTAGACAGTCTTCCTCCTCCTTACTCATTCACTTTATGTCACTCAGATACCCATCCTCCAGCACGAGTGCTTCTATTTGGAGAGAGCAAGATTGGTGTCTGAGCCTTTGTAATGTTCTTGTGCCTTGGTATAAGGATTCCATTTCTTGAGCATATTTTCTTTCAGTTCTTGTGTTCTCTGTAGCGTTCTTTTTCACTCTGTGTCCTTGCAGTTTATTGCAGCAGTGTCTCTTTGCTTCGGGTTGCTCACATTTTTTTGACATGGTATTGTAGCCTGCTCCACTTGATTTTGGTGCTGCTTGCTGCATTTGACTGCTGTTTTCAGATTTGATTGTGGATCAATTGCATCAAACAGCCTGCATTTTCTGTAGATCCCTCTCTAGCAGGTTCTGGACAGATCTGCTATGGATTTGCTGATTCAGCCTGTGTTTTCACCAAAGCTGCTGATGATTTTGCTGTTTGTGCAGCAATTTTCAACTCTCTTTTCACAGATATGCTCTCCAGCCGTTAGCGTTTTCAGCCAGATATTCTCTGAGGATGGATGACATGTACGGGTTATTTTACTTTTGTCACTACACTCACTTCACTTTTGTTCCTCGTGTGTGCGAATTGTGCTGCTAACACTAAATTTGTGGTTTGGTTTGAGTCTTGGCATGTGCCTCTCTCTCTCTCTCTCTCTCTAACCCCCTACGCTATTTCATTCTCTCATCTCCTCTCAAATTGTAAGTGTGGGGAAGAACGTGAGAATGACAATACTTTGAACTTAACCAACTTGATCAATTATCACCATGAAAATTATAGGAGAGAGAGAGAGAGAGAGAGAGAGAGAGAGAGAGAGAGAGAGAGAGGAGTCTAACACCTTGTTGAGAGGGGAACCGGTCAGGAATTTATTGAAACAAAACCATGGGCACCAAGTGCTTAGACGATATATAAAAGGACTGTTTTGTTGCAATTTTAAAAATTAGGGTTTTGAAATCCTAATTTTTGTAAACTTCAGACAGTAAGGTGATTTTCTTCTTTAGTGCTTGGATTAGATGAAACTAAGTAGAAAGTGTTTCTTAGATGAGAGATAGTGAAACCAACCTTCCTTTTGTAGATGGGTGGTAAATCCTTAACTACAACTTAAATACAGTAGCAAACAATAAATGTGAATCTGAAAATACAAATTTACCTACTGATCTTGGACAATGCACACTCGATCGGCCCCAAAGTTGGCGTCCCTTTCGGTATTTCGGTATTTCTTTAGCTTTATTGAAGAAAAAGTTGATTTACAATGGGATTCTCGTGATTCCCTTCGCAATCCAAACTCCCCTTGTTGTCGAAAGTGACCAACAAGTCTTCAATTTGATTTGTCCCTTGATTCGGGCACTTAATTGGCCTTCACCCACTTTATAGACGGTGGAAATGTCCCAAATTTAATGGCTGACTAGTCCTCCACGTGAATTTAGTTGAAATTCACCTTTAACCTTGAAAAATCCAAGTTTTGAAGCTTTCAATTTTTGGCATGCTTCCTGAGGCTATTGCTAAATCCTAATTTTTGTTGTAAATTAGGATTTACAGTAGAGAAATACTGAGATCTTTGGAGCAACGTTGTGAAATGGCTGGGAGATAAGAGAGATGTAAAGAGAGAAAATTCAGAGTTTTGTCGCGAAGAATGACTGAAAATCAGTCAAATGTTGTAGTTGCCTTGCCCACAACAGCATTAGATGCTATCGCCTATAGCTGAGATATGCCCACAACAGCATTAAATGCTGTTGCCTATAGCTGAGATATCCAAATCAACTGTCACCTTATACCTGGATGCAATTGCCCAACTCTGGAGGGTCCGAATTTGCAATCACCTCCTTAAAACTCACTCATGGTTGGTTGCAATGGCTGAAAATAGGTTGGCTATGGTTGTTCACAGCTCTTCCACATTTGCTATAACAAGAATAATCACATTTTTCCTCTTCTTCAGCCTTTTACGAGTTTGTATGGGCAAGTTTGCTAAGTGGTAACCTTTCTACAAGATTTTTCATCATTAAATATTAAATTTCAGTATTTAATTACTGAAAATTAAATCTTATAATTATTTCGATGCCGAGAGAAATAATCTAACTAGCCAATAATTAAATTGGCTAGGCATCTTTCACTCCCGAGTCTCTCTGTGCCATCTTTGACCATTAGATTGGCGTTAGGTATTATTAAACACCACATCTCTAGTGTTACCAACTGACACTTATGGCCAAATGAATGACCTAAGCCAACAATTTACACCAGATATCACTAAGTACTTGTGTAACATAACTTATAACAACTTTTGTCTTTGACATTCCATGATTTTCTGGAGTCTCGTGCTCGTAAATTTACTTTAATCCTAGTTGCATCTTACACGTGTAACGTTTACTTAATCATGTGATTAAAAATTAATCCACATGTTAAGTGAGATTTCAAAAATACTTGTCCTCATGATAGATAGATAAGAGAGTATAAGGCATGCAACGAAAATTTTAGCATGAGAGCTTGTTCCAAATGAAAAGAGGGATGTCTAATATATAGATGTGGGGCTTGGGTGCTTAAAAGTAAAAAGTAGAGGTTACAAATAAAAGTGTTTGTTGAAAATGACAAGTGCAGGGATGTTTGTTTTTTCAAAATGATAATTGTCCTTTTTTAAGTGCCACATGTCACTTTTCTAGAGAAAGAAGCTTTCAAACCTTCTACTCTAAAAATCTCTCAAATGGTTTAAGAACTTGAGATAGCTACTGAAGACAAAATTGTTTCTTGCGAAGTTTTGGAGCCTTTGATGTGAACATAATTTTCGTTTGAGTAACTTTCAAAAATAGTATATCCTAAATTTTAAGAGTTGCCAAATTTAGCTTTTGGAGAACTTCATTATATAGGTTCACCGGTTCATGGTTTGTTTCTTTGATTACAAATATCTGGTTGTACTTTCTGAAACCACTCATTATATAGGTTTTTAGTCAATTTAACTATTTGAGTGTAAAAGTCTTGGTCATCTAAGCTTTTTGGTCAGTGTGACTATTTGACTAAAACTTTTAATTTCTCTTAGGTATCTCGTCAATGACGACCCTAGTATAATTATAGGGTGTTCTGGCCGTTAGTCACCCTTAAATAAATAGATGAATATTTAATTATATTTAAAAATAGTTAAATAATACAAATCACCTTTCAAAGTATATGAGTATCAAATTAACTTGAAATTATTGAGCCGATATATCTTGGTAATAAGTGATATATACAAGGTTTGTTACATCTCTTCCTCTTGAAATCTGTCTTGTGCTCAAGTTGTTGCTTGAAGTATTTCTGATCCTACAGTTTCTTTATAAGTTGCAAGTATTTCTGGATAGTTTTTAAAATACTCTTTTGACATCCATTTAGAATCTAAATAGGAGTAATTTTTAAATTTTAAAATGATTTTTCTAGAAAAGTTTTTTTCTTGTTTTTTGATTACATGAAAGACTATTTACTTTGGTTGAAGTATCTCCTCATGTTCATCTACTTTAGATGGATGCTCTATTATAGGATCCAATGATGGAGGCTCTTCATAAGGCTTCAAAAGATAGATATGAAAAGCATTGTGAATTCTCCAATGCTATGAAAGTTGTAACCTGTAATAAACATTATAAATCTTTTTACTGACTTGAAATGACCCATAATTCTTGCTGTGAGCTTAGTGACTTGGAATGAGGGCTTATTAGAGCTTCTTAGATGAGCTTTGTCAAATTAGTCATACCCAATCTCTTTGTAAAATCAATTGCCTTAGATGCTTATTTGCTCATTTTTTTGTTTTTTTTGAGATCTTTGGATAGCTTATTGAACTTGGGCGAAAGTTGTATCCATATCATGCATGAACTTATCAGCGTGAAATATCTCCTTCTTGGTTTTAAGAATAGGTAATAAGTGTGGTTTTGCATATATGATTTGAAATGATGCTTTATATGTAGAAGTGCAAACTATGTTGTTATAGGCTTATTCTACCAAAGACAAATACTTTGCCCATTGTTGGTTGGCTTTATGGCAATAGCACTTTAGCATATCCAATATTGTGAGATTGACTATCTTACTTTGACCATCGGTTTGAGGATGATAAGAAAAAGAAAAGGTAAGCTTTGTATCGAAATTTTCAAAAAGAGCTCGTCGAAGAGACTAGTAGTTCGTGGATCTCTATCACCCACAATGGATTGTGGTAACCTATAATACTTAGAAGATTTGTTGAATAAATATTCTAGCCATGTGTTGAGACTTGATAGTCTTCTTGACTCGAATAAAATGAGTGTGTTTGCTAAATTTGTCAATTATAGTCTATATGCTATCATTACTATTTGTTGATTTTGACAAGCAAAAAAAAAAAAAAAAACCCCATAGCAATGCTTTTCCAAGGTTGGCTGGGAATTGGTAATGGTTGCAAAATCCTTGCAAGCTTTTGGCGATGAAACTTAATCTTTTTGGCACACAAGACATTCTTTGATAGATTGCTCAATGTCTCGTCGAAGACTTGGCTGAAAGAAATATATTTTAATTGCCTTGGTTGTGGCTAGAATACCACAATGAGCCATGTAAGGTGCTGCATGATATTCTTTCATTACTTTAGGTCTGAAATCTTTAGTAAGACATAACTTATTCTCCATCATAAGAAACTCATCTTTAATAACATAATAG
Organism: Lygodium microphyllum; assembly: GCF_053477565.2. Classification (NCBI taxonomy): domain Eukaryota; kingdom Viridiplantae; phylum Streptophyta; class Polypodiopsida; order Schizaeales; family Lygodiaceae; genus Lygodium; species Lygodium microphyllum. Next base: position 33,982,189 of record NC_141143.1, on the reverse strand, counting down.
TTTATCCTTTTATCAAGTTGTAAATTGTCCCAGATGATTTTAAAACCTTAATCAAAAGCATACATGTCCCTCATACTAGTGAAATGTGTATGATGAATCATGGATACTGTATGAATCCGAGGTTTTCTTGATAGGCATTAGCTACCGTTTTTTGATTTTTAGGAATACACAGTATTTGAAAGCTAAATTGAGCTAAATAATTGGCCCATCAAATATACTTTTTAGAAATTTTTGGTTGGTTGAGAAAATGTCTTAAATTGTCATGGTCTATCATGTTAATATAGTGGGGTGTGGGAAGCATCTTCAGCTTTAGAGAGAGATCATATGCAGAAGAACGCACAATGTTATTATTGTGGCAAGAAAAAGCATCTCCGAAAGGTATGCAAGAACAAGTGGCATTGTGGAAGGAGGAGGAGAAGAATAAGAAGAAGAAGGAGAAGGGCTTCTTAACAAGTCATCATCCTTGTCTTTTGACTCCCATTTAGGCCCTCTGGACAAGACAAAAGCCAAATCCATAAAGGGCTTCCATTCTGTAGTGAAGGCAAAGGCCGTTCTAGCCTCCTCTTTCTAGTTCTAGTGTGCTAGAGTGTAGCATCCTTCATGACTCTCTAGTGCCATCATGGTGGTGGTGGAGCATCCTACCCTCATTGATATGCAGGTGCATCGGATCAAGAGTGCAGCTTCCCACACATATTTTTGAAGTTGGGAAAGTTTTGAAATCTCAGAGTAGATTGTAGGATTGATATCCAAGTTTATGATGAGTTGTCTTGCTTGATTGAGAGCGGTTTTTGCTCCTAGTCTAAGCTCACATGAGGGAACACTTTGGTGGTTTGGCCAAAGATAGGGAACCCATGGTCATGAAGTGCTTTCTATGGAGCTAGTTGGTGATATATATTGTCAACCTTCCTTCTTGGATGGGGTGTTAAGTAATTTGATAATCTATGGACAATGGACACTCTATTGGATAATTTCATCAAGTACTTAATCTTGGATAATGAACATCTTGTTGGTCCCAAAAATTGGCATCTCTTGTATTATTTCTTTAACTTGTATTGCTAAAGGTTGAAGTACATTGAGACCCAACCCGATTTCCTTTAATATTCAATACATCCCGCTATCCATAGCAACTAGCTAGCCTTCAAACCAATCTATCCCTTGATTTACTTGGGGATTGGCTTCAATTTGTTCCTTGGAAGACAAAATTTGCCCCAAACTTAATGCTAGTTGGCTGGTCTCTTGAAATTTTTCAAAATCCTAAATTTCAGCTCTTGAATCTTAGGTATTAGTCGCCAGGTTTTGATCACTTTTTCTAGGGTGGCTGGTAAAACCTAATTTTTGCTGTAAATTAGGGTTTAGTATCATAAAATCTTCAATTGCATCCTCCTAAGATTAAATTTGGCTGAAGTGGCTTGGGAAAAGCTATGAGCTAGTTGAGAGAATAGAGAGAAAGCTAAAGAGAGATTTCAAAGTTTCATTGCCAAAATTGATTGACATTTAATGCTACTTGCCTTGTTGCAAACGATTGATTGACTACACCACTAGTAGCAACTTAGCCTCTCTTCTCCTTCCTTTAGTTCGCAAAAAGGTTGGAATGAGATTCCACTAGCATCTAATAGCCCTTTCTTGTCTTGAATGGAAGGATTTGCCAAGTGTAGTCTTCTAATTGCATTTTTCAGCAAATTTCAGCCTAATTAGATTATTTTTCAAAATATTAAGTTTCAAAAATAATTTAATGGTTAATTCTTGCTCAAATAAATAATTTTACTAGTAAAAAATTAAGTTGGTTAAACCCATTTATTATCCAAGTATTTTGAGCATTTATTTGTTTGTGGATTGACATTAATTAATTTATTAATGCTTAGCTTCTAATGTCACGGCTCACCATTGATATTAATGGTTTATAAAATCTTCTAGAACAAATTTTGTTACAAGGCACCACCTAGAACTTGATATAGTCACAAGTGACGGTCATTTTTAGACTTGAGAATTGCAGGGACAGTAGCTCCTTTCTGTTCGTATCCCATTCCATATTACTATATTGCTACTAGTGACGGTAATTCCTCCCCATTCTTGTTTCCCATCCTCGTCCCATTTTGCGTCACTTGTGACTTTGAACTTGATTAATATAACTTGTTACAACTTTTTATCTTTGACATCCTCTAACTTCTCAGGGTCCTCGGCTTGTCATTGTGAAATAACTAATCGTCACATCATAGGTGCACCTCACATTTGCACATTTGATTAACAACTTAATCAAATGCTAAGCAAATCATAAAAAATTTACGTTCTTGTGATATATTAGGATTTAACTATGATTACTTTTTGTGGTCAAGAATTGGTATAATCGACATTGACATACTATCTTTTCAAGGTATCATGGTGGTGGCTTGATCTGAGATTAACCACTTCTCGGTATCCATGGTCCTATTTGATGGTTATTGTTATATGTACTATGATGTGTCATTATCATTCTATATTATATTGTACTAACGTCCAATGATCTGAGAGAGAATGTTAGCAAAGTATATCTCATAGGGTGTTAGAGTTTGTGAATGGGTATTTTAGTTTTTAATGCTAGTGGCAAGTGCACATTAAAGCTGGTCCACTTGTTTTGGGTGTCCATTTTGGGATTGGTCGAATGGTCATTTTTGACATTATTTTTGTCGATTTATAGATAGTCTATCTCCTCTTTAGTCATTCATTTCAATCACTTGGATAGACATTCTTTATCATGATTGCTTCGATCTAGAGAGAGGGAGATTGGTGCACATTGCTAGTGACTTGGTGCTTGGGCATTTGTATCGTTTTTGTGCCTTTGTATACGGATTCCGTTTCTTGAGCACATTTTCCTTGGACTCTCATTTTTGACATTATTTTTGTCGATTTATAGATAGTCTATCTCCTCTTTAGTCATTCACTTTAATCACTTGGATATACATTCTTTATCATGATTGCTTCGATCTAGAGAGAGGGAGATTGGTGCACACTGCTAGTGACTTGGTGCTTGGGCATTTGTATTGTTTTTGTGCCTTTGTATACGGATTCCGTTTCTTGAGCACATTTTCCTTGGACTCGTGTTATTTGAAGTATTGTTTGTTGTTCTTTGTGTTCTTGTAGTCTATTGTAGCAGTGTTAGATATGCTCAATGCCCCACCCTTGTAAAGTGCCACTAGCTATCCATGGTGCATAAAGTTGTAAGGCCTTCATTATGAGGAGAAGCCATGTGGGAGTTTAGACATTGGTTGGGCCTCAACTTGTATCTTAGATGAGGTTTATATGACAGGATGACCAAAAGATAACCTACATTGGTTGGCTCGTGACTTGTATGTCAAATGAGGTTTATATGATTGGATGGCAAAAAGGTGACCTTTGTGGGTCTAATCTTTGTGTTAGATAGAGTGGTTAAGGCATTAGTGACTTGAGGCACATTGCATTGAGTTGTGAGTTGTGGGAGTTATCAAGGATATCTATGTTGGGATTTGGGGGATTGCGGAAGGCCTTAGCTAGGGAGTCTTAGTAGGGCCAGTGGCCCTTTTGATGGAGGTCTTAAGGCTAGCGTCTCGGCTCTAGGGTAAAGGAAATATTCCTTGACTGACTAGTGAAGGATCATTATATCGCAAGTCGGACAAGTTGATTTCATTGCCTTTGTTGGCTATAAAAGGGAGATCCCTTTAGAACCACGATCATCTATCTTTCACCCAATTAGAGTTCTTTGAGCTAGCATTAAGCTCTTCACCTATCACCTATGTAGATTGCTATCTTAGCTTCAAAGTAGAAGTGTATGAGTGGATAGAGCCATCTTTGTATCAATTTGCTTGGAATTTATAGAAATTTTTGTTTCTCTTATTTGCTTTGTGCTCTCTATTTCTTGCTTAAATTCTATACCTTGCGTTGTGCAATTTTTACATGGTATCAAGGTTCAGGGGACCCTAGGAAGTGATGTCAACATTTGGAAGTAGTTTTGCTACATTAGGAAGTGGTTTTGGAGCATCTACTAGTGGTGCTTTTGCATTGGCAATTCAAACATTGAGGATTCATCCACCAACCATTAGCTTAGGTACACTTTGTGAAAGTTTAAAATTACAACTATCCTTGATTCTTATGAGCTCTTGGAGATGGTGTTGGTGGGAACCACAATCTATCCCCAACCCGTCAAACAAATTGTTATGATTTCTCTAGATGTTGATATTCTATGGGCTTCGAAACAAAGGAATGTAGATGCATTATGTGCCTAAAACCATATTTTCTTCTTGGATAGGGTGGTATGTGAGTTAACACAGTTTACAGTAAGCAATAAAATTCACAAATGTGAAATTCGAACTTTACCAACCTAATCTTGGACAATTGACACTTGATTGCACCAACAATTGGTGCCCCTTGTATTTTTTAAATTTGTATTGCCAAAGGTTGAAGTATACTTAGATATGGATTGATCACCTTCAATCTTCAATATGATGGCTGTCAAAAATGACAAGCAATTCTAAGATTGAATTTGCCCCTTGATTGAGCTTCAATCCGGCTACAATTAATGAAAAGTGGTTCATCCCTTGGATCAGCTGCAAACTCTTTTCTTTCAACTGCTTCATTGAGTACGCGGTCTTTAAGTTAATGGATATGAATCCTAAGGTGGCTGAAAAACCCTAATTGCTGCCATAAATTAGGGTTTCAGCAGCAAATCATTGCCGCTTTTCACTAGAGACTGGAATATGTTGAGAATAATTGAGGGAATGTCCGAGAATGAGAGAAAACTCAGCTAGAAAGAGTCTCTTTTGTTGGGAATAAAGGCCTCGTGCCTTTTAAATGTGCTCGGGTGTGAACACACCCTTAGCACTTGTACTTACACATATATATCTATCTAAAAACCTAAAGGTACTCTCTCATCATTGTACCTAAAAACGTGCCCACTCTCTACTCTGCTCTCTCTCTCACTCTCTCAGTCTCTCATTGCGCATAACAACTGTCTGTCTAGATCTCCGTGCCTAACCCGTCACTACAAAGTGGTATCAGAGCCCAGGTGCTTAATACTCCATCAGTCTTGCAGGAATCAACGGCAGAGTCGGAGTTGCAGGTTGGGCTGCAGGCATCGTGGGCGACATGATTGACGAAGTCCAAGTCAACGAACTATTGGACGGGGTGTGACAGGTCATGAATAGGTGACAGTCGCCAGTTGGACAGAGTAGGCAGCAGAGTCGGCGAGGGCCAGCGGGTAGCGGACAGAGCGTAATGGGGCAGCAGTTGCATGACGATGGTTCATGGCGGGTAGGCGCAGGTGACGTCCCGTTGGCGACCTACACAGGGTCAACGGACCCTGTCATTTTTTTTTTCAAAATCGTTTTTTTAAAAGAAAAACACGAAGAAAAGTCAACTTCTACCCCTTTCTTGATGGGGTTTTGCGTGCCAGGCACAAAAGGCCAAATCTGTGCAAACTTGGCTTGAAAATTTGGGGCTTTTTCCGGATTTGGGGACTGTGATGCAGAGCAAGGTCATTTGTCTCAAAATTGCAGGAATTTTGTGACATTTTGTCCTCGACATTTGGGGCTTTCATGTACATGCGCAAATTGGGCTGAAATTTATCCAATTTCTCGACATTGATGCACATTGGACCTCGTGCAATTTGGGGCTTTTGCAGTTTGGGCAAAATCTGTGCAGCATTTGGTCATTTTATGTACATGCAGGTTGAATTCCATGCAATTTGGACATCAACACTTGGTAAATTTGGGGGTTTTGTTGAAATTGCTCTATTTTGGCAAAATTGGCATGTTCTATGCATGACAGAGAAAATGCAGATGTGCGGCTAATGCTTTGAGCACAAAAATTTTGGGGCTTTTGATTGTTCGTGTCAAATTTCATGCCCGTGGGTACATGTACAATAGAAATTGCAGCTGAAATTTTGGAATTTCTCATGTAATGTGATGTATATGCCCTTGGAACAGCTGTAATCAGTTGGATAATGCTGTAGCACATGGTTTGGTGCTTCTGAAAATTTAATTATGGATCTGAAATTTGTGCCTCTGTGTGGTCATTTATTGCTGATTGGTACTTGTGTACCTTGGTCACTTGGGTGATAGTTTGGGCCTGCACTTGCTGGTTTTTTGGTCACATTTGGGTTGAAAATCATGGCTGGCTGCAATGATAGCAGTAATCTGATGCACATAAAGAAGCTTGAAGGCGCACATAACTTTGCAGTTTGGCAAAAGCAGTGCTATAATATCCTGTTGCAAAAGAAGCAGGCAAAGCCGATCAAAACCAAAGGGGCAAAGCCCGCGGACATGGAATAGGACGATTGGGATGAGTTAAATGAGCTTGCACGCTCAACCATAGGGCTATCAATTTTTGATGCCTTGCTGTTCAACATTGAAGGTTTGGATTCTGCATATGCTATATGGACTAGATTGGAGGAACTGTAATCACAAAAGAGTGCTGCAAGCAAAGTGTATTGGCTGAAAAAGCTTATGGATTTGTGTATGAAAGAGGGTACAGCAATGTCTACTCACTTGAGTGAGTTTAACTCCATTTTCAGCTAGTTGGTTGCCGTGAAGTTCATGATTGATGAGAAATTTAAGGCTACTTTCTTGCTTTGTACTCTACCAGAGAGTTGGGATACATTCAGTATTGCTATGAGCAATTCTAATGTGATCCTTTTGTATGCTGATGTAGAGAGTGCTCTACTTATGGAAGAAATGAATCGGCAGAACAATGCATCCAATAAGTCTTCCAATGCTTTGCATGCTAGGGGTAGATCATAGCAGAAAGGCAAATCTGATAGAAAGGGATGTAGTAAATCACGTGGCAAAGATGTTGAATGCCATCATTGTGGCAAGAAGGGTCACTTTAAACGTGATTGCTACAAATGGAAGAAAGAGAAAGGAAAGGGCAATAAGACAGATGATAGCAAGGAAGAGAAGAAGGACAGTCAGCCTAAGAAGAGCAGTGTAAAAATTGAAGAGGTGAATGTAGTCACTCATCATGACAGTGATAGTGGGAGTGACGTACTCTTTATCTCTTCACACTTTGATGCACATGCTTTACTTGCAGATACATATGATGACATGCATACCTGGATTCTCGATTCAGGTGCTTCCTTTCATGTCACCCCTTATCGTGAGTGGTTCTTTGCCTATACAGAGGGCCAACATGGTGTTGTTTATCTTGGGGACAACTATGCATGTGACATTGCAGGTATTGGCAGTGTGTAGTTGCAGTTTCAACATGGCTCTGTCTTCATACTTTAATATGTATGGCATGTACCTCAGCTCAAGAAGAGCTTGATTAGCATAGGGCAGCTAGATGATAATGATTTTCATACCACCTTTGGTGATGGAAAATGGAAGATCTGTAAGGGATCTAGGGTTATTGCAAGAGGCTGCAAGAGTGATACTTTGTATCCACTTCATGTATCTAGTGTGCGCGACTATGTTGTTGCCGTGACCGAGCAGCCAAGCGTTTCTTTGTGGCATGGCCGGTTGGGACACATGAGTCAAACTGGAATGAAAGTGCTTTCTTGTTTGGGTTACTTGCCTTGTCTTCGTTATGCTGATTTTGAGCACTGTGATCATTGTATTTATAGCAAACATGCACAGACGTCTTACAAAAAGTCTCTTTCTTTGAAATCTTCTCCTCTAGAGTTAGTACTTTTGGATGTATGTTAAATGCCAGGATTATCTTTAGGGGAAAAGAAATATTTTGTCGCCTTTGTCAATGATGCTACACGGAAGGTATGGGTTAACCCTATTCGTAGCAATGATGAAATGCTTGACAAGTTTAAAAATTCTTGGCATTGGCTAAAAATCAAACAGATAAGACACTTAAGTGTCTTCGCTCTGACAATGGTGGGGAATATGTGTCCAAGGCCTTTCAGGCATTTTGTGAGAGCAAAGGGATAAAGAGGGAGCTCACTGCTACTCATAATCCGCCCCAAAATGGAGTTGCAGAGCGTATGAATCGTACCATACAGGATAAGGTCCGTAAGATGCTGTCTCATGTTGCATTATCCCATGGTTGTTAGGCAAAGGTTTTTATGATAGCCATTCACTTATTTAATCGATCACCAAACAGGTCTTTTGGGGGGGGGGGGGGGGGAGTTTCCCGAGGAGTGTGGTCAGGCAAGCCACCTTCATATGCTCATTTGAAAGTGTTTGGCTATGAGGCTTTTGTGCACATTCGTAAAGAAAAATGCAGCAAACTTGAGCCAAAGTCCTGTAAATGCATTTTTCTAGGATATGGTGACGAGGGTGAAATGGGGTATAAATTGTGGGATCTCGAGAAAAGGAAAGTAGTACGCAGCAATGACGTTATCTTCTGGGAAGATCGCATGTACAAACAACTTGAAAAGACCGAGGAGGTCCGTAGGATTGTATTCCGGGAAGAAATGCCTTTTGGAGAGCAAAATGTGCTTGATGTACAGTACAACAGCAAATACCTGCTATAAATGAATCTATAAATGCAGGAAACGATCAGCCAACTATTGCCCATGAAAATGAGCCATTACATGTGCAGGAACAGCCAGGACAGCAAGCTGTGAATGCTGATTTAGAGGCTGAAATGCCAAGACAACATGCTGAAAATGGAAATTTGCAAGAATAGCCAACAAATAATGACCATTGGGTTAGGAGATCGTCTAGGGCTACTAGACAACCTGATAGATTTGTTCCCGGTGCAAACAATGTAGCTTATTATGTCATGTTGACAGATTGTGGTGAACCGTCTTGCTTGAAAGAAGCAATGGACAGATAGGACATCAAGAAATGGTATAAAGCCATGTTGTCAGAGATGGAATCTCTTGAAAAAAATGGCACTTGGGACTTGGTGCAGTTGCCTAAAGGGTAGAAAACCCTTCCATGCAAATGGGTTTACAAGATGGTTGTCACTTCTGGTTCCTCACGAAAGTACAAAGCAAGATTGGTTGCAAAGGGATACAAGTAGGAGCATGGAATTGACTTTGATGAGATTTTCTCTCCTGTAGTCAAGATGACTACATTGAGAACCATTTTGGACTTGGTTGCAGTTGAGGATATGGAGCTTATACAGATGGATGTAAAGATTGCGTCTTTACATGGTGATCTGCATGAAGACATATGTATGTAGCAGCCTGAAGGGTTTGTTGAACAAGGGAAAGAAAAAATGATATGTAAACTCAAAAGGAGTTTGTATGGGTTGAAACAAGCACAAAGAGAATGGTATCATAAGTTTGATACATTCATGTAGTGATGGCAGCCTGATTATCTTGGTTTTGTATGTTGATGACATGCTGATTGTTGGCAGGGATACTCATGCCTTGGATTCATTGAAGCAAAGTCTTCATGGCAGCTTTGACATGAAGGATCTTGGTGATGCAAATCACATTCTTGGCATGCGAATACTCAGAGATAGATCGAAAGGCTTACTCTATCTATCTCAGCAGGAGTATATCTCCAAGGTTTTGCAGTGTTTCAATATGGAGGGGGGGAAAACAATTGGGGTTCCATTGCCTTCATATGTTAGGAATAAAGGCCTCATGTCTTTTAAATGTGCTTGGGTGTGAACACACCCTTAGCACTTGTACTTATATATATATATCTATCTAAAAACCTAAAGGTACTCTCTCGTCATTGTACCTAAAAACGTGCGCATTCTCTACTCTGCTCTCTCTCATTGTCTCTGTCTCTCACTGCATATAACAACTGTCTATCTAGACCTCCGTGCCTAACCCATCACTACATCTTTTGAATAGTAGGTCTAATGGCAATTCTGATGGTGTCAACAGCTTTGAAAGGTAGGGTAAAACCTTATTATGATTGACAAGCCCTCCTCTTCTATGGTTGCCTCTCACTGAGGCAGAGAAGAAAATTTGTTCCCCCTGTCTTGTTACATTGCATGTTGCCATTTGATTTTGGGTGTCACCTAATGGCTTGTTCCTCTCTTAATTGCTCTTTATCCCCTCTCAATCTCCAAAATGGCTGCCACCACCCTTAGCCAACCCCAACACTCTTCTCCTAGCCTGTTTGGGCAAGTTTACCAAGCGGCAACAAAAGTAATTTCTAGCATTGATTCATTAAATATTAAAATTTACTTTTTAAAAATTAATTAATTAATCACTTGACCTTTGCCCAATAATTGGTAGGTGCCCATTCATAATTAATGTGCTAATTCCCAAGGAATTTTAGAAAGTGCCATAATAGGTTACTTTTTACTGCTCCATGAAATAGCTGCTAATCCAACGGAGAAAGCATAACATGTGTTGGGCAGTCTCGAATCCACATCACCTATGTGAGTCTCTCCATTCAGAAAGAGTGGCCCCCTCTCCATACATGATCTTGTAGGATCGAGTCCTCTGTAAATAGTGCAGAGTGCGCAAAGCAACTCTCCAATGAGCATGAATAGGAGTCTTCACGAAAGGAGTCAACAATGCCACCACAAAGGAAACATCTGGTCGAGTGTGAATAGGCCAAATCAATGAGGCAACAAGGCAGTTTTATCGGGTAGCATCTCAAAGGGGATTTGTCAACAACTTGGACATTGGGTCCATGGGGCAAGAAATAGGCTGATACTTGGCAAACTCCGAAAGTAATAGAGACGTACTTATGTTGGGAATATGAAGATGCCTTGTGCTATGTGATAAATCTCCAAACCAAGGAAGAAGTGTAGGATCCCAAGGTTCGTCATATTGAACTCTTGTCGTAATATCTCCTGAGTTTGATCAACCTCCTTTGCATTACTCCTTGTGATAATAAGGTTATCAACATATAAAATGACCAAGACACACTTGTCACCCTCAACCTTGTAATAAAGGTTGGGGTCATGATTTGATGGATGGAAGCCACTTTGTAAGAAGGATCGATAAATCCTTAGGTACGGAGCCCAAGGAGGTTGCTCTAGGCCATAGAGGGTGTTTTGTAACCTGTAAATATAGTCTTCCTTCCCCTGCATGAGTAAACCAGGAGGCTGGAAAACATAAATCTCCTCCTTCAAGATGCCATTCAGAAAGGCCAAGTTCATGTCTATGTGATAAATTGGCGAATGGTGATGAGTAGCAAGGGTTAAGATAGCCCAAATAGTGGACATCCAAGCTGTAGGTGTGAAGGTCTCAAAGTAATCTAATCTTGCCCTTCGAGAAAATCCCTTGGTAATAAGCCTAGTCTTGTGCTTGTCTAAGGATCCATATGCAAGATACTTGGTCTTATAGGCCCACTTTACACTAATCGCCATTCGCTTGTTTGGGCGTGAAACCAACTCCGAAGTCTAGTTTTGCTCGATAGAATTGGGCTTACCTGCATAGCATTGCGACAAATCTCCTTTGTAAGAGCCTTATCAATTGTAGTAGGTTAATGGTTGTGAAGAATCTAGGACATAAGGGTATAGTTTACATAAAGTGAACTATCCTTTTGGGTCTGAATTATGGCTGATGTGCATGGTCCTAGAAGCGTTTCAGGGAAATGATTAATCTCGTACTCTTGCACGAGCCTGTGATACCACCTAGGAATGGTGGTAGGCTCAACCTGTTGCGAGGGAGATTCAGTAGCCTCCGATGCTTGCAATGCACTTGTTTGTGGAAGAGACTACCTCTCACTAGGGAAATGTGAGTTGTCCTCATCCGAGGAAGAAAGTTTCCCCTTTCATGGCTCAATTCTCCCATAAGGAGATGGGAAAGAGATAGAAATACTTGATGATGAGGTAAAAGGAGGAGGATGTCAAGGGTTGAAGGGGGAGAAGAGAGGGAGATGGGGTACTAGAGAAAGGAGGGGTAGGAGTAATAGATGTTGAAGGGATGCTAATGGATAATCTAGAAAGAAGAGGGATTGATAGCTCCCCCACACACTCCCGCTTCCCCTCCCCCCTTTCCATTAGTCACCGATGATGAAGAACCATGTGTAACAGAAAAACCATCAATCAGATTTTGGAAGGTTCAATCTCAAAGATCACATCCTTGCTTATCTCGATCTTTCGTTTCTTCGAATCACAGTGAGAGCCCTTCGTGGTCGTGCTGTAGCTCATGAAGATAAGCTTTGTCGATTTGGGATCAGGTTTGCTCCTTCGTTTCTTCTTGTCCACATGGATAAATGTATCGCACCCAAGGATGCGAAAGTGGGAGATAGAAGGCCTCTTTGTAAAGAAAGCCTCATAGGGAGTCATATCCTTCAATAGAAAACCTATTGTGGATACAAACTGCTATAGCCATTGCCTCACCCTAAAAGGAATGAGATAGACTCGTATGTTCCAATATTGTTTGATCCTTTCGAGCATGGTTTGATTGATGTGCTCCACCATACCATTCTCAGATGGCGTGTTCAAATGGAAATACTCCACCTGAATATCGTGATCCTTGTACAATTGGGAAAATAGGCTTAGATAGTCACATTGACTAAAAGCCCATATAATGAGTGGTTTTAGAAAGTAAAACTAGATGCGTATGATTGAAGAAACAAACCATGAACCGGTGAACCTATATAATGAAGCTCTCTAGAAGCTAAATTTAGCGACTCCTAAAATTTAGGAGGTTACTATGTTTTGTAAGTTGTTGAAATGGAGACTTGGTTTGCATCAAAGGCTCTCAAATTTCAGAAGGAACGATTTTGTCTATAGTAGCTTTCTCAAATTCTTAACCATTTAAGAGATTTTTAGAGTAGAAGATTTGGAAGCTTTGTTCTCTAGAAAAGTGACGTGGCATTTAAAAGAGGACACGTGTCATTTTGAAGAGACAAGTATCCCTATACTCGTTATTTGTAGTCTCTACTTTTCATTTTTGAGCATCCAAGCCTCACACCTATATATTGAAGATATCTCTCTTTATTTGAAATAGGCTCTCGCGTTGAAATTTGAGCCACATGCTTTGTATTCTTCTATCTCTCTCTCTCATCCAAGAAGCACTTTCTACTTAGTTTGATCTAATTCAAGCATAAAGAAAATAATCAGCTTACTGCTTGAGTTTACAAAAATTAGGGTTTCAAAATCCTAATTTGCAAAATTGCAGTAAATCATCCCTTTTATATACGGTTCAGGTACTTCGTGCTTGTGGTTTTGTTTGAATAAATTCTTGTAAAGGGGGAGGGACTGGTTGCTCTCTCAATGTGGTGTCGGCTCCTTTCTCTCTCTCTCTCTCTCTCTCCTAATTTTCATGGTGATAATTAATGGAGTTGGTTAAATTGAAAGTATTGCCATTCTCATGTTCTTCCTTGCATTTACATTGGCATCAGAGCAAGGATTTCTTCTTTGCAATAACTTTTTTGGATGACAAGATCTTGTGGTCCAACTTTCTCACCATGTCACAAGGCAAAGAGGAGAATTTTGATGAACAATTGGAAGGCTCCCGACCCTTTGTATGTGACATTTGTATGCTTCTCTAATTATGAGAAGATACAAAGATACAAGGAATTGGAAGCGGATCTAGAAATTCAAGCTTTTATGGAGAGAAGGGCTAAAGTATGGGCTCAAGCGAAGTTCTTTGAAGATTTTCTTATTGAGAAGGCTCGTGAGACAAATGGTATTATGGCTACAAAGGCCTTTCTTAGAAAAGATTGCTAATCAACATGTTCTCATTCATTTTGATGTAGGGCTACATATCATTATATCCATTCTCAGATAATTTGCTTGGAAGTTGGATTATAAATTGTGATATGTATGAATATTGAACATATTGAATCTCCTCTCATATGATATATCTATGTCTCGTTCTCCTTTATAGGTGAATGTTGACAAGATTGATATAGAGAATGCGTGTGACATTTCGTAGATACCACAGGAGGAGCGGGATATCTACTCCATGCTCTATGAGGAGTTATCGGCACTAGTGCATGAGACTCGTGCAAAGAGGAGGGTTAGAGTGAGAGCCACATGTGGTTGTGTATCACAGGTAGAGTTAAAGCCATAGTCTGAGGATAAGGCAGAGGTTGCTTCATCAACTTCTCGATCAAGGTCCTCGGAGTCGGATGAGGAGATGATGTACAGATCCTTGGAGTCCGGATGAGTCATGAGTCGTGACTCGTGATAAACAAGAGTTAGTTTAGCAGTGCAGAGTCCAGACTAAAGTTGCCAGTTGTTCATTGATATTGAAACTTATAGCCTCACTGGACTTTGGAGTTTTGACAAATTATTCACATGACATAGTTACTATCATTGTATCTTGATCCCACTTATTATGCATCTTGATTCTTGTTCCATTGTTCTTCATGTCAGTCTTCATTGCTCTTTAGATAATAGATTATTCATGAGTCATAAATTCTAATTCATTTTGTTGCCTTAAGTTTTGAAAATTGAGTCTTAATTGTGTTAAGCTGTCTTAAGTTTCAACCATTGAGTCCTCAGTCTTGACTCCTCAATCTTCACTCGTAAGTCGTGAGTCGTGACTCGTGAAATGTGTAATGAATCATGATTTCAATCATGACATAAAGGCTCAAAGTTTTGTCTGAAATTTGGATACATGTTATAGGCATTGATATATTTACATATCCAGATATTACTGTATTTTTTTTAGTGTAGAATCCGAAGCGTCGTTTCCCCGTTCCCAAAATTTGACCGAAACTCCAAAACTCCGGTTTTTTCTGCTTCCGTTTCCCCTGTTTCCGAAACTCCTCCATACTATGTCGCAATGGCACTTTGACTGTTAGTAAAGAAAGGAGTAGGCTCCGTAATAGATACATCCAAGTCATCTAACTAGTGTTTAAGCCATACACATTTAATTGTGGTAGTGAAAGCTATCTTGTATTCAGCTTCACATGACAATGTGGCAATAGTGGATTGTTTCTTGCTAAGCCAAGAGATGCAAGATGAGCCAAGAAAGAAACAATTGCTATTAGTGGAGTGACGAGAATCATAATCATCAGCCTAATCAGAATCATTGTAAGTATGTGAGTGTAGTGTTTCCTCCCCTTGGCATAAAGCAATCGAAGAGTCCTAGTACCTTGCAAGTAATAGAAAACACGCTTGACAGCTTGCCAATGTGACATGCTTGATTGATGCATATATCTGCTCAGGGCTGAAATTGCAAACAACTTTACTCCAGGTTCCATTGGTGTACAAACTAGCTTGCAATTATGTAAGCCAAACCTCTCAAGAGTCAAGAAGTTTACTAATGTATCTCCACTGTGACAATGCAATGCCTTTAGCATGATGAGTGAACTGAATGCCCAAGTAATAGTGCAAAGACCCCAAAATTGACATATCAAAAGTTTATTGCAAATTTTGTTTAAATGATGAAATCTAATCAGCATGTGTCCCTGTAAGCAAAAGATCATCAACATATAGACATATGATTGGCAAGGATTCCCTCTCTTTACATATGTAAAGAGTTGACTCTAATGAGCTGTTTATGAACCCTTGACTGAGTAAAAAAGCATCAATCTTTGCATACCAAGCTCGAGGAGCTTGTTTCAAACCATATAAAGCCTTTTTCAGCTTGCAGCCAAGTGTTTGGATCCCTCAATTGCAAAACCAATGGGCTACTGTACATACACTTCTTCTTGAAGTTCCCCATGTAAAAATGGTGTCTTTATATCAAGCCGATGCACAATCCATCCATAATGGGCAACCAAAGCAACCATAGACCTAATGGTAGTCATACGGGATGTAGGAGCAAATGTCTTCTCATAGTCAATGCCTTTTTTTTGTGCGTAGCCCTTGGCCACAAGCTTGACCTTATATTTGTTAATGGATCCATTTGCATTTCTTTTCAACTTATAGACCCATTTTGTACCAATGGCTTTCTTTCCAACATGCAAAGACACTAAATCCCATGTTTGATTCTTTAAGATGGAATCAAACTTAGCTTGCATTGCTGCCATCCAATGCACACTATGTTGTGCATCCTTAAAACGTTTAGGCTCCTCATCATCAAATGTATTTGCTGCCATAATAAACTTCATGGTATGTGCACCATCGTGCATACGAGCTTGCCTTCTAGTACGACCAGCGATAGATTCATCCAAATGATTATCTTTCATAGTTTGCAAACACCATCTAAGCATTTGCCTAGCCTCTTGACCGTGTACAAGCTCTTATTCAACATTTTGCCGAATATTCAGATTAGCCATGGGCTGATTTTTTGCATTACCCAATGGTTGAACATCAAGTTTACTTGCTGAAGCTCCAGTTGTGTCACCGAAAGAAATGGGCAGCAGCCCTTCAAATACATCATTGGCAGCCTGATATGTGTCAAAACCAGCAAGGAATAATTCTGATTTTTCATTGAAAACCACATTCCTATTGACAAATACTTTTTTAGAGATAGGATCATATAATCTATATCCTTTGCTCTCACTGCTGTACCCCACAAAAATGCATTTAACAACCTTGTTATCTAACTTGTTCTTGAGTACCTTGGGAATGTGTGCATATGCAAGATATCCAAAAATATAAAAATGCCCAATAGAGGGTTTTTAGTTGTTCCAAGTCTCAAAAGGCGTAACATTCTTTAATGCCTTGGTGGGGCATCTATTCAAGACATGGCAAACACACATTATTCCTTCCATCCAAAAACTGTGTCGCAAGCTCTTTGCTTTCAACATACATCTGGCCATCTTAATGAGTGACTGATTTTTGCAACCTCATTCTGTTGTGGAGTATAAACAGTAGTGTATTGATGAATGCCTTTTTGCTTTAAAAAAGAATTCAACATAGAGGACATGCATTTTGCTTCTTGGTTTGAATAGAGAGTCTTTACCTTGCAGTTAGATTGATTTTCAGCAAGTGCTATAAAAGCCAAAAATGCATTATACACTTTTGACTTTTTCACCAAAGAGTAGACTCAGCAAAAACAAGTCATTAATGAAAGTGACAAAATAGTAACAACCACCCAATGACTTTGTTTTCATAGGGCCACATACATCTGAGTGTACAATTTGTAAATTGGATGTTGCTCTAAAAGCAACATTATGGGGAAATAACAATTGCACATTTTTCCAAAAATACATCTCTTGCATATATGCTCAGGAGGTTTCTCCAAGAGAGGTAAGCCATCGAGCATTTATGTACGCTGCATGAGCATCAAGCTATCATAGTTTTCATGCCCCATGCGAGCATGCCATAACTCCGCTTGTGACATAGCAAGAGTGAGAGTGGATGCTAGATAGATTGATTGATCAATTGAAAAAGCATCCAACTCATATTCCCATGACATAGAATGCTAGCCAAAATCAAAGTCATGTGTTTTTTAATCTCTCACTATATATTTGTCATCATTAAAGGTGACTTGCAAACCACATCTTGCCAAATAAGAAATATTTAATAAATTCTTCTTTATGCCTTGCACAAACAAGGCATCTTGCCAGCGGAGAATAGAGCTATCATTGGCTATCAACACAAACTCCCCAATGTCTCTAACAGGGTATGATGTATTGTTGGCACATTGTATAGAGTTGCTAACCGGGGCTGCAATAACAGAAGCAAACAAATCTATGTAAGATGTGATGTGCTTGGAAGTACCACTGTCAAAAAATCATGTGCTCGCATCCTCAATAGAGCTAGCGGCTCTATTAGCTCACAAAGAGTCATAACTGCATGTGTAAAAACAATAGTTCCTATTTGTGACAAAGAGTGCAGACTCAGTGGTAGTAGAAGGTGTATAAAAAACAAACATCCTTGACTCCTTTTTCTCCTTGGCTATGTGTTTTCTACATTCAGTGATATATTGTTTGGCTTCTTGCAATAGTGGCACTTGCCTTTCTTGGCTTGCGTGCCCCCATGTTTCTTGCTACCTTGTGAATTGCCTAAAGTCTGAGAGCTCTGTGGAGCATTTTTTGCTTGGTTGCCCTTGCCCTTTTGCCTTGCCATAAAAGCTTGCTCAGAGGCTATAACATCCACATCATTGTTCTTTCTTGTCTACTCCTCCTCTAAAGAGCAAATTGACCAATTGAAGGAATGTAAGCAGCTGTAGGAAAATCCTCATGGTGAGGTTCAAGGCCATATGAAAGGCCAAGTACGAGGGTGGCAATGAATTTGAGGTAGAAGATATCAATTGCGCATCTAAGCAATACTCATCTACATTCATAAGCTGCTCACGCAAGTCCTAAATTTTATTTAGATGATCGTGCATAGAATCACCCTCATCCATCTTTACAATCTCAAGCTCTTTTTTCAAGAAAGAGATGCACGTCTTGTTCTTTCTAGCAAACATCTGCTCTAAGGTTAGCCATGCTTCTCGTGAAGAAGCTGTAGATCGAATGTGAGGGATGAAGGACCGTTGAACTGCTGATGCAATCAACGACAAAGTGTGTGCATCCCGTGTATCCCATGCTTTTTGTGCTGTTGATCTCTAGGGAAGTGGCTGAGCTGGAGTGGGCTGAATAGGCTGAGTTGCCTGTTGTCCATGTGGAGCCACAACTCCGGGCCGAACTTCACCACTGATATAATCCCAAAGATTCTTTGCAACCAGCACATTCTTCATCATAAAGGACCAGAGGGAGTAGTTGTTGCCATCAAACCTATCCTCCTTGGATACATATGTAAATACATCACCTCATTGATTTGCTATGATAAATGTCACTGATCAGCGAGTAAACGAGCAATCCTCCAGCTGGACCAACCTGGAAATCTCAGAATTTCTAGAAATTACAGCAAGTACTTTGCTGTAATTAGCAAATTTAATCACACTGAGTAAAAAACTATGTGAAATGCATGCTGTCCAAGGTGCAATAAGTGCTCAGCAGCAGTGAAAATGCAAAAGCCCCAAAATTTTATCTCAAAATGCACGAAATCAGTCTATTTCAGACTGTCACAGATGTACATTTGTTAATCTTTGAGCTGACTGCAAAAGGCCCAAATGTCTGGCCCCAAATTCACAAAAACTCTGCAGTAATTGTGTCCTAGACAGGTGCTGGAACTGAGATTGCCTGCCTGGGCAAAAGCCCCTTCCAAAGAATTAAATTTGAATAAAAAATTGATAAAATTTGCTTGTTTGTTACCTCTGGTTTGGGTCAGGAACTGGCGGTGCAGACTAGGTTGCGACTGAAGGCGGTGCAGACTAGGTTGCATCAGGAACTGGCAGGCAGACCTGTGGCGGCTTTGGCGACGTAGGCTGGCGGCTTTGCAGTTGAGGTGGCTGGAGCTGGAGGCATCAGCACTAGTGGATAGAACAGATGAAGGGCAGCAGCACTGGTGGCGTTGGCTGCTAGTAGACGACCTGGTGGTGGTGCAGATAGCTGCTGCAGATTGAGGCAACAGCTCACCAAGCTGAAGCTAGAGCTGGGCAAGTAGTTGTGAGCTCCGAGTAGAGACTAAGTTGACCTCAGCTTTGATACCAAATGTGAGGAAGGACAGATTGAAGCTGAGCTGAGAGTACAGTTGACAGTGTAGAGTGTGAGAGCATGACACCCGATACAATAATCTCAAGTGTAAGGTGCAAGTACAAAGTACAACCCTTAAACCTTAGGGTTGTAAGAGGGTGTTCACACTTGAAGAGTGTGAAACACGATAAGTGCTTAAAATTGTGTAACATAGGCACATAAAATAAAAGAAATAAATCTAGGGGAAAAAACCTCTCATGCAAAGAGTAAAAAGTGCCCTAGTGCCTTAGTAAAGATCACCGACATTCCTCTGTGAGTGTGGGCGTGAGTCAAACCCAACAATAGGCACTTCACGAAAGCTTTTGGATATAGAGTCATTCACTCAAGTTTGGTGTCTTCATGCATTGATGAGCCAAGAGCAATGGTGTATGTACAATGGCAGAACCCTTTTCTTTGTAAATGAGAATGCAATATGTCTCTATTGTTGTTTTCATAAGGGCAAACTTCTGGGTTGCATGGCCTTGGCACAAAAGCATGTTTGAACTCTTTTTAAGTCCAAATATCTGCTAAATGCCTTACTAAAATATCAGTTTTCAATGTGCGAACTGTTGGGTGATGGTTTGGCACAAAAGCATGCTGTATTATCTCTTGCAATTATGGCTTTCTGGTGTCTCATGCAATTATATATTTGTGAAATATTGTAGTATATATTGGTGCCTTTGTCAGTTTAGAATGGGCAGAATCCAAAAAACACTTATAGATAATAATTGTGCCAGCTTTCTGCTGCGTAGCTAAACTTGGTTCTGGCCTTCCCAACTTTCCCTGGATTGTTAATATCTTGCTATTTTAGAAGAAGCCATTGCTCAAAATGACTAGTAAGCATCGTGTCATGGTTGCAGATTGCATTGGATCAGCCTTCAATGCGAAAGGTAGAATGCAATGCCCTAACTGTCGGCAGGTGGAACAGGGACAGTGGCTGTATGCAAACGGTTGCTTTCTACACGAAGATTTTGTTGATGAGTTTACTTTTGAAGATGATCCAGAGGTCTATAATGGAGCAACCAATGTGGTGAGATTTCAATTGTTAAGCAATTTACAGTAGGACTTGTGACTTGCATTATGTGTGGGTTCACAGAACTGCAAGTGCACTTGTGAGGTTGACAATCTAAATATATTTTACATTGTTTAAATAATCAAGGCATCATTTTACTTTCTTTTCATAAGCCATTCAAATATATGTGCACACAACTCAAAGAACAGTTGATTATTTTACAAAGCTGAAAGTAATTGTGATGGGTAATATTCTGTAACCCTTAGCCTTTTCACTGAGACAAATTGACTGCGGGCATCGCAAAAATATTTCATTTATCATTTGTATGTCCGACAACTACTTAAGGAGTTAACTTCATTCAAACAGTATCAACATCTGCCAGCTTACACTTGTGGAGAATGTGGAGCTGAATTACCTTTTGAAAAAAATGTTTTATACCTCATTGCTGTATTGCAGAGGTCTTCTTGCACTAGCAATCCATAAGTAGGACAGGAATCTATGGTAAATACCCTTGGTAGAATGGGAACAATGGTTTGTAATATCCATATGAAAGAGAAATTAGTGTATAGGTAAGGGGTACAGTATTTACAGTATCCATAAGAAAGAGAATTTAACCTATAGAGAAGAGTTGCATTATATTGTGCAAGCAACATTATTCAGGAAAAATGAGCTCACATGATACAGTTCCAATGTGTGGGTACAATGCCTCAAGTTGTTTGCATTCAGATAAGGTTTCTACAATCTGAAGTATATCTCTTCTAGATGTGGGCTGCATGTGTAGGACAATTTCGGGAGCATTTAAGCTGCCTAAACATGATCTTCTTTTTCACTCTTTCTCAAGTGATGCAAGTCTCTTTTCATTCGTTTTCGCACTTGCAAAGCTAGAATGAAATTTAGAAGAGGCTACCTAAATGAATTCCTTGAAAGCTTATGAAGAATCTGCGTGTTTGCTTATCACAACTTTTGTTTGAAACAACTGAATTTCAACAAAATGATGATCTTGATTGTAAAGCAGGAATTGAGAATTGAACACTCAGTCAAGAGTCCACTGGAAGGTGTATGGAGTAGAACTCTATGGAAGAATTGGGTTGAAGCTTTGCAAATGTAGCTTGATAAACTAAGCATGCTTTTGTGTGTAAGTTTGAAAGGCAACTGAATTAGCTAGGGTTGAGAACTAAAACCTGCCTCACATCAATGCCAGAAACAATGTTCCGTAGATTCTTTGCGATGAGGGCATGCCTCATCATATAAGCCCACATAGGATACTTTGTGTTGTCGAGCTTGCCAAGCATGCCAAATAAGTCATTATTATTGCTGATCATGGTGACTGATCAGCAAACAATGGCTGCCAATAGATGAAAAGGGAGAGAAAATAATCACCGTGAAGTAGGGGGGTGGCCAACCATGATTACAATAGCTTGTTGCTGACTTAGAATCCTGGGTCCAAAGGCACACGATACCTTTCTCCTTCCTTAATTTGAAGGGATAAAGAGAGAGTATGCTGAGATTGAAGAGGTATAATCAATGTACCTTACTTGGTGTTCAAATGATGTAGTGGACAAAAGCATCTAAGCTAGTAGAGGTGGTATGAATTTGTCTTTGAAGAGAGAGAAAATCAGTTTTTCAGATGGCTCCCTTTTCATCTTTATTACTAAGGAATTGTGGCAAACAAGGTTGAATATACTCCAATTGAAGGCTTTTTGATACGAGCCATCATCTTTGTGAAGAGATTCAAAACATTTTATAAAATTTAAGACTTTGAATCAGATGTCATCTACAGGCAGGTGATCTGGCCTCTAGTTTGGAGATGAGTCGATTGTTAGGAGAGGTAGTTTTTTGGAGGAATTTCTCTCCAATATCAGCTTCATTTGGGCTATTTAGTAGTACCCTCATTGTCTTTCCCACCTTACTAGTAGCAAATATAAGAAAGCTGAAAAGGTATGGATATAGTTTAGAGATGAGTTGATTGTTAGCAGAGGTGGTTTTTTGGAGGAATTTCTCTCTAGTATTAGCTTCATTTGATGGTTTATTGCTATTTAGTAGTACCCTCATTGTCTATCCCACCTTACTAGTAGAAAATATAAGAAAACTGGAGAGAGAGAGAGAGAGAGAGAGAGAGAGAGAGAGAGAGGGGGAGGGAGGTTAGTTTTTGTCAGAAATGCCAATTCTATGGGCAGTGCCCAATGTTTTAGTTAGTTGGTTTGTAGTGTGAACACAACTACATTAATCAATTGTGTCGCCACTTCTAGAGTTAGTTCTAGAATAAAATTAACTCTAGCTGAGTTAGGGACAGGTCTAACTTACTTAAGGCCTATTGTATTTTTATCCTATCATTCTAGCACTTGCATTTTGAGTGTGGAATTGTTACCCACTCTTGCCCATTGCCTTGTGTTCTCTCTCTCTCTCTCTCTCTCTCTTTCCATTTTCAACATTTGATATTAGAGTAGCTTCTATGCACGGATTCTGAACAGCCATTGTTAGCCAGTGCTGCTTTGTCAAGGTCTTGTTGCAACCAGCCAACGTTCAGCTTGAGGAAGAGAAGTTGCTGTTTTGGAGGAGGTGGTGATGCTCTTTTTCCATGTGCAGTCTAGCATGAAATTGTCACACATAGCCTCTCTCAGCCTTGTTCGTAATATTTTCAGCCGTGCCTACCATTTTCTCAACCTTGCCCACTATTTTCTCATCCTTGCTTGTCATTTTTTGCAGATTTGAGAAAAAATGTAAAAATTCTAAAATTTCAAATTTGGGGATTTTCGAAAACTTCCACAATTTCTTATCCATCTTACTCGTCTCATACCTAATTTCTAAGAAATTTTCAAACTCTCCACACTTCATGTCAAGAAATTTGGGGATTTTCAACAAACTTTTCTAATTTCTAAAATTTCTCAAAATTTCTTTTATGAAAGTTAGGGATTTTGCCCAATTTGAGTTTCCATGTGTGAATCTCCACCAAAATTGCCAACACTGGGCGATTTCTTCAACATTGGTGCGAGAAACTTCGGGATTTTCAAATTTCTAGCGCTAGCACACATCGTGAGCTAGATTCCAGTTGCTGGTTATTATTGGCATATGTCTTGAGGTGACATTTTTGCAGAATTTCAGATTGCAAGGCAAGAACTTCTTCAATCTGTTTGAAATTTCAAAAAGAAATTTAGGGCATTTGCCTTGCATATATTTGGCAGAAAATCAATGGTACAACAACATTTAATTGTTGCTACAGCTAGATTGAATAGTAAATTTAGGGAAAATTTAGAAATTTTGGTGAGAATCGACATTAGATTATTGGAATTTGTAATTTTGTGGCTCACAGTACGAGGCAGGTGTACTAAAGCAGCATACAGTAGTGCATTGCTATTATTCTTTTGGCTGAGTGCTATTTCGGGTGACATTGCACATATTTTGTCATTTGTGTGATAGTTTGGCACTTATTTGGTACTTCCAAGGGATTTTTGGTACTCTAAGGAGTACACACACTATACTTTAGTTTTGAAGTATTTGGTTGTAGAATTTTTACTCATTTTTGATAGCATGGCACATTAAGGCAACAATGATTAGAGTAACATCCTCAGTGTCCTCACTTAGGAGGATAAGCTTGATGGCTCCGATTACCCATTGTAGAGTTTTATGGTCCGTAACCTTCTTGTTATGAAGGATTTGTGGAACTTGTTGTGACTAAGAGGCCTTGTATCTCAGACACCTCATCATCACACTCAAGGACAGGTTGCTGGTGTTGTTGCTACTACTCCTCGTTCTCCTCCTTTTATGAGACCAAGATTTTCTACCTTTGTAGAGAGTTGGCAAATGTAAACATGGGTGAGGGTGATAGGACAGGGGGATCATCTTACTGGTATATAGGATTTGCGCGAGCAACTGCTCAATGTTGATGAGATCATTTAGGATGCCGAATTGGTGAACATTACCTTAAACTCTCTTTTAGAGTCATATCTTGGTTTTCACATCTCTTTGATGTTATCATTGAGGGGGGAGGGCAGCAAGCCCTTATCTGTGTGGAGTTGGAAGGCCTTTTCTTGCAAGAGGAGCAGGCTTGGAAGAATGTTGCTTTGCGTTCGGGTGATGTGGCTATGCTTTCCACGTTTAAAGGCAAGGGTAAAGCTAGGAAAAATGCACAAAACTAGCAAAAGGGTGATGCTAGATAGCCATCAAACAAGACTATCAAAGAATCAAATAAAACTAAGAAGAAGGAAAAATGCCATTATTGCAAGAAGCCAGGTCATTATATTGATGAGTGCCAAAAGAGATTGGTCAAGAAAAAGGACGACTCCGGTTTGATTGTCCAATAGGCATTAGCCAATAAATCAGTAGATGGTGATACTTCAGCCAACTTGGTAGAGGATGATTTTGTATTCCTTATGTGCAGTCATGATTCTTCTATGGTTGATTCTGCATTTAATACTGATGAAATGTAGCAAACATGGTATTTTGATAGTGGTGCTTCAAAGCATATCACTTCAAGGAATTTCTTGTTTACTTCTTGCATTCAGCCCTTGCTGGGAAGCGTGTCACATGTGTGAATAGTAGTAGCTATGATGTTTGTGGCATTGGGAGAGTGACTATTACTGTTGCAGATGGTTCATACTTTAGGCTACTAGATGTATTATTTGTGCATGTCATTACAAAGAAATTGTTGTCTATTTCAGCTTCAATAAGCATGGCTTTGAGGTTATCTTTAAGGATAATAAATGTATTGTCAGAGATAGAGGGACTATGCATGCAGACAGTCCGGTACTCTATACAAGGGTTTATTCTTGTTAGACACTTATGACCGACAGTCTCATGATGCTTTGGTAGTCACTAGTCTTACGCCCGTTGCAAAATGCAGAGCTTTGACATGCCTGTTATGGATATACAAGCTTTGGGAGTTTGATGATCCTTTAGAGGTGTCATATGGTAGATGTGGAAACTCCACGTTCTCATGGATACGAGGGATGTATTTTGGGCGAGATGCACAGGTTTTCCTTCAAAAAGAATGGTGCACTGCGTGCTGTCCAAAAAATGTATCTTATTCATTGTGATGTTTGTGGCCCCATGAGGACACATGCACTTGGGAGTCATCTCTATTTTGTTACATTTATTAATGATTACTCGAGGTATATATGGGTATATGGGTTGAAGGCTAATTTGATGTATTCATGCATTTTAAACATCTCGTGGCAAAGCTTGAGGCTGAAACTAGTTTAAAAGTGCAAACACTTCGTATAGATAGAGGGGGTTTGGGGGGGGGAGGAGGGAAGTACATTTCTTGTGCATTTGAGACATATATGTTGGATTGTGGCATTATCTATCAAGCCATTGTTAAAATGACTGCTCAGCAAAAGGGAGTTGTTGAAAGGAAGAATCACACTCTCATGGAAATGAATTGTTGTATGTTGAAAAGTAAGTGGCTGTCTCATAAATCTTGGTTAGAAGGGCTTCAATGTGCCAATCATGTATTGAATCGTGCACCTACAAAGAATGCTTGTTCTGAAAGAGCTTTGTGGGAAGCTTAATGATAAGGTTGTAAAATGGATTTTTATTGGCTATAGTTCGGAAAGCAAAGGCTATGAGGGGGGAAGTATATATCTCGTGCATTTGAGACATATTTGTTAGATTGTAGCATTGCCCATCAAGTCATTGTTAGAATGTCTCCTCAGTAAAATGGAGTTGTTGAAAGGAAGAATTGCACTCTCATGGAAATGAATTGTTGTATGTTGAAAAGCAAGGGGTTGTCTCATAAATTTTGGTTAGAAGGGCTTTAGTGTGCCAATCATGTATTGAATTGTGTGCCTACAAAGGCTTTGAACATGATCCCACCGTTCGAAGCTTGGCATGGCAAGAAACCCAAAGTTGATTACTCTGGGGTGTTTGGTCGCATAGCCTATGGGTATGTTCCGAAAGAGCTTCGCGTGAAGCTTGATGATAAGGTTGTAAAATGGATTTTTATGGGCTATAGTTCAAAAAGCAAAGACTTGCATGTATGACCCATGTAGAAGAAGGTGCTTGTTAGGGATGTCATATTTGCTGAAAATGCAGCATTTTCACATAACTAGTTTCAAATGCCAGCCACACATGGCATTGGTGACGTTTTTCAAGGCCTTTTATCACTTTCTTTGGAGTCCCTGCCTGCTGTAAATGGCAGGCCAGACTTGTTACAGCAGGCTGTTGCTGCTCTATTTACTCCCGAACAGCAGCGTATTGATGAGGGTTTTCCACATGTATGTAGGACGAGTTAGACTCCATTGAAACTAACTCTATATGGGATCTTGTGGACTTACCACCTGGCAAGAAGGCTATTGGCACAAAATGGGCTTTTAAACTTAAACAAGTTGATGGTAGAATTGATTGGTACAAAGTGTGGTTGGTAGCAAAAGGCTATGTGTAGAAAAAGGGCATAGATTATGAGAAAACTTTTGCTCCTACATCCCGTATGAGTACAGTGAGATGTGTGATTGCTATGGTTGTAAATTATGGTTGGAAAGCACATCTGTTGGACATCAAGATAACATTCTTGAATGGGGATTTGCATGAGGATGTTGGTGTCACAACCTCCAAGGTTCATGATTAAGGGGAAAGAGCACATGGTATGCAAGCTATGTAAAGCTCTTTATGGTTTGAAATAGGTTCCTCGTGCATGGTACTCTAAAATTGATGCTTATTTAGTCAGCAAAGGGTTCAAAAATAGTCTGATTGCTCCTACTCTGTGCATTAAGAATGAATTGGGGGACTTGCTGATTATCATTCATTATGTAGATGGCATGTTGCTCATTGGACCTAGAGAAGGAAAAATTGTATATTTTAAGATTGAATTAGCTATATTAGATATTGGTGTGCAAATCGGATGCTGTATGCGCGCGTAGTGAACACCGGAAGGTCCCCAAGAACAAATAACTCTACAAAAGCTTATAAAGCAAAAATAAAGGTTTGTACGACATGAGACGAAAAAAGACAAATTGGGTACAATCTCTCCCCATGCCTTATGTGAGGGCTTCACAATGTATGCATTTATAAATTTATTAATATCCAAGCTAAAAAATAGCCCAATTTACAATTAGTATGCTTTGGCTTTTGTATTTGCTTTTGCCCAAATAAAGAACAAAGCGTTTGGGTATCCAAAAAGTCGGACTGTGTCCAAATACAATGTCCAATAATGAAATTTTTAAACCGAGTGCCTATGCGCATATAAAATAATAAATGTTTGTCAAGCGCTTTAGTAAATAAGCACACCTAAATAAATATTGACGCCACGCCTTTAGTGATAAGATACACGTCTAAAAATGATAATTCTTCTACATACACACCATCGCCCGGTGCTTCCCAATGCCACTGTTGCTTGCTCTATACATCAATTGAAGCATTCACAATTGTTAGAAAATAATAAAATTAAATCCACAAAAGTGAATACTTAGCAGTCTTTAGCTACCAAATAAATAAATAGGTTGGAACTTTGTCCTAACCTTAATTTAATATGAGTGTACTCTAAACTCATAAACGTCCATTAATTTAAATATGTATTTTGTGGAATCACCCGCTGTGGAATCACCCACCTGCACATTAAATTAATCTGATGCTTGAAGAGGATAGGCGTCCCCGTCAACTTCTTGCACAAGGAATTCACCTTGTGTATGATCCTCGGCAAATAAGTATAGATTTATGGAATCCACCGAAAAACCTCATAGAATCCATCGTGGAATAAAAACCTAACGGAATCCACCGTGGTCTCACGGAATCCACTGTGGAATATGTCTCCTGGGGCATCAGATATGGGCTGTCTATACTATTATTTTGGGATTTAGTTCACCACCCAGAATTAGCATGGTATCTTCATGTCACAATCACAGTATATGAATAAGTTGTTACATAGGTTTAATATGCAAGATTGCAAACCTACGTGCACTCCTATGGAGCTAGGCTTAAAGCTATCTATGCATGATGGCTAAGAGATGTATGATGTTGCAATTTATAGCCAAGTTGTTGGTTGCCTCATTTACGTTTGCAACACATGTCCTAACATTCATTATGTAGTATCTCAGGTGAGGAAATATATGTGCAATCCGTGGACCACATATTGACAAGCTATTAAGTGGATGTTCAGATATTTGTAAGGTCCTCAGTTACATGCATTATTGTTTCTTGATTTTGGGGGGGGGGGGGGGGGGGGAAGACTTGCACTTACATGCTTACATTGATTTAGATTGGGCTAGTAATGCAGACACTAGGCAATCTACTAGTGGACAATGTTTCTTTCTAGGCCGCTCATGCTTTCATGGCTAAGTAATAAACAACCTATAGTGGCTACCTTGTCTTATGAGGTTGAGTATAGGGCAGCCTTCACGGAAACAGTGGAATGTGTATGGCTGTGTAGATCGTTGGTTGATCTATAGATTTCTTTGGATGGTCCTACACCCATTCTTTTTGACAGTCAGAGTGCTATTGTAGTGACACAACATCTTGTGTTTCATACTTGCATGAAACACATTGAGGTACATTAGCATTATGTCAGAGAGAGAGATGCTAGACAAGAGAGATCATTTTGATGCATGTTCCTACACAAGAGAATGTTGTTGACATTTTTACCAAAGGACTTCCTCCTAAGAAGTTTTAGGCTTTTTGAAAGTCCTTGAACTTGCTACCCTTTGGTGATCTATCTTCTTGTACTTCTACCACATTGGCACTTCAAGGGGATGTTAGAATTTGCCAATTCTCTGGGAAGTGTCCAATGTTTTAGTTAGTTGGTTTGTATTGTGAACACAACTACATCAATAAGCTGTGTCACCACTTCTAGAGTTAGTTCTCGGGTAAAATTAACTCTAGTTGACTTAGGAATAGGTCTAACTTACTTAAGACCTATTGTGCATTCATTTGATAATTCTAGCACTTGCTCATTGTCTTGTGCTCTCTCTCTCTCTCTCTCTCTCTCTCTTCCATTTCCAACAGTTTTGATGGTCGCAAGGCCAATATCCGGAAAAGGTCGGTTTGGATGATATCTTTGTATATGGGGATGTAGAGGGGATTGTGTTGCCCTAACCATTTGAGGGACGACCCCTTGCCCCCAAGTGGCAGGGCTTCATGTAAGTGGGGAGGTTTGTAACGGATATTAGTTGTGGTAGAGTAGAATAAAACTAAGGAAAGGAGTTGAGAAGAAAATGATGGCATGGCCAAGCATTAAGGG
Source organism: Lygodium microphyllum (assembly GCF_053477565.2). Taxonomy (NCBI): domain Eukaryota; kingdom Viridiplantae; phylum Streptophyta; class Polypodiopsida; order Schizaeales; family Lygodiaceae; genus Lygodium; species Lygodium microphyllum. Next base: position 33,952,782 of record NC_141143.1, on the reverse strand, counting down.
CAAATAGTGTAGCTTGTAGGGGTGGTGCGGGCATGGCAGGATGGGGCGAGTGAAACAAGGGTAGGGGTGGCTAGGGCAAGAGAGAGTGAGAGTTTAATGATGAAATCATGCAAGATGCAAGTAATCTTAGTGTGATTGCCTTAGTGATTTTATCTTGGAAATCTAGTGTGTTCCTTATGGCATCTCTACTTGTGGATGCAAAGGTGGAGGTGCTTTAAAGTATCCAAGGCTTTGGCTTTTTATTTGGCCACTTCAAGCTGGTTGACCCCCATTATATGGGTAATTAACCCATTCGGCCTCATATCATAGCCCACTCTATGCTTGTCTAGAGACATCCTATAGTTTCACATTGCATCTATTCATGTTGCACTAGAGTGGATCTTTAGTTCACAATATCCTAGTTGAGCAGATCTATGCACAACCTTTCTAGTGATTCTTTAGGGAAATCCTTAGAAACTTTCCCAAATCAAAATTACATTCAATCAGACGAATTGTACTTTTATGCTTATGTGCTAAGGTTTTGTCACAAGAGAGGTATAGCATGTATTCCAATTCTCAATTTGGTTCATTTGCACTTTGGACACATGGTCAATTGAAACACTCTTAAGAATCAAATTGCTTCATTGTCTTTTATGATGTGCCATGGGCTTCTTTTTTGGCCTTCTTGGGTGCTTTTCGTTGCTTATCATTGGCAAGCAGTGAAGTGTGTCTATAGATACCTCAAAGGCACCTGGGATTTAGGCCTTTTCAACATGGTTGATACTTCACTTACTAGCATGGGTTTACAAAACGTGGTTGGGCTGGTTGGTGAGATGCTCATGTCTCTCAAGAGTGGCAATATTTTCAAGTTGTGTACTTTTATTTCTTGGTTTAGTAAGAAGCAGACCATAATTGCTGTTTCTAGTTGTTGCAAGTACAAAGCAACTTTTTTACAGCTAGTGGAGTTTGCAAGTTTACTAATAGATCTTCATATTCACTAGATGACAATCCTTTCCATTGATTTTTAAGAGTAATTTGGCCATCGCACAAAATCTAGTATTTCATGCCAGCAGAAAGCATATTGCGGTAGATTATCATTATGTTCGTGAATGCTTGTCAAAAGAAGATTTTTAGTAGTGTTATGTACCCAATAAATGTAACTTTGTAGATATGTTTTACGAAGGCTCTTCGTTGACCTAAGCCTCAAGCTTTCCAGCATGGTTTGAACTAGGTACCTTTTTAAATATGATTTTCATTTTTTGTATAGCTATAAATTGTTATATCCATTTGGATGAACTTGCATAACCATGACCTTATAACTATTTCTATGTTTTGATATATTTTCCTAGATTTATTGGTCCATACCATGGAGGGGGGTTTGTTGGCTATCTCATGGGCTTCCCATTGATGCTGTTTGTCTCCCGGTGCGATCTTCCTAGACACGCGAACAATCACTTGAAAACAGTTAGGACAGTTAGTGCACCTAGCACAGTTAGGGTTAGGGTTTCTTAGGACAATCAATACAATTGCTTTGGCCATTGCATAGAATCTAGTATTCCATGCCAATACAAAGCATATTGAGGTACTATGTCATTATGTTCATGAACGCATGTCGATGTCTCAACAAGAGATATTTAGTTGTCTTATGTACCCATTGAAGGTAACTTGGCAGATCTGTGTACGAAGGCTCTTCCTTGATCTAAATCTCAAGCTTTTTGGCATGGTTTGGACTAGATACCTTTTAAATATGGTTATTCATTCTTTGTATAGTTACAAATTGCTATTTCCATCTAGATGAACTTGCACAATCATGACCTACATATATTTCTATGTTTTGAGATAGTTTAATTTTTCCTAGATTTATTGGCTCATACATTGGGTTTGGGGGGTGTGTTGGGTTGGCTACCTATTGATGCCATGTGTCCCTTGGTACGAGCTGCCTAGACACACTAACAGTCACTTAAGAGCAGTTAAAATGGTTCCTACACCTGTCAGAGTTAGGGTTAGGGTTTCTTAGGATAGTGAATATGGTTAACCCTAGGGTTTTCTACTTGAATACATTTTGTGTATTCTAGCATACCCAAACACACACACATGCACATGCAGACAAACACACTGCACATGCGTGCACAGAGAGAGAGAGAGAGAGAGAGAGAGAGAGAGAGAGAGAGAGAGTTTTACGAAAAAAAAGAGAGAGAGAGACTAAAACTTGAAATAAATTCTGGTTGGCCTTAGATTGAAACTTTATTTTGTAATTCCAAAGATCGTTCCATTTTGCTGGTTTCCAAAGTCCTGGCAACTATGCTTGTAGCGAGTTTCTCATCCTTTCTTAAGTGCAAATATGAAGCTTTTGTGTCTGAATTTCATTGCACTAAGCACTCAAGACACACATCTTAGGCTTTCTCTTGCTGTTGACATCTCTTTCATGTTTGAGAGAGCTCACTTTCAATTCCTTATCAAAGCTGGTATTGCAAGAGGATACATTGCAAAGTATTTCCACCAGTTGTATTCTGTGCTGGTAATAATTGAAAGGATTTGAATCCTAAGAGTACTATCTTTTGTGCAGCAATTTGGCCATACCCCATGGTGTCCTCATCAGGGTGCATATGCACACATTCCCCTGACTATGGAGTAAGTTTCGACCTAAATTATTATAGTTCATGACATCCTCTCTTTCACCACATCTGTTTATAACTTTATTTGTGTGTCATATTCTGGCAGGGATTTGAACAACTTTACAAATGGCTGTAAGTGGATGTTTGAACTTTGGCTTGTCGGATTATTTATATGGAATTTACAATCACACTGTATTATGTTGGGTTCAGTATTATACAGCATTCTTTATAAAACACCCTGATTACTGATCACTGCAGACATGGAGCCATTATTAAATCCGAGACCGGGAACAAGATCACCTGCTACCATACATCTTTGCCCTTATCTTGCTGTGCAAGGTTTGTCTACTGGAGGACTCACACACCAAGTTGATGATTTCCTTGCTCTGCATGCTGGCAATCGGTCAGCTAGAAACACAAGGAGGGCTGCAGGCATCTCTATCAACAGAAATCCTGCACATCAACAGGTCTCTAGCAGCATGTCCATGCCACATGAAGCTTCTCAGAATTACAATGCCAACGGAAGGTTTCTGCATCCAGGTGGTAGCAGATATTTTGTGGGGAGTCACCAATCTGTCCATACGGGGTGAGATCTTCTACATGCCAGAGACCAAAGTGTGAAGTGTTTGTAATGCTCTTATGCTCCTGTTTTGTGCCCCCCCCCTTTTTTCCTCATGCATATGCTGTCTGTATGTAGGCCCAGCCAGGGACAGAATTTTACGGGTCATTCTGGGCAATTAATGGGACAAGTTCCACAATTTCAAAATGCACAAGGATTATATAGTCATTCCCATGTCCAATCAACACATGGAATCCGGAATGGATATGTCAGCAGCAGGCAAGCTAGACCAAGTGAAATGCTTCCAACCCCTTCACAAAGAATAACACATGCTTCTCCTTCCTCGGAACAGGCTTGGATTAATGAGCCTTTAAATGATTATGGTTCTTGGGTGGCCCCAAATGCGATTGGGCAAAGCACGAGTCAAGTCGCAGGGGCAAGTGGACTAGGGTGGACAGCAGCAGGAAATCAAATTGATCCCTGGTCAGGAGGATTTTATGCTCCTCAGGCTCCGTATCTAAGCTCTAGCCATTGGTTGGCCTGGGTTCCAACCAGGGGTAATCAAAGTCAAAGAACTGTACCTAATACAGCTCACAGTGCATTTCCTGCAGCTGTATTCCCAAGGCCTTCTGTCTCATCTGATGGACTTCCTGAACAGACATCAGAAGGAAGTTACTCCTGGGTCCATGGGGTCCGCTAATATCAGAGGAAGCTCAATGTGATTATGATGTGCCAAATAAAGGGTTAATTTCTGGCAATTTGATGGCTGGATGTTTGAAAATGGAGTTGTTCATCTGTACCTTGTGTTCACTCCTTGGCTACTAGAATATCGTGGAGGAATGAGCCTTCAGAAGAATCTTGGCTTCTGTACCTCAAATGCTGATGGTTGATATTGAACTTTTTGACCATATTGTTTGATGCCCAGTTTTTTGGACCTAATATTGACTTTGTGTGAGGGCACTTCTCATAGCCTGTCAAAAACTGGTAAGGCTGTGCAGAAAGCATTCTCTAAGCGTGCTTATGGACATATTTTGTAAATAAAGTTATTTTCCTGCCTTGAGATAATGTTCGAAATCTGTGCTTGTTTTGGTTTACTGCTGTTTCTTTTGATGCTAATCTTCATAATTCGTTATAATGTCCTGCAGGATTCCTATATTTTGGTTCTAGAGTCACCTTAGAGCATGGATACTCTCTTATTTTACGTGATACGAATTAAATCTCTGTTTTGTGTGGCTGAAGTACTGTCACTCTTGATTTGAAGGTCCTTCAAGTTTGGTTACCTCAATGAATTTTTCGAGGCTGATTACCTCAATGAATTTTCAGATTGTTCAAGTATCATCAGTTGGGCTCGGATCTTGTCTGTCAATTTGTCATGGTATTGTTACCTCATTTGTGCAGGTTCCCATTGAATAATCTCTACCTTGATCTGAAATTGGCTAATTGAAATCTTGTCAATCTATTGACATTCAATATTGTTTTGTCAGTCACATGACTTACTGAAGGCCTTGGGATGGGCATCAACTCCTAAGCATGGTTTAGGATGGAAACATTTGATTTTGGGCTTTCAGAAGCTTCTCATCCTTGATATGCCTTGGCATTTGCATTGACAATCCGTTTGCATGCACATTGTTGATATGCTTTGGCATTTGTATTGACAAGCTGTCTATATGCAGTGTATGTAAAGAGCATTTCTTTTTACTATTTGGACCCTCTATACATAATCTTCTACTTCTATTCAAGGAATGTGACTGGATACTAAGCTATTGTGGACAGTTTTCGTAAGAATTAGGGAAATCTAGTGTTCCTAATTGCTTCATATTGGAATTTTAAATTAAAAAGTGGCATTTGTTAAGGCTTTACCTCTAATATGACACTCTTGGACTATGGACTCTAGCGAGCTCCATTCACACGTTGTGATGATGTATGTAGGCTGATGGTATGGCACAATATTTGTGCATGTTGTATCTTAAGTATATAGGGAAACATGGTGCAAGCTATAGATGTGGCTTGCAGTTGCTTTAGATTTTTATTATTTGTTCCTCTATATTGAAAATTTTGGATGTAGTCCAAGATAATATCACATACTCGTTCATTTGCTTTAGATTTTTATTCTTTGTTCCTCCTTCACATTGAAAAATTTGTATGTAGTCTAGGATATAATCACATACTCGTTCATTTGATTTCACATCCGTTTGGCCTCTTGGAGATGTGCATGCACCGTAGTGCGCACACACATGCTTATATCTTTCAACATGCTTTGCATGCTTTGTCGAGAGCATTTAATTTAGAATAACTCGTGCTTTCTTGTGAGTTTGGTCAACATCCATGCATGTACGTACTAGAGTTGATATTGTTGATGGAACAAATCATGTATATGAAATTGGGGATGCATATGGAGGAAAAAAATAATTGTATGATAATTGAGTAGCATTTGCACTTGGCATCACTTTAAAAACGTGCAAGGGGCACAAATAAAGTTTATACCCATCGGAAAGTGTCTCCTATAGGATGCTCAATAAAAAGTCCTTGAATACTCGTGAATATATGTTTGCTTTCAACTAAGAGCAAGACAATGCAATACCTTGTCTGCAGTAGTTGGGAGAATTCGCCTCAAAGCTTTGGTGTGGGGTGAAGAGTAATGTGCTATGCGAGACTTTGGGACAATATAACTATGCCTATATCTTTTACAAAGCTTTAAATGTTTTCCTTGTAACGAGATAATTATTTTTGGTAACGACTGTTTAGAGAGATGACAAACACACATAGAATTATGGAACACCTCTCTATGTTTGGAAGAAGGCAACTTTCATGGTTTATCATTGGTCATTATTGTTATAATTGTGAGGGATGCGGAAAAATTAGTATTCAAAATATACGCAACCATTTGAAAGAAAAGAATAAACCCTAAGATATCTTTACATTGATGCATGGGGCCTTACATGGCCAAATTTACAGAGGAGTACTTGCCTCATATCTCCACCTATATTTGTGGCTCTACCCTATGCTCATTCCACCTCTTTTGACTCTTGAGGATTATGCTTACATCACTACATACATAATGTGGTTGCATTATTTGGCTCTAGTGCATCTTCAAGTGCTAATGTAGACACACACATCTCTATCCTTCCCTAGATTCTCTCAACTACATATGCAAATAGCTATTTGTTTATAGAAGAACAAGACACCATACATGCACACTTTTAGCCCACAAATTCTAACTTTTACTCACTCTTCCCTCTTTCCTTGGTACTACTTGCTCCATGGACAAGTGATGTTACCTGAGGAGGTGACCACTCTCTTAAGCTTGGGATGGATCACATATTACCTTACTCCATGCATCTATAGGTGTGCAGGAACCCTTGAGTTTCATAGAAAAGCTAGTTAGTTAGTAACTATTACTCAAATGGAAAAGCACCTTGGTATTTGATGATTCAGAAAAGTCCTTATCATGATAATGTGATACATGTTCTTTGTTTATGCTATATATTGGCTTTGATTGTTAGCTATAAAACTCTGTTCCCTAGAGCTCAAAGCACCTTGTATGTAATGCTTGATGATTGTGTTCAAGATTTATAATATTTACACTATGTATGTTGTGCATATTGTTTTGGGAGTTCATCCTAGAAATATATGGATTTATCTTTTTAAGTCCACAAACTACATACAATTTCCTTACATGTGTTGACATGGTTGCTAGTTTTTGTTTGTTATTTTGGTCCAAATACTAATTGGTGGGCCTAAAGGTTTTGCTCAAAGATTTCTATAATTTTTGATGGATTAAGGGTGAGCCTCCAAAGAAAGGGCATATTTCTCCTCTTGTCTTTTCTTCTTATGCATCATGGATTCTAGTTTTGAATCTTCAACAATTGACAAACCTATGTGAGAAGCCGTTGTCGAAACATGGAGATGATGGCCTTTCAAAAACCATTATTTTGACTTCCATGAAGTACTCTTTAATGCATTGAATCAATTTCAACCACAATGTAGTTTGATGTTCTTAGTGCGCATCAATGGGAAGAAGTTACCAAGATTTGTTGCAATCTTAAGGCATTTTGTAAGTTTAGGGTTTAAATTTGGTTTTAGGCATTTAATTTAAAAAAACAATAGATAGATGTAGATCCTTTTTGATCTTGGGAGACTTCAAGAAAAACCTACAAAAAGTGGTGTGACTATCATTTTTAGGAGAAATTTGAGGTTAAGTGTTGCTTTCAAACACAATTGACAATTGAAGTACTGATTTTCTAGCAATATTGAAGGGAAAGCTTGCTACAATAATAGTTATTTAAGAAAAGCCTAGCAACATGGCATCTTCATGCTTTAAACTACTCTAAGAGAAAGTTCAGGGTTGACTATTAGTTTTTCATGCTTTAATATTCCTAGAATGGTTAGAAAAAAGAAAAGGTGTGATATTATCTTGCATTATGACTATTCTACCAGAAGGATCAAAGCACATTGTATTTGCTGCTATATGATAATTAGGTAAGATAACTTTTTAAAAGTTTGTTTTGTATACTTTATTTTTGTTCATTCTTGAAATGTGTTGCACATTTTTATTCTATGGGAGAGTAATAGGTTTAGGCATAATAAAAGATTTTGTGTGGTCCTAATAGATTTCAAGGTAGTGAGTAAAAGTTGGTCTATGAATTTTGTTTTCTATTTCAGGCTAATGCACCTTTCAATATTAAGTAGAGTCGTGTGCTTTTTAGTGGGGTTGTCATCTAGTAAGGCATTGAACTTCTATCCTTCACTTCAACCCTTAAAGGGCATTCAGGATGTGTAAGGTAATGGTCTCCCTCCTATGGTGGATCATCAATGCCAAGTGAATGTAGAGAATTAATAGAGGATGCATTAGCACTAGTGGGAATTAGCCAATACTGGAAGCTTATGAAATGTATTACCTTCCTATGCGCAATACCAACATTGAACTTATCTATGTTAGTCCTACGAAAGTTTTGCAACAAACCTCAAGAGACACATTACATAACAAGGATATGGGTGCAAATGGACTTGAAGGGTACACTCAAGTATAACATCACCTAATATTCTAGTTTTGCAACAAACCCTTAGAGAACCATTGCATAGTAAGGATGTAGGTGATAAGGTATATATAAGGCTTCCTTGTCGGGTCAGGTGTGAAAGAGCTAATGAAGGCAATGGAATATACACATGAGAAACGACTCGTCAGGTGAAGAGTTATCAAGGCCCCTATGTGGGGGGGTTTGGGACATTAACCTTTGTTGGGGGATCCCAAAAGGGCCAATGGCATTCATGTGGTGCCTACTTTGATGCAATGATGTTAGTCTGGAGCTTTGTGCTTCCTACATGTAGGCAAGCACATTGGCTTGTTGTCCATTGTAGGTACTAGGTAGATAGGAAACTTTTTAATATCAATATCAATATCATGGGTATACATGTTTGAAGGTCCAAACATAGTTATTTTCATGTACCATTTGACTGTTGCAATACTCATAGCTAGGATCTCTATTCTACAAATTCATCCAAGTGATTGTAAGCCCTTCTAGCTCACATGTATCATTGATTGATAGCACACATCTTAGACATCATATAACGAGCAACCAATAAGAAGTGAGCCTTATGTAAGGAGTGAGACATACATGGAATCCTCTTTGATCCTAGAGTTTTCAAAATAAGGATAAAGTTTAACCTTTATATAAGATTTCTCAAAATATTTAATGCTATAAAGGTATTGTAATAACAAACTAAGTTAGAAGGTAGTGCACAATTTGGAAGTGTGAATGTTAACAATAATACACATTAGACAACCCTTTTAAAGAAGTTCAAGATTTGAAAGGTAAGAATGAGAACATGTTACCAAAATGCAAGGTGAATATATCTTGTGAAATATGTAGGAATCAAATAATAGAGTGCAACAAATGTAAGGTATAAAAAGATTAAGGATAGTTTGATTCTTAAGCTAACATACAAAAATTTGGATCAAGTAGGTTCTCTTAGTTCTTTCTCTTGATTTATTTTTTAGGCCCTCATCTTCTTCTTGCCACAATCGACTTGCCACAATCGACTAGGGTTAGAGGTTGAATTGGTTCAATGTAGACCATTAGGCATCTCTCAACTTGAGGACCCCTAGGTTCAATGGTAGTGTGTGCATCTAGATATTCTAGAATGAAGCACCTTCTCTCTTTTCGCTTTCTTTTTTCTTTTCTATTTTTTTTCTTTGAATTTTTATGCCTCTAGGAGTGGGCATCTCATTTGAGAAAGCATATCCTCACTTATAATGTATTCCATAACTAACATTCACATCTAGATTGGAGATTGGGAAAGGAATAATGAGATCAAGGTGGGAACCAACTTTTAGCCATATCCTCCAAGAGCTCTAAGTAGTATGCACGTAGAAAGATTGCATAGATTGAGTCTACCATGGCATGTTGTCAACTCTAGTATTAACATCAAAGAACAAGGGCGGTAGTTGCTCCTCATAGACTATAGGCTTTTGTTAAAGTAGAGTAACGAGTAGCCTCAAGTAATTGCATGTGGTAAAAAAAGATGGATCTAGATAGTTGGTGAAGGTTTTGATGAAGGCATTGGTCGCTGGCACCAAGTCCCTTGGCTAGAACAAGTAAGCACCTTTAGGTCTTTGACATTGATGTTGGTGATCTTTAGGAAGTATCTTTCACACTTCTCTAGATGAAATAATGGACTGTATTGTTAAGGATAAGGGTAGCATGTTAGGTTAGCTCTCTCTTTTGCAATAGTTTTGTAAAAGGTAAACCAACCATGGCCATTTATGTCTAGGATGTTACATCTTCATGCCTTCATATACATCCTTACAGTGTCAAGACCATGGAATATCTAAATTAGCTACCAAATGGAAGTAGTTAATTGAAGTTTGAAATAAAAGATAATGGTCTCAAAGTATGGTTGGCATGCCAATCCTTGCTATCTTTACAAGAATAACAAAAAACTCTTTGTTGATCTGGTCAACCATCTTCTCGTTGTGAAGATACTTGTATGATGAGTCAACTAACTATGGAAGTAGGTAGTACCCTATGGAGGTTTTATCTGATGTTAAAGTCAAATGTGATTAGAAGATATAGATTGACTTGCTTCACCTACAACTCCTTAGTGGGGTTGTCAAACTCATATTATTGAGCAACTAGCACATTGAGTGAGATGTCAAGCACATGCTAATTGGAAGATTTGAACATTGTTAGGGTCAATTTTGAAGCCAAACAGACCATTCAATTAACTTTAACTAATGACAAGATTAGTGAATAGATTATGTGTGATCAAATGTAACCTATTAATCTCTACTCATTTGGCCAACCTTTATCTACTTATAACAAAAAGTTGACAAAGGGTTTAAACTTGTTGAGGTACTTCCAACCGAAATGTTGGTACTTGATGTGATGTTTTTCACCTCCTTTTAAAAAATTGTTATAGCACCCACCATTTGACTTTTGAAAAGTGGTCTTATTTTTAGTAGCCCTAAAAAGTTAAAAGTAGAAAAAGTTCCCAATCTAATATATAATTTAATATCTTTCAATTTGCACATTGTATATGCATATTGTATGATATTGTTTTAGTATCTCAACTCCAATCTAACCTCATTTTTGGAACACCTTTGTTGTATTTTAGCCTTGTTTTTAATATCTCAAACTTCTTTCATAGCTGCTTCTAGGTAACCATCTAACTTGATAAAGGCATAAGCATGTTATAATGAAAGAGGATAATATATGGCATTCAATGATTTATAAGCTCCATGATAGGATAAGAATGCTCCCTTCTTATAAAGGTCCTCATAAGATCAATAAATGGAAAATAGAAAATGTCAAGTTTCATTAGAAAGGACAAATTGTGGGCTTCGCATGTTGCGCTTACATACAATGGATGCAAAAGAAGGATAATTTAGTATCATCGTGTATGGCCTTCTCAGAATGATGCAAAAGAAGGATCATTTGGTATCATCATTTGAAAGGCCTTCTCAAGCTTATTTAATTTCTTTGAAGACATTTATCTACCAATTTACTGGCCTTTTCATAGGCTGTTGGGCCTTCAAATATTTTTGCAGTAGCACTAGTATGCTTGAGTGGGATTTTGGATTTAGCTCTTGCATGGGCAAGCAACCTTGTTTTGCTTTCACAAGATGGCCAGTGCCTTTTAACTCCTTGGGATTTTGTACCTCACATGAAGTGACATTAGCTTTGGCATTGATACTCTTATTTTCTGAGTGGCTATGCTTTGGACATGTGTGAAAGCACACTATTTGCCTTTGTTGTCTATACATCATAATCTCTTATCAACACAAGGTTGCTACTTGGAAGAGTAATGACCATGGCTTTGATAAACCAAAAAAAAGGCTAGATAACAATATCTATTAGAAGGTAAAGAAAGATTGACCTAGGAGTAGGTAAAAGTATTAAGTGATATTTTGCAACATATGCAATTCAAGACTGAGAATATCTCATGTGTGCAAGGATGTTGAAGATGCAACTTCTTATATGTATATTAGCCCTTGGGAGTTCTTTTCTCATCACAGTCTCAACTTTTGGGAGTTCATGCTCAACCGCCAAGATCCACGAATCACTTATTGTTTAAGCATTTCAAGCCGAGCACTAATGGCTGTCAAGATTGTGGGAAAGAAGGAAGGAGTCTCACTTGTAGCTTTCTTGCTTGCACAACGGGGGAATACACACAAAGGTGGAGGCTGAAAACAGTTTTCCTCTTCTTAGTTTGTGTAAGCCAAAAAGAACTCTAGTACATAGAAATAGAAGAACCCTATATATGGGTCTCAAACCAAACTCAACTAACTAAGGTGGCATACTAACTGAGCCATGAACTAGAGTAGATAAGGATAGCTGTCATCTAGCTATTATTCATGGGCAGTGTACCAACCACATCTGCAGCTAACAAGTCGATGACATAAATGCAAAACGGTCACCCTGGCATATCACGAGTGGAGCTCGACATCTCAACACTCCCCCTCGAGCTCAATCCTGATTCTTGCACACCAAGCAGGTCTCTAAACTTGCGCAGCTTCTCTGCGCTCAATGCCCTCATAAATATGTTAGCTACCTGATCCTCTGTTCTGACATAAACTAGATCAATAAGACCTAGTAAAACCCTCTCCCGCACATAGTGATAATGCACCTCAATGTGCTTTTTTCTAGCATGATAGACTAGGTTATTTGCTAAGTGTATACTGCTCATGTTGTCACAATAAATGACAACTGGCTCATCTGTAGGCTGATGCATATCATAAAGTAGTTTATGCAACCAAGCTACCTCACATGCAGCCATTGCTCCACCCCTGTACTCAGCCTCTGTACTCGACAAGGCAACTGTAGGCTGTTTCTTGTTGCTCCAAGTGACTGCAGCACTCCCAAAAGAGAACACATATCCATTAGTAGATCGTCTATCAGAAATACTACCAGCCCAATCAGCATCAGTATATCCATGCAACTGTATCGGAACTCTAGTCTCATAAAATAGTCCATACTGCAATGTGGACTTCACAGACCTGAGTATGCGTCTAGCGGCATCCAAATGCGGTTTCCTTGGAGCTTGCATAAACTGACTTACCAATCCAACAACATAGCTCAAATCTGGCCTGGTAATAGCCATATAAATCAAACTTCCTACTATGCGTCTGTACATAGTAGGGTCTTCCAGAAGCTCACCTGCATCTGCGCTCAGCTTCACATTCTACTCCAAAGGAACTGAAATAGGCTTATAGCCTGTCATCCCATATTTGGATAGCATGTCCAATCCATATTGCCTCTGCAAGAGCCGTATCCCACTTGGTGATCTAATCACCTCAATGCCCAAGAAATAACGCAGCTCTCCCAAATCCTTCATGTCAAACTTCTGCTTCAATAGCATTTTCACATGAAGGATATCTTCATCACTGTCACCTGTCATAATCAAATCATCAACATATATGACAAGTAGCATAATACATTTCTCTGTTTTTCTCACATAAAGTGAGAAATCTGCCTTGGAAATATGAAAGACAATAGTGACAAGATACTGTCCTATCTTGTCAGACCATGCTCTAGGTGCTTGCTTCAAGCCATACATGGCTTTCTTCAACCTGCAAATAAACTCAGGATGAATAGCATGCACATAACCTGGTGGCTGCTTCATATAGACCTCTTCTTGCAAATCACCATGCAAGAAAGCATTCTTTACATATATCTGATGTAAAGACAATTCCTTTGATGCAGCCATAGCAATGACTGCTCTTACGGTTGCCATCCTTACAACCAGATTGAATGTTTCTTCATAATCCATGCTATATGTTTGTGTATACCCCTTGACTACTAATCTTGCCTTGTATCTGTTCACAGAACCATCTGCATTGTACTTCACCTTATAAACCCACTTACAACCAATTGCATTCTTATCTTTAGGCAAAGGTACCAATTCCCATGTAGCATTTGCTTCAAAGGCATCCATTTCTTCATCCATGACTTTCTCCCATTTTTCTTTTCCCATGGCTTCCTCAAAAGAAGTGGGTTTTGGTTCGTGTATCACTTTGACCATATAGGCATAGTGAATGGCTATAAATCCATCATATTTTAGCCTATCCATAGGATACCTAGCTCTGTAGACTTGCACAAAGTAGGTTTACTCCCAGGTGCTCTCAAAACATCCCTGGTCTTCCTTACTCCAGGTGTAACAATAGAAGAAATACCCAACTCATCATCAATGCTCTGTTCTGAGCCACTGGATTCACCATCCACATAAGACTGACCTGCATTCACATCAAACATGGGCTGATCTACCTTCTCTTTTCCTTTTCGTGAAACGTGCATACCACTATCGGCATTGTTTTGAGGAGATTCTCCTTATCTCAATCTGCCTGTCCATGGCAAAGAATGTGAACCACTACTAGAGGACACTCCAGGTCCACTAATATTTTGTGCTACTGTTCTGAATTGTGTGCAGCATTACCATTTTGTGCATCTACATCATCAATCACATTTACTAGTTTATACCAACTACTCATCTCATCAAAAATAACATCTCTGCTCACTGTAAACTTACGAGTAGAAGGGTTATAGCTTCTATACCCTTTCTGCTCTGTAGAGAGTAACCAATAAAGATGCACTTCTCAGCTTTTGGATCCAACTTGGATCTCAACTCATTTGGCACATGAACATAGGAAATGCAACCAAAAATCTTCAAATGAGAAATATCTGGTTTCCTACTAGTATACCTCTCCTCTGGAGTCATCCCATGTATTGCTGCAATGGGAGTCCTGTTCATTATGTAGACTACTGTAGCAACTGCCTCAGCCCAATAAAAATGTGGCAGGTCTTTTTCATTGAGCATGGCACAAGATACCTCTCCAATATGCCTATTTTTCCTTTCTGCAATTCCATTTTGTTGTGGGGTATGACTGCATGAATATTGCTGCTTTATGCCATGCTCCTACAGGAACCTTGCAAACTCATTTGAGAGCTACTCTCCCTCTCCATCTGACCTTAAGCATTTTATTTGCAGGCCTGTTTCTTTTTCAACCATAGCTTTAAGAGTTTTAAAATGCCCAAAAACTTCACTTTTCTTTTTCATAAAATACACCCAAACTTTTCTGCTATAGTCATCAATAAAAGTGACAAAATAATGATAGCCTCCAAGAGATGCAGCTTTAGTAGTCCACACATCAGACTGGATTAATTCCAATGGCTTCTCACTCTCTTGAACATGTCTAGGAAATGGTTTCCTTGCCTGTTTTCCAAATTGACAGGCTTCATATACCTTATGCATTTCTGCAACCTTGAATTTAGGCAATCCTGCAACAATATTTTGGGCGTGCATTGATTTAAGTCGTTGTACAGTAGCATGACCAATGTGTTTATGCCAGATATCAATATCTGCAACTACACCGGTCCCATGTGCAAACATTGCTGCTCTCAATTCAGGCATGTCTGCATCCAATGTAAACATTCTGCCCTTCTTCTTTCCTTTTGCTATCAAGCAACCTTTATTTTTCATATCCTCAACAAAGCATCCATGATGATTAAATCTGACCTGCAAGCCCTGCTCAACCATTTGACCAACAGAAACCAGGTTCTTGGTGATATTCGGGACATGAAATACATCTGACAGGTATTTCTTTTTCCCATCCTGCATAGACAAAGAAAATTTTCCAATCTGCACAATAGGATGTGCAGTATCATCACCAGTCAACACAAATCCTGGCTTTTCCATTTTCCTTTCATCCTACATCCATTCTGCATGACGTGTCATGTGGTTTGACACACCTGAGTCAACATACCACACTTCGTTGCTTTCTTCTGCACTTGTCACAGAATTGTTTATGTGCTGCACCATAAAAAAATGATCATTTCTGTCATCACCCTGTCTACTAGAAGATGCATAATTCCCTTGTTGCAATTTTCCATTCATGATGTCATTCTGGTTTTTATAGCAATCTTTAGCCATATGACCCATTTTACCACAGTAGTAGCATTCAACATTGCTGTTTGCATTTTGGCCTCTTTGCCATCCACCACGACCTCTTTGGCTCCCCTTGCCTCTAGAGTTACCACGTCCTCCTCCATAGGACTGGTTTTCTTGAGTTTGCTGCATATTCTGATTTCTACCACGGCCTCCAGATCGGCCTCCTCTACCTCTGCCTCTACCTCTTCCAGCATTTGAGTAGAATACAGCTTCTTTTGAAGTTCCTCCTGAAGAAGATGCACCACCATTTCTCTGATCCTCAAAAATTAGAAGAGCAATCAACTCCTCAAAATCAAGAAATCTTTCACGGACGGAAATGGATGTTTGGAACTATGCATAATCCTTTCCTAGACCATTCAAGGTCACAGAAACTAAATCATAATATTCCACTGGCGATCCAATGGAAGCAAGTGCATATGCAATCTTCTTCACCTTCATGTGGTAGTCATTGATGCTCATACTTTCTCTTTGGACATTGTGCAACTCTTGCTTGAGCTGCATTTTCCTGGCTTGCGTATTTGTGCTATACATTTTTGACAAAGTATCCCATGCCTCCTTTGGCGTACTTGCATCCTGAATATGCACAATCATAGAGTCTGAAATACTGATAGACAGCCAGTATATAACCTTTCTAGCTCTCTCATGCCATCCTTTAAATGCTTGCATTTGCTATTGATAGGGAACATCAGGAAGAATTGGTTCTTCTTCATTTCTTGCAACAAATTCCCAATATCCTTTTCCCATAAGGAAATTCGTCATTCTAAACTTCCATGCTTGGAAGTTGTTCTTGTCAAGCTTTTCAGTGACAATCTATGAAAGAGAATCAGATGCCATTATAGAACACTGCAAAAAATTCTGTCACTGCAAAGAACACAGCTTTAGCCTCACAAGGGCAAATCTGCAAAACTGATGAAAGTGGTATTTGACCACACAGTCGCTTCCTAGTGATGATTTTGCATGAACAGGCAACAAGGATGATTCTGTAACTCCCAATGTCTCTGTGCACAGGCATACGATGCAATTTCTTCAGTAACTTTTCACCAACCTTTAGAACAGTGGTCGTACAGCAAAAAACAGGGCCTTTTCTTGAGTGCGTGTAGAAAACTTCCGCCTCCAAAACAGGCTCCGAAATGGCCTCAAATAAAAAAAACAGAGCTACCAAGGGCTAAAGCCCTTGCCCACAACATATACTGCCCTCTTGCTACACCGCGAAGGACGTCTCAATCCGAGACAATGCACTCTTGCACTTTCCAGCTGTGCTACCTACTGCAGAGACTTGCTCCCAAAACAGAAAAATGAAAGCAACACTGGTTCTCTTACCAGAACACCGCGAACTTGGTTTGCTTTCTTGAGCTCCTTACCATGAACAAGGCTCTGATACCATGTCAAGATTGTGGGAGAGAAGGAATGAGTCTCACGTGTAGCTTTCTTGATTGCACAATGGGGGAATACACACAAAGGTGGAGGCTGAAAACAGTTTTCCTCTTCTTAGTTTGTGTAATCCAAAAAGAACTCTAGTACATAGAAATAGAAGAACCCTATATATGGGTCTCAAACCAAACTCAACTAGCTAAAGTGGCATACTAACTGAGCCACGAACTAGAGTAGATAAGGATAGCTGTCATCTAGCTATTATTCATGTGCGGTGTACCAACCGCATCTACAGCTAACAAGTCGGTGACATAAATGCACAATGGTCACCCTAGCATATCACGAGTGGAGCTCGATATCTCAACAATGGCTACCTCTCACATAGTTGAAACACTATCTCTCTCTACGAGTTTAGTGAGATTACCTCCATGCCCGATCGAGTTGCCTCCTCTCCCGAGTGCTCAGAAGCTCCATGATCCAAGTGCAAGCTTCAAGTGAGCTCGATCCTCAAGCTCTATTGCCGTGAGCAAGAGAAGAGAAGAGGAGAGGAGAGGAGAGGAGAGGAGAGGAGAGGAGAGGAGAGGAGAAGTGAAGATTGTCAAGATTGTGGGAGAGAAGGAAGGAGTCTCACTTGTAGCTTTCTTGCTTGCACAATGGGGGAAGACACACAAGGGTGGAGGCTGAAAAACAGTTTTCCTCTTCTTAGTTGTGTAAGCCAAAATAACTCAAGTACAAAGAAAATAGAAGAACCCTAGATATGGGTCTCAAACCAAACTCAACTAACTAAGGTGGCATACTAACCAAGCCACGAACTAGAGTAGATAAGGATAGCTGTCATCTAGCTATTATTCATGCGCGGTGTACCAACCGCGTCTGCAACTGACAAGTCGGTGACATAAATACACAACGGTCACCCTGGCGTATCACAAGTGGAGCTCGATATCTCAACACTCCCCCTCGAGCTCAATCCCAATTCCTGCACACCAAGCATGTCTCTGAACTTGCGCAGCTTCTCTGCGCCCAATGCCTTCGTGAATATATCAGCTACCTGATCCTCTGTGCTGACATAAACTAGATCAATAAGACCTAGTAAAACCCTCTCTCGCACATAGTGATAATGCACCTCAATGTGCTTTGTTCTACCATGATAGACTGGGTTATTTGCCAAGTGTATACTACTCATGTTGTCACAATAAATGACAACTGGTCCATCTGTAGACTGATGCATATCATAAAGTAGCTTATGCAACCAAGCTATCTCACATGCAGCCATTGCTGCACCCCTGTACTCAACCTCTGTGCTCGACAAGACAACTGTAGGCTGTTTCTTGCTACTCCAAGTGACTGCAGCACTTCCAAAAGAGAACACATATCCACTGGTAGATCGTCTATAAAAAATACTACCAGCCCAATCAGCATCAGTGTATCCATGCAGCTGTATCTGAATCCCAGTCTCATAAAATAGTCCATACTGCAATGTGGACTTCACATATCTGAGTATGCGTCTAGCCGCATCCAAATGTGGTTTCCTTGGAGCCTGCATAAACTGACTTACCAATCCAACAGCATAGCTCAAATCTGGCCTGATAATAGTCATATAAATCAAACTTCCTACTATGCGTCTGTACATAGTAGGGTCTTCTAGAAGCTCACCTGTATCTGTGCTCAGCTTCACATTCTGCTCCTAAGGAACTGAAATAGGCTTACAGCCTGTCATCCCATATTTGGATAGCATGTCCAATCCATACTGCCTCTGCAAGAGCTGTATCCCACTTGGTGATCTAATCACCTCAATGCCCAAGAAATAACGCAGCTCTCCCAAATCCTTCATCTCAAACTTCTGCTTCAATAGCATTTTCACATGAAGGATATCTTCATCACTGTCACCTGTCATAATCAAATCATCAACATAAATGACAAGCAGCATAATACCTTTCTCTATTTTTCTCACATAAAGTGAGAAATCTGCCTTGGAAATCTGAAAGCCAATAGTGACAAGATACTGTCCTATCTTGTCAGACCATGCTCTAGGTGCTTGCTTCAAGCCATACAAGGCTTTCTTCAACCTGCAAACAAACTCAGGATGAACAGCATGCACATAACCTGGTGGCTGCTCCATATAGACCTCTTCTTGCAAATCACCATGCAAGAAGGCATTCTTTACATCCATCTGATGTAAAGACCATCCCTTTGATGCAGCCATAGCAATGACTGCTCTTACGGTTGCCATCCTTGCAACCGGACTGAATGTTTCTTCATAGTCAATACCATATGTTTGTGCATACCCCTTGACTACTAATCTTGCCTTGTATCTATTCACAGAACCATCTGCATTGTGCTTCACCTTATAAACCCACTTACAGCCAATTGCATTTTTACCTTTAGGCAAAGGTACCAATTCCCATGTAGCATTTGCTTCCAAGGCATCCATTTCTTCATCCATGGCTTTCTCCCATATTTCTTTTCCCATGGCTTCCTCAAAAGAAGTGGGTTCTGGTTCCTGTATCACTTTAACCCTATATGCATAGTGAATGGCTGTAAATCCATCATATTTCAGCCTATCCACAGGATACCTAGCTCTCGTAGACTTGCGCAAAGTAGGTTCACTCCTAGGTGCTCTCAAAACATCCCCGGTTTTCCTTACTCAAAGTGTAACAATAGAATGAATACCCAACTCATCATCAATGCTCTGTTCTAAGCCACTGGATTCACTATCCACATAAGAGTGACCTGCATTCACATCAAACATGGACTGATCAACCTTCTCTTTTCCTTTTCGTAATACCTGCATACCACTATCTGCATTACTTTGAGAAGATTCTACTGATCTCAATCTGCCTGTCCATGGTGAAGAATGTGAACCACTACTAGAGGACGCTCCAGGTCCACTAATATTTTGTGACTGCTGCTGTGAATTTTGTGCAGCATTACCATTTTGTGCATCTACATCATCAATCACATTTACTGGTTTATACCAGCTACTCATCTCATAAAAAACAACATCTCTGCTCACTGTAAACTTACGAGTAGAAGGGTTATAGCATCTATACCCTTTTTGCTGCAGAGAGTAACCAATAAAGATGCACTTCTCAGCTTTTGGATCCAACTTGGATCTCAACTCATCTGGCACATGTACATAGGCAATGCAACCAAAAATTTTCAAATGAGAAATATTTGGTTTCCTACCAGTATACCTCTCCTCTGGAGTCATTCCATGTATTGCTGCAGTGGGAGTCCTGTTCATTATGTAGACTGCTGTAGCAACTGCTTCAGCCCAATAAAAATCTGGCAAGTCTTTTTCATTGAGCATGGCACGAGATACCTCTCCAATATGCCTGTTTTTTCTTTCTGCAATTCCATTTTGTTGTGGGGTATAACTGCATGAATATTGTTGCTTTATGCCATGCTCCTGCAGGAACCTTGCAAACTCATTTGAGAGGTACTCTCCCCCTCCATCTGACCTTAGGCATTTTATCTGCAAGCCTGTTTCTTTTTCAACCATAGCTTTAAGAGTTTTGAAATGCCCAAAAACTTCACTTTTCTTTTTCATAAAATACACCCAAACTTTTCTGCTATAGTCATCAATAAAAGTGACAAAATAATGACAGCCTCCAAGAGATGCAGCTTTAGTTGTCCACACATCAGAGTGGATTAATTCCAATGGCTTCTCACTCTCTTGAACATGTCTAGGAAATGGTTTCCTTGCCTGTTTTCCAAACTGACAGGCTTCACATACCTTATGCATTTCTGCAACCTTGAATTTGGGCAATCCTGCAACAATATTTTGGGCCTGCATTGATTTAAGTCGCTGTACATTAACATGACCAATGCGTTTATGCCAGATATCAATATCTGCAACTACACCGGTCCCATGTGCAAACATTGCTGCACTCAATTCAGACATGTCTGCATCCAATGTAAACATTCTGCCCTTCTTCTTTCCTTTTGCTATCAAGCGACCTTTATTTTTCATATCCTCAACAAAGCATCCATGAGGATTAAATCTGACCTACAAGCCCTGTTCAACCATTTGACCAACTGAAACCAGATTCTTGGTGATATTCGGGACATGAAATACATCGGACATGTATTTCTTTTTCCCACCCTGCATAGACAAGAGAATTTTTCCAATTTGCACAATAGGATGTGCAGTATCATCACCAGTCTCCACAAATCCTGGTTTTTCTATTTTCCTTGCATCCTCCATCCATTCTGCATGACCTGTCATGTGGTTTGATGCACCTGAGTCAACATACCATACATCATTGCTTTCTTCTGCACTTGTCATAGAATTGTTCATGTGCTGCACCATGAACAAATGCTCTTTTTTGTCATCACCTTGTCTACTAGAAGATACATAATTCCCTTGTTGCAGTTTTCCATTCATGATGTCATTCTGCTTTTTATAGCAGTCTTTAGCCATATGACCCATTTTACCACAGTAGTAGCATTCAACATTACTGTTTGCATTTTGGCCTCTTTGCCATCCACCACGACCTCTTTGGCTCCCCCTGCCTCTAGAGTTACCACGTCCTCCTCCATAGGACTGGTTTTCTTGAGTTTGCTGCATATTCTGATTTCTGCCACGGCCTCCAAATCGGCCTCCTCTACCTCTGCCTCTACCTCTTCCAGCATTTGAGTAGAAGACAGCTTCTTTTGAAGTTCCTCCTGAAGAAGATGCACCACCATTTCCCTGTTCCTCAGAAATTAGAAGAGCAATCAACTCCTCAAAGTCAGGAAATCTTTCACGAACTGAAATGGATGTCCGAAACTGTGCATAATCCTTTCCTAGACCATTTAAGGTCACAGAAACTAAATCATCATCTTCCATTGGCGACCCAATGGAAGCAAGTGCATCTGCAATCTTCTTCACCTTCATGTGGTAGTCATTGATGCTCATATTTTCTCTTTGCACATTATGCAACTCTTGCTTGAGCTGCATTTTCCTGGCTTGTGTATTTGTGCTATACATTTTTGACAGAGTATCCCATGCCTCCTTTGGCGTACTTGCATCCTGAATATGCACAATCATAGAGTCTGAAATGCTGATAGACAACCAGTACATAACTTTCCTGGCTCTCTCATGCCATGCTTTGAATGCCTGCATTTGCTGTTGATTGGGAACATCAGGAAGAACTGGTTCTTCTTCATTTCCTGCAACAAATTCCCAATATCCTTTTCCCATAAGGAAATTCGTCATTCTAAACTTCCATGCCTGGAAGTTGTTCTTGTCAAGCTTTTCAGTGACAATCTGTAAAAGAGAATCAGACGCCATTACAGAATACTGCAAGAAATTCTGTCACTGCAAGAAACACAGTTTCACCCTCACAAGGGCAAATCTGCAAAACTGGCGAAAGTGGTATTTGACCACACAGTCACTTCCTAGTGACGATTTTGCATAAACAGGAACCAGGGATGATTCTGTAACTCCCAATGTCTCTGCGCACAAGCATACAATGCAATTTTTACAGTAACTATTCACCGACCTGTAGAACAGTGGCTGCACAGCATAAAACTGGGCCTTTTCCTGAGTGCGTGCAGAAAACTTCCGCCTGCAAAACAGGCCCCGAAATGGCCTCAAATCAAAAAAACAAGGTCGCCAAGGGCTAAAGCCCTATCCCGCAGCATATACTGCCCTCTTGCTTCACCGCGAAGGGCGTCTCAACTTGAGACAATGCACTCCTGCAATTTTCGGCTGTGCTATGTGCAGAGATCTGCTCCCAAAACAGAAGATGAAAGCAACACTGCTCCTCTTACGAGACCACCGCGAGCTTGGCTTGCTTTCTTGAGCTCCTTACCACGAACAAGGCTCTGATACCATGTCAAGATTGTGGGAGAGAAGGAAGGAGTCTCACTTGTAGCTTTCTTGCTTGCACAATGGGGGAAGACACACAAGGGTGGAGGCTGAAAAACAGTTTTCCTCTTCTTAGTTGTGTAAGCCAAAATAACTCAAGTACAAAGAAAATAGAAGAACCCTAGATATGGGTCTCAAACCAAACTCAACTAACTAAGGTGGCATACTAACTAAGCCACGAACTAGAGTAGATAAGGATAGCTGTCATCTAGCTATTATTCATGGGCGGTGTACCAACCGCGTCTGCAACTGACAAGTCGGTGACATAAATACACAACGGTCACCCTGGCGTATCACAAGTGGAGCTCGATATCTCAACAAAGATAAGATGGAGAGCTTCTCCATCACAGTCCCTCACCCTCACACACTCACTCCCTCACTCTCTCACACTCCCTCTCTCAAGCGCACAAGCTCAAGCAAGCAAGAAGAAGAAGAAGAAGAGGAGAGCTACTTTTGGCCACACACAAGAATGAGCTTCTCATTCACTTTTCAAATTTATATACAAAACCCTAAAGATAATTTCTATCATCCTCAAGTGGCACAGTACGACATTTTATTACTAGTTCTACCCCTAGAGACTACTATATTTTGGTTTCCAACCTATTGCACTGCCATCTACATCCTCATCTTAGTTCCAAATGGTGGTTACATGATATAGCACCAAAGATCTATGTCTAGTGGACATCACACTTAGAGTCCTCCCCCCTCCTTAGCCCACTCTCATAAGTGCCATCAGTTGTTGGATAGCTCCACCATGGTACTACTATTCTCTAGACTACTGTATTCCTTGGTTGCTCTTAGCCACAACACTAGAGCCCTCTTTTAGACACACTGGAGTCCTAATTTGCTTGTGTAGAGAGTTTATAGCCACAATTTAGCCACAACATTGGAGTCTTGATTTGTTTGTGGAAGGAATCTGTAACCTTAATTTTTAGACAAAAGCTTCACCTCTTTTAGCCACAATACTTGTCTGGATTATCCTATAGAAAAACTATGTAACATTGTTCAAATCACCACTTATTAAAAGATGACTACTAGCTATATTGAGATATGGAAACCATTAGCTTGTTGCTACATCTACAACTCATATAGCAAGAATAGTGATGGTGAATCCTTCTCAAGCTTGTGATGATGACATCAATTATCACCACTATCCATAACAACTTGCTCTTTTTGGAAATATCAACCCTCTTAATGGAATGTTATAACCGCAACCCAATATTTTATATGGCCATCTCCTTGATTTCCCTTGGATCTACACACAAATGAGATGCCTTGATTGCCTTCATGGCCTACAACATGGAGTCTTTTCCATTGAGTCTTGTACATATAATTCTACCCATGTCTTGCTCCAATATGTACAAGTGTGCAATTTTATATTCATTCTTAAAGTGAAAGCTTCATTGTAGACCATGGTTGATATTTGAGACTAATGCCAGGTAAAACCTCCATAATTGTAGAGAGCATTTGAGATAAATAAAATCTATCCTTGTCAACATAGGATTGTAAATTGAGGTAAAGACGAGCTCTTGGAAGTTGTTTACGATGGATTATATCCACATAACCTATTTGTCAACCATCTTTGCAAAACACACAATGGCAAGCCTATGAATGTGCAATAAGATAGAAGGATGGGTCCATTAAGTTTGCCATCAAAGGAAAACCTATCAATATCAATTTATGTGGTTGCTCTAGTTGGAAAGTGTAGATTGTGCTACCACCAACCTCCTATGCCCCAAAGTCCAAGTTCTGGATACAAACTCTGAGTGAGATGGGGCTGCTCGTTTCATTGTACAATGAAGTAAGGGTTGGGGTGGATCCTAAGTGTATGGTACAACCTATGAGTCTAGGATAGGAGCATAGTACCTATGGTTTTAGGGTAACAATGTAATCCCTATGAGTTTGAGGTAGGAACAACATAGAAAATAGGTATCCATATAGGTTTTTGTAGCCTAGAATAGTTGCATTCTTTTTTAGAATTTGTCTTGTTTCAAGTTCATGGCCTTCTCTATGCTATCAATTGTCACCTCAATATTAATGTCAACATTTTCTTTGGATGATTGGTATTGTTGGATGTCTTTTTTGATTTTGTTTGATGAATTTTCATTTGTGTTGCTAGAGTCCATTTTTAAAATGTTCGTCATGTGGTCTACATAGACCTTTCCATTTTGTTTGCATATGATGTTGTAGATGAAGTGCTTTGTCTTATTTGTTTATGTTGCTACTTTTGGATTGGCGTTGCTTGGAGTTGGTGCTGGATGATGTAGTTGTGCTTGAGTTGGTAGCAACATTTGTAGTGGTGAGATTGGTATTATAACATAATTAGCACTTTGATTTCTTATTGGTTTGTTGTAGAATCTCTTCTATAAGTAAGGTCACTATTGTTAGAGATAGTTTTTTTGGGGGGTTAAATATATTGTGAGTTTTAAAGAAGCTATGTTTTGAGTACTTACCTGGGAGATATATGATAGCATTGAATGGATTTCTTTGGGTGCCATCGTGGATTATCTTATAGACCTCTCTATTGAGTAAGCACATGACCTTGTCAATGGTCATGGCAGGCTTTTCACCACTCTAAGTGCAATCATTCTTTGCCATGTATGTTTTTAGCATTTTGCTGACGTTTTCTTTTGTTACTTCTACTAGGGCTTTGACCGAGATGTTGAATTTATAATGTAGGATCTTGATTGTGAATGTGGAGATACCACTTGTTTTGGTGTTTAGTAAGACTTGGAAGACACTTGTTTGCAATGGATTGTCGTATGTATCTTCATAGTGGGGTCCAAATTAGTCAAATGTGTTTTAGAAGTCCTACATAATGTGTTTGTGTTAGTGGGGTTAGATTCTAAAATGAAAAAGAAAATATTGAAGATGATAGCAAGCTTTGTACCATTTGCAATTTTGTTCTGTGCTCTAGGTAGGTTATTGTTTACACTTGGATGTGTCTGTCAAGTTTTGGAGATTATTGTAGTTTGTGAAGCGCTTGATATATGTCGATGGTCTTTGGCCAATGATGTTCCCCATTGTCATCTACTTTATTATCAGGATATTTGTGTCATTGTGCATCAAGGGGATGATGCTTGATTTGTTGCAGGGTATTCCTTTGGTCTTGAAGGTATAGCTCGAACATCTACATGCATAGTCCATTGTGGTTAGATACATTTATATTGTTGGGTTTTTATAAAATCTAAGTAGTATTGTTTGTGTTATGCACACCTCATTTGGAGTCATATTTGCATTTGCAAATATTATTTATCTATAAAAATGAGTGAAAAGCAATTGTATTAGTATATTCAAAAGGATTGTAATACAGGTGATAATCTTTCCAAAATATATAATCAAATTGTTTGGTTTTTTGTACTTGTTGGAAGAAGTCTAGGCAATGTTTTTGGGATGAATCATGCTATAGTGGGTCTATGTTGAATTTTGTTGATATGTGTTATTTGTGTGTGTGAGTCATAGTATTGTGTATGGTATTGGCGAAAGGGAAATGGGTTAGAGTATTTTGCTATACATAGATTTCTTTTTTTGGTTACATGAGAGAGCATTACATAGACTAGTTCCAGCATAAAGGTGCTCCTTATGTGTAGAAACACTTTTTGGAAAATTGTGGTTTCTTGAGATTTGTGACCAATGATTGTGTATGTAAGTGTTAATGAGAATGTCAATTTGTGGTACCACTTGTTATTTAATGTCTTGCATTGGTGCTTACATCCCAACGTTAGTTCTTGGTTTGGTAGATTGGATCATGACTTGGATTCTAGAGATCATATCATTGTTTTTTCTATCAATACAAGTGATTTTACATATGGAATGATTTGCAATAAGTATAGTAAGATTGATGTTCTCTATTGTCATTGTGGTTGCTCCAATTTTTATATCTTCTATCTCATTGAAATTATTGTATTGCACCCAGTTTTGCAATGTTGGCTCGTCAATTGCATGTGTTTGAAGATTGACAGTGTGGATCTGTTCGGGTGTGTAGCATTGATTAAAAAGTTACTTTTTGTACTTTTAGATATCTTACTTGCGTGTACATATGCTTGTTGTTCTTTGATCTATGAAATTTAGGACCTTGTTCTTTGAAGTGATGCATCCATGTAGGCATTATTGTATCTCATCCTTGGTTGGATGTTGGTGTCTAATGACTTACAAGAACTGTAGGAATAGTAGGTCACGAACATGTTGGGACTAAAGTGTCCTAGAGGGTGTGGTGTTGTGTCCAATATGTTGATGAGGTGATGTGACATTGTTGGCAAAATTGAGTCCAATGGTTACAAATTGGTAGCAATTGTATAAGGTCACCAAACAATATCACGAGTTTCTCATTAAATGGATTGACTCCTAGGCAAATTCTGAAAGCTTGTGCTCATCGAGTAAGGTCCGTGAGGCCATTCGTCTTGCATACCTGCTTGAACTACTCCATAAAGCTATATAGGTCATGATACTTGTCGAGTTGCTTAGCAACCATAGGTATTTTGGTTTGGCTCTTCAAGTTTGGTGATTTTCCTAGTATTTGCTAGCAACATAGTCGCTAGGACTACTCTGCTTTGCTCCGTAGCTATATTGTCTAAGAGTCTCTTCATGAGAAGCTCACTCAGTATGAGATCAACCTCCAATGCTCTCTCCCTCTCTCAACATTTGGTCCTACCCTAGTTCTATTGGCAAGAGCTAAGACACACTAGATCTCGTGCATTTTTATGTCTTGTCTTAGCTTCTGAGCTTGCTACTCTTGGATGTAGGTGACTATGCTTTGTAGTTCTTTCCTTTTTGCCAATCTCCTCACTTTCTTAAGATCGGCCATGATGTCCTTGGCTAGTCTACCATGATGCACCATTTTGATTTATGGATCATAGTGGTTTACCATTTATTGAATGCCAATTGGGAATTCTCCCAAGTTGAGCTTGTTATCTATAGGGTTGGTCCTGGTTCTTGACATGTCAGCGGTTTCTTGAGCCACTAGTGTGTCGATTAGATTGATCAAATTAGGCAGAGTTGCTTCCCTAATCGTGTCATTTCTCTCTCCCTTCTTTGTCGCTTGACAATTCACAGTTTCTTGCTTCAGGTCCTAGTTCTTGGGTCATAGCTAGCTTCTCGAGATTTGTTCCTATTTTAGTGGGTTCATTCCTTACTTAGACCTCATTAGTGTGTTCCTTGTTATACACATCAGTATGCAAGGTTGCATGAGAACAAAACACATGAGTGGTGGAGCGTGGAATTGTGCCAAATCAAGCTTTCTATCTTTCCTTGTGCACTTCAAGTGTTTATGTGATGAAGTGTGTAAGTTTAATCATAATCAATGTAGATCACACTCCCTTTAATCAATTTTGGCTAGTGCTAGCTCTTCCGTGCAAGTGGTGGTAGCCACCCATGATGGTCCACTCTAGGTCCTTGCTAGTTCGAAGTGTGGTGTGAAGGGTAGTGGGTTCAAGTTGTCTGTCTAGACCTCTATTGGGTATGTTCAATGACCATAATCACTTGTGGATTGTCGAGTCTCAACTCTTGGGTCCATTGGCTCTATTGCCTTGCTCACTCACTTGGGAATCTATTGGGGTGTCCTACAACAAGGGATTGGTCCCTATAGGGTCTAGGAAGGTCAAAGTTTGTTAGAATTTGATGTTCAATTTTCCCATCCGATTTGTAGGTTTTTGGTATGATTTCCAAAATCGGGCATTCGTTTATGGGATATTTGATATTTTGGATTGTTTGAATTTGATTTGTTTGAATCAGACAATTAAGCTATTCGATCCTAGACTTGTCAGTGTTTATTTGATTTGACAATCTGATTGTGTTCAATTTTCAAAATTAGATGACTTTGGGGTAGTTGGACAGTTTGTTTCTGGGAATTGGATAGTTCGAATGTGATGGTGAAGTTATGTTTCTGGGAATTGGACAGTTCGAATGCGATGGCAAAAATGGGTGCAACCTCAACAATAATATGACGCAATGCTTGAAAATGGGTGCAACCTTGATAAAAATCCAGCGCAATGCTTTCTATGCTCCCCTTTAACCTCTAACAAGCTCTAGGATCCAAGAATAAGAAGTTAGCAATCAGACCAAGTCATTGATAGCCCGCGAATGCATCATGTTGCATGAATCAAAGCTCTCCTTGCCTGACTGATGTCTTGTAACAAACTTGTCCAACTCTCTCTCTCTCTCTCTCTCTCTCTAAACTATGAATGCATAAATGAGCTTTCCTTTTCTCTCTTTGCCTCTTAAACCCCTTGTTATTCAATCTTCCACTCCCCTTTTTCTCTCTCTCCTCTCTTAATGCACTGAAGCCCCTTTTTCTCCATGTTCTTTCTCATTTTTTACAGCAGTAACCCTACTGTTTGTTTCTCCACTTTTCTTGATTTTTCCTTACCTATATGCATCCAAACCACAAATAAATACCTAACCAAGTCCAATCTAATCTCTAAATCTTAAAAATAAAAAACTTACTTGCAAAATAGATCGAATGCCTTTTGAATCGCTTCCTACCTATCTCAAGCACCGGTTCGGGACAAACCCTACTACAATGCTTGATTTGGAGTACACAAGCACTCAAAGCTTGATTTTGTTGGTCCTGGCAATGGAACAAAAATGTGGGAGCTTTTCACTCAACAACCAAGACCCACAGACCGCTTATTATTTTAATCATTTCAAGCCAAGTGCAAAGGCTACCTCTCACATGGACGTGCATACTCTCATGCCTACAAGTGTAGTGAGCTTACCTTCATTATTGATTAAGTTGCCTCCTTTCTCAAGAAGCTCTCAAATGCCTCCATGATCCAAGGTGTAAGCTCAAGAAAGTTTGATCCTCAAGCTCCAAGATCCAAACTCCATTTCCACATATGAGAGAAGAGAAGAGAAGAAGAAGAGAGAAGAAGATGGAGAGTTTCTTCTCCATAGTCCCTCACCCTCACACACTCAATCTCTCACTCCTTCACACTCCCTCTCTCAAGCACAAGCAGAAGCATAAGCATAAGCAAGAGCAACAAGAAGAAAAAGAAGAAGAGAGCTAGTTTTGGCCACACACAAGAATGAGCTTCTTCATTCAATTTTTGCCTTTTTATACATGCCCTACTCCTCTTTGGATGCCCATTCCCTTTTTACATGATCGGCCATTTTAGTCTAGGTCCTCTTTCCCTATTCCCTTCCTATTTACATGGTTTCTTCACCCATGCCCGTCTACATTTACAAGTTGCATAGGAGGAAGCCTGGCACTTTTTTACAAGGATTTATGGTGCGTTTTTATATTTAAAATGCACATTTCTCCTTTTGCACTTGCCTTAGACTTTTGAGTTTACTTCTTGCGCTTTTAGCTCTTTTCCTCCTATTTTTACCATTGGGCCACCTTTTTCCATTCTATCCTTTGTATCTTTTTAATTTTCTTTTCTTTCTTTGCGCTTTCTTTGCTTGCACAGGGGTTAGCAAGCTACCCAAGACCTAGGGGTAAGCCAAAAGATAAAAACAAATTTTCACTGAAACTAAAACTCTATTTTTAATGTATAAACCCTGATCATTACAGGGAGACTGAAAAATACATACTTCCCTTCCCAAATTAATGAGATGAATCAAGCAAATTAACATCTTTCTTGAATATTATTATCGAAGAAAAAATTGATCATAAAAATTGTTTAAATTTCTAGGATGTTGCTTCAAATCTCAATATCACAGAAGCTCAAGAGAACAATTTCTTCTCACGTAGTACAAGTCACCAGATTTTGATGATAAGGGAAAATATACTCCAATTGAGGCAAAACATAGATAGAATCTATGGAAGATTATTTCATTCATGTAGGGATTGTACCTCAAATCAAGCAATGATCCAAAAATTGAAATTGAAAAGAGATGCACATCTTTTTGGTGGAAACATTGGTGCAAGGACTAAGGAGTGTCCCAAACCTCTATCACCTAGTACATGCTTAAGGAGGTTGTGAATGGGAGATACCTTCCACCCATGTATCAGGCCCAGAAGATGAATGAATTTTTTAACTTGAAACAATTAAGCATAAGCTTAGAAGCTTACTACTTTAAACTCATAATGCTTCTAAAATATGCACCAACGACGGATATTTCACCAAAAGTATCCAAATTTTGCAATGGTTTAAATTCGCCCTTGAATATGTGTCTTGAGTCATTACGACCATCAAATTTATAGGATAAATTGATTT
Source organism: Lygodium microphyllum (assembly GCF_053477565.2). Classification (NCBI taxonomy): domain Eukaryota; kingdom Viridiplantae; phylum Streptophyta; class Polypodiopsida; order Schizaeales; family Lygodiaceae; genus Lygodium; species Lygodium microphyllum. Next base: position 33,921,804 of record NC_141143.1, on the reverse strand, counting down.
GAGTAGCACCAATAGTTCAAAAGATGGAATAGAGACCAAGAAATGCTAAAGTTTGGAAAAAAGACTGTCAGAATAAGGGCAACTCCCAAGGGTATGCAAAGAGAGCCCAAGGGTAGTATTAGCCAAACACGGTAAAGAGGGCCAAGTCAAATGCAGTGGAAAACTTTATATCCATAGGAAAAGACAATAAGACTACAAGGTGCTTTTTTTTGTATGGAACTGAGATATTTCAAGAGATAGTGCCCGAAGCTTGGCCCAAACAACTGTTGAGATATCGAGCTCCACTCGTGATATGCCAGGGTGACCGTTGTGCATTTATGTCACCGACTTGTTAGTTGCAGATGCAGTTGGTACACCGCCTATGAATAATAGCTAGATGACAGCTGTCCTTATCTACTCTAGTTCGTGGCTCAGTTAGTATGCCACCTTAGTTAGTTGAGTTTGGGTTGAGACCCATATATAGGGAGGGCGTGGTAACTCTAGAGGCAGGGGGAGCCAAAGAGGTCATGGTGGATGGCAAAGAGGCCAAAATGCAAACAAAAATGTTAAATGCTACTACTATGGTAAAATGGGTCATATAGCTAAAGACTGCTATAAAAAGCAGAATGACATCATGAATGGAAAATTGCAACAAGGGAATTATGCATCTTCTAGTAGACAGGGTGATGACAGAAATGAGCATTTGTTTATGGTGCAGCACATGACCAATTCTGTGACAAGTGTAGAAGAAAGCAACGATGTGTGATATGTTGACTCATGTGCATCAAACCACATGACAGGTCATGCAAAATGGATGCAGGATGCAAGGAAAATGGAAAAACCATGATTTGTGGAGTCTGGTGATGATACTACACATCCTATTGTGCAGATTGGAAAAATTCCTTTGTCTATGCAAGATGGGAAAAAGAAATACCTGTCGGATGTATTTCATGTCCCGAATATCACCAAGAACCTGGTTTTTGTTAGTCAAATGGTTGAGCAGGGCTTGCAGGTTAGATTTAATCCTCATGGATGCTTTGTTAAGGATATGAAAAATAAATGTCACTTGATAGCAAAAGGAAAGAAGAAGGGCATAATGTTTACGTTGGATGCAAACATGCTTGAATTTAGTGCATCAATGTTTGCACATGGGACCAGTGTAGTTGCAGATATTGATATCTGGCATAAATGCATTGGTCATGGGACCGGTGTAGTTGCATATATTGATATATGGCATAAACGCAAGCCCAAAATATTGTTGCAGGATTGCCTAAATTCAAGGTTGCAGAAATGCATAAGGTATGTGAAGCCTGCCAATTTGGAAAACAGGCAAGGAAACCATTTCTTAGACATGTTCAAGAGAGTAAGAAGCCATTGGAATTAATCCACTCTGATGTGTGGACTACTAAAGCTGCATCTATTGGAGGTTGTCATTATTTTGTCACTTTTATTGATGACTATAGCAGAAAAGTTTGGGTGTATTTTATGAAAAAGAAATGTGAAGTGTTTGGGCATTTCAAAGCTCTTCAAGCTATGGTTGAAAAAGAAACAGGCCTGCAAATAAAATGCCTAAGGTCAGATGGAGGGGGAGAGTACCTCTCAAATGAGTTTGCAAGGTTCCTGCAGGAGCATGGCATAAAGCAACAATATTCATGTAGTCATACCCTACAACAAAATGGAATTGCAGAAAGGAAAAACAGGCATATTGGAGAGGTATCTCGTGCCATGCTCAACGAAAAAGACTTGCGAGGTTTTTACTGGGCTGAAGCAGTTGCTACAACAGTCTACATAATGAACAGGACTCCCACTGCAGCAATACATGGGATGACTCTAGAGGAGAGGTATACTGGTAGGAAACCGAATATTTCTCATTTGAAAAATTTTGGTTGCATTGTCTATGTTCATGTGCCAGATGAGTTGAGATCCAAGTTGGATCCAAAAGCTGAGAAGTGCATCTTTATTGGTTACTCTTTGCAGCAGAAAGGGTATAGATGCTATAACCCTTCTACTCGTAAGTTTACAGTGAGCAAAGATGTTATTTTTGATGAGATGAGTAGTTGGTATAAACTAGTAAATGTGATTGATAATGTAGATGCACAAAATGGTAATGCTACACACAATTCAGAACAGCAGCACAAAATATTAGTGGACCTGGAGTGTCCTCTAGTAGTGGTTCACATTCTTTGCCATGGACAGGCAGATTGAGATAAGGAGAATCTCCTCAAAACAATGCCGATAGTGGTATGCACGTTTCAGGAAAAGGAAAAGAGAAGGTAGATCAGCCCATGTTTGATGTGAATGCAGGTCACTCTTATGTGGATGGTGAATCCAGTGGCTCAGAACAGAGCATTGATGATGAGTTGGGTATTTCTTCTATTGTTACACCTGGAGTAAGGAAGACCAGGGATGTTTTGAGAGCACCTGGGAGTAAACCTACTTTGCGCAAGTCTACAGAGCTAGGTATCCTATGGATAGGCTAAAATATGATGGATTTATAGCCATTCACTATGCCTATATGGTCAAAGTGATACACGAACCAAAACCCACTTCTTTTGAGGAAGCCATGGGAAAAGAAAAATGGGAGAAAGCCATGGATGAAGAAATGGATGCCTTTGAAGCAAATGCTACATGGGAATTGGTACCTTTGCCTAAAGATATGAATGCAATTGGTTGTAAGTGGGTTTATAAGGTGAAGTACAATGCAGATGGTTCTGTGAACAGATACAAGGCAAGATTGGTAGTCAAGGGGTATGCACAAACATATGGCATTGATTATGAAGAAACATTTAGTTCGGTTGCAAGGATGGCAACCGTAAGAGCAGTCATTGCTATGGCTACATCAAAGGGATGGTCTTTACATCAGATGGATGTAAAGAATGCCTTCTTGCATGGTGATTTGCAAGAAGAGGTCTATATGGAGCAGCCACCAGGTTATGTGCATGCTATTCATCTTGAGTTTGTTTGCAGGTTGAAGAAAGCCTTGTATGGCTTGAAGCAAGCACCTAGAGCATGGTCTGACAAGATAGGATAGTATCTTGTCGCTATTGGCTTTCAGATTTCCAAGGCAGATTTCTCACTTTATGTGAGAAAAACAGAGAAAGGTATTATGCTACTTGTCATTTATGTTGATGATTTGATTATGACAGGTGATAGTGATGAAGATATCCTTCATGTGAAAATGCTATTGAAGTAGAAGTTTGAGATGAAGGATTTGGGAGAGCTGCGTTATTTCTTGGGCATTGAGGTGGTTAGATCACCAAGTGGGATACGGTTCTTGCAGAGGCAGTATGGATTGGACATGCTGTCCAAATATGGGATGACAGGCTGTAAGCCTATTTCAGTTCCTTAGGAGCAGAATGTGAAGTTGAGTGCAGATGCATGTGAGCTTCTGGAAGACCCTACTATGTACAGACGCATAGTAGGAAGTTTGATTTATATGACTATTACCAGGCCAGATTTGAGCTATGCTGTTGGATTGGCAAGTCAATTTATGCAGGCTCCAAGGAAACTGAATTTGGATGCGGCTAGACGCATATTCAGGGATGTGAAGTCCACATTGCAGTATGGACTATTTTATGAGACTAGGGTTTAGATACAGTTGCATGGATACACTGATGCTGATTGGGCTGGTAGTATTTCTGATAGACGATCTACCAGTGGATATGTGTTCTCTTTTGGGAGTGCTGCAGTCACTTGGAGCAGCAAGAAACAGCCTATAGTTGCCTTGTCGAGCACAGAGGCTGAGTACAGGGGTGCAGCAATGGCTGCTTGTTAGGTAGCTTGATTGCATAAGCTACTTTATGATATGCATCAACCTACAGATGGGCCAGTTGTCATTTATTGTGACAACATGAGTAGTATACACTTGGCAAATAACCTAGTCTATCATGTTAGAACAAAGCACATTGAGGTGCATTATCACTATGTGCGGGAGAGGGCTTTACTAGGTCTTATTGATCTAGTTTATGTTAGCATAGAGGATCAGGTAGCTAACATATTCATGAAGGCATTGGGCGCAGAGAAGCTGCGCAAGTTCAGAAACTTGCTTGGTGTGCAAGAATTGGGATTGAGCTCGAGGGGAAGTGTTGAGATATTGAGCTCCACTTGTGATATGCCAGGGTGACCGTTGTGCATTTATGTTACCGACTTGTTAGCTGCAGATGAGGTTGGTACACCGCCCATAATAATAGCTAGATGATAGCTATCCTTATCTACTCTAGTTCGTGGCTCAGTTAGTATGCCACCTTAGTTAGTTGAGTTTGGTTTGAGGCCCATATATAGGGTTCTTCTATTTCTCTGTATTAGAGTTCTTTTTGGCTTACACAACTAAGAAGAGGAAAACTATTTTCAGACTCCACCTTTGTGTGTATTCCCCCATTGTGCAAGTGAGAAAGCTACAAGTGAGACTCCTTCCTTCTCTCCCACAATCTTGACAGTAGCGACATCTTGCATTGCTAAATTCACTCTTGCAACATCATTTTCAGCCATAAGAAAGTCATCTTCTTCCTCCTCATCCATCCTCCCATCTTCATTCTCATAACGTGCTCAAGATAACATGTCTGCCACCATTGGGTTATCTCTTTCAGCAATATGTTGAAATTTAGGGTTCAAAGATTTGATATATGGAATCCACCGGAGCATAGCAATGTCCAGAGTAGCACAACTAGTAATCATACCCAATACTAGAAAACAATCGGTCTCAATGACTACATGAGCACCCATAAAATACTCCTTATCACATTTAAGGGCTATCACAATTCTCCATAATTCTCTTTTAACCTGTGGATATCTTCTATGTAATTCAGTCAATACTTTAGCACCAAAGAGAATTGCATATCTTTGTCCTTCCTCATCATCTTGCCCAATTTCCCATCCAATCTCGATTAGGCTTGTATCAACAGTAATAATGATAGGCTTTCCATGTGAATAGTCAGCCTTTCTCAATGTAGGAGTAGATTTTAAGAGTTGCTTCAATTTCTTCATTGCTTTTTGATGCTTCCTTTCCCAATGAAATCTCTGACCTTTCCTCAAAAGTTGATATAGAGCATCGACTACATGTGCAAAGTGAGGAATCCATCTCAAATAGAACACACATGCACCCAAGAATCTACTGTTAGAAGATAGGCATAGGAACCCACTATAAGCAAGGGAGTATAAGGGCAGATGGGTGTGAATAGCCCTAGGGGCAGGGGAAACCCTAACCCTAGCTTGGTAGAGGCTATACAAACAGCTTATGGGTCACTATCAAGGTGTGAGAGAGTGTACCCAAGTTGTACTCTAAGCAATTTAGTAAGCAAGATTTTGTTCTTGTACTTTGAGCTCTCTTCTCCCTCTTGTGCACACATTCCAATGCTGCAACTCTGATTTCAAACATGGTATCAGAGCCATCTCTGATCTCCTCAGCTTCCCTCAGCCTCAGCTATCATGAAGTGCACATGAGCTATCATATCTTTTATCTTATCCTTCTTTCCTCCATAGCTGCCTGCAACCTACCTCCATTGGAGGACTTAGGGAGGACAAAGGAGGCAATATCTCCTTTTGATTTCTTCTAGGGACTTCTTGCTATCCCATGGCAACTCAGCCTGGTGCAACAGAGGTGGACATTAGTCGATGAAGGAGCTGACATTGCATGTTTTTCCAGATCTGGCGCAGATTTCGCAGGCAACTGGTTCAAGCTAAAGCTCGTCTGGTACAGGAGGGCACAATAATGTCGGCTACCTTGGGGCTTTGATAGCCCCCCTATTGGGCCATCTTCCCACAAGAGGGCTTCTAGAAATTCCTTCCACATAGAGAGATCTTTGCCAAACCCTGTGTATCTTGTGGCAGCCATAGCCAACAAGCTCTAAGCTTGGCATTTTTCACTTTTTTCACTCTGAGCTTTATTAAAAGTGATTCTAATCATTGAAGCATGTTCTTTGAAGGTTATTCCAGATCTAAATGCTCTTGGGCATGCTTAATGGATATCACTAAGTGCATTGGGAAGCCGACTTCCAACCGGGTTTCATTCAAGCATTTCACTAAGCTTGATATTAGTGTTTCTAAACACTAATCATTAATCATCTAATTCTTTGCTTGTTGGGTATTTACTAAAATCTAGTGAGTGTTATTCCTCTTCGTATATTGTTGTAAGGTTATGTGTACAATTATAAACACATAGACCATCATACACTAGAAGTGTATTGCATATCTTGAGTGACTTTGTTTCAAGTACACTGGTCAATGAAATAAAAAGGATGAGTGTCATTGTACTCTCCTCAGAATCATCAGCAACAAGCATTGAGATCATAGACCAACCGTGTCCAACACAAGCTTCATCCACTAAGCCATACCACAAGGAGGAGCCTGAAGTCCAGTCTAGGTTTACTTCATTAAAACCTAAAAAGACTATTAAACCTCGGAAGAAGATTGCACTCAAGAAAGGACCACCACAATCATACTTTGAAATATTACATTTGTATGATTTTCAGCCTTTCTCTTCATTGCAACTTTGGTTTCAAATTGTCTGACTTGCTTCCGCATTTAGTGGAAAATTTGTAAGGGACTAGACGCTGCCCTTGTCCTAACAAGTGGTAAGGCCTTCCCAATGACCACAACATATGTTGATGTCCATCCTCAAATTCGAAGTTTGATGGCAAAGATTTCCACCCATGGCAAGTACTTATAAAATACAAAATGATGGAGAGAGGGTATTGGCCTCTCATTCAAGGCAGTAGAGTTGTAAACTCTGCAAATTTGGTTGATATAGAGGATGACCAACATGCTCAAGAAATCATAATGTTACACTTAGATGAATCCTTGATTCATTATGTTGATCAACTAAACACTGCTAAAGACAAATGGGATGAGCTTGAAAAGCTCTATGGAGCCACTAGTAAAAATACTAAAATCTTCCTTAAAATTGAATTCTTTAGCTTAGAATATAAATCAGGAGAAGATTTGGGAAAATTCATCTCTCACATGAAGGGACTTATGGCTCAGCTTGCCTCTGTACAAGCTCCAATACATGAAGTAGATGCTATTGCTATTCTCTTAAAAGCTGTAAATAAGGTGTTTCCTACTCTTGTAACCACTCTCACCAACATTCCAGATCCTAGACTGGCAAGTACCATTCAATCCTATTTGGATGAAGAAAAGAGGAACCATAAAGAAAGCAGCAACAGTCAGGCATCTTCAACTTCCCGTGATCAAGTATTGGTACATACATCTCTCACTAGATGTTCTTTCTGTAAGAAAAAAGGACATCTTGTAAACAATTGTTGGAAGAAGTATCCCGAGAAGATGAAATGTAACAAATGCAAGAAGACAGGGCATATCACTAGTAAATGCCCCAACATTCCTGATATACCCAAAGAATTGGTGGCCAACTATGCCTCCAATCCATATGAAGATTGACTATTTTGACTCTTTAAATCATCTACCTAAAACACTCTTGTAAGCCTGATTTATAAAGGCATCCCAAGAGGGGGGGGGGGAAATATCTTACATGCCTTGTACTCCAATGCCACCCTGGCATTGAGGGGGACCATCTTACATGCCTTGTAATCCAATGCCACCCTGGCATTGAGGCGGGGTGTTAGAAGATAGGCATAGGAACCCACTATAAGAAAGGGAGTATAAGGGCAGATGGGTGTGAATAGCCCTAGGCGTAGGGGAAACCCTAACCCTAGCTTGGCAGAGGCTATATAAACAGCCTATGGGTCACTATCAAGGTGTGAGAGAGTGTACCCAAGTTGTAATCTAAGCAACTTAGAAAGCAAGATTTTGTTCTTGTACTTTGAGCTCTCTTCTCCCTCTTGTGCACACATTCCAATGCTACAACTCTGATTTCAAACATCTACGCACCTCTGATACATTCATGCATACATCTTGCATTCTATCAATCCCATATATTTTTGCTAGTGATGGCCTTTGCCCATAAGGCCCACACATATGCCCAACAATAAAAACCTCTTCAACTCCAAAGACAGACTTTTGTCTAGAAAGAGTTAAATGCACCTCTTCTAGATGTGTCAAAATCCTCTCACAATCCACAATATGGTCTGCAACAACTGTCTGCATCCATGAGCATCCATCTCTTCATTCTTTTCATCCATTGCACATCCTTTGATTGGAACATCATCCAAGAAGGGCATAGTCAATTGTGGTATAAAATCCCTGAGAACCCTATTCATAGCATTTGTCATGTGTGCCACTGAGTTTGTTGCACCCTGTGGGAGAGTACACATCCGTACTAACCCCAAAGAAGTCTTCATGGTTGTGATATCCTTGCTTTCAATTGAAAGCTAAAATTGATCATAACTCGAGTAAAGATCACCCAAAGAATAGATCTTTCTGCCTGCAAAAGCCTCTACAAATTCATCAACCATAGGACCCGCACCCACATTTCTTATGGTCACTTTATTGACCGGTTGCATGTCTTGAATAAATGTCAAAGCCCCATTCTTTTTGGGCACAGTAAACCAACGATTTGAGTACGGGGCTGAAGACGGCTCCAAGATATTCATGCAAATCTTTTCATTTAGCAAATCCAATAGCTTTGGCAAGTAAGCTTTAGGCACTGGAATAGGCCTCAAGTTCCATGGTACATGTGGCACAGTAAATATGGCCATAGGAGAGACAACATTTCAATCCACACAACCTATTTCACTTGGCTAAAATGCAAATGCCTTCCCATGTCTAGCCAACATCCGCATAAAACAATCTCTCTTAGTAGGCAAAAGAAACCCTTCTGCACCAACTTTCAATTCCTGTAATGTTTCAGATGTAAATTGATGACCTATATCTTTAGGATCCCATAAGCTTGGTTGCCTTGACACTTTTTCATACATACCCTCACTCTCTGGTGGAAGTGGTAAAGAGATTGGTTTCACCTTTTTGTCAACTATCTCATACTTTGTCTCCACAAGTGCTTCAGCGCATTGTAATCCTTCCCGCTAAGCAAACAATGCTATAACATCATACATATCCAAAGAACATACTGACAACACTCTGTTTTCAGCCTCATTTTCTGCATGTATAGTTGCTAAAATTTCAGCCATAGTGTCAGTAATATTCAGCCCATAAAAGATGCCTGAAATGCCATCATTTTTAGCTAATAACCCTAATGCTCTCAGTTTCTTAGTAGCCCGTTTCATAGATATGCGTTCAACCCTACACATAGCTTCCATAGGCTTAAACCAACATGAACTGTTTGCTGTAAATTGAGAATTAACAATAGTAAATACATGCTTCATTTCATCAAGAGGCGAGTACATCCCACTGAATGGAACTATTGTAGCCCCGCATTACTGTTGAGATATTGAGCTCCACTCATGATATGCCAGGGTGACCGTTGTGCATTTATGTCACTGACTTGTTAGTTGTTGCAAATGCGGTTGGTACACTGCCCATGAATAATAGCTAGATGACAGCTATCCTTATCTACTCTAGTTTGTGGCTCAATTAGTATGCCACCTTAGTTAGTTGAGCTTGGTTTGAGACTCATATATAGGGTTCTTCTATTTCTATGTACTAGAGTTATTTTTGGCTTACACAACTAAGAAGAGGAAAATGATTTTCAGCCTCCACCCTTGTGTGTATTCCCCAATTGTGCAAGCAAGAAAGCTACAAGTGAGACTCCTTCCTTCTCTCCCACAATCTTGACATGGTATCAGAGCCTTGTTCGTGGTAAGGAGCTCAAGAAAGTAAACCAAGCTCGCGGTGTTCTGGTAAGAGGACCAGTGTTGCTTTCATTTTTCTGTTTTGGGAGCAAGTCTCTGCAGGTAGCACAACCAGAAAGTGCAAGAGTGCATTGTCTCAGATTGAGACACCCTTCGCGATGTAGCAAGAGGACAATATATGTTGCGGGCAAGGGCTTTAGCCCTTGATAGCTCTGTTTTTTTGATTTGAGGCCATTTCGGGGCCTGTTTTGGAGGCGGAAGTTTTCTACACGCACTCAAGAAACGGCCCTGTTTTTTGTTGTACGACCACTTTTCTACAGGTCGGTGAAAAGTTACTGTAGAAATTGCATCGTATGCCTATGCGCAGAGACATTGGGAGTTATAGAATCATCATTTTTTTGCCTGTTGATGCAAAATCGTCACTAGGAAGTGACTGTGTGGTCAAATACCACTTTCGTCAGTTTTGCAGATTTGCCCTTGTGAGGCTGAAACTGTAATTTTTACAGTGACAGAATTTTTTGCAGTGTTCTGTAATGGCGTCTGATTCTCTTTCACAGATTGTCACTGAAAAGCTTGACAAAAATAACTTCCAAGCATGGAAGTTCAGAATGACAAATTTCCTTATGGGAAAATGATATTGGGAATTCGTTGCAGGAAATGAAGAAGAACTAGTTTTTCCTGATGTTCCCAATTAACAGCAAATGCAGGCATTTAAAGCATGGCATAAGAGAGCCAGAAAAGTTATGTACTGGCTGTCTATCAGTATTTCAGACTCTATGATTGTGCATATTCAGGATGCAAGTATGCCAAAGGAGGCATGGGATACTTTGTCAAAAATATATAGCACAAATACGCAAGCCAGGAAAATGCAGCTCAAGCAAGAGTTGCACAATGTGCAAAGAGAAAATATGAGCATCAATGACTACCACATGAAGGTGAAGAAGATTGCAGATGCACTTGCTTCCATTGGGTCGCCAGTGGAAGATGATGATTTAGTTTCTGTGACCTTGAATGGTCTAGGAAAGGATTATGCACAGTTTCGAACATCCATTTCCGTCCGTGAAAGATTTCTTGATTTTGAGGAGTTGATTGCTCTTCTAATTTTTGAGGAGCAGAGAAATGGTGGTGCATCTTCTTTAGGAGGAACTTCAAAAGAAGCTGTCTTCTACTCAAATGCTGGAAGAGGTAGAGGCAGAGGTAGAGGAGGCCGATCTGGAGGCAGTGGTAGAAATCAAAATATGCAGCAAACTCAAGAAAACCAGTCCTATGCAGGAGAACGTGGTAACTCTAGAGGCAGGGGGAGCCAAAAGAGGTCGTGGTGGATGGCAAAGAGGCCAAAATGCAAACAACAATGTTGAATGCTACTATTGTGGTAAAATGGGTCATATGGCTAAAGACTGCTATGAAAAGCAGAATGACATCATGAATGGAAAATTGCAACAAGGGAATTATGCATCTTCTAGTAGACAGGGTGATGACAGAAATGAGCATTTGTTTATGGTGCAGCACATGAACAATTCTGTGACAAGTGTAGAAGAAAGCAATGATGTATGGTATGTTGACTCAGGTGCATCAAACCACATGAGAGGTCATGTAGAATGGATGGAGGATGCAAGGAAAATGGAAAAACCAGGATTTGTGGAGACTGGTGATGATACTGCACATCCTATTGTGCAGATTGGAAAAATTCATTTGTCTATGCAAGATGGGAAATACCTGTCGGATGTATTTCATGTCCCGAATATCACCAAGAACCTGGTTTCTGTTGGTCAAATGGTTGAGCAGGGCTTACAGGTCAGATTTAATCCTCATGGATACTTTGTTGAGGATATGAAAAATAAAGGTCGCTTGATAGCAAAAGGAAAGAAGAAGGGCAGAATGTTTACGTTGGATGCAGACATGCCTAAATTGAGTGCAGCAATGTTTGCACATGGGACTGGTGTAGTTGCAGATATTGATATCTAGCATAAACACATTGGTCATGATAATGTACTGCGACTTAAATCAATGTAGGCCCAAAATATTGTTGTAGAAATGCATAAGGTATGTGAAGCCTGTCAATTTGGAAAACAAGCAAGGAAACCATTTCCTAGACATGTTCAAGAGAGTAAGAAGCCATTGGAATTAATCCACTCTGATGTGTGGACTACTAAAGCTGCATCTCTTGGAGGCTGTCATTATTTTGTCACTTTTATTGATGACTATAGCAGAAAATTTTGGGTGTATTTTATGAAAAAGAAAAGTGAATTTTTTGGACATTTCAAAACTCTTAAAGCTATGGTTAAAAAAGAAACAGGCCTGCGAATAAAATGCCTAAGGTTAGATGGAGGGGGAGAGTACCTCTCAAATGAGTTTGCAAGGTTCCTGTAGGAGCATGGCATAAAGCAGCAATATTCATGCAGTCATACCCCACAACAAAATGGAATTGCAGAAAGGAAAACCAGGCATATTGGAGAGGTATCTCGTGCCATGCTCAATGAAAAAGACTTGCCAGATTTTTATTGGGCTGAGGCAGTAGCTAGGACTCCCATTACAACAATACATGGGATGACTCTAGAGGAGAGGTATACTGGTAGGAAACCAGATATTTCTCATTTGAAAAATTTTGGTTGCATTGCCTATGTTCATGTGCCAGATGAGTTGAGATCCAAGTTGGATCCAAAGGCTAAGAAGTGCATCTTTATTGGTTACTCTTTGCAGCAGAAAGGGTATAGATGCTATAACCCTTCTACTCGTAAGTTTACAGTGAGCAGAGATGTTGTTTTGATGAGATGAGTAGCTGGTATAAACCAGTAAATGTGATTGATAATGTGGATGCACAAAATGGTAATGTTGCACAGAATTCACAGGAGCAGTCACAAGATATTGGTGGACCTGGAGCATCCTCTAGCAGTGGTTCACATTCTTCGCCATGGATAGGCAGATTGAGATCAGGAGAATCTTCTCAAAGTAATGCAAATAGTGGTATGCAGGTATCATGAAAAGAAAAAGAGAAGGTAGATTAGCCCATGTTTGATGTGAATGCAGGTCACTCTTATGTGGATGGTGAATCCAGTGGCTCAGAACATAGCATTGATGATGAGTTGGGTATTCCTTGTATTGTTACACCTGGAGTAAGGAAGATCAGGGATGTTTTGAGAGCACCTGGGAGTGAACCTACTTTTCGTAGGTCTACGAGAGCTAGGTATCCTGTGGATAGGTTGAAATATGCTGGATTTATAGCCATTCACTATGCATATATGGTCAAAGTGATACAGGAACTAGAACCCACTTCTTTTGAGCAAGCCATGGAAAAAGAAAAATGGGAGAAAGCCATGGATGAAGAAATGGATGCCTTGGAAGCAAATGCTACATGGAAATTGGTACCTTTGCATAAAGGTAAGAATGCAATTGGATGTAAGTGGGTTTATAAGGTGAAGCACAATGCAGATGGTTCTGTGAACAGATACAAGGCAAGATTAGTAGTCAAGGGGTATGCACAAACATATGGCATTGATTATGAAGAAACATTCAGTCTGATTGCAAGGATGGAAACCGTAAGAGCAGCCATTGCTATGGCTGCATTAAAGGGATGGTCTTTACATCAGATGTCTTCTTGCATGGTGATTTGCAAGAAGATGTATATATGGAGCAGCCACCAGATTATGTGCATGCTGTTCATCTTGAGTTTGTTTGTAGGTTGAAGAAAGCCTTGTATGGCTTGAAGCAAGCACCTAGAGCATGGTCTGACAAGATAGGACAGTATCTTGTCACTATTGGCTTTTAGATTTCCAAGGCAGATTTCTCACTTTATGTGAGAAAAATAGATTATGCTACTTGTCATTTATGTTGATAATTTGATTATGACAGGTGATAGTGATGAAGATGTCCTTAATGTGAAAATGCTATTGAAGCAGAAGTTTGAGATGAAGGATTTGGGAGAGCTGTGTTATTTCTTGGGCATTGAGGTGATTAGATCACCAAGTGGGATACGGCTCTTGCAGAGGCAGTATGGATTGGACATGCTATCCAAATATGGGATGACGGGCTATAAGCCTATTTCAGTTCCTTTGGAGCAGAATGTGAAGCTGAGCACAGATGCAGGTGAGCTTCTGGAAGACCCTACTATGTACAGACGCATAGTAGGAAGTTTGATTTATATGACTATTACCAGGCCAGATTTGAGCTATGCTGTTGGATTGGTAAGTCAGTTTATGCAAGCTCCAAGGAAACCGCATTTGGATGCGGCTAGACGCATACTCAGGTATGTGAAGTCTACATTGCAATATGGACTACGTTATGAGACGGGGGTTCAGATACAATTGCATGGATACACTGATGTTGATTGGGCTGGTAGTATGTCTGATAGACGATCTACCAGTGGATATGTGTTCTCTTTTGGGAGTGTTGCAGTCACTTGAAGCAGCAAGAAATAGCCTACAGTTGCCTTGTCGAGCACAGAGGCTGAGTACAGGGGTGCAGCAATGGCTGCATGTGAGGTAGCTTGGTTGCATAAGCTACTTTATGATATGCATCAGTCTACAGATGGACCAGTTGTCATTTATTGTGACAACATGAGTAGTATACACTTGGCAAATAACCCAGTCTATCATGCTAGAACAAAGCACATTGAGGTGCGTTATCACTATGTGCGGGAGAGGGTTTTACTAGGTCTTATTGATCTAGTTTATGTCAGCACAGAGGATCAGGTAGTTGACATATTCACGAAGGCATTGGGCGTAGAGAAGCTATGCAAGTTCAGAGACCTGCTTGGTGTGCAGGAATTGGGATTGAGCTTGAGGGGGAGTGTTGAGATATCGAGCTCCACTCGTGATATGCCAGGGTGACTGTTGTGCATTTATGTCATTGACTTGTCAGTTTTGCAGATGCGGTTGGTACACCACCCATAAATAATAGCTAGATGACAGCTATCCTTATCTACTCTAGTTCGTGGCTCAGTTAGTATGCCACCTTAGTTAGTTGAGCTTGGTTTGAGACCCATATATAGGGTTCTTCTATTTCTATGTACTAGAGTTCTTTTTGGCTTACACAACTAAGAAGAGGAAAACAGTTTTCAGCCTCCACCCTTGTGTGTATTCCCCAATTGTGTAAGCAAGAAAGCTACAAGTGAGACTCCTTCCTTCTCTCCCACAATCTTGACAATTATAATATCACTTAATTAAAATCTAGGTCTTTGAATTTCCTTGCATTTGGAACCAAAGGAGACTCTCGAAGCGTATCCCGATTTTTAGGATGATTAATACAAACAGTAAAAAATTGGACTGCTTTTCTCCCATCCTTGCTTCTGACTCTTGCATAAGCAAAACCATCATCAAGCACCTTTGTTTCCATATGCACACATGTAATATAGGGCTGTTCCAAAAATCACTGCATATGAGGAATTAGCTTACACAAAGAAGTGTTGCTCTTCCTGTACATCACCA
Organism: Lygodium microphyllum; assembly: GCF_053477565.2. Classification (NCBI taxonomy): domain Eukaryota; kingdom Viridiplantae; phylum Streptophyta; class Polypodiopsida; order Schizaeales; family Lygodiaceae; genus Lygodium; species Lygodium microphyllum. The sequence continues at coordinate 33,906,743 of NC_141143.1, read as the reverse complement.
ATCGTCACTTTTACATTAGGACATGCAGCATAGAGCTCCCCTAATGAATTATTTGCATCTCTCATTCGCCAACCATGATTAGTGTCTATAGGCCATGCACCATTTTCATACAATCCACGCTCAATGACATTTATCTCAGAGCCATGGTCAAGTAAAGCAACACAAGGAGTTTCACGTTCCTCTATTTTCACTAACATTTCAGTGGTAGCCCTAGCCCAATGATTTCTTATGTAGTGACTTCGAGGAATAAATCCTAGAGTCTCTTCTCCATATTGTTGCATTTGCCTTACTCCACCATGCATATTGCTACAAGATAATGCATTTTCAGCCACTTTCTTCTCTTTTCCACATGCTGTCCATTGATTAGTAGCATCCTGTATAGACAATCATGTGCTTACTTCATGCTCATATTCAGCCCGAATACCCAACAAACCAGTTTCCTGTTCAAATTGCAGCAATGCACTAGTGGTATCACCATGAAATTTATGCTTCCTTTTAATTATGTCAATGATCTCATCATGAAATTCTCGCTTGGCAATGCCAAGCACCTCTCCCAAGGTAAATTCCACCCGAGTGTTTAAGATCCGTTCTTCAAAAACCTTCTTAAGATGTGTGAATGTCTCAATGTCAGATTGTAACTTATATCCTAGCCGCTTGCCCTTCTTTTTGCCCTCTTGTTTGCTATCCTATTTTTTCTCTTGACTGACCCCTTGCATAACATGCTCGGGAGGTGGCTGATTTGCAGCTTTAGGCTGATCCACACTTCTTCTTGTCATTCTTTTAGATGTCCTTGCAATATCTTCATCTCTTTTTTGTTTTTCTTCCACAAGTATATCCACGTTTTGTACCTTTGCTAAATATGCATACACTGAATATGCATCTACTGGTGATTCCCAACTAGTTATGCCACAAATGTCTTGCCCTGCATGACATATTTCACTATCAGTGACCTTTTTCTTTTCAGCTGCATGTAAAGCATTGACGAAGGAAATTCAGTATGGTAGCCTCTATACTATGCCAAACTCCCTTCTGTCACAAAGTGAATGAGGTAAAGGTACCACCTAGTCATGGAAGAGCTGACTAGGACGCTATGCAAGAGGGAGAGGAGCTTGTGAGAGAGAAGAGAGGGAAACTGTGAGAGAGAGAGAGAGAGAGAGAGAGAGAGAGAGAGAGAGAGAGAGAGAGAGAGAGAGAGAGAGAGAGAGAGAGAGAGAGAGAACTACAAAAAATAGATGAATCAATAAAACTTAAGAGGGAACAAGAGATGGAGAACCCTCAAGACATAACCAATATACACATAATGGACACCAATAGCATGGGCTTATTACACTGTAGAGCATGCATAAGCTATAGTAATGGAATGAACTGCATAAGCTCATGAGAGAGAATGGGGAAGGCTCAATAGGGCTGAAGAAGGCCTCTTGGCTCTCTGTTCTTTTGCAAATCACAAAGGAGAAGGCCTCTTTATGTAGGCCTTGAGGGTGTTTAGGGAGGAGGTTAAGATAAAATAGGAATTAATACCACCAAAGTTGCATTAAGGTGGTTCCACCAATGTGGAAGCTCCATCTAGATGTTTTGTTGACCCATTTTGTACTTAATCAAGTTTCATCATAGGTGAGTTGTCTCCATTCTCCCTCCATAGCTTGAGTCCAAGATCTCTCCTATAAAAAAATTGATGTTTCTAGTTCAAGGTTCTCTTGACGCCCACTCTTCAAGTTATAAACCACCTTTTGATCATGGTCACCCACCTTACGTGGCCTCAACTCTAGATCTCCTGTTGCCCAATCTTGCCTAGCTCCGATGCCCATAAGCCAAGGTTTCCCTAGGATGAGAGGATATCCTTCTCCCTTTACTGGCATCACATAAACATCCACTACTGTAGTGATTCCAAAAACATAAACTCTCAAAGCTTTCACTACACCCACACATGTGACCGCATCATTGTTGGCCATCTTTGCCCTAAAGGTTGAGGATTCCATTACTTCTATGCCTAATTGATGCATAAGCTTTTCTGTCATGACACGAACCTTTGCTCCACTATCGATGTATGTTTTCTGAATCCATTGACCTTTGATTTGATCCTCCACTAAAGGCACTATATCTTTGAGGCCATATGCCTTGATTGCACTAACAATTTTACCTTGCCTTGCCCTTGTGCTTACCATTTTTGACCATTGTCATCGTAGCTTTGGAGAGGCATGAAGTAGTTGTGGCCAAGTAATTTTTGGCCCTTGAGAGATGTTGTGTCTGAGAACCCAAAGGGAGGTCGGAGATATCAATTTTAGACCTAGTTCGAGTCTTTCTCTTCTTTTCTTCATCTTTAGGTGCCCCTGATGTACTTGGCTCATTGATTTCTTCCTTGCTTGCGTCAGTTTGGACACGTATCCGCTTGATAGGCATGGTCTCTACTACATCTACCTTCATCTTACCTCTCACTATTTCTTCTTGGAGCCTTCTATCCCTGACCACCTCCTCCATTTTTATGACATTAATATTTGGTTGAATAGCAAGGGTTTCAGCTTGAACATAAGGTGGTTGTAAAATTGCAGATCGTGACTGCTCTTACTCTTGAGTCCTAGCACGAGGATGGCTTACTTGTTGTCGAGGACCTCTAGCAGGGTGATCATATCTTCTAGGGTGAGGACAATTGTACATGCCATGTCCATTTTCTCCATAGTTGTAACACAACATCTCCCTTACTTGTCGCCGCATTTGTCGTTGATTCCCACCATTCCCCTCGATAGGTCTTCTTGCATCTTGCACAAGATTCACTCTCAAACCCTCTAGTTGATTAGTAAGATTTTTTATTTGTTGGATCATGTCTTCTTGACCTCTAACAAGGCCTGGTGCATTAGATACATTCGGGGGAACTTGAGAGGCCTCCATAGTTGTGATGTTGTTTTCCAAAACTGCTTGGCTAGCTTGGGCTTGGTAGAGAATCTTTCGATTCTTTTCCCTAGTGATTCTCAAAGCATCTTCAAAAGTGTTTGAAAATTTCACCTTTACCTTCTCCCTGAGCAAGGGGTACAAACCTGAAATAAATCGATCCTTTTGAAGGCAGTTTGGAGCTCTCTCACAAGGATTCAGTGAGTCTGACCACTGCCCCCAAAGCTTCAAAAACCCTTCCTCATAAGTTGCATAACCATAAGGATCACTTTGATGGAGGGCCAAAAGCCGTTGCTATAACTCTTCAGCTGAGTTAGTTTGTTGATATCTTTGCAAGAAAGTTGCCTTCAATCCCTCCCATTCAGCTCTTTGGGTCGGATTTAGAGTTTGGAACCACATTCTAGCTTCTTCGTTGAGCACCAAAGGAAAATCCCTCAACTTTAATGCTTCATCATCCCTCCCAGAGACAACGAAGGCCATCTCAAGGTTGTCCAAAAAATCCACTGCATTTTTTTCATTGCGCCCAAAGAATTTTGGAAATGCCATGTTGCCTTAGTAGAGTACAAAGATGAACACGTCTAGACTTAAGTTGTATTTTATGAGGGGAAGGATGAATGGGTTTATAGATGCATTGATTTCAGCAAGACGTCTAGGCTCTAGTATGCTTCTAATAATGCCTTGGAATCTAAGCTTTGTGTTGGCTACAATATGCACAGTTTGCATAGCAAGAGGTTGGATTGGTCCATACAATTTGCGATGATTCATGAGAAACTATTATAATAAAATAAAGACATGTACATTGAAGGATGCATTGTAGTCTAGCATTGGGAAGATTATAGGTTATGGTGATACAAGAATCTTCCTTAATCTTTCAGCCCCAAAGTTCATGACAAGACGCTGCTAGAAGAAAATCTTCCTACTGATGCATACATTAACTTGGATGTTTTGTACAGAGTGGAAGGTGTAGAAATTCGGGCCATTATTATTATTCATAATGCACTTTCTCGAATTATAAAGGATTTTCCCCAGAGTGTTTCATTTTGGAACCCACTAACTTTGCTATACAGAGAATTTGCTCACCAGTTATTGTTCTTACCTTAGTGTGTCCATCCTCGGCGACATATATTTCATAAGGTGTGATGGCCACCTTTTCAACCACACCCAATTTTTGAGCTAGCAACAGTTGAAGGTAGTCTCTATACTTTGTACCTCTACAAAACTCCACACTGTTCATGCATAGTTGTCCTCCTTTGATGTGGATTAGGCCAAAGAGAGAGAGGGATTTGATGATTTGGAGATGAGGATCTCCCGAAAGGGCCTTCACTTTGTTTGCAAAGCACTCACCACAATTATGAGAACCTAGAAATTGATGGCAACATGATTTTTTCCGTTGTGTGAGAATGGAATTTCTAAGGTACCTTTTACCTGCATACCTGAAGAAGGCCTCTTGGCTCTCTCTTTTTTTGCAAATTACAAAGGAGAATGCCTCTTTATATAGGCCTTGAGGGTGTTTAGGGAGGAGGTTAAGATAGAATAGGAATTAACACCAACAAAGCTGCATTAAGGTGGTTCCATCAATGTGGAAGCTCCATCTAGATGTTTTGTTGACCAATTTTGTACTTAATCAAGTTCCATTATAGGTGAATTGTCTCCATTCTCCCCTTCATAGCTTGAGTCCAAGAGCTCTCCTATAAAAAATATAGAGAATCTTCATAAAATAAGATCATATCTAGTAATAATGGAGAGAGAGTAGTGAGAATTCATACATTACTACTACAATTAAGAATGATTTGAGGGTAATTTAGGAGGGAAATTTTAATGGTTTATTATCTTGAGAGAGAGGAGAGGAGAGGGGAAAGGTTTGGGAGTCTAATGAATGATGTTTTATGGAAGTGTTAAGTGTGGGTGTGTATAAAATTGGGAGGTGGTCTCCACCGTAGTTGAAAAAAGTTGGCGTCCACCATTTTGGCCATATCTCCCGACTCGTAGCTCTAAGAAAGTATAAAAAAATACAAACCAAAACTTTAGCTCACACGCTACAACTTTTATGTAGAATTTTTTTTTTGGATCAGAGTGAAAGTATTTTTAAAAAATCTTACAAAATCATGTGCCTGATTTTTCTTCCACTAATGCTTTCAAGAAGGGTCCAATTTGTTTGAATTATCATGAGGCTCCAAAGCCATGATATTATGAGCCTCACATGCCCTTTGGATGGTTCCAAATCCATTTCATGTATTTTCTTTTCACATTACACATTTTCCCTTCACCTTCCTCCATTGATATTTACTCTTCACCCCCCCTTGGTAAACCGGTCCATGAAATATTTCCATCCAGTGATTTCTTGGATTTCCCAAGAGATTGTTAGCACCCTCTTCTTTATTTCAAACCTCCAAATGTACAAAAAATCAACAAAGTGTTAGTCAAATATTTTTTTGTGATTTTCTTGGATCAGCATGTGTCCATATTTCAGCCTTTGGACCAACCATCACTTGGCCATGCATTCTATCCAATTGTAGACCAAAAGTAGAAGCATGTACCACCTCATAAGCATTTCGAACAGCCAAGTCTTCCAATAGCTTCTGCATACCTCCCTTTCCAAAATTCAAAGCAAGAGGAAATCCCATTTCTTATGCATGGATCTTGTCATCTTTCCAAAAGATAAGCTATCGTGCCAAGGCCTCCTGATAGGCAACACAATCCTTTCTCTCGTGCTGCAAACTGTCACACCACATACATCTTTTTCCAGGCTTAGGGGCTACTGCTCATCCCCTTTCCTCTTGTCCTTTTTCGTCCAATTTTGCAACCTTCAATTAAAGATCCTGCATGCCTTTGACCAATTCATCTAAGACATCTTTCGTAACAGAGGGAACAATAGCAAGTACAGCCATAGGGTTAGCCACAGAAGTAGGTGGCTTACTGGACACATCAACTGTCTTGTCCGTAACAGTGGGCAAGCTAGAGACATGCAATCTTTCTCTTCTTCTATGCTTCTTCACAAGTGTAGTAACAACTTCCTTGACATGTCTCCACTCTGTTTTCAAACCTGTCTCTATAGTTTAATCCTCCAACAAATCATCAAGCTTCTCTCGAAGCTCAGGATCAGTTGCTTGTAGAAACAATTTAATTTTCTAACTTGCAAGAGCTTGTTGTTCTGCAAGATCCAACTGCTCAAATCGACTTTCAAATTCCCTTAACAATTTCGTATAGCCACAAGACCCTTATTGGGTTGTAAAATCCACTCTTGAAAAGTCTTGCACGTAATCAAACTGGTGTTCTCAATGTAAAATTCTTCCTTGAGTGTCTTCTTGAAGGCTACCCAATCTGCATCCTGCAAGTATAATTCAGTAATCCCTGCTTTCAATTCATGAACTGTAACACATACAAAATACCAGCTCGATGTAGATTGAGCCACCCCAAAGAATTCCATCTTCTAAGCATAGGTATGTACATATGCAGATACATTCCTGCCATTGAATAACTTCACCTCACGCTCAACTGCTTGCAAAGTATTCATCACAACACTTTCTGTTTGAGCAGAAGCTTGCAAAACATCACTGGAGATTTTATTCGAAGATTCTCCCATCTTATCTTTCCTTTGGGGTTTTTGTCGAAAGCTCGAATCCACCGGGGATTAGAAGGAGAAGGAAGTAGAGATAGAAGATGGAAGAGAAGATAGAGAATACCCAAGTGGTAAACACTGGAATCTTCGTACTACTTATAGAAGCAATCTCCAAGCATTAGATCTCCTGGAGCTTCTCCATAGAACAAAACATGCATAAAAATTACAGCTCCTTCTCTGCTGCTCGGAACCCAAATTTGATGGCTCTGTTGGCTCCGAAAGGGGGGTAAAACTTCAGGACACCTATACACGGATCTCCCAAATCACTCATTCTTCTTCTTTTAGTTCAATCTACAGTTTTAAGCCTGTTTACAACGATCGCGATGCGCGCCATTTCGTCAATCTGTCCCTCTTATAAAAATCCCCTAATTGGCTGAAAAAGCAACTAGCTTTTTGCATGCCATCCTAATCTAGAAGTTTTTTTCTAGCTTGTGAGGTGTCCGCTAGTCCCAATCCACGATACACCTTTTAGTAGTCCATTAGTAGGTTTTTCCATAAATGATGCCGCCCGCTGCTCCCTTGGAACATCACGGGATTGTCACTTAGGCCCTACCGAGTCTACTTCGCAACGGGAGAGTTCTGGTCGAACCCACTAGGATCGACCTGAAGATTTGGGTTCCTAAAATCGGATGGGTCTCCTAGCAGCCAGCTAGCGTCAGTAATTTCGAGTTCCACTTTTTAGAGGATTACTCAATCTGAAGCGGAATTGCCATTGCACTTGGTTCAAAGAGAATGGGAGATGGAGGGGAGTGTGGTACGTCAACCCTCCTACCCATAAGGCAAAATCCCATTCCGGTCCCCTAAAACAATGCAAGTCGGTTCTACCTAATGACTACTTGGTCAATTTATCGTCTTCCTATTTCTATATTCGATGTAGAAAAGCTCCCAGCTAACCGGGACCACCTTACCATTGGACGGACCCGTCGGGGGTTACGCCCACCCGCTTTCCTCCGATGATGGGTCATCTTTAGTTTTTTTAATTACCTACAACACATTTATTGGAACATATACAACCAGCTTCCTTAATTAGTCCATTTAGTCACACGTTCCTTCACATAATTTATCTCACTAACATGCATACCATTCGAATAGTAAAGCAAACTTCCTTATTATATTGGAAGTCTATTACAATTTCCATCATTCCGTCCTAGCGGAAGATACACAGAATTCCATAAGGACATTCTGTCCACCAAGATTCCACCCTCATAACTAGTATTTAGGGTTCCAGGATCCCATCCTAGGTCACGTAGGGGCTCGTCAGATTCTTGGAACAATGCAGGATTTACAGCCAGAGCCCCCTCTGGCACCTACAATTCCTACTGCCCGAGACTATCCCTACTGACAGACCTTTCGCCTACGGAGCCGGTCCAAGCCTCTCGTAGCGATAATCATGACCCCCTTGGAGTAAGGTCTCGCCGCTAGCTTGGGGGTAGCCTAGCGCGATCCTTCCTTTTATTCTGTTGGCAATAATTTCAATCAAAATCTAGATTCTAGCAAACACAAACAGTCCTTTCAAATATGTATCAAATAGTGCAATGACAATCATCCCAACATGTAAATCACAGTTTCACATAGCCAAGGTAGACCTTATCCTAAGGTAACCTTCCATTCTAATGAGGATTCTTCTTCCCATAAAGAAGTGTTGAGTACACCTCTTAAAACATGTTAAGCAGGGCATGAGTTTTCCGTTTGGATTCACTTATCTAACATAAGCAAAATCCCTTAAGAAAATATATTGTGTCAATAAACTCAACGAGATGGTCTTTAGGATTCCTAAATAGATAACCAGTTTTTATAACTTTCACTAATCAATTCTTAACCTTGTCGCATTTGATCATAACTATATTGAATTCGCATAAAGACATATGTATAATAACCTTTGGCAATTAATTCTATCATGATTCAATGCCTTAGTATCCCAACTATTCTAGCTAGAAATCATAGTGATTAATCGTTTTATGCTTGAATTAACATGTCTTTCTAGATGAGTTATGAGTAAGCGAAGAATATGAAAGCTAATATCCTATGTAATTTATCTTATATTGTAAAATTGATAATCTAGTAATGAATAACCTAGTTTGGCGGCATGACGACATTAGGAACTTCATCTTTACTCGCGCTCGCATTAACCACACCCGATGTTCCAATTGTGGTGGAAATTCCCGCAACCTCGGGCACTCCCGTATCATTGGCAATACCCGTTGCTTGACCGGTTGCGTTGATTTCCATGGTTTTTCCACTTTGTCGCTTTGGAGCCATCGTCCACGAGGAGTTTGAGAGATAGGGAAGGTGGGATAGATTTTAGATGAGAGAGGATAGAGAATATGGCTTAGTTAAAGATCGAGACAAGGGATTTGAGCTAGCTCTCTTCCTCTTCCTCTTTCTCTCTCTCTCTCTCTCTCTCTCTCTCTCTCTCTCTCTCTCTCTCTCTCTCTAGCTTCTCGCAACCTCTTGAAGAAGTATTCTTCATTCTCTCTTCTTCTTTCTTGCAGCCTCTCGGGGTCTCCTTATGCTTCCTTATGCCTCTCCCATGCCTCATATTTATAGTGAATTAGAGAAGAGGGCTTGTGGTTGAGAAGTAGAACTCTTTATGGAGGGGGATCTTGGAAAGATCAGTGATCTGATGCTCAGATCATAAATCTGATGGTTCCATTGGCTCCGAAAGGGGGGTAAAACCCCAAGACACTTGCTTAGAAAGCTCTCAGTTCACTCTTTCTTCTTTTCTCTGTTTGAAGTGCTGTCTACTGCCTGTAAACTGCGATCGCGGCGCGCGCGATTTCGCCAGTCACTTTTCTTTATTTTTCTTTTTATAAAATCTTCAAACTAACTAAAATATCACTTCTCTTTTCTTTTTTAAATGACATCCAGTTCTAAAAATCTCCATATCTTTTTCTTTTAGGATAATATCTAAAGTATCTAAAATATACTAGTTTTATCCAAATTCTAATGTTTTTGGACCTTCCAAACTATACACATGAACTTAGTGATTAATATAACTCATAAGTCTCGTTCACCTTGTAATTTACGTGAAGGGTAGCTACGGTCTTTACCAATTCGAGAAAAATATCGAATTTACGACTCTTGATTTTTCTAAATAAAATATTTTAAATTAAATAAAAATTATCAATAATTAATGTTAGTTAGTTTTTACCTTAGTTAGTCTTTAGTTAGTAATCTTACTAACTTATTAATTGACTAACTAACTTACGAACCAACCAACTAACTTTTATTGTGCGGAGATATTACATAGCTTTTTTTGATTTTTACAATAAATATTATAAAAAATAGGCTAAAATGATCCAAAAATCTAGTATTTTTGGATAATCCATGCAACTCACACTAGTATTAATGGCTTAGATCACATCTACTCTCTAGATCAATAAAGAAGTCGGATGATGATGCATTCCATACTTTTTCACACTGTGTCCTCATAACATCACGACACCGTGTATTACTACACTTTACTACACTAATAGTACTTGCCACTGCACATTATAGGTGGCATGCACCCATCACAACCACTTATTCTTTATTCTTTTAGTGGTAGTTTGAATAAAGGAAGGCCCGGCCACACATTGTGGTTTTTGGAGTTTCCACTTTGAGTTTCTCTCTCTCTTGCTCTTGCTCTCCATCCGCCATAGCTCTCACTGCCAAGCTTCTTCCTCCTGGGTTCTACTTTCCTTTCAACTGGTATTAGATCAAAGGAATTGGAGCTTGCTCGGCATTCTCTTCAGCCCAGATTTGAAGAGCCTCAACTCGAGCTTCAACGGTAGCCATGGCACCTTCATTTACAGGTATGTTTTGATCTCTCCCCTCCTCCCCGATTTTCTTGGCCTATTGGGCATGCTTTGGACCTATTGGGCATTACATTTGGTTGTCAGTTACATGCTATTTGAATGCTTTCAGGCTTATGGTTTACGGGTGTGAGATAGCTTGGGATTTATGCTCCGGATGTACCCTACTGGGATTTGGAATGTTTGATGCTATATACTCAATGTATTTAAGCGTTGCTTGCTCTATTTGCATCTGGCTTTACTTCCAGTGGGAGCCTCTTGGTATATTTGGATGTATACAGAGTTTTACTTACACTTGAGCTTGAGCTTGTGGGACAGTTACATGCATTTTCTCTCTTGAGAGATTTATGTCTACAGTTAGTCTGTAGTGGACTGATTTGATACACCTATTGGGGCAGGCACCTATCTCTGTCACATGTTTATTAGTTTTGTATGCATCTTGGATGGTTATGCATTGAGCTTCTTGCTCTATCAGTTGTGCTTGTGCTTGGTCTCTTCTCTTACCCCGAGACCCATTACATGCATGACTTCTAGACCTATGAGATGTATCTTGCATGACAGGTTATTGGTTTGACAGTTCTTGGTACCTTCTTGCCCCTTGACACTCACTATTGGATGTATCTTGGTACTTGGCAACTGCAGTGACATATGTATTAGTGATTGCTTCACTTTGGGGCAGTTTTACATACTGTTGTAATTTATTCTAGCAAGCTGAAATCTGCAGATTTTGAGCACTCATATGAGGGTAATGCTTACTTCTTGATGTTATCTTGGTCATATTTGGTGGACAAGTGGTTCTCTTGCTGATATCCACTCTTTTAGCCATCTTTAGCAGTGATTTTAGTGCATTTTCTGCTAATTACAACAACATGCAATTTTGCAATTTTGCAATTTTGCATTTTTGCATTTTTGCATTGATTTGGGATAGTATGACCGGTCATTTGAAAGACACAGATCTCTTTAACATTGCTAAGTTGGATGGTACCAACTATGGGTATTGGAAGTCCCAGATATGGCAGGTTTTGGTGCAAAAGTTGCAGATTAAACCATTGAGTTTCAAGGGTGCTAAACCCAAGGATATGGATGGTGATGTTTGGATGGAAGTTTATGAGATACACAAGTCTACCATTATCTTGACACTCTCGAAGGAGGTCCATCATAATGTTGTTGAAGATGAGAATCAGAGTGCATGGGATGTATGGGAGAAGATTTAGGAGCTTTATGCACAGTAGAGTCCTGTGTCACATATGTATTGGCTGAAGCAGTTAATGGACCTTTGCATGAAGGAGGGGACATCCCTATAATCTCATTTCAACCAGTTTCATGCTATCATGAAGAATTTACTGTGACAGGGTATTGAGCTCAAAGACAACTTGCATCCATTGTTTCTACTTGGCACCTTGCCTAAATCATGGGATGTCTTCTGTACTACCATATGCACAAATAAGCTTGATGGGCTGAAAATTCAAGATGTTGGGAGTGCTTTATTGACTGAGGAAATCAACAAGAAAAACAATGATGCTTCCCGCTCTTCACATGCATTGACCGTTAGAGGTGGCAGACATGGCAGGGCATGATAATGATCATAAGGGCAAGGACTCTCAGAAGTCCAAGTCAAAGTCACGTGGCTGTAGTAAGTCCCATGGAAAAAAGTTTGATCTTATCTATCATTATTGTGGGTAAGCAGGACATATTAGGCCGCAGTGCCACAAGATGCACGATGATAAGTGCAAGGAAAAGGAAAAAGAGAAAGTGCAGGAAAAGTCTTTTGAGTGTAGTATTGTACTTGCAAAGTTCAGTGTGAAGATAGAAGAGGTTAATGTCATGCAGGCCATTGAGATGAGGATTGCATACTTGCAGCTTCTTCATGCGATGCCTTACAAGATTTTGAGACACATTCTATGTATGTGCAGTTGTGGCTTTTGGATTTGGGTGCATCATTTCATGTGACACCTTGTAGAGATTGGTTTCATACCTATCGTCCCATCTCTGGTTCTGTGCGTCTTGGTGATGACAGGTCTCTTGACATTATGGGCATTGGAGATGTTAGGCTACAGTTTTCTTCTGACAGTTCTTTTGTTTTGCATGATGTATGGCATGTACCTGTGTTGAATTGCAACCTTATGTCAGCTGGAGAGCTTGATGATGCAGGGTATTTTGTGTCTTTTGGAAACTCTGCATGGAAAATTACTCGTGGTAGGCTTGTGCTTGTAAGAGGTGCCAAGTCTGGCAGCCTCTATCCCTTACTTGTATCTAGAGCTACCTTGAATCATGTTTTGTCTGTGGGTTCTATCCCCCATGTATCCCTTTGGAATGCTCGTTTGGGGTATATGTCCCTTAAAGGAATAAAAATGCTCTGTGCTTTGCAGTATCTTCCGTCTTTTGACTCTTCGCATTTTGATTCTTATGATCATTGTTTGTAAGGGAGGCAGAGAAGGCATACGCATAAAAAGTCTGGTACGAAACACATGGGTGAGCCCTTGGCTCTTGTGCACTCAGATGTATGTGGACCCATGCCCTGTCAATCACTAGGTGGGGCAAAGTATTTTGTTACTTTCATAGGTGATTACTCACGTAAGGTTTGGGCTTATTCCATAAAGAGAAAATATGATGTCATAGACACATTTCAGCATTGGCTTGCATTAGCAGAGAACCGGTTTGAGAATAGGCTGAAATACCTAAGATCAGATAATGGGGGTGAGTATGTATCACATGCTATTGAGAAGTTTTGTGATGAGTGGGGTATTAAGCGTATGGCATTAGTTGACTGCCTCTTACACCCCTCTCCAGAATGGTATGGCTGAACGCATGAATAGGACCATTCAAGAAAGGGTACGTAGTATGCTTAGCTAGGATGGTTTACCACAACACTTTTGGGATGAGTCAATTACTACTGCAGTGCATCTCATTAACAGGTCACCTAACAGTGGCATTGACTTTTAGGTTGCACAGGAGGTATGGGCAGGCAAGCCCCCCTCATGATAATTTGCATGTCTTTGGATGTGAGGCATTCTACCATGTGCCCAAGGACAAACGCAATAAGCTAGATCCTAAAAGTGCCAAATGCATTTTCATTGGCTATGGAGATGTAGGAGAGATGTGTTACCGTCTATGGGATCTGCAGGTGTAGAAAGTAATCCATAGCCATGATGTCATCTTTCATGAGGAAAAAATGCATATGCAGCCTAAGAAAGTGGTTGAGGTATACAGAGTTATCTTTCAGGAGGAGCCAACTGCTCTCGTATAGCCCACTCCACCACCAGTTAGATAGCGTGTAGCATCACATGATGCTCATGGCCCAGATGTTAGACATGGTAATGTTAGACATGCTAATGTTAGACATGATGTTGGTCACGAAACAGAGCCTGGGTTGAGGCGTTCTACTAGAGATAGACGACCTCCTGACTATTTTGTGCCCTCTATGGATTATGTATTGGTTATAGATGCAAAAGAGCCTCTCACTTATGATGAGGCTATGCCCAAGGGTGATTGTTACTCTTGGGAGAGGGCTATGCAGTCTAAGCTTGACTCATTTGATAAGAATCAGACTTGGGATTTTGTTTCCTTGACTCAGGGTAAGAAGGCTTTGCCATGCAAGTGGGTGTACAAGCTGAAAAGTACCCCTGGACACCCCAAGCCAACATACAAGACTTGTTTGGTTGCTAAGGGCTTTAAGCAGGAGCATTGTGTTGACTTTGCTGAAGTCTTTTCGTCTGTGGTCAAGATGACCACCCTATGCTTAGTTTTGGCTTTGGTTGCACAACTTGACCTGGACTTATACCAAATAGATGTCAAGATGGCTTTTTTACATGGGGACTTGCATGATGAGATTTACATGGAGCAGCCTAAGGGCTTTGGAGACCCTAGTAGGGAATACCTAGTGTGCAAGCTAAAGAAGAGTCTATATGGCTTGAAGCAAGCACTTAGGGAATGGTACCATAAGTTTGATGCATTCATGCAGTCATAGGTCTACAGTCATAGTGCTATGGATTCGTGCTTGTACACGAAGAAAGCCCGTGACGGTTCTTTACTGATTTTGGTACTCTATGTGGATGACATGCTTTTAGCAGGGACAGCTCATGAGGAGCTAGACACTCTTAAGGCTTAGCTCAAGAAGAGCTTTGAGATGAAAGATCTGGGACATGCCTCTCATATACTTGGTATGCGCATTATGCGCGACAGATCTTAGGGACTACTCTATCTGTCATAGAGGGAGCACATTCATAAAGTCCTTGAGTGCTTTCGTATGCAGGATGTTAAGCCTATTGGCTATCCATTACCTTCCGTATGTAGGATCTCAGGGACTACTCTATCTGTCACAGAGGGAGTACATTCATAAAGTCCTTGAGCACTTCCGTATGCAGGATGTTAAGCCTATTAGCTATCCATTACCTTCTCATGTGAAGGTTTCACAGGCCGATTATCGTAGATAGATGAGCAGAGGGCCGAGATGGCCAACATTCCCTATGTATCAGCTGTGGGCAATCTTAAGTATGCCATGATAGCTATCCATCCAGATATTGCTTTTGCAGTTGGGGTTGTGGCACGTTATATGGCTACACCTGGCAAGAAACATTGGGATGCCGTGAAGGGTATCATGAGGTACCTAAAGGGCACAACATATATGTGTATTTGCTATGTAGCCAGGATATAGTAGTCATGGGGTACACTAACTCTGATTATGCAGGACATGCAGATAGTAGAAAGTCCACTTCTGGCTATTTGTTCACTTATGTTGGAGGGGCTATCTCTTGGATGTCTAGGGTGCAAAAGTGTATGGATCTTTCTACTATAGAGGTCGAGTATATTGTAGCCACAGAGGCTTGCAATATACAAGGAGGTTATCTGGTTAGGCTGTTTGATTGCAAACCTTGGTATGATAGATGCTATGCCTACACTGCATTCGGATTCTATGAGTGCCATTCAGCCGGTCTTCCATGCTAAGACGGAACATATTGAGGTGAGGTATCAATTCATTTGCGAGGTCGTTGAGGACATGTCTGTTGAGTTCATGATTCCAACTAAGCAGAATCTTGTAGACTTGCTCACAAAGAGCCTCACTACAGAGCGCTTTGCCTTCCTCAGGAGATTGATGGGAGTTGGATGAGATGATGTATTTTTCCACATCCTGTTATACATGTGTACATGTTGTACTGTCTTTTCTTTTCTTTTCTTTAAGTGGGAGGTTGTTGGGGGTAAAGGCACCTCCGCCTAGCCGCCTGTGTATTACTACACTTTACTACACTAACAGTATTCGCCACTCCACACTGCAGGTGGCATGCGCTCATCATAGTCACTTATTATTTATTATTTTAGTGACAGTTTGAATAAAGGAAGGCTTAGCCACGCATTGTGGTTTTTGGAGTTCCCACTTTGAGTTTCTATATATATATATATATCTCTCTCTTGCTCTTGCTCTCCATCTGCCATGGCTCTCACCACCAAGCTTCTTCCTCCTGGGTTCTACTTGCTTTTCAGTTAGGATGAAAGCTCACATCACTCAATTGTTTGTCGATGAAGATCTTTGGTTGGTTGTTGATAAGGTGCTGATGAAGAGGTATACCTAGGGAGGTAGCCAACAGTTTTGGTACTTGATTTTATCTATAGAGTATGTTGTCTTTGGAAAAGGTAGTCTATTGTAGGGAATTAGTCCTTTAAATGAGATGACTGATACAACGCACCAAGGGAAGTGGCTTTGGAAAGTTACATTTGAAGAGGTTCGGCTAGTGATTCAACTGTTCTGTACTACGGGGCGTTTCCACCTTTTCCACAGCCAACTTCCCGTCCAAGGGTGTTTACCACCTTTTCTTGGAACGAGGCATGCTATGACAGGGAATTTCTTCCTTTTTTCCCATAGCAATTTGCTTGTTATTTATTTATTAGTTCTTTTTTTTCTTTTCTTATTTCCTACTCCCAAAGGTGTTTCCACCTTTTCTCAAAGAATAGGTCGGCATGACATGGACCAAAATCCCTTTCTCCCATGATCGACATAACTTTTTTTTTTCTTTTCAAATAAAGAGAATTGTAGAAATACCATGTGTTAGGACCATCCTCACCACCACCGTTGAATTAGACGAGAGGAGAACATAGTAAGGATGGGAGGTGTCTGGGAGGGGCTAGCAGAAGGATGGTGCCTCATGAAGATAAACGTAATGGTTATCAGTAGCACAAGGAGAAGGGCAGTGCGACTGCCAAAAGGGAAAGGGTGGGTTGACTGTGATTGTCAAGATCCCCAGGGAGGAAAGTACTTCTTCAGGCGATAGTCATTGATAAGAAAGGGATCATTAGAGGCATTAACTGCCTGGACTTGGATGGAGCCATTCGGATTGATGGAAAGTATCTTATAGGGACCCATCCAACGTTTTTGGAGCTTGCCAGGAAACTTCCCAAATCATGAATCATAGGCTAGGACAAGATCACCTTCCTTGAACTCCTTGTGCTTGATGAAACTATCATGATAGGCCTTTCTACGAGCTTGTGTGGCTTCCATGCACTGTAGGGCCATCCTATGGATCTCATCAAGATACTCCAAATGGAAGAGATGACATTGCAAGGACTCGTCATCTCCCAAGCGTTCATTGATGGCCCCGTACAGAGAGGGTAGCTTGAGTTCAATAGGAAAGATGGCTGCCTTATGGGAGGTTCTGTACACCTAGAGGGCCTCTGTAAGTGATCATCCCAATCACAGTGATGTGTGGCAATCGTCCTTATTAGGATCAAGTAGACGATGTGATTGGTGACTTCACCTTGACTGTTGGCTTTGGGCTAATAGGAGGTGGACTTGTGATGGAGAATCTTGTACAGCACTGTCAACTCTTCCATGATCTTGTTAAGAAAATGAGTACCTCTGTCACTTACCAGCTCTAGGGGACTACTGAAATGGGTGATGATGTTTTCATATATGAATAGGGATACGCTATTGCCATCATCCCACTTCAGAGATTTAGCTTCACACCACTTGGTGACATAATCCATACATACCAGGATGTATCTATTCTGCTTCCTTTTGGTGGGAGGGTCGATGGGGCCCACGAAGTCAATACCCCACTTCTCAAATGACTTTAGGGTAAGAATAGGTTGCAGTGGCATTGCACATGTTTTGTGGATTTCCCCATTCATTGACAAGCATCACATCTCTTGTAGTAGTCATAGGCATCCTTGTGGAGGGTTGGCCACCAATATCCTGTGAGCAGAGCTTTTCTGGTTGTTGCTTCTCCTGCAAAGTGTCCACCACATGGCTCATCATGGCATGCTTTCAATACTATGCCAATTTCTTCTCCTGCAACACATGTTCGTAAGACTTCGTCCTTTCCTTGCTTGCACAGAGCGCCACCTAACAAGGTATAGGGGGATGATTCCAACAGAAGCTTCTTCTCTCTGCTAGAGAGGCTAGGGGTGTACTATTGAGTTTCAAGAAGGTTGACTATGTCAGTATACCAAGAAATTATAGTCTCAACCAAGAATAAGGAAGCATCAAGGAGGTCCGGATCATTTTGCTCTTCTTCATCATCACTTTGAGGGATTCACAAAAGTTGATCAACTAGGATATGAGAGCGACTAGGTTTGATAACCACTTCAAAGTCAAACTCTTGAAACAGAAGGACCCATCTCATTATTCTTCCCTTTACATCGGCCCTTTTCATCAGGAAAGGGCTTCATGGTCCACATAGAATTTGAAATACGTCGACAACAGATAATGTCAAAACTTTCCCAAAGCAAATACCATTTCCAAGCACTCAAGCTCTATCACTGTGTAGTTCCACTCTCTGTTGGTTACTTTCTGGATTGCATAATAGATTGGTTGATCCAACTTTGAAGATCCCTTATGGCATAAGACAATGCCTAGCCCTTTGACCAATGCATTTGTGTGTACATGGAACTCCTTTGTCTAGTTAGGAATGATGCCTAGTGCCTTTTAATTCATCTTCTTCCATTCTTTGGTTTTGAGTTGGTCTTCTTCAATGAACCTATCTTCATCAACTTTCGTCTTGCTATCTGCATCATCTTCAAATAGGTCCCACAAGTCCTTTCACATAAGGTGATACATGGTCTTCTCCTTCCACGCATAAAAACGTTTAGTAGGATGGGTGCTCTGATGAGGCACTGTTTTAGGGTATTGAAGGCTTCTTCGCAGTCATCAATCCAAAGGAAATCCACATCTTTCCTTAGGAGCTTGTGCGTAGAGGGGCTGCCTTGGTTGTAAAATGTGCAATGAATCTTTTGTAGTAGCCCACATGGCCAAGAAATCCTCTCCATTTCTTGAGGTTTGTTGGTGCTGTCAGTGCTACAATCTTCTCAATCTTTGTTGGGTCTGTGGGTGGATATCCCTTGTGCAGAGACAATGTGGCCTAGAAGAACTCCTAATGAGATGTAAAAAATACATTTGTCGGGGTTGAGAGAGATCCCATACTCTCGGCATCTATCAAAACATTGCTCTAGGTGTCCCCAATCCTCATGGATTAGGCTATAGACACAAAAGTCATTGAGATACACCTCAATGAAATCATGTAGATGGTTCTTGAATGCGGTCATCATTACTCTCTAAAAAGTAGTCGGGGCGTTGTAGAGCCCAAATGGCATTACTCTGTAGGCATAGGTCCCCCATTCTGTGGTGAAGGTTGTTTTGTATTGATCTTCTTCTATTATCCGCACTTGATTGTATCCACTGAACCCATCCAAGAGAGAATAGAGCTCATGGCTTGCCACTGTGTCCAACAGTTGGTCTGTGAAAGGGATAGGGAAATGATCCTTCTTCATCTTAGAATTTAGCTTTTGGAAGTCCACACATATTCAAAGTTTCCCATTCTTCTTGGGTACGACCATAATGGGTGAAACCCATTCATTATTAGCCATGGGATAAATGAACTCAACTTTAAGGAGCTTCAATAATTCAACCTTCACCAAAGTAGAATAATTGGGATTCATGCGCCTCTGTCTTTGCCTCATAGGTTTGGCATTAGGCTCTATATCATTGTGGTGTTGGCATACTGTGGAATCAATCCCCTTTAGATCTTTATACAACCATGCAAACACGTATAAGCTCTCCTTTAGTAGCTCTCGCAAGACCACTAGTTCTTCTTTTGGAATATTTAGACCCACTTTTAGGTGACGTTCAGTATCGTCAACATCCAGGAACATCAATTTCCTTTTACCTTCCACTTCATGGATAAATTTTCCATGGATTTCTTTTGGATAGAGGTTAGACTCCTTCAAGGGAGTAGTGTCATCGTCTGATGTTCCACGAGAACCAGTGTCCTCCTTTTGAACAGATGACTCATTTGTCTATTGGGACTACTTGAAGGGTATCAGAGCTTTGTTTGCTTATGTTTGAGTAGTAATTTCTTTTGGACTTAGGGATTCATCTTCAGAGGATGTGTCCAGAAATGTCACATAGCACGGACCTTCTGTAAGATGTGGCTCTGATGCCCCTTTGATGGCTTTGGCTTCTATTGACAAGGGGTATCATCATCATCTCTTTTCCAGAATGGATGGTCAGGGTGACAAGAGCCACTCGTGAAATTAATTTTTCTACCTTTGATCCATTGCTTATGCATCTTCGACGGCATACCTTGTGGTCCATTGGTCAATCCAAATGAAACGATGGTTATTCCATCCAACACCCCGAGATCCTTGTTTCTGAGGTCTCTATAGGGACATCAACAAGATTGTCCGCTATCAAAGGAACTTCTTCAACTACACTTTCATAACAGGCTTCTTCTTCTTCCTCATTATTTTCATCCTCTTCCTGTGGAGGCTCTGTCTCTGCTTCTGTAGAGGCTATGCAGAAGAAAAATAGGTCCTCCGTCTCTGTGTTTACTTCTGCCTCTGTCTCTGGCTTTGTTTCTGGCGCTAGCTTTGCTATGGCCATATAACAGGGAGAGCAGTACATCCAAGCCTCGTTCTCATTGTCAGAAGTTATTTCAGATGTTATTCTTGGTTTTTCTAAGAGATATTCACGCCATTGATAGGGACTTTGCTTCTTTTGGGAGTTTGCTTACAGTATCCACTATTAGGGACAGTGCCTTTGTTTTGTAGGGAAGATTTGCTTCACAGCTTCTTTGTCTGTCGATGTACCATTTGTAACTTCATTTGAGGAGTCTGTTATGACTTCGATAGATGTAGATCCATTGCCTTTTTGCAATCCATACAACTTCAACACCACTTTATTGGGTCATCTGCCTAGGTTTAGGGTTCCTTTGCATCAGTCCGTCCTTGTCCTTGCTTAAAAAAGCCAAGGTCTTCCCAACAATAGAGGGTATGAGGTCCCGAGACCCACCACCCACAATCGAGATTCCCATAAAATCAAGAACTTTATAATTATAAACTAGTTAGGTGAAGTGCAAAAAAAACCCTTCAATGATTTTCCAACTAATCGTATGTGCGGTGTTGATAAAGACTAGCATCGAATTTCTTCATGCTACTAGTCTCCTTAACTCAAATGATAGTCCATCCTATATGTTATGCATAGACAAATAGATCAGAATTTGAATCATTTTCAACAACTAACCACTTCCACAAACCATCTTCCCCCTACCGATTACGTTTTTCATAGTTGGACAAGTTTAGGGTTCATTTTTATGTAAATTTTCATGTAAAAATCGATAAAAATATACTCTGACATACAAATAAGGACTCAAGGACTAAGGCTTTATCCTCATGCTCCAGCCTTGTTATATGTTTATGAACATAAAATATATTTTTTTCTAAATTTCTAGGTCCAAAAACTAAAATTTTAATTATTTTTCCTATTTTTCTCCATTTATTCATTCATAATAAAGTGATGTTTTCTAATTTGTATGTCTTTACTCATCATATTGATTGAACACTCATTTTTATTAGTTTTTTATCCCATAACCTGAAACGGAATAAATTCTCATTATTCTTCATTTATGACACATTTTGAGTTTTAAATTATTAATTATGACTATGTACAACTATAGGTTTTGCATTTTATCATATGCAGCCCTCAGACATACTTCAAACATGATTCATACAAATTTTCTTTCCATGTGCACATCATGGAAGCCATCAAACATCAAAACAATGAAATTTTCTTTATAAAAATTGAGCATACCGCTTATTTGTGTGTTGTGTCTTTTTATGAAATGGTTTCACATAGCCAATGGACCCCTCATTAGTTCCCTGATAGGGATGGACATTGCCTCTCATCCTCCTTTTGAACTTGGAGCAATCCGGTCCCCACGCTGCTAGACAAGCATCCTTCATTGCATTCTCTTGATTTTCTGAGTGTGAAGCACCTCTTGGAGGAGAGAGAAAGACCGAGTTTGTGGCTCCATCATTAGTCAGCCATTTCATGAACGGAATGTGGCGATTGGAGGCGGGAAATTAGAGGAAGCCATTGTTAAGTACAGATTGGGGTGTTGTTCACTAGATTTTGTTGGCCCCATGGAGGATATAAGTCTGAATTTGGGGGGCGGTAGCCTGGCATCACACAGTTTGGCAAACCCCCCGCCCCCCCCCCCCCCCCCCCCCCCCCCCCCCCCCCCCCAAAAGTTCATGCCCAAAAAGTTTTAACTTTGGCCCTTTTTCCCTTTGGCACTGTCGGACTTCATATCCCCACCATCTGGCTTTTGAATTGACCTCTGAAAATTTCTACTTGCCTGAATCAAGATCCCACCCTGCTGGCCACTTGCTTTGGCTCGATCCGATGTTTGGAAAAATTATGAAAAATAGGCAATTGATCTTCAAAACCTCTTTAAAATCCCATTTTCCATGGATCGTAAAAATTGCCACATCCATCTTTATTGCTTCTGATGAGCGAGGTCCAATTTCCACCTTTAATTTTCTCTTACCCACGTCTTCCTGGCACTTTAATGGTCTTTAAATTCTGCTCTCATTAGTAACTAGAGGATAGGGTGACTCAAATTGTCGAATCCCATGAATAGATTTGCACAAACAACAATCAATGCAAGCATCAAGCTGCCACCAAAATTATAATCAACAAAGCACAAGAACAACTCTCACCCTACCCCCTGATAGAATCAAGGCATGAAAATCCATAGGGGATAGGCCCAACATAATCTGACATAAATCCAAAGAAAGTTGCTAACCAACTACTCTAACACGGACTGGCTAAAAAGCCTATCAAAAAGGTTATCCTAGTGGTGGTATACACTACCGGCCTAACTTAGGGCAACTGGACCAGGACCTCCTATTAGTCGAGGACTCCTATAGTCCGTGCATCATATTTTTCTAACACATTGTCTTCCCAAGGTTTCCATACTTGGGCGTGTAGAAAGGAGAGAGCTGAGCGTAGAGTGATCCAAGGAGAATAGGGCATCGATGCCTCAAGTCTTGTCTCGGTACCCAAGAACCTACCAAGCTCTTGTGAGGCGACACTTAATCCTCTTTTAACACTCACTTTTATTTTCACGCCAACCTTCCTTTCTCTTTTCTTTTCTTTTAACTAGCTATTACCCCTAGGAAGACAAGGCATCAGCCCCTCGGGACTTTGGCCTCGGGACTCATTCCCATGAACCTATCAGGCCTTCGCAAGGTGATGAGCAATAGCTCACAACATTTTTCCTTTCTTTCCTTTTCTTTTTATAGGGGTTAGAACCCCTTTATACACACATTTGTATATTTTTTATCTTTTAGATATGCAGAGTTTTTCTTCTTTGTATATTTTTTCTGATAGGCTTTTCTAACTTCCTCACAACTATCAGAAACTCCTAGAATAGATGCTTGGCAAGTTAGCAAATCACGGTCACTAGAAGTGCCTTCTGAAATAGGCCTTTTAATATCTGATAATGACTTTGACAAGAGGCAACCACTACTCAGACCTCCCTTAGATAGACCTAACCTAAACCTGGGACTTCATTCCTTGATTTCTGATCACCAAACAAGAAAAAGACCCCCACAAATACATGGGCACATGTAGCATAAAAACAAGGTACTCGTAAAAAAAACGAGATCACCTAGATTGGGCCACAAGAAGCTTCAATGTAGCAAAGGCTCCCCCTAGGTTCTGCTAAATCTATCTAGCACAATACTAAAACAGAAAACTATTAACTGCACTTGCACTAGACAGACACATGGCCCTCTTGTCCTAAAGGAATATAATAGTTCACAAAAAAAACAACCCTCTTGGCTGAACATAAATCATTTTTTTCTAACCAAATATGGTCTACTTGGCATGTAAATTATATCTTGTCAAACTAACCAAGCTAAACCAAAGTTACAAGTCCAAACCTTCCTACTACTGATATAACCTGAGTATGGGCTATTCCTCTTTGTGAGCTATTAGTTGAATGAATAACCTCCTTAGGCTTGAGTGTCTTATAATCCAAATAGATTGGTCATTCCAGCTTTCCAAAAACTTTCCCTACAAGGAGAATCATAGATTTATGATCGTTCAACCCTTCCTTATTTGGATCATTACCTATGTCAATGGTACAACCCAAACTAGGTGGAGCTTTAAGCCTAGGCCCATCACCTAGATGCATCTCAGGGTGGTGCATATTGTTAGACATATCAATATGACCTCCAGTCACATCCACTTGGAAATTCATCAAAGCATATCCACATGGAATGCTTGGCCTTTCATTTGGCACACCAACCACACATTTAGAAATTTTGGGTCTCCAAACCCATCTTATATTACTTTTTATATTCTTATATTGCCTCAATTTTCCACATTGGTCTAATGGACTCAATACAGACCTATTGCTATGACCAGCTGGCCTCACATCCTTATGACTTCTATCAAGCACATGTGGACCTTTAATATTCTGCATCTTCTTCATATGAGATGTCTTTACTTGCCTTTTTCCACTTTGCACAACTGCTTAGCCATAGGAATCATGCTTTTACTAAAAGGAATATCATATACTCAAAAGCATGATTCACTAATAGGAGGCACATGACTCTTATGAGCGTGACTAGGAGCAAGATAAGAACCACTCATAGGACGCTCATCCACACTTGTAGACTTGATGGTTCTGTCACTGGTGCTTCCATAGCTACCTCTCATGGAATTGTTGCAAGCCTCGATGGGACTTGCTTGGCCTGAAATCTTTTTACCACCAAGAGGCATCTTACCCCTGCTCATAGGATTTCCACTTCCTACTTAGAGATTTTGGCTACCAAGATCTCATGCTAAGGTTGTCTTGATATTAGCAAATGAATTTTCTCCCTGCAAAATTGACTAGATATTTGGATGCACTTGTACTAAACGGGGAAAAATCCAAAAGTTTTCCCAACATATTTGAATATATTGCTCATAGTCAATTGCGTGCATCTTGGCATCATTTAATGACTTAGGTTCTCTCATTCTCACTTGGATTTGCATATTAAGCACTAGACCACTCATAAAGAGCGCACATAGCACATCATGTGGTAACACAGTGGCTCTTCTTGGCCAAATATTCAAAATGTCATCAAAGGCTCTCGTACACTCTTTGACAGAGGTATATGATTATTGTCGAATCTGTATAAGTTGCCCCAAGACCCGAGTCATGGGAACCTTTTGCTGATGCTCATTGTTTATTGTAGAGTAGAGAAAGTGAAAAAAGAGGCATCAAGAGGAAAAGTGCAAGGCAAAAAAAAGGAAAAGGCGCCTCACAAGGGAACAGACTTGGAAAAAATCCAAAAGCATGGGAACAACCAGCAGGACCAAGGCACAACCATGGAAGCTACAAAAGAGCCAAAAGCGAGAAGGTGCACCTATAAATATAAAGGCTTAGCCAAAATCTTTGTAAAAGAGCACCAAGATCCCTCTTGTGCAATTCGTAACCATGGGGACGGGCGGTAGGACTAAGCTAGGAAGTTAGGGCAAAGGGAAAAAGGGCCTACGACCAACCATGTAAAAAGGGGATGACCGCCCAAGGGAAAGAGGGCATGTATATAAGCCAAAAAGTTAATGGAAACTCTCATTCTTGGTGTGTAGCAAAAAGCTTCTTCTTCTTCTTCTCTTCTTCTTGCCTTCTTGTGTGTGCTTGAGTGAGGGAGTGAGTGTGTTAGAGTGAGGGATCGAGGAGAAGAAGGTCCCCATCTCCTCTCTTCATCTTCTTCTCTTCTCTTCTCTTCACTTGTCTCACACGACTATGGAGGATGGAGCTTGATAGAGAGGGATTGAGATTGCTTGAGCTTGCATCAATGATTGTCGAGCTACCGGTGTGCACGGGAGAGGAGGATACTCAATCGGGCATCAAGATAAGCTCACTACATCCCATAGGTAGGGAGAGCGCGTCGGCTATGTGAGAGGTAGCCAAGACCTCTTGGCCTGAAATGCTTGACCAATAAGCAGTCCATAGGTCTCGGGCATTGAGCAAGAGATCTCCCTTCATTTTGGTTCCATTGCTGGGACCGACGGATTCGAGCCTTGAGTGCTGCACACTTTGAATAGAGCATGGAAGTAGGGTTTCATCCTTGAACCGGTGCTTGAGGTAGATAGGAGGTTTAGGAGTGTTAATAATAAAAAACAAGTATTTTTGGGTTTGGATGTGTAGATTAGTAGGCTAAACAAGAACATCTTGTGATTTTTGTTTCCATTGGATAGGATAGGATCAAAAAGTGTGGGCACAAGTAGGGTTTTTGTTGCTGTATAACAGGATGAAACAAGGAAAAAAGGGCAAAAAATGAAATCTTGGGTTAAATGATATTAAGAGGAGCAAGATTAAGGCAAATGTAAACTTGGGCAGGGCCATAAGAAGCCAAGGGTGGCAAGAGAGACCTCATTTTGCCTTTGAAAGATTAAGAGAGAGAGAGAGCTTGAGAGAGAGGGAGAGACCTACTGACCAGAGGAGATTGTGCATTCGATCTTGAAGCTTTTTCTTTGATCCATGTATGCAAAACCCTTTCTTTCTTGGCATAGATGCTATCTGGAAAGCCTTGCAGGCAGTCGTGAACCACACGTGAAGAAATTTTCAAGGATTGTTGTGTTGCACCCCATCAGTCACATCGGACCACTATGTCTTGGACTTGACTCCTAGAATTGGGAAGTCGGACTGTTTGACTAGGAGAGTTGGACCAGTCAAACCATATGACTCCAAGAATTGGACCATGCCCCTTAGTCCAATCAACCATCGGATTGGGCACCCAATTGCCAGTCGGACACCCCGCTTGTCTAACTTGGATGTGTGCCCAATGTGACCCCTATCAATTGAACAGGGGACAGAACCTGGCGGCATATCAATCGGACCTGGCATAGCAATCGGACCAACTCTAGCCCACCAATCGGACACCCTGCTTGTCCGACTTAGACGTGCGCCCAATCAGAACCATGTCAATTGGACAGGGGATAGGACTTGGCAGCATAGCAATCGGACCTGGCATAGCAATTGGACCCAATAGAAATCGGACAAGTTGTCCAATTGGACCACTTTCGAAGTTGGACCAACCTAGTCAGACCGTCTGACTTTGAAAGTTGGGCCCCCTAGAATTGGATCGATTCTGGGAATCGGACCAAGAACTAAGAATAGGAAAACACAGAGACATGACCACACCCATAGCCTAGGACCCATTTGGATAGAACCCAAAACATCCTTGGAAACCCGCCCTAGCTTGCAAAGCCCAAAAACCAAGGAGAACAACTAGCATAGAGGGAACAACCCAAACTGTAGCAATCTTGATAGAGCATAGAGGGAGTAGCATAAACCCCAAAAAATCCTTAGGAGTGATGGAAGACCACGCTTAGAGCCATACTAGGTCGTAGACAAGCTAAAGGGGTATCCATACTTGTATGATTGTTTTGTTTTGTTCCCACAATGATTTCTTTTACACAAGTGCACCAAACAAATAGAAAGCTTGATTTTGCACCATGCACAATAGAGCACCCAACACTGAGTTTACATAAGTTGATGACTATTTTCAATAACAAGGAACACACTCAAACTTAATAACTCAAAGGAACCCACCAGTAGGAGAAGACCCCCAAAACATAGTCGGGTGCCCTTGGAGCCCCATTGATAGGACCTTCAAAGATGGCGCTAGGACTGATTGGACAACAAGACTGAGGAAAAGGTGCTACTAGAGTTACTCAGATTGATCAATAACCTTGTGAAATAGGAAGCAGAGATGATATTAGGAGCCAATACAAATCCGAGAGCTAGACTTGGGTGAATTCCTAGTCATGGTCCAAGACATGGTCAATGAATATGACCTGTTGACCAAAATAGTAATCCATAGTAGGTTAATGGAGGAGGTAGTGGCAAGTCTAGAGGAAGAGAGGAGGTAGTGGCAAGTCTAAGGGAAGAGAGGAAAGTGGTAAGGAAAGCACTGCACGGCATAGTTGCCTACAAAATTGAGCTGAGAGCTAGGAAGCTGCAGTAGGACATAGATGTGCACGAAGCTCAACGCGTGCTAACATTAGCCGGTAAGAGCAAAGCATGACCAAACATTGAGAGAGAGAGAGAACTAGAGGTAGACCTTATGCTGAGCAAGCTTATAACCAAGCAGCTCATGGACAATAGAGCCACCAGAGTAGAGCATAGCAGTGCTAGGGACCTCTCTACTCTTGAGATTAGGAATTACTCAAGGGGCGAAGAGCCAATAAAAAATCCATGTAGTAGCTAAGTAGCTAGACAAGTACCAGCGTAATAGCGGCCCATACATATTCTTAGATCAATTCGAGCAAGTTTGCAAGGGCAATGGTCTCATGGACCTTGCACAATGCTCTCAGGATTTTGGACTCTACTTAGGTGATAAAGGTAGGACGTGGTACACTAGCTTAGAGGCAATAGAGCGAGCGAACTTTGCTTGACTAAAAGATCTCTTCATTAAGAGATTCTTGGAAGTACCTGCAAGCAACTCCAACTTGCAGTGAGATATGCTAGCTACGGTCTTTGATGAAGCAATTAGGGTGGATGACCAGCTGAGAGAGAGAAGCTCTTGAAGCTCGAACCACGATAATTGTGATAACTCTAGTCAGAGGACCTTGGAGAGGACCACAACCTCTAGTGAGAGATCAGCCCCATGGCACATAGGATAAGGGGAAGAGTATAGATCAAGGCCATGAGGTGAGGATGGAGCTAGCATGACTTCATGAATTGTTGAATAAACGAGTGCGACCACACGTCCAATGTGTGCATTGTGGTGGCAACCACCTCCCAATTGAGTGCTAGGATTCTAGATCTAGGCCTTGGCCATGATGCCATGCAATGTAGGTTGCCTAGGAGATTCCCCTATGTCCAGCAGTACAATCCGCCATACCTAGGAAAAAAGCCGCCAAATTTCTTTGGAAGAGGAGCCCAGTCGGTGCTCCTAGCACCAAATGACACGAAACTAGACATCCCCAGGATGGAGATCAACCCGACATGCATACCCAGGCCACCAAGACCCTACATAATCCATCCACCAAGTAATGCTCTAGTCCACTATATGGAGGACCCTAACGAAGATGAATCCTATGTGAACCCTTACATCTCATAAGATAACAAGGGAAATCTAGACTTGATGGACTACTGACTAGTACCGGTGATGGAATTAGGTAGAGGTAGGGGCAGAGGATTCATAGGGCCAACCCAAGATCCAATCTCGTATTGGACTTGCGGTCACCCGGGCCATATCTCATCATGAAGTCTAGAGAGAGAACAAGCAAATGAGGAAAAAGCTGACCTCAAATGTGTCAAGTGTGGCATCACTCATCTCTTTGCCGATTTCCCTAGACAAAAGCCATCCTCTAGCTCGTCGACAATGGTGCCATTAGTGCCTTTGGGGCTATTTGGGTCAAGATATTCAACAGTGATGACACATCCATCCCGTTGCATGTCATGACCAGAGCATAGACAAAGTAGGCAGGCATATCATTGCATGGGCCTAACAACTTAGATGCAGCCTCAATATGAAATAAGAACTGAAGGAGAAGGAAGAAAAAGACTGATGCAAAGGTCACACTTAAGACTGAGAATGCAGTGCCAAGGTAGAAGAGTATCCTCACCCTAGGCGCCAACTCGAGGCAATAGCCAAAGTCAAGAATGGGTAAAGGAAGCCCATGAGCAACTCAAGGACGCTGAGCCTATCTTAGAGGATGAGATCCAGGATCTCTCTAGTGTGAGAATGTCAGTCTCACCTACACAACCAAGGTCAAGAGACGCACCCATGCCACAACTGGTGCCACCTAGGCCAAGTTTAGATGCTATGGGCCAGCTAGCCAGTCAAGACCAATGGCCAAGAAGCACAAACCTAGGAGAGAGGAAAGAAACTAGCAACCTACTCATACGTTAGTGACCATCCCAGTGACTATGAGTTTAGGAGACCTACTCAGGTAGCACCCCATGCTATATGGCAGGAGTTGAAACACTGGATGGAAGAATTGATGGAGCATGCTTTCGCTGACTTGCAAGATCATGATGTATTCACGTAGATACCTAGCTTGACACTACACTCAGTGCCAAAGTCACTACACATCAATGCCTTCTGGGAAGGCATTGAGATGCACGTTGTCTTGCCTATCCTGGCCCTAGGAGACAAAACATGAAAGGGATTTGTAGATACTGAGGCAGGAGTGAGTGTGTTGAGCCATACTGTGCTCCAAGCTTTGGGAAATCAGCCTATTGAAACCACTAGGTTCAACATCACTCTAGCTAATGGAATGAAAGTTAGGCCATTTGGAGTCTTGAAGAAATTGCCAGTGAAGATTGCAGGTGTTCAGTTCTCTATGAACTTCATCGTCATGAAGGGAATGGACTACAACATTCTACTAGGTCGACCCTAGATGAGGAATACTTGAATTGTTAAAGACTGGGGAAATGGTCTAATATTCTTAGGAAATCAAATGGAAGCAATGAGGGTCGAGATGGACACTTGGAAGATGACCCCCATTGACCTAGATGCCATCTATGCCATGCTCAAGGGTGATGTGCCAATAAGGAAGTCTTATGGGCCTTTGAACAAATACATCCCTCGTCATACGAACGAGCGGGATTAGATGCACATCCTGGTGACCATCAATATTTCATTCTTGGATGAAGATGAGACGTACAAGCAGGCAACTAAAACCATGAGTGTGCCATAGAAGGAGCCCTTAGTGCCACTCTACATGATGGCCAGGATCCCAAGTGACCAACTATCTCTTTCCATATCCATAGCAACAAGTTAGAGAGCTTCATGAGATCCTAGAATACCTAATAGGTAGATTGGTTGGCAACTCCACTGCTAATCTCAAACCCCTCATAAATCTATTAGACGAACCTAAGTGGAAGTGGACTAAGGTGCATGATCTAAACTTACTATACAATTGGGCCATAGTCAACAACAAGGGACAAGCTAGAGATGAGAGTCTAGGGGATGATGAGAAGTCAAAAGATGATGCTTTTGACCATGAGTACGAGGATTGCCTCTTTGTTAGTGAGG
This sequence comes from Lygodium microphyllum, assembly GCF_053477565.2. Taxonomy (NCBI): domain Eukaryota; kingdom Viridiplantae; phylum Streptophyta; class Polypodiopsida; order Schizaeales; family Lygodiaceae; genus Lygodium; species Lygodium microphyllum. The sequence continues at coordinate 33,876,131 of NC_141143.1, read as the reverse complement.
AGAGCGAAGAAGAGATAGACATCGTAGAGTACGACATTGAAGGAAGGGTGATAGAACAAATCAAAGTAGACTCCAAGCCCCAAAGAGGGAATGCCTACATGATTGAGAGAGGAGTCATGCGGATGGAGTGCGATTGTTCATGGTTGGAGCATGTAGGAGTAGTAGATTACGAACAACAGGAGTAGCCCAACCATCAGCAACACTGCTGTTTAGGACAGACGCACCCATTGAGATATGACCACCAGGAGAAACTCCTTCCTCTAGCGAGGATTGCAAGTTTAATTCCTAATCGAAGGTCAGCATGGAGAGTAACCCAGAGATACCTGGACCTCCTAGGACCACATGCACCAAGGGGGACATGCCCATCCACTTGAGGCACATACGATTGATGGAAGAAAGGAGAGGAGAGACAAAGGAATTGGAGGTAGAACAACAAAAGAAACTGCAGGACCTACTAAAATGTTTCACAAAGTTTAAGAAAGGTGATAGGGTAGTGATCCTACTGGGGGCGAAAAGAAAAGGATAGACAAGTGAGCCAATCAAGGGACCCACCAAGGTCAAGGAAGTCAACTTGGTAGGGGAAGGTGAGAAGCCTCCACCTATGTTTATAGCTGATGACCTAACCGAAGGGGAAGATGCCAGTCTCATTGTGCTATTACAAAAGTACGTGGATGTGTTTTCTTGGCCCTTAGATGAGCTCAAAGGAGCAGATCCTAGAGTGGTGACATAACATACCAATGGCTCCTGATGCGGTGCCTGTAAAACAACGACCATACCCTATGAATCCAAAACATGCCCAAGCCATGAAGGAGAAAATCCATAAGCTAATAAGGGGAAGATCCATCTATGAAATAGAGCACATAGATTAGGTATCACCAATTGTGATAGTCATGAAGAAGAATGGGAATATCCAAGTGTGCACGAACTATAAGAAGGTTAATGCTATGACAAAAAAGGAAAATACCCATTACCATACACGGAGCACATGCTCAAAAGGGTAGTAGATAAAGAGGCCTACAGCTTTCTGGATGGCTTCTCAGGATATAACCAGGTGCAACTACATCCTGATGATAGGCATAAGACCACGTTTTCCACTGAGTGGGGTGTCTTTGCTTATATCATAATGCCCTTTGGGCTAATGAATACACCTGCAACCTTTCAGCATCTAATGTGCACCATCTTCAAAGATATGCTTAGGTGAGAGTAGAGGTGTTTGTAGATGACCTATGCGTGCACTCTAGCTAGGCAAAACACTTGGAAAAGTTGCAAGCAGTCTTTAAGCAATGCCAGCTTTACAACCTGTCATTGATTTCCTTGAAGTGCCAGTTCTGGGTCAAGCACGGAAGCATTCTAGGGCACGTGTGTCCAAGATTGGCATAGCCACCAACTTTTTGAATGTCAGGGTCATTGTCGACTTGCCGCCACCCAAGGATTATAAGGGAGTTCAATGTTTCTTAGGCCACAAAAACACTTCATGCTGAATTATGCATTGATTGTGAGACCATTGTACAAGATGTGGATTGTATTTGAGCGGATCGATGAGTGCTAGCAGGCATATGAGGAATTAAAAAAGGCTCTTACAACTGCACCAATCTTACGAGCCCCAGATTGGAGCATCATATTCCACGTGCATATAAACACGCCTAAATTTTCTATTGGGGCTCTCTTGGGCCAGCCTAGTGAACATAACTTGGATTATCCAGGGAGTTTTTCTAGTAGGCAGCTCATTGACACGGAGATGAATTACTCTGCCACAGAAAGGGAGGGGTTGGCCATGGTATTCAATGTAAAGAAGTTTCAACACTACCTCCTGGCCACGTCTTTCACCTTTTTTGTAGACCGTCAAGCATTGTTGTATCTTGTGAATAATCCATGTGCTACTGAATACATTGCTAGATGGTTGCTTCTTCTTCTAGAATTTGATTTCACTGTGGTGGTACGCAAGGGCAAAAAACACTACATGACTGATCACATGTCTTGAATACCCACAAGAGAAGCCACTAGACAAAGCATCACTGATGATTGGCCATATGCTCACCTCTTTGGCCTGCCTAGTGAGAAAGATTTGTTTAAATCCAATCTAATGCCATAATGGAGAGATGATATAGTCCAGGTACTAGAGCAGGACTACCCAAGAGACCTATCAAGAAGGCTATGTTTAGGTGACTCATCCTAAAAATCCAACCTTACCAATTGATAGCCAGTCAACTTTATAGGTTAGGGCAAGACGGGTTGCTATAATGATGCGAGATACAAAACATGTTGAGAAAAGCGCATGGTGGGATTGTTGGAGGGCACTTTAGTAGGGATACGATGGCCCTAAGGTGCTACAATCTTAGCTGTGGTGGCCCATATTATTCTGCAATGCTGCTAAGTTTGTAAAGCATTGCAATGAGTGCCAAAGGACTAAAGTTCTTGCAGGAAAGGATAAGATGGATTTGACTCCTATCATCGCATGACAATCCTTTGAGAAATGGGGAATTGACTTCATCAATCATGTAGCACAATACTCATAGGCTAGATACATCATCACAACAACTGCCTATCTTACGAAATGGGATAAGGCACGAGCCACCAAGAAGAACGATACTAGGACCACAATGAAGTTCTTGTGGGAGCAGGTTATCTCACGATTCGGTTGCCCTATTGAATTAGTAAGTGACCAAGGCACTCACTTCATCAATGAGGTGATTGCCCACCTGCTCTCAACCTTCTTAATCATCCATAGGAAATCCTCACCCTAATACCCTCAAGCTAATTGCGAAGTAGAATCCACGAACAAGATCTTAATCAATGTCCTTACAAAGGTAGTTTCTACCTCATGAAGTCACTGGGATAACAAACTTATGGCAACATTATGGGCTTATCAGGCAGCCTATAAAATGGCTGTAGGACAAACACCCTTTAGGTTGACCTACGGGACTGAGATAATCTTACCATTAGAATTCTTTGTCCCTAGCCAGAGGATAACATTACAGGAGAGATGGGAAGGGAAGGAATCTTGGACTAACCATCTCATGGAATTGATATGACTCACTGAGACCAACTCCTAGCTACCCATGGCCTAATTTATGAGAAAGCATGACGGAAGATGTGGTTTGACAAGCACGTCAAACAACACAACTTTGAGCAAGGAGACCTTGTTTTGCTCTACTCGGTAAAGGATCATGAGAAGAAAATGAAATTTCGATGATTAGGACCTTTTCGAGTATGCACCATTAGTAGGATGAGCAACATAGAACTTGAAACTCTTGAAGGTGAGGGCATAGGCTTCTTTAATGGTTGTCGCATGAAGAAGTGCTACCCTCCCACACATCCACTACATGAGCCCCCTATGCTAGAAGCCCCTATCAATGTCCACGTAGTCAGCATCACTAAACTAGAGGATGAGGATGAGGAGGTAGTAGCACTAGCATATCTGTGCATCACGGCCACTGCCTGGTGCACACACACTTGATGCATTGATTGATGAGGGAGGTGACTTCAATATCTTGACTTACGTTCATTGGACCCTCATTGTTCAGCCACACAGTTATAGCCCACCAATGCTAAACTCAGTGTTGAGATATCGAGCTCCACTCGTGATACGCCAGGGTGACCGTTGTGTATTTATGTCACCGACTTGTCAGTTGCAGACGCGGTTGGTACACCGCCCATGAATAATAGCTACATGACAGCTATCCTTATCTACTCTAGTTCATGGCTCAGTTAGTATGCCACCTTAGTTAGTTGAGTTTGGTTTGAGACCCATATATAGGGTTCTTCTATTTCTTTGTATAAGAGTTCTTTTGGCTTACACAACTAAGAAGAGGAAAACTGTTTTCAGCCTCCACCCTTGTGTGTATTCCCCCATTGTGCAAGCAAGAAAGCTTCAAGTGAGACTCCTTCTTTCTCTCCCACAATCTTGACATGGTATCAGAGCCTTGTTCGTGGTAAGGAGCTCAAGAAAGCAAGCCAAGCTCGCGGTGTTCTGGTAAGAGGAGCAGTGTTGCTTTCATTTTCTGTTTTGGGAGCAGATCCCTACAGGTAGTACATGCACTCAAGAAAAGGCCCAGTTTTATGCTGTGCAGCCACTGTTCTACAGGTCGGTGAATAGTTACTGTAAAAATTGCATTGTATGCTTGTGCACAGAGACATTGGGAGTTACAAAATCATCCCTGTTGCCTGTTGATGCAAAATCGTCACTAGGAAGTGACTGTGTGGTCAAATACCACTTTCGCCAGTTTTGCAGATTTTCCCTTGTGAGGGTGAAGCTGTGGTTTTTGCAGTGACAGAATTTTTTGCAGTCTTTTGTAATGGCATCTGATTCTCTTTCACAGATTGTCACTGAAAAGCTTGACAAGAACAACTTCCAAGCATGGAAGTTTAGAATGACGAATTTCCTTATGGGAAAAGGATATTGGGAATTTGTTGTAGGAAATGAAGAAGAACCAGTTCTTCCTGATGTTCCCAATCAACAGCAAATGCAGGCATTTAAAGCATGGCATGAGAGAGCCAGGAAAGTTATGTATTGGCTGTCTATCAGTATTTCAGACTCTATGATTGTGCATATTTAGGATGCAAGTATGCCAAAGGAGGCATGGGATACTTTGTCAAAAATGTATAGCACAAATACGCAAGCCAGGAAAATGCAGCTCAAGCAAGAGTTGCATAATGTGCAAAGAGAAAATATGAGCATCAACGACTACCACATGAAGGTGAAGAAGATTGTAGATGCACTTGCTTCCATTGGGTCACCAGTGGAAGATGATGATTTAGTTTCTGTGACCTTGAATGGTCTAGGAAAGGATTATGCACAGTTTCGGACATCCATTTCAGTTCGTGAAAGATTTCTTGATTTTGAGGAGTTGATTGCTCTTCTAATTTCTGAGGAACAGAGAAATGGTGGTGCATCTTCTTCAGGAGGAACTTCAAAAGAAGCTGTCTTCTACTCAAATGCTGGAAGAGGTAGAGGCAGAGGTAGAGGAGGCCGTGGTAGAAATCAGAATATGCAGCAAACTCAAGAAAACTAGTCCTATGGAGGAGGACGTGGTAACTCTAGAGGTAGGGGGAGCCAAAGAGGTCGTGGTGGATGGCAAAGAGGCCAAAATGCAAACAGTAATGTTGAATGCTACTACTGTGGTAAAATGGGTCATATGGCTAAAGACTGCTATAAAAAGCAGAATGACATCATGAATGGAAAACTGCAACAAGGGAATTATGCATCTTCTAGTAGACAGGGTGATGACAGAAATGAGCACTTGTTTATGGTGCAGCACATGAACAATTCTATGACAAGTGCAGAAGAAAGCAATGATGTATGGTATGTTGACTCAGGTGCATTAAACCACATGACAGGTCATGCAGAATGGATGGAGGATGCAAGAAAAATGGAAAAACCAGGATTTGTGGAGACTGATGATGATACTGCACATCCTATTGTGCAGATTGGAAAAATTCCTTTGTCTATGGAGGATGGGAAAAAGAAATACCTCTCCGATGTATTTCATGTTCCGAATATCACCAAGAATCTGGTTTTTGTTGGTCAAATGGTTGAGCAGGGCTTGCAGGTCAGATTTAATCCTCATGGATGCTTTGTTGAGGATATGAAAAATAAAGGTCGCTTGATAGCAAAATGAAAGAAGAAGGGCAGAATGTTTACATTGGATGCAGACACGTCTGAATTGAGTGCAGCAATGTTTGCACATGGGACCGGTGTAGTTGCAGATATTGATATCTAGCATAAACGCATTGGTCATGTTAATGTACAACGACTTAAATCAATGCAGGCCCAAAATATTGTTGCAGGTTTGCCTAAATTTAAGGTTGCAGAAATGCATAAGGTATGTGAAGCCTGTCAGTTTGGAAAACAGGCAAGGAAACCATTTCCTAGACATGTTCAAGAGAGTGAGAAGCTATTGGAATTAATCCACTCTGATTTGTGGACTACAAAAGCTACATCTCTTGGAGGCTGTCATTATTTTGTCACTTTTATTGATGACTGTAGCAGAAAAGTTTGGGTGTATTTTATGAAAAAGAAAAGTGAAGTTTTTGGGCATTTCAAAACCCTTAAAGCTATGGTTGAAAAAGAAACAGGCCTGCAAATAAAATGCCTAAGGTCAGATGGAGGGGGAGAGTACCTCTCAAATGAGTTTGCAAGGTTCCTGCAGGAGCATGGCATAAAGCAACAATATTCATGAAGTCATACCCCACAACAAAATGGAATTGCAGAAAGGAAAAACAGGCATATTGGAGAGGTATCTCGTGCCATGCTCAATGAAAAAGACTTGCCAGATTTTTATTGGGCTGAAGCAGTTGCTACAACAGTCTACATAATGAACAGGACTCCCACTACAGCAATACATGGAATGACTCCAGAGGAGAGGTATACTGGTAGGAAACCAGATATTTCTCATTTGAAAAATTTTGGTTGCATTGCCTATGTACATGTGCCAGATGAGTTGAGATCCAAGTTGGATCCAAAAGCTGAGAAGTGCATCTTTATTGGTTACTCTCTGCAGCAAAAAGGGTATAGATGCTATAACCCTTCTACTCGTAAGTTTACAGTGAGCAGAGATGTTGTTTTTGATGAGATGAGTAGCTAGTATAAACCAGTAAATGTGATTGATGATGTAGATGCACAAAATGGTAATGCTGCACAAAATTCACAGCAGCAGTCACAAAATATTAGTGGACCGGGAGCGTCCTCTAGCAGTGGTTCACATTCTTCACCATGGACAGGCAGATTGAGATCAGGAGAATCTTCTCAAAGTAATGCAAATAGTGGTATGCAGGTATCACGAAAAGGAAAAGAGAAGGTTGATCAGCCCATGTTTGATGTGAATGCAGGTCACTCTTATGTGGATGGTGAATCCAGTGGCTCAGAACAGAGCATTGATGATGAGTTGGGTATTCCTTCTATTGTTACACCTAGAGTAAGGAAGACCAGGGATGTTTTGAGAGCACCTGGGAGTGAACCTACTTTGCGCAGGTCTACCAGAGCTAGGTATCTTGTGGATAGGCTAAAATATGATGGATTTACAGCCATTCACTATGCATATATGGTCAAAGTGATACATGAACCAGAACCCACTTCTTTTGAGGAAGCCATGGGAAAAGAAAAATGGGAGAAAGCCATGGATGAAGAAATGGATGCCTTGGAAGCAAATGCGACATGGGAGTTAGTACCTTTGCCTAAAGGTAAAAATGCAATTGATTGTAAGTGGGTTTATAAGGTGAAGCACAATGCAGATGGTTCTGTGAACAGATACAAGGCAAGATTAGTAGTCAAGGGGTATGCACAAACATACGGCATTGACTATGAAGAAACATTCAGTCCGGTTGCAAGGATGGTAACCGTAAGAGCAGTCATTGCTATGGCTACATCAAAGGGATGGTCTTTACACCAGATGGATGTAAATAATGCCTTCTTGCATGGTGATTTGCAAGAAGAGGTCTATATGGAGCAGCCACCAGGTTATGTGCATGCTGTTCATCCTGAGTTTGTTTGGAGGTCTATATGGACAGTATCTTGTCACTATTGGCTTTCAGATTTCCAAGGCAGATTTCTCACTTTATGTAAGAAAAACAGAGAAAGGTATTATGCTACTTGTCATTTATATTGATGATTTGATTATGACAGGTGACAGTGATGAAGATATCCTTCATGTGAAAATGCTATTGAAGCAGAAGTTTGAGATGAAGGATTTGGGAGAGCTGCGTTATTTCTTGGGCATTGAGGTGATTAGATCACCAAGTGGGATATAGCTCTTGCAGAGGCAGTATGGATTGGACATGCTGTCCAAATATGGGATGACAGGCTGTAAGCCTATTTCAGTTCCTTTGGAGCAGAATGTGAAGTTGAGCACAGATGCATGTGAGCTTCTAGAAGACCCTACTATGTATAGACGCATAGTAGGAAGCTTGATTTATATGACTATTACCAGGCCAAATTTGAGCTATGCTGATGGATTGGTAAGTCAGTTTATGCAGGCTCCAAGGAAATCACATTTGGATGCGGCTAGACGCATACTCAGGTATGTGAAGTCCACATTGCAGTATGGACTATTTTATGAGACTGGGGTTCAGATACAGTTGCATGGATACACTGATGCTGATTGGGCTGGTAGTATTTCTGATAGACGATCTACCAGTGGATATGTGTTCTCTTTTGGGAGTGCTGCAGTCACTTGGAGCAGCAAGAAACAGCCTACAGTTGCCTTGTCGAGCACAGAGGCTGAGTACAGGGGTGCAGCAATGGCTGCATGTGAGGTAGCTTGGTTGCATAAGCTACTTTATGATATGCATCAGTCTACAGATGGGCCAGTTGTCATTTATTGTGACAACATGAGTAGTATACACTTGGCAAATAACCCAGTCCATCATGCTAGAACAAAGCACATTGAGGTGCATTATCACTATGTGCGAGAGAGGGTTTTACTAGGTCTTATTGATCTAGTTTATGTCAGCATAGAGGATCAGGTAGCTGACATATTCACGAAGGAATTGGGCGCAGAGAAGTTGCGTAAGTTCAGAGACCTGCTTGGTGTGCAGGAATTGGGATTGAGCTCGAGTGTTGAGATATCGAGCTCCACTCGTGATACGCTAGGGTGACCATTGTGTATTTTGTCACCGACTTGTCAGTTGCAGACGCGGTTGGTACACCGCCCATGAATAATAGCTACATGACAGCTATCCTTATCTACTCTAGTTTGTGGCTCAGTTAGTATGCCACCTTAGTTAGTTGAGTTTGGTTTGAGACCCATATATAGGGTTCTTCTATTTCTTTGTATAAGAGTTCTTTTGGCTTACACAACTAAGAAGAGGAAAACTATTTTCAGCCTCCACCCTTGTGTGTATTCCCCCATTGTGCAAGCAAGAAAGCTTCAAGTGAGACTCCTTCTTTCTCTCCCACAATCTTGACACTCAGCCCGTTTGGGGGCAAGTCATATGCACTCCTAGGGAAGTGCAAGATCACAATCTTTATCGAGTCTGAGATCCTACCAGTCATCTTCTATGTATTGCTAGATGATATGAAGGATGCAGGTCAAGAATCATTGTTAGGATGCACTTTCAAGAAGCAAGCACACTGCAACGTGGACTATGATCTATAGCGTATTCACCTTTCCATTGGCAATGTTCGAATTGTAATAGCTGCAAGGGCGGTAAGGCTCCACCAAAGCCTGCTATGCCATTGATAGAGCTATCTATGACCAAGCCTAAGGAGGGGGTTGTGAGTCATCACAATCCACCCAGACTACAAAACCATTGCCAACTAAGGCCATCCCTAAAGCCATAAAGCCCACGCTTAAATGGGTGCCAAGGCACCAAAAGTGACCTACTCGTAGCAAGCAAACACAACCCTGCAATGCTAACAACTATCATTCAAAATCTAAGAGATCGACTTGATGCTATAGACGTAAATGCACAATCAAGCCGTGATGGATCCCCAAAGATCTATAGCAAGCCCAAGGATACTATGAAGGAAACACTTGAATATGGGTGCCCAAGAAGGGAAATCCTAGGAGCATAGCCCAACCATGACCATCGCTTACTATCCCACCTCTAGGAAGCCCCACTCCCGCACTAAGGCAGTGAACACCCAAGAAACCCGAGCTGCAAAGCCTAAAGAACCTGCGACGATTGCAGTCAAAAAAACCCAACCAATCTATCGACCAATGCAATAGCCTGATACCTCAAAATCATCTAAGTCTAGAGAGCTTGGCACCCTAGTGGTTATGCAAGAGGAAGGTAACACACCATCTATGGCATTGGAGCCACCCTCAGTACCCCAAAGTAGCATTGGACACATGGACCAGACTATGGAGTTACCCTTAGATACACCATTGTCTAGTCCACTACCCCTTCAACCATCATTGTCTAGCTCAATTCCACCCCAACCACTAGTAGGTCTTAGGCCTTCCTATGAGCGGCGTTCATTTCTATCTACATCGCCAAGGACCTTGGTAAGAATATGGGAGATGACTTGGTGACTTGCATCAAGCTCCTGGACAACACTTTCACCATGTTCACTAGGAGGTATGAAAGACTTGACCTCAGCTTGCTTGATGAAACCCTTGCCTCTGATGGTTGCTCTTTATCCTACACTTGGGAAGAATACAAGCTCATGACCATAAAATTCCCCAAGGTTGCAAATGAAGTGATCAATAATGGTGAAATATCAAAAGAGCACATGCTCATCAGACGGCTAATAAGCTCATATTGCAAGCCCCAAAGGCTTGTGTCACCCGTTGAGCTTGAGGAACTCACTCATCTCGTTAACTCTGACTCATCATTCTTACAAAAATAGTGTAGCCTATGTCTCCAATGGGAGAAATAGGGTTGCCAAGTAATGACTAATGCTAAGCAGCGACTTGCGATTAAAACAACCAAGTATGACCCAACTTAGTAGCACCAACCTCTTTCAGGGTCTTGGCCACCCAAAACAACACTTAGATGACCATGTCTTGGCCCACCCTTACATTGATCGCATCCTTACGGAAGAGGAGCTACATGTGGCTAGCTGCATTAACTCGAGTGATTTTCTAACCAATGTTCTAACTTACATTGCCCAAGTATGTGTTAGCCCTTGTAATCTCGATTGTCATACCCACTTGGAATACAACCCTGATTTCTACGATTGGCTTATGCCAAAGTAGATAGCACCATATTGCACTCAAATGCCCTTGCCTCTCCCATGTCCAATCCTAGGAAGGATTCTCATCATTTCCCAAGGGGGAGGGGGAGCAAGGTGATTAATAAAACATAGGCAAGAAAAAAACAAAAAGCCTTAATCAAAGTTAAAAGCAAGAAAGAGTAAAAAAGGGTTGGAAAGAAAGTGCCAAAAATCTTTTGGAATGAATAGACTAATGTTTGAAAATATAATGTCTTTAATTCAACTTTTTCATTCTCTTCATGGAAGAAAATCAATTTCTGAGAAGTTTTGATGATGCAAGGAATTGTGGCACAGTAACCGTTAGGACATGAGAAGAAGAACATCAAGTGGAGGTACCACTAAGCACTACAATAACTGAGAAGGCCCTAGGCTTGGCCATCAAGAAATAAAGACGCCCTTGGAGAGATGTATATGACATGCTCAGAGTGAACAAGCATGACAATGGAATGGGATAAGTCTCACAGACATCCCAAATCCAGAAGTAAGGATGCAAGAAAAGTTGGCCCATGCTCTCTTCTCGAGATAGAGGTATAAGACATTGATGAATAGGATTGGCATGGCACTGATGGAGAGCATAGCTACACGGTCCCTTGAAGAAGCGGATTGAAACAGGGTTTTCTTGGAAACAATCAAGAACTCAACTGCGGTCCTAGCCACGAGTGCAGCACCAGTAAGAGGGGAATCCCTAGCCTCAATGGCTAGATTAGAGCATAAGAAGCCTACCTCTAAGGCCTCCACGATCAAATTTGGTGGGGTCTACTCTATGTTCGATGTTGCGGGCTTGCTCGGTTTCTATCTCATGCAAGGTTTTGGGAGTTTCCCTAGTCTTTAGTATAGCTAGGGGCTCGTGAGCAACATTGGTCAATGCTAGGATTGCTTATGTCCTAGTGGTTTTCCTATTTCTCCTGAGGCTTTGTTGCTATTGTGTCACGGTTCTCCTTTGATGTGACTGGTATAGTTTTGTCAACATGTTGTGACAGTGTTGTATCCACTCTTGATTGGTCAATGTAAGTTCTCTTGTAGGTGGATTGAGCATTGCAAGCAACCATTGATGGTAATGGTTGCTTTGATTTATCAGAATACATGGATGTGCCTAAGGTTTCATCGCCATTAGGAGAGATGGGAATGGGTTCATTCATGGGTGGGCTTGATGCTTTATTCCTTAGCTCTTCAGCACTCTTGGTCTCCATCTTCTTGGTGTCTATAACCACTTGAAATTGCTGTTGTTTTCATTGTTTTATCCTCTTTTTCTTGGGCAATTGAGGTGTATCCTTTAAAGACTTAGGACTGTGAGTTAGGTTAGCCATTGATGTGCTTGCTTGGGCCTCAACATTCTCTTTTTCTGGTGTGTCCTCATGGGACATAGCTGCGGCCTACTGAACAACCTCGCTAGGTTGTGAGGGTACAACTACCTCTCATTTTGGAGAGTCTAGCTCTTCAGCCAATTCCCCTCTATTTAGTCCCTCATCTAATTTCATTGGCAGTTGCTCTTGGTTGGGCGTTTGCTCTAGACTCTTGTTCTTACCCATTGAAACATGCCTCCATTGCTTCTTATCAAAGCGGGTGTTGTGTTCAGAGCTGTGTTTCTCTTGTTCTAGAGGTTTGGATGATTCTAGTGTAGAACCAAGAGGTGGTTTAGGGTTCCTATTATGTAGGCTTGGACAAAACAAGCTGAAGAGGTTAGGGTTGTGTTGATGGGAAGCATAGAGATCTAGGATTGCAGGGTCTTGAGTGAGGCAGAAGACATATGCACTAACATCAAGTACCATGCTCCCTACTCCTAGCCTGCTAGCCATGTGTAGATCTTCTTCTAGAAGTAGTTTATCATACAAGGGATATTTTTGGTCAGTGTGGTAGAAAGTTAGACCTCATGGACCATTGCCAACACTCTTAATGAGGTTGGGGCAACATATGTGGGATCATGTATTGATGTCCAAAGGGCTTTCCTTTGCTCAGCAAGTGTCATTATTCAATGGCCAATTTTGGCTTGCCAAACTTTGGTAGAGTACCATTTTTGCATAAAGTTACCTTATCCTTTTCCTTTTCATTAATTGCTTTGATCTTTTCCTTATTTGTCTCACATTGAGCAGTATAGAGTGAGGGTATCAAGCACAATTCTCTAGTTGTGGCTTTTGGGATATCCTTTATGAATTCTTTAACTATAGCTACATAGCGGGAGAAAACATGTTGTTGGTCATCCCAAGTCAAGGGTTCGGTTATGAGCTTTGTGTGCTCTGCTGTTGGCCTTCCAATGTCCACATGGACGTACGCACGTCTGATGGCTATCAGCTTGTGATCAAGCTTCATCATGCACTTCATCTCTGGCTCATTGGTCAGATGTGCTATCTCTTTGGCCAAATCTTTGAGAGATTTCTCCTCAAGCTTAGGATTTAGGTACTTTTGAAGTGCTGGAGATGTCAAGGGTGTTGGTTGTTGGGACACCTCTTCTGTAGGCACTTAGGACAAAGACTACTCAGGCAGTGTGTATATTTCTCTTGGAAGAGATTTTCTGTCAATATGGGTGTGTTGGCAAAATTACATTAGATAGGGGTGAATTGGATGCAAATGAAACATGAGAATTCTACTCTTGCTTGGGGATAAACCTGGCTCTTACTTCAGCCTATAATCCAAAAGGCAATAGAGTGAATATGGGCATCTGCCTATCATTAAAGCCTCGGCCAAGTCATGTGGAGAGAAAATGAAAGAGTGGCCATAGTTGCTCCAACTAAGGACACGCTCCACAAGGGGTATTGTCAATCAAGGCCAAAGGTTGTGACTACTATGATTCCTGATTGGAAGTAGTAGCTGCTAGTTCATCAGACTAGCTAGTGGTGGTAAATTGCAGTGTAGGTCCTTAAGAAAATTAGAAGTGGCCATGTCTTTTTTTGCCTTTTGTGCATTCAATTCTGTAGATCGATGAGCTAATCATGGTAGATTGCACAGGTATATCCTTTGGTTGAGAATTAGAGGTGGTGTCATGTCCTACATCTTGGACATTTGGAAGCTCAGATGAAGATAGAGATTGGGATTGAGAAGGTGCACTTGACGATTGCTATTGTGCTTCCTGTGTCCATTTAGGGAAAGAGAGTGTAGGAGATTTGGAACTCCTAGGTGGACTTGGCAGCACTGACTGCAAGATCTTCTTGTGGCTGTGAGACGATTTTGCCATTTGCTTTGTTGAGTAATCAACCTTTTCATGAGCAACGTTGCAGCTGCGGTGCTCATTATCCTCTTGGAAAGTCAAAGGTTCCTTGGGCACTAGTGGTCTTTGTGCACACTCGACGGTTACATCTAACATCCACTTGTTAAGCATGCTAGGCTGGGGATCTACCTTTCAAATAGTCATGTTTGGTTTCTTGATTTCAATCATGAGGGGCTTAGTCACTCCAATGTTTTTGACTAGAGACTTGGATTTTCATTTAGATTTCCTCTTATTCTTCTTCGCATTTGATACGATCTAGCCTTTAGTTGATAGAGGTGGTTTAGTAAGGGGTTTTAGTATCCAAATCCATTGATTACTTGCGTAATACCCTTGAGCACGTAGCAACATTTTGGATATCCATCGTGGCATTGTGCTGGCTCTCCATCAATACCTTTGTCTACAAGGCTTGGGCTTCTTTTGTGGTTTTCTATGATATTTGTAAGTCCAAAGCCTATTGTGGGCATTGTCTCCTAACCTTCTTGTTTCAAGCATGGTCTAGCTCATTAGTTCTCTCTATTCAACATGCGTTTGTATCAACTCTTTCAAAAAGTCTAGGCTCTCATTACTAGGCTTGCTTGGTATGTCAAAATATTCATTGTCTTTTCCTCGATGTTTGATGAGGTCATCCTTGCTAAAGGTTGTGATTATCCTCACACCCAATACTATCAAGTGTATCCTCTCTACTACATAATCGGTCTCAACTGCACAACCATATGTGGATTCTCTACTGATGTCTTGGATTGTCTGTGCAGTGCCATTCAAGGTGCATGTATTGTCAAGACTGTCATGTCTAGTCATCCTCGTAATTGTACCTTGATGTTGTTGCATTTTGATTTGACTAGATGTAGTTCGAATGCAACATATACATGTTTTTTGTGGTGTGGCCTTTTTGCCCTTGTTGGCTAGATTGGCCCATTGAGGTTCTAGGGTCTCTATTTGTTTTTGTTCGGGTATGGGCTTTTGGTTGCTATTTTGTAAGTGAGAATCTATGCTTGTCTAGAGCTATTACTATACTAGGATCTAATTTGGAGGACATGTCACAGTGCGTGTTTTCTCTCTAGCGTATTTGGGGAGGTGCGGAGGGGGAAGCCCCCTTTGTGGGGATCTGGGGAGCTAATTCCCCCCCGACCTGCAAGGCCATTATGCTAAATACCATGCGCGATTTGAAGGACAGTTTGTAGCCAAGTTTTGAAATACTTGTTTTAGATTTCAACCTAGTGATAGATCTATGATGTGTTTTTGGCTTTATACGGTCTCTAGGTTAGTTTTAGGGGTTAGATGTGTCAAGTGTGTATTCTATTCACCTGTTTGATTTTGACAGTTTCTGTCTGATTCTCAGAGGTCTGATTATCAGAATCGGGCGTTCCATTTTGGGTTGGTCTGATTAGCCGCTCGAATAGTTTGAGTTTGAGTGGTCCAATTTTGATGGTCTAATTTTTGCGTGTCCAATTTTCATGCGTTCGATTGTCTGAGTGTTCGAATTAGATGAGTGCCATGTGTTCGATCGGACAAGTTTTTAGGGTATTTGAGTCCAAAAAGTAGACCATTCGATTTTGGGGAATCAGACCGTCAGAGTTTTGATTCTGAGAATCCAATTTTGGGAGTCTGATTCTAGGAATCAAACTGTCCAAGTCTAATTCTAGGAATTAGACTCTCTAGTGACAATGTTTGATTCCTACGAACGAGTTTCTAGGGATGATGAAAATCAACTCGATTCTAATGATTTTGGTTATGAGGGGTCACACAAACTTCTAGAATGTAAGAATAGACCCTATTGAAGGATTGTATATACCTAGAATAGCAAATAAACTCCAAAATACAAATTAGCAAACAAATCAAACCCTCTTGCCCTGTTATGAAAATAGAAACCCTAATGCATGTTTTCCTTTTTTTCTTTATTCTTTCCTATCCTAATGCATCTAAATCACAAAGAAAACACGTACACTACTCCAACCTACTTTTCCAAATACAAAAAACCAAAAAATTAGCTGTAAGGAGATTGAATGCCTCGTCAAACTCCCTTGTTTCCTACCTATCTAGCTCAAGCATCGGTTTAGGGAAAACCCTACTTCAATACTTGATTTGGAGTGTGCAAGCACTCAAGGCTTGAATCCGTTGGTCCCAAAAATGGAACCAAAATGTAGAGGCTGTTGAGATATCGAGCTCCACTCGTGATACGCCAGGGTGACCGTTGTGTATTTATGTCACCGACTTGTCAGTTGCAGACGCGGTTGGTACACCGCCCATGAATAATAGCTACATGATAGCTATCCTTATCTACTCTAGTTCGTGGCTCAGTTAGCATGCCACCTTAGTTAGTTGAGTTTGGTTTGAGACGCATATATAGGGTTCTTCTATTTCTTTGTACTTGAGTTCTTTTGGCTTACACAACTAAGAAGAGGAAAACTGTTTTCAGCCTCCACCCTTGTGTGTCTTCCCCCATTGTGCAAGCAAGAAAGCTTCAAGCGAGACTCCTTCCTTCTCTCCCACAATCTTGACATGGTATCAGAGCCTTGTTCGTGGTAAGGAGCTCAAGAAAGCAAGCCAAGCTCACGGTGTTCTAGTAAGAGGAGCAGTGTTGCTTTCATTTTCTGTTTTGGGAGCAGATCTCTGCAGGTAGCACAGCTGGAAAGTGCAGGAGTGCATTGTCTCAGGTTGAGACGCCCTTCGCGGTGAAGCAAGAGGGCAATATATGCTGCGGGACAGGCTTTAGCCCTTGGCGACCTTGTTTTTTTGATTTGAGGCCATTTCGGGGCCTGTTTTGGAGGCGGAAGTTTTCTGCACGCACTCAGGAGAAGGCCCAGTTTTATGCTGTGCAGCCACTGTTCTACAGGTTGGTGAATAGTTACTGTAAAAATTGCATTGTATGCTTGTGCACAGAGACATTGGGAGTTACAGAATCATCCCTGTTGCCTGTTGATGCAAAATCATCACTAGGAAGTGACTGTGTGGTCAAATACCACTTTCGCCAGTTTTGCAGATTTTCCCTTGTGAGGGTGAAGATGTGGTTTTTGCAGTGACAGAATTTTTTGCAGTCTTCTGTAATGGCATCTGATTCTCTTTCACAGATTGTCACTGAAAAGCTTGATAAGAACAACTTCCAAGCATGGAAGTTTAGAATGACGAATTTCCTTATGGGAAAAGGATATTGGGAATTTGTTGCAGGAAATGAAGAAGAACTAGTTCTTCCTAATGTTCCCAATCAACAGCAAATGCAGGCATTTAAAGCATGGCATGAGAGAGCCAGGAAAGTTATGTATTGGCTGTCTATCAGCATTTTAGACTCTATGATTGTGCATATTCAGGATGCAAATATGCCAAAGGAGGCATGGGATACTTTGTCAAAAATGTATAGCACAAATACGCAAGCCAGGAAAATGCAGCTCAAGCAAGAGTTGCACAATGTGCAAAGAGAAAATATGAGCATCAACGACTACCACATGAAGGTGAAGAAGATTGCAGATGCACTTGCTTCCATTGGGTCACCAGTGGAAGATGATGATTTCGTTTCTGTGACCTTGAATGGTCTAGGAAAGGATTATGCACAATTTCGGACATCCATTTCAGTTCGTGAAAGATTTCCTGATTTTGAGGAGCTGATTGCTCTTCTAATTTCTGAGGAGCAAAGAAATGGTGGTGCATCTTCTTCAAGAGGAACTTCAAAAGAAGCTGTCTTCTACTCAAATGCTGGAAGAGATAGAGGCAGAGGTAGAGGAGGCCGATATGGAGGCCGTGGTAGAAATCAGAATATGCAGCAAACTCAAGAAAACCAGTCCTATGGAGGAGGACGTGGTAACTCTAGAGGCAGGGGGAGCCAAAGAGGTCGTGGTGGATGGCAAAGAGGCCAAAATGCAAACAGTAATGTTGAATGCTACTATTGTGGTAAAAAAGCAGAATGACATCATGAATGGAAAACTGCAACAAGGAAATTATGCATCCTCTAGTAGACAGGGTGATGACAGAAATGAGCATCTGTTTATGGTGCAGCACATGAACAATTCTGTGACAAGTGCAGAAGAAAGCAACGATGTATGGTATGTTGACTCAGGTGCATCAAACCATATGACAGGTCATGCAGAATGGATGGAGGATGCAAGGAAAATGGAAAAACCAGGATTTGTGGAGACTGGTGATGATACTGCACATCCTATTGTGCAGATTGGAAAAATTCCTTTGTCTATGCAGGATGGGAAAAAGAAATACCTGTCCGATGTATTTCATGTCCCGAATATCACCAAGAATCTGGTTTCTGTTGGTCAAATGGTTGAGCAGGGCTTGCAGGTCAGATTTAATCCTCATGGATGCTTTGTTGAGGATATGAAAAATAAAGGTCGCTTGATAGCAAAAGGAAAGAAGGGCAGAATGTTTACATTGGATGCAGACATGTCTGAATTGAGTGCAGCAATGTTTGCACATGGGACCGGTGTAGTTGCAGATATTGATATCTGGCATAAATGCATTGGTCATGTTAATGTACAACGACTTAAATCAATGCAGGTCCAAAATATTGTTGCAGGTTTGCCGAAATTCAAGGTTGCAGAAATGCATAAGGTATGTGAAGCCTGTCAGTTTGTAAAACAGGCAAGGAAACCATTTCCTAGACATGCTCAAGAGAGTAAGAAGCCATTGGAATTAATCCACTCTGATGTGTGGACAACTAAAGCTGCATCTCTTGGAGGCTGTCATTATTTTGTCAGTTTTATTGATGACTATAGCAAAAAATTTTGGGTGTATTTTATGAAAAAGAAAAGTGAAGTTTTTGGGCATTTCAAAACTCTTAAAGCTATGGTTGAAAAAGAAACAGGCTTGCAGATAAAATGCCTAAGGTCAGATGGAGGGGGAGAGTACCTCTTAAATGAGTTTGCAAGGTTCCTGCAGGAGCATGGCATAAAGCAGCAATATTCATGCAGTCATACCCCACAACAAAATGGAATTGCAGAAAGAAAAAACAGGCATATTGGAGAGGTATCTCGTGCCATGCTCAATGAAAAAGACTTGCCAGATTTTTATTGGGCTGAAGCAGTTGCTACAACAGTCTACATAATGAACAGGACTCCCACTGCAGCAATACATGGAATGACTCCAGAGGAGAGGTATACTGGTAGGAAACCAGATATTTCTCATTTGAAAAATTTTGGTTGCATTGCCTATGTACATGTGCCAGATGAGTTGAGATCCAAGTTGGATCCAAAAGCTGAGAAGTGCATCTTTATTGGTTACTCTCTGCAGCAAAAAGGGTATAGATGCTATAACCCTTCTACTCGTAAGTTTACAGTGGGCAGAGATGTTGTTTTTGATGAGATGAGTAGCTGGTATAAACCAGTAAATGTGATTGATGATGTAGATGCACAAAATGGTAATGCTGCACAAAATTCACAGCAGCAGTCACAAAATATTAGTGGACCTGGAGCGTCCTCTAGTAGTGGTTCACATTCTTCGCCATGGATAGGCAGATTGAGATCAGGAGAATCTTCTCAAAGTAATGCAGATAGTGGTATGCAGGTATCACGAAAAGGAAAAGAGAAGGTTGATCAGCCCATGTTTGATGTGAATGCAGGTCATTCTTATGTGGATGGTGAATCCAGTGGCTCAGAACAGAGCATTGATGATGAGTTGGGTATTCCTTCTATTGTTACACCTGGAGTAAGGAAGACCAGGGATGTTTTGAGAGCACCTGGGAGTGAACCTACTTTGCGTAGGTCTACGAGAGCTAGGTATCCTGTGGATAGGCAGAAATATGATGGATTTACAGCCATTCACTATGCATATATGGTTAAAGTGATACAGGAACCAGAACCCACTTCTTTTGAGGAAGCCATGGGAAAAGAAAAATGGGAGAAAGCCATGGATGAAGAAATGGATGCCTTGGAAGCAAATGCTACATGGGAATTGGTACCTTTGCCTAAAGGTAAAAATGCAATTGGCTGTAAGTGGGTTTATAAGGTGAAGCACAATGCAGATGGTTCTGTGAATAGATACAAGGCAAGATTAGTAGTCAAGGGGTATGCACAAACATATGGCATTGACTATGAAGAAACATTCAGTCCGGTTGCAAGGATGGAAACCGTAAGAGCAGTCATTGCTATGGCTCCATCAAAGGGATGGTCTTTACATCAGATGGATGTAAAGAATGCCTTCTTGCATGGTGATTTGCAAGAAGAGGTCTATATGGAGCAGCCACCAGGTTATGTGCATGTTGTTCATCCTGAGTTTGTTTGCAGGTTGAAGAAAGCCTTGTATGGCTTGAAGCAAGCACCTAGAGCATGGTCTGACAAGATAGGACAGTATCTTGTCACTATTGGCTTTCAGATTTCCAAGGCAGATTTCTCACTTTATTTGAGAAAAACAGAGAAACGTATTATGCTACTTGTCATTTATGTTGATGATTTGATTATGACAGGTGACAGTGATGAAGATATCCTTCATGTGAAAATGCTATTGAAGCAGAAGTTTGAGATGAAGGATTTGGGAGAGCTGCGTTATTTCTTGGGCATTGAGGTGATTAGATCACCAAGTGGGATACAGCTCTTGCAGAGGCAGTATGGATTGGACATGCTGTCCAAATATGGGATGATAGGCTGTAAGCCTATTTCAGTTCCTTTGGAGCAGAATGTGAAGCTGAGCACAGATGCAGGTGAGCTTCTAGAAGACCCTACTATGTACAGACGCATAGTAGGAAGTTTGATTTATATGACTATTACCAGGCCAGATTTGAGCTATGCTGTTGGATTGGTAAGTCAGTTTATCCAGGCTCCAAGGAAACCACATTTGGATGCGGCTAGACGCATACTCAGGTATGTGAAGTCCACATTGCAGTATGGACTATTTTATGAGACTGGGGTTCAGATACAGTTGCATGGATACACTGATGCTGATTGGGCTGGTAGTATTTCTGATAGACGATCTACCAATGGATATGTGTTCTCTTTTGGGAGTGCTGCAGTCACTTGGAGCAGCAAGAAACAGCCTACAGTTGCCTTGTCGAGCACAGAGGCTGAGTACAGGGGTGCAGCAATGGCTGCATGTGAGGTAGCTTGGTTGCATAAGCTACTTTATGATATGCATCAGTCTACAGATGGACCAGTTGTCATTTATTGTGACAACATGAGTAGTATACACTTGGCAAATAACCCAGTCTATCATGCTAGAACAAAGCACATTGAGGTGCATTATCACTATGTGCGAGAGAGGGTTTTACTAGGTCTTATTGATCTAGTTTATGTCAGCACAGAGGATCAGGTAGTTGACATATTCACGAAGGCATTGGGTGCAGAGAAGCTGCACAAGTTCAGAGACCTGCTTGGTGTGCAGGAATTGGGATTGAGCTCGAGGGGGAGTGTTGAGATATCGAGCTCCACTCGTGATACGCCAGGGTGACCGTTGTGTATTAATGTCACCGACTTGTCAGTTGCAGATGCGGTTGGTACACCGCCCATGAATAATAGCTACATGATAGCTATCCTTATCTACTCTAGTTCGTGGCTCAGTTAGTATGCCACCTTAGTTAGTTGAGTTTGGTTTGAGACGCATATATAGGGTTCTTCTATTTCTTTGTACTTGAGTTCTTTTGGCTTACACAACTAAGAAGAGGAAAACTGTTTTCAGCCTCCACCCTTGTGTGTCTTCCCCCATTGTGCAAGCAAGAAAGCTTCAA
The DNA here is from genome assembly GCF_053477565.2 of Lygodium microphyllum. Lineage (NCBI taxonomy): Eukaryota > Viridiplantae > Streptophyta > Polypodiopsida > Schizaeales > Lygodiaceae > Lygodium > Lygodium microphyllum. The sequence goes on along the minus strand of NC_141143.1, from coordinate 33,854,621 downwards.
GCAAGACTCCTTCCTTCTCTCCCACAATCTTGACAAAGGCAAGCTCAAGCTCAATCCCCAAGACCCACGGACCACTTATTCTTTCAAGCGTTTCAAGTTGAGCACTAATGTCTACCTCTCACATAGCCGACACACTATCTCTCTCTACGAGTGTAGTGAGCTTACCTCCATGACCGATTGAATTGCCTCCTCTCCTGAGTACTCTGGTAGCTCCATGATCCAAGTGCCTTTTATACAAGACCCTAACCCTAATTCCCTTTGGGCAGTCATTCCCTTTTTGGCGTCTCCTCCTCTTCCCTATTGGCATGGTCTCAACCCATGCCTCTAACCATTTACAATTTGCATGGGTGAGAGCCCGACGCTCTTTTACAAAAAAAATCATGGCCTGCCTTGTGCTCTTTTACAAAAGTATTGACTTGCACTTTTTCTTGTGCGCCTCTCTCCTTGATTTAGGACTTTTTTGTACTTCTTGTGTTTTTAGATTTTTCTTGGTGTGCCTTCTTTGACTTCCATTTCACTTTTTCCTTAGCCTTGTCTTCTGCTTTAGATTTTCTGGATTTTCCACCTTGTTCATCTAAGGGTTAACAAAGGCTAAGGAAGAGAAAAAATCCTTAAGCTTTTTAAAAGCTTAACTAAAATGAGTCATCAACCAGATTGCCTCACCCACCCCCTTCAAAAACAAATTCACCGTTATCATCTTTTCCCTCCTTAAGTTCAAAAATTGACACACACAAAAAAAGCGTGAGATCTCTCCCTTTAATCTCAACAAAAAACTCGAGTAATCTCCCCATTTGCTTAGTTTGAAAAGATGCCCAAATTGAAGCAAAATAGTGGTTAAGTGGGTTGATATCACCACACTTCTCTCTCCACATTTGATGCATTTTTTGTATGTCATTATGAGTTAGTGATATGTGGCAGGCTCAAAATATAGGCAGCAAGTCTAAGTAGATTGACATTCAAAAGCATGGAAGTAGGTATCCATATGTACATCAGGCCTTCTCAGCAATGAAAGTAGGTATCCATATGTACATCAGGCCTTCTCAGCAATGGGAATTGCAAACTTGTAAAACATTTCAATGCAATAAAATTTCAAATTGGTTCACAAACTTGTGAGTAGCGATAGCTTGTGTTTTCGAGGAAACTTTACCCCAGCATCAACATTTGTTACATTCGCCCAAGCCATAAAAATGATGCCCTTAAAAATCTCCAAAGGCTGACTAAAAACTTCTCAAATTTGCATCAATCAAACATGCATGCTTAGCAAAAGCTTCCGATTTCTCCACTTGGCATTATACTTTATTGTGTTCCCAGTCCTCATACAAATCCAGTGAGGTATCGGCTTGTTTTGCCTTTGCTTTTTGCCCTGCTTCTTCTCAATCAAGAAGGTCTTGTGGGAAGGCGTGATGCTCCCACTATCATCTTAGCATTTGCTCTTAAATTCCCATGTTCCTAAGCAGCTCTTCAACTAGCCACGAACACCTTGCTACCTGTAGATATGATGCCATCATGATCCCCTTCTACAAGCTTCTTCTTAATTAGGAAGGTCTTGTGGGAAGGCATGATGCTCCCACTTTCACCTTAGCATTTGCTCTTAAATTCCCATGTTCCTAGGCAACCCTTCCACTGGCCATGAACACCTTCCTCCCTGCAAATACGATGCCATCATGATCCCCTTCTACTAGCTTCTGAGGCAGCCTAAGCCGGTCTTTGTAGATGATGAAGGACATAAAAAAAACTACTTTTATTTTTAGTGCTGAACTTCCTTTTTCATCATCATCGTCAAAGTCTCCCATGAATAGCACTGGCTCAAACCAAGCCTTTCTGCCATGCTCCTACATGTGCTCAAACCAGTCCAATGCTACTTTGTAAGCCTCGCAATCATTACACAAATCTACTACAACATTCCATGAGCCTACATTTCGATCCTTCAGTTTTTAAAACACTTCCCATTCTTCAATAGGAAAGCCAATCCTGCCTAGTATATCAATCAACATGTTAGCCAACAATGGCTCTTGTTCATATCCCTTCTGAACAATCTCCAAATATATTTCTCTTGTTGTTTCTACATATCCTTTGCTAGTACAAGCTCTTAAGCCCCAAGCAAAAGCAATCACATTTGGAGAGAGACTATCCTGTGCCATCTGGCCTAATAATTCCACCACTTTCTCAGGAAGTCCTTGATCAGCATATCTTGCTATCAAAGTAGTCCACATGCCTACATTGTGGACTGGTAAATTGTCAAACAGTGTTTCTAATTCTGCGAGATAGCCACATTTACAAAACATATCAACTAAGGTAGTGCTAACAGGCAAATCTTTCTCCAAGTTCTTCTTGGCACTTTCAGAATATATCTCTCAACCTTTATCAATGGCCCATGAGAAGCCACAAGATTTTAATATACAAACACAGATAGCATTATCTAGTGGCACACCTCTGAACACATCTTTTCATAGCAAATTAATGCATCCTCCCATAAAAAAGGGCATATTGTAAGCAATTTTTGGAGGAAATATCCTGACAAAATGAAGTGCAATAAGTGCAAAAAGACCGAGCATATCACCAATAAGTGTCCCAATGTTTCACAAGTACCTAAGGAATTGGAGGCCAACTTTGCCTCCCAATCTACAGATGACCAACTATTTTGAGTCTGGTAACATCCTCTACCTATCAATATCCTTGTAGCCTAATTTATAAAGGCATCCCATTTGATTGAGGGGGGGAACTTTAACATGTCTTGTGATGTAATGCCACCCTGGCATTGAGGGGGGGAACTTTAACATGTCTTGTGATGTAATGCCACCCTGGCATTGAGGGGGGGTGTTAGAATATATGCATGGGAATTCACCCTAAGCAAGGGTCTATGAGGGCATATGGATGTGAATGGCCTTAAGGGGTAGGGAAAACCCTAACCCTAGCTTGGCATAGGTATAAATAGCCTATTGGTCAGTATCATGTGGGAGAGAGTGTACCCAAGTTGTACTCTAAGCAACTTAGTAAGAAAGATTTTGTTCTTATACTTTGATCTCTCTTCTCCTTCTTGTGCACATTCTTCTTGCTACAAACTTTGATTTTCCACAAGTACTTGGCTGTTGTTGGTATTCGTAGATTTGTTTGTAATTCATATACTTTCCATTCTGTTTGTAGTGGTCATATCCGCAACATTATTAGCAGCTCCTGCTTCCGTGGCCTTTGTCATTTTCTTCTTCGAGGCCATGGTCTTCGATCAAGAATTGCATAGAAGACTTTGATAACAGATCTTTGGGCCATCTCAATTGGATCAATGGAGATGGAGACAATAAGAAGTGAGAAGAAGTCGAGTAGAGTCTTGATTTTATAGGGGATTGAAGGTAGAAGGGATGGGATTTGATCTAGAAAGACAGCAGAGCATCCTCCTTCTCTTCACAATAAGAATTCATATTTTGCTCTCATCTTTCCTCTCTCTCTCTCTCTCTCTCTCTCTCTCATCTTTCCACTTTATCACAGCCGACATTTGCTCCCCTTTTGTAGCCATTATCTGGAGTACCAGAGCTACATATACACATACACATACACGACACCTATCACACTCATAGCACCGTATTTTCAGTTTCTAGTTTTTAGCTTTTCGTTCAACACTTTTATTTTGGATAACTGGACCTCATCAGTTGTATCACAGTTTGTCTCATAGGCCAGTTTTGGTCTTTAGAAGACGTTAATATAACTTTCTCTCTCTCTCTCTCTCTCTCTCTCTCTCTCTCTCTCTCTCTCTCTCTCTCTCTCTCTCTCTTCTTGGCTTGAGAAGAGTCTCTCCTCTTGATTCTAGCTAATCTCTATGGCTATTCGTGCCCCATATTTATAATAAAATTGAAGGGAAGGGGTCTCATGAGTTGTGACCAAGAAGAGGAGTTTTTTATGGAGCTTGTCTTGCCAATCTAGCTATCTGAAAGCTTTCAAGATGCAATTTGATGATGGTGATTTAATCTTTGAGGTCCAGAGAGGTTACCAGAGATGCCATGACTGATTTGCGTGGCTTTTGGGTGATCTCATCTTGTGCGAAGGCAAAGCTCTTGGAACGAGTGGGCTCTACAGTTAGTCTCACACAATCTGTTAATACCTGTGTGTTAAAAACATTTCTCGTGTCTTTAAGGACAGGGTGATCTTGATGAAAAGAAGAAATGAATTGATAATGGAACAAGATGTGCATAAAAACAACCATTAAGAAGCTTAAACATGCAACCATAGCAAAAAGTATTGATTTTTTAAAAACGTCAAAGGTTGAAGGATTAGTTTTAAACGATTTCTCAAGATGAAGAAATGGATTTCCCTCCACCTGGATAGATAAAATATTGCAAACTATCACACCACATACATCCTTTCCCTGGTTTAGGAGCTATTGCTCGACCCTTTTCCTCTTGTCCTTTCTCAATCAATTTTACGATCTTCAACTGAAGATCCTGCCACGGCATTCCTTTAACCAATTCATCTAATAGATCTTCTAAATAGTGGCAATAGCAAGTGCAGCCATAGGGTTAATCAAAGAAGTAGGTGGTTTACTGGGTACATCAACTACTTTACCCATAATATTTGGCATACTTTACCATGGAAGAACTTTTGGTATTGCTAAAAACTAACAATCAAACGAACCCCCTTCTATGCAGTCAGATCGCGAAGGACCAGCCTCTATTGATGGAGGACCACTTGGGAAGCTCTCTTATCAACACATTTTTTTTTCTCAGTTAGTAGAGAGAAGAATCTTCATTAAGTTTAAATTGATTAAGCTTAAAAATCTTAAAAGAAAGCTTAAGCTCAAAAAATTCAATTGACTGCAGTGGCAGCATGCACTCATGGCTGTTGACGTTAATCAGGGCATGCTGCCATCCTCAAAACGATTCACTAAATTCATTAAGCTTTGAAGCTTAAAGTTTCTAAGCTTATCTAAAGCTTAAAAACTTCCACTCTTTAATCTCCCATAGTAGTAGTTCACACACAACAACTCCCGAACTAGTTTCAACCTCTCTGCAAGCCCTTGTTCGTGCCTGCACTTTGACAGAGCCAAATTCCAACAAGTAGAGAATCATACGCAGAGTATACAGAAGATGTATCTGCTTGGAAGAAGGCTGACATCAATTTTCGTAACCACGTAGAAGAAAGATTGCTAAAAATCCATTTAAAAAAAAGAAGAGAGAACAAGCCTTGTAAACCCAACCTTGAGCTACGCTCATCTCACTAACAGGATTTCGAGTGTGTGAGGTTGTTTGAAATTTTGCAGGATGAACGATCAAAATATGAAAGATTTTATGGCCGAAGGTGATTTACCAGAACCAACGATGGAGCAAAAACTGAACCTAATTATGATGCATCTTCAAGAGGAACGAAGAGCACGTCTAACTTTGCAAGCTCAATTGACCAGTCTTCAATGATCTACTGCCAATCAAGATGGACCGCAACCTGAAGATATTATATGACGCACGATCGACGTGGCACTTGAAGCACAATCTATTTGGAAAGAAGCCAAGATAACTAAAAGAAATTTCAAATTTTGTACTTTCAATGGGTTACGTGATGGAAATACTGTACTTGCTTTTATCAGTCAATTTGATGATTATTTCCATGAAGAACAGTATGCCAAAAAATACAAAATTAAGTGTGTCACTAATCATTTAGTGGACAGAGCATCCCTATGGTGGACTGTTGTCCGCAAAAGCATTGATTTTCCTACTACTTGGAAGACTTTCCAAAAGAATTTTTTGCAGAATTTTCTTCCACCCCAATTCCACGAAAAAGCAATCAAACAATGGGATCTTCTGCAATAAAGAGATCGTGAGCCTATTTCACAATATACCGAGCATTTTTGGAATGCTTTATTGCAACTTTGAATGCTCAAAGATGTACTTGAGACGACCCATAAGTGCAAGTTTATGTTTGGTTTGCTTGGTCACTTCTATGTGGAATGAACATGTTCAAGCCAACGACTCTCGAGAATGCAATTTCCTTGGTCCATGATGTTGAAGACAAAATTCGAGGACGAGAGAAGTGGCTACAACAATTCTCAAACAATGGTAACTTTGGTACAAAGCAATTCAATTCTAACTTTTGAAAATTCAATCAAAACCGCTTTGTTCCATCTTCATTCCGTAAATCTTGGACATGACCCCCTACTTTACCATCAAACACAAATCCAGATCCTAAGCCATCTCTTCAGCTAAATCCCAACATTCCTAAACTTCCCGCTATTACCAATAATGTTTCTAAAGCCAAATCCATAGTCTGTTATAAATGCCATCAACCTGGACATCTCGTAGTGAATTGTCAATCCAAAAAGCCAACTGTTCACATCAACTACTTGGGAGTGATTGAAGATGAAGACCATGAAGAAATGCCAGATTTCATGGAAGACGATGACGATAGCGGCACTACTTCAGATACTTTACCAGATATAACAAATCCCCATTCTTTATTAATGATGAAATGTCTTGTGCATGGTAAAGAAAAGATTGCTTTACATGATGATGAGAGCACACACGATTTTATTTCTGCAAAATTGGTCAAAGAATTGAATTTACATACTGTTTCCACTCATTATCGCATCAAGGTTGCATTCTTAGGCACTAGAGACAATGGAACACAAGAAGTGCATGACTTAGAAATTAAAATTGATGATTATGTTGAATGTAGAAATTTCTTAGTCGTGCCTTTGCAATCTAGTGACATTATCTTAGGAATGCCTTGGCGTCATTAGTATAATCCCGATATAGATTATTCCATGCATTCAATGAAGATTCATTCTAATGGAAAACAAATCACATTGCATGGTATGCACACTTCTGATAATTTTTCATTGCTTAGTCATACACAGGCTAAAGGTGCATTAAGAAAATGTAGCAAATCCTACTTAATCTAGTTGAATGAAATTGAAGTTAAAGAAAATAAGATGCATCCTAGGCACGCACAATTTCTTTCACAATTTAAAGAGTATTTTGCTACTGACTTACCACCTGGTTTATCACCCACACGTCCTGAAGATCATAAAATAGACTTAATTCAAGGTTCTCAACCACCATGTAAAGCACCTTATCGACATAATCAAATTGAATAGAAAGAAATTCAAACTCAAGTTGAAGAATTGTTAACCCGAGGACACATTAGGCCCAGTAGTTCTCCATTTGGTGCACTTGTCCTATTATTTAAAAAGAAAAACAACACCTTTAGGATGTGCATTGATTATCATGCCCTAAATAAGATCACTGTCAAGAATAGATATCTGATTCCTAGGGTAGATAACCTCATGGATAAACTATAAGGGGCTGCAATGTTTAGCAAAATAGATCTTAAATCTGGATACCATCAAGTATGACTGGACATATCTGACATTTTTAAAACTGCATTTAGAACTCAATTTGGACATTATGAATTTCTTGTTATACCTTTTGGTTTAACTAATGCATCAGCCACATTCAGTCGTATAATGAATCGCATATTTTTGAAACATTAGCATTGTGTCTTTGTTTTCTTTCATGATATCTTAGTTTTCAGTAAGAATGAGAACGAGCATTATGAACATTTATATTTGGTTTTCAAATTATTGAAAGAGAATCAATTATCTGCAAACCCTGAAAGAGTGAATTTTTCCAAACTCACATTGAATACTTAGGACATATTGTTTCATATGAAGGTATTAAAGTTGATCCTAAAAAGATAGAAGCAATTTTGAATTGGTCGATACCTAAAAATGTGCATGAATTACATTCTTTCTTAGGTCTTGCTAGCTTTTACAGAATATTTGTAAGAAATTTTTCATTGCTTGCATTACCTTTGACACAATTATTAAAGAAATATATTCTGTATTATTGATCTGAAAATCAGCAAAAGTCTTTTGATTTACTAAAACATGCCTTAACACATGCTCATGTATTGCAACTCCTTGACTTTAATATACCATTTTTCTTAGTAGTTACTGATGCTAGTGGATCTGGAATAGTAGCTATCCTTATGCAAAATTCCAATCCCATAGCCTACTCTAGTTGCAAGCTTAAACCCTCTAAACTTAAGTTCTCTACATATGATAAGGAATTGCTAGCTATAGTACAAGCTTTACGTCAATGAAAGCACTATTTAATGGGATTTGAATTCATGATTAAAACTGACCCAACAAAGTATCAAAAATCTCCTTAGTCAGCTACAAATCTCTGGCCCTCATATTTAATGGGCTACTTTTATTCAAAGTTTTCATTCACTTATCCAATATCAACCTGGAAAAGAAAATGGTGTTACCGATGCCTTGAGTAGAAGACCAACTATTCATAATATCTTTGTAATCTCTTTTGATTCCCTTATCCCTATGAAAGATACCTGTGATCAATACCCCAATTTTCAAGCTAATTGGAATAAATTAATTGCCAATAACTGGATCCCAATTAATTCATTGTCTTATGCTGATGGATTTATGTTTTATGAGAAAAGGTTATGTGTAACTGTTCCATTTAGATCATTTGTGTTGCACGAAATTCATTGTCCCCCATATCAAGATCATAGAGGTATTATTTCCACTTTACGTACATTGATTGAAGATTTCTACTGGCCACATAGATAGAATCTGATGTTTTTAACTTTGTATTTGTGTGTTTAATTTGTCAAAGAGTTAAGCGACACCATGAAGCAGTATGGTTTGTTAATGCCTTTACCAATTCCTGAAAGACCATGGGAACATATTTCACTGGATTTTACTATTAGTTTGCCTAACATTCAAGCTAATCATGATATGATTTGGACTATTGTAGATCGGTTTAGCAAACATGCATATTTCATTCCATGCAAGAAAACATTAACTGCATCTCAAGCTACTCAATTGTTTCTGAAAACTATTTTCACTAACTATGGTTTGCCAAAAGTTATTATTTCTGATTGTGATTCTAGATCCTGCAATAATTTTTGAACTACTTTGTTTGCAAACTTAGGAACAAAGATTGATTTTTCATTTGCATTTCATCGTGAAATAAATAGGCAAAGAGAAGCTACAAATAGTACAATCTTGGATCTTTTACGTGCATACACAATTTTAAAACCACAAACATGGGATACACACTTGCATTTACTTTAGTTTGCATACAATAACACTCCACATACAGCTACACGAAAAGCATATTTTAAAATCATTTATGGATATAGATTGGCTACACCTATTACTTCATTGTCAAACAAAGTTAAAGCTGCTGATGATATTGCCAATATGAATGCTACTATTTTTGATGAAGTTAAAGATATGATTGCAAAAGCCCAACAATCATATACTAAACAAGCAAACAAGAAAAAAAAATCTATGAATTTCACAGTTGATGATTACATTTGGTTATTAATTGAAAATCAAAGAATACAAAGTGTTGAGAAACACCCGTTGTAAAGTTAGCTCCTAGATTTTATGGACCTTTCAAAATGATTCACAAAATCAATGACAATGCCTTTAAATTAGAACTATCCCAACACTGAAAAATCCACAATACTTTTCGTATCAGTTTGTTACGACCTTTCAAAGGCCAATTACCTGTCCACCCTGTCTATGAAAATCCTCTTTTGTTAGAAGAAGAAACTGAAATCCTTGAACCTGAGACTATTCTAGATACTGACTTTAAGACCACTAGAACTGGTCGTAGATATTCTAGATATTTGGTGAAATTTAAAAATCATCATGTTGAAGAGGCCCAATGGATGCACGCTCGCGACCAAAGTGCTTACCCCTTACTGCTTGCTGCACATTGAGCTAATAGCAATTGAGGATAATTGCTATCCCACCTCAGGGGTATGATGCTAGGAGGCATATTCCACGGTGGATTCTGTGAGGTTTTGCAGTGGATTTCGTAAAATTATGTTTATTTACCAAAGCTTGTACACAAGGTGGATTCCTTGTGCGAAAAGTTGATGGCGACGCTTGTTCTTTTCGGGCATCACACTAATTTAATATGCAAGTGGGTGATTCCATAATGGGTGATTCTACAAAATACATATTTAAATTAATGGATGTTTATGAGTTTAGAGTGCGCACTCGTATTAAATTAAGGTTAGGACAGAGTTTCAACCTATTTATTTATTTTGTAGCTGAAGACTACTAGGTATTCACTTTTGTTGGTTTAATTTTATTATTTTCTAACAATTGTGAATGCTTCAATTGATGTGTAGAGAAAGTGGCAAAGCACCGGGCGATAGCGTGTATTCAAGTTATTTAGAAAAAATTATCATTTTTGATGGGCGTGCGTCTTAGACGTGGTGCCAATATTTATTTTGATGCGCTTATTTATTGTAGCACTTGACATATATTTATTATTTTGTATGCACATGGATGCACAATTTAAATATTCGTTATTGGTCATTGTATTTGGGCACAACTCGACTCTTGGAATACCCAAGTGTTTTATTATTTATTTGGACAAAAGCAAACACAAAAGCTAAATCATGCTAATTGTAAATTTGGGCTATTTTTGAGCTGGAGATGAATAAAATATTAAATACATGCTTTGTGGAGTGCTCACACAAGGCATGGGGAGAGATTGTACCCAATTGGTCTTTTTGCTTCATGTTATGCAAGCCTATTCTCTTGGATTTTGAGAAAAAAGTAGAGTTCTTTGTTCTTGGGGACCTTCCAATGCTCGCTACGTATGGATACAACATCTGATTAGCACCATATAATCCATCATAGTTAAAATAATCCCAATACATGTAAAAGTGGAAGTTTACACCTAATACTAGTATCCTGATACTTCACCCCTCCAACGACTAGTCATAGTGGTGGATTGACTCCACCTATTGCTTTAGTAATTTCAAAGTCTATTAATATATCTATAGTGATGATGTAGTAGCCACCTCCTGACACCCACTTAAGTGGTCCAGATTTTGGCAAGCACAACAACTCTTTTCTCTTTAGGATATCCATTCCCCATATTCAATGGTTCCCAATGAGGATGCAGAGTTACACATAATGGATTTTTAAAAAAATAATGTTCAATTGCCAAGTGAATGAGAAAGCTCATCACATAATGTTCTTTAGTATAACCCTAAAGGGGAATGCAACCAAATGGTAGTTTGAGCTCTTCTGGCTCATTGTCTAGTACCTGCCTACTAACAATTCCTTGGTAGCACATTTTAGTGGTTCTTCAGGGAACTATTCTAGATGGCTTCACCCAGCACTTGAGAGAATGCATAGGGTCTATCGTCTAAGTTTCCTAAAGCCCACCCCGTAATAATGGAAGGTACCAGCCATCCCTAGAGGATAAACCTGCAAGCTCGGGGTCCTAATTTGACAACTCAGGTCTTGATACATTAGCTACCTCCATCGGAGGTGCCCCACAAGGGCTTCTTGTGACCGACTGGAGTGATCGTAGTTACCCTTTGGTTCATGGAGTACAACACATTTTTTTCAGTAACTAGTTAGGATTCAGTGAACCTTAATGAAGTTCTAGCATAGCCGCTACACCTTTCCCCTAAGATAATTACTGATCAAGGTTTTTATGACCTGACCCTAGGTAAGTCAACACTCATCTCTACCTAATTTTTCCTAATTAACATTTCATTCAATCCCTTGAGAGGAGCTCCCAACTTATTGGGACCACCCATCCGTAGGAGATCCATTAGGGATCTCGCCCATCCACTTCCCACAAATGGTTTTCTTTAGTTTTCTAATTACCTATCGCATTAAGTTATGACATATGAAAGCATCTTCGTTATTAACCCGTTATCACAGGTTCTTTTGCGTACTTTTAAGGCACAACACAAAGACAGAGAAAACAATCTTTTGACAAAACATATTTTGCAAAGTTATTTACAATGACTTTTCCCTTATGTCTACGTAGAAGATAAACCTCTGCTGCTCACCAGAAAATCCCTTCTATCTGCGCACAGAAAAAAGAAACCCTCCAAGATTTCCATTCCTTCACTAGTATCGAGGACTCCAAGATCCCATCCTGATTCGTGTGAGAGTTAGGTAGTTCCTAGGAGCAATCGAGAGATTTATGGCTAGAGCCCCCTGGCACTCTCGCCTCCTCTTACCAAATGGATTCTTCACCGAGCCGACTCTCGCCATCGGAGCCAATCCAAAGCTCCTCATAGTGGTACAAAATAATCCCCCTTGGAGCAAGGTTTCACATCTAGTTGTGGGGGAGGCATGGTGTGATCTTTCCTCTTATTATCCTGATTATATATTTACAATGAGATCTAATTGTTGTAAGCACAATCAATCTTTCATGTGCAAGCATCAATGCAAGCACAAATAAAAAAGAAATAACAGCAAGTGTTTTTAGGAAAGGAAGCAACCCCACCTAAATGTAGGGTTTCTCTTTTAAGGTTTCACCTTATTTTGAGGGTTTCGCTTCCTACTTGCAATTCTTTTCAAGATCTATAAGTTATTTTGTGAATTTGAAGTCTATTTTATCCTTATGAAAAATTTGGTATTCTTGCCCTAAAAGATAATAGGGAAACTTATAACCATGGAATGCAATTTATGCACTGCCCTGCCCTAACCCACGCTTAGCAAGATTTCAAATGCTTTCCCAAGTCTATTTAGACTTAGAATTTGTATCGAAAAATTATTATCAATGTCTAACAAGTCATGCAGACTTTTGATATTTATTTAATTTCATGATACTGATAATTTTATGGTTGTCAAGTATGTCATAGTTGTTTTTGTTACTACGCACCTAATTTATGCACGTCTAGTATATATTTTCCTATACAATTTTTTGATGATTTAATGCATCGATTATTTTATGATATTATCTAAATTATTTTCTATAAATGATAATAAAAATAATATGCATTTTTAATCACTAGAAAAATGAAATAGAGATAGTCACATTCAAGGAAAAATTATAAAATATTCTCTTCCCTAACACCGTCTAGCTTTTTTCAATTATTATGATCACATGCGTCATTAATGAAATAACAATAAATATCACAAAATAAACCATAAATATGATATTTTCTTAATGACATGCATATAATAATTTTCCAAGTAAAAGTGTATTTTCATTGAATAGTTAATTATTATATTACTTAGGTTATTTTCCTAAGTGGCAGCTCATATGCATTTTCTTTAGAATGTGTTTATAATCATTTAAAGCCAAATATAGCAATAAGCTTATAAAACATTTAATTTTTTCCAAACCAATGAGATGTTACCTCTATCAGGTTTGGAGTAACGGGGGTTTTCTCCAATTCCTACTGCGTCATTTTCTCCATCGGTTGTGTTCCTTGCTTCCTTTACTTCAAATGGGCTTTTTGAATTTCTACGACCACGCAGAGCCATGGATGTCAGTCAAAATTAACGTGGTAGTTCAAGGAGAGTTGATGGTCATCTATTTTTTTTTTCCAGTGTCTCGCTTAGCGGTATGGTCATATGGGATGAAGGCGTAACACGGGGTAGAGACAATGAAAATGAGGTAGAAGGGGGGTATTTTCCTCTTTCAAGCTCAAAGCTTCAATGGATAAGAGAAGCAGAGAAAATTTTCCATCATCATGAGGTCTTCCTTCTTGATTTCTTTGTGAAGGAGAGGGGATGTATTTATAGGCATGAGAAAAAGTATGCAATCGAATCATTGTTTTGGCTACTTGTCAAAAACCAAGTAAGCTTATTAAAAATGCATTTTGATTGCCTACCGATTGGATGTGGCATGGGGATGATTATTTTATACTTTCTCTCCCTCCAGGTGTAAAAAATCTCATGAAGTTTGACCTATTTTTTCAAAAGCGTCTTTTTTTTTTCAAAATGACTTCATCTGGTGGTTTTTGGTCAAGTTACCTCATGACTTATTTATTTTATAAAGTCATGCCATACTCTTTGATAGTTAACTTACTCAATATCATCCTCGTTCTTGTGCGTTCTTTGTCTACCGATTAAGGCTTTTGTGATTTGTCTTGTGGTTATGAAATCAATGCGATGTTTGACACATTAAATGGAATCAAGAACGCTAAATCAAATATAATGCATGAAAATTTGTGATTAAGCTATCATAATATTATTTACGAGGTGTCCTTGCTTTTTGTTGGCTAGGATCATTGAGGCATCTTATTTTGTCAAATTGTGGAATTGATTTAATGCAAGACTCGATATTAAGAAAATTACATGTGGTGACCTATGTGATAGCTCGATGAGTAATTTTTAAAAAATGCATCAAGCCCAAATTGGTTTTTTGATATGAAGCACTATGGTGGGAATATTACACTCATTCAATCACCACTATGGAAGGATTCTACATTGCATTTCATAGGAAGTACTCCTATTAAAAGGGGAGCCAATATTGATTGGGTATCCTAAATGAGACTCAACAAGATTTTGATGAGAGTGTGAATGCATATTCCTAGAAGCTACATGAAGTTTTTCATTGTTTAGAGATAACACTATTCAATTACCCCCCATGACTAAGCTACAATTCTCCTTGAGAGGGTTGGATTTTACGATCCAACTACACTTGTATTAAATGATTTAGACGTGGCTATAATAGTAGCAAAGGGAGTTTAGGCTGCCTATGCAAGAAGCAAAAAGCCCTCTCAGTACTGGGATGTTGCCAAATGTGGTATTAATAGGGTGCAAACTAGTACTTGTATTATTTGGTTATGATTTGGGTCAAATTCAAGGGGCCCGAAATCAAGTGTTGCCTTAATTACCCACTCCTAGGGGACACATGTTTCCCACCAAGACCTACAACATTTATGAGTAGTGGGCAAGCCCTTGTCATAAACCAAGGATTTGATGCAATCTTTAGCCCATTTGCAAATGATCAAATCCAGTGTCGGGATCTCAGGGAAGTTACTACATGTATATCCTCTACATCACGTGCGTTCAAGGCCTACTTATAAATATCCTTATCTGTAAAATTTTCCTAAATAAAACATTACCCTTTTCTATTCAATCTGTAAATAATCCCTTTATATTACACCCTTCTGTATGTAAAAAATGTATAAATATAGCATTTTAAAAATACATTATTTTGAACCCAAGCGATGCACACATATATCCATGAGTAACTTACCTGAGGTGGGGATGGCACTTGAGACTACTAATTATGAATCTTTTGCATCGAATATCATAGAGGAAGTCAAGGACATGATTTAGTTGAGTGTTCACTTCCCTTCACAAACCTCTTGTCACATAGCCATGTCTTTGAATGGATGGGACCATACAAAGTGGCTTTCGAAGATGTTAAGATGGAATTATGCAAAATGCTAATGTTAAAAGCTCAAAAAAGGGGTTGAAATTTTATATTTTCATGGCTACAACAATGCATTGTATCAATTGTTTCCTATCCTAGATTTGGGAGACGTAGCTTTATCATTCGAATGCTTTTGCAAGCTGAAAGTTGGATGTTTTGAAGCTTTACTACATCTATTAGAGAAGGTTTGCTTGGCTATGGTTTGCCACCAAGAAGTTTAGATATTATATTCTTTATGCAAATGTGGTGTTTTTCACCAAGGCTAAAGGGGAGAAGTGGGTACCCCTCTTGTTGAATAAGCTCCAAACCCCTATCTTGTGGCCAAGTGGCTAATCTCTCTACAAGAGTTTTACTATGAGATTTGGAGTAACCTACCAAAATTATGAGGAATTTTTGAATGTTTAGTAAATTTAGGTGAGCTTAAGGAAGAGTGGACTAATATTAGTGATTGCAAAGATTTATACAAGATTGACGCATCCACAATTCCATCTTGATATGTGTTTATTACACATTATCTACTTAAAGGAAATCCAACGTGGAAACTCTCTAGTTCCTAAAAGAGAAAGATTAAGCAACAAGTAGTTTACTTTTCATTAATAGCTAGTGTCTTTTATTGAAAGGGTATAGATGAGACTTATTGTCATTGTGTGGTGCCAAATGAGCTGCCATTCATTTTAGAGGAATGACATGATTCAACATGTGGGAGTCATTTTTCTCGATGGCTTACTGCCTAGAAAGCTTTATGTGTTGGATATTGGTGGGGTTGACGATTTTCCAAGATACTTTCGACTATATAAAGTGTTTTGACATTTGTTAGAGACATGATGCTAGGAAAAATCATAAGCAATCACTAAACCCCATTCTGATGTCTTTGCCCTTTGAAAAGTGGGGCATTCATTTCGTTGGACTTGTGCATTCTTCATCTACAACACAAAATATATATATTATGGTGGCAATAGATTACTTTATGAAGTGGTCTCTGAAGCTCGTGCTACAATGAAGGATAATGCTAAGAAAACAACTAGTTTCAATATCCTGGAGTAGATTGTTTGTCATTTTGGTCCACCTAAAGAGCTCATGTCTGATCATAGGACACATTTCTTGAATAAGGTCATAAAAGCATTGATGGAAGCTCTGAAAATTAAGCCTCATGAGACTACACCTTATAACCCCCAAGAAAATGGATAAGTAGAAAGTATGAATAAGTAGTTTGTGGGGATTCTATCCAAGACTATTTGAAGGCAAGTGTGATTAGTATTAAAAAAAATTATGTGGCTATTTGGGCTTACACACGACTCTTAAATTAGCAATTATAGGCCATACCCCATTAAGGTTAGTATATGTGGAAGAGTGTGTTTTTCCCTTAGAGATTGAGTGGCCTATGGTAAGGCTCACTCTAAATCATTCTTTAGGAGGAGAAGCATTGCAAGAATGGTTAGCTTCCCTTGTACATCTTGATGAAATCAGATTGTAAACTTTGTTGCATTAAGAGGTAGGGAAGAAGTCGATGAAAGTGCTCCATGATCTTTGTACCAAGAAATATCAAATTTATCGAGGGTCAATTGGTTCTATATTATAAGGCACATCACGAGCTATACACAAGGAAGTTAGAATCTAAGTAGGATGGTCCTTATAAAATTGTTCTCACCCTTTTAGCAGACTTACAAGGGGTAGAGTTTAAAACTAAGGTAAACATTAATAAGTTGAAGATATATTATGTGTAGGGGGTGACATAGAACATGGTGTCTTGCAGGTCTCCCAAGATCTAGCTTAAAATTGTAGAGTGTACTAGGGCTGTTGGATGGGAAAGGTCATTCCTTATCTTATGCATCCATACTTAGAGCAGTATTACCACTAGGGTCAAGTCATCTAATGGACTAAGGCTATCACATAAATGAGTGGTTGGATAGATCTTTCACATGGGACATTAAGGTCTATTGTCACCACTATCATAGACTTCTTACTAGTGTTTCCTATTGAGCTTAATGACAAAGGAGGGATTGTACATGTCATATAGCCCCTCTCTAGGTTAGACATTGATTATCATATATATGAGCAGTTGATCTATATAGCATGGCGTATCAATGAACCCTTGGTCTATACATTATATTTTGATGGAGCTTCCTGAGGGACCACCAAACATCCAAGTGTAGGGGTTGCCATTAAAGATCTTCACCATCGAGTATTATGAAAATGGGAGTTTATCTAGGCACTAATTTTACTAATAATATGGAGTAATGCAAGGCCTTACTCATGGGGCTAAATTTATCCAAACATGGTGTTATTCACCATTTATTGGTAAAAGGTAACTTGCACTTGGTGATCATCAATTGAATGGGACCTATAGTGTCAGGGACCCCATTTTGTGGATGTATCATCATGCAACCTTGGATATACTTGAGATTGAGTGAGTGACTTATCAATTGATTCTGTGTTAGTGGAATCGCTTTATAGACTGCTTGGCTAATTACACTTTTGATGAATATGTATTTCTCAACTGTGGTCTTGAGAATCCTCTAGAATTATCTAATGATATCAGCCTAGGGTTAGTTTGGGGACTGCTTGCTAATATGTCCCACTTTGGTTGTCGATGTTTAGTGTGGATTATGAGCCAAGTACTAATTGATCACCTTTTGATCCTTTCATGACGTATCATATCTTTCAACACCATATTTTTTGAACACCCCTTGTTATTTATGTAGAGGGATTGGCCAACAATTTGGTGCATTTAGCGTAGGACCTAACAGTCCCATCCCTTGGTCCGAGCTTTGTGCTTTAGGAGAGTTTCTATGGGGATCAAGGGTTTAGATCATCATTTTTTTGTTGAGATTAATGCTTTCTTGATATATTTCATTAGGCCAAGAGGGAGAACTTCATTTCCTTGGTGTAGGTGCTTTTAACCTCTAGCTATTATTTAAGTTTTGTTGTGCTGGCTAGTTCATTTGTATCCAAGAAAGATGTTTGGCACATGTTATTGATGTTTGCTTTATATTTTGAGATGAAGGGTTAGGGATCACTTATGTATTCTTCTCCTTGAATCCAAGGCTAGGACTTGGATTAGGGTTTGAGTGTCTTTATTGAGTGGAATGTCTCCATTGCTAGTTTCTTGCTTGATTGTATTCATCAGTTGATCTTGGGTGTCTCCTTATCACCATTATGGTCAAATAGGTGGCCACCTTTCTTTTATGAGATAGCTAGCATAGAAAGGAGTTCCTTGGTTGATTTTAAATCATGAAAAGTCCCCTAGTGTATAAGGGGCTAGATTTTGAGTGCAACCTATGAGCTAAAATTAGTTACAAGACCCATCATAAAGAAGAAAAAAAAAGAAGTGCTCGAAGATGCTTGTCACATTACGAGGGCTTGGTAGATTCTTATGTTCGAATTAGGCCATGCCCTATCCTCCTTGGGATAAGACCTAGTTGTGGGGCTAAGAGGAATAAAGATAAAAATAAAAATAAAACATCTGTGTCCCTTTGTGAGGTTCTAATAGGTTCTTGGGTTCAATCACACTCAAGGCTACGGATGCCTCGATCTTTGTGGGGCCCTACAATTGACTAAATGATTGATGAGCCATCTCCACTAACTAACTAACTAACTAACTATATCTATATATATATATATATATATATATATATATAAAAGTGATAATAAGTCTATCTAGACCTCTTGCTAGTGCTTGTAAGCCTTATACGAGGGTGGGTTGTCCAAGTAGGATAGGATATCATTTAGGTCACCTCATGAGTGTTTGATAGTAGGGATAGTTATTAAGTATTATTCCCTTAAAGGGGCCATCATTTTGTGGTTCTAATACTAGCCATTGCATCCCTAGTTTGTGGGGTTGAATATTTGACCTTCTCTTTGTCCTTTAGTACTCCCTTTTCCTATCAAGTGTTCTTTCATGTTTTGTGTTAACTTGGCCGGTTTGGTATGTGGATTTGATAGGCTAGGTCACCCTATTCGATGGTTGCTAATAAGAGCTAGATTTTAAGGTGCAATTTGTGGGATTCTCGAAGTAATTTTGGCAAATTCTCACGGCATTTTAAGTAGAAAATGAAGATTTAAAGCTTCAAACGGGTCATTCTTGTAAATTTTTTGAGGCACAAGATGCATATCATTTTAAAGCCAAAGGCATAGTTGAGCTTCAAGTCAAGTCTACAAGGAGTGAAGAAATATCCATCAATTAGTTGCTCATCATTTCCATGCATTTGAGAAGCATGAATTCCATGTCAAAAGACCTTAATTTATATGGAAATGTGGAGTGGCAGCTAAGGAGGCCATAAAAACTCCCAAAATTAAGTGGGCATGTCCAGTTTGAAGGGGCACTTGGGCTAGGTTTCAAAGGAGTACAAGTTTTTAATGTACATAGTTGTTTTTGAAGAGGGAAGGAAAGAGAAAAAAGGCACACGTTTAATTTAAAAAATGAAATTAGGGTGCTTGATTTAATAATCTCGTCCTCCCCAGTCTACATGATCTGGAACTTTTGATTACATATTTGGAGCCTACTCTCTATCCTTTATGTGATGATGCCACTCTCACATGATAATTGAAGAAATAAGAATACTAAATTTTTAGTCTTTCTCTCTTCTCTACATTCTAGTATTTCTCTCTCCTCCCTTCCTTATGCACATAAAGCATATTTCTATGAGGGAAGGGGGGAGAGATTTTTTGTATAGCAACACAACATATCAGTAGAACATATTCATGGGAAAATATTGAAATATTGTTTGCTCCATACACACATTGTTCTCTACATTAATAATGCTTGTGTACCTTTCATTCACTTTATGCATGCAAGTTTTATATTGCACACACCATGCACAACAATTGTTTTCATTTGACTGTGTGTGAGGTTCACCTAAGCTAGTCAGGTACAAGATTCAAAAGGGTTAAGTGGTGAGAAATAATGGAGTTAGTCTATCAATTTATGATATAAGATGAGGACTAGAGGCCTAATCCCAAACCGACTCAATACACGTGATTAGAAGTAACAACAATTAGCCGGCTGTGAGATGTATATGTGGTGTACTAAACACTTTATCTTGGTTAATCTAACTTGGAATTGAGTGAGCCATTTGCTAAGTGGACTAGAAAATGCAACATCTAAGAGTTTTGAGATGTCTTCTAGTCATTTCTTTTTGCTCATGGTTGCAATGCCATGAGGGTTGGTTATGTGAGGTTTGACAGTGAGCTTATGGTGTGAGAGAGCCATTGTCAAGCCCATTTTACGTCCCAACACAAGGTCTATGCAAAAGAAGTATTCAAGAGAGTTAGAACGTCTAGTCTAACTAAAGAAAGTGTGAATATCCATTCTCAAGTATCATACAGACAAGTCCAAGTGAACATCATGCAAGTGTCCATACCCAAGAATAAATGGCAAAGAAGAGAATCAACCTTGCAGCCTTGTTGTAGGAAAAATATGCACTAATTTTCAACATGAAAAGGAGGAAAACTGCATAGATATAGAAAGCCATTATTGGTATATTGGATTTGAAGAAATCTCCCCATAACAAGCATGAACCATGGGCAGAAAACACTCCAAAGAAATGGATGCATTAAAGCTTAAGGTGGTAGAGTATAGTGATGGGTTTTATGGGTTGAAACAAAGTAGGTCACTATTGTGATTCAAGGAGTTTCAAGGTTCTTAGGAGCACAGTTCTTCATAATTTTCACAAATTTAAATTATTCTTGGTCATGCTCTCAAGCATATGATAGCCAAGAAATACTAAGAAAGTGTAAGAATTGAAGAAAGAGTGCTCTAATGCCTATTGGGACTGATTTACATAAGTTTACTACTATTAAATAGAACAATACAAGGCTGAAGTGTTGCAAGTAGTAAGAGTTTGAGTGTCTATAATTTGATACGAGTGCCAAGCAAAGGGAACTTCAAGATAGATTTGTATGGCTAAAAGCCTAATGCTATAGGTAAGTCTTGAGAGTAAAGTTAAAGGGCTCCAAAGAAATTAAGAGTTTTTGACTAAATAGTGTCCAGATGGCTATATGCATAATCTAGACTATTTAGAGTAAAGTAGAAGCATTTTTTTGAGCAAACTACTTTTTATTACTCGTATAAGCTCCTCTTTTGGCCTATGATAAGAGTCTGAGCTATTGTCTTAGGAACAGTTTTGTCTAAGCCATCGACTTGGATGGAAAGTTTCTTGGTTTGATTGAGTTTGTTCAATTATACAAAGAAGAGTTTATTAAGAGTTGCAACATATTGTGTAGAATTATTGTTAAGAGAACTTATTAGAAGTTTCTTTAATTTGATTCACAAAATTTATTAGCCCTCTTTATCTCTCTACTCTTTGCATCCCTTTTGTCCTAAATCCGTATGGTTAGACCTTCAAATCTACATGCTCCTATAACGACATGCGATACACCATTAACTTTTTTTAAATGCATGTGATTGAATATTAATTAGAATTACAATAAAATTATATGAATGTTAATTGAAATTAACATTATTTTTAATAATTTAATAATATGAGTCATCACAATTTGATTGATAATGTATTTAAAATGTTTTAATATTGAGGAAAAAGTAAATATCAATAGTAGTATAATAATTATGGTTTATTTAGTATTTTTAATAGTGACTTCTTAAAAATATTAAGATGAGGAATATAATAATTTTTTTTAAAAAAGTCACATTTTAGCACATAGAGCATTATGGAACATTTGATGCCTCACAATTGCATCAAGTCGTGGGAGAAGTCAACTTGTCTTTGGTGTGACTTGTGACTCTATCCATTGTATGGACAAGCATTTATAGATAGTTGATTAATGATTATGATTAAAATGTTCATGAACCCTAGGGTGAGGAGTTGTCATGAAGAGGCAATGTATGTTAACCAATGAGATGCATTCGAAGGCAGTAAGTGTATGCTACAAGTAGAGGTAATGCATCATTCACAAATGATTAAGGAGGATTGCCACTAGAGGAGGCATCAAGTGGAGGGGATGAGAATGAGGCCCTTGAGATAGAGGCTTTCTCAATCAAGGGATAGAGATGGATGAAATGATAAATGATATTCTTCATGATAACAACCCTTTCATGCATACCTTGAAAAATGAGGTAAATATACCATTGTACAAGGGCTCAAGTATATCCAATCTTGAGACATCTTTGTCTTTGCTAAAGCTGCAAAGTCTTTATGGATGTAGTGTTGTGACTATGATAGCCTTATGTTGTGTGATATGCTTCTCCATGGATTATGATAAGGAGCCACAACATGTGAGATTGGGCCTTGTGATAGATGGGGTCAACCCATTAGGGTGGAAAAATGTTAAAAATGGCACTTTTGATAATCCATGGATTAAGGAAAGGGCCAAAGAGATTTTGCTACGTGGACAAAAATATGGTATCCTTGTCTCCTCTGCTTTTGAGAGAGTAGAGTTCATTTTGTGGTTCTCCCCTCCTATTTAGCTGAAATCTTCAAACCCTGACAAGTTTTGGTAGTCCCAATGGCCCATATTAACTAATAAAAGCTGTCAAAACCTCTGACAAAGACATCAAAAAGTTAAGCTAATTAAGATCGTTTTGAAAATTAAGAGAATTTTCAAAGCTCTTAGCGCATGTAATATTTTTAATTTGTTTCATTGACCTCTCTCTTTAGGTTTCTTTCTCTGCACATTGTCTGCATACTTGTCGTCTTTTACATGGCGCGCACAAGGCATCCTTCTCATTCCATAAACTCTTGCACCATATGTATAGCAAGAGTGCAAATGGAGAACGGGAGCCCAAAACATTTACTATAAATGATTGGGTTACAATGCTACCATCTTGTAGGGGCTCTCATAGAGTGAAAAAAACAAAACAAGGGGATATCAAATATCATTGGAAGGGACATATCTTTGTCTTCAAATCCACACCTCAAGGCTGGTTTGCTTTGGTGCAACATGTTTACATGGCTAGATATATGCACTTGGCTCCATGGGAATGTTTTTCCCAGCAAGCACATTGTAAGTTTGAGTTGTAATGTTTACATGAGTATATGGTTTTGTTTGAAGCATATGCTAAATAATGGATTGTTGGTTGTAGATATCTTTCCATCAATAAGTTTCGGGTGGCAACCTGTGGAGAGCCTCAATGGAACATTCCATGCCATTCATAAATAATTTTCAGACATTGTTTATGGTGATCAGACCACGAGCTTTTTTAATGAAAGTGAAATTTTTGTGTATTATGCACAATATGTGGTTCCTTCAAGAGCAGGTGTGCATGGATACCTTGAAGATTTGCAGTTACCAAGCCTCTCATCTTTGGATTGGGAGATGCCTGATGAAGCAACAATGGAGAGTTTTAAACTCAAGATTGCGATTGCTCAAGATTTTCAAAAGGCTATGACTCCTGGAAGGATCTTGAGAAGAGTACGCTTATTGTGGTTTTTACCCTTGCATGTTTTTGTAGCTTGCTTTAAAAAAACATGTTTACAACAGATGAAGGTTTCATGGCTAAATAGAAAATTTTCAGAGGAAGATTTGGACAAAATTTTAGGTCTATGTTGGAAAGTCAAGGAATTTGACAACAAAGGTGACTTTATGAGGTGTAGTGTGTGCCCTCAATCATTGGGTTTATCCTATAATATAACTTAACAATCTCTTATCATAGGTTTTGATTACAGAAGACACAAAACTTAGATTGGGTGCTTGGGTTCCTTTAGATTCAAATATTGCTTATAAGACATTGAAACTTACAGTGCAAGTTACCGCACAAGAAGTAAAGGAGGTGAACATTACTTCAAAGTGGAGTCTTAAGGATGTAAGAGACACCTTGGAGTTTCTAGAGAATGTTACTATTGGATATAAGTTCAAGGTAAATGATGCTGTAATTGGAAAAAGAGCTGAGAGCTCTATATCATATATGAGTTGTTTGCCTCCTAGTATTGTGAGTTTCGGACCATAAATATGCATGTATAAATAATTTTGAATCTTTCTTTTGCTCACAAATATTGTTGCTAGAAACATGGAATTATACACATTGATAAGTACTATTTAAAAAAATCTTGGTATAAGCTTTGCAGTGATTCTATGAATAACAAATCGTCATTTGTGGGCCAAAATGATTTCATTATATCATGAGTTAAAAAATTGCAGTACAATTTAATAGGAAATACTTGGTACAAGCTTTATAATTCTCTATGATTCTATGAACAAAAAATCGCCTTTCATGGGTAAGATCAAAATGACATATCATTACATTTTGGGTTAGAATATTGCACTACAGATTTATACACAAGGGGACTGTTACTTCAGTACAAATAGACAAACTCGTAATTATAAGGTTATTCTTCTCTCTTTGATCTTTGGCTTCTCCATCCTTGGGCTCTTCTTTAGCTTCTCCTTGATCTATATCTTCTCCATCCTTAAGACTTCTCTCTTTCTTTGGAAAAGTTGCTTCATCTTCCATACTTTCATTCGTCATCACTAGTTTCCTCTTAGTAGTAGGTGTTTTCCTTTGGTTGCTCGAAGAACTCAATTACCTCAGGCACTCTCTTCTCCTTGGGCTTTAGAGGGGATGGACTAAATTTCAATGGAGAAAGCTTAGGCATGCCCTTCATTTTGGGCCCCTTTTGTTTGGACCTTGGAAACTTCTTTTTCTTGGTGGTTGCCATTTTCTTGCCTTTGGCCTTCGTTGTTGCCTATCGTTTGGAATTTTTAGCTGGGAGAGGGGAATCTGGGTCCACCGGTGTAATTGCCCTATCTAAAACTAGTTCAATACACCTCTCCCCTGTATCCACCACATGTATGACTCAGGGTAGTCTTTGCACTGTAACAAAGCACACAAGTTATTTGAAGTAGCAAGAGACTTTCACTATAAAAAGTATAAAGCATAGGAAACTTACATTCACCCCCTCTACATTCAGTAACTTTGAATCTATAATAATCAAAGCATTTGAAACCACTCTCCAGCCACAACTATGTATGCCATTTTGCAATGGGACCTCTTGAAGCAAAAACTTGAAAGGTCTCTGAGGATCAAAAATGCTTTGAAAGCTAGTGTCCAAGTGGGTAGTAAAAAGTCTAGCAACATTGCACATATTAACTTATTAGCAAATACTATAAACTTTATCCAATAAAAGATAAAATAAAGAGTGTTTATTGACAATACATCTTTGATTGGCCATGGATTCCTAAAAGAGAATTCATAAAAATGACCTCTCTTGTAGGAATGTCGATATAGATTAGGCTCTAATGTCCTCTACGAACCAAAACACAAGTGAGAAACAACCTTAAAGACAAATAATCAAGAGATAGAACGTTGAAGAAAGTACCTTTCAATATATGGAAAAAAAATATGATGCTTGTGACACTATCGAAGTCCTTAAATAACCTTGCAATATTTGAATCAGATTTTGAAAAAAAATCCAGAGAGAGAAGTGGATCAATAACAAATATACCCTTAGCAATATCAATGCTAAGAGAAGCAACATATGCCCTATATACAAAGTAAAGAATGAATAAGAGAATGAGTGCAATATAAAGACCCTTGGAAAATTCTTTATAAATAAAGAGAAGAAAAAGACCTTACCTCAAACAACAAAAAACTACTGAATCTATTAGTTGAGAATCCTTTTTCTCAAATAGGATCTTATTCTCTAGAGAAATGCTAAGGTAGTCTTCTTTCTCATGACTAATAGAAACATTTACGACCATTTGGCCATACACTTTGCCCATCCTCTCGTAGTTCACTAGGCCAAGATACAAAATCTTTCTCTTCTAGATCCGATCCTCATTTTCTATTACCTCTTTCCTTTTCTCCTCCAAGACAACCTCATGCTCACTTGCAATCCTTGTAGGATACAAATGGGTAACCTCTTCAATCTTGGGTGCTGATGGCTCTTTTTGTTTTCTCCTGGGTGGAACATTGAAGATTTCAAATGTCTTTTTATCAATTGATGGAAGAGGCTTCAAAACCTTTTCAAACCTATATCTAAGTCAGGTAACCATACTAAAGTCTTTCATTAATGTAATTCAATGTGCATGGGTAGGTGCAATATAAGCATCATAGGGCAGACAACTGCCATCTCTTGTTGAGGTCATCCATAGAAGCAATAGAGGACAACCTATCGGATATTACCAGTCTAAAAAATACAGCCTTAGGAATGAGGTGACTAGTTGACTTTTGAGCTTTCCTGATCTCTGCAAAACATCTATGCATGTAAAACCATCTTGAACTTCTCTTTTTCCTCACACGGGCTTCCTTGGGAACCTGAGAGTGAGTAGAAGCTGAGGGCTCAAACTTACCAGATAACTTCTCTGTGGATTCACCTGAACAAACTTTACCAGCTAGTGTAATAGGAACAACAATTTCTTCAACTATCTCCTCAATAGTTAGCTCAGGAACTTCTTGAGAAGATTTCTTCACCAAGACCTTCCTTGCAGTTTTTTTTGTCTTGGCCATTGAAATCCACACGGCGTGATAAGGAAGCTAAACACGAAGAGAACTGACTCTCATCGTTCCGTAACAAAGACTAGATGGAAGCCTTGAACTCCTCCTCACTTCGCAATAAAGGCTAGACCAACACAATAGATTGAATTTGAGTTTTTTCTTTGCCCTAATTGCTTTGTATTGGAGGATTCCGACGCAACGCGAATGCATGAGTTCTTCGATTGCAGTGCAGTGAAGTCCAATATGACGCGATATGAAGATTGTTGCAAAAAATTTGAAGTATAATATCATGTTGTTTCAAATAACTAAGCACTATACAACGCGATGAAGGTTCTTGTTTAAGTTGTTGAAGTAGTCTATCGCATTGTTTCGGACAAGTCAGCAGCTCTATCAGTTGGATACCTTGGACCTACAGCACCTTTGTAGGTCGGATAAGTCAGAATTGTTGGACGAATGGTAGTCGTGACGTAACATGAGAAATCACATTCGTGCCAACTGAGAAAATCTTATATACTCGCGGGTGGTGATTTCCATGTGTCATGTTCTCATTGGCCATTTGATTAGGGTTTCTCGAATGTTCCTTGTTCCCCCTCGCACCTATTTATTAAGGCCACCCAAAATTTTCATGCACTTTTCTTCTCCATTTCCTCACACATCCAAGGTCTCCGACACTGTCTTCGTTACCCCCTCCATCAACCCCTACATCACCCCTCTGTCTCCTTGTTCATCACCGACACCCCCTCCATCACCCTCTACGTCACCCCCTGCATCACCCCCTCTGTCACCCCCTGCATCCATACTCTGCCTTCAATATCCAAGTTGCCCCCTCCATCCATACTCCGTCACCCCCTCCATCAAGGTCATCCACTGTAGGCACAATAATATCATGTCGTATTTCTAGCTTGTCCTATTGCTAACTTGTCCTACTCTCGAAAAAGCGGCGCAATATTGGGGTTTGGATATTCTGAAAGGCTCCTATTCGCCGTGTCTATTCCTAACTAATCCAACACAGAGTGAGTGCACCACTTCAAGAGGCTCATACCTTGATATTCGAGTTGTATAGGCAAGCAGTCTAGGGCTATTGAATCTCAAGAAGATGTCAGAGATGTCACACACATGTCTGCCTCCACATCTATGAAGAGGAAAAGAGTCCTTGAGCCCACAATGACAAAGGAGTTAGTTGCCTCGGATGTTTCAATAACATCTCGTATGTTTGTGAAAATTGAAGGTTCAAGCAAGGATCCAAAGAAGGGAAAGGCTTCAAAGTCTCCTGTGAGGATCCCAAGGCTGTCTCAAATTATAAATGTCATAGCCTCTGAGAAGCTTATGGATGTTGTCATAGAAAACAATATTGACATTGGTTTCTATCCAACAGCTAGGGAGATTTTCAATCCAGAGTGGGACCGTGATCAAGTTCTTAATTTCTCAAATGACTTTATCAAGGAATATTTTGCAGAGTTTGAAGAGTTGGCATATCCTGTTGTTTAGTTGGATTCCAAGGAGTATGTTCACACCCCAGTTGGAAGGTGAGGCAACACTGAGAAGTCCTTGTTTACCAAGAAATGTGATTATCATTGTCTTGATAGAATTTATGCTCCTGAGTTATGTTGTTTACACCCAAAAAAATGCAAGCTTATGCTTAAGTCTAGTGCATTCATTGTATTTGCCCTTGTGAAATACTCTCTAAGATATGATGAAAATCATAAAGAAACCTCAAAATTATCTAGTTGTTGCCTTCTTAAAGAGATTTTAGATGAAGTTGATGTTGAGGAACAACTAGACACCCGGATGGAAGCATTAGTTGCAAAGGACCTGGATGTTGCTAAATTTCAAAGAAGAGACAGTAATTCAAGAGACCACTATAGAGGTTGATGAGCCATCTGACACTCCTTCAAGCCTTATTGTTCCATCATTGCCTACTTTCCCAATTAAAGACAAGGAGTACATATTATTGTCTGATCTCCAAATTCTTTTCAATTTGAGAGAAGATTATTGCTTGGCAGTTATTGCAGAGGCATTTGTAGATGCAAAAGGCATAGTGGACGTTGAAAATGAGTCCAAGTAGAACTTACTTAAATTAGATACTCAAATGTTTGATGATAAGTTTATAAATGCATCAAATGCTTTTTCCCTATGTTTAAGCAAGGTTAAAGATGCTAAGAGAGAGTTACATGCTGTTGACAAAGAGTTTGACCAATTTGAAGAGAAGCTTGGAGTCTCCAATTTCAGAAGGGAGGAGTCAGAATATGTAAAGGAGCTCAAGGATGCCAAGGAGACATCAATTAGCTTATGGAATCACAAACTTGAGAGTGATGAAAATCAAATGGTAATGCATTCTTTTGTTTTTGTGGAACCACATACATATTTTCATTTTTTTAATTCTAACTATTGCTTTTACAGTTGGAGATTGTAGATGAGGATAATTTCTTAGGAAGAGCCAAAGGATCGAGAGTTGGTGGTAGTTCCCTAAAGGATGTTGCATTTGGGCATTATATATCAAATATTAATCCCAATATTCTGTTGGTTTTGCATTGTACTTTCTCAAAGGAGGCCTCATGGCCAATTGTCTATGTTAAAGCACTTACAAGGATTCTTGGATACTCAGGTTTGTAGTACAATGCACACAAAGTTATGTTTTTGGAAAAGACAACAGTCATCTGAATATTTGGTTATGGTCCCAGCTTCTCTGCCTCCAAGGCTAGACACTTCTTGGCATACTCATCTTATGTTTTAGCAGCAAACAAAATAGATATCAAATCCATAGCTGGATACAAGAGAAGAAAGTTTTTACGTTATAGAGGAAAAATGCATGAGGAGGATGAGGATGTAAAGGCTCTTGAAAGCTAGGCGTGTATATAATATTTTGAAAATAGTATCGGTATTTTATATTCCACTACATTTATTGTGTTCTTGATCTTTGAAGTTGTCTTCGAAAAACCCAATTGAATAACTCTTGAAGGGCATTGGTTTTTGTAGCTCCTCCTCCATGTCTAGTGCTCCGAAAGAAACACATATGTGATTGGTAGTGAGATTTCTCCATACCGTGGCTACTGTAAGTTACTAGGCGCCCTTGCTCTTTCACAAAATAAGGCCCACGAACAAGAAGAATATGATGTGACAACCCAACAAGCAATAACTAGTTTAAATCATTAAACCTTGTTTTCAAAGCAAAAAGGTTAAAATTTCCCATAGAGACATCTGCTAAGACCTCTCTTGTTTTCCCTAAGGCTATTGGATTCTTTCTTAGGTGAACTTGACCTCTATGAAAACCCATTTTTGACAGTAAAGCCTCACATTTATCAATGCAGTCGTCTAACAAAGATACTGGTTTTATTGAATATGCATAGTCAAGATGCAATCTAAGCAACTTATCAATTATTCTAATCTCTACATGTAATGTACAAATATGAACGTTCCTTAGAGAGATTGAAAGAATAGGATCCCACAAGCCATCCACATTTTTAAACTTGCTCAAATCTATAGAGTTCTAAGTCGGGGTTCTTCTTGCTGGCCGCAAAGTACTCCATTCTTTGGATCCCAAACTCTCCATGCAATAAATACAAGGATATTTTTCATTGGCCCCATTACTTAATCCAAGCATACATTTGATACTTTTTAAGTCAACACTCATATGCCATTCAACATTAAAACTACCAACACCATTGACTATCAACATTTCACCGTCACTTTGAGACATTATAATATCATGAATACATGTATGAGAGAATAACCATTTGAAGATTTCATGACTTTCAGTTGGTACTTGGGCCACAACAATCCACCAAAGCTCCATCTCAGATTGTATCTTAAACTGTTGTTCTTGCCCGCTACCAGTACTGTAATCCAATGCCCTGTTCACGATACAGATGCTGACTCTTTCTATCTTTTGTTCCTTTTGAATCTATGCTTCATCCAATTTTAGTGTGAACTTCAAAATACCACCACATTCTTGGACAGTAAATTTATACACATGGACCATCTCAATCTAGGCTCTTTTAAGATCAATCCAAATATTATTAAATGTGTTGTATTCAAAAAAGGCTTTTGTTTTATGTTTTTCATAGGGCATAGATCCTTCTATATGAATATACTCTCCAAAAACATTTGGAATCCTACGATCCATAGCTGTCCTAGCAATTGAAACTACAAAAGGCCAAGGCAAACCAAATGCACTTATTCTATGATATTTAAGATTTGTAAACCACAATTTAGAGAGAGCACGATAACCTCTATGTGATTGATACCCATACTGTCACATGTCTCCACTATTTCATTTGGTTTAACTGTTCCTTTTAAATCTTTCACTAACTCTTTTAGAGTTTGGCTTCTCAAGTCTACATTTTCAAGTGATTTAAGAATCCTTATAATGTCCTTCTTTGTCATGGTTTCTTTAATAAGCTTAATCCTCTCATCATTCTCTCGAATATTAATACCTGAAATATTAGATACACATCTCTTTGTAAGATTTAGTCTCATTTTCTTCACCCGACTACACAAGTCCATTATATTTTTAAGTGGTCTTTTTCTCTGTCTAAATCCTATTGGAGTTTCTTTCAATCGCAATAATTTTTCTTGCAATGACTTATTAGAGTTTTCTAGATTATTAACCTTGTCCATTAGCTCAGAAATAGTTTTTTGTGCCAATGTTAATGCTTCCTTCCTTTCATGCATTTGTTCCCTAAATGTAAAAGATGCAGAATATAATCTCATGCAATAGCCAAGCATCCCATCACAACCATCTCCAACCTATCTTATGAATTTGTGAATATTGTAAAAAGGAGGATATTTACTTGTAGAAGGGTTTGGAGGATAATTATTTCCATACATCCATAAGTCTATAAGCTTCTTTCCTTGTAATTGCAACCTGTTAGCTTCATCCTTGTCCAACAATGCTCGATGGTGTATACTCCTCCAAGATGAATAGACTGGATCTAACTAAATAGTAAGTTTATACTTGCATGGTGGGGCTGTGCTTATATTGCTAGAAGAGGTTCTGGTAAACATTTTGGTAGGGAACCCTAAACCGGGCAACAATATCACAGAGAAGGAAATAGAACCACAGGAAAGAGAGGTGCAAAAAATCATAGTCGAGGAATAAACTAGCAGCATCTTTTGGTGTGAAAATTCAAAAATACAAGATTTTGCCATTTCCAAGAGAATACAACTGAAAAGGTGTCACTCAACGTCCATTAAAGATTGAAGATATTTAATACCTGCGACCTCTTTAATGAATCATACATTCTCTCATTAATCACGTTCAAGCAGCCAAATTTTGAGAGTTTTTCTCTTCTAAACATCTTTTGATTAGCAACTTAATCATTTTCTTACGAGTGCCATTTTGAAATGTTTTTGGCCCTAATGCCTTTTGGCCAATGGATAATCATATACAATGTCTAACCCATAATCTTGGTAAATCATAATATTCCTCCAGGCTCACAACTGAGAGGAGCCATGTCATTCTTAGTTTGTTAATTCTGGCATAAGGTGAAGAATATGGACTTCTATCTCTAACCTCTTATTGAGGAGATTTAACTATTATGGATAAGTGTTCTGGTAAGGGACATGAGCAAGCATGTTGATCACTGAAGAAATGTATTGGTTCAAGGGATATTAATGTGGACAATGCATGTCTTTCCTCGATATGAAGAATGCTCATGTATATATCACATGCCTTGTGGGGATACTGGAATACTTCATGTTAATTAGCAATGGAATTTTAATTATTCAAATTATGACATGCTAAGCTTTTAAACTATGCAAGCCTTGCAATAAGTCACTATTATGATTGCCCTATGTGTGAATGAATATTAAATGCACGAAGGTTGTGGACTTTCAAGAGGATTTTTTATGAAGAATATCAAGTATTTGTTCCAGAGCGGTATGAGCTTCACTCTTCTTTCTTTTAGAAGACCACCAAACCACATGACAACAATGGATCGGAAAGACCCATTAGATGCAAGGTGGTGAGATATTGTCAAATGGAGTGAAATTTTTTTCTATTTTCTACACATTTGTAAGAGAGGGGGATTTAATAATGGGGAAATACTAGCTACAATGACTGGTATATAAGGTGTTAGGGACTTGATTTTTGGACCATTAGATTATAATACAAGTCTCCTTTCACCTTCATCTCCTTCTCCAAGCTCTCATGGCTTCTTCCTCTCTCTTTCTGTCTTTCTCTCTCCTTTTCTAGTCTTTCTCTCTCCTTGTCACTCTCTTTCTCTCTCTTCTTGCAGTCTTTCTCTCTCTTCTACACCCTCTCTCTCTCTCTCCTCTTCTTCTCTTTCTCCTATCCTCTTCATGAAAAGTGGTATCAAAGCTTCTCAGGATCTTGATCCAGTTAGTCATATTTCATTTAGTTTCTCCTTTTCAGTCACACTGATTTAAGAGCCACAGGTACACAGGTACAAACATGACATGGAGTAGCAGTGCAATTATCAAGAAATTTTGGACCAAAAGGACTGCAGGTCTGGAGCATTAATGGAGTCTTGGACAAAGTTTGGAGGCTACAACACCACATTTAGCACGTCGTGGGTCATTTTTGGCCAATTTTGAAGGTATTTTCCTAAAAGACAGTGGTAAATGGAGTAGAAGATGGTAAAGTCCTGGATACTTTTCACGAAGAGTCTTCTCTCTCTTCATTCTCAAGCTTCAGCCAAGCTTCCATGGAGAAAAACCAGTTAGGATCTTTTCCCTCCCATCTCCATTGATCAAAAGGCTTCTACCAGAGCCTCCTAGGGACCTAAGAGCTTAAGTCTCCATGCTCTAAGCTTTTCATAGAGTACTCTTATGGCTCATAGGCCATAATTTTATCATTTTATCTGCGCCTGAAGTTCTCAGATCACCTTGCATTGAACTACAAGGGGAGCTGCAGAAGGGCTGCTACCCCAAGAAGAAGGTCGCCCTAAGGCCAAAGCCCCCTGCTGTTGTCGAGAAGAATGGCTCCAAGTTGTAGCCTCTTGTAATTACCTCCTGATAGCTTTGGCTTCTAGAAGCTTCAGTTCTGAATTTGGAACAAGTGGGGTAGCAACATAACCACTACGAAGATCTTCCCTAACATATGTAGGAGCATAATCACGGGCATACAGAGTTGCCATAGGCAGTGTTGGAGCTACAACTGGGGGAAATGGAGCTCGAACCTGACACATTACTACATGCTTGCTGGGATCGACTCCTACAGAGGTGGTACATGAACATCTCGGGACAAGGGAGTGTGTATCCATACTACAGACCCCTCTCCTTGCTGGTTCGGAGTGTAATAGGTATTTTCCATGTACTACGGGCCAACCATATCATCATAGCCTAAAGAACTCCCTGCAGTTACAACTAGGGTGATTGTTGCAAAACTTGGATCACTGGCAACAAAACTACCATAGCCAAAAAGCACCACTGCATGAGGGGCATTACCAATAGCTGTGCTTGGTTTAAACTGAAGAGGGTACTTCATTGATCCAATAAGAGGATAGCCATGAGCACCAGAAGCATAAGTGCTACCAGGGGCCTAAGGATAGCCAATGTTTCCAGTATAGTTATGCTGGTGTGGAGTATGCACGTATGCATAACGAGGTGGGACAAACTGGTATCCAAATATGTTGGTGGGGTATGGTGAAATTGTGAGTCCCGCAGGTTGTGCATATGCATAAGGTGGCTATGCCATTGCTAATGATGTTGTGTGTGTGACGGTTGGAGTTGGTGACAACTCTTGATATGAAGAAAGGGATTGCCCAGTCATTAAGGTGGCATTATTACTACTGAGCAAAACTCAGGTGGCTCAAAATAAGGGCCTTCAGTTTCAAGCAAAATGACTTCAACCAGAGATTTTGTTTGCCCCAATTAAAGCAGTACCTTATCCCTCTTAATATTGAACAATGCGAAAATGGCATTGTGAAGATCATGATCTTCCAAAGGAGGAAGAATGCAAGGCCATTCTAGGCCCACACATTCACTACCAGTTTCATCTTTGGGTTCCAATATTTCAAAATGAGATTGATGTGTCAGCTTTTTTAATCTCACTCAAGACAACTTGTTCATGCACTGAATCTTGATAAGGATTGGCCATTTTTGGAACCTGTAGACGAAACTAGTCTTTTTCTTCCTGCATCTTTTGCATTTTAGATGTAGGACGAGGGCCACCCACTAATGGCAACAAAGATGAGGTAGAAAGTGTTTGATCATTGCTACTAAACTCATCTGCTGCATCACGATGCACATGTTGTAACAACGGAAGAGACTTTCGTGCTGAAAGGATTGACTTGGCCATTTCAGATGTACTTCTTTGGGTATCATCAACCAGCTTTGGAGACTTGAAATAATGCAGATGAAAACCTTGCTGCCAGAATGTGGAGTCCTCAATTGCAATAGAACTGTTGGCATAAAAGAACATCTCACCAAAAGGGTCATCAAGGATTTCCTCATGTAGCCACATATCCAGGGATTCCACTAAAGGTTGTATACTGCCAGCAAAAAGCATAAGTAAAGTGCCATAAACAGAGATTACTCTTCACTTGAAGGAAGATCAACTTGAGTACCATGATTAGAGAGTTCCCACTTTTGCAAAACAAATGCAAGTAGCAGAGGCAACTGGGTTGTGGGATGGGTTTATTTCAAAACCTCAGTCCATGCTGCCTATCTCGTCTCAGGCCACCTGCACTTGCTTCTAGAATTGTTTATTGAAGCTCAAGCTTTCCTAAATTTTGATCAACTACAGTAAAATTTAGGATAGTCTTGAGGCCTTGCATTATACCTCTTGAAGGGGGTGTTGCAATCTGGCCCTGTGAGAAGAGCTGAATAAAAAGTGCTACATTGATTGGTTCCATGTGGAGGGGATCAACCCTAGGAGGAAATCATAGTTGTATGCAATAGCAGAGTCATTCTCCATATATAGGACCCTATAGGGACATCAGACTACTGGCCAACACTGATTGCAGAAGAAGTTGCAAGCAACAAAAGGGACATTTGTTGATAGAAGCAAAGTTTTTCTTCTCCATGTCCAGGTTCGTTGGCAATTTAACAACAACAATATCAACTTCTATAGGGTGCTCATCTATCACGGTTGAAGGCATCCATTGTTGTGAGATATAACGTGCTAAGACAAATTGTTGCAAATAATGATATGAATGAGTATTCATTTTCTTCACCTGCAATTTTTTGTGGCAACTCCACCACTGAGAGATGTTTCTCAGGCACAATCTGCAGCAAGTTGATGGAAGCTTTACAACGGTCAATACAGGAGAAGAGACATATTTGTGTTTTGTTTATTGTATTGTTGTTGTTTTGACAATTCTCAATTATTAGTTTGGATTGGATTTTGAAAAGGCATTGACATATATCTTAGAATGCCAGTCATATGGATGGGTTTAGCTTGTCACCTGGCTTGGAGTCTCATGTACAAGTGGTGCTACATATTGTGCAGTTGCTGCTTTAAAGTTGATGGGATGTATGGTACCTGATCCAGTGTCTGGAATGTTGGCATCAACTGTTTTGAATGTGAATGGCCTTATAAAATGAAATAGTCACAGTAGGAGGTTTCCAAGGAACGATAAACAAGTCATACGATACTTGCTATGCATTCTGGGTTGGAGGAGTACTCAATCTTCTTGGAGTTGGGCATCTGCAGGACACCAATGCATTGTGTGCCTTTTTATTAAGATATCAAAGTGAGTTTGGTGGTTTAGCAATTATTCGAGGGAAGTACCAGATTTGCTGCATGCTTATTATGGCCTCTATAGGTTCATCTTGCTTGGAGAACCAAGCTTGAAAAGTTTATGTTGGAGCTAGGTATCTAAATTACAACACCCCCCTCTAGAGATAGCTGTACTTCCATGTCTATTTGGGTTGCATCAAGGACAGGGATCTCAAGCTACTTAGACACTATTGCATGCATTTTAGACTTTGACTGAAAAGATTGTCATGTTTAGACAAAGGACATGCTAATGGCTTCAATGATTCCAAGGAAGAGATGAACCAACTGCTACTAGAGGCATCAATGCTGATATTAGTAGTTGATATAGCTTATTGACACAATTCACCTTGCGGAAGACAAGAACAGAAATAGAGAAGTTATGCAGCCTTGCTGATGCTCATCAAACAAGAATATTTTGAAAGAAACTTGACTACAATGGCAACTGAGATCAATAGCTCCAACTCTAGTGAACAAAGTTGGCTTTAAACATGGGCTAATATTGACAAACTTGGAGCTTTAATTGATCCGTATATTTCTCTTATGAAGGCAAATAGAGAAAAATAAGCAAGACTTGAATCGAGTATGGATTCTCATCACCCTGAGTATTATCACCAGCATGATGAGTATTATGGTCATGAAGAGTATTCTCATGGGCATTATGCACCCGATGACTATGCTTATGGCCAACATGTATATGCTGATGGTACACACTATAATCTGCATGCATCTTATGAATATGGACAACGGGAACATGCAATTGAACATGAGCAGTATGCAAGTACAGCTGGACAACATGTTAATGCTTATAGATATAATGTACCATGTCATAATGTAGAGTATCATTCCGTTGAACCTTGGCGGCAAAATGGCTATTATGGGAAACATGCTGATGCTTATGAGCATCCACCTCTTCAGCAACATAGTCATGATTATACATGTAAACCTCTCTTAATTGAGCAGCCCAGCTCTTATGGACGTGACAATAATGGTCATGTTTATCAATACCCTTATAGCTTTGATCAGCAACAAGTTCATAGCTACTATGGTATCCTATATCCCAATCAGTTCATACCTCATGATTACCCAAATGTAATGATGAGTTCTTTTCCAAGTGCTGATGATGAAGAAGAGAGCAATGAGCAAGTTGAACAACAAAATTGGGCTAATGAGAAACATGATCAACAAGAAGATGAGCAAGAAGACCAAGAAGATGTACAAGAAGGGAACAATGAAGAGCAAGATGTACAAGCTGATGGCATCTTCGTTGATGAATCACATGAGGCACTCATAGATGTAGATGGTTATGCTGAAGGTTTTAGACTCTTGGAGAAACCTCACGATGATATTCTTGAGCATAAGTTTACACTTAATCAAGGTTTACAACAACATTGAGTGCATTTGATAATGAGTACCTTGACCATGGCTATGATGATTGTTGGCACATGTCCGATGATGATATAATACATGATTTGGGCATACATGAATATGAAGATGGCATTGTGCTTCCCTATGATCCGAGAGATTATGGATGTGATCATGGACTTGATTATGGGGATACTTCATTGTATCCATTTGATCCGGGATGATTGGAGTATGTGGTTGATGGGCATTCTCTTCTCTTGGACAATCATTATGACAGAATACCTTTTGATCCTAGAGGTTAATGGATTGCTTGGGATCTCATTTAGACCAGCATCCATCTTTTTGGTAGACTCTTTTGGCTAAAGATTAGTTATCTATGGCCATATTTTAGTGCAGGGAAGATTGCAAACAACTCACAATTTTACACCAGATTTTTCTCTGAACTTTGAACAGCCAAACCCAACCTACATGGGATGAAAGCACTTACCAAGAGCTCCACTTTGATGTGTAGCATGCCTCGATCATAGTCTCCTACAAAAAGTTATGAAAGATTTACTACAGTAGGGCCCTGTAGTAAACATCTTGCTGTCCCCACTGTCTGTAGCTCACATTTACTCAAGATACTTAGGTCAAAATTCATTTTTATAATTTCCCAATAAGGCCCATGTATCGTACATACCCCAATGACCCATCATACACAATAATACCTCTTCATTCATTTGTATACCCCTGTAATAATGCAGCAGAGTAGTACTCTGATATGCTCCTGCCCAGTTATCATAAGTGCCCAAATTGTTTTTTAGGGCAAAAACCTTCAGGTGGGGATGGAATGTAAGAGCGGGGAATTTAATAATGGGGAAATACTAGCTACATTGGCTGGTATATAAGGTGTTAGGGACTTGATTTTTGGACCATCAGATTATAATACAAGTCTTCTTTCATCTTCATCTCCTTCTCCAATCTCTCAT
Organism: Lygodium microphyllum; assembly: GCF_053477565.2. Taxonomy (NCBI): domain Eukaryota; kingdom Viridiplantae; phylum Streptophyta; class Polypodiopsida; order Schizaeales; family Lygodiaceae; genus Lygodium; species Lygodium microphyllum. Next base: position 33,816,050 of record NC_141143.1, on the reverse strand, counting down.
GGCTTCTTCCTCTCTCTTTCTATCTTTCTCTCTCCTTTTCTAGTATTTTTCTCTCCTTGTCACTCTCTTTCTCTCTCTTCCTACAGTCTTTCTCTCTCTTTTGCACCCTCTCTCTCTCCTCTTCTTCTCTTTCTCCTATCCTCTTCATGACAACATTATGGAGCCCTAAGAGGAACACCAAGAAAATGGGGAATCTATTGCAAGAAAATCTATATTCTATCATTAACAAGCATGTTTTTCATATTTTATATGACCACAACAAGGAAAATAACACCAATATTCTCAAATCTTCATGCAACTTTATATAACAATTCCCCCATGGATTTATCACAACAAAACTTCAACACAATCTTCATATTCTTCAACAAAATAACAAGAGAACACAAAGAAATGTTTCACTTTGAATGGAAATCATCACATTGCATTCATCTTCAATAGTTGCATAGTCTTCATAGTCTTTCTCACAATCTTACTCATAGATACATTGTTTTGCATGAAAAATTAGCTATCTTTCACTCTCTGTCTCTCTCATACACACACTCTCTCAATAGTACAATGGTATAATAAATAATAATAATCCATAAACCCTCTTTGGTTGTGGATACCCCTCCCAAGAGGTATGACTACTATGAAAGGTCACAAGAGCCACTACAATGCCCTTTCACAGCTCAACAGTCTCCTTGTCACTTCAGTCTTTACTTGAGTCTTTAGCAGCTACTTCTTCCACTTATTTGAGCTATTTTGAACTTGTACTTATCTCTTTACAAGGTTAGAAAACTTCCCCAAGCTACACATCCATCCTACATAACACTTACAGAGGCATATAGAATATAATAGAATAGAGGCAAAGGCTCTATAGAAGCTCAACACAAGGTCTACAATACCATACAAAATGTCATTAGAAACCATTTAGCTAAATTAAAACCATTCAAAACCATCAAGAATCATTCAATAATCTTCCAAACACTTTCAAACTCCATCAATCATCATTCCATCCTCTCATACAAAAAGAAAAAAGAACAATAGAAGCTTAATAGAACCAATCAGATACTATCATGACATCAACAGAACATGTTAGAACATCGTATCTCTATAAAAAACATCATGAGCTTCTCAAACCTAATCACCCTTATCCAAAACATTCTCAAGCACTTACAAATCAATCAATCAACATACAAAATCAATAAAAATCAACCATTCAATCCATAAAAATCAGCAAAAAAAAAAGTCATTTCAATAGTCATCATATCCCCACATTTAATTAGGGAGCGTCCTCACGACCTAGAAAAAAGAGAATACAAGTTCAAAATATAGCTCATCTTGATCTTCCACAATATCTTCAAGAAACACCATCCAAGCATGACCCCATCTTATAACCTTTATCTAATAAAGAAGTACAACGAAAGAAAAATACCTTTATCCATTAACACAGCTTTGAAATAGAAAAGCATGACAAACTTTTAAAGGATATAAGAGGTTTGTTTCACAATAAGCATCCATCCATCAAATAGAATCACAAACCACCATCAATCAACTTTTCAATCAACTCCATGCAAGAAGGATAAAACACCACATATACACCATAGAACATACACAAAACTCACATAGACACAAGATAATGTAATCTAAATGGTACGTGCTCCCAAAAAATGAAGAGCAAATAGAAAAATTTTCATTCAAAGGATCAATACATCTAAAAGAGTGTCCCCAGGCTATGTAAGGTAAAGATATTTTTTCTTAAACTTCACACTCAACTTGAGACATTCTAGACTCTTGTTCTCATCCATAAAATATAGAGACACATCTTAGAGAAAGTGTAAACAACACATCCTTTCCAACAAGATGATAAACATGGTAGGAAAATATTGTGCAAAATAATATAGGACATCCATTTGAGCAACAATCACATCCTCATTGGGATTAATCATCAAGATTGAAATACTCTTTCAAGTATTCATGTGAGACTGCTGGTGTATAAAAGCAAGATACCAATAAAAATGAGACACCAAGTGTATCAAAGTATCCTCAGAATAAGCATGTGCTCTAGCAAATTGAAGATAAGAAGTAGAACATTGTGCAGAAGTATCCTAGGAGAACCAGAAATGATAGGCCAATTAAACACTGGTCCTATCAAAGAATCATTCAATGTCCACTGCTCTCAATGGAGGATATCATTGTTATACCCACGAGTATCCATGTAGAGGCAAGTGCAAGCTCTACCGCCAAGACCCACGGATCACTTATTGTTCAAGCATTTCAAGCGAGCACTAACGGCGGCTACCTCTCACATAGCCGATGTGCTATCCCTCTCTATGAGTATAGTGAGCTTATCTTGATGCCCGATTGAGTTGTTTCCTCTCTTAAGCACTCCAATAGCTCCACGATTCTTGATGCAAGCTCAAGCATCCTCAAACCTCCACCTCCAAGCTCCATCCTCCATAGCCGCACGTGAGATAAGAGAAGAGAAGGGAAGAGGACAGAAAAAGAAGAGAGGAGATAGTGGAGAGCTTCACCTCCTTGATCCCTCACCCTCACACCCTCACACACTCACTCCCTCACACTCTCACACTCCCTCCCTCAAGCACACACAAGCAAGCAAAGAGAAGAGAAGGAGAGAAGAAGAGAGTCCACTTTGCCACACACCAAAAGAATGAGCTCTCATTTATCTTTTGAACTTTATATACAAAGCCCTAAATCCCATTTGGGTGGTCATCCCCTTATCCCCTTTTTTACATGGCCGGCCGTGGCCTAGGCCCTTTTTCCCATTGTCTTCCTATCTTCCTAGCTTCCTTCCTACCGCCATCTACTTTTACAATTTGTACGAGTGAGAGCCCGCACTCTTAAAATAAAGCATGGTATGCCTTGCGCTCTTTTACAAAAGTATTGACTTGTGATTTTTCTTGTGCGTCTTTCTCCTTGATTTAGGACTTTTTAGCACTTCTTATGTTTCCATATTTTTCTTGGTGCGCCTTCGTCTTCCATTTCACTTTTGCCTTGGCCTTGTCCTCTGCTTTAGAGTTTCTTTATTTTTCACCTTGTTCATCTGACGGTTAACACTACCCTCCTCCTTGACGATTTCCAGTCCCATGGCACTTGCGAGTGGTGAGGGGGATGGTGGTGCTCGGTGGCCAAGGGTGCCATGAGGTTGTGGACATACCATGTTGAGGGTGTGTTGGAGGGATTTCTGGAACTGGAAGGCTCTTGACATTGGAATAAGCCTTGGTATTGAAGGGATTTATGGACTTATTGGAGGGATTTATGGAATTGAAAGGCCTTGGCATTGTATTCTAGGTTAATGTTAAAAAAGAGTGGGGAGAGGTGGGCTTCCTCAGCTATTGGCTTTTGTGTAAGCAGAAAACTAATGATCCTAAGGTAATTACCAAAGGTTATGAAGGCTAGGTTTGGGCAAGAAGAGAAATCCTCAAGGAAGCGATTAATAGAAGGGCACAAGTCCCCTAGTCTAAAGGTCATGGATTCCTCAAGAATTGCTACATTGACATTGTAGATCTTCAAAAAGTCATAACTCCCATGCACCCTCCTATCATAATCCACTCTATGTCTACAATGGTAGGGCATGTATGCTGGATCATTCCGTTCTTCTTGTAGCATGCCGCAAAAGCCATCCATGCATCAAAATTTGTGTCCCAAATCCTCCTTCGCCACTTTGGCTGCGTCTCATAGCCTTGGACGGTTTTGGGAACTTGATAGACCTTGTCCTGCTAGTAGTTTGTGGGCTCCCACCTCCATTGTGTGATGATGATGCTCCGCTCTTCAACCCATTAGTTCACTAGAGTATTGCCCAAATGAATGATTCCTTCCACCACTTCCAAGGGTAAGACTCGGTTTATGGCCCATGGGTAGAGGAAGGAGAACTTGAAGGGTCGAGATTGGAGCTCTTGTTGTTGCCAGATAGTCAGCTCCTGTGGCCAATTAATGGGGTGGTGATCCTTGTGTGGTGGCATGGGCTCATCAGGAAGCTATTGTGGCTGTACATGTGCCCTCTATTGGGCTTGCTCCACAAGTTCATGTCTTCTTATTCTTGCAGTAATAATGCGCTCAGGAACCTGGGTACCCTCTGGCTCTTCTGAGGGTAGAGTAGGTAAGGGAAGACTAGCCTCCCTGATTTGCAGTTCTTCTTTGAATGCTTGCTCAAGGTCAAGCCCTTCCTCATGTCTTGCTCCATAGAGATTTGGATTGGGGGTGGGTGGGGCTACTCTTGTTCCTCTAATCCAAGTTCCTTGAGCTCATCGATGGAGAGGCTGGCTTGTCGCAAGTAGCTATGTTGCTACTCCTTGGTTATGCTCGTGCCAGTTGGAAGTGTGCACTCTTGCAATCCATATCTTAAAGCTCTGGTTGTGAGTTCCAGCTTCCTCCTCATTCTCTCCATCACGTCCTTGCCTTCAACTTGTGTGACATGAAGCACAGTGCTAAAAAAGGCTTGCCTCTGCGTGTTGGAGCATGCTTCAATGGCCTCATCTCTGGACTCTACAAGCACCCTCTCACATTCTAATACTACCAAGTGCTCTATCAGTCCCTGTACTCTTTTAAGGTTGCATTCCTTCCACTGCTATACCTTTTCTTCCATTTTTTCGTTACCCCTCTCCATCTCCTGACACAACATCATTACCACCTATTGCTACTCACTCTAGATTTCCATCATTTGGGTCTTCTCTTTATACCGATGGATTAGCTACTCCTCGACTACCCTCCTACCTTGCTATGCCAGAGAGTACTGTTGGTAGGCTTCTATGATCTGTTTTGATAGATCTTTAATGGTTTGCCCACAACTTTCAAGCTCTGCCCAGTGCATCTTCCTTTCAATCATGGCCATGGGCATTAGTGCCTCCACCTCCTCCCTAGTGTTCTTCAGGTTGTCTTGTTGGCTTCTTGTGGCTTTGTTGATGGCCTTGTCCCTCATTTCTGACATGGCTTCTATTTCTCTCTCCAGCCTTCCTTGCTCTTCCATTGTGGTCCACAACTAGAATACCAGGGCATCCTCCTGTTCTTGGCGTCATTCTTTTGGTGTCTGGTCTCCTTCTTACGGGGGTTTCTTGTAGTTCTACATGCATAGCTTCCACCTATGCCATTCTGGAGCTCAACTGTTGGAGCTCAACATGTTGTTGGATGAGCCACTTGTGGTCCCGTTGCTCCACCACTAAGTCTTGGGCTTCATTCTCTAGTCTTTGCCTTAGGCGAATTTCATTTTCTTGAGCCTTCTTTTCTTGGGCACTAAGTTGCTCTTTCAAGCTCCAAATTTCTTTTTGATGCTCAGAGGCTTGTCGTGTCATCACTAGTCGTAGGGCCACGAGAACCTCTCTTTCAGCCTCCAACTCCATAGCAGCAGCCTTCTTCTCTTCCTTGGCCCTCTCTAGTTGGGCTAGGAGTTTAGCCGCATAGGCATCATAGTTTGCAATCGGGGTCATAGTTGGCAGTGTTGTGGTGGATGCTTCCAACTTTTGCCGCTTGGGGTCCTGCTTGGACTTGGTATCCACTGCACACAACCTTTTGGCTCCTACCCCTAGTGCCATTTCTCATACTTTTGTGACTAGGAACTACATCATGGACATGAGCTAAGTGGTGTCTATGGTAGATGATGCTGACTCTTGTGTGGTGGAGGTGGTGGTGGAAAGTTGAGGTGTGAGGGTCAAAGGGAGGGAGTGCAACAGGGCCTTGCCCTTTCCCGCTATTACTGAGGCTACTTCAGCACTGCCTCTTGGTTTGCCTTCATGCCGTGGGCTCAAAGTGACCATGTCTTCATCTTCCTTTCTTTATAGCTCTTTTGCCTCTTTCTTGGCTCTTCTCTTTCTCTCATCTTTGACCCTCTTGGACTCTTTTTGGGCCTTCCTCAACTCGGTCCATTCCTCCCTTGTTATCGTTTATTTTGTCTCCTTCTACAGCTTTGATGGGGTTCCTCTCGTCTGTGCCTTTGGCTCTCCCTGGTCGGGACTACATCTCCTACTCTTCCTTAACACTTATAGTCCTTTCGATTGACTGCACCTGTTCACAGTGAAGCAGTTAGTTAGGTTATTTTCCTACTCCCTCTCCACCTTCCTCTGTGTCCTTCAAGGCCTCCTGGATGATGGCCGTTAGGATCCCATCAAACTTAATGGTGGATGCTTTGGAGGAGGACATCTTTAGAGTTGATCTTGCTATGGAGGTTAGGGAGAATTTTCTCCTCCTATTATCGTTCTACTAGTGATCAAAGCTTTTGCTGAGCTTTCAATAGTTTTGGGCACAAAGACATTCCAATCTAACTTATCTAGGGATCTTGCTACAATGCTCTCCAACAACGGCACCCCGATTCTATTCATAAGGGCATTGTACCTTTGACTGGAGAAGAGAGTATGGACCATCTTTGCTTGCAGCTTGATCTCAAGATTTGGAATAACTACTAAACCTATCCCATCCATTGTGCATATGGCAACCTTGTTCATCCTTAGCATATTGTACACGTCCCTCTTTGGGCGTCATTAAGTCCTGCTAGTAAATCCTAGGGCCTTATCCACCACCTCAGGGCTCAATCTCACCTCTACTTGGTTGGCTTCTTCCCTTTTTCTGATTGTCACCATGCCACAATTCCTTTCGCATTGAAGCTCCTCAGAAACTCTTTGCATTTTTCGTAGTTGCCAACCTTTTCTACGTACTTCTGTAGGCTACACTAGTCCACGAGTCATTTTATGGGTGGCTCTTCCATGATGATGTCCTCTAGGTTCATGGCATGCTTGAATGTGAACTAGCTGTAGCCCCTCGTTTCTATCGTCAAGCCATACTTAGCTTGCTCTTTGTCCGTGAACGGAAGCTTGCTGCCTTTATCTTGCCCTGCCATTTTAGGTTCATGTCATATATCATGGTTCACCATTAGTATTCCTAAGATATTTTCTTGCTAGAAAATAAACAGGAATTGATCATGCTTTTATGGAAAAAAGAACATGCTTTAAGCAAAAAAAAGAATTTCCCCGAGCTATTCTATTAATTTCCAAGATCTTATGTCACTTTTCCTTGATTTCACCTTTCTTCACCTTTACCCCCTCCCCCCTCGAGAATGAGAAGAATCCTTCTTAGGATTGGACATGGGAGAGGAAATACAGTTGAGCACCATAGGGTGCTATTTACTTGGGCATTAGCCAATTATAGAAATCAGGGTTGTACTTCAATTGGGCATGACAATCAAGATTACAAGGGCTAATGCATACTTGGGTAATGTAAGTCAGGACATCGGTTAAAAAGTCACCCGAGTTGATGCGGCTAGCCACATGTAGCTCTTCTTTCATAAGGATACGATCAATGTAAGGATGGTCCAAGACCTAGTTCTCTAGGTGTTTGGATTGAGTGGTGGCCAAGACCCTAAACGAGGTTGGGGCCACATAAGTCGGGTCATACTCAATTGTTTTGATGGCACGTTGCTGCTCAGCATTAGTCATTATTTGGCAACAATGTTTCTCCCATTGGAGACATAGGTTACCCCATTTTTGCATGAACGAGGAGTGAGAGTCAACGAGGCGAGTAAGTTCCTCAATGTCCACAGTTGATGTAGGCCTTTGGGGCTTGTGGTAGGATGTTATTAATCGTCTAATGAACGTGTGCTCTTTTGATATTTCACCATTATCGATCAACTCCTTTGAGACTTTGGGGGATGTTATGGTTATAAACTCGTATTCTTCCCAAGTGCAGGATAAGGAACGAACCTTGGCGGTAAGGGGTTCATCAAGCAAGCCAAGGTCAAGTATTTCATAGTTCTTAGCGAATGTGGTGAAGGTGGTAATCACAAGCTTGATGCAAGTTACCAAGTCATCTCCCGTATTCTCTGCAAGGTCCTTGGTGATTTTTAGAAATGAACGTCGCTCGTAGGAAGGCCTAAGACCTGCTGGTGGTTGAGGTGGAAGGGAGCTAGACACTAATGGATCGAGGGGGGAATCGTGTGATAGTGGTGTGTCTACGGGTAGTTCTTTAGCCTGGTCGGAGGGACCGATGTGGCTTTGGGGTACTGAGGGTGACGTCAGGGGCACAGATGGTGCTTTTCCCGCCTCATGTTAAACCGCTGGGGTGCAAAGCTCTCCAGACTTAAATGATTTCGGGGTGTCACATGTCTATGTGGTTTGATAGGTTGGTTGGGGTTTTTTGACTGCAGCCATCACGGGTTTTGTAGTCTTGGCTACTCGAGTTTTCTAGGTGTTCACTGCATTAGCAAGAGCGTGGCTTCTTAGAGATGGGGGGAAAGTGATGGGTGTGGTTGGACCATGCTTCTAGAATGTTTCTTCTTGGGTGCCCATATCCAGATGTTGCCTTGTAGTATCCTTGAGCTTGCAACAGATCTTTGGGGATCCACCGCGGCTTGACTTTGCACCTATGTTGATAGCATTGGGTCATTGTTTAGGGTTTGAATGACGGTTGTGAGTTGTGCGGGGTTGTGTTTGCTATCTATGGGGAGGTCGTTTTTTGTGCTTTGGTACCCATTTAAGCATAGGTTCTAGGACTTTGGGGATGGCCTTAGTTGGTGGCACTTTTGTAGTCTTGGTGGGTTGTGGTAGACCCTCCTCCCTAGGCATGGTCCTAGGTAGTTCTATCGACGGCATGGCGGGCTTGGGTGGAGTCTCGTTGCCCTTGCTAAAAGCTATCACGATTCAAACATTGCCAATGGCCAACTTGAATAAGTTGCAGATCATAATCTACGGTGCACTGCACCTATTTCTTAAAGGTGCGTACTAATAACGTTTCTTGACTTGCACCCTTTGTGTTTGGCAATACATACAAGATGATGGATAGGCTCTCAGACTCGATAGAGATTGCAATCTTGAATTTCCCTAGGAGTGCATATGACATGCCTTCGAATGGGCTAAGTTTAGAGTTGGTGGGATATAATAGTGGCCAACCAATGAGGGTCCAATGCACGTTAGTTAGGATGTTACAATCAACTCCCTTGTCAATCAAGACATCAAAAGTATGTGTGCAACGAGTGGTGGCCATGATGCGTAGGTATGTTGATGCCACTACCTCTTCATCCTCATCATCTAGTTCGGTGATGGTAGCTACACGGACATTGATAAGGGTTTCCAACATGGGGGGATCATATAGTTCTAGCTTGTTGCTAGGAACGTGGGGAGAGATAGGCATAGGTTGGCTACTTGAGCTCCTAGCCATCATACAAAGTGGCACTACAGGCTCCCTCCTTGAGGCACTTATGATTTTTGCAAAGCCTATTTATACGTCTCCTGCTCGTCTGAGAATAGGAGATCAATTGTTGCTAGTATGTGCATCCAATCTCACTCTTTGTCACGACAAGGGATGTATTTGGTCAGGGGTCTATGAGACTTCCTTATTGGTGTGTCACCCCTGAGCATGGCAAAGATGACATCCAGGTCAATAGGGGTTGTCTTCCAAGTTTCCATCTCAACCTTTACCTCTTCCGTCCAGTTCCCTAGGAACATTAGACTATTGCCCCAGTCTTCAATGACTCAAGCATTCCTCATCCATGGTTGTTCTAGTAGAATATCATAGTCCACTTCCTTCATGACAATGAAGTTCACATAGAACTAGACACCTGTGATCTTCAATGGCCAATTTTTTAAGACTCCAAATGGCTTTACTTTCATTCCATTAGCTAGAGTGACACTGAACCTAACAATTTCAATGGGCAGGTTTCCCCAAGCCTGGAGCATAGTATGGCTCAACACACTCACTCCCGGCCCAGTATCTGTGATTCCTTTCCATGTGATGCCTCCTAGGGCTAGGATAGGAAACACTATGTGTGTTTCAGTGCCTTCCCAAAAGGCATTAACGTGTAGTGACTTCGGCACTAAGTGAAGTGTCAAGCTGGGCATTTGCATGACTGCATCATGATCCTGCAAGTTAGCGGCAACATGCTCCACTGGTTCTTCCACCCCTTGTTTCAATTCCTGCCATAGCGTGGAGTGTTGTGTGAGGAGGTCTCCTAAACTCAGGGTCACTGGGGTGGTCACTAATGTCACGAGGAGGTTGTTGGTTGCTTGCCTCTCTCCTAGGTTTGTGCTCCTTGGCCATGATCTTGACTATGAGACTGGCCAGCCCATGGCATCTAAACTTGGCTAAGTTGGCGTTGCCTGTGGCATGGGTGCATCTCTCGATCTTGGTCGTGCAAGTGAGACTAGTGTGCTTACACTAGAGAGGTCCTCAATCTCGTCCTCTGAGACAAGTTCAGCATCCTTAAGGTGCTCCTGGGCTTCTTTTACCCACTCCTTAACCTTGGCTATTGCCTTGAGTTGGCGCGGAAGGGGACACTCCCCTACCTTGGCACTCCCTTTCTTTGCCATCTTTGGAGCGGTAGTTTCTGCCTTTGTATTCGTGACTATCTTGCCGGTCACTAGCATTATTGCACCCTCAGTCTTAAGAGTGACCTTTGCATCAATATTTTTCCTCCTTCTCCATTGGCGCTTTTTTCCTATTGAGGTTGCATCTACATTGCTGGGTCATGGCAATGATATTCCCGCTTGCTTATCTGCTCTCTGGTCATGACATGCAGTGGGATGGGTGTGTCCTCACTGTCAAATGTCTCGACTCCAAAAAGCCCCAAGGGCATTGAGGGCACATTTTCCGGTTTAGGGGATGGCTTCTATCTAAGATAATCAGCAAAGAGGTGAGTGATGCCACACTCGACACATATGAGGTCAGCTTTTTCCTTATTTAGTTGTTCTCTCTCTGGATAGCATGATGATATGTGGCCCATGTGACCCCAAGTCCAACATGAGATTGGTCAGCCCTGTTAATCGCCTTCCCTTGCCTCTACCTAACGCCATAACTGGTACCGGTCGATAGTCCATCAGAATTGGGTTGCCCTCTTCATCATACGAGACAAAAGGGCTTATGTATGCTTTGTCTTTGTTAGGCTCCTCCACGTAATGGACTGGAGTATCACCCGGTGGATGGGTCACATAGGGTCTTGGTGGCTGGGGCATGCTTGTCAGGTTGATCTCTATCTTAAGGATGGCGGGCTTTGCATCATTTGGTGATGGAAGCATCAGCTGCACTCCTTTTCCAAGGAAATTTGGCGGCCTGTTCCTCCCTAGGTACAACGGGTTGTACTTCTCAACATAGGGGAATCTCCTAGGCAACCTACAGTGCATGGCATCGCGGCCAAATCTACCACAGTTTCCACAAGGCCTAAGATCTTGGCACTCTATCGGGAGGTGACTGCCACCACAATGCACGCATTGGACGTGTGGTCGTGTTGGTATCCTCACCAATTCTTGCAATCATGCTAACTCCATCCTTACCTTGACTATCTCCTAGCCTTGTTCTGCACTCTTCCCCCTGTCCTGCCTGCTAGGAGTTGATTTCTTACTAAAGGAGGTAGTCTCCACTGAGGTCCTTTGACTGATATTATTGTAATTTGAATTTCAAGAGCTCGTCTCTCTCAGCTGGTCATCCACCCTAATTGCTTCATTGAAGACCCTTGCCAGTACATCTTGCTACAGTCTAGAGTTACCTACCAAAGCCTTGCACAACTCCTCACTGTGAATTCCGTTCATGAACACGGTGGAGACTGCTCTTTCATTTAGTCACTCATTCGTGGGGATTCTCTTGAAGAGGCCACTATGCACATGAGTGGCATAGTCTCTTATGTCCTCCTTGTCTTTTTTTGACTGACATTCATCAATCGGACTATGAGGTTATCAGAGTATCTCACTTCCACGAATCTCTTAATGAAGAGATATTTTAGTCAAGCAAAGTTTGCTCACTCTGCTGTGTCTAAGCTAGTATAGCATGTCCTACCCTTATCACCTAAGCAAAGTTCAAAGGCTTGGGAGTATTGTACAAGGTCTGTGAGACCTTTGGCCTCACAAACTGCTCAACAAAACTGTAGGAGTCACTATTGGGCTGGTACTTGTCTAAATGTTTAGCTAATGTAGGGATTTTTGATTGGCTCTTCACCCCTTGAGTAATTCCTAGGCCTGAGAGTAGCAAGGTTGCTAGTGCTGCCACACTTTGTTCAGCAGCCATGTTGTCCATGAGATGCTTGGTCATAAGCTCGCTCAACATGAGTTCTGCCTCTAGTGCTCTCTCTCTCTCTCTGTGCATTCGGTCCCACCTTGCTTTTGCTGGCAAGCTGGCTCAGCACATGTCTGTTATCATATCAAGCTCATACTATTCTCCTGTTAGTATGTATGACCGACATTAGCCATGTCCAGCTATATCAGCAAGTGTAATAAGTCGGTGGTCTTAGACCCAGTGTGAATGGTCCTACGGACCTTAGTACTATTGTATATACTTACTCTATGTATGTGGTTAAGTGAGTATGAATCAATGAAGAAGATGAGAGCATGCTTGCTCCTTAATCTACCTCTACCTCTCTCAATCTCAACATGGTATCAGAGCCATGCTAGGCGGGCTCTCTAAAGCAGAAGGAAGTCAAGAAGACTTGCAGGAGTTGAAGATCAGGACTTCTCAAGATCAAACAGGCTGCCATTGTTTCTCCAAGGTATGCATTTGTTCATGTGAGACTCTATGCTTCATGGCAGTAGTGAAGACTTGCCTGGGAGTCTTTGGGAGCATCCTTGAGCACATTTGAGTTCTCGTCATCATCATTATCATCAATAGTAGCTGGTGGTCCAGGATCTAAAAACAGTGTGACTGCGCTTGTTTATGTTGATGCCTTCATGGTCTGCAAATCATCAACTCCATCATCCATAGACTGACACACAACTTGTCTATGCTCTTTGGAAGGTCATTGAAGTTCTGGATATGTTAATACTTGATCATGGACTCATTAATGAGCTTGAAGGACTGTTCACAGATCTGGAATAAACAATGGACTGCTATATACAAGTAACATATAGCAGGTATGCATCTCTAACATGAGTCAGGAGCATTCAAACATGCTCAAAAGCATCATTGAAGCACATGTATATACCAGGAAGACATATAGACTTGAGGTCATGCATTGGAGCTGGAATTATCTGAGATCTGTGAATTTATGATAGGCTGAAAACTGTCATAAACTGTCATCAATATATACTCATTGACCTTGAAGAAGTACATGCCTTTGTTACCTACATGGAGTTGTATGTGTTAGATATGATCAATGCCCCACCCTCATTAGGTGCTACCAATGATCCATGGTGCTCAAAGTTGTAAGGCCCCCATTATGAGGAGAAGCCAAATGTGAGCCCGGACATTGGTTGAGTCCTGACTTGTATATCAGATGAGGTCTATGTGACCGGATGGCAAAAAGGTGACTGTTGTGGGTCTAATCTTTGGGTTAGACGGAGTGGTTAAGCTGGTAGCAACTCGAGGCACATTGCATTGAGTTGTGTGGTAAGGGAGTTAAAAGGGGCCCCTATTGTGGGGTCCGGGGGCCGCGGAAGCGGCCCCTGGCTGGGGGGTCCCAGGGGGGCCAGCGGCCCCCCTGGCGGGGGTCCGGGGGCAGCGCCCCCGGCCCGATGGTAAAGGGAATATTCCCTGGAATATTCCCTGGCCGACTTGTGGAGGCTCATATGGTAGGTCGGTCAGCAGGCCGACCTAACGACCTTCGCGGGCTATAAAAGCTAAACCCCTTCGCAGCCATCTCACACTCATCTTTCACCCAGTCAGAGTTGTTGTTCCAGCTAGCCTTAAGCTCTTCACCTATCTTCTGTCTAGATCGCCATCTAAGCTTCATTCATTGGAAGCGCACGGGTGGACAGAGCCATCTTTGTATCAGTTGTTTGGAGTTAAAGAATTTTACTGATTCTCCTCTTATCTGTTGTGTACTCTCTATCTCTTTCTCAGATTCTGTTCGCTGCGCCGTGTAATATTTTACATGGTATCAGAGCCCAGGGGGCTCTAGAGATCGGAGAGAGTGCAAGAGGCAAAGGCTTCAACAGCAAAGAGAAACGATGTCGACTCCGGGAAGCAGTTCTGGCGCATCAGGAAGCGGTGCAGGAGGTGGTGCTGCTGTACCGGCTATTCAAACACTGAGGATTCGTCCACCAACCTTCAGCGAAGGCAAGTTAGATGGTACAAACTACACCTTGTGGAAGTTCAAAATTACTACTATCCTTGATTCTTATGAGCTTCTGGAGACTGTGCTGGGGACTGACGCAGAACCACAGCCTACCCCCGACCCATCAAATCCTAGTGTGATGATTCCTCCGAATGCAGATCTTCTACGAGCTTGGAAACGAAGGAATGCAGATGCATTGTGTGCCTTAGTTACAAGCTGTTCTGACAGTGTTTTGACTCTGATTCAGCATACAACCAAAGCGTCAGAGGCTTGGAATGTACTAAGGAGTCAGTATGAAACACGAAACCAAACAAGGATTCAAAACTTGGAGAATCAACTAGCAGCGGAGAAGTTTGCTGAAGGAGAGACGGTTGAAGCATTCATCACTCGGATTAAGAATCTGCGCGACCAGATGGCTGGCGCTGGGATACAAAAGACTAGCGAAGAGCTAGCTCGGAGGTGTCTTCGGATTTGTCCACAAAAGTTTGATGGACTAGTAACTGCCCTTAATACTCAGGTGAGACCTCAAGCTTTGACTTTTGAGGAGTTTTGTGCATTATTAATGGAGGAGGAGTTGAGGCTGAAAGCCCGAGAAGGAAGCAACAATGGAGATGCTGCATTCTCTGCCAATGCAAAAGGCAAAGGTGTTTCCTCCACCAAAAATGATGGTGACAAAAAGAAAAAGGGCGGCAAGAAGAAGTTTCAAGGAGAGTGCTTCTACTGTAAGAAGAAAGGACATGCGATTGCAGATTGTCGTGTCAAGAAGGCAGATGAAAAGAATGGTACCCTTAAAACTAAAGGGAAAGAGACAGCCAATACGGCTGAAGCAGAGTTGGAATTATTCATGGCGACCATTGAGGAAGTGTGCTCCTCGGCGCAAGAAGAATCTACCACTGACTCTTGGGTGTTGGATAGTGGGGCCTCCCGTCACATGACCAACAAGAAAGGTCTATACAGTTCTATGCAGCCTCTACAAGAATCCATCACTGTGACGGTTGGAAATGATGCTAAATGCCCTGCTGCGGGCACAGGTACTATTTCTTTTGTTGCTGCAAATGGTGAAGTCAAAAAGCTTTCAAATGTGTTGTATGTTCCCGAAATCAGAAGAAATCTCTTATCAGTTGCTGCCATAACTGATCTTGGTCATGAAGTGAGGTTCAAGAAGACAGGTGCAGAAATTATTGATAGTGCTGGCACAATTGTTGGCAAAGGAGAAAGAAGGAACAACCTGTATGAGCTAAGTGCTCTTACAGCCACCGCTGGAGTGGGCACAAGTAAGCTTTGGCATGAAAGGTTTGGACACATCGGATTTGCAGTATTGAAGGAGATGCAAAAGCAAGGTATGGTTGCTCACCTACCTACAATAACTGAATTGAAGGAACCATGTGAAGCTTGTATGATGGGCAAGCAACAGAGAAAGGCATTTCCACAAGAAAGCAAGAATAGAGCACATGCTCCTCTAGAGTTGGTGCATGCTGACTTGTGTGGTAAGATGCCTACACAGGCCTTGGGGGGATCTTCTTATTTTATGTTGATTGTCGACGACTACAGTAGGAAGATGTGGGTGTACTTCCTTCGTGATAAGGCTCAAGCTTTTGGTAAGTTTAAAGAATGGCTAATACTTGTTGAGAATGAAACAGGGAAAAGTGTGAAGAAATTTAGAACAGATGGTGGTGGTGAGTTCAACTCAAAGGAGTTTGAAGGCTTTTGCAAGAGCAAAGGGATCAAGCGCCAATTGACGACGCCTCACACACCTCAGCAGAATGGTGTTGTGGAACGCAGGAATCGTACCATTGTGGAGATGGCAAGATGCATGCTAAAGGGCAAGGGATTGCCTAACCATTTTTGGGCTGAAGCTGTTAATACTGCAGTCTACATTCTAAATCGGAGCTACACAAAGGCTCTCAAGGGAAAAACACCTCATGAGGCTTACACTGGTAAGAAACCATCTGTTTCACATTTCAGAATTTTTGGATGTGAATGTTATGCACATGTTCCAGATGAGAAGAGAAACAAGTTACAACCAAAAAGCAGAAAATGTATCTTCTTGGGTTATAGTGATGAGCAGAAGGCTTACAAGTTATATGACCAAGAGGCAAAGAAGATCATCGCGAGCCGTGATGTGGTGTTCAAGGAGGAGCCGCATACAGTGGAGGAGGAGAAGGCAAGGTCTTCCACTTTATCATCAAGCGAAGAAGTAGTCCACTATGAACCTGTCCCGAGAGCTATCCCTATCCTTAAGGAGGAGGAAGCATCATCTTCAGATGATGAGGAAAAAGTTCACCAACCTGACATCACCCCACCGGAAAAGCCATTGCCGCGTTGGGTGAAGCAGCTCTATGACCACAATAATCCTATGCCTGCATCTGTTGAGGAGAAGGCAGACGGACCAAGGAGGTCTCAGAGAATAGAGGAGCAAAGGAGGGCTTCTGCTCACATAGTCAACATGGCCTTGATGGTTGAGATTATGAGAGAAGTAAAGGAGCCAACTGACTTAGAAGAAGCACTTGCAGATCCATCATGGAAGGCTGCTATGCAGGCGGAGTATGACAGCATAATGAAGAATGACACTTGGGAGCTAGTGGATCGGCCAGCAAAGCGGAAGATTATTGGCACCAAGTGGATCTGGAAGGTAAAGTACAAGGCTGATGGTACCTTAGAAAAGTACAAAGCTAGACTGGTTGCCCAAGGATTTTCACAAGTTGAAGGGTTTGATTTTCAAGAGTCATTTGCCCCAACTGCCAGAATGACCACTATTCGCACGGTACTTGCAGTGGCTGCCCACAAGAAGTGGCCAGTGTACCAAATGGATGTTAAGTCAGCGTTCTTAAATGGTGACCTCAAGGAGGAGGTGTACGTGGCTCAGCCACCAGGGTTTGAGGCCCCCCATTCTGAGAACAAAGTGTGTAAACTAAAGAAGGCATTGTATGGGCTGAAACAAGCCCCCAGAGCATGGTACCAGCGGATAGATAGGTTCTTTTTAAACCTAAACTTCAAAAGATGTGCCTCAGATGCTAACTTGTATGTTTACAGGGATGGTAAAAAGTCTGTAGTGATTGTCCTATATGTGGACGACCTTCTTATTACAGGTGACTATGAAGATATGATCAACCAAACTCGAAAGGCTTTGAGTTTTGAGTTTGAAATGACAGACTTGGGCTTGCTGCACTATTGTTTGGGGATTGAAGTCTGGCAAGAGCCAGGAAAGATCTTCATCTCTCAGAAGAAGTATGCATGGGAGATCTTGAAGGCATTTGGCATGACCGAGTGCAAGGAGATAGCTACACCTATGGAGGTGAATGTAAAGTTATCCGTTGAGGATACATCAGCACTAGCAGACATTGGGAGGTATAGGAGGTTGGTCGGCAGTCTAATCTACTTGTGTAACACCAGACCAGATATCAGTTTTGCTGTTGGTGTTTTGAGCAGGTTCTCAAACAAACCTCATGAGAGTCATTGGAAGGCTGGGATGCGGGTGCTCAGATACTTGAAGAAAACTCTTGACTATGGTATCACATACAGTTTCGGAACTTCTCTTGTGGGGAACTGTGACTCAGATTGGGCAGGAGACATTGATTCCAGGAAGTCAGTTTCTGGTT
Organism: Lygodium microphyllum; assembly: GCF_053477565.2. Classification (NCBI taxonomy): domain Eukaryota; kingdom Viridiplantae; phylum Streptophyta; class Polypodiopsida; order Schizaeales; family Lygodiaceae; genus Lygodium; species Lygodium microphyllum. The sequence continues at coordinate 33,798,497 of NC_141143.1, read as the reverse complement.
ATTGTTTCTCTTTGGGTTCATGAATTTTCTCTTGGATTAGTAAGAAGCAACCAACAGTGGCATTGTCTTCTACCGAAGCAGAGTACAAGGCAGCTTGTTTTGCTGCATGTGAGGCCGTATGGTTGAGAAGGATTCTATGGCATATGGGAGTGCAGGATGAAGAACCAACTGTGCTGAGATGTGACAATCAGAGTTGCATCGCCATTGCCAAAAATCCAGTGTTTCATGCACGCACCAAACATATAGAGATCCAGTATCACTATGTGCGTGATTTGATGGAGGATGGGATAGTGGAATTGGTCTACTGTCCAACAGAGGAGAATGGAGCAGATATCTTCACCAAAGCACTTACGAAGGATCTGCTTCAAGTTCATCTTCAGAGACTCGGCATTGGGCCGAGGAGATAGTTCACCTATGGGTGGACATTGAGGGGGGGTGTTAGATATGATCAATGCCCCACCCTCATTAGGTGCTACCAATGATCCATGGTGCTCAAAGTTGTAAGGCCCCCATTATGAGGAGAAGCCAAATGTGAGCCCGGACATTGGTTGAGTCCTGACTTGTATATCAGATGAGGTCTATGTGACCGGATGGCAAAAAGGTGACTGTTGTGGGTCTAATCTTTGGGTTAGACGGAGTGGTTAAGCTAGTAGCAACTCGAGGCACATTGCATTGAGTTGCGTGGTAAGGGAGTTAAAAGGGGCCCCTATTGTGGGGTCCGGGGGCCGCGGAAGCGGCCCCTGGCTGGGGGGTCCCAGGGGGGCCAGCGGCCCCCCTGGCGGGGGTCCGGGGGCAGCGCCCCCGGCCCGATGGTAAAGGGAATATTCCCTGGAATATTCCCTGGCCGACTTGTGGAGGCTCATATGGTAGGTCGGTCAGCAGGCCGACCTAACGACCTTCGCGGGCTATAAAAGCTAAACCCCTTCGCAGCCATCTCACACTCATCTTTCACCCAGTCAGAGTTGTTGTTCCAGCTAGCCTTAAGCTCTTCACCTATCTTCTGTCTAGATCGCCATCTAAGCTTCATTCATTGGAAGCGCACGGGTGGACAGAGCCATCTTTGTATCAGTTGTTTGGAGTTAAAGAATTTTACTGATTCTCCTCTTATCTGTTGTGTACTCTCTATCTCTTTCTCAGATTCTGTTCGCTGCGCCGTGTAATATTTTACAGTATGGTATGGGATATGATTGTTGAATGCTATAAGCATTGATATGAGCATTGAAAGCTCTTAAAAATTGAATTTTGAATCTAGAAACAAATGTATTCACAGGGTATTGGCTGATCATAAACAGTGAATGTATTATATGACATTGCCTCTTATAGATAGAGTGTCTGCGAATGCTTGTTTGGTCATGTATTGATCTATACACACAGTGGCATATGTATGAAGTGGTTTGAGGATCTATTGGGCTGAAATACATCTTGGTTTGATAGTTTATTGGCTGCATATAATTTGTGAGTAAATTTATGTCACTTGTACTTGCTGGATATGCACTGTTGTGTACCCGTATGCTTATGATTGGACTGCCACATGTACCAATAGATATTTTGGAGGGTTTGGAACATGTATGACATGTATACACATTGATTTTGGCCTTGAAATTGCTACTAGTTACTCACAGTTTATAGTTTTCAGACTATATGTATTTACTCTGGCAGTGAGGTTGCAGGAGTTTAAGCTGAAGAAACTCCATAGCATATGTATTGATTGTTATGCTTATGAGTTAGACCACTAGTTTGTGGACTATTTTGAGCTGTCATTGAGCTGAAATACCCTGGTTTTTTACTGCAATTAATTGCAGAAAAATTTCATAAACAGTTGAGGATTGAACTTGGTCAGTCATACTTGTTGGTTTGCAGGAATTCCAAGCAGTGACTGAATAGTGTCCTGGTACAACATGGCTAATGTAGAGAGGATTGACAACATAACCCAGATAGTGGGGGAAAAGCTTGACATTAACAATTATGCCATATGGAAGTTCCACATGGAGAACTTCTTAATAGGGAAAGGCTATTGGGAGTTGGTGATTGGAGCGGAAGCTGAACCTGAGCTCCCAGATCGACCTACGGATGATTAGAGACTATTACACCGATCTTGGACAGAAAGAGCTCGTAGAGTCTTGCATTGGCTCTCTTTATGTATCTCAGATGCCATGGTAATGCAGATAATGAATTGCAGCTCTCCTAAGGATGCATGGGACATTTTGGTTAAGTATTATGGCACAACCACAAGTGCCAGGAAGATACAGTTGAAGCAAAAGTTCAACAACATGGACAGGAAGAGCAAATCTATACAGGATTATGTCACGAAGGTTAAGACCATTGTGGATCAGTTGGCATTTGTTGGTTCACAGGTTGAAGATGAAGACATGGTTGCTATGATTTTGAATGGCTTGGGGCCTAAGTATAAGTCTTTTGACACTTCTGTGTCTATGCGGGCTGAAATGCTTGATTTCAATGAGCTGGTTGCATTGCTTATCCATGAAGAGGTTAAGCTTGGATTGGCTGTAGGATCTAGTAGTTCTAAAAACAAGGATGCAATTTTCTATTCCAATCAATGTGGCCGTGGAAATGGTGGTAGAGGCTATGGATTTGGCAGAGGAGGCCAACAAAATGCATCCTATGGTAATAACAACTAGTAGGTATCGAATGCAAGAAGTGGTGGAAACTTTAGAGGCATGGGGAGATCTAGCCCTAGAGGTAGAGGCTCTTGGCAATAGCTGCGTCCATCTGACAATCCGAACAAGGATAAGGATTGTCATTACTGCGGGAAGTATGGGCATATTGCCAAGGACTGCTGGAAGAAGTAGGGCAATCAGAAAGGCAAACAACATGGACATTTTGCTACATCTAGTCAGCAGATGATACTTCAAGAGATAGATTGTTTGCCATGCAGTATGTAAAAGACAAAGTTGTTGAAAAATGCATTGATGATGCAGTTTGGTACATTGATTCAGGGGCATCAAACCACATGACTCCTCATGGTGATTGGTTCACTGATATGGTGGCTAAAAAAAATGGTTATGTCTGTACATGTGATAACACGCAGCATAGCATTAAGCATAAAGGCAAAGTGCCTCTTGTGGTTCATGATGGCAGAAAGAAAAATTTGCATGATGTATTGCATGTTCCTTCGATTACGAAGAACCTACTGTCTGTTGGTCGCAAAACTTGCAGGTTAGATTCAACAAGCATGGTTGCTTTATTGAAGAGTTTGGAAATGGATGCAAGTTGATAGCTCGCAGTCACAGGAATGGCAGAATGTTTACTCTTGATGCTACCTTGCCAGAGCTGAATTCAGCTATGTTTGCCCATGGTTCTGGCACTATCAGAGACTTGGAAATTTGGCACAAGAGAGTGGGGCATGTAAATTTGCAAAGGCTACAAATTATGCAGAAAAAACAGCTTGTTACAGGTTTACCCAAGTTCCAATATTCAGGTATTGGTCATGTATGTGATGCTTGCCAGTTTGGTAAGAAGTCAAGATTTCCATTTGTCAGGCATGTAAGGCACAATACACGTCTGTTGCACTTAGTGAACTCTGATGTTTGGGGGCCAGCCCATAATGCATCCATGGGAGGCTGAAGTATTATGTGACATTCATTGATTATTACAGTCGCTATACTTGGGTTTACATTATGAAGACAAAGGATGAGGTGTTTGCTATTTTTCAGCAGTTTAAAAAGCAGGTTGAAAAGGAATTTGACTATTATATCTCTTGCTTGAGATCAAATAGCGATGGGGAGTATGTATTAAATGAGTTTGACAACTTTTTGGCTCAAAATGGCATATGCAGGCAGCTTACCTGTAGCTACACTCCTCAGCAGAATTGGGTAGCTGAAAGAAAGAACAAGGTCTTGATGGAAGCTGCTTGTGCCATGATGAATGAGAAGAAGATGCCGCTCTATTATTGGGCTGAGGCTGTTATGACAGCCATGTATATCTTGAATCAGACTCCCACTATAGGTATTCATGAGATGACACCGTTTGAGAAGCTGTATGGCTATAAGCCTGATGTAAGTCACATGAATCGGACTCCCACTACAGGTATTCATGAGATGACACCGTTTGAGAAGCTGTATGGCTATAAGCCGGATGTAAGTCACATGAAAGTCTTTAGCTGGCTTGCTTATGTGCATATTCTAGATGAAAAAAGGAAGAAGCTGGATCGAAAAGTGCATAAGTGTGTTTTCATTGGATATTCGCAAGAGAAGAAGGCATACAAATGCTATGATCCCTCTACCAGGGAGACCTTGGTGAGCAAGGATGTTATTTTTTATGAGATGGGTTCTTCGTATGTATCACCGGCTACAGTGCCATCAGATATGCCTTCCACTCATGTATCCACAGTTGATATGTAGCAGAGCATTGCTATGACAGGACCTAGTAGTCAGACAGCATCCCCATGGACAAGGAGATTGAGGAGCTCACCATCCACTGACACCAGTATGTCAGTGAGGGGGAGATATGATGTCGCGGACAAAGGAAAAGATAAAGTTACTGAGGATGTATCTGGGATGATGACACCTGGTAGAATGACTTCTAGATATGAGTCTACTGACACTTTAGACAGTAAACTTGGTATTCCGACAGTCTATATGTCTGGCGCAAGGCAGAGCAGGTACATTCCACCTCATGAGAGAGGGGAATCGAGCAGTGCACCACAACTTAGGCACTCATAGAGGGTCAGATGCCCTGTTGACACGTTGACATGTAGTGGCTACACTGCAAAGCATTATGCTTACATGACAAAAGTGATGGAGATCAAAGAACCAGGTACATATGCTAAAGCAGTGGAAAATGAGAACTGGTGTGCAGCCATGGATGAAGAAATGAATGCCTTGGCTGAAAATAAGACATGGGATCTCGTGCCACTGCCTGAAGGAAAAAAGACCATTGGCTGTAAATGGGTCTTCAAAATCAAATGCAAGTCGGATGGTAGTGTGGAAAGGTATAAAGCCAGGCTGGTTGCTAAGGGGTATGCCCAATATTATGGACTTGATTATGAGGAAACATTTAGCCTTGTTGCCAAGATGGCAACTGTACGCACTGTGATTGCCTTGGCTGCTGCTAGAGGATGGAAATTACAACAAATGGACTTTAAGAATGCATTTCTTAAAGGTGACTTAGCAGACGATGTCTATATGGTTTAGCCAGAAGGGTATGTTCACCCTGATTTTCAACATTATGTATGCAAGCTAAAAAAGACACTGTATGGGTTGAAGCAGGCTCTGAGAGCTTGGCATGCTAGGATCAGTAACTACTTGCAGAGGTTGGGATTTACTGTTGGTAGGGCTGATCACAGCCTATTTACAAAGAAGACTGACAGTGGCTTGGTAGTGCTGGTTATATATGTTGAAGATTTGATCATCACTGGTAATGATGACTTGGGCATACAGCATGTAATGAAGATGCTGAAATCTGAACTTGACATGAAAGATCTTGGTGAGTTGAAGTATTTTTTGGGTATTGAGGTAATCAAGGCTGAAAATGGTTTATGGCTGATGCAGAAACATTATGCCATGGAAATGCTGAAGAAGTATGGCATGGTTGAATGCAAACCATTGGATACACCCCTTGATCAGAATGTCAAGTTGGACATTAGCACTAGAGCTGAAATTCAGGATGTGACTATGTACAAGCAGATGGTTGGAAGTCTGAACTATTTGACCATCACTAGGCCAGATTTGAGTTATGCAGTTGGGCTCATAAGTCAGTTTATGCAGAAGCCCAGGAAGCCAGATTTGAGTTATGCAGAAGCCCAGGAAGCTCATAAGGTATTTGAGAATGTGTCCCAACAAGTCCTACCCTGGAGGGTGGTCCTACTTCTAGTTCTTCTATCTTCTGCCCAACCAATCTAACTCCTAGAATCAAATGGGGTCCGATTTTAGGTGGTCTAACTGGTTTGGTCCGACCTCGACAACTATTCATGTGGTTCGATTTTAGTTTTTGGTCTGATCAGGTTACTTGGTTTGGTCCAATTGGACGGTTGGGTATGACCGTCAAAGAGTGTCCGATTGGACGCGTGGTCCGATAGGACCCAGGGTGGTAGTCTGACTCGTGGAGTTGGATGGTCTGATGCTCCCAGTTTTGACAATCCAACTATCCGACTCTAGGAATCGGACCAGGACACAGTGATCCACGATTGCGAACCCGACAATGCAATGCGATGATTTTTGGTTGATTTCTCCTAGCACTCGTCACGGCCCCCTATCATACCTTCTAGATCACATCAATGGCATATAAAGAAGATCCTTACGTACTTGGATCGGTCAAAAATACCAGGATCAAACTGCGTGATCTCCTCTGTGTGATCAATAGGTCTCTCTTTCTCTCTCTCACACACACACACACACACAAGCTCTCTCTTTCACTCTCAGTATGCAAAATTGAGCTTCTTTCCCCTGTCCTTAGGGTTTTAGGGTCCTGCCTTACTCAGTCCTTACCTCTCAACTCACCCTCCTTAGTCATTAGGCCTAGAAGCCTATATTTTTCCTTATTTTAGCCTATTATACAACAGCAAAAACCCTACTATGTGCTCACACTGTTTTGCTCCTATTCTACCTAAATGCAAACAAAAATTATAAGGCATTATTTCTACTTCTTTAACCTACTCATCTACACATCAGAAACCCAAAATACTTACTTGCATCAATGATTAAAATGCCTAAATCTCCTATCTACCTCAAGCTTCGGTTTGAAGATGAAACCCTTACTTCGATGCTTGATTTGAATGTGCAACTGCTCAAGCTTGAATCCATTGGTCCTAGCAACAGAACCAAAATGTAGAGGTGAGCGCAAGCTCTACCACCAAGACCCATGGAGATGTTGTTATTGATAAGAAATTATAGGTTACACCATGTGAGGAGGAGGAGAGAAATAGAAACAGATTTGTGGGACTGTTAGCATGGTTAGAAATACAAAGACAAGCAAAGAGAAAACTAAGGTTTCAACCATTGCCTAAAATAGTAGCAAGAAGAAAGGTTGCAGCAACACAACAACCAGGATCAATGGCACTACCCCCTAATCTAGCAAATCTCAAAGTCAAATTTGCAAACTTCAAGGGTGAGTCCAAAAAGGAAGAACTTGATGCCCATGTAGCTCAATTCATCACAAAACGGGAAGCAAGTGGACTAGGAGTAATGTATGGAGATGATGTGAAGAAGCAACAATTTGCTGCTACATTGAAGGGTAAGGCTATGAACTGGTTTACACAGTATGGTGCAGCCCATTTTGTTGATACACAAGCATTACAAACATCATTTCTGGCAAGATTTAGAAGGTGGAAAACACCCACTGATATTCTGAAGAAGCTTAAAATAATGAAACAGAAGAGGCTCCTTGTGGAGGATTATGCACAATAGTTTTTAGATTTGAATGGAAGACTTGCACCCAATGAAAGGTCAACCGATGAGATGCTAGGGGAATATTTCTGTAATGGGTTGAGGGAATCCTTGAGAATTGCAATAGCTAGTACAGACATTCCTGGAGGTGAAGGAGGATTTAATCAGTTGGTAATGGCTGCTAGAATAGTACAGAAAAGGTTGGGAATCATCAAACAGAAGAAAAACAAGAAGAAGAAGTATGACAATGATTCAGATTCAGATACAGATTCATAATTCAAACTAAAATTCAGAGTCTAACTCAGGTTCAAATTCAGAAGATGACAATTTAGATCCAAATTCTGATGAAAGGAAATTCGGAAGTAGAAGAAAAAAAGAAAAGAGAAGCAAAGAAGTAAAGCTAGGGGAAAGAAGGACAAAAATGGTAAGGGAAAGACAAAGAGCAAGTCTCAAAACCTGAAAAAACAAATTATTGCAACTCTGAAGAGTATGGAAATTTCAATATCTTAGAAGAAGGACAAACCATATTGTAACACATGCTAGAAGCATGGGCACACATATGATACTTGTTGGTATAATCCTAACAATAACAATAGGGCAAACCCAAGATAGCAAGTGCTAAGGGCAAGTGCATTAGCTGCAAATGCAATAGAACCAGACAGAAATAGAGCAATGGAAGGTCCACCTAGAAGATTTCAAGGGAGAAATAACTGGGGACCACCTAATCCTCAAGGAAATGGTAATCTAAATGATGACCCATGCACATAGTGTGGAGAAATGAATCACAAGCAGGTTCCAAATTGCTCATTGTGGTGTAAACACAGAGAGGAGAGAGGTATTCCTATTATCAGATATAACAATTAGAGACCACCTGCACAGGCACAACAGAATAGGCCACCACAGGCTAATGTAGTCATTGTGGAGGAATCCAGGCAAGTTAATGAACCTGTGTTGCAGAAACAACAAGGGGACTATTTCAATGTATTGCATGTCCAGTGTGATTGTTCAAATTGCATACAGGTGGAGGAGATTCTTGAAAAATCAGCATCAGTACTTGTCATTACAAGATCAGGTGCACAATATGTAGCTGAACCTGTTATATCTTATAAAGAGATGAAGCACCCTCATTATTGGGAGAATCAAAGACAAGTCAGACATGGGTGTTTAAAGGAAATTCAAAAGAGTCAAAAAAGTGACTATGGTAAACAGAAATTGCAGCAGCAAATACTTGATATACAATTAAGTATTTAGGCGGAGATCCATCATCAAGAGATAAGGGAGGCTCAGTTGACAGCTAAAGTCTTGAGGAATACCACTATTACAATGGATCTGATTTTAATTTTGGTTCCTGAATTTAAAAGATAGGTACTCAGAAATTTGAGTGAGGAGGAAGAACAGGTGGATGAACCTGAAGCATGTAAGATTAAAGCTGAAGATGTGGATTACAAAGTACCCAAAATCACTATTAATTTTCAGGAATAGGAAATATAGGGGGCATTGCTGGATGAAGGTTCAAGCATGAATATTCACCTAAATTCTTGTATGCCAGATTGAAGCTACTTGAGCTTGAAGAAGCTCCTTTTCAATTGAAGATGGCAGATTAGAGGAGGATTCAACCTCTAGGAATTCTCCAAAATCAGTAGATTATTGTTTCAAGACTTACAATTTGAGTGAATTTTGTGGTTCTCAAAATGGATGAAGGAGACAGTCCTTATCCAAATTTGTTGGGAAGGCCTTGGTTTAAGCAGGCTAAGGTCTAACAGGATTGGGGAGCTGCTAAAATTACAATCACGAAGGGAAAGAAGAAAGTTCACATGAATGTGGTACCCAGTGCAACCTTGCTTAAAGAAGCCAAAGCCTTGTATGCACAGGGTATTAACATGGTGAAGGAAGTTGATGATGAAGAAGAAGATGCTTTCCTTAAAGTTAATGAATCAATTGTACCTATTTTGGATATAGATGTGGTCAAAATTCTGGAACAGTTCAAGGAGTAGAAGGAATCTATAATCTCTCAACAACAGAATGAGAGTAAACAAGAAGATTCAAAAAAGGAAGACATAAACATGAAGTTGTCTGAAGCAAATTATTCAAGTTAAAAAGGCTTTTGAGGAGCAGATGGATAAAACAACAAGAGTCCAAGAAGATGATTTACAAGATCTTAATTTAGGTTTTGCATAGAATCCTCAGATGGTCAAAGTTAGTGTTCATGTGGAAGGCCACTGTTAAAAATAGATCTCAATCAGTTATTACAAGAATTTAATGATATTTTTGCATGGACTTACACTAATATGAAAGAAGTGGATTCTAATTTTGTATGCACAGGACTAACCTTTAAAAAAATGCAATGTCCCTATTATTTCACAAAGATATAGGATGAACCCAAAATATGCAAAGGCTATCAAGGAGGAATTGGATAAACTACTGAGAGTGGGGTTTATTTATCCTTTAGAGAAGGTGACATGGTTATCACCTATAGTGGTGGTGCCAAAGAAGAATGGTAAACTCAGAATGTGTGTTGACTACAGAAAACTAAATGCAGTCACTATAATTGAACCTTTCCCATTACCATTTTAGGATACTCTATTGGATGCAGTTGCAGGTCATCAGATGTATAGTTTCTTGGATGGATTCAATGGTTACAATCAGATATTGATGGTAGAAGAAGACAGAGAGAAGATTGATTTTGTTACAAAATGGGGAGAATATTCTAGTAATGTAATGGTATTTGGCTTGAAAAATGCTCCACCTATATTTCAAAAATGGGTACAAGAAGTCTTTGCTCCGTACTTGACAACATTCATGAGAGTCTTTCAAGATGATTTTAGTGTGTTTGGGAAGGTTGTGGATCACCTTAATCAACTCAGATTATGCTTTGAAAGATAAAAAATGGCTAAGCTGAGTCTTAATCCAGCCAAATGTGCTTTTGCTGTTAAAAGAGGGATCTTACTAGGGTATATCATTTCAGAAGAAGGAATGCAGGTTGATCCCAAGAAAGTGGCAGCTATTCAAAAGGCCAAGGCAGTAGTAAACTTGAAGGAATTGAGAAGATTTGTTGGACATATCAAGTGGCATAACAGATTTCTAAAATATTTGTCTCATGTTTGTGTTCCATTGACCAAGTTGACCAAGAAGGATGTGAAGTATGTTTGGACAAAAGAATAGGAAAAAGCATTCACATTACTGAAGAAGATGTTATAAGTAACACCAATAATGTAGCCGCCTGATTGGAGTTTACCATTCCATGTGTTTGGAGATTCCTCTAATATTGCAATGGGAGCTATGTTAATGCAAAAAAAATAGAAAGACTAGTTTAGACCAATTTATTATGCAAGAAAGGTCATGACAGGAGCAAAAATAAATTATTCTATACTGAAAGGGAGTGCTTGGGAGTTATCTTTGCACTGAAAATTTTCAGACATTATTTGTTGTGCAATTCAATAATAATTCATGTTGATAATCAGGCATTGATCTATTTAACACAATATTAGTGAGTTTGGGAATCTCCCAATTCCCATTTTTTGAATACTAAAAAGGTGGCACTTGGATAACATGCCCATAAGTTTCTCAAAACCATATGATGTGACCTATCATTGGAAAGTGCTTGAAAAATGGAATCTATTGAGCTATAGAGCGCTCAATTTGGAGTTATAGTGTTCAAGTTATGAAAAATCCAAAGATTTGACCAGGTGTCCTAAACTTATGGAAAATTCCCATATTTCCCAATATGGTGTTATTTGGTGAACAAACCACAACCAGTAGGAAGGTTGGCCAGATGGACTCTCTTATTACAAGAATTTGATTATTCCATTGTGCAAACTTGGAAGAGAACACTTGATTATTGCTGATTATTTAAGCAGATTGGAGTCGGGAGAACCTCCTAAAGGATAACAAATTATTGACCTGATGCAGATTTATTTTAGATTCGGGCAACCAAGTCACATGATTGGTATGAACATATGCTTAATTACCTTATTGCAAGCATATTCCCTAAGGGAATCACAAAAGACTACATGAGAAAGATGGTATTAAGAAGTGCAACCTATTTAGTAATTGGAGGATATATGTACAAGAGAGGAGTGGATTAGATTATCAAAAGATGTGTTCCTGACAGTCACAGCAGCAAGTAGCAGTGTTAATTGAAGCTTATACAAGAAGTTCTGGCGGTCACTTTTCAGGTGACATAACTAGTAGAAAAATATTTCAGAGTGGTTTATGGTGGCCAATAGTAATCAGAGATTCATATTAGTATGCTATGGTCTGTAATAGATGTTAAAGGGATGGATATCCAAGGAATCAAGACAGAATGAGGTAGCATCCTATTTTTCCATTGGGTCCTTTTGAGAAGTGGGGAATGGATTTTATGGGTCCATTCAAGCCAGCAGCAGAACTTTCAGGAAACAAATATATTTTGGTTGCTACAGATTATTGTACCAAATGGGTAGAAGCTATTGCATTAAAGGATAATAAGGCAAGGAGTGTGGCCTATTTTTTGTACAATAACATAATGACCAGATTTTGCTACCCAATGGAACTTGTATCAGATTAGGGAGTCCATTTTCTTAACAAGGTGATTAAAGTTTTGACTGAAACTCATATGATTAACCATAAAACTTCCTTAGTATATCATCCATAGGCCAATGGATTAGTTGAGAGCAGTAACAAAATTTTGGTTGAAATTCTTAAAAGGACTGTTTCAAAAAACAAGAAGGATTGGGATCTGAAATCGAATTCAGCAATGTGGGCTTTTAGAATAGCCTTTAAGGTCAGTACAGGACTCACATCATTCAGATTGGTCTATGGCATGGAAGCTATGATGCCAATGGAGTTCATAGTAACCATCTTTGAGGGTGGCAGTTTCAAATGGACTAACAGAGGAGGATTCACTTAAACAGAGATTGGAGTAGTTGATGTCTTTGGATGAAGACATATTTCACAGTGCTTATGTGGCTACTTTGATTCAAAATAGAATATTTACATGACTGAATCAGTACTTGAAGAAGAAAAAATTCAAACATGAAAATTTGGTCTTAATGTATAACTCTAAATTGGGCAAGCATCCTGGCAAATGAAAACTTTGATATGTGGGACCATACATAATTTTTAAGGACTTAGGGCAAGGAACATTTCAGTTGGCTGATTTGGAGGATAAATTGTTGGCTAAACATGTGAATGGTTTTAGACTAAAGTTTTTTTTGCTCAATAAGTTCCAAGATGCTAATTTGAATTTGGTGGGAGTGGACACAAATTCATTTTCACACATATCCTTTCATGATGTCGTGAATATTGACCACAGCCAGTATGCAATTATAAAAAGGAACATTGATGATGCAAAATGTCAAATCTCCACATGTATGAAATGTTAAATCTCCACATGTTCTGAAAAGTCAGAGGGTGGTGTATTGACTAAAAATTGGGCTATTGTACCTGTTGGGGAAGTGTAAACTTCTGTGCAAGAGGAGAATGTTATTTCAGATGTTCAGTTTACAAAAGTGAATGTGATTGATACTCAGACAGATGTCAATGCAAAATATATTCAAAAAATTGATGAATTTGTTCTCCAAGAGTTGAGGAGGAAAGAAAAAATGATGTAGAGATTGAGAAATCAATTCAATCAGTTTTAACTAGTATTCAGGCAAATCAGAATTAACAATCAGGAATGTAATCAGATGGATAGAGTATATGTTGTGTATTTTGTGTAAGTTGGATTTTGTCCAGCCACTGCACTTTACACTTTCTCGAGACCTAGATAAAATTCTCTAGATTGCAATGAAATCAAGGGATTTTGTGGGATCAGGTCCACTATTTTGGGAAAATAGTAACCACCAGATGTGCCAATGTTAAAGGCATAACCTAGGAGTTCCTTATTTAGTTTTGTAATGGTATTTTAAACCTTTCTCTTGATCATATGTGAAAAGTCACGAGTAGACTATGAGTCTCTTTGGGGAAGTTAGAAGGAGGAGTCGTGAGATTTCTGTATGTCTATTCACGTCAGGAAAATAGATGAGCCTGTAAATGATGTTGTGATTACGAAGAAACATAACAGATTTCTCTGCATGTGTTTTTCTCTATCTTCAAAATTGTAATCTGTTTCATTAAATCGATTATCTGAATTGCATAATGGAGTCTATGTGATAAAAAATGAGCCTGTTAATGGAAGGAATGATTCAAAATTAATGTTTAGAACAAATAGATTAGTCAGGGTTGAAAACATATTGGACATGTTTATTATAGGGGAAACTATTTACTTTGGGTAAAAGTAGGGGAAGCTTTTAGGCCCCTAACACTTGATGCCAGATTGACTTGCTTCCTCTCTCAAGCACTCAGATAGCTCCACGATTCTTGATGCAACCTCAAGCATCCTCCGCCTCTAAGCTCCATCCTCCATAGCCGCACATGAGACAAGAGAAGAGAAGGAAAGAGGAGAGAAGAAGAAGAGAGGAGATGGTGGATAGATTCACCTCCTTGATCCCTTACCCTCACACACTCACTCCCTCACACTCTCACACTTCCTCCCTCAAGCAAACACAAGCAAGCAAAGAGAAGAGAAGGAGAGAAGAAGAGAGTCCACTTTGCCACACAACAAAAGAATGAGCTCTCATTCATCTTTTGAACTTTATATACAAAGCCCTAAATCCCATTTGGGTGGTCATCCCCTTATCCCCTTTTTTTACATGGCAGGCCATGGCCTAGGCCCTTTTTCCCGTTGTCTTCCTATCTTCCTAGCTTCCTTCCTACCGCCATCTTCTTTTACAATTTGTATGGGTGAGAGCCCAGTGCTTTTAAAATAAATCATGGTGCGCCTTGTGCTCTTTTACAAAAGTAATATTGACTTGCACTTTTTCTTGTGCGCTTTTCTCCTTGATTTAGGACTTTTTAGCACTTCTTGTGTTTCCATATTTTTCTTGGTGCACCTTCATCTTCCATTTCACTTTTGCCTTGGCCTTGTCCTCTGCTTTAGAGTTTCTCAATTTTCCACCTTGTTTGTCTGAGGGTTAACAATCCACCACTAATTGTGGAGGAAGATTATTATAGTCAGATGGAGATGATAAGGAAATAAGAGGAGAACTGTGAAGAGGTGGGTAAGAGAAATCATAAAATGAAGATATTTGAAGGGATAATGATGATGGAAAAGAAGAGAAAGAAAGTAGAAAACTTTTAAGGGATTTTACTAGAAAAATAGAAGGAATAGGTGGGACAACAAGAGTAGATTCAATAGGAGTAGGCGAGGACATAAGATCTGTAATAAATGGGCATGTGATAAAAACTAGAATTTGAGGAAAATTTGCAAGGGTAAAAGATAAAAGAGGGATACTATCTGGATTAGAATTGATGATGGCAACACACAAGGGTAACTAATAAGAAATTAGGAAATAAGATAGGGTATCATGAGGATCATATTTATAGATGAAACATCAAAAATAAAAAGTTGAAAAGAAATCCTCAATGAATAAGGGATTGTTAGCAATATGGTTCAACACTTGGGATCTCAATGGCTAAATATCCGACTTATGAAAGACACTCCATCGATGGTGAGGATCGAGAACATCATCCTCCAAAGGAGGATGCCAAGCATAGCCTCTACTCCACAATGTTTGATGATGATAATTCTTCAAGCTATCAACCAAAGTCATTTCAACAAAATGTACATACATGACTGCTTGCAAAATCACATCTCCTACATAAAGATTCATGTCCTCCTCATCAGGTATGTGCAAATCTCCTCAAAGATACATAAAATATAATAACTAAGTTTCATGAGAGATTAACTCATCAACAAATCTATCAAACATTGCTTTGAGTAAATATGTAGACCGCATGTTATGCCACCCATCCTCTGGAGGTTCCAAGTCCACATTACTCAAGAAAATGTACAACACAAAGCACTACTGTTGATATTGAATCATCCAGAAGAATGATGGAGGTGGCATCAATTCAGCATAGTGGACAAAGTCTTACAGAACACAATTCATATGCTATTACATGCACTCTACCTTGGCAGAAAACCCATCACACAATTTATCCTTATGTTGCAAATAATCTAGCTCTTTCTTAGAAGATAACAAAGAAGACATCACTGGGTTTGGAGGAGGAATAGAAAGAGTAGCAACTTTCTGATTAAGTTCTTCAATAAACTTCTTTTGCAACTCTACAATTTCTTGGGAATGCTGCAATTGGCCCTTACATATACCAATCTTACGAGTTGATTCTTCATTTCCTCAAGAGAGGCATTTTTCTCCTTGGTTAATCACACATTATCTTCCTCTAAAGTGGCAACCTTAGCTTCTAACTCCTTAATCATGACCTTCTATTATGAATCCATCAAAGTTGTAGCTATAGTCATTTGTGTATGGATATCCCTCAAAGCAATCTTTTCAGATTCTAAATCCTCCAGAGCTTTGCTAAGTTGATTGGTAGAATCCACCTTGTCTTGCAATGAGGTATACACTCGTATAGATTGTCTAAAGACAGTAAGTCATGGAAGTCTCCAAAGAAAATTGAACACCAAAAACTAGTCGTGAAAGGATAGATGTAGAAAGCATTGTTTGCAAGGAAGGAGGAATCTGCGGATCCAGTTGTCCTTCTTGTTGCGCTACAAAGAGGTTGGTGTACAAGACAAGAATGAGGGAAGGGAGCCATTAGACACTTTAGGTATCGGAATCTGTACCACATGGGTTGGAGTAGGGAGAGGATTAGAAGGACCCTATGTGCAGCGCTTCTTTTGAATGATTCTAACCGGGGGTACATATGCTAAATCTGAATTGACTTCCATAAGAGAAGAAGGAACAAAAGGAGATTGCTGCAAAAGTGAAATAGGATCAAGCACATGAATATCACCTAGGGGAGGTGCTAGCTAAAATGATCTTCTTTAGAAAAACCCCATAGGAAATAGTACTGAGTTGACCTTTCGTGACATGCTGAAGATGTTGATCCATTTTAGCCAACAAAAAGGTTTTCAAAATTAAGCTTACCCCCCTTTAGGATTCTGATAGATTTTGTGAAAATTTATCAGGTTAAACACTTTGATGCGAGCTTGCTCAGTCCTGAAGGAATTGGCATAACTGCTTCCATAAGGGAGAGGAAATATGTGCCACTGATACTCTTGAACTAGTGATAACCTTATTTGGTACCAAAGGAGTAGAGGTCTCCTTCTGCAACAAGGGAAGAATCTCTATAATGGATAATAAATGATTACCAATAGGCATAAGGGAAGTTGCAAAAGGCAAGAATAAGGCCTCATCAATAGAAGTAGCAGGGGATAAACAAAACTGATAGCCATAAACCAAGCGCAAAAGCTTCTTGTAAGTCTCTAGAAAAGAGTAATAGAGCTTTGCATCCACTAGAGGGAACTAGATTCATAAAGAGATGAAGACCTGCCTTTTGAATATAGTCACCATCCAAAAGAAGACAATAACATGGATTGGTAACAGTACATGTTGAATCACAAGTGAGGGTATGGAAGAAGATGCCATTTAGACCACAATCGACTATCCACACACACACAAACCAAGAAAAGGAGAAAGTATTCTTCCAAAACCTACACATACCACCACTGAGATAGATAACAAGAAAAAAAAAACAATAATAAAACTGACTAGACTACACCAGATCTCCCCAAGAATTTCACATCCTATGAAAATTTTGACATGACCTATTTACATATGCAATTGAAAGCTTCATGCTATGTATACATACATGCATCCAAAAACCCCATAATTAAACAATCAAAAGAAAAGAAAATTCCACACATATCGTATCCCAGACAACACAATACATAAATGAGGACTAAACCGTAGACTCGGACCATCAAAATAAATATAGATAGACAAGACCGATGTCTTTGACCAAGAAACCCCAGTCCCCATAAGCGTAAGGCCTATACCTATGGTGTGGTGAGGTGGGTGGGTGAAAAATACACAATTCATTTTTATTAGGTGACCAATTAACCATCGTTCATTATCAAATTATTCCATTAATACATGATGAGTCACATTCCCATCCCAACCCCCACTTAGACTAGCTTGATTGGACCAGACTAGGGGTCTCTATAAATGAAATCCATTTTTAAAAAATTAGATGATCTGCTATGCAAAGCATTGTTTGATGCTACAGTCACCACTACAAACCTAAGGGTGGAGTTTTTTTGCCAAGAATTTGAACTCATTAGGCAACATCATTAGAAAATTGTTTTTCATTGTGTGTGTCTTTGTGTTTGCATTTTTTCATGACACACAAGCATATGTAGATAGGCTAGGCACATTTTCTTCAATGCATCCATAATTTTTGTCTCATTTGATTGGTTACATCGCATGGATCTAACATTGCATGTTTTCTCAAAACGTGGATGATTGAGCACGAAGTCCTATTCCAAAGCATATTCTCGTTAGAGCACATTGCATGGAAGCTAAGGTTCTTTTGGTTATGACGAACATAGGTAAGATCATGAATATGGCTATATGGGATGTGACGAAAGATGCTAAAAAGTTTGCCATTATGACAATAAGTTAAAAGCTTAATGAACGAAAGCATTTTCAAGCATAAAGAAGGATATTCAAATATATATGGAATAAGGGAAACTCTCAAAATTTCCACATAGGAGGATAAATTTTTGACACGGTTTAAGGTGCTATTACTGATCAAATGCCATTTCTCGACTCATCAATATTAGCCAGTTGACATATTCTTAATCCCTCCCAAATTTCCTCTTCTGTATGGACACCTAAAGGGTCCATATTTGTTCTTATAGTACCATTAAACATCACAAGATCTTGAGGAATTATCCCTAACCTTGATCTTGAGTCATGGAGTCCACAAAAGTAATGTTGACTTCATTGAAAGTGATTAACCCACTAGTAGGTTTGACAATTCTAAAGAGAACTTGGACCAATGTTGATTTTCTACTCCCAGTTCTTCCTATAACACCTATCTTTTTCTACAAACTGATCCCTTTGATAACAAAATGGCATGATTGGTTGATAACGGGGACCTTGAAATCTGTTATGCTAATATGTCCTCTTTCAGGCCATTCTAGATATTGCAAACTACCCTCTATTACTAAAGGATCTTTAGTCGGAAGCCATGTCTATTACCCAATCCATTCAATTGCCACCAAGTACTCTGATTTTGTGCTACAATGGTGCAAAGAATAATAAGAGAGGAGTTTCAAAATAGTACAGTAATAAGCATTGCACATAGGATTCCAACTGCGATGGAGAGTGACAAGGTTATGGTTTTGGAGGAAGGTTTGCTAAAGGAATACGATAGCCCAAAAAAGCTGCTAGAGCAACCCTCAATGCTTTTTGCAGCTTTAGTTTGGGAATATACCACAAGATCTGAAGATTGACTACTAGATTGTTTGATTCTTCTTTCATGTGGTGGTGATGACTAACAAACAATCTATGAGTGATAAAATGAAAGCTTGAGGGTTCCTTTCTTGGCGGCATATTCCACAGGGTAGGTGACAATACGAATGACATGGCTAATGCTAATGACTGTCAGGGTGACGATGTGCCATCAAATATTGCAAGGATGGTGTGCTGGTGGAAAACACGAAAATAACGGCATTTTATGAACGTGATGGCGGCGGCACAAATACGCATGGCGACGGAATTATTGCAAAAACAATGATGAATAGGAGTTGACATTAGGATGACGAGACTATTTTCAAAGATGATGGATATGTTGAGTCACAACTTCAAGAACACAGGGCAGGTGGCATATTGCCAAGAAGGATGGTGAATACTATTCAAAGAAAGGCAACATCTTCAAAAATGAAAGATGGCAACATGATGAATCAACGACTTATTAAAAGCTTAGAAATCTTAAAGATTTTATTTTTACAAAAATATAAAAATGGAAGCTAACACATTAAAAAGCTTAAGGCTTTTTTCTTTTAAAGAAAAAAGCCAAAGATAGCCCAATGTGTATGTGTGAAAAACTATATAAGAGAGATGTGTGAGGCCCTTGCCTTGATCTCATCCTAATCCTTGTAAAAAAAATTCTCAAATTTTTATGAGAAGCTTCTTAATGGAGGTCTTGTATGATCCTATTCTGTGTGAGGCTTCTTGAATCATGAGAAGCTTCTTAGTGGAGGTCTTGTATGAACTTATTCCGTGTGAGGTTTCTTGAATCATAAGAGGTTTCTTGAATCTTAATATGAGTTCCTTATCTTGCTCTTCTCCTTGTTACATTCATTGTATCTTGTGAAGAGAGTGGAGGGCTTCCATCTTGCAAAGCGTCTCTACGATGAGAGCAACTTTCATGAACTCCTACGCATATTCCATGAAACATCCATTAGGAAACTTCTCATCAATTCGAGAAGATTTTTTACAAGGAATAGGATGATCAAGGCAAGGGCCTCACACACCTCTCTTATATAGTTTTTCACAAATACACGTTGGGTTATCTTTGGCTTTTTTCTTTTTTTTTTAAAAAGAGTCTTCAGCTTTTTAATGCATTAGCTTTTCTTTTTACATTTATGTAAAAATCAAAGCTTTAAGCTTTTCTAAGCTTAAGCTTTTGATAAGCTATTGTTTCATCATACTACCACCTTTCATTTTTGAAGATGTCACCTTGCTTCTCATCATCCCTCTTGGGAATATGCCACCTGCCCTGCGTTCTTGAAGTTGTGACTCGTCATATCCATCATCTTTGGCAATAGTCTCGTCATCCTAATGCTGACTCCTATTCATCCTCATTTCTATAATAGTGTCATTGATATGCATATCTATGCCTTAGCCATCGCATTAATAAAATCCCATTATTTCTATGCTTTCCACCAGCACACCATCCCTGCAATATTCAATGGCATATTGTCACCCTGGCTGTCATTAACAGCAACCATTCATTTGTATTGTCACCTGCCCTGAGAATTATTCAACAACTAAAAAAGAACTATTGGAAATCATGTGGGCTTTCCATAGATTTCATCCCTATCTCCATGACACCATAGTATAGGTAGAAACTGATCATTAACCATTGGTCTCACTTATCCACAAACACCACCCGCCTGGACGATTGTTGTGATGGGCACTTGCTCTGCAGGAATATAAGTTTACATTGGTCTATTGCAAGGGATCAAATAACCTTATTGCCAATGGCCTCTCTCAATTCAAACATCAACCTGCGCAGTTCATCCCTCAACCCCTATCTCTTCATGTGCACATAAATCAGATGGTTGCATTACAGCAAAATGACCTAGTCATCAAGCAAGTAGTCTTGCACATGCGATCTCCCCAACCACAATAACCCCAGCGCACATTTATGGTGATAAACAATGTCTTGTATTATATCGCCCACAACCAGGAACCACACATATATGTGCCCCAGGTACTCCAACAAGATTACTTGGAATTTTATTACAACCATCCCCTTTCTGGGCACCTTGGTTTTCATAAATTATTACAAAAGCTCAAGTTGTATTACTACTGGCCCAAAATGTGGTAGTCTGTATCCCAACATCTTTCACAATGCGAGGTGTGCCAGAGCATCAAGTCCCCACCTGACAATGTCAGTTTTTTGTCTCCAATTTTGGTCAATGAGCCATTCTAGCTGGTAGGTTGGGATTTAATGGGGCCCTTTCCCATGTCTACTATAGGTAACCAGCATATACTGGTCATCACAAAGTACTTGACTTGGTGGTGTGAAGCAATTGCACTAGCAAATACCACCGCATCAACAGTGGCAGCTACACTTCTACAAAAGTTGGTATTCAGCCATGGGTGCCCTTTACAACTCTTGTCCGACGAAGGGACCCCAGTTCAAAGGTGAGGTTCTTCAAGTCTTAACAAAAAGTTTAGGAGTCACACAACTATTAACTTCCCCTTATCACCCGCAAACAAATGGGCTGGCAGAGAGGTTAAATAGGACAATCAAATAGGTAATAGCTGCGTTTGTAGATCCCTTACACCAAGATTGGGATCAAGTGCTTCCATTTGTAGTGCATGCATATAACACATCAGTCCAGGCATCTATAAAAGTTAGTCCTTCTTAGGCTCTCTATGGTCATGATCCTTGTATTGACTAGTTACTTTATCTCCAAAAATGAAAACCTCTCCTCTGCCGCCCCACGCTCTTCATCATAATCTTCATGTTGCTCAGCAAAGGCAAACGCGCAATTACGACAAACCCCGCCATCAAGTACATTATGCAGAGAATAATCTAGTCATGTTGTACTTCCCTCTGCAACGCAAATGTCAAAGCAATTTCTCCTGCATCAATGGGTGGGCCCATTCAAAGTCCTTCAGCATATTCACACAAACACATATCATCTGCAATGATTGTCCAATAAGTCCATCACTACAGCACATGTAACAAGGATAAAGCCATGTACAATTCCTCGCCCAGTTTCAGTATGACCTATTAGGCACATCCTTTGTTTTTAGGGGGGAGGTGTGGGGAGGTGTAGAGTATCCCAACAACCTAGTAATGGCTAGAGGCCAATCTTGACCATAATAGTTCTTGCCTTGGTACTTAGCCCCGATCAAATGGAATAATAGTGACCTGAGAAAGGAGGTGGTTTTGAGGTGATCTCTAGAGTATTCTGTGTATTCTACAATATTTGTGGTACTTGAATATTCATATGAAGAACATAAAGGAAATCATGTTGAAAACAATTTTGATGATGATTGAGAGGAAGATAAAGGGTTTACAGTTGCAACATATGAAGCTTCTGATGAGGAAGATCATGACCATGGGCTTCTATTTGATTTAGTTGCTTATGCTTTTGTGGATTCATTAGTACATGCATATTATTTCATGAGTGATGATATCTCTACTTTGGTGGTCATGATTTTAATGCATGGTCTACATGTTACCTTTCCTTTTGACCTGGAGGCTAAGGGCTAGACTTAACTCTTTGTGTGGACCAACATTACTTTGGGAATGATGTCCTTACATTCAAGAATTTTGAGACAATATCATGCTAACTAGTGGGCTTTGTTTCATTGTAGAAAAAATCTTTGTTTTGGACTAGATTTAATACTGAATTAATGATAGACCCCTGAGTCATATGGGTTGAAAGTACTCAATGAGAGCTTCGTATGGAGCTATAGCATGTTTGATTCAAATCAGTCAATCCAAAGTTATTACGGATTTAGTACAGCAAGGTTTGCAGTGGACAACACAGAGTTTCCATCTAGGAGGAGCTATTATATTAATGACAACATTTTAATCTAATATTTCATTTTAATATTCCAAAATGGATTTCAATACTTTTTACTTGAGTTTTACCCCTATAGTGGTACTTGTTTGCAAATCCTTGAAGATTAAGCCAATTTATTTTTTGTCCATGCAAAATACTCTACCCCTTTCCACCACTTGGCAATTTGTGATACGTGCCATTTTTGTTTTTGAGGACAAAAACACCAAAGTGGGGATGGAATGTAAAGAGATGAATTAGGGGCATATAAAAGGGCAAAGGATGTAATCAAAATTTTATAGAATAATACAACTTTGTCCTTCTTCTCTCTCTAGCCCCTACTGTCCTTTCATGGCTTCTAGCCATCTCTCTTCTTCTTCCTTATCTTTCTCTCTCCACTTCTAATATTTCTCTCCCCTCATTACTCTCTTTCTCTCTCTTCTACACTCCTTCTCTCTCTTTTGCATTATTCTCACTCCTCTTTCTCTCTCTCCAGTCCACTTCTTGATATGGTGAAACTTCAAGTAGTCTGTGAATGGTGCAAGCAATATCAACTCTCATTGAATTTGTTGATGAACATTTTATATTTTTATATCTCCAAAAGTTGGCTAAATTGAAAGATATCAACTCTATAAAACTGCTTCCTACAAAGATGGTAACCAAAATTTTCTTCTTTATTGAAGAATACTTTTTCATTGTTTATATCTACATGTTGTTTCTATCAAAAAGTGCCTTTATAGGTCAATTGTATGACCTTAGACATATTCTTTTACATCATATTACCATTGTAATATCACGATCAACCTTTGCTATCCCAAAAGCAACACCTTATGAAAGGTGGAGCAACAGTAGAAGCACGCACAAAAGCAAGAGAGAAGTAAGAGCTATAGAGGTTCAAGTAAACAAGAGAGAGAGCAGTGTGTGGAAACTCCAACAATCACAGTGTGTAACATACATTCCCTTATTCTACCGTTATATAAAGAATAAATAATAAAGTGATAAATTGGTGTTGCCACTTGCAATGTATAGGTGTATAGCTAGTAAGTATAAGTAAATATAGGTGGCTAAGCACATATGGCCTTTAACCCCCAACAACCTCCCAATTAAAGGCAACATGTCTGAGTGTGAAAAAAACAAGAAAAAAGTAACAAAGTGTATATGTAAGTACAACAATATGAACAAAGATGTCATCTCATCCTAAATCCATCATCTTTCTAAGAAAGATATAACATTTCATTGGGAGACCTTTACTAAGAAGATTTGCATGATTCTCATCAATTAAGATATTAAGAATCTCTATTTGCTCGTCCTCAACCACCTCTCTAATGAAATGATAATAGACCTCAATATGTTCAGTCTTTGTATGAAAGATCAGATTACATGCTACCCAACTAAATGGCACTCATAGAGTCTAAATGCAATGTAGGACTCATAGTTTTGACCATGGTCTACCACAAGATACCTAACCATAGGGCCTCTTTATAAGCATCAGTGGGTGCAATGTATTTAGTCCTAGTTGTAGATAAGACCATGCATTTTGGCACCATGGACATCCAACATCTCTAGTAAAAGTGAAGATGTAGTAAGCTATGGACTTTCTACTATCTATTTTTCCTACATACTTAGAGTCTATATAGCCCACAACTCCAGTATCTTGACCACCATAACAAATGCATATATTTGTAGTGCCCTTAAGATATCTCATGATACCCTTAACGACATCCCAATGTCTCCTGCCAGGAATTACCATATAATTAGCTACAACTCCCATTGCAAATGCAATGTTAGTGATAGTGGCTACCATGACATACATCAAGCTACTCACTACAGATACATATAGGATCTTGGCCATCTTAGCTCTCTCATCATGTGATTAGGGACAATTTGCTACCTAACTAATCTTCACATGAGAAGGTAATGGGCATCCAATTGGCTTAGTACCTTGTGTATGGAACCGCTCAAGGACTTATGAATGTACTCCTTTTGTGACAAATGGAGGAGTCCCTTAGAGTGAGTGCACATAATCCACATAGTGAGTATGTGAGAAGCATGCCCCATGTCCTTCATCTGAAAGCTCTTCTTGTGTTGAGTTTTGGAAGCATCCATCTCATCATGAGCACTCCTAACACAATCAACATATCATCAATATAACACCAAAATGATAATGCTACCATTATCTCAAAGCTCTTATTGTGTTGAGTCTTCAAAGCATCCATCTCATCATGAGCACTCCTAACACAATCAACATATCATCAATGTAGCATCAAAATGATAATGCTACCATCACAAGCCTTCTTCCTGTAAAGATATGAATCCATATCACTATGAGAGTGACCCTATATAAATGCATAAAGGCATCAAACTTATGATATCATTCCCTAGGAAGGGCTTAAGCCCATAAAGACTCTTCCTTAACTTGCACACTATGTATTTTCTACACTTTTTCTCAAATCCCTTAGATTTCTACATATAAATATCGTCATGCAAGCCCCCATGAAGAAAAGCCATTTTCACATCAATTTGGTACAAGTCTAAGTCTATCTATATGACCAAGACCAATACTTGAAAGGTGAGAAGGATCGAAGCTTGCTTAGAAGTGAGCTATGGCGGAGAGCAAGAGTAAGAAGAGAGAGAGACACAAATGGGAACTCCCAACAGTCACAATGTGTGACTGGGCCTTCATTTTTTCAAATTGTCACTAAAAGAATAAAGAATAAAGTGACAGTTACGGGCGCCCACCACCTGCAGTGTGCAGTGGTGGGTATTGTCAGTGTAGTAATACATGGGCCGCTAGGCAGAGGCTTGGTGGTCCAACACCCTGGCCATGTGTACCAATTGCTACTGCAAGCTGTCCAACTGGCTGTGCAGGAGAACGTGGATCCTCTTGGAATATAAGCTTGGGTATCTCTACCACCTTCTAAGGTTGCCTATGCATCTGGTCTTCATGGAAGACTACATCATGGCTACGGATGACTTTCCGCGCTTGCGGATCCCAAAGGTGCTAACCCATCTTGACTGTATCCCCATAGCCAAGGAAAATGCATTTGACACTATTAGGATCCAACTTAGTATGCTTGTCTTTGGGCACATGGCTGAATGCCTCACATCCAAAGACATGTAGATGCGCACAAGATGAAGGTTTCCCAATCCATACCTCCTCTACAACTTGGAAATCTAAACCACTAGAAGGTGATCTATTTATGACATGCATAGCTGTACTGACTGCCTCATCTCAAAAGCTCTATGGTAACTCTGAATGGCTAAGCATACTTCGTACACGCTCCTAGATGGTTCTATTCATCCACTCAGCCAAACCATTCTAGGGTGGGGTATAGGGGCGGTCAATTGATGCTTAATACCCCTCTTGTCACATGGTTGCTCAAAAGCACGTGACACATATTCTCCCCCATTTTCAGTTGAGAGCGGAGTTTTGAGCCCGAGATGTGCCTAAAATTTGCCAAAAAATTTGGAATTTAGGGGAAAAATATTCGACAAGGAATGCGGCGGCTACAGCTAGGACGATTTTAAGCACCAAGTGAAAGATGGCTTTTAAAAGACACCCGAGGGACACTTGTGAATTTTTGATAATTTTTTCGAACACCGTGCGGGATGCCAAGAGCAGCTAGTCAGTGCGAGATGTCGAGACGGACACGAAGGATTTTTCAGAGGTCGAATCGGAGCCCAGACGCGGAAGAGGCAAAAAATTGGCCAAGATTTGAAAAGGTGGACAAAAAGATTAGGACCAAAAGGGGGTGCCCTTTGGGAGGGGGCACCCCCCCTCCAATTTTTTCGTGGAGTATGGCAGCATGTCATGGACAGTAACACGGTGCAAATTTCGCCATCCCTCCCCCTTCCCCCCCCCCCCCAAAATCAAATTATGGGGCTGCAAAGAATCCATGCAACAGACATTGATCACCAACTTCTCCCTCTTTCCTAATTCTATTGCTGGTCCTCATGAGAGGATGGCTGTTTGGATGAAGAGATCAGAATCTAGTATTTCTCTCTCCTCCCTCTCTCTCCTCTCTATGGGATGTTCATGCACACTATCTTGAAGAAGGAATCGGGAAGGAGATTGAAGAAAACGGTGATGGAGATTGATGGAGATGCTGAAGATTGATGTGCAGCATTGGATTGAGAGCAATGGAGGCTCCGTCCGCTAGTCACGCAGTCATTTAATGTGTCTCGAGTTTCGTAAAAGCACGGTATGACCATTTTTATGAAGAAAATGAAGAGTTTTTTGATAGTTTATGATGGTAATGATGTTCTTATTGGATGAAAATTTGTTTGACTGCTGGTTGTATCATGATTAATTGTTTTTTATCAAAAAACTATGATTTTGCAATGATTTACATGCGTTATTTAATTCCCGTAAACCCAAAATGCGGTTTTTAAGCAGTAAAAGGGTAGTTTTATTGTTTCGGGTGGGTGAAATGTGTTCTTATGGGGGGAAAATAGAAAATAAGTTGAATGTTAGTATGTTGAAGCAATTGGAATAAGAAAAATCAGAAAATATCATATTTTATTGCCAAATAAATCAAGAAAATGAGAAAAATAAGAGAAAAAAATAGAAATACGCCTCACAAAAATAAGGAAAAATATAATGATTGTTTGTGGATATATGGTAGTGGCAAAGCATGAGGTTTAGCCTCAGTTTGCCCTATCTCTTTGTCAAAGTTTGTGATTTACCGCTTTTCATATATCAAAACATGACAAAATGAACATCTACACCTATGCAACAAAAGCAATACCTAAACGTAGGGGGTTGGGATGTTTGAATGGTGCAATTTGCGTGTTGATTGTTGCTGATTTTCTGATGCATATCATGACATAAAGTTTGTTGTATTTTAATTAAGAGGATAGTAGTTGTCTCGGTGTTATCCTTACATCGCTGCAACGAGTTAGTGAATGAGCATTGGAAAGCCTCGTTGTGCACCACACATTTGTGATTGAAAATTATGTTTGAGCACTTTAGGATCATCCACTTTTGCATGTGCATGTCAACCATGGTATCAGAATACAAAGGATTGGATGCATAGCACATGTTTTCGATTATGATGACCCACACTTGAGTGTGGAAAGGCAACTAAGCCATAGGATAGACGTTCATTTCTTATGCCAGGAGGCATATTCCACAGTGGATTCCATGAGGGTTTGTGGTGGATTCCATAAAATTTTATTACCGGGGCTCATACACAAGGTGGATTCTTTGTGTGAAAAGTTGATGGGGACGTCTATCCTTTTCGGGTGTTTTGTTAATTTAATGTGTAAATGGGTGATTTCACAAAATATATATTTAAATTAATAATTTTTTATGAGTTTAGAGTGTGAACTCATAATAAATTAAGGTTAGGATTGAGTTCTAACCAATTTATTTTTGTAGCTGAAGACTGCTAGGTATTCACTTTTGTCGGTTTAATTGTATTATTTTTCTAACAATTGTGAATGCTTCAATTGATGTGTAGAGCAAGCAGCGGTGGCATTGGGAAGCATTGGATGATAGCGTGTATTAAAATTATCATCAATTTTTTATGGGCACGTATCTTAGGCATGGAACCCATATTTTTTCGCGCTTATTTACTAAAGCGCTTGATATTTATTTATTATTTTTGTATATGCATGGGCGCACAATTTAAATATTTGTATTGGACATTATATTTGGGTACCGCTTGACTTCTTGGGCGCCCAATAGCTTTAATTATTTAGTGGCACAAAAGCAAACACAAAAGCTAAAGCGTGCTAATTGTAAATTGGGCTATTTTTTGAGCTTGAAGATGGATAATATATAAAATACATGCTTTGTGGAGCGCTCACACAAGGCATGGGGAGAGATTGCACCCAATGAGTCTCTTGCTTCATGTCGTGCAAGCTTTCTTCTTTGTTTTTTGTGCAAAAAGTAGAGTTCTTTTGTTCTTGGGGACCTTCTGACGCTCACTACGCGCGCATACGGCGTCCGATCTGTGTACCTGTTTCTTGGGGAATTATTTGGTAAGGACACATGGTATCTCCTGGAATACTTTTAAAATGAAAGAGTGGAGTTTGTTAGTTTGTTCTATATGTTGAGCAACGCATCAAGGGGCTAATCCATGCGATGTAGGAGAGCTACAGTGGGGTCGCAGTGATTTCACCGAGAGGTTGCCTCCCATGTATGTGATTATCGTGGCATTTATTGCCAATGTGTAAGGGGTCTCCCTTTGTGGAGTTTATAGAAAGGGAAATGTTGGACTATAAAACTATAAACACATAGATTAGGCTTTAGGATAGTTGTTCTTTAGCAGCGAATAGATGCTCTTGGCCCATGAGGCCATGTGGGTGTATTTGTCTGTTATGAGCATGAGGTTCGGCTAGTGCCAAAGCCAGTGTGGGCCCATTTGAGATCCCATCAATGGTGCGTCTGCCGGGAGCTTCCAACAAGTGGTGGTTCTCGAATCTAGGGTTTTTAGGAACCAAAAGAGTTGGTTTATGTCCTCTGACAAGGACCATCAAGCCGAAATACAAAAAGCAGAACGTGCTGAGAGGGCTAGACGGTGGCTGGAGATTGTAAGCCGCTATTCTCCTCAAAGGAGTAGCCTGATATGCATAAAAGGCAGTGGTCTTAGTAACCCAACTGCTGCACATAGTCCTTTAGGCATAGGAGGAAGCGCAAGTTCTTCCTCTCTTCCACCAAGTCAACCCACTTCAAGTGGGGGTGTGATCCCATCAGTCCAAACTCCTATTGTCAATCCGATTGTCGTCATGGCACTACCCATTGCAATTCTTGCAGGGATGCCGAATCTGCCAGCTTTAGGAGTGCCTTTGCCCATTTTTAATAGGTTGGCCAAAGAAGATGCAGAGTTTCACATTTGTGAATTCCAAAGATTAATGTTTAATTACCGCATCCAAGATGAGGGACATCTTATGATGTTCTTTAACATGACATTAAAAGGAAGGGCTATAGTATGGTATCATAGCATAGAAACTGGAACCATAACCACAATCTATCAATTTTATGCAGCTTTTTGAGGAGAGTATACCCCTGAAAGAGGTGGCCAATACTGGTTGCGTGTTTTGAATGTAACACGCCAAGACCCCCATGAGAATGTAAAAGCCTATGCCAAGAAGCTTAAGGAAGTGTTTCGTAAGTTACAAACTTACATTCCTATTCCACCGGTGGCTGCCCAATTGCAATACTTCTTGCATGGATTAGATTTCAATATTCAGGTACAATTGAGCAGTGTGGCTTTAGCTGATATAGACACCGCCATCATGCGGGCAAAAGGAGTAGAGTCACGATTAAAAATGGCCTACTCCTCTCGAATAAATCTTAATGTAGGTCTAGTACCTGGAGGCAATTTACCATTGACAAATGGAAGTCAAGGGATGTGTATGAATAACCCTAATGGAAGAGAAAGCATGGTTCAAAATGTACCTTTGCTGCCAGCTCCTCCCAGTGTGACTATACCTATGGCCATTCAGTTGGCTCCACCAAATGTTGGAGGCCAAGCTTCGAACCCTAATGTTGTTCCTGTGAGTCAACAACCAATGCCCAATCAAATTGTTAGGCCAATGGAGCGACGGATAGATGATCAAGGCTATGAATCGAGTGCATCTAATGTTGTTGGCGAAGTTAAGGATATGATGAAGCACTACACCGACATGATTTCTGAACAATATCGGCAAATAGCTATTGACGTCAATTTCCTAAAGAAGCAGCAGAATCTGATAGGGAGTTGATGCCCTGAAGAGGGTGGTCCCTCAAGATTTAGCTGTAAATGGTGTGGCGGACAACATTTCCCTAGAAACTGTCCAAATGTTAAATGTGATATTTGTGGGAAGTCGGGCCACTTAGCCGCTACCTGTTGGAGTAAGATTAGTTTCCTCCAACAAGGGAGTAAACATCCAGGTCCAGTTAATTATAGAGCGCAAGGTAGTAACCTCCAAAGAAATGATGGACCAAGACAAATATTGCAAAGGAGAAAGACCACTATAGAGGAGTTGCCACAAGGCAATGGAGTCAACCTTATTGAGGCTGTACGTGTCAATGGCGCTGAAACCTCTAACCTACGAGCCTTGACAAGAAGCCAAAAGGCTAAAGAGGGTGATAAAGATAATGCAAAATCGGTCGAGGAAAGCCCTAAGCAAGGGGATAAGGGGACGCAAGTCCTGAATCCTGGCATGGAAGGTGGACCTCTAAGGCCTGTTGATAGAAAAGTCGATCATAAGAAGGATGAGGAAGTGCCAAGAAAGAAGGCAAGAGCTAAAAAAGAAGTACCAAAGCCAGTCCCGAGACCAAAAGAAAGAATGGTTTGGCGAGAAAAGAGAGCTTTGGCTACCTATCATGATTTTGATTTAGCAAGTTCTCTTTGCGAAGTCAAACTAGATGTAAACCTCTTACAATTGATTAAATTATCTCTAGGAGTACGCAAGGAATTCAAGAAGATCCTGCGTATTGGGTATATTGTAGAACCTTTGGGCATAGCATGAGTAGGGGAAGATTGGTTTGATCATGCTGAAAAGAATTGCCCTAGGGTTCTAGCATATGTGGATGGAATATTAGTGGAGCATGCTATCGTAGACATTGGGTCCTCCGTCAATATCATGAGTTCAGAGTTGATGGAGAGGTTGGGTCTAGGCATCCAAAAAGATAGCTCCACCCTTCTTAGAATGGCTGATGATAGCCTAAGGCAACCAGAAGGTTGCGTTACTAAAGTCCATGTTACAATTGCAAGTGTAGAATTCTTCTTGGACTTTAGGGTGATAAGATTTACAGGACGTTGGAGCTATCGAGTCTTATTAGGTAGGCCTTGGATCTTACAAACAAACTTTCAAGTCGATATACCCACCGGTCGAGTGGTTCTAGGTAGAGGTGCTAATCGAGTAATAGTCGATGCTTACCCTGAGTCTCCTTAGAGTGAGAGAGATCCTTTATCCTCTACTGAATTAGAAACAACAGATGATCCATCTAGTAGTGAGACATCATCCAGTGATGAATCTAAAGAGGAGTCCACTATAGAGGATATTTATCAGATAACTCTAAATGAGCCGATAGAGCCGCAAGATAGGATAAGAGACAGGGATATAATTGAGTTAGACCTTGGCATGCCGAATGATTTGCGGCCAACTAAATTAGGTTCCATGCTTAGTTCAGTAGAAAGGGAGAACTATGGGTCCTTGATTCAAGAATTCCACGACATCTTTGCTTGGAGTTATGATGAGCTGAGAGGCATTCCTCCTAGCTTGGCTGTTCATACTATTCCTGTAAAAGAAGGTAGTCATCCTATGCGTCAGAAGGTAAGGCGTATGCCTTTTGAATTGAGGGATGGGCTGTTTGAGGAGTTACAGAAGTTACGGAAAGCTGGTTTAATCTTCCTTGTAGTATAGCACACAGAATGGTGTTCACCAATTGTCATTAGGAAGAAGAAAAACAACCAGATCTGACTATGTGTAGATTTTAGAGAGCTGAATAAGCGTATGGTTAAGGATTACTACCCTTTGCCATTTATTGACTAGGTTTTGGATCAATTAGCAGGTAGGAAAATATATTCGTTTATGGATTGCTTTGCAGGATACAACCAGATGGCAATTACAGAAGGGGACAAGTTGAAAACAACTTTCATTACTGTCTTTGGTACTTTTGCGTACCATGTGATGGCTTTTGGATTGTGTAATGTACCTGGATCATGGCAACGAACAACAAACAAGACCTTTGGTGACATCTTCCCAGACGAGTTGAAAGTATTTATCAATGACCTGGGGGCATCCACTGTAAGGGAAAGGATGTTGATTATCTTAAGAAAGTGCTTTGAGCACTGCAAACAAATTTGTATCACTCTTAATCCACGGAAGTGTGTCTTTGGAGCGCCTTATGGGCTATTGCTAGGCCATGTGGTCAGTTCAGTAGGGATAGCAACTGACCTTGAAAAGATCAAGGTCATAGTTGCTATGAGTCCAGCACGCACTCTAAAAGTGGTACATAGCTTTTTGTCATCGGTAGGGTACTATCGGAGGTTTATAAATGCCTTGGCAGAAAGGACGTTGCCATTAACGAACTTATTATCCTTTAGCTATCTATTTGTATGGAGCAACCCTTGTAAGGTAGCTTTCAAGGATGTGAAACACGAACTAATAAAAGCACTAGTTTATAAAAGCACCTAAAAGAGACAAGGTATTTTACATATTTTCAGCAGCCACCATGTATAGTATCAGTTGTTGTTTAGCCCAAATCTGGGAGGAAAAATGGTATCATCCGATAGCTTTTGCTAGTCAAAAATTGGGCATATCAGAAATTAACTACACCTACATGGAGAAGTTGTGCCTTGTGATGGTATTTGAGACTAAAAAATTCAGACACTACATCCTCTATGAGAAGGTAGTTTTCTATACGAAGGCGGAAGGGCTTAGATTGCTTATGAACAAGCTACAACTGCCTAATTGTTTGGCAAAGTGGTTAATCACTTTGTAGGAGTTCGATTATGAGATTAAGAGTAAGCCACCGAGGTTGCAGGGGATTGTGGAATGCCTTGTGGATTTCGGGGAGCCGAAAGAGACTTTTGTTGAAGGAAGTGATATTGAAGAAATGTTTAAAATTGATACAGCTTCTATCCCATCTTGGTATACTGCTATCACACATTATCTATCAACGGGAGAGACTGGAGCTGGTTTATCAAAATTAGAAAAGAGGAAAATCAGACAACAAGCTTTGAAGTTTTCCTTGATTGCAGGAACACTATATTGGCAGGGTGTTGATGATATCTATCGTTGATGTGTGATGCCTGACGAGGTTCCTTTCATCTTGGAAGAGTGCCATGACTCTGCGTGTGGAGGGCACTTCGCTGGACGGTTGACGGCACAGAAAGCTTTAAGAGCTGGATATTGGTGGCCGTCCATCTTCCAAGATTCCTTTAAGTACATTAAGAGATGTGATACCTGTCAAAGACACGACAACAGAGAGAATAGGAAACGCCTACTTATGCCTATCATGGCTATCCTTCCATTTGAGAAGTGGGGCATTGACTTTGTGGGTCCTATCACCCTGTCGTCTACTACTCAAAAGAGATACATTATAGTAGCAATTGATTATTTCAAAAAATGGTCAGAAGCGCGGGCGATGAGGCAAGACAATGCAAAAGAGATTGCAAGTTTCCTCTTAGAGCAGATTATCTGCCATTTCGGTCCACCGAAGGAACTAGTGTCGGACCGTGGAACCCACTTTTTGAATAAAGTGATCAAAAGCCTGACTGAAGCTTGGCAAATCAAGCACAACAAAACAACCCCCTATAATCCGCAAGCCAACGAGCAAGTCAAAAGTACCAATAAGCAGCTTGTGGGTATCTTGTCTAAAATAGTCTCGGAGAAGAAGCGAGATTGGGACAGGAAGTTGTATGTGGCAGTGTGGACGTACAATACAATGTTCAAGCGAGCTACCGGCCATACTCCATTTAAATTAGTTTATGGAAAAGAGTGTGTGTTACCCCTTGAAATCGAGTTGCCAACCATACGGTTTGCAATTAACCACTCTTTGGGAGACGAGGATTCACTCTTTGAATGGTTCACGACCATAGCTCACCTGGATGAACTGAAATTGCAGAGCTTATTACACCAGGAGGTAGCCAAACATCGGATGAAGCCGTTGCATGACCTTAAAGCAAAGAAGTATGCCTTTAAAAAAGGGCAATTAGTTCTGTACTATGATGCATGTAGGGAGCTGTTTCCAGGGAAGATGGAACCTAGATGGGATGGCCCCTACAAGATTGTCAGGATAGGAAAAAATAGGTCTACGGCTCTACTAGCTGATCTGCAGCAGGGAGTAGAATTTAAAAATAAGGTTAATCTTAATAATATTAAACCTTATTATTTTTGAGTATGCTAACACGGGAAAATGCATTGCAGGTCCATGCTGGGGCTAATTTGAGACCTGTAAAAGAGCTTAAAGCTAGTTGATGGGGCAGTTAATTCCTTATTTAAAGCACCCATATCTGGAGCAGAGATATCATTAGGGGAAACTTATCTGGTGGAGCAAAGGATACAAAGTGATTGAGCAAGAAGACGAAACCTTTGTGTGGGAGATCAAAGTTTTCTGCCATCACTACTTACGAATATTGACAAGTATCCCTCTTGAGTTTAATGAAGAAGGTGGGATGGAGCCGTCAGTTCATCCTCTAAACATGTTAAATTTTGACTATCATAATTACGAATAGAGGAGTTCGTGATGGCAGGCTGTGTAAACCCATTGTGGACGTACACATTATATTTTGACGGAGTGTCCAGGGGCCCTAATAAAAAGGGGAGTGTTGGAGTACTAGTCTGAGATCCCCCGACGTAGAGTTACGATGAAGTTAGCTACTTATCTCAGGGTAGGATTCACTAACAACATGGCGGAGTATAAAGCCTTGATTATGGGCATACATATTGCCAAGCAAGGTGGTATTTGGCGGTTGTTAGTAAAAGGGGATTCCCAGCTAATCTTGAATCAGCTAGATGGGACATACACAGTGCGGAATCCCATCCTTCGTATGTATCATCGAACTGCCATGACCCTACTTGAGGAGTTTGAGAGAGTGTCTCTTCAGTTGATTTCACGTTCCTAGAATCAGTTTTCGGATTCACCGGCAAACCTTGCTTATGAAGAAGACCTTTTCTTCAACTGTGGTCCTACTTTGGATATTGCTATTAATAATGAGATAGGACCCAGTCACTTGTGGGGAATGTTATCAGAGCATGCAATATATAGCCGGCAATGGTTGATATGGGTGATGTAAAGAGTAGCCAAGACCCATCTATTGTTGTTATCCTGGACCCATAGGCTGATTAGACAACATGTTATGCGTATGCTTTTTGCTATATATGCAGGAGGGATGGGTCATAATCTTATGCATTTAGTTTAGGGCTGCGAGCCCTATTGTTCCTCCTTGGAAAGGAGTATATTATTGTATATCTATACTATTTCGGGAAGGGATGTGTAGGTGCTATTCTGTTTGATCTCTTTAGGCCAAGAGGGCCAGTTTTGCGAGGGTTTAAGTGGTTTATTTCATTAGGCCAAGAGGGCCAGTCGTCTGTTTAGTACTCGTGCGGTTAATGGTTTCTTGTTTTAGTCTTGTGTTAGATAGGTTCAAAGAAGAGCTTGGAAGGAGCCTATGTCGTGCAAAGACATCTCGTGGCCCGATCCAGGTGATATCTCTCCTTTACGAGTAACATGTTTTTATGCTACATGTGTCTGTGTACTTGTAGGGGATTTTCTTTTCTTGATTGGGGACTGGTGTCCAAGGCATGAAGTCCCAGGTTTAGGTTAGGTATGTCTGAGGGAGGGCTGAGTAGTTGTTGCCTCTTGTAAAGACATTGCCAGGCATCGAAAGACCTATTTTAGAAGGCAGTTCTAGTGACCCTGTTCTACTAGCCCGCTAGGCAGCCATTCTAGGAGTTCTTGTTAGTTGTGAGGCATTTAGAGAAGCATGCCAGAGGAAAAATGATGATGATAGAGAGAGAAAAAAACCCTGAATATCTCAAAGACAATAAATATATACAAAGGTGTGTAAAAAGGGGTTCTAACCCCTATAAAAATAGGAAAGAAAAGAAAGGAAAATATATAAGCAGTTGATCATCGCCTTGCAAAGGCCTGGTAGGTTCCTGGGGACGAGTCAGACCCGGGGCCGATGCCTTGTCTTCCTAGGGATGGCATCTCGTTGGAAAAGAAGAAAGTAAAGACGGTTGGAGTGAAAATAAAAGTGAGCGTCAGAAAAGGATTAAGTGTTGCCTCGCGAGGGCTTGGTAGGTTCTTGTGTATTAAGATAGGACCCGAGGCCGATGCCCTGTTCTCCTTGGGTCACTATGCTCAGCTCCCTCCTTTTTACACGCCCGAGTATGGGGGAATAAAAACCTAAAAGAAGAAATGTGCTAAAAGAAAATACTTCTTGATTAGGCTATAGGAGTCCTCGCCTAGTAGGAGCTCCTGGTTGTGTTGTCCTTAGTTAGGTAGGTAGTTCAGACTACCACTTAGGGCGACTTCTTTGATAGTTCTTTTTAGTTTGGCCGTGTTGGAGCAATCGGTTAGTGACTAGCTTTGGACCTTCTATCAGATTATGCTAGGCCTACTCCTCGTGGATTTCATGCCTTGGTTTTGTCAAGGGGTAGGGTGAGAATTGTGCTGTGGTTTAATATGTATCTATTTTGTATCAGCTTGATGCTTCCTTTGGTTTTTTTGTGCAGATCTATTGTGGGATTCGACGGGCTGAGTCACCCTATCCCGTGGTCGCCAATGAGAGCGGAGTTTTGAGCCCGGGATGTGCCTAAAATTTCCCAAAAAATCCAGAATTTAAGCACCAAGTGAGAGACGGCTTTTAAAAGGTGCCTAAGCGACACTTGTAGATTTTTGATAAATTTTTTGACTACTGTGTGAGATGCTGGGAGCTGCCAGTCAATGTGGGATGCCGAGATGGACGCGCAAGATTTTTCAGAGGTCGAATCGAAGCCCGGACGCGGAAGAGGCCAAAAATTGGCCAAGATTTGAAAGGTGGACAAAAAGATTAGGACCAAAAGGGGGTGCCCTTTGGAAGGGCCCCCCTCCCCCTCCAATTTTTTTGTGGAGTATGGCAGCATGTCGTGGACAGTAACGCGGTGCAAATTTTGCCATCCCCCCCCCCCCCCCCCCCCCCCAAAAAAAATTGAATTATGGGGCTGCAAAGAACCCATGCAACAGACATTGGCCACCAACTTCTCCCTCTTTCCTAATTCTATTGCCGGTCCTCATGCGAGGATGGCTGTTTGGATGAAGAGATCAGAATCTAGTCTTTCTCTCTCCTCCCTCTCTCTCCTCTCTATGGGCTGTTCATGCGCACTATCTTGAAGGAGAAATCGGGAAGATTATTGAAGAAAACGGTAATGGAGATTGATGGAGATGCTGAAGATTGATGTGCAGCATTGGATTGAGACCAATGGAGGCTTTGTCTGCTAGTCACGCGGTCATTTAATGCGTCTCGGGTTTCGTAAAAACACGGTATGACCATTTTTATGAAGAAAATGAAGAGTTTTTTGATAGTTTATGATGGTAATGATGTTCTTATTGGATGAAAATTTATTTGAGTATTGGTTGTATCATGATTAATTGTTGTTTATCAGAAAAATATGATTTTGCAATGATTTACATGCGTTATTTAATTCCCGTAAACTCGAAATGCGGTTTTTAAGCGGTAAAAGGGTAGTTTTGTCGTTTCGGGTAGGTGAAATGTGTTCCTATGGGGAAAAGTGGAAAACAAATTGAATGTTAGTATGTTAAAGTGATTGGTATAAGAAAAATCAGAAAATAGCATATTTTATTGCCAAATAAATCAAGAAAAAGAAAAAAATAAGGGGAAAATTAGAAATACGCCTCACAAAAATAAGGAAAAATATAATGATTGTTTGTGGATGTATGGTAGTGGCAAAGCATGAGGTTTAGCCTCAGTTTGCCCTATCTCTTTGTCCAAGTTTGTGATTTACCGCTTTTCATACATCAAAACATGACAAAATGAACCTCTACACTTATGCAACGAAAGCAATACCTAAACGTAGGGGGTTGGGATGTTTGAATGGTGCAATTTGTGTGCTGATTGTTGCTAATTTTATGATATATATCATGACATAGAGTTCGTTGTATTTTAATTAAGAGGATAGTAGCATGAGTACTGTTGTCTCGGTGCTATCCTTACATAGCCGCAACGAGTTAGTGAATGAGCATTGGAAAGCGTGGTTGTGCATCACACATTTCTGATTGAAAATTATGTTTGAGCACTTTAGGATCATCCACTTTTGCATGTGCATGTCAACCATGGTATCAGAATACAAAGGACTGGATGCATAGCACTTGTTTTCGATTATGATGACCCACGCTTGAGTGTGGAAAGGC
The DNA here is from genome assembly GCF_053477565.2 of Lygodium microphyllum. Taxonomy (NCBI): domain Eukaryota; kingdom Viridiplantae; phylum Streptophyta; class Polypodiopsida; order Schizaeales; family Lygodiaceae; genus Lygodium; species Lygodium microphyllum. Next base: position 33,760,165 of record NC_141143.1, on the reverse strand, counting down.
AACCTAAGCCATAGGATAGACGTTCGTTTCTTGGAGAATTATTTAGTAAGGACACATGGTATCTCCTGGAATACTTTCAAAATGAAAGAGTGGAGTTTGTTCGTTTGTTCTATATGTTGAGCAGCGCATCAAGGGGCTAATCCCTACGATGTAAGAGAGCTATAGTGGGGCCGCGGTGATTCCACCGAGAGGTTGCTTCCCATGCATGTGATTATCGTGGCATTTATTGCCAATGTGTAAGGGGACTCCCTTTGTGGAGTTTATAGAAAGGGAAACATTGGACTACAAAACTATAAACGCATAGATTAGGCTTTAGGACAGTTCGTCATTTAGCAGCGGATAGACGCTCCTGGCCCACGAGGCCGTGTGGGTATGTTTGTCTGTTATGAGCATGAGATCTAGCTAGTGCCATAGCCAGTGCGGGCCCATTTGAGGTCCCATCATCAGTCCTAAGGCATTTCAGCCTATGTCCAATCTAGTTTTCAACAAATGCAAGCCATATTTGAAATACAGCCAAGTCAGTAGACTTAAGCTTAATGGGGTAAACCTAGATGTTACGCGAAAAATTGTCAATGAACGTCACAAAATACTTTGCGCCACCTATAGATTGACAAGGCATGGGCCCACAGACATCCGAATGTACCAATGCCAGGGGCTTACTCATGTGTGTCCTTCTAGACTTATTATGTGTATTCCTAGTCTGTCTGCCATAAAGACATTGCTCACATGAATCAAAACATATGTTGTCAAGGGGCAATAAGTATTGCAAACCAGAAAGAATTTTCATTTCCTTCATGATGTCAAGAGGCATATTCCACGGTGGATTCCGTGCCACGGTGGATTCCGTGAGGTTTTACGGTGGATTCCGTAAACTTTGATGATCGAGGCTCATACACAAAGTGGATTCTTTGTGCGAGAAGTTGATGGGGACGCCTGTCCTTTTCGGGTGTTTCATTAATTTAGTGTGTACATGGGTGATTCCATAGCGGGTGATTCCGCAAAATACATATTAAATTAATAAACGTTTATGAGTTTTGAGTGCGCAATCGTAATAAATTAAGGTTAGGATTTATTTCTAACCAGCTGATTTATTTATGTAGCTGAAGATTGCTAGGTATTCACTTTTGTCGGTTTAATTGTATTATTTTACTAACGATTGTGAATGCTTCAGTTGATGTGTAGAGATAGCAGCACTGGCGGAGGAAAGCATTGGAGTTTAGCGAGTATTCGACCTATGGATTATATTTTGTTAGGCGCCATGCCTATATTTTGTTATGTCTATTGAGGCATCGATTATTTATCATTATTTTGTATGTGCCTATGTGCACGGATATGTTATTTCTATTTGGACATTGTATTGGGCGTGCCTGACTTTATGGGCACCGTCCATTAGCTTTATTTCTATTTTTATAAAAGCAAACTCAAAAGCTAAAATCTTGATATATTTTTGTAAATTGGGCTATTATTGAGCATGAATATGGAATATACATAAAATACATGCTTTGTGAAGTGCTCACACAAGGCATGGGGGGAGATTGAACCCAATTGGTCTCTTGCTCTTGTCGTTCATGCTTTTTACATTGTAACTTGTGCAAAAAGTAGAGTTCATTGTTCTTGGGGACCTTCCGGCATTCACTATGCGAGCATACAACGTCCAATCTGCGCACCAGTGGTATCAGAGCGGAGCTGAGATCAAGAGCTTCCAATCGCTACCCATCTCGTGCGAAGGCGGAGCTCCTGGAACGATTGGGCTCTACAGTCAATCTCATCGCGAACCGTCGATACAGGTAGACTTCTGGCGATCAAGAACCCCTGTTTCTGTCATCAGATCGCGAAGGACCAGGCAATACAGGCGGAGGACCACTCCCTCATCTCCATCATCAAGTCGTCAAACAGAGAGATAAGTGACAAATCCCAAAATTCAATATTTCAAATCTTCAACCATTAAAGCTTCAGAAGCTTAGTTTAAGCTTTATAGAAGCTTCAAAGCTTCAAATTCTCATCGCGATACATCAGGAGCTGTCCGCGTTTTTCGTCGCCTGGGAAAAACGCCCCCCCCCCCCCCCACGAAATCAGTCGATTAAGCTTTTTAAGCTTCATCCATTAAGCTAAGCTAGATCACTCAAGCAACACAAGTCATCTCCTACAAGTCAACAAACTCCAGGTCCCGCACTTCAGAGATCAAGTTCTGCAAGTCATCTGTGATCAAGTTCTGCAAGTTCACTAAGTCGGCTAAGTTCTGCAAGTTCGCAACTCTGCAAGTCACATAAGTCTACAACTCTACAAGTTAGACTAGTCAACTGGAGTCAAAACTGACTTGTGCTCAAAACTCCTAGACGAAGAAGGAAAAATCACAGATTTTCTGAAGATTGAGAAAGAAATACCCAAAAACACATAAGCCTTGTAATCCGGAATTTGAGCTACGCTCATCCCACTAACCTGATTTTGAGTGAGAAAGGTCTTTTGAGTTTTGCAGGATGACGGAACCACATATGGATGATCTTATGGGCTGAAGGTGACCTACCTGAGCCTACGATGGAGCAAAAGCTGGACTTAATCATGATGCAATTGGAAGAAGAACGAAAGGCTAGGCAAGCATTGCAAGCGCAATTGGCAAAATTAAAAAGAGCGTCTACCGACAAAGAAGAACCTCAAGCTGAAGATTTGATTCGACGTACCATCGACGCCACTCTTGAAGCTCAAACCATTCACAAGGAATCAAAGATAAGTAAACGAAGTTTCAAATTTCACACTTTCAATGGCATACGAGAAGGAAAGACTGTTCTAGCATTCATTAGTCAGTTTGATGACTATTTCCATGAGGAAACTTATCTAAAAAAAGATAAAATCAAGTGTGTTACTAATCATTTGGTAGACAGAGCATCACTTTGGTGGACTGTAGTACGCAAGAGCATAGAATGTCCTTCTACTTGGGAAGATTTCAAGAAGAAGTTCATGCAAAATTTCCTTCCACCGCAATTTCATGAGAAGGCTATTAAGCAATGGGATCTACTTCAACAACGGGATCGTGAGCCTATATCTTAGTATACATAGCGTTTTTGGAATGCACTCCTTCGGCTACGCATGCTTGAAGACGTACCAGAGGCGACACATAAGCGGAAGTATATGTCTGGACTTCTTGGGCATTACTACGCTGAAGTTAACATGTTCAAGCCTGCTACTCTTGAAGACGCCATTTCACTAGCTCACGACACTGAAGATAAGCTAAGCGGTAGAGACAGACGACTACAGCAATTCCAAGCCAATGGTAATTATGGATCTAAAAAATTCAATTCCAATTTTAGAAGATTTAATCCAGGTCGTTTCTCTTCATCATCTTTCCGCAAGAATTGGGCTAAACCACCTGCATTACCATCCAATGTCAATCCAAATCCTAAGCCTATTCCATAGCCAAATCCAAATGTACCTAGACTTCCCGCCATTGCAAATAATGTAACCAAAGCCAAGCCAATAGTATGCTATAAATGCCACCAGCCTGGACATCTCGCAGTAAATTGTCATTCAAAGAAGCCACCAGCTCATATTAACTATCTTGGAGCCATGGACGAAGACGAACGTGAGGATATGCCTGATTTCACTGAAGATGAGGACAACACTACTACTATTTCTGATACTTTACCAGGTATGCCTACTCCACATTCATTATTGACTATGAAATGTTTGGTGCATGGAAAGGAAAAAACTATTTTGCATTATGATGGTAGTACTCATGATTTTATTTTAGCAATATTGGTAAAAGAATTGAAATTACAGACTATACCTACGCATTATCGCATAAAAGCTGTATTTTTAGGCACTAGGTATAATGGTACACAAGAAGTACAAGACTTAGAGATTCAAATTGGCCAATACACTGAAAGAAGAAATTTCTTAGTTGTTCCATTACAGTTGAGTGACATTATTTTAGGAATGCCTTGGCAACACCAGCATAACCCAGATATAGATTATTCCACACACACAATGAATATTAATTTTCAAGGAAAATCTATTACATTATATGGTATGCATGCATCTAATGTTTTTCCACTGCTTTCGCATACTCAAGCTAAACGTGCATTACGTAAGAGTAGTAAATCTTATCTCATTTGGGTGAATGAATTGCAAGTAAAGGAAAATCATATGCACCCTAGGCAAAAGGAATTTCTTGCATATTTTAAGGACTGTTTTGCAGAAGACCTACCACCAGGTTTACCTCCTTCACGTCCAGAAGACCATAAGATAGATTTGATCCCTGGCACACAACCACCTTGCAAAGCACCATATAGGCATAACTAGATAGAGCAAAAAGAAATCCAGAGTCAAGTTGAGGAATTACTAAATAGAGGATTGATTCGACTTAGCAGTTCTCCATTCGGTGCACATGTTATGTTAGTCAAGAAAAAGAATAATACCTATCGTATGTGCATTGACTATCGAGCTTTAAATAAGATCACTGTAAAGAATAGGTATCCTATTCCTAGAGTTGATGACCTTATGGACAAACTGCAAGGATCTTCTATATTTAGTAAAATTGACCTTAAGTCTGGTTATCATCAGGTGAGGCTAGATAAGTCTGACATATTCAAGACTGCATTTAGGACATAGTTTGGTCATTACGAATTTTTAGTCATGCCATTTGGATTGACTAATACACCTGCTACGTTTAGTAGAATGATGAACCGTATATTTCTGAAATATCAGTATTGTGTAATTGTTTTCTTTGATGATATTTTGGTGTTTAGTCAAAATGAGAAAGAACATTATGAGCATTTGTCATTGGTTTTTCAGTTATTGAAAGAAAATCAATTGTATGCAAATCATGAAAAGAGTGAATTAAATTGAGTATTTAGGTCATATTGTATCATTTGATGGAATTAAAGTTGATCCTAAGAAAATTGATGCAATATTGAATTGGCCTGTTCCTAAAAACGTGCATGAGTTACGCTCATTTCTTGGTCTTGCTAGTTTCTATAGAAAGTTTGTACGCAATTTTTCATTACTTGCTTTACCCTTAACCAAACTTCTCAAGAAAGGAATTATTTATCAATGGACCAAAAATCAATAGAAATCCTTTGACTTACTGAAACATGCATTAACCAATGCCCCTGTTCTACAGTTGCCTGACTTCACTAGACCATTCTTTCTAGTCGTGACCGATGCTAGTGGATCAGGAATAGGAGCTGTACTTATGCAAGACAATCATCCTATAGCATATTCTAGTTGTAAGCTGAAACCCTCTGAGCTAAAATATTCCACATATGACAAAGAACTATTAGCAGTTGTACAAGCATTAAGACAGTGGAAACACTACTTAATGGGTTCAGAATTTATGATAAAGACCAATCAACAAAGTATTAGACATTTACTTAGCCAACCCCAAATCTCTGACCATCATATCAAATGGGCTTCCTTTATTCAAAGTTTTCATCCTATTATTCAATACCAACATGAAAAAGAAAATGTAGTGGCTGATGCATTGAGTAGAAGACCTGCCATTCATAATATTTCTGTTATATCTTTTGATTCTTTGATTGCTATGAAAGATACATATCACCAGGATATTACTTTTCATGCTGATTGGAATAAATTAGTTCAAAATAATTTGATTCCTATTGATTCATTGTCATATAATGATGGATTTATGCTTTATGAAAAGAGAATGTGTGTTACCATTCCATTCTGATCTTTTGTTTTGAATGAAATTCATTGTCCCCCATATCAAGGTCATCGAGGTATCATATCTACTTTACGTATGTTAACTGAAGATTTTTATTGGCCACATATGGATGCAGATGTATCTAATTTTGTTTCTGAATGTTTGATTTGTCAAAGAGTTAAGAGACATCATGGTAAACTGTATGGATTACTTATGCCTTTGTCTATTCCATCTAAACCTTGGGAACAAATTTCTATGGATTTCATTACTGGTTTACCTAATACTAAATCTAACCATGATATGATTTGGACAGTTGTAGATAGATTTAGTAAACAAGCATATTTCATTCCATGTAAGAAAACTTTAACAGCATCACAAGCAGCACAGTTATTTTTGAAAACTGTTTTTACTAACCATGGATTGCCAAAAGTTATTATTTCAGATCGTGATTCTAGATTTTGTAACAACTTTTGGATTACTCTATTTGCTAACCTAGGCACAAAGATTGATTTCTCATCTGCATTTCATCCAGAAACTAATGGAAAAACAGAAGCCACAAATAGCACTATTCTAGATCTTTTACGTGCATATACTATCTCTAAACCTCAAACATGGGACACTCATTTGCATTTATTACAGTTTGCATATAACAATACACCGCACACATCTACAAAGAAAGCATCGTTTGAAGTCATTTATGGATATAGATTATCTACACCTGTTGCATCTTTGTCAAATAGAATTCAAAGTGCTGATGATATTGCTAGTATGCATAACAGTATTTTTGATGAGGTTAAAGATATGATTACTAAAGCCCAGCAATCATATACCAAACAAGCCAATAAGAAAAGACAAGCCATGAATTTCAAAGTTGATGATTATGTTTGGTTGAGAATAGAAAAACGTAGACTACAAAGTGTAGATAGACATCCAGTTGTCAAATTAGCCCCCAGATTCTATGGACCATTTAGAATCATTCATAAAGTTAATGACAATGCATTCAAATTAGAATTACCATCTCATTGGAAAATTCACAATACATTTCACATTAGTTTATTGAGACCATTTAGAGGCCAATTACCTGTCCACCCTATTTATGAAAACCCACCTTTATTAGAGGAAGAGACTGAAATACTTGAACCAGAAGCTATCATAGACACTGACTTTATGACCACTAGAACTGACCGAAGGTATTCTAGATATCTAGTTAAATTTAAGAACCATCCTGTAGAGGAAGCACAATGGATGGACGTTAGAGACTTAAATGCTTTCCCCACTCTGTTAGCTCCACATTGAGCTAATAGCAATTGAGGTCAATTGCTATCCCACCCCGGGGGTATGATGCCAGGAGGCATATTCCACGGTGGATTCCGTACCACGATGGATTCCGTGAGGTTTTACGGTGGATTCTGTAAACTTTGATGACCGGGGCTCATACACAAAGTGGATTCTTTGTGCAAGAAGTTGATGGGGACGCCTGTCCTTTTCGGGCGTTTCATTAATTTAGTGTGTACATGGGTGATTCCATAGCGGGTGATTCCACAAAATACATATTAAATTAATAAACGTTTATGAGTTTTGAGTGCACACTCGTAATAAATTAAGGTTAGGATTTATTTCTAGCCAGTTGATTTATTTATGTAGCTGAAGACTGCTAGGTATTCACTTTTGTCGGTTTAATTGTATTATTTTACTAACAAGTGTGAATGCTTCAGTTGATGTGTAGAGATAGCAACAGTGGCGGAGGAAAGCATTGGAGTTTAGCGAGTATTCGACCTATGGATTATATTTTGTTAGGCGCCACACCTATATTTTGTTATGTCTATTGAGGCATCGATTATTTATCATTATTTTGTATGCGCCTATGCGCACGGATATGTTATTTCTATTTGGACATTATATTGGGCATGCTAGACTTTATGGGCACCGTCCATTAGCTTTATTTCCATTTTTGTAAAAGCAAACTCAAAAGCTAAAAGCTTGATATATTTTTGTAAATTGGGCTATTATTGAGCATGAAGATGGAATATACATAAAATACATGCTTTGTGAAGCGCTCACGCAAGGCATGGGGGGAGATTGAACCCAATTGGTCTCTTTCTCTTGTCGTTCATGCTTTTTACCTTGTAACTTGTGCAAAAAGTAGAGTTCATTATTCTTGGGGACCTTCTGGCATTCACTACGCGAGCATACAGTGTCCGATCTGTGCACCACTTCAAGGACATATGGCCCAAACGAGCATGCCAAAGAGATACATGTGGGATGGAACCCATTGACAAAACATGGTCAATAGAGGACCCATCAACTACAAGAGGATAGAGGCTGCTAGCTTTGGTGCCTCTAGCAAGCACAAGTTTGCCACGCCTGATCTTCCAGGCAGAATCCCCAAAAGAAACATGAAACCCAGCATCATCAAGGTGCCCTCTGTAGACATAAGATTGCGTGTAAACATAGGTACATGACATACATCCTGTAACAAAAAAGTACTGCTAGTAGAGAATTGCAGTTGTACATCCCCAATGCCAACAATAGCAAGTGACCTGTCATCACCCAAGGGAACTTAACTAGAGACAGTGCGGTAGGAGTGGAACCACTCATGGCATGGTGTAACATGAAATGAAGCACAAGAATCCAAAAGCCAGCACTGTGCATACATAGAGTGAACATCGGTCAATAACATACCATCACAAGAACTAGCTACAAGTATGTACTCCTCATCAGAGTCAGATTTAGTCTGCATGACATTTATCTCCTCAATTTTCACATTGGATTTCGCAGCCATAATGCTGCGATTAGAGGACTTTTCTTGTACTTTGTCTTTCCCCTTCTATTTGCGCTTCTCATTGCGCAACTCATGACATTGTGGGTGTATATGACCCTTTTTGCCACAATGATGACATGTCACATTAGCATTGCTCCCATGAGACTTGCTTTGCGACTTACCATGCGACTTAGACCTAGACTTCTACGAGTCTCTGCCGCCACGGCTATTCCCATGGTCATTCTTGCCATTACCATCTCTGACTCTAAAAGTCAAAGCATGGGATACACGAGAGGTATCCAAGTTCTTACGGTTGATCTCTTCCTGCAGAAGAGCACTCTCTATATCAGGCAAGTTCAAAATAGTAGCAGTAGCACATAAGGCAGTGCAGAATACATCCCATGGCTCACTTAGAGTCCCAAGAAAAAACAATGGAGTAACCTCATCATTAAAGATAATACCCTGCAAAGTCAAGTTCTTGAGAATAGCATGGAATTTGCTCAAATGAGCATACATTGTCATATTCTCCTTCATGCGCAGGTCCATAAACTGCTTCAGCCAATACATCTAACTTGCTAGACTTTTCTTGTCATAGAGGTTCTTAATTTTATCCCAAAGCTACCAAGCACTCTATGCTTCCTCAATCACATTGTAATGCACCTATTCAGTGAGAGATAAGATGAGGGTGGACTTGTATAACTCATCAAGCTCATCCCATTCATATCAGTCATAGTTTTAGGCTACTCGTCATGCATCCTTAGTAGCTTTATCTATGATTTCTGCACCAATACATGTCAGTGGAAGAAGAATCCATAATGCAATCCAAAACAATGCAGACAGTTCAAAACTTCTTGCTATTTTCTATTGTAAACAACCAAAATACCACCAAAACCAAGGCAAAATGACCATGAACTAATGGGTAATGGTGCTGCCCACCAAGTAGCATTAAAAATACATAAAATTAGGATGATTTAGTATGAAAATTCCACATCATTCCATACATAACTTCTTTTTGTAATAAATTATAGCCCGATACAATGAGAGCAAACTGTAGGCTTCAATGCACTACGTCAACCGTTGACTTTCAAAGGATAACCAGCATCAAGTAGGTATAAATTAGCATATGACAATCATACGGACATCGAGCAAACACCCAAGTATGTCAAACGAATCCATCAGTAAGCCGGCACACCCCTTGTGTAATAGGGAAAAGTATGCACAACGTTGGCAAGACCTGATATAAAAAGGTGTATGCTCAAGGAGTGCGAAGCCCAAATCAACCCAAGTACATGTATGCAGACCACGATATATCAACCATGCAACATCCAAGTGAAGAAGATCCCAGTCTTAGAAGACTCAAAGCTCAAAAGCATAAACCACCTGCTCAATGTCTATCAAACATCCAATGATGCTCCCACTAGTACAAAAGCCATATGGATCAAGCCAAGAAGCTCAAGAAGGGCATATGAGAGAACCACTGATTAAAGATCCAAGACCAGACATCAATAAGACATCATGAGCATATAGGCTTTGTAGCCTCCAATTAAAGCATCCATAGACATCAAGTGTATCTCAAATACAACTCTGGCAAGCCAAGAAATATCCCAAGTAAGTTCTTGAAAGCTAGATGAAAGCCAAGACAAGGCACTAGTAGCAATTGGCTCCAAACAATGTAAGTATCATGTAGTAGTGGCATAGGCCAAGCATGTCAAGAGACCGGTCAGACATAGGTAACATACATGCCATATGTACATCCAAGACGGATCATCAAATGCATTCCAAAGCCAATCTCAAGCTCAAATGAAGATCTGGAACCAAAGACAAGCTTGATGTCGTACCCCGAAGGTCAATACTTCATTGCATATCCCAAAGACATAGCCCGAAACCAATAGGCATAACCAAACTAGAGGTAAAATAACTTGTCAACCGAGGTAGTGTAAATGCCAACCAACAACAAAGTGTCTGCATCCAAAAGGCTCAATAGCTCTCAAATAGCATATTCGTGCATAAACCATAATGACCAAGAATCAATACATCCAACAAGACACCCGAATATCAACAAAGAGCATTATGCATTCGCCGTCCTCCCTGATAAAACCTTACTTCCCAAACAATGTGCAACAGTCCCAAAGCATCTCAAAACATTGGGCAAACATCCCCAAAGTATGTGGGCATCAAATACCAAGCCTTGGGAGCATCACATAAGCTAAGAGCATGACATTTTCTTGTTGAAAATCAACTCAAATCTATTGTAGAAAATTTTGTGATCAAAATTTGGCAGATCTGACATCGCCATCGTGTCCGGAGCGTGCCAAAACCCCAATTTAGACTCTTATCTTGCCTAAATCGAGTTCCGGATGCCCTAGATATGAGAAAAAAATAGGATTTTTGAGCTAGATTTTGAAACAGACGCAAAAAAAAACGTGAACTGACTGTGGGGCCTGCTAGTTATGCTAAGGATAAGGGGGCAAATGGGGGCATACAAGGTGACCAATGAAGCCAAGGAATACCTACAAAGAGCCTATGAGGGCCGCGGAGAGGCGGGGGATGAAATCTTACCTTGGGGGGGGAAGAAGCCATGGCTAGCATTAAAGCTCCAAGCTCTAGGTCTTCAATCCGAGCTGGGCCAAGCTTCATGATTAAGCTCTAATCCAAAGCTCTAATACTAGTTGAAAGGTGAGAAGGATAGAAGCTTGCTTGGAAGTGAGCTAATGCAGAGAGCAAGAGCAAGAAGAGAGAGAGACAAATGAGAACTCCCAATAGTCACAATGTGTCATAGGGCCTTTCTTTATTCAAACTGTCACTAAAAGAATAAAGAATAAAGTGATGGTGATGAGCGCCCGCCACTTGCAGTGTGTAGTGGAAGGTATTGTAAGTGTAGTAATACACGCGAGGCTAGGCAGAGGCACCTTTACCCCCAACAATACTAAGCATGGGGTAGTTATATTGACCATAGGAGAGAATATCTCATCAAAATCGACTCCCTTCTCTTGCCTTAGTAACCAATCTATCCTTATATGCTAGCTTACGATGACCAAGGGTGCTCTTCAACTTGTACATCCACTTATATAACCAAATATCATGTACAATTTTTCTATAGCGAATCATATTAAAATTGCATGTTCCACTTCCTAGAGTGACTATCACCTCTATGTATAGCCTCCTCATAAAGACAAGGCTCACCAAAATCTATCTCACCACATGACATAATGTATGGAGGGTTCAAAACATGATCAATAGAACATGAGGCTCTAGTGGAACGTCTCAAGACTTGATGTGGGGCTTGTACAACATGTCCTCTCTAACCAACATCATGATCTTGCATAATAGGTAGAACTTGGGCCACTACATCATTGGTAGCTGTAGTATGCTATTTAATGGGGATTGGCTATACTACAACAAGAGGCTCCTCTTGAAAGATCACCCTATGTATCTCAACTACTTACTCTAGTCTCATATACATCTTTTCCTTATGGAATATGATATCATGTCTATGGATAGCCTTCTAAGCTTGGGGATCCCAAATGTGATAGTCCATCTCACCTGCATCACCATATCCAAGAAAGGTTCCTTTGTTTGATAGACTAAGGATTTGGCTTATTATATTTGTCTTTGGGAATATGGTAAAAAGCCTATTAATTGTACGAGGGTGAAGGACATTCAGAAAGAGAAGAAGAAGAAAAAGACATTAAGAAAAGAAAGACCTCAAAGACTCCCCACACTTTTTATTGACAAGAATATCTATGGAAAATTCATTATTTGGAATGATGTACAAGAGCCAAGCTCCCTCCATGCACATTGTATTCATGATTGATAGCTACCATAGCCTAGGCATGTACAACTTATTAGCAATCTACTAGTTTAAATTGTATGCATGGAGAAAGACTGATCACTAGGCCCAAAAAGTGGGCTAGATTCCCAAGTGGGATGGGAAAAACCTAACCCTAAGTTTGTATATAAAAGGATAAAAGATAATGGAAAAGGCTATGCATGTGTCTACTAACTTTTTTTCTTGCCATCTTGCTCTGTGTGTGTGTGTGTGTGTGTGTGTGTGTGTGTGTGTGTGTGTGTGTGTGTGTGTGTGTGTGTGTGAGAGAGAGAGAGAGAGAGAGAGAGAGAGAGAGTGTGTGTGTGTGGGGGGGGGGGGGGTGAGAGAGGTTTAGGTTGAGAGCTTAGAGAGTGAGAGTGTAAGTACAAGAAACAGGTACGTAAAGCCCTCTTCCTTATCTAGCACTCTCTCATGCCTTAACCATACTCTCCTCATGCATGAAAAAGGTAGTAGAGGATTTGAGAACTATGGGAGTGCACTATGGATCATAGAGCTAGCAATGAGTATCCTTCATGTTAGAGATTGGCCATGCTTGCTCATTGCAAATGCATTAGCATTTGTCATGTGTGAGAGACAAGGTCAAATCTAGTCACTAACTTTTGTGGTCAAAGCTCTTGCAATAATAGGAGTGTATCCCAATTCCTGAGATGTTAATCTAGTCACTGACTTTTGTTTCTTAAACTAATGACACCTTGACTGTGAAGTTGCTCATATTGGTCTTGTTGTAGAATAGGAGAAACACTCATGCAACAACTTTGAAATGTGCGCAAGTAGAGAGTTAGATCATAGAGACAAAAAATGATGCACCATTGGAAAATAATATATAATTCAAGAGAAAAAAGAAAATTTTAATCAAGAATGCATGGGTAGTACAAAGTGCTAGAAATCATGCTCCTACACATGATCGGGTCATAGCCATGGGTTTGAGGAGAGTAATGGAGAAGTAAGAGGGTGCTCTCACCATGAGAAGGGGGGCTTAGCCTTTTTATTTTCCTTTGTCTTAATTCAAAAAAGAGAGAAAGAAAACAAATCGAGAGAAGAAAGTAGCATTGCTATTTTTAGAAAGCATGGCTTTCTTTCACCTTTTCCTTTTTAGCATCCTCATCCTCATCATCACCATCATAATCTTCATCATCATCATCATCTTCTCCACAAGTGCAAGTGCCTACCACTTGTGAGATTAGTTTCATCTTCATCATTTGCAAGAGCTTAGGCTATCTGTTGTCTAACAATGTCACCATCATCGTCATCGTCTACATCTCAATTGCTGATTGTCTATCACGTGAAGCTTGCATCATCATGACTAGCATGACATCTTGGGCAACAACGTCTTCATCACAACCAACATGATTTGCATAAATGCATTGACATTATCATGCTTATCATAGGCTATATCATGGATAACATCATTATGATCACTATCATCGTTATCAACAACATGGCATTGGGCAACATGACTTGTAGTGTGGATGTTATGAACAACAACAACATCATCATCATCATCGCAACTTATAGCATGAAAAACATGATCTATAGAAAGCCATCAGCATCATTATAATTGTCATGAAAGGTAGCAATGCAATCTTTTCTTTTCATTTAGGAAAATGCCTTTGTCTTTTTTTGTTTACACTCTCTCTAACATGCTCTTGTGCATCAATGCATCTAGGTGTGGTTGTAGGAGCTTGGACTTCACCTTCTTGCATACTTGACCATCCAACCTATTGGGAAGGTATGATTAAAAAGAGTGGCAAGATAGAGATGACGTGTTTTGATGTGTCACTGCCATGCACAAGTGTACATGTGTACACATGCATCTTAGTAGGATTTGTAATTCACATATGCACACATATACACAAAGGATTCCCTCATACACACACCATGTAAGAACATTGCACCACACATAAAGACACACATGACTAAATCATACCATCCTATTACACAACCACAAGCACATTGACACACACATAGACATATCAAGACACGAGCATACTCAAAATCCCTACTCCCTCTCTATAACCAACATCCCCCTATACTGAGAAGGGAGGATCATAGAGAAGTGAGGGAGAAAGCAATGCCTTTGGTATCACATTTGTATGGTGTCTACATATGCATTGCATAATGCATATATAGTTTACTTTGCATCCACATACACACTACATAGTGCATCCATGGTCCATTATGCATCCACTTATACACATAGTGCATCCAAAAGTGCACCCCACTAGAAGACCACCTTGACTCAATAATCCAGATTGCACCAAATAGACACACATACGCACAGTGTGCTATTGCACCACATAGACACTCCCCCCCCCCCAGTTAACACCCTAAGCATGCACACATACACTAGGATACACATCACTAATAGAGTGCACACTAACTTACTACAACTCCTAGTGCATGCATGTAGAGCACTCAACCCACACCAAAGAGCACTCCAAGACATAATCAAGTAGCACATATAGACACAACACATGTTGATATAGTGAAATCCTTGCAAGAAGTTGCTCTTTCTCAAACTCCTTGATTCCATGCTAGTGGAAGGAGGGAATTTGTAAAGCATTGAGGCTGGAGATGCATCTTGCATGAGTGTACTACAAGAAACCTAAGCATGCCACCCTACACATTGTACTACACATGCCCAACATGTTATTTCATGAGTGGTAATTAAGGAAAATAGTTTCACACAACCTGAAAACATGAGAAGGAGTGTTGGTATAAGCTTGTGCCTTAGTGCTAGTTCCTAATAGCTCAAAAAATCTACCAAATACAATATGAGAAACTACTTCTAGTATGTAATAGAGCAATGTAGTTGAAATTTTTTTCCCCAACACCACCACCCAAGCCCTTAGCAAACTCTTAAAGATTTTCCTTTGTAGCTCTAGATAGACCATATTCCAAAGTAAACAATGCAATGTCCAATGCAAGATTTGGACTCATGTGGCTTCATAGATAAATGAGATATAATTGTAGTCAAGCTCAATGAAACACTAAATAGACTTGCACTTGGTAACTTGGACTCGAGCAAAATAGAGTGGAGATTAAGCTAATCGTCGACTTGATATCATCTCTATCTTCAACTAACTCGATTCTCCTTCTCCAAGTCATAACTTTAGACTGTAACTCCATATTTTGCACATGTGTAGGATGCATAACATCTTCAATGACATACATTGCTTGTTGTAGGCTCTGGTTCTCCCTATCCTTCTTAGCCAATAATCCATCCTTTTCCATCAAAGTCTGTATATTCCCTTGTAATCTTATATGCATATTTGTCAAGGCTTGATGAATCCCTACTAATCCTTGTGTGACAAGTCTGCATGTGTATCCATACAATCATTCACTGCCTTCACAAACAACTTTACAAATGATGTAAGCCCTTCAATTTGTGGTGGCCTTTGAGTGATTGCATCGAGTGGATAAATGCACCCATCAACCTAAAAGTCCACATTTTTTCCCCCCGCACTTCCTTCTTGTTGCATCCTGTATCTTATTGCATCATCCCTTTCCAAAATTGTTTTGAACATTGGTGCACATTCATCCTCCAATTGAAAGTTAATATATCTCTTTCTCTTGATATGTCATGCACCTACATTCTGCAAAGAAAAATATATACCAATTTTAACTTGGATTAACATTCAAATCACACAATTACATGCCTTTGATTTACTATATCTATGTTGTTTTTTACCCAATTGGATCTTGTCTCTTACTCTTGATTTCAGTCATGATAGACCCTAACCAACCCCCAATCAGCCTCTAATCTTATCTTTTAATCTACCTCTGATTAGCATCAAATCTTATCTTTTGTTCTATCCAAAATATTCACACACACACACACACACACTCTCTCTCTCTCTCTCTCAATAAGAATTGATCAAAGATACAGAAGCTTGGCTAGTGGAGAACAATAATATCATTTTATCTTTTGCCCTAATTTACTCTCTGTCACTCTATCACTTATTTTCTTAGTTCATCTCACATAGTCCTCTCTCTTTCCCTCCCTTCTATGTGTGTGTGTGTGTGTGTGTGTGTGTGTGTGTGTGTGTGTGTGTGTGTGTGTGTGTGTGTGTGTGTGTGTGTGTGTGTGTGTGTGTGTGAATTAATGCTTAAGGATTAAACAACAACTGTGAAGAATAATAACATCATAAAGATTAAAAAAATAAAGATGCCTCCATTATCACGTGATTGCTTGTAGTATGGACTGTTGAAGAGGAAGATATCTTATTACATAACACTGAAGAGGAGATTGCTTGTGGTAGGATAGAGAGTGTTGTAGATAGTACTGAGTGCTACTTCAAAAGAATTCATATACAAGAAACCATATTCTAGAGTGAAGGAGAAGAGTACACAAAATTCGGGACAAAACTAGAGCTTTGAGAGAGGGAATGAAAAAATGCCCAGAAATAGGTATATGCTTTTTCAAAAAAGATAAAAATTTACAAGGAAACTTTCAAGTCAAAAAGATGTCTCTGGGTAAAAAATAATATTAAAATATGATGTGTACATCATTTTATATCTTTTTTTAACTTTCTCCCTTTAAAGAAGCAAGAATGAGAATGATTCTAATATATTTTAATGTTGAAAAGTCATGAGGACATTAAAGAGTCATATATTAATGATTGGCTCCATTTTTAGAGAAAATAGAATTGTATTTTTTTAGTTATGAGGATTTTGAGAAAAAGTAACCTTATCCTATAATTTGGGAATAAAGTAATAGGTGAAATCTGTTGTGTTGGGGGTAAAGGCGCCTCTGCCTAGCCGCCCATGTATTACTACATTGATAGTCACCGCCATTGCACACTGCAAGTGGCAGGTACCTGTCAAACTGTCACTTTATTCTTTGTTCTTTTACTGATAGTTGCTCTTGCTCTCCTGCTATAGCTCTCAAGTGCAAGCTTCGATCCTTCTCACCTTTCAACTGGTATCAGATCATAGCTTCCGACTCTTGAGCTTGGCTCGTGGCATTCTCAGCTTCCCATTGACTCCCCACTCGCATTGGGTCTCCTTCTCGACAGCCATAGCTCATTCTCTTGAGCTCCCGTCACTCCCCAGCTTCCTGAGCTTCTTCTTGGCCTATTGAGGCACCATCAGGGAATTGACATTGAGGTATTGCTTCATTATTTCAGAGATTTATCTCAGTCCACAGGTCTAGGTAAACAGGGTTTTCACAGGTTGTGGACAGCCATAGCTAACACCTCTTGGAGCTTCCTACACCTGGATCTTGCTTCCAACCTATCATCAAGGCTTGCTAAGGCTTAGTGTAGGCCTTCTTTGGCCCCCATTTGTGTCCCCTTTGGGCCCCATTGTTGACATATGGGATAGCAAGCCCCCCAGCCAACTCACTTTTTTTTGTGCCTGTTTCAAAATCTGGCCCAAAAATCACTCTTTTTGTCATATCTCGAGCATTCGGAACCCGATTCAGGCAAGGTAAGAGTCTAAGTTGGGATTTTGGCACGCTCCGGACGCAATGGTGATGTTGGATTTGCCAAATTCCAATGGCAGAATATTCTACAACAGATTTCGGGTCTGAGACAACATATATTTGTATGCCTATGGCTTATGTGATGCTTCTACTGATGTCGATTGATTAGGGGATTGAAGCTACATGTAATGCTATGATTTTGGCCTGATTGTAGGGCTGGAAATACTCAGTTTATAATAGTAAATGCATACTGAATACTCTTGGGATGAAGCTATCTTTCATGCTTTTACATATGCCTATTGGTTCTGGATGTATGTCTTGGGTTATGCTATGATGTATTGATCTTCGAGGGATGACTTCGAGCTTGTCATTGGATCCAGATGATTTTGGAAGCTTGAGCTTATTTCAGCCTGCACTTATTGACATTGATCTATGCTTGACAGTGGTCAGTGCTTTGACAATTATATGCTATTTGAGTACATGCTTACTCAATGCCTACGGCTTGATGCATTTTTCTTGGCACAGTGTACCATGTACTTGTTGAGCTTTAGTGCTCTCTGAAGACTTGGCTTGGATTCTCATTTGCTATTCCAAATTTTTTTATTGGCTGTTATTTTGGTTGTCAGGGATATTTATTGGGATGTATGTCTTGCTCATGGATGCTACCTACAGTTGCTTTGTAGCCATCATGCTCTTGGGATGCTATTGAGGCATTGTCTTGGTTACCTGTCTTTGGTACTCTGACTTGGTTTGATTGAGCTATTGAGCTCATTTATCCGCCTTTTGTGCCAGTGGGAGCATCTTGAATGCTTCACCGACATTGAGCAGGAGGTTTATGCTATTTTGAGCATTTTGCAGATACTTGAGACTTTGAGATCTCTTACACTTACATGTTGCATGGTTCATGCACTGATATCTTGGAGTTGCTTTTGACCTGAGCTTGGGCTTCACACTCTTGTGACCATACACCTACTGGTGTCAGGTCTTGCAAGTGTTATGTATACTTTGCCCTACTGTCCAACGGGTATGCCTACTCACTAACAGATGCTTTGGTGACATGTTTGGGTGTTTGCTCAGTCAGGGTCTTGATGACTGTTTGGTGCTGATTTATGCCCATTTATGGCTGGTCATATCTTGGTTGTCATTTATTGACTTGGTGCAATGATTTGGTCAGAAATTGACTCTCACAGTACCCTACTGTCATTTATTACAGCAAGCATATAACTCCGGACTGACATGGATTTTTCATGCTGAAATATTTTGAATTGATGTACTTTCACTAGCACTTGGTGAGCAGCAGCTTTGCTTACACTTTTCTTGCCATTTTCTCTTGATTTTTGTGATTTTTTGGTCATTTTCTATAGTAAACAACAAGCAATTTTGAACTGTCTATAATCTTCCAGCCTGCATTATGGCGAGTTCGTCCACTAATCATGCTATTTTTAACATCACTAAGCTTGATGGTATGAATTACTCTTATTGGAAGAGCCAAATTTGGTAGGTGTTGGTGCAGAAATCACAGATCAAACCATTGAGGTTGAGCGGGCATCCGCCTACAACTATGTCAGATGAGAAATGGCTTGAGCTTGATGAGTTATGCAAGTCCACTATTGTATTATCTCTCATAGAATAGGTTCATTACAATGTATTTGAGGAAGAACAGAGTGCATGCTAGTTGTGGGATAAAATCAAGAATCTCTATGTGACAAGAAAAGTCCAGTGAGTCAGATGTATTGGCTGAAGCAGCTTATGGATCTGCGCATGAAGGAGAATGTTACTATGTCTACTCACTTGAGCCAGTTCCATGCTATACTCAAGAATTTGACTTCGCAGGACATCACTTTTACAGAGGATGTCACTCATTTTTTCTTGCTTGGTACTCTTAATGAGTCATGGGGTGTATTCCACACTACATTATGTGCCTCTACTACTACCTTGAAATTATCTGATGTTGAGAGTGCTTTTCTGTAGGAAGAGGTTAACCGTCAGAATTTGGATGCCTCTCGTGTGTCGCATGCTATGACAGCTAGAGGCAGGAATGATAGATATGAAAAGCATGGCAATGGTAGTGGCCGTGGACGGGATTCTCAGAAATGTCGGTCCAAGTCTCGTGGGAAGTCACGTAGCGAATCTCGTGGCTGGAATGCAGATATTACTTGTCACCATTGTCGGAAAAGGGGCCATATTAGGCCACAATGCCACAAACTGCGCAATGAAAGGCTCAAAGATAAGGGGAAAGACAAAGTGCAGGATAAGTCTTCTGATCGCAACATAGTGCCTGCAAAGTCCAGTGTTAAAATTGAAGAGATCAATGTTATGCAGCCTGAAGATGTTGATGATGATGATTATATCCTTGCAGCTTCTTTTAGTGCTTCAGAGATGACAGAGATACACTCTATGTATGCACAGTGTTGGCTCTTGGACTCAGGTGCATCCTTTCATGTGACACCTTGCCGAGAGTGGTTTTATTTATACCATATTTTTTCGGGTTCTATGCGCTTGGGTGATGATAGCTCTCTTGATATTGTGGACATTGGTGATGTTAGGCTGCAGTTTCCTTCTAGCAGCAATTTTGTTATGCAGGATGTACATCATGTACCTGCTTTGACACATAGTCTCATGTCAGCTGGACAGCTTGATGACACAGGTTATCATGTATCTTTTGGAGACTCTACATGGAATATCACTTGTGGCAGACTTGTGATTGCGAGAGGTGCCAAGGTTGGTAGCCTCTATCCCTTGATTGTATCCGCTTCTTCCCTTGATCATGTTTTATCTGTGGGTTCTATCCCATATGTATCTCTTTGGAATGCCCATTTAGGCCATATGTCTTTGAAGGGAATGAAAATGCTTTATGGTTTGTAGTACTTACCACTCCTTGATTATGCATGTTTTGATTCATGTGAGCATTGTCTTTATGGCAGGCACACTAGGTCTACACATAAGAAGTCTGCTAGGCCACGCATGAGTGAGACCTTGGCATTGATACATTCGGATGTCTGTGGGCCCATGACTTGTCAATCTATGGGTGGTGCAAAGTATTTTGTTACATTCATAGATGATTTTTCACGGAAAGTTTGGGCTTATTCCATTAAGCTGAAATATGATGTCTTGGCTGTGTTTTAGAGATGGCTTACATTGGTTGAGAGCCAGTCTGGGTATAGGCTAAAATGCCTAAGAACAGATAATGGGGGTGAGTATGTCTCACATGCCTTTGAGCAGTTATGTGATGAGCGGGGTATTAAGCGTCGCCCCCTACACCCCCCCAGAATGGTTTGGCTGAGCGGATGAATAGAACCATCCAAGAGCGTGTACGCAATATGCTTAGCCATGCAAGCCCACCACAGAGCTTTTGGGCTAAGGCAGTTAGTACAGCTGTGCATGTCATAAACATATCACCTTCTAGTGGTTTGGATTTCTAGGTTGCAGGGGAGGTATGGACTAGAAAACCTCCCTCTTACGCGCATCTCTATGTCTTTGGATGTGAGGCATTTTGCCATGTGCCCAGGGACAAGAGAAGTAAGCAGGATCCTAAGAGTGTCAAATGCATTTTCCTTGGTTATGGGGATACAAGCGAGATGGGTTACTGTCTCTGGGATCCGCAGGAGAAGAAAGTCATCCGCAGTCATAATGTAGTCTTCCATGAAGACAAGATGCATAGGCAGCTTGAGAGAGTTGTTGAGATTCACAGGGTCATATTTCAGGAGGAGCTGAGAGCTCCCAAATAGCCAGTTGGACAGCCTACAGCTGCACCAAATGCTCATGGTCAGGGTGTTGGATAGGCAGCTAAGTAGGCAGCAGAGCTTGCTGTGAGACAGTCTATTAGAGACAGATGTCCACCTCATAGATTTTAGTCCTCGATGCATTATGTCTTGGTTACATATACAGGAGAGCCTTTCACTTATGATGAGGCTATGCGCGCAAGGGTGATAGTCACTCCTGAGAGAGGGCTATGTAGTCTGAGATAGACTCCTTGGATAAGAATGAGACTTGGGGTTTGGTTTCCTTGCCTAAGGGCAAGAAGGCTTTGCCATGCAAGTGGGTATACAAGCTAAAAAGTGCCCCTGGACACCTCAAGCCAGCATACAAGGCTAGATTGGTAGCAAAGGGTTTTCAGCAGGAGCATGGTGTGGACTTTGATGAGATCTTTTCTCCTGTGGTTAAGATGACCACCTTGCGCTTAGTCTTGGCTTTGGTTGCTCAGCTTGACTTGGATTTATACCAAATGGATGTTAAGAGAACTTTCTTACATGGGGACTTGCATGATGAGATTTATATGGAGCAGCTTAAGGGCTTTGCAGAACCTGGCAGGGAGCACCTAGTGTGCAAATTGAAGAAAAGTCTTTATGGCTTGAAGCAGGCACCTAGGGAGTGGTATCATAAGTTTGATACCTTTATCTAGTCACAGGGCTACAGCAGGAGTGCTATGGATCTGTGTCTTTACACAAAGAAAGCCTGTGATGGTTCTTTATTGATTTTGGTACTCTATGTGGATGATATGTTGATAGCAAGGAAAGCTCATGATGAGCTAGATGCTCTTAAGGCTCAGGTCAAGAAGAGCTTTGAGATGAAAGATCTGGGACAGACCTCTCACATACTTGGTATGCGCATTCAATGAGACAGGCATCAAGGGCTCCTCTACTTATCATAGAGGGAGTACATTCATAAAGTCCTTGAGAGCTTCCACATGCAGGACATAAATCCTATTGGGTGTCCATTGCCTTCTTATGTGAAGGTATCACAGGTTGATTGTCCGCAGACAGATGAGCAGAGGGCCAAGATGTCCAAGATTCCCTATGCATCCGCAATGGGCAATCTTATGTATGCCATGATCGCCACTCGTCCAGATATTGCCTTTGCAGTTGGTGTTGTGGCACACTATATGGCTACACTTGGCAAGAAGCATTGGGATGCCGTGAAGGGTATCATAAGGTACTTGAAGGGCACTACAGATATGTGCATATGCTACGGCAGCCAGGATATAGGAGTCGTGGGGTACACTGACTCTGATTATGCAGGACATGTAAATAGTAGAAAGTCCACTTCCGGCTATGTATTCACCTATGCTGGAGGTGCTGTTTCTTTGATGTCCAGGGTGTAAAAATGCATGGCCCTTTCTACTATAGAGGCCGAATATGTTGCAGCCACTGAGGCTTGCAAGGAGGCCATTTGGTTGGGTCGTTTGGTTATTAACCTTGGTATTGATGCTACCCCTAAACAACATTCAGATTCTATGAGTGCTATTTAGTTAGCCAAGAATCCTGTCTTCCATGCGAAGACAAAACACATTGAGGTGAGGTATCACTTCATATGTGGGGTCATTGAGGACAAGTTTGTTGATCTTGACAAGATCTCGACTGACCAGAATCCTGTAGATTTGCTCACGAAAAGCCTCTCTACAGAGCGCTTTGCCTTCCTCAGGAGTTGATTGGCATGGGATGAGATGACGCCTTTCCTCATCCTATTGTACATGTGTACATGTTGTACTGTCTTTTTTCCCTTTCTTTTCACTCCTCACTAGGGCAGATTTTTCTTTAAGTGGGAGGTTGTTGGGGGTAAATACGCCTTCGCCTAGCCACCCGTGTATTACTACACTGACAGTCACTGCCATTGCACACTGCAGGTGGCGGGTGCCCGTTACCGTCACTTTATTCTTTATTCTTTTAGTGACAGTTTGAATAAAGGAAGGCCTGATCACACATTGTGATTGTTGGAGTTCCCATTTCTTGTCTCTCTCTTTCTTGCTCTTGCTCTCCAGCCATAGCTCTCGAGTGCAGGCTTCGATCCTTCTTACCTTTCATATTGAAAATACAAATACGAGATTTTCTTGATTGTAGAAGATATCTTATTATAATATTATTTTGGAATCTCTTTTTAGAGAGAGAGAGAGGTGAGAGAAACCCCTTAAGGGGCAAAAAAGAGAGTTCATATTTCTCCCAATGTAAAGTGTAGGACAATAATGATGATTACAGTATTGTGCCAAGCAAGTCTGGTGTTAAGATTGAGAGTAATTTAGTGTATCTTGATATATTTGATGATCTTATCTTGGTAACTTCTTCTTTGGATGCTTCACGGTTGATTGATGCTTTGTCAAGATATACTCAGTGTTGGTTGATAGATTTAGGGGATTCCTTTTATTAACTCATAGAGAGTGGTTTTACTTCTATTGTAGTATGACTAGATCTGACAATTTGGGTAATGACATGGCATTGAAGATAGTTAGTATTGGTGATGTCTACCTACATTTTAGTTCAGGCAACATATTCACTCTTCATGATGTATATTATGTACCATCTCTCATGAAGAGCCTTATCTCTGTTGGCATCTTAGATGATGTAGGTTAAGTTGTCTCTTTTGGTGATTTCTCATGGAAGATTACCTATGGGAATCTTATTATTGCATGTGGTTGTAAGTCTACTACCCTCTATCCTTTGCTTGTATTTGGACCAGTTGACCATATTTTGGCCATGATTGTAGTTCCACATGTATCTTTTTAGCATCGTCATCTTAGGAACATGCCTTTGAAAGAAATGAAACTGCTTACTAATTTGTACTATCTTTCACCCCTATACTATAAGTGTTTTGTGTCTTATGATTATTGTTTATATGACAAGCAAATGCATAGTATGCATAATAAGTCTGGCATGAAGTGCATGGGTGAGCCTTTGTCTCTTATTCATTTTGGTGTACGTTTTCCCATGCCTTGTCAATCACTAGGTGGTGTGAAGTGTTTTGTCACATTCATGAATAATTCTCAGATAAGGTCTAGGCTTACAAAGCAAAAATCGGATGTCTTGTTTACCTTTCAAAGTTGGCTTACTCTTGTTGAGAACCAGTCTAAGTATAGGCTAAAATACTGTCATGTGCCTACCTAACAATTCCCTGGCATCACATTTTAGTGGTCCATTGGGGAACTATCCTAGATGGCTTCGCCCAGCACTCATCGCAATAATGCACGGGGTCTATCATCTAGGTTTTACAGAGTCCACTCCATAACAGAAGGTACCGGCCGTCCCACGAGGATCGACCTGCAAGCTCGGGGTCCTAATTTGACAACTGAGGTATCAATGGATCAGCTAGCTCCATCGGAGGTGTGCCACAATGGCTTCTTGTCCAATTGGAGCGATCATAGTTACCCTTGGTTCATGGATTGCAATGCTTTTTTCCTGGAGTTCCCAATACTAGTACTAGGGATTGTAGGATCCCATCCTGATTCATGTGAGGGTCAGGTAGTTCCTAGGAGTGATCGAGAAGTTTACAGTCAGAGCCCCCTTGGCACTCCCACCTCCTTTTACCTAATGGATTCCTCACCGAGTGACCTCTCACCGTCAGGGCTGGTCTAAAGCTCCTCATAGTGGTACAAATCAATCTCCCTTGGAGCAGGGTTCTGCATTTAGCTATGGGGGGAGGCATAGCGTGATCTTTCCTCCTATTATCTTGATTATAAATTTACAATAAGATCTAACTCTTGCAAGCACAATCAATCTTTCTTGTGTAACCATAAATGCATGCACAAATCAAAAGAAATAGTAGTAAGTGTTTTTAGCATAGGAAGCAGTCCCACCCAAATCTACGGTTTCTCTTTTAAGGACCAACTTATTCTTAGGGTTTCACTTCCTACTTGCAACTCTTTTTCGAGATCCGCAAGTTATTTTGTGAATTTGAAGTGTATTTTATTCTTATGAAAAATTTGGTATTTTTATCCTAAAATATAATATGGGTATTTATATCTATGGCAAGCAATTCATGTGCTGCTCTGCCCTAACCCGCACTTAGCAGGATTTCAAATGCTTTTCCAAGTCTGTTTAGACTTTAGAATTTGTATTGACAAATTCTTATCAATGTCCAACAAGTCTTACAAACTTCTGGTATTTATTTAATTTCTTAATACTGATAGTTTCAAGGTTGTCGAGTATTTCATAATTGTTTTTGTTTCAACATTCTCGATATTTTAGGTAAGGTTTCTTGTTGACTCATACGTAGGTCAACTCATGAATTTTTCACAAACATGATTTCTTCTTTCCAAACAACTTGTGATTTCAAAGAATAACACCTTCGGAACATTTATTAGATAGTCAATATTGAGTTGTCATTCAATCTTTTCCTATTTTCTACATGATTTGGTTTTTTAAACCATGCCCTTTTCTTTTCTCATTGGGCTACCTAAACCGATCATGTGGATAGGTTCTTATACATGCATAATGTGTACATGCAATGTGCTAAGGAATGTGTGCCATGTTCAAGTGCAATGTAAAGGCATGAGGATGGACTAGGTTGTGTGTGGTGCATAAACTTGTGCGTATGAATTTAGTGTATGGTGGGTGCATTTGAGATAGACTAGGTGTTCATGGGTTTATGACAGGATGTGGGTAAAGTAATGTAGCCTAAGCATTATGTTATGCATGCATATGGGTGTGACTAGGGAATCTTAGTCCATACGAATCCTATGCCCATGTGTGAGTTTGTGTGTGCTATAAATGCATAAGTATGGTTTCTAAATGATTATGAATGGTTAGTACACATGCTTATGTGCATGCACTAAGATCATTATGTGGCTTTTAGGAAGGACTAAAGAGAATGGACTAGAATGCTAATGACTATGGTTGTGAGTTGATTCTATGAATTCTAGGATGGAGAGAATGAGAGATGGCCTTAGTGTCTATGCACATTAAGGTAGGTTGGCTCTATGCAAGTGCACACCATTGCACACACATGTGGGTGCACTTGGGTGACATGTTAAGTGCACTTGGCAAGTCACCACCTTGTTCTCAGTACCCCACACAAACTCATTCCTTACCCTAGGCTAGGAGTCAAAGACCTTGAGAGAAGGAGATTTCTTATAGCCACACACAGTTAAGGGTGGCCTACTTATCTAGTTAGTGCATGAGAGGTATGTGCATAAAGGGTCTTAGTGCAAACTCCAGTGCACAAGCATACTCAAGTAATGCACCAATGGTTGCATGTGCTAGATATTGTGGTATCAAATGCACTAGTGTGCATGTGCACTAGTGTGTTAACATGCACTAGGATTACATAGGTGTAAATAGGGTGCCTTAGGGCAGCAATGCACTACATGTGAGCCTAGGTGTAATGAGGTTGGGATACTATGGTGTGCTAGGTGCATTTGTGATATATGTGCACTAAGCTTATGTGTAGCAGTGATGTATTGGTGCACTAGGGTCACTAGTACACAAGGGTGTAGTGATATGGGTATTGTATTTTGGTTAATTTCATGGTGGCTTATGAATACAAGAGTGCATACTAGGTGTAGGGTGTGTGTGCTATGGAGTGCATAGGGGACACAAGATGCACTAGTGTGCATGTGCACTTATGCACTATGGTGCAAAGTTTGAGCACTAGTGGGTCTATGGTGTTAAAAGAGCCTCCAATCTGCATGCACGTGTGGGGCTTGTCACAATGAGTGTACTAATGTCTCAAGAGATCACTGAGTTGTAGTATGGTTGGTGCACTAGGTGACATACTATTGTGGTTAAGTGCACATGCTACTTGTGTGAAGGGCCCTAAGGATGGGTGTAGGATGTGGATGGTGCAATGTCCTATTGTGAAAGGGTCCCAGTACTTGAGTGAATGTGTGTGCAATTGGTGCAAAGTGTCATTGGGTTGGTACAAGAGTCATATAAGGTGGGTTATGCCCTATGGTTGGGACTAGATTGGTGGGGAGAACAATGCGACAACATGTTAGTGTGATGTGGAAGTGTAGAGTGTGTGGATGTGTGCATGCTAGTGTGCATAATGTTCTATGTAGAGGACTTTTCAGTGTGTGATTTGGTGCACCAATGATGCATGTGCACTCATGTGGCAAGGAAATTCCTCTATGGTGAAGTACACTTAGGAAACACAAATGTGAACTATGATAGTGTGCTAGTGGGTGGTGCCTTAGTATACTGTATGAGTGCCCGAGATGGTGTGGATAGGGGGTGTGCACTATAGTTCTTTAGTGTAGAGCACTAAGGTATGATGCAATGTGCATGTGCAAATGCCTCTTCCATCTCAACGAACTTCCTCCTTACTAGTAGGAAAAGAGTCTAGGAGCTTGAGATAAAGACACTTCTATAGGAGGTTGTGGTGTGGCTATGTGTGTTATGATGCTAGGTACTAGATGTGTCAACTGCATTACTGCATGCACACACTTGTACACTCTAGTGCAAGATGTGTCGTAGTGCATGTGTGCTCCAAGTGTGATTATGGCATAAAGTGAGTCTCTAGTGTAAAAGGGTGTAGGGATGCAATGTGTTTTGAGAGGAAAATTTTTTATCATGAATCTTCACAAGTGTGTATGGATTAAAGTGTGTTGGACATACAAGAGTGCATTTTTCTGCACATGTACAAGAGTGCATGTGTCTGCACATGTTTGACCAATGGGCACATTGTCATGCATTGCCATCCTCTCAACTTACCTTAGATCCCCCCTTTCTAGTTGGGTGGACACAAGGTAGTGAAGGCAAATGAGGGTTCTTGGTATGCACTATGAGCTTAAGTATTGTGCACTA
This sequence comes from Lygodium microphyllum, assembly GCF_053477565.2. Lineage (NCBI taxonomy): Eukaryota > Viridiplantae > Streptophyta > Polypodiopsida > Schizaeales > Lygodiaceae > Lygodium > Lygodium microphyllum. The sequence continues at coordinate 33,731,983 of NC_141143.1, read as the reverse complement.
TGCAATCTTGATGTGGTGTGAACACAAATGCACATGTCCATGGTGCAAGAGTGTCAAGAATCGTGTGGTGGGGAGACTTGCTTGAGTTGCTACACCAAACACACACTATACACACAAGAGGAAGATCACTCAAGAACATAAGAAGAGAGATGGAGGCCTCTCATTAGGAGAAATATGGACTCTCTTTTTTGCCTCTTAAGGAGTGAATAAAGAAATATAGGCCTAACCAATGAGAGAGCTGGGATTCCAGATTCATGTAACATGAATCTTCTAGCCATATCTTGGCCCAAATCTTCCCTCAACAATAAAATAAGGGGAAATATGGGGAATACAATGGTGACACTTCCTGGAAGTTTGTGACTCAAATTTTCATTTTCTTATTTTTTCATGTTTGACTTTTCATTTCTCCCCTTTTTAGTTTCCCCCTCTTTCTTAGGCGGATCTCAAATTTATCATATCTCTTTCCTCGCATCTTCTTTCCTGATGAAATCTTACAGCCTCATTATTGCTTGCCCTATCTGTAACCCTATGAAATTTCATTTCCTCTACACAAACGCAAAGTGAGTTTCACACGTTTTATGAGAGCAAAGCTTGTTCTACCAAAGCCCTAAGATTTTCTTCACAAAACTATACAGGTATATTGCTCTCTTCCATGGATGTTCTATGGTAAAGTTTTATCTCATTTGGACAAAACTTGTGCAAGTTATGTGCATTCTCTGACATGTAATTTCTTTTGTTTTGGTACTCTAGGAGTCTCTTATAGTCAAGAATAATGATCTTTTGGAACATTCAACTTCTTCTTCAACATCTTAAGGATTCTTTGTAAACAAAGTTGTAGGTATGTTTTTTTGCTGCTCCATGGTTAAATTTTATATCATTTGGACAAAATGTATGCAAGCTATATGCATACTGAGTTTTCCTTTGTTTTTTTATTCCCAAATTCTTTGAGGGTGGAGAACAATGATTTTTTAAAACTCAACTTCATCAACATCTTTGGGCTTCTTTGCAAAGAGAGCCATAGGTATATTGCAACTTTTTTCCGTTGCTCCATGGTTAAGTTTCAACTTATTTGGGCAAAGCCTATGTAAGTTACATGTAGGCTTTGACTCGATATTTCTTTTGTTTTTGCACTCTAGGAATTTGTTAGTGAAGGAATGATGGTCTTGTTATAAGTCAACTTCTTGTACAAGATCTCTGGTCGTCTTTGTGAAAAGAATTGCAGGTATGTTTTTTTTTAATTGCTCCATTTAAATTTTATTTTATTTGGAGAGAACATTTACAAATTATACACATGCTGATAGGTAGCTTTTCTATTTGGTTATCATAGATGTCTTCACGGAGGAAAAACATCAGTAACATACTTGGAGTGGAGGTCTTCAATAGGAAAGATAGTGGCGGTAATTGGATTTATGATAAGTACTATAAGTTGGATTGGATTTTGATGCACCAAGCAAGGTTAGGCGTAAGGATGTTGCAAACCCTAGCAAACATTGGAAAGGTAAAATTTTAGAGTTCAGAAAAGTGTTCAATGGAACAAGTACAGAAACAGAAGTGTTGATCCAACATGTTTATACGCACAAACAAATCTCTATTCACGACAAGAACTACATTGCAAATTATAAACAAAATAGTAGGTTTTTAAATTTTATCATTGTTTATTCTTTTGCATTAGAGTTATCTAAAAAAATCTTTGCAGTGTTCTAATTCAATCTTGTTTTACTGACAGCTCTATATCCATCAACTCTGCATGAATGGCAGAATGTGGAATGTTTGAGCGAAAAGATACATGTTTGCCCTGAAGACATAGGTTCTTTGATCTATGATAATAACTCTGCAAGTCAACTTGCAACTCAAAATATCTTTTTTTATAATTCATTATATGTAGTAGAAAACCAGAGATTGCATCATGTCCCATTTCTGCCACTATCTAATGGTGAATGGTTGATTGGTAGCTTGGAGTTGTCATGAGCATGTAAGTCCAAGATAAAATATGACATCAATAGTGCTATGAAACCCACCATAGGCTCCAGAGATGTGCATCTTAGTTGGTTTATTCCATTCTCATTGTTTGCACATTTTTTTGATCCATGTGATGTTTTGAAGAAAACAAAGATTACTTATCAATTCAAGTCTCCATCCGAGGAATGGATGAGTCAGCTATTAGGTGAGTCTTGGCAAGTCAAAATAACACATTTTGATGAGACGTTTGAATGCAGGGTCAACCAATCTGATCTCACATTCATGTAAATATTTTTTACTACTTTGAATACCTTGATTTAATTGACATAGGTCTTGCTTAGATGAATTGTTGTGTTATTCACAATTACTTACCAATATTATTTTTTTAATTACAGGTATTTCATCATTAAAAAAATTTTGTGCATTCGCTTTCGATATAGAAGATGACGACTTTTGTGAGGAAAGTGGATCAGCTTGGATCAAGATACCCAATATGAGACACATACAGCTCTCATAGATGTAGTTATCTTGTGGAATGGTCATAATCCTTTTGTAGTCAGTACAGAAAGCCATTGACCCATTTCTTTTCTGAGACAAGAAATCCAATTAATGTCCAATGAGCCCCTCTGAAACTTCTATTTCAAGTTAGATAATACAAAAGTCAAGATTCGTAGTGAGCAATCCATGACATGTAAATAATGTGCTTCTCCACATATCCTTGAGATAGTGGAATCCTTGTACGTTTTTTTTTTTTAAGAACGAATATAAACTTTTGAGTACTTTCAATTTAGATCATCTTAGTTTACTATGATCCAAGCATATGATAATACATATTGTAATTAGTCAATCGCGCTGGTTAAAATCATAATTAAATTGTAGGCTAGAGTTCTATAATCTATGCAATATTGTCTTTGCATAATGATATATTATAGCTCATCTCTTCTACTTATTTCTTAAAATTAAATATTAAATTGGATCCAAGGGATTTTGAAGGTCTTTCAAATTTATTTTCTTAAAAAAATTCTATATTTTTTGTAGTTAGACTCGAATATACTCAGCGATCCAAGTATATTCAAGGATATAATAATGTAGAATGAAGTATTTGTCTGTACGAGTAATTTTAACGGTTAGTTTAAAGTATTGAAATAAAGAAAATAAGGTAAGAGTTTTAATTTAAAACTTTAGGGTTTAAAAAGAACCTTTATTTAAAACCCTCGATAGATAAAAGCTATAACTCCAAACTCATTTTTACTTTCATTCTCTACTTCCCTACACGTGCTCTTCTCCCTTCTCTCTTTGTGCGCCATGGCTACCACTCCCGCCTTCGCCACATGGATTAGCTTCACACACTATGCACACATAGAAGAGCAAATATACCCTAGGTTTTGTGCGACCTTGAGTCTAGAGAGCTCGCTTTCTGCCGTAGACCTTAGCTCTAGTATACTGGTATCATTTTGTGATGTGGCAAACCCTCTCGCCGCCTACTCTATTCCGGAATCTGCTCTCAGATAAGTCCCCATATATTTCCTATATAGTTTACGTGTTGGATCAAGCCATGCAAAGGTAATAAATTGAGTCCTCTTGCATGTGGGGCAATATATCCGTGCTAGAGTAGTGTCCACCTCATCCCAAGACCACACCACGATGGATCTCATTGAGCGCAATGCAGCATTTGCCATAGATGTTTTGTGCACTGAGGTGCAAGAGTACAATGAGGAAGACATCAACGCATCCTCTTGGCCACAGCTAGAGTATATTGAGAGGGAGCCTAAAGAGATCACACTCGATCCAAGAGTAGAGGCAGCAAAAAGCTTAGCCATTGTGCACCCACCTCCTTGCCCTGTTGAGATGCTGACAAGTGATGAGCCACCCCTCACTTTTCTCCATGCTATCATCATCAAGGGGGTGGAATATTTACTTATGTAGGATGCACTAGAAATTTTGGAGCTAAGGGAAGAAGAGCTATACTATATCATGACGTGTGCTGCACATGATGATTTTATAGATTTTGATATACAAGATGCGCCAGCACATGTTGATGAGGTGACTCGATATGATGGCATGAGTGTCAATGACATCTCTGCCATTGTGAGCATCCAAGAGAAGATTGAGAATGCGGTGCCACAGTATGAGATCTTAGATGAGGAGTTCAAGCGGTTGTAAGAAATCATTTTTGGACCTCGACTTGACTACAATACCTTTCCAAGAGAGAGACAAGGGTGGCCTAGTTATAGGAGCAGACCTAAATGCTCCATTATAGCAACAGATAGATGATGCAGAGAAGGTAATGTTATCGGATTTGCATCAAAATTTACTAGTAGGGTCTCTAGGGCATCAGAGTGTGCACACCAAATTTTACCAGGATCTGGTCCACAAAGCTGCCCTAGCCGGAGGCTCTCATCTAGGGGGTTGAATCTGGGGATTCAAACCCCCAAACACAAGCCCCAAGACACAAGCCTCCAACCAGGGCAGCTCTAGGTGCCCCAGATTCAAGCCCCTAGACGCGAGCCTCCAACCAAGGCAGCTCTGGGGGACCTGATCCCAGCAAAATTTGATGTGCACACTCCCAATGCCCTAGAGGCCCTACAGGTAAAATTTGATGCAAATCCGATGTATATATCTTTACCACACTCCATGCATAGCGATTTTGATATAGTGAGTTTGACACTGAACTTGTGTGATGCAGGACATTGTCTAAATAGATGAATTTTCATCTAGACAAGGTGGCCAATCTGGTAGCCAAGGAAGGGTGTAGGACTTGACATTGAAGGAGTATATCGGCCATCTTGTGAGTGATATTTTTTATTATTCTCTAGTACTAGGTCTAGGCCACTTTTTCCATGGTGACCCGTGGCATGGTTACTGGTGTTGCAGACCCCAATGTCATTTGGCAAGAACTACTAGGGAAAAATGTGTTGCTGCCTATGATCAAGAATAGCTGACCATGGGAAGTCTAGCTCAAAGAAGCCTAGGAGAGAGTAGATGTACTTAGTGCCAAATGATATCTCATCACCAATGTAATGTAATTTGTAATATTCTCTTGAGGTAATGAAAACCGATATTTGTTGGATTTGTGTGCAATGTAGTTTATCATGTACATTGTTTATTATTATTTTTTACTTGAATATTACGTTTATTTATCGAATTTATACACAACACGATTTGTACCCTAAATTTAACACATAGTGCTTTATCGAGTTCGTGCACAATATGTATTCATTCAAACACATGTAATGATAACTCAAAGACATAAATAAAACAAATAACAAGTGAATAAACAAAAATAAGAGGCTCCAAAAAATTTGTATTCATATTCATAACATTTTACATGGGATCCATTACAACCAAAGTTTTACAAAATCTCTTTGAAAGCTACATTATGTATATGTTTTGGTAGTACACCCCTATCATTGTTGATCTCTGCGAGGACTATCCTTCCATCACCAGAAGAATCTCACTATCTGCAAATCCCTATTGGTGATGATGACTCTCCTTACATGTACTGCTGCATAGACCGAGTCTGCGAACAAGTCGATGACGTAAGCTTTGGCAGCTTCCTGTAGTGCAAGGAGAGCTTGGGCAGTCCAGCGATCGGGTTGTTACAAGCATGTTCAAAGTGCCTCCTAATGTTCTTAATGAGTATGCCATCCATAATCTCATGCACTAGCTTTTGGAATGGGGCCTTTGGTATTAGGAGGTGCATGGTTTTCTGGTAATGGTAGATCTCACGAAGAGCCACTGTGCCTAACTTCCATCGATGCTTGCGATGCTAGCATAGTGGTGGTGGTGGTGGTGGTGATGGTGGAGCTAGGGGAGGTGGCCTCTACATAGGATTTCAAGGGGGGTGTCTCCGGGCTACTTGCTTGGTGCAACCCAAAACTCAACTCAAAAGTGAAATGTGTAAAATGAGATGAAACTTTAAACTTATAGCAAAACTTTCAAAAAACCCTTAAACCACCTGAATTAATGTATCCAAGCTTTGGAAAAATATGACCAGTGAAATGATTGACCTGAAAATTTACTTGTGGACTCCTTAAGAGTACATCAACTACAAAAAAAAGGCCTCATTAGAAGTCTCTAGGACACCTGTCTAGAGGCTCGCGTGTCTGGGGACTTGAATCTGGGGATTCATGGCCCTAGACGCCAGCCTCCACAGGTGTCCTAGAGACTTCTGATGGGGCCAATTTCTTAGTATCCATGAGTTTTTATGATGCCCGACATGTTGGTGAAGTTTCACTAGATTTTGATTTATAAAATTGATGGTTCAATCATTTTTTGAAAATGCATTAACTAGATTATACTTCATTGATAAACAGAAAAACTCACCACCGCACTAAGTGTATACAATTGAATATTAAATGTGTTGTTAACCAAACTAGGTGAAATATTAAAAACTTAAAAATTTACAAAAAATAATTCATGGGTCAAATGGAATATCGCATATTGGATATAGTGTTGCCAAATTGCTAAATACAGTAAAGACATAGTGCATCGGCCCATCTACAACTGATAACTCATGTGTGATTGATTGCACATTAACATCGTCATGGGGAATGTGGAAATTTCCCATAAGTTTGGGACACGTGGTCAAATCTTTGGATTTGTCATAACTTGAATACTATAACTTCAAATCAAGCGCTCTATAGCTCAATAGATTCCATTTTTCAAGCACTTTTCAATAATAGGTCATATCATATGGTTTTGAGAAACTTATGGGCATGTTATCCGGGTGCCACCTTTTTAGTATTCAAAAAATGGAAATTGGGAGATTTTCAAACTCACTAATATTGTGTTCATTGAATTTATCCTTAACAAAACTACTTTCAAAATTAGAAACTTGGAAATACGCACAATGCAAATCATGGCAAAATAGAATATCAAATATCATATTTGGCATTACGAAACCATGAAATACACGGTAGATAGTGCATTGCATGAAGTACAACTAGAGCTAGGCAAAATTTAGCTCCATTTTGTAGACCACTACTATCAAATACTTAAAGGTATACTAGAAAGATCAACGAAAACTAAGCTCCTTACAATCTACAACCAAACTTGAGCTAAAAACATAGATCCAATTACAAGGTAGCTTCTCAAAGCATATTGTTGACATTAAGATTAAATGCATCCTTGTTGTTGCGGATCCTACGAACAAGAACCATATCTATGGGCTTACTAGTGATATGTTGGGCATGAATGGCTAAAACTTGAGACTCACCCATTAGACCAATCAAGTAACTTTCAGCTACTTCTTGGAGAGCAAACAAGGCTTGGCTTGACCATTGCTCCACATTTCTTGCCTGGTTCCTTGAAAAGAACTTGTGATGATGCCCTAACTACAGTTCTTGCAGTATTTCTCGCACCAACCTAGAGAATGGTGCCTTGGGAATAAGCAAGTTGGCACTCTTCTGGAATTTCCTTATCTCACGTAGCGCAGTTGTGCCTGGTCTCCATCTTCGTTTCTTATGTGTTGGAGGACGTGTATTACCAGCTGGAGTAGTAGTGAGAGATGGAGCAATTGGAGCACATGGACCACCATTTATGGACAATGGTGAACCATCATTATTGACCACACTAGGGCTACCATTTTTGGACATAGTAGCACCACCATTATTAGCTGTAGTAGGGCCATCATTGTTGGACACCAAGGGACCTTTGTTACTCACAGTACGCTCACTAGATTTGGAAGAGTGTTGAGCTCTTGCTCTTGCAAGCGCCTTCTTGATATGAAGCCTGGAACATGTCATGGTTGTGATAATGAAGGATAGAAAGGTGGAGGGTAAAGTGAAGAGTAATGGGAAAAAATGAAAGGAGAGACTTGACTTAAGTATGGAACTTTTAAGCTTACTCTGGTGTAAATGAACTTTAAAATTAAAAGACATAGTTCGAAATCATTTTTGAAAAACATAGTGACAAACCTTCGAAATTTTAAACAAAATTTGCAAGACATCTCATGTTAAAGATAGGAGTATTGATGTGTCATATTGTGGGTATCTATGCTCTCTCGAGGACTCTAAATGCATCAAAAGTATTAACTTTATCTAGGTCTCCATTTCTTACCGTCTCTCTCTTGGGTTGCTAACCATTCTATGTGGCATTGTCTAGCTATGATGTTTTCATATCTTGCTTTTCTCACTTCATATATTGCCCTACTTATAGATTCTGCTTGAGAGGTTTTGGACTCCTTTTCTTTTTCCTCGTATCGTATCTCTAATCTCCTATACCGCCATTGTAATAATTTCCTCGTAGAATTGGAATCATTGATGCCACCTCTATGATTAGTTGCCTTTTGAAAAGCACATCGAGCTTGCCAATGAAAATATTTCCATGCATTGAGTTGATCATACTGCCAAAATTCCTTGATCTACAAAGTATAGACCATGTGCTTCAAGTATATGCTACACAAGAAGAGAGATTAGAAACCAAAATAATTCAAAATGATGACTTTTTTGTAATGGTGACAATATTGACCATGTAGTGTGTTATACTATTTGTAGTCCATGCCTCCACCGTGGACTTATGAAATTTTGCAACAGTCTCTTTAAATGTATTGGCATCACCATCCCTAAACCTCAACTTTTGTAAGAGAGCTACTAATCTATCTAGGTGTATTCACACTTCTACCTTTGCAATCCTCGTTTGTCCCCCATTACTCCAATCCGGAACAACAAGGTGCAACTTTTTCCATGCTTCATACTTCTTTGGTTGTTTTACAAGTATATTGCCTTCCTCATCTCGAGGTGGAGATATAAACTTCCTAGCCTTGGGTCCACCAAATCATGGTTTACAAGGGATATTTCCAATATTTCCCAAATTTTTATCGTCCTTTTTTATTTCTACTTGGCCCCCGTGCAATCCAACTTCAGAGAGGACTCGTTCTATCTTCTTGCATGTAGCATTAGCTTCTAACGTAGGCTGCATCTTATATGCAAAGCATATATTCATATACTAGCTTCTCAATTATTCTAACCAAACAATGCAATGTGCAAAAGTGAACCCTTGTTTGTGGTATTTCCAAAATAGGGTGCCATTTTGGATCCACTGGAACTAGCATTCCATTTCTCATGACTTTTTTATCACGTATTGAAGCACCTTGTTGTCCTGCCTTGGCAAGCCATTCTTTCTTTCCATCTTTCCCTTTCTTCCTAGTTTGCATGTAGTATATGCACAGAAATTTTGCATTTGTTGCATTTTACAAACCAAACATACACTTTAATATTTTTAAATCACGTGCAAGATGCCATTCAACTTGATAGCCCCCAAACCCCTCGATGTTAAAATTTCTCCATTATTTTGTTGTTGAATAAAATTGGGTATATTAGTGAGGTTAAAAAAACTTTTAAGTTCCTCATGGTCCTCCTTTGGTACTTCAAATGCTGCAAGCCACCATATTTCATTCTCTGACTGTACATTGAAGTATAAAGGATGGTTTTCATCAATGTTGGGATCTAATTCTTGATTTATAAGTGTTATACTCACACGTTCAATTTTTTGCCACTTAATAATCTCACTCTCATCAAGTTTGAGGTCAAGCTTTCCTCTACGTTCTTCCATAGACATATTGTAAAACTTGACCATAGTAATCTGAGCCTTACATATATCCAATACAAAGTTGTTGGGTGCATTCAATACAAATGCAACTTCTTTGAAACCATACTTTAATATGTGTGTATTTTTCAGATGCGTTGGCTCACCAATTAGTTCTAAAACTTTCTCATTTAGTTGTTTTCAAGCCTTCTTCACGTGAAATGATTTTGGTAGAGGCATTACTCGCTTAGTTTTGAAGACTTGCTTAAATCCTATATCCAATTGTTGATAGAGTATACTATATAACTCAGAACTCATTCCCACCTTGTCACATAATCCCTGATGTTAACCCCAAGTCGAAATGGCGAAAAATGGCGAAAAAGGTTAACCCCAAGTCGAGATGGCGGAAAAGGAAGGAAAAAGTGAAAAAAGCATGGAAGAAGAGCAAAGACACACAGGCCTCTAGAAGCTAAGCCGAGACCAAAGGCGCAATTTTAAATGAAAGGCGCCTCAAAAAACTTGGAAAACTCTTGTAAAAGAGCGCTAGGCTCCCTCCTGTGCCAATTGTAAAATATTTGATAGGCATAGGCTAGAAGAGGGAAATTGTAAAAAGACATTGCCACAATGGCCGGTCATGTAAAAAAGGGGATGGGTGCCCATGGGATTTTAGGGTTTGTATATAAAGTCAAAAAGTGAATGGAAGCTCATTCTTTGGTGTGTGGCTAACAAGATCTCTCTTCTTCTTCTCTTCTTCTTGCTTGTGTGTGTGTCCTTGAGAGAGGGAGTGTGAGAGTGTGAGGGAGTGAGTGTGTGGGAGTGAGGGATCAAGAGGGTGAAGCTCTTCACCATCTCCTCTTTTCTTCTTCTCTTCTCTTCTCTTCTCTTTTCTTGCGCGCGGGGCTATGGAGGATGGAGCTTGGAGATGGAGGAGGCTTGAGGATGCTTGAGCTAGCGTCAAGAATTGTGGAGCTACCGATGTGTGCGAGGGAGGAGGCTACTCACATCGGCACCAAGGTAAGCTCACTACACTCGTAGGATCGCTGGGTAAGAGATAGCCATTAGAGCTCGCTTGAAATGCTTGAAGCAATAAGCGGTCCGTGGGTCTTGGCGGTTGAGCGTGAGCTCCCACTACATTTTGGTTCCATTGCTGGGACCAACGGATTCAAGCTTGAGCACTTGCGCACCTCATATTGAGCATCGAAGTAGGGGATTCATCCCCGAAATGGAGCTTGAGATAGGTAGGAAGTTTGGGTGTTTTTGATCTTCAAAACAAGTAAGTATTTTGGGGTATTTTGGTTGTTTAATGATTGGAAAACATGGAGAATCTATTTTAGTTTTTGCCTTCGATTTTTGTTGCATTTAGTGTAGGTTAGTATTAGGAAATCGAACCAGAGAAGGGTAGGGTTTACTGTTTCAAAACATGGCAAAACAGGGCAAAAATCGTGCAAAAATCGGTAAAATGCTCGCTAGTGATGCCTAAGATCGGCAAGTGAGTGATTGGGGGCATCAACACCACACCCAAGAAGGGTATAAGAGCCAAGAGGCCAAGGGAAAGCTCATTTGTGCCATTTCAGTGAGAGAGAGAGAGAGAGAGAGAGAGAGAGAGAGAGAGCTCCAACCCGCATCGATTCAATCGCATCACCGACGCGCTTACCGGCCTGTTCAGGTATATGAATCTCTCTCTCTACTCCCCTAGATAGGATCTCGAAGTGCATGGCCATTGTGCTTGCTTACATCTTGTAAATCGATCAGATTTGTGTTCGCGCTATTTACATGAACACAAATTTGTGTTCGCGCTGTTTACGTGCGCCGAACTCGGCCATCTGAGTGGCCTTTTTTGGGCCGAGTCCCAGAATCGGTCCTCGGCCCCTATCACTTGGCCCACTCGGCCTAAACCCTAGTTGGCCCTCGGACCCGGTCCGAGGCAAACCGTCCAAGTCAAACTTTCGGCCACATGGCACATTCGGCCTCGGCCCGTCCGAACGACCCGTCCAAGCCTCAAATTCAGCCCTCGGCCACTTTCCACATTCGGCTCTCGGCCCAAGTGCCTCAGCCCATCCGAATTACCTTGTCCAAATTTGCCATTCGGCCGTCCGAATCAAAACCGTTTGAGTCAAACCCTAAAATTCGGCCCTCGACCCTGTGCCTTGGCCCATCCGAGTGATCTACTTGGACCCTGCAATTTGGACTGGTTGGTCCGAGTGTAATTTTTTATTAAATTTTTCGCAAATTTGATCTGACCCGGCTAATATGCAGCAGTGCAAATTGTTGAGACCATTTGGGCGCTCAGAACTTGATTCTGGCACATGTAATAGGAAAAAAATCGTAGCGTGCAGCCGCTTAGCGGCTAGAAGTAGGCACTTGCGAGACCCAAGGACTTAGATCGAACCGCTGAGCTGCAAAACCTGACTGACTGAAAACGAACAAGGTGACATACGAGAAAAACCTTAAACCCTGACAAAACGGCTAGAAAATCAATCTACAAGCCTATCAGGCCCGAAACAAGTGAGAGTGCGTAAGACGCTGGGGAATCACTTGCTACACTCACATTGAATTTTCGCACTTGAAGTATACTTAAGAAAGCTGAAAGCCTGATTGAGCACAAGTGCATGAGAAATGACACACGTACTGAGTAATCATAAATTGAGGTGTGTATTCAATAACTAAAGGAACTCACTCAAATAAACCACTCAAGGAACCCACCAATAGGAGAGGACCCAAGACATAGACAAACCATCAAAGTGTAGATTAGGACCAAGTAAGGGGCGCCGACGACGTGGATTTAATGAGTCTACTGAACCTAATCGACAACTTGGTGGAGCAAGACAACTCGACAATGGTAGAGGAAAGCTCAGACTACTGGTCTAATGAGGAACTCGATTTGAATGTCTTCCCAGATGCTATTCAGTATAGCTAGTAAGCAGTTATGATGTACACACCGGTGTGAGCACCCTGGTAGGACAGCAGATGCTATCATTGCAGATCTAGAAGAGGAGAGAAAGCTAGCCCGCAAAGCATTGCAAGGCATAGCCGAATACAATAGGGATTAGCAGGCTAGAAGCCAAAGGCAAAGTACGTAGTTGCACGAGGTGCAGCGAGTGTTAAACTTAGCAGGTAGGAACGGAACAAATCACGAGAGAGCCCTAGAGGGGGACTTGACGTTGAGCGAGCTTCTCATGAAGCGACTGCTAGATAACACGACTGTAGAACAAAGTCCTGCGGCACTAACGACATTGTTGCTCACAGGACTGGGGGCGAACCAAGGCTCAAAGAGCCAGTCCAAAATACCGATCATTGCCAAGAAACTCAACAAGTACCAACCCCATGACGACCCATACAGCTTTGTTGAGCAGTTTGAGCAAGTTTGCGAAGCCAATGGCCTCAACGACCTAACTCAATGCTCGCAACGTTCGAGCTTTGCCTAGGTGGCAAGGGTAGGACGCGGTATACGAGCCTGGATGTTGTAGAGCAAGCCAACTTCAATGGCCTCAAGGATCTCTTCATCAAGAGATTTGCCAAGCCCAGATACTCCAATAACCTACTAGTACTCTTGATGAACGTCAAGCAGAAAGAGAAGGAGGACATCCGCAACTACGTAACCCATGTGAGGAGTCTCTTCAAGAGAATCCCTCTACGCGAGCGACCAACTGAAAGAGTAGTTTTGACTGTATTCATTAGCGGAATTCAAGACGAGGAGTTATATAAGGCATTGGTAGGCAATTCAAGCTTGCAGCGAAACGCGGTAGCTAGAGTGTTTGAGGAAGCCATCAGAGTCAATGATCAGTTGAAAGAGCGTAGCTCCAGGAGCTCAAACGTAGAGGAGACCAACTCTCGAGGTTCAGAGAGAGTGTCAACCTCTAGTGAGCGATCAATCCCATCATCCCAAGATAAGGGGAAGGCCACTGAGACAGGGCTTTCCTGATGTCAAGATGGAATTAGCCAAGCTGCAAGACATGTTGAGACGACCAACACGCCCGCACGTCCAATGCATGTACTGTGGCAGAAACCACTTACCGGTCAAGTGTCAAGACCCTAGGTCAAGACCTTGTGCTAACTGCGGTAGGTTTGGCCATGACGTCGCGCATTGTAGATTACCAAGAAGACTTCTGTACTCACAACACTATGGCCAGCCTTACCTAGCGAAGAGGCCGTAGCCATTTTTTGGAAGGGGAGCCCCATTGGCCCTTCCCACACCTAATGATATGAAGCCAGCTGTTCCTAGGATGGAAATAAATACTACGGGCATCCCTAGACTGTTGAGATATTGAGCTCCACTCGTGATACGCCAGGGTGACCGTTCTGTATTTATGTCACCGACTTCTCAATTGCAGACGCGGTTGGTACACCGCCCATGAATAATAGCTACATGATAGCTATCCTTATCTACTCTAGTTCGTGGCTCAGTTAGTATGCCACCTTAGTTAGTTGAGTTTGGTTTGAGACCCATACATAGGGTTCTTCTATTTCTTTGTACTTGAGTTCTTTTTGGCTTACACAACTAAGAAGAGGAAAACTGTTTTCAGCCTCCACCCTTTGTGTATTCCCCCATTGTGCAAGCAAGAAAGCTACAAGTGAGACTCCTTCCTTCTCTCCCACAATCTTGACATGGTATCAGAGCCTTGTTCGTGGTAAGGAGCTCAAGAAAGCAACCCAAGCTCGCGGTGTTCTGGTAAGAGGAGCAGTGTTGCTTTCATTTTCTATTTTGGGAGCAGATCTCTACAGGTAGCACAGCCGGAAATTGCAAGAGTGCATTGTCTCAGGTTGAGACGCCCTTCGCGGTGAAGCAGGAGGGCAGTATATGCTGCGGGAGAGGGCTTTAGCCCCAGGCAACCCTTTTTTTTTTATTTGAGGCCATTTTGGGGCCTGTTTTGGAGGCGGAAGTTTTCTGCACGCACTCAGGAAAAGGCCCAGTTTTATGCTGTGTAGCCACTCTTCTACAGGTCGGTGAAAAGTTACTGTAGAAATTGCATCGTATGCTTGTGCACAGAGACATTGGGAGTTAGAGAATTATCCTTGGTTCCTGTTTATGTAAAATCGTCACTAGGAAGTGACTGTGTGGTCAAATACCACTTTCGCCAGTTTTGCAGATTTGCCCTTGTGAGGGTGAAGCTGTGTTTTTTGCAGTGACAGAATTTTTTGCACTGCTATGTAATGGCGTCTGATTCTCTTTCACAGATTGTCACTGAAAAGCTTGACAAGAACAACTTCCAAGCATGGAAGTTTAGAATGACGAATTTCCTCATGGGAAAAGGATATTGGGAATTTGTTGCAGGAAATGAAGAAGAACCAGTTCTTCCTGATGTTCCCAATCAACAGCAAATGCAGGCATTTAAAGCATGGCATGAGAGAGCCAGGAAAGTTATGTATTGACTGTCTATCAGCATTTCAGACTCTATGATTGTGCATATTCAGGATGCAAGTACGCCAAAGGAGGCATGGGATACTTTGTCAAAAATGTATAGCACAAATACGCAAGCCAGGAAAATGCAGCTCAAGCAAGAGTTGCATAATGTGCAAAGAGAAAATATGAGCATCAATGACTACCACATGAAGGTGAAGAAGATTGCAGATGCACTTGCTTTCATTGGGTCGCCAGTGGAAGATGATGATTTAGTTTCTGTGACCTTGAATGGTCTAGGAAAGGATTATGCATAGTTTCGGACATCCATTTCAGTTCGTGAAAGATTTCCTGATTTTGAGGAGCTGATTGCTCTTCTAATTTCTGAGGAGCAGAGAAATGGTGGTGCATCTTCTTCAGGAGGAACTTCAAAAGAAGCTGTCTTCTACTCAAATGCTGGAAGAGGTAGAGGCAGAGGTAGAGGAGGCCGATTTGGAGGCCATGGTAGAAATCAGAATATGCAGTAAACTCAAGAAAACCAGTCCTATGGAGGAGGACGTGGTAACTCTAGAGACAGGGGGAGCCAAAGAGGTCGTGGTGGATGGCAAAGAGGCCAAAATGCAAACAGCAATGTTGAATGCTACTACTGTGGTAAAATGGGTCATATGGCTAAAGACTGCTATAAAAAGCAGAATGACATCATGAATGGAAAACTGCAACAAGGGAATTATGCATCTTCTAGTAGACAGGGTGATGATAGAAATGAGCACTTGTTTATGGTGCAGCACATGAACAATTCTGTGACAAGTGCAGAAGAAAGCAATGATGTATGGTATGTTGACTCAGGTGCATCAAACCACATGACAGGTCATGCAGAATGGATGGAGGATGCAAGGAAAATGGAAAAACCAGGATTTGTGGAGACTGGTGATGATACTGCACATCCTATTGTGCAGATTGGAAAAATTCCTTTGTCTATGCAGGATGGGAAAAAGAAATACCTATCCGATGTATTTCATGTCCCAAATATCACCAAGAATCTGGTTTCTGTTGGTCAAATGGTTGAGCAGGGCTTGCAGGTCAGATTTAATCCTCATGGATGCTTTGTTGAGGATATGAAAAATAGAGGTCGCTTGATAGCAAAAGAAAAGAAGAAGGGCAGAATGTTTACGTTGGATGCAGACATGTCTGAATTGAGTGCAGCAATGTTTGCACATAGAACCGGTGTAGTTGCAGATATTGATATCTGGCATAAATGCATTGGTCATGTTAATGTACAGCGACTTAAATCAATGCAAGCCCAAAACATTGTTGCAGGATTGCCCAAATTCAAGGTTGCAGAAATGCATAAGGTATGTGAAGCCTGTCAGTTTGGAAAACAGGCAAGGAGACCATTTCCTAGACATGTTCAAGAGAGTGAGAAGCCATTGGAATTAATCCACTCTGATGTGTGGACTACTAAAGTTGCATCTCTTGGAGGTTGTCATTATTTTGTCACTTTTATTTATGACTATAGTAGAAAAGTTTGGGTGTATTTTATGAAAAAGAAAAGTAAAGTTTTTGGGCATTTCAAAACCCTTAAAGCTATGGTTGAAAAAGAAACAGGTTTGCAAATAAAATGCCTAAGGTCAGATGGAGGGGGAGAGTACCTCTCAAATGAGTTTGCAAGGTTCCTGCAGGAGCATGGCATAAAGCAGCAATATTCATGCAGTTATACCCCACAACAAAATGGAATTGCAGAAAGGAAAAACAGGCATATTGGAGAGGTATCTCGTGCCATGCTTAATGAAAAAGACTTGCCAAATTTTTATTGGGCTGAAGCAGTTACTACAGCAGTCTACATAATGAACAGGACTCCCACTGCAGCAATACATGGAATGACTCCAGAGGAGAGGTATACTGGTAGGAAACCAGATATTTCTCATTTGAAAATTTTTGGTTGCATTGCCTATGTACATGTGCCAGATGAGTTGAGATCCAAGTTGGATCCAAAAGCTGAGAAGTGCATCTTTATTGGTTACTCTCTGCAGCAAAAAGGGTATAGATGCTATAACCCTTCTACTCGTAAGTTTACAGTGAGCAGGTGTATCTTAATCAGCATGTCCAGTGTCCTTGCTCTCAATGTAAGCTGGCAATCAGATGAAAGCATCGCTGGTCTATAGAACATATATGACACTTCTGTGAGTTTCAATCGAAGATCATCAATCAAGCAATCTCAAACTTTGAGCAAATGGTAAGAAAGGTGTGTATCCATCATGCTTTACATTTGTAAAGTAATTGAATATCATATGCAAAAACATTAGACGTGCCTATAAAACTTGTACATGGAGGTGATGGTGCATCCCAAGAAATTTACCTATTGTGGCCAGTTAGAAGAGTTGATGGGTGTGTGATGGATGGAGTGCTTGAGTCGATACACCAATTAGAAGCCATGACTCAATCTACACCCTCCATACCAAAGGAGACAGTGAGCATTTTCAGACCTTCCTCTAATCTTGGAGCTTGAGATGGAGGTAATGATCGATGCATTGATGCCCATGGATGTCGAGTCATTTGATCCACTGAGAGAGGAAGCATCCATACCATCATATGATGGGTGTCGAGTATCTCACTTGAAGACACTACTTGCACTCCTAAGTGTACTGGCAAAGTATAGGTGGAGCGATGTGAATGTGACCGAGTTGTTCAAGTACATTCTATGCTCCGTTGATTTTTTTGACTCCATTATAAAAAACATTTATTGTGTTTTTTCAAGGTGTCTTCTTTTTTTTTTTCAGGTTGCTAAAGTGTCATATATTATCACCTAGAAATACAATACCTGATTTCCATGATGATGAACGATTGGTATTATAAAAGCTTGTCATGGACTACAATAGCATCCATGTATGTGTCAACGATTTTGTGTTGTTTTGAGGAGACTACAAGACTATGGAGACATGCCCAAAGTGTGATGCTCACAAGTATCAACAAGACTTGTAAGAGCAAACCATCCCTCAAAAAGTTCTTAGACAATTTTCACTTATATCACGTACATGTCACATATTTCATACATTAGACATGGCGATCGTGCATATGCAAAATGGATCCATAGATGGAGTTTTTCCAAAAAATATCAATAGATTCATATGCATGGAGCCACATTGACTCCACCTTTCTAGGCTTTGCATGAGAGCCAAGGAATCTTTGGCTTGATCTTGCTATGGATGGCATGAATCCATTTGCAACTTCTTACAATGTGTGGCCTGTGGTCTTTGTTAAGTACAACATCCCGCCATGGCTTTTTATGAAGAAAGGACACCTAATCCTTAGATTTCTCATTCCTGGGTGCTAGAAAGTCAAGAATATGGCTGTCTACCTTCATCCAGTATTCGATAAGCTCAAGATTTTGTGGGAGGAGGAGGTTGCTATGAAAGACATGAGCAAGCACGATGATCGATAGTTTGTCAATATATGAGTCATTCTCATGTGGAGCATGCATGACTTTTTACCTAACATAGCTCGTTCAAGTTTTTGTTCACTAAATAAGTGTGCTGGGACAGGTCTAGTTACCTCAGGTTATCATGCATGTCCATTGTGTGGGCCACAGTTAGACTCCTGAAGGTCACGAACCATGAAGAAGATGATATATGAAGTTATATCAAGGACACATTGCTTTTTTGCCAAAGGTTCATGAATTGAGGGAAGGTTTTCTTGGATGACCTCTAGCATGAATGAACGCCCAAAGCTAGTATGAGTTGAAAATGGTCCACAAGGAGTCACATCCAAACGGAATGTGATGGTTCTCGATTTTCTACGAGTTTCCATTGGACCCACTTACAAATCAACCATTTGTTGAATCCCATGCATATTTTTAAGAATGTGGGTAGCTTATTATGGGAGCACACCATAGAAAATAGAGACACTGCAAGGGCACAAATGGATTTGAAGGAGGTAGGTAAGATGGAGGCGCTTTGGCCACAGTCGAGAAGCAATGGTCACTTGCAACTACCTTGTACTCCTTGGGCCCTATTCACTAAAGAATAGCATATTGTGAACAAATTATCAGGTCTATTTGCACCCCAACAGGTACGATGCATTCCTTCATGTCTGCCTTCTCTAAAGACGACCAACTACTATTAGGGCTAAAATCCCATGATTGGCATAAGATATCTCAAGTTTGTCTTGACCTTGGTTGCAAATAGCCTACGTATTTTGCTTAGTGTCTAGTCAATGTTTTTAATGTATCATTGGCAGTTTGTACAATCAATCGCGGTTGCAAAATGCCTCACCCTAGAAATACACAAGGCAATTTATATGTTGTCGAGTTTAGTGCAATGGATCTCATAGAAGGAGATTAAGACATCCTCTATTGAATCCATAAGATAGGGAGTGGTGGAGACAGTCTATCTCTTTGAGAAGTACTTGCCTATCAACATGCTCACAATACAACTTCACCTCATGGTACATCTCTAGATGAAGTGGACATTGCAAGACCTGTCCATACGCGATGGGTGTTCTTCTTGGGGCGCTTCATGAAAACCCTCAAGGGCTTTGTGGGACAACAAGCTTTGCTAGAAGGTATCATGGTTGAAGGTTGGCTGGTGTTGGAGGCAATAGTGCATATTTCATAGTGGCTACCAATGGTGGATTCAATCAACAGTATACTATGGTCATTGAAGGACAATGATAGACTAACAAGAGATGTGGTGATTAAAAATGGGGTAGAAAAAATGATGGATGCTACAATGGAGGAGAAAATGAAATGTTTTTGTATCTTACATCATGCATCCATGGAGAAGTGGCTCGCTAGGCATGAGTAGACCAAGAAAGATTGAGAAGAAGTGCAATCAGAATTTCAACGCAGTATATGCCATTGACCAATTCAATATCCTAAGGGCATGGAGGAGATACCATGGTTGATGTCTATGCAATGGTTACATGGAGATTTGATCTCAACTTCTCACTAAGGGGTAGAGATCTGTACTGAGGAGTGGGAATTCTTGAGGGGATGTAGTCCGAAGGTGACCACATATTTTAAAAGCTATCGTTTCTAGATTTTTTATGCAACAACTAATCTAATCGTATCATCATATAGTACAAAATCTACAATGTGGCATGGTCATGCGGGCAACATTTTTGCATTGAGCACATCATCAAAATGCACTTCATAACAGATTGTTGTATCATGGCAAAGTTTGAGCAAGAGAGCTAATGGCGGGCCACGGATCCAAACACTATTATAGATGAGATGGAGTATTTTGGGAACTTGTAAAGTGTTATCTCATTGGATTATCATAGCTTCTCTATGATCATATTCGATATATAGTGATTCAAAGGGGTATTGGAAGGAGTTGGGGTAACCGTTCAGCGAGGTGCACTTGAATTTCTGAAAATAGATTCCAAGAAAAGATAGACGAATCTGCATGACACGTTTGTCTTGCTGGCCCATTGTGAATAGGTGCATGACCTTTTTTATTTTAAAAAATCATGACACAAAACTGTCACAAATATTGTTTCACTCTTATATGTGATATTGAACATATAATTTTCTATCCAAATCCCCGACAACCTTGATGGTGGTATATTGTGTCGTCAACTCCTCAAAGTGCAAGAGTATATGATGAAAGCAATGCTCCCAGCGTAGACGAGGAGAGTATGTAGGTGGATGGATGATATTGCAGAGGGTGGAGGCCGAAGGGGCTTGGAGCATGTAGAGGAGGTAGACATGGGTAACGATAACAAATAGACATGAGGCCATGAATTTTTTAAAAACAAAGTGGACTCCTTCTATGGTGACCTATCTATGGACCTTCTAGTATATGCAGAGTTGTGTCAGGAGATTGACATAGGACCATAGGCTGGGTTATATTTGCATCTGCCTACTCAATTCTTTGATAATTCACTTTTAAGGGTATTTTAGAAAATGAATTTTAATTAGCATCATTTTTTTCAGAGTTATTTTATCGTGCTTTACCTAAATCTTTATATTGATTATACTCACATCATTTTCTATCTATACAGGTTACCTTTGACATTAGGGGAGTTTTGAGGTCTCAAAAATGCCCTGTAAGAGATCCTAGAGAGAGAAAAAATTTCAAAAATAAAATCATTTTATCGAATTTTTAAAAGGTTTATATTTTGGTAAGTTAAAATATCAAAATTTGTTAATAAGTCATTGTCGTGATATTCTCGTGGTCACATCAAACCTAGAAATGTAGGTCGCCATAAAGTTGGCAAGGTTGTCATAATGAAGATCTTATCTCTCCTCATTAAAGTAAAAAGTAATATTCAATTTGAATTTTGGTGGATACTCGATTGCCTCCCTCCATCGTTTCTCTCTTCTTTTTTTCTCCTCCTTAGTAGTCTCTTCTTTGTTTTCGTTCTAACTCAGCTATGGATCAATCATCTAATGATCTCTGTAGCTCTCATAAAAGACCTCTCTATCATCTTCATATTGAGTTGGACAGTGAGTATGAACCAATAAGAAAGAGAACAAAATCTATCACGGTTACAGAGTCTATGAAACATATACTAAGGTTTGAAGGAAAGAAGAATATTGATCTTTGGTTAGATAGAAAGCTATATCCCAAAGATTCTAGTAGAAATAGCACTCCTCCTTTCTATAATAGCTCATCATTAATGAGGTTTATTGGTGATGGCTACAATGGATTTTTAGGTTATACACTTAATCTTTTGCAGAAAAGGATATCCTTGGACTAGAGAATCATCTTTTGATGAAACACAATATAGAGTTGTTGCAGAAGCTAGAAGATTGTCAACAAAAAATTCATTCATTGGAAAAGCGTATCAAAGCTTATCAACGAAAGCAAACTTTATTAGGCCTTCAAAATCGACAAAGAGCTCTTAAAAATATTGAGAATCTCAAACGAGGAGGAGGAGGCTGTGGTGAAAGAATCCAAGCAGCAATGTATATTTTTTTTCACTTGAAAAATCTTAAATATGGCTTTATTTAAACTACTTGCATTGATTTGTGATGTTAATTTTGATTAGATATCTTCTACAACCAAATGCAAGTGAAAGAGATTCTTTAAAAGCAGCTCAGTTTTATTATCATCTTCTTCCTTCAGTAGTTTCAAAGGATATTTTGGAGAAGAAGAAATTTAAAAAGGCAAAGAAACAATGCTTGGAGTCATTTGTAAAGGATCATTCTTTGGATTCTGAGTTAGTACAGAAGACACTGGATAGTATTGGTATCAGTCGAGATGCTTATATGCAACTTTTTCAACTTTTACAATCAAATATCAAGCAAGGACATGTACGCAATTGCATACTTCCGAAGCCATTTATGGTTAGGACTATCAGACAGAGAGTTAATAACAAAGTGATGGAGATTCTAGGTGAGTCTTTTCATATCAAGGCTAGCTTCAAGGGCAAGAAAAAGAAGGTTACATTCAATGAATTTAACAATATTTTCCTTGACTTGCCCACCCTACAATGTTTAATGATCAAATTTTATGACTTGTCAGTAGCAGAGGCACAGGGAGTGGCTAGATTTGTGATTAAACTTGATGAAAGTGAGACTCTGAAATGTAAAAAATTGGAGAGAATCTCTATCACCTTGATGAATAGAGCACTTTCGTCAGGTCATTGCAATCACTCAACATCATTTAGTGTTCAATCTGAATATAACATCTGGTGGCTAGGAGCATTTGAGGTAGATACTGAGATTTTTGATATACTATATTGGGTTTTTCATTAAACATCAATGCCTAATGTTATTCAAAGGCAACAAGCAGGAGAAGAGCTATTTGTTGAAGGATTTGGGAACTACAGGATTGAGTGGCACATAGATGGTGACCTAAAGATAATCAAATGTATGTATAATGTATCAAAGGGAGCTAACTCGAGATCTCCTTGCTTATACTGCATGTCACCAGCTGCAGAGTTAAACTCAAGCAATTGGAATAGAGCTCCCTCTAGGCATAATAAGGATCCACAGTTTAAACCAGTCTTGGACATTCCTTTAGCGAATGCCCATATTTGTACACTTCATGCACTTTGCAGGATAATTGAAAAGCTTGTTCATCTCTATATAGGATTTGCATGGAAGCTGAAGCCATTATCAACTAGAACAGATGCTATAACAAAGGTTGAAAAAGTTCTCTCTGCAATTGGTTTGCATGGTGGCAATGTTGTTATTGAACCAGATCTTCAAAAGTCTAAGGATGGTAATTGTGTCCCAAAAAAACCATCTATTGGTGGAGTGAAGGCTAGAAGGTTTCTAGGCTTTCATGGGAGACTTGGCAAGATAAACTCAAGAAATGGTGGCTCAACTATTAAATTTAATCAGTGGAAATCCCTACATAATGCAGTTAAGGATCACACTGATAATGGACAAGCTCGAAATAGAAAAGCTAAAGTTTGGGAAACACTAGACAAAGTGTTTTTTTATTGTGATAAGACTGAATGGAATGATGATGATCTCAAAGACTTTAAAAACCAATTGAACCGTTTCAAAAAGGCGATGACAGAAGCTTGGGGTGATCAACACTTTACTCACTATACGGTAAGAAGTTTGTATATGTTTGTTTATTGTCAAACTCATATAACGTTTTTTAATAACTTTCTTTATTTGTTGACTATACAACATATTCTATACAACCATGCTCCATAGTTTATTAAACAATATGGATCTCTATCTATCTGGTCAACCCAAGGTATGGAAAAATCACATTATCAAGCAAGAACAAAATATTTCAGACACACAAGACATGGAGGTGGAAGACACAAAGCCAACAGTTTATTAGAGGTCTCTCAATGGTTCTATCGACAAATTTGGCATAAATTCAAGCTTAAAGATACAACCACATCAAGCAATACATCATCTTTAGCAAGGACTATACAAATTGTTACCCAAAGAAGAAAATATAGATATTTAAATTCTTGCGCAAAGCAAAGATTTACAGAATGGTTACAAACCAAACAAAGAGTTGGGAAAAGATGGGTTTCAAGAAACCCTTAATCTTTGGCATCTTCTAGTCTGATTGTGTTGCAGAAGAGTCCTTAGTTTCAGGCACCTCAAGAGGGCCTTCAAAGGAGTCCTTGGTTTCAGGTAGCTCGACAGGGCCTCTAGAGGAATCTTTTGTTTCATCCCACTCAATAAGACCTCTGTATTTCAAAAACTCTTGTTTCCGATAGCCTGGAAGAAGCTTCAAATTCTTAATATCTCCTACATAAGAGAGTAAATAGGAGCCAAGAACTCCAAAATATCCAACTCTAGATCCACTGTATTCAGGCATGAAGCCAAAAACTCTTATGGCTTCTTCCTTCTCCACTAAAATGATCTTGTCCAAACCTCTGCTGAAAACTTGACATCCAATTACCTTTGAGATAGCTCTCAAAGCCATCATTGGTAGACTTGAAGAGCTTGACAATCTACTATGATATATTACAATTGTTTGATTGTTTAAGTTTCCAATATAATGGCCAAGGCTTTGTTTTTTTCTAAGCTTCATTGGCCTAGAGCTCTTGGCCCTTCCAAGAAAGTTGTCCAGATCTTCAATCTCAATCCACAGAACAAACCACAACAGTACAAGATATAAGATATTTATCTATAATGCATAATAAAGTCTAACATAAACTCAATGGGAAACTTCGAATTATATTTCATACCTTAGGGTGTTCGTCTTCTTCAAGAAGACTATCATCATAAAGATTTATTGAACTCTTGGGCTTCTCATCTGATGGAGACTTCAATCTCTCTTCATACCCTACATCATCAATATGAAGTTTCTTCTGGACCTGCAAGAACTCTTCTTCTGTAGGTAGCCCCCCTTTTCGTATTCTATGATCTAATTAATACATGTATGTAAGGCTATAGAGCTGTCTTGGAAATTCTCTCCCTCAACATCAAGACTTGCTAGTGGTTCGTGTTCATAACCTATAAAATTCATGTCATTTTTGCCCCAACCTGCAAGGATTGCTAAGCAATAATCTTCTCTAAGATCAAAAAGATATTGAATATCATTTAGCAACACATATCTCTTCTTGTTGATAAGATAAGTGGAAAATGTTGGAACACATGCAAGAGGACCTTATTCATCAACCTGTGCACTTGGCTCGATCTCTTTTTCTTCCACCATTGTGATATTGTCACTCTTGAACAAACCTATATCAAAACCTTGGACAAGTTGATTCTCAACATCTTCTTGGAGCGTCTCCTCCTCTTCGACCTCCTTATCCATACTTGCAATATCCTCTAGCTTTCCCTGTTGGTCTATATCTGGAGAAGAATTTTCCATGTACTGAAGATACACAATAAATCCAACGTCCTTGTGGATCAGAAGGCATTGGTGTTGATACCTGTGGAAATGGCAACATGTTTCTCTCTTTCTAAATTCCTCATCAATGAGGTTGAACCTGCCTAGCAAAGTTGACTTGGATGTACTGGTGGCTCCCATGACATCACTATAATGAACAAATCCATTGACTTCCAAACCTTGCACATGTCTATCATAAAAACATATGTACTCCTTAAGTTTATCTTCAAGATCCTCCAATAACTCCTTCAAATCAAAAGGAACATTGAAAATTTCCCTGATATAGCCAAACTTGGAAGAATTTCCAGTGGTGTGTAAGAAATCAAAGAGCCTATCATCAGATGTCTCAATTATCTCCTCCTCGTCCATTCCTTCCAGAGATAGCTTCCTCTTTGTCATCTTGACCAGGAAAAGATTTATCCCTTAAAACAAAGCAGAATAGAACCAATATCCAATAAAACAAGATGGAACCATGGAAAGAGGCCCCAAAATTGCATTTTTCAAGACAAAAAAATCAAAAAATGAGAATTTTTTTTAGTTGACCGGTGAAACGCGAAAATTAAAGTGTCCAAGGCAAATGCCTGTGAAGAAATCGCGTTTCACCGGACACTACCTTGAAGACGAAAATTATTTCAATATCTCACCGGTGAAATGCGATACTTAGCAAAATATCACTAACAGGGACATTATTTCGCGTTTCACTGGTCAAAAGATGCAAATCAAGAAGAGAAACATGAACTATAAATTAATTCTATGGAAACACAAAAATTTATGATAAAATCCTTTCTGGAAAAGCTATGCTGCTTTTAAAAGATACAAAGCACATAACATCTGTAATTATTCAAGTGTTATTAAAAATTCTTTCTATATTAATCAAATTTATTTTGTTAAAATACTTGTAATAAAAAAAATTTGTTACCTATCAAAGATTGTTGAACTGCTCTCCACACAGGAAGCAAGGACCTTGAAGGGAAGTCAAGACGAAATTTCAGCAAAAAAAGAAGACAATGTCTGAGAAATGGCTTTGAAATGCTTTTTTATTGACCGTTAAGCATGTGGTGATAGTTCCAACGAAAACGTTTGTGTAATAATGGAAAAATACGTGCACACGTGTCTCACTTTACACACCGTATCAAACTCCTCAGAAGACGTGCGCACTCTCTTTTTTCAAAAATACGTCACACGTGTGTTACATAACACTTTTCCAAGTTTAAAAAAAAATTCCGGTAAGCGAGAATACGTCACATGTGTGTTATTAACACTTTGCCAAGAACGTTGAGTCCATGCAAATTCACCGCCTTCGCCTTTCACCGCATTTCCAGCAACAAGCAGAAAACATTGCTACTCTGCCTTTACCTTTGGTGTTCCTTCCAATCTCCAATCATTTCACTGCTTCCCCAACAAAGGAAACCTTCGAGCATATTCTCGCCATTAGGCTGAGATTGTGAAGAACAAGCTAAAAAGAAGGTATGGTTTCTGCATCTTGCTTTTCAATAACAAGCTCCATTCAATGCATTCTTTTGATACTTTTTCTTAATCCTTTATGTTATTATGAGCTTATCAGCACTACAAAAGAATTTTTTCCACAATGGGAGCATTCCTTAATGGTGTGGAGATTTAAGAAAATCTTCAAACTTCTTCCCTAATTCTGTGGATATTTTATGTAATTTTAAAATCTTTTCTTAGATCAAAGCTCTTTTTTCTTGGTTTTGTCAATTTCTATGCTATTCATGAGTTGTCCGGTGAAACGTGAAAATAACGTGCTTCAAGGAGGCCTCCTGTCTTAAATTCGTGTTTCACTGGACACAATGGACAACAAGTTCGGTGAAACGCGAAAAGAAGCAGCTGCAAGGAGGTGCCTTGCTTGAGACTCGCATTTCACTAGACACGCTCGAGAAAAATTCAACTGAAACGTGAAAATGACATGCAACATGGATACCTCTTGTCTAGGACTCGCGTTTCGATGGACATGCTGGAGAAGAAGTAACATGTCTTTTTTTGGCAGATGGCTAGGACTAAAGCAACAGCAAGAAAGGAGAAGATTGATCCTAGGGATTTAGCATCAAAGATTCATCAGTCTGCAAAGCCTCAGAAGCTCTCTAGAAAGTCAAAGCCAAAGAGAAAGTTTTCTCAAAATGTCAGGTGCCTAAGGGAGATTAGGAAGGCAGTAAAGGCTCTTGACAATGCAATTCCAAAGTTGTCTTTTCAGAGGCTTGTCAGGGAAATTTGTGATAAATATAGTTTGGATAGTTTCAGATGGACAAGAACAGCTCTTAATTGTATACAAGAAGCCACATAGGATTTTTTAGTTAAGTTTTTTCAAGATGCCTATATTTTTGCTGCTCATGCTCATAGGCTCACACGCATGGACAAGGACATGGTAATTCTTAGGAGGCTAAGATATAGATTTTCAAAGGTCATTGAGCCAATTCCCCTCACTGATGTGAAGACATTTAATATCCTTAATGTGCCCCCAGCTAGGAGAAAGAAATATGATTCTGGTCTCAGGGTTGAGGATGTCACCCATGAGAAGGATACAAGGCAACATGAAAAAGAAGAGAAAGCTAAAGAGGAACAGGCAGATAAATGGAGAGAGTATAGGAGGCAAAGGGTTGAAGAAAGGGAAACAGAGCAACTAGAGTCCTTTGAAAATGAGCTAGCCACCCTTCTTGAAGCAGCTAATCCAAAAGGATTCAGTGTGTTTTGTTTCTTACCTGGTGACTTAGGCAAAAGAACTGAGGTTATCTCCTTTAATGTTGCATGTGTTCAGATTCTTAAGGATAAAAGAAGAGAAGTAAATGACAGTATTATTCTTGTTGGCCTAAGGTATATCCATCCATAATTACTTATACTTTTTGATATTTTTTTAACAATAAGATTTTTCTTGTTTATACTCACTATTTCTATGCCTTTTCTAGGTGTATAATGCATGAGTTTCCTTTGGATATACAACAAAAATTTGAGGTTCTTGATCCATCTATCTCATTCTTTATGAGGAACGAGCTTGATACAAGTTTTATTGAGCACTGGCTCAATCTGATTGACTTCGATACTTTGGAGCTCCTTATAATTCCATATAATGAAAAGTAAGTGATTCAATATTCTATTAGATTTTTTGAGATTTTATCCTACTAATTTGTTGAGATATGATTGCTTTTAGTTCTCATTGGAGCTTGATTGCAATAGATCTTGTGGATAAGCAATGTTTTTTAATCAACTCTATGAAAGGACTGTCATTTCAACATATTTTATATATAGAGGTGCCAAAAGATTAATTGAAGAGCTAGAGAAAAGACCCCCTAAGCCGTCTGATTTGCTTGCAACAATGCAATATAGACAAGTTGCGGTAAGTTATTCATTAAAATAATTGAAACATGAGTTTATTCTATGAACTACCATCCGTCCTCTTTATAGTTTTACTTTGTGTTGGTGGTTGCAGTGTCCCCATCAGGATGATAGCCATTCTTGTGGCTGGAGGGTGATTGCAAATGCTAGAAGAATGGTTAACTTTGTTTATCTTAATGATAAACATGTAAAGATAATATGAAAGATGCTAAACTTTAAGATAGATATTAATTGCAAATAGTCCATTGATGATAAAAATATAGTCTATTGTAAGAACAATAATGAACTAAAACTCTTTTTTCTATAAATGTGTGACAGTTTTTGAAGGATTGCTATACATCTGAGCATGTTTGGTACGTCAGAGCAAAGCTATTGAAGTATATAATGGTCAATTGTATACAACCAACAATAGAGATTGGTGGGGATTTGCACCATGAAGGAGATGCGGTGTCTATAACCACAAAAGGCAAAGCCACAGCTTCAACACCTTCTATACCCAAGACATCAAAGAAAGGCAAAAGGACTCCTAGAAAGGATAGTTCTCCAAAAAAGAAATAGCTTTGCCATATCGCCTTGTAAGCCTTCATATATAGAAATTTGCCCTTCATCCCTTGTATATCTCATAGAGATGGCAGATAGACATCTGCTACAAAATTTATATATATTTTTTATATTGATAGTAAAGATATCTTTTCTTGAATGTCCTTGCAGTGTATATTATTTTCTCTCCTTTTCGATATCTGCAAAAAATAAATTACAAATGTTTGTTAGTTAGAAAGTGAGATCTTGATATACATCTAAGTAGATATAATATGATGTGAAAACTTACTCGTTTCTTGTCAAGTTGGAATACAAAGGAGCATGGTAGTTCAATGTCTTCATTTTGTAAATCCATCCTCACTTGATGTAGCGTACATGATTTTCTGATCTTTAAGATTGCAATAATATCCTCGTTGAACCAAATATCAAGATCCACTATAGGATCTTTGCTGAAATCATTAAGATTCTGGTCTAAAGCAACTAGACTACTACCAACAAAATGCCATCGACTATAGTAAAAGCTAAGGATAAAATTTTGAGTAGCAATTTCTATTTACAAGCTATAGAGTCTTGATCTATCTTACATATAATTTTTCCTTCTGTCCTTGTATCCCATCCTTCATCAACAAATTGTATGATATGATCATATGTTAGTCTCTTCACTAAAAGCATGGTTTTTGTTATTCTTATCTCCATGTTAGAGAAGAAATCAATAAATATATTAATAGGCATAAATAAAGTAACTTTGCTTAGCCTTCTTGAGATATTAGATTTTAGTGCTTTCTGGATCTCAGAAAATATCTTACATCTATAGCCCTTACTAGTAGCTAGACTTGGCAAAGGCCACTCAAAGCTTGAAAAATCTGACAAAGGAATGAGTTTTATTGATCCCCATTGGCAACGCTGCATAGGAATAACATAAGAATGGTCATAAAAGAATATTCCATTCTCTGCAAGCTCTGTCTTCTTTCTGCCTCTATACATTTCTTCTCCAATTGAACCATGTATAACATCAATAACATCAATAATAGATTCCACTGGTTGCCATTCCTCAAGATTAGAGGGATAGACATCTACAAGACAAACAAATATTATAATGGAAAAACCTAAACCATGTTTAAGAAAAGAAAAACTTTAAGAATCAAATTCTTACAATTTGGTCTATGCATTGGAAGCTTTGAAGATCCAGGTTTCAAACACAGCTCTCTATGCATGAACACATGTTGCACTAGTACCTCTTTGATGCTATTCTTATTTGCTCCAAGCTTAAAATCTCAAATTCTGCCCTTCCAAGTAGAGATAAATGAGCTCTCGTGTCTTTGTCTTTTTCCACGTTTTGCTTGTTGCATGGTGATCCAACTACCTTTGCTAATGATAGTAGGAGTCCATCTTCCATCAGTTTGGAATGAGTTAAACACTGATATGGATGTGATTTGGGAGCTTGGACGCCTTGTTAAAGGTCGAATTTCTGTATCCATGATAGAAAAGAGAGATACATGCATAGAGAGAGAGAGAGAGAGAGAGAGAGAGAGAGAGAAAGAGAGGACTAGGCTACCATAACGGAGGGAAAAACAATAGATGAATAAAAGAAAGGAGGGAAAAAACTGAGCGCCATGCTTTTCACCAATTTGAATTTCGATTACATCAGTCATTATCATTAATCTAGAAACATCATTAAATAAAAGTAGCCGAGACTCTATGCCATTAATGCAAAAGATGTCATAATCACGAATATAAGAGACTAAAAATACATAATAAAAATACAAATTCGTAATATTATTATATTTATATATTTTTGTAATATAATTTTTTAAATTTTTTTTAATAGAAGTTCTGTTACGGAGGCTTTGCTCTTATTGGTCTAGAGCACTCTCTCTCCACATCCTAAAAGGCATTTTCGAGACCTCAAAACTCCCCCAATGTGATGATATTTGGAGAGAAAGATGAGTCAAGGGATGAGCGATGAGGAGTTGTAGGAGGTATTTATAGGTATGTCTCTAGATCAAGTGGCCTGATTTAGAGATATGGTAGACCAGGAGATTTACTAACAGATTCATTTGACACGCTTGGGTGTTTGCTCGATGTCCGCATGACTGTCATATGCTGATTTATACCTGCTTAATGTTGGTTATGCTTTGACAATCAGTGGTTGACTTGGTGCATTGATTTTGCCTACAGTTTGCTCTCATTGTACCTGGCTGTAATTTATTACAACAAGCAGCTATGTATGGACTGATGTGGAATTTTAATACTGAATCATCCTAATTTTTTGTACTTTTGATGGTACTGCAGCATCATTAGCTATCAGTTCGTGGTCATTTTGCATTGGTTTTGGTGGTATTTTGGCTGTTTACATCAGAAAATAGCAAGCAATTTTGAACTATCTGCATTATTTTGAATTGCATTATAGGTTCTTCTTTCAGTGACAGTGCTATCTTCAACATCATTAAGCTTGATGGTACGAATTATGCCTATTGGAAGAGCCAAGTTTGGCAGGTATTGGTGTAGAAATCTCAGATAAAACCACTAAGGATGCATGGTGAGAAACCTGAAACTATTAGCTATATATAGTCTGTCTATATATAGCGCTCTAGGTCCCCTCTGTATATTCCTATCATGTGTGCTCAGTTGACACACTTCTGGGGTTCCACTTCTGGTGTCTCATATCTCTCTTCTCTCCTCTCTTCCTTTCGTCTCTCGTCTTCCTTGCAGTTTTCAACAAAAACTGTGATTGATGACAAATGGGATGAGCTTGATGAGTTATGCAAGTCCTGAACAAGTGCATTACAATGTGGTTGAGGAAGCACAGAGTGCTTGGAAGCTTTGGGATAAAATTAAGAACCTCTATGATAAGAAAAGTCCAGCAAGTCAGATGTATTAGCTGAACTAGCTTATGGACCTGCGCATGAAGGAGAATATGACAATATCTGCTCATTTGAGCCAGTTCCATGCTATTCTCAAGCACTTGACTTCACCGGGTATTACCTTTAATGATGAGGTTACTCCATTGTTTTTTCTTGAGACTCTAAGTGAGTCATGGGATGTATTCCGCACTGCCTTATGTGCTCTTGCTACTATTTTGAACTTGCCTGATGTAGAGAGTGCTCTTCTACAAGAAGAGATCAACTGTAAGGACTTGGATGCCTCTCGTGTGTCACATGCTTTGACTATTAGAGGCAGAGATGGTAATGGCAAGAATGATCATGGGAATGGCTGTGGCAGAGACTCACATAAGTCTAGGCCTAAGTCGCGCAGCAAGTCTCGTGGGAGAAATGCTAATGTGGCATGTCATCATCACAGCAAGAAGGGTCATATACGCCCACAGTGTCATGAGTTGCGCAATGAGAAGCGCAAAGAGAAGGGGAAAGACAAAGTATAGAAAAAGTCCTCTAATCGCAACATTATACTTGTGAAATCCAGTGTGAAAATTGAGGAGACTAATGTCATGCAGACTGATGACTTCGATGGGGAGTATATACTTGCAGCTAGTTCTTGTGATGCTACGTCATTGATCGATGTTCACTCTATGTATGTGCAGTGCTGGCTTTTGGATTCTGGTGCTTCATTTCATGTTACACCATATCGTGAGTGGTTCCAGTCCTACCGCACTGTCTCTAGTTCAGTTCGTTTGGGTGATGACAGGTCACTTACTATTGTTAGCATTGTGGATGTATGCCTGCAGTTCTCTACTGGCAATACTTAAATCCCCTTGACTACGCATGTTTTGATTCATGTGAGCATTGTCTTTATGGCTGGCAGACTAGGAATTCGCATAAGAAGTCTAGTAGGACACGCATGAGTGAGCCCCTAGCATTGGTACATTCGGATGTCTGTGGACCCACACCCTATCAGTTTATGGGTGGTGCAATATATTTTGTGACATTCATTGACGATTTTTCGCTTAAAGTCTGGGCTTGTCCAATTAATCTTAAGTCAAATGGCTTGACTATATTTCAGAGATGGCTTGCATTTGTTGAAAACCAGACTGGGCATAGGCTGAAATGCCTTAGGACTAACAGTGGGGGAGAATATGTGTCACGTGCTTTTGAGCAACTATGTGATGAGAATATGTGTCACCCTAGAATGATTTGGCTGAGCAGTTAAATAGAACCATCCAGGAATGTGTACGTAGTATCCTTAGCCATGTAGGCTTACCACCGAGCTTTTGGGCTAAGGCAGTGAGTACAGTTGTGCATGTCATAAATAGATCACCTTCTAATGGTTTGGATTTCCAAGTTGCAGAGGAGGTATGGAACCTCTATCTTATGCGCATCTACATGTCTTTGGATGTGAGGCATTCTTCCATGTGCCCAAAGACAAGCGTACAAAGTTGGATCCTAGGAGTGTCAAATGCATTTTCCTTTGCTATGGGAATGCAGGTGAGATGGGTTACCGCCTCTGGGATCCGCAAGCAAGGAAAGTCATCCGCAGCCCATGATGTAGTCTTCCATGAAGACAAGGTGCATAGGCAACCTAAGAAGGTGATAGAGATACATAGGGTTATATTCCAGGAGGAGCCAAGTGCTCCTACAGAGCTAGTTGGACAACCTACAGCAGTAGTTGGTACACATGGCCTGGGTTTTGGACAGCCAGCCACGCAGAGCCTGTCATGAGACGGTCTACTAGAGATAGATGTCACCTGATAGATTTGAGTCCTCAATGCATTATGTATTGGTTACAGATGTGGGAGAACCTCTAGCCACTTATGATGAGGCTATGTGCAAGGGTGACAATCACTCCTGGGAGAGGGCTATGCAGTTTGAGATAGACTACCTGCACAAGAATATGACTTGGGATTTGGTTGCACTACCTCAAGGCAAGAAGGCTTTGCCATGAAAATGGGTGTACAAGCTGAAAAGTACCCTTGGAAACCCCAAGCTCGCTTATAAGGCAAGACTTGTCACTGAGGATTTTAAATAGGAGCATGGAGTTGACTTTGATGAAGTCTTTTCTCCTGTGATCAAGATGACCACCCTACACTTGGTTTTGGCCTTAGTCGCACAACTTGACTTGGATATGTATCATTTGGATGTCAAGACTACATTCTTGCATGGGGATTTGCATGATGAGATATACATGGGGCAGCCTAAGGCTTTTGTAGAACCTGGCAAGGAGCACCTAGTGTGAAAATTGAAGAAAAATCTTTATGGCTTGAAGCAGGCACCTAGGGAGTGGTATCATAAGTTTGATGCCTTTATACAGTCACAGGGCTATAGCAGGAGTGCTATGGATCCGTGTCTTTACACGAAGAAAGCCCATGATGACTCATTACCTATTTTGGTACTTTATATGGATGATATGTCAATAGCAGGGAAAGCTCATGATGAGTTGGATGCTCTTAAATCTCAATTGAAGAAAAGCTTTGAGATGAAGAATTTGGAACAGGCCTCTTACATTCTTGGTATGCGCATTAATCGCGACAGGCATCAGGGATACTCTACCTCTCCCAGAGGGAGTACATTCATAAAGTCCTTGAGCATTTCCGCATGTAGGACGTAAAGCCTATTGGTTGTCCATTACCTTCTTATGTGATAGTTTCATAGGCTGATTGTCCACAGATAGATGAGCAAAGGGATGAGATGGCCAAAATCCCTTGTGCATCAGTCATGGGCAGTTTGATGTATGCCATGATAGCCACTCGTCCAGATATTACCTTTACAGTTGGTGTTGTGGCACGCTATATGGGTACACCTGGCAAAAAGCATTGGGATGCCATAAAGGGTATCATGAGATACCTGAAGGGCATAGAAAATATGTGTATTTGCTACGGCAGCCACAAGATACAAGAGTTGTGGGCTACACAGACTCGAATTATGTAAAACATGCAGATAGTAGGAAGTCCACTTTCGGCTATGTCTTTACCTATGCTGGAGGTGTTGTTTCTTGGATATCCAGGGTTCAGAAGTGTAGAACTCTCTCTACCACATTGAGGCCTAATATGTTGTGGCCACTGAGGCTTGCGAGGAGGCCATATGGTTGGGCCATTTGATTCATGACCTTGGGATTGATACTGTACCTACGCTACATTCGGATTCTATGAGTGCTATTCAGCTAACCAAGAATCCGGTCTTCCATGCGAAAACGAAACACATTGAGGTGAGGTATCACTTCATACGTGGGGTCGTGGAGGAAAAGTCTATTGACCTTGTCAAGATCCGCACTGATGAAAATCCTACATATCTGCTCATGAAAAGCCTCACTATTGAGTGTTTTGCCTTCCTCTTGAGATTGATGGGCGTTGGATGAGATGATGGTTTTCCTCATCATGTTGTACATGTGTACATTGTACTGTCTTTTCTTTTCTTTTTTCACTCCTCACTGGGGCAGATTCATCTTTAAGTGGGAGGTTATTGGGGGTAAAGGCGCCTCTACCTAGCCACCCGTGTATTACTACACTGAAAGTACCCGCCACTGCACATTGCAGGTGACAGGATGTTGTTTTTGATGAGATGAGTAGCTGGTATAAACCAGTAAATGTGATTGATGATGTAGATGCACAAAATGGTAATGCTACACAGAATTCACAGCAGCAGTTGCAAAATATTAGTGGACCTGGAGCGTCCTCTAGCAATGTTTCACATTCTTTGCCATGGACAGGCAGATTGAGATCAGGAGAATCTTCTCAAAGCAATGCAGATAGTGGTATGCAGGTATCACGAAAAGGAAAAGAGAAGATTAATCAGCCCATGTTTGATGTGAATGCAGGTCACTCTTATGTGGATGGTGAATCCAGTGGCTCAGAACAGAGCGTTGATGATGAGTTGGGTATTCCTTCTATTGTTACACCTGGAGTAAGGAAGACCAGGGATGTTTTGAGAGCACCTGGGAGTAAACCTACTTTGCGCAGGTCTAGGAGAGCTAAGTATCCTGTGGATAGGCTGAAATATGATGGATTTACAGCCATTCACTATGCATATATGGTCAAAGTGATACAGGAACCAGAACCCACTTCTTTTGAGCAAGCCATGGGAAAAGAAAAATGGGAGAAATCCATGGATGAAGAAATGGATGCCTTGGAAGCAAATGCTACATGGGAATTGATACCTTTGCCTAAAGGTAAAAATGCAATTGGCTGTAAGTGGGTTTATAAAGTGAAGCACAATGCAGATGGTTCTGTGAACAGATACAAGGCAAGATTAGTAGTCAAGGGGTATGCACAAACATATGGCATTGACTATGAAGAAACATTCAGTCCGGTTGCAAGGATGGCAACCGTAAGAGCAGTCATAGCTATGGCTGCATCAAAGGGATGGTCTTTACATCAGATGGATGTAAAGAATGCCTTCTTGCATGGTGATTTGCAAGAAGAGGTCTATATGGAGCAGCCACCAGGTTATGTGCATGCTGTTCATCCTGAGTTTGTTTGCAGGTTGAAGAAAGCCTTGTATGGCTTGAAGCAAGCACCTAGAGCATGGTCTGACAAGATAGGACAGTATCTTGTCACTATTGGCTTTCAGATTTCCAAGTCAGATTTCTCACTTTATGTGAGAAAAACAGAGAAAGGTATTATGCTACTTGTCATTTATGTTGATGATTTGATTATGACAGGTGACAGTGATGAAGATATCCTTCATGTGAAAATGCTATTGAAGCAGAAGTTTGAGATGAAGGATTTGGGAGAGCTGTGTTATTTCTTGGGCATTGAGGTTATTAGATCACCAAGTGGGATACAGCTCTTGCAGAGGCAATATGGATTGGACATGCTGTCCAAATATGGGATGACAGGTTGTAAGCCTATTTCAGTTCCTTTGGAGCAGAATGTGAAGCTGAGCACAGATGCAGGTGAGCTTCTAGAAGACCCTACTATGTACAGACGCATAGTAGGAAGTTTGATTTATATGACTATTACCAGGCCAGATTTGAGCTATGCTATTGGATTGGTAAGTCAGTTTATGCAGGCTCCAAGGAAACCACATTTGGATGCGGCTAGACGCATACTCAGGTATGTGAAGTCCACATTGCAGTATGGACTATTTTATGAGACTGGGATTCAGATACAGCTACATGGATACACTGATGCTGATTGGGCTGGTAGTATTTCTGATAGACGATCTACCAGTGGATATGTGTTCTCTTTTGGGAGTGCTGCAGTCACTTGGAGCAACAAGAAACAGCCTACAGTTGCCTTGTCGAGCACAGAGGCTGAGTACAGGGGTGCAACAATGGCTGCATGTGAGGTAGCTTGGTTGCATAAGCTACTTTATGATATGCATCAGTCTACAGATGGGCCAGTTGTCATTTATTGTGACAACATGAGTAGTATACACTTGGCAAATAACCCAGTCTATCATGCTAGAACAAAGCACATTGAGGTGCATTATCACTATGTGTGAGAGAGGGTTTTACTAGGTCTTATTGATCTAGTTTATGTCAACACAGAGGATCAGGTAGCTGACATATTCACGAAGGCATTGGGCGCAGAGAAGCTGCGCAAGTTCAGAGACCTGCTTGGTGTGCAGGAATTGGAATTGAGCTCGAGGGGGAGTGTTGAGATATCGAGCTCCACTCGTGATACGCCAGGGTGACCGTTGTGTATTTATGTCACCGACTTGTCAGTTGCAGACGCGGTTGGTACACCGCCCATGAATAATAGCTACATGATAGCTATCCTTATCTACTCTAGTTCGTGGCTCAGTTAGTATGCCACCTTAGTTAGTTGAGTTTGGTTTGAGACCCATACATAGGGTTCTTCTATTTCTTTGTACTTGAGTTCTTTTTGGCTTACACAACTAAGAAGAGGAAAACTGTTTTCAGCCTCCACCCTTTGTGTATTCCCCCATTGTGCAAGCAAGAAAGCTACAAGTGAGACTCATTCCTTCTCTCCCACAATCTTGACATAGACATCTTGGTCCTTACGTGACCCAACCATCGAGTGATGCTCTACTCCACTACGTGGAAGAGCCAAGTGAGGAAGAAACTTACATATATCCTTACGTCTCGCATGACGACGAGGGCAACGCTATCCTCATGGACTATCGAGCCATGCCGGTGAGATGGTGTTAGGAAGAGGACGAGGTAGAGGCCTAGGAGGGAAAATGCAGGATCCAATCATCTGTTGGACTTGTGGTCACCCCGATCATGTCTCATGTACGCTACCCTGAAAGAGAGCAGCAAAACAGAGACAAGGCTGACCAAAGGTGCGCAGAGTGCGAAATCACCCATCTCTTCGTAGATTGCCCAAAGCGAAAGCCATCTTCTAGCTCATCCAACGTACCATCTGTCCCATTGGGGCTATTTGGTGTCGAAAAACCTCAATGGGGAAGCCACACCTATCCCATTGCGGGTCATGACCCGAGCCCAAACGAAGCAGGCCAGCATCTCTCTGCCAGGACCTAGCTAACTTGACGCAGCCTCAATAAGGAAGAAAAGCCGCAGGCGGAAAAAGAAGAGATCGGAAGCTAAAGTCGCACTAAAAACTGAGAGTGCTACGA
This sequence comes from Lygodium microphyllum, assembly GCF_053477565.2. Lineage (NCBI taxonomy): Eukaryota > Viridiplantae > Streptophyta > Polypodiopsida > Schizaeales > Lygodiaceae > Lygodium > Lygodium microphyllum. The sequence goes on along the minus strand of NC_141143.1, from coordinate 33,693,584 downwards.
CTCTGCCTGCTGGAAAGAAGGTTTCAGACGCAGAGGCAGAGACTTCAGGCCCTAAGACGGCCGAAAAGGGAAGCGCTAAGGTAGGGGAATACCCACATCTGAAGCAACAGTTAGAGGCCATAGAAAAGGTGAAGGAATGGGTGAAGGAGGCTCAAGATCATCTCAAGGATGCTGAGCCCATCATGGAGGATGAGATCGATGATCTCTCCAGTGTAAGCATGCCAATATCACCGCCTCAACCTAAGTCAACAGAAGCAACCGCACCACAAGCAGTGCCGCTAAGACCAAGCCTTGATGCTACAGAGCCGCAGATCAGTCACGGCCATTGGCCAGGACAATCCAGGTTAAGGGAGAGAAGAGAATCCAGCGATCTCCTGACCACGCTAATGACTACCCCTATAACACTTAGCCTGGGAGATCTGCTTAGGCAGCATCCTACCCTATGGCAAGATCTTAAGCAGTGGGTTGAAGGGTCACAAAAGCAGGTCACGGCAAACCCTCAAGACCATGACGTAGAAACACAAATACCGAGTTTGACGCTGCACTCTGTGCATAAATCCTTGCACGTCAATGCCTTCTGGGAAGGTTTTGAGATACACACAGTCTTACTGGTCCTAGCCCTAGGCGACACAATAAGAAAGGGAATCGTAGACATGTGAGCTGGGGTTAGTGTGCTTAGCCATGCAGTGCTTCAGACTTGGGGAAATCCGCCTGTCGAAACTGCTAGGTTTAATGTCACACTAGCAAACAGTATGAGAGTAAAGCCATTCGGGGTACTTAAGAATTGGCCAATAAAGATTACAGGCGTCCAGTTCTCTGTTGACTTTATAGTCATGAAGGGAGTGGACTACGATATCCTATTAGGCCGACCCTGGATGCGCAACGCTAGATTCATCGAAGATTCGGGTAATGGCTTGATCTTCCTTGGCAATAGAATGGATGCCGTCTCTCTTATGCTCAAGGGTAACCTCACTGGTTGACCTAGATGCCATCTCTCTTATGCTCAAGGGTAACACTCAGGTCAAGGAGTCCTATGGGCCATTGACCAAGTATATCCCATGCCCAGAGGATGAGCGGGATTGGATGCACGTTCTTGCTGCAATCGACCTACCATTCTCAGACCATGAGGTGTATGAGCAAACCATGAAAATGATCGGCAAGCCTAGCAGCATGCTCTCTGTACCAGTCTGCATGATGGCAGGAACCCTTCGGGGAAATCCTAAGCCTGTCAACTTCCAAGTCCCAACTAACAAAAGGGAACTCCAGGAGATGCTGGAATACTTGACAGACAAGCTAGCTGGCAATTCAGCTGCAAACTTCAAATCACTACAGGATCTCTTAGGTGAATCCAAGTGGCAATGGACCAGAGTGCATGACTTAAACCTCATGTATAATTGGGCCCTACTTCTTGACCAACGACAAGAGGTGTACCAAGCCCTAGGAGAGAACGAGCAGTCTGATGAAGGGGATTCTAACAATGAATACAAAGATTGCCAATCCTTTAGTGATGGAACTGAGGGTGAAGTAAATACCGTAGAATACAACACTAAAGGACAAGAAATAGAGCAAATACAAGCAGACTCCAAGCTGCAGAAAAGAAATATCTTTAGCATAGAGCGAGGGGTCATGCGCATGGAATGTGACCGCGCCTAGTTGGAACACGGAGCAATAGACCTTGAACAAGCAGGCTTAGCCCAGCCAGGGACGACCGGTCCTTAGGACAGAATCACCATCTGAACTGCGTCCACCAGGGGAGACTACCTCTTCCAGCAAGGACAGGGAGTTTGACTTTGAGTCAGAGGTTAGTTCGGACAGTGATCCAGAAATCCCCAGGCCGCCCATGATTAGACGCACAAAGGGGGACCTACCCGTCCACCTAAGGCACAGACGCTTAAGGTAGAAAAAGGTAAAACAACCCAAGGATACGCGAACGGAAGAACAGCGAAAACTACATGACCTCCCTAAGTGCTTCACAAAATTCAAAAAAGGGGATAGGGTAGTAGTTCTGTTAGGTGTCAAATTTCAAGGACAAACCAACGAACCGATCGAGGGACCAGAAGGAGGTGAATCTGGCCTAGGAAGGGGAAACACTCCGACCAGTCTTCATTGCCGACGACTTGACTGAGGAAGAAGAAATTAGTCTTGTCACTCTCTTGTGAGAGTACATAGACGTATTTGCCTGGTCCTTGGAAGAGCTTAAGGGGTAGATCCAAGTGTCGCGACTCACAACATACCCATGACGCGATACAACACCGGTCAAGTAGCGACGCCCTATGAATCCAAAACACGCTCATGCTGTCAAAGAGGAAATTGACAAGCTGATGAGAGTGGGATTCATTTACAAAATTAAGCACACATACTGGGTATCACCCATAGTCATCGTGATGAAAAAGAATGGAAAAATCCAAGTGTGTGTCAATTACAAGAAGGTGAACGCTGCTACGAAGAGGGACAACTATTCATTGCCGTACACCGAGGACATGCTTGAGAGGGTGGCAAGCAAGGAAGCCTACAGTTTTCTAGACGGCTTCTCAGGGTACAATCAGGTGCAAGTGCATCCTACGGACAGCAGGTACAAGACCGCCTTCGCCATTGAGTGGGGCGTCTTTGCTTACATAGTCATGCCCTTTGGGTTGACTAATGCCCCTACCACTTTCCAACATCTCATGTGAACCATCTTTAAGGACATGCTTCATAAGGAGTTAGAAGTCTTTGTCAATGACCTATGTGTCCATTCGACTTGGATCGAATACCTAGACAAACTCCGCGCAATCTTTGAACGGTGTCGCTTATATCGTCTCTCCTTGAATCCCTTAAAGTGACAGTTTTGGGTAAAGCACGGATGCATCTTAGGGCACGTAGTGTCGAAGCACGGCATTGCACTGACTTCTCAAAAGTTAGGGTTATTGTTGACCTTCCACCCCCAATTAATTACAAGGGAGTTCAATGCTTCTTAGGCCATACGGGGTACTATCGATGGTTTGTACTGAACTATGCGTTGATCGCCAAACCATTGTATAAGTTGTTGATTGTCTTCGAGTGGACCGAGGCATGCCAACGAGCGTAGGAAGAGTTGAAAAAGGCTCTAACCACAGCACCAATTCTACGAGCCCCAGATTGGACCATTACCTTCCACGTGCACATCGATGCTTCTAAGTTTGCCGTGGGGGCAGTGTTGTGCCAACCTGGTGAGCACAACTTAGATTATCCAGTGAGCTTTGCTAACAGACAACTCATTGAGACAAAAATGAACTACTCGACAATAGAAAGAGAGGGATTAGCCATGGTGTTCACTGTGAAGAAATTCCGGCATTATCTATTGGCCACACCCTTCATCTTTTTCGTGGACCATCAAGCCCTGCTCTATCTAGTAAACAAACCTTGTGCTACAGGACGCATAGCTTGATGGCTCCTTCTGCTCTTGGAATTTGATTTCTCCGTGGTTATGCGGAAAGGAAAATAGCACTACATGGCTGATCATATGTCATGCATTCCCACGGGAGAAGCCGCTGGACAGGGCATCGTTGATGAATTACCTAATACCCATCTATTCCACCTGTCCAACGAGAGATTTTATTTAGGGCTGATCTAACGCCATATTGGGCGGATGACATAGTCCAAGTGCTTGAGCACGGACTACCTGAGCGACCAATAGAAAAAGCTCGACTTAGGTGATTAATCCTTAAGATCTAGCCCTATCAATTGATTGCAGGCCAACTCTATGGGCTAGGGTAAGACGGATTGCTGCGTAGATGCATATGTGAGCATGAGATGCACGATGTGCTCTCGGAGGCACACAACGGCATTGCGGGAGGACACTTTAACAGAGACACGACAGCACAGAAGGTGCTACAGTCTCAACTATGGTGGCCCACACTTTTCCACGATGCCATGCGATTCGTCAAGCATTGTGACGAGTGCCAATTAACAAAAGTCCCGATTTGCAAGGATCAGATGGAGTTGACCCCAATTATTTCTCGACAACCCTTCGAAAAATGGGGAATCGACTTCATAGGACCCATTAGTCCTGCGGCGCAGTACTCACAAGCCAAGTACATCATTGTGGCCACGGATTACCTCACGAAATGGGTAGAGGCAAGAGCCACATGTAAAAAAGACGCTAGGATGACTGCCAAGTTCTTATGGGAGCAAGTGATCTCGCGATTCGGCTGCCCCATCGAACTGGTCAATGACCAAGGCACGCACTTCATCAATAAAGTGATAGCGCATCTCATGTCCACCTTTCTCATTGTCCATCGTAAATCATCACCATATTACCCTCAAGCAAACGGTCAGGCAAAATCCACAAATAAGATTCTCATCAATGTCCTGACCAAAGTAGTCTCAGCCTCACGGAGCGAGAGGGACAACAAACTTATGGCAGCTTTGTGGGCTTACCGTACATCTTATAAAACGGCTGTCGCTCAAACCCTGTTTAGGCTGACCTATGGAACAGAAGCAATCCTACCCTTAGAATTATTTGTTCCTAGCCTGAGAATAGTCCTTCAAGAACGTTGGTAAGGGAGGGAAGGAGGCATGGATGCAATGCCTAGTCGAGCTTGAACGCCTATCAAAGACTCGTCTGCTAGCCAACCATGCACTTATATGTGAGAAGGCCCGTCATAAGAGTTGGTTTGACAAGCATGTCAAGCAACGCGACTTTGAACAGGGTGACTTAGTGCTCCTCTACTCCGTTAAGGGACATAAACAGAAAATGAAATTTTGAGGCCTTGGACCCTTCAAAATTCTTGCGATTAGCCACACAGGCAATGTTGAACTCAAAACCTTAGACAGTGAGGGAATAGGCTTTTTTAATGGCAGTCGTGTCAAGAAGTACTACCCTCCCACCCATCCTTTGCATGAGCCCCCGATGCTAGAACCGCTTGTCAAAGTACGAGTGGCCACAATCACGAAGATTGATGACGAGGATGAGGATGCCGTAGAGCCTGCATACCTCCATATAACGGTCACTGCAAAACAAACCTGTGCTTTCAACCTCTGATCGATGAGGGAGCAGACTTCAATGTCCTAACTCATGATCATTGGACCAAACTTTGCAAACCACCACTTCAGCCCACGAATGCTAAATTAAGCCCCTATGGGGCCCATTCCTATGCACTCCTCGGCAAGTGCAAAATAGCCATTTCTATCGAGTCTGAGACTATTGCAATGATTTTTTACGTGTTGCCAAATGCTAAAGACGCAAGCACGAAGTCGCTGCTAGGGTGCATTTTCAAAAAGCAGACTCACTGCAATGTTGATTATGAGTCGCAGCTCATCCACCTTGCAATAGGCAACGTTTGCATTGTCACAGCTTTCAGCAAGGGCTACGCGACTTCATCACCATCCGCAAAGCCACCGATAGAATTCTCCATGACCAAATCTACAAAGGGGGATAGTGCACGGCTCCCACCTCCTAGAATTCAGGAATCACAGGCCACAGTAGCAAAGCATCAGGCTCAACAGCCTAGATTTCAATGGAAGCCCAATCAGCCACAACCGCCGCCTAGGAGTCGACACTCCTATCCTCATAAGACCAAAAACTCTAACCCTAGGAGGCCAAGACGCAGTCACAGAAAGTGCCGCATGTTCAAGCAAAGATGGGTTCCTAAAGCCCTCTTACGTGTGCAAGGCTACTACGAGGGAAATACCTGGCTATGAATCACTAAGGCCCACATGGCCAAAGGCACCATTCATGCACCGCCCTCAAGCTTGATCAAACCGCGTTCCCTAAACCCTCCAAACCACAAGCCGCAATGCTCTCTTGAACCACAACCATCCACCTCATCCACAACTAAGCCCAAGAGAGTCCCACAAGCCTACCGGCCCGAACCGTAGGCTCCGTCACAAGAGTCATCACCCGTCAAAGTCAATCTGCCTCCCCAACGCCAACCTGAATGTAGCAACCCATCCGTTGTGGCTGCTCCTAATCCACTCAACATCCAAGCGGCCCAACCACAAAATCACGAACCCTCCCAACCGCCCATCTTCGTTGTCAAAAGTTCTTGTTCTATCAAACCTCAACCACTTGTCGGCCTTACGCCCTCCTATGAACGAAAATCCTTTTTAACGCTAGCCGCTGACCTCATTGAGGACACCGAGGATAACATGGTGGATTGTATTAAAAGACTAGATGACACTTTCATGTCACTCGCGCTAAGCTACGACCACTTGGACTTAGGTCTATTAGAAGAACCCTTTGCAACTGAAGTGCAAAATATGCCTTGCTCTTGGGAAACCTTTGAATTCGTGTTCACAAAAGCTTCTCGCTCCGCTGTTGAGTTGCTTAACAGCGAAATCTCCAAGGAGCAAGCCATCAAATAGTGCCTTATCATGGCATACAATCCACGAACCACTTCTTTTATCACTGACCAAGAAATCGTGGAGTTATGACAACTCGCTAATACTAGATCACCCTTCTTGAGGCAGTGGTACACTCTTAGGTTGCAATGGGAAGTTGAAGGATGTTGCATAATAACCAATGCTGAGCAACGCCACGCCATCAAAAACAACAGAATATGATTCCACTTACGTCGCACCCACCTCATATAGAGTGTTAACCACTCTTCGTGGCCGACCCATGGAAGAACAAATCAAAGGACACCCATACCTTGATCGCTTGTTGACTGAGGATGAGTTACACATTGCTAGCCGTGTCAACTCTGGTGACTTCCTCCAGATGTTCTCACATACATCTCGCACGTGGGAATTTGACCCTTTGATTTGTACCGCGAAGCTCAATTGAAATACAATCCAAATTTCTATACTTGGCTCCTTCACAAGTAACTCCTACACCACCATGCCGAAAGCCCTTGACCTTTTGACCCTCAATCCTAGGAAGAATTCTTCTCAAGTAGGAAGGGGAGGGGGTAAGGTGAAATGAATCAGATGAAAAGGGGGTAAGGTGAAATGAATCAAATGAGAAGGGGGTAAGGTGAAATGAATCAGATGAGAAATGAATCAAAGGGGATAAATCAAAGTAAAATCTGTGAAAAACATAAACATGTATTATGAAAAAACGGATGGGGTAGGAAAATGGGCATGAAAACTTTGAAGTAAAGGGCAAAAAGTCCAAGTCTAAAAAGGAAAATCTACATTTCTCCTTAATGAATTCATTCAAAAAGCATAGAGTTTTTCTTTTCCAACAATCAGCGAATTAATATGTGAAAAGCACTAATGAAAGTTATGATTTATGGCAAGAGCATAAAATGTCGCAGCAAGACCGCGCCCATCGACTCCCATTCACAGACGAGGAAAGGGAGCAATACCACATCCATCTAGAGAACCGCGCCTTCAACCAGCTTAAATTTCGAACCATCCACAACATAGAAGTTGTGGTGGCCAAGGAGGAAGCAGCCAGGAGGGTGGTTGAATAATGCAACCTCACGAAGTATCTTGAAAAGTTCTCGCAGGAGCCGGACCACCTGAAGTGTATGGAGTTCCTCAAAACGTACAACCCAGATCGAGAATGTGGTATTGTGATGGTGGGCAGAGAAGAAGATGCAAAGTAGATACATGTCTGCTTAGACCCAGCTTTGGTGGAGAAGGCTTTGGGGTTGGAGCCAAAGACGGAGAGGAAACAAAAAAGGGATGTTTATGCCATGCTTAAAATAAAGAAGGAAGATGTGCTCACAAATGATGACATAAGCATCCAAGATATCCCCGACATAGAAGCGAGGATGCAAGCCAAGCTGATACATGTGCTCTTCTCCAGCCAGTGCTGCAATTCATTGATGCATCAAATTAGCGTACCTGTGCTGGAGAATGTAGCAGCCCATACCCTAAACGAAGTAGACTGGAACAAGTATGTGCGAAAAACGATCGACCAGGCAGCCAAAGCATTGGCCCTAGGAAGTGTGCCAGCAGGAGGAGAATCTCCATCCTCTAAAGCTACAGAAAGAAAGAAAGCCTCCTTCATCCAGTATGGAGGTGTCTTGACTGCGCTCATCCAGGAGGCAGTGAAGGAAGCACAGGATGCAGAAGAAGGAGAAGGAGAAATGCCAGAGAGGTCGTCTCCTCACCAAGACAAGGATAGGTCCACCGATAGAACTGAGACAGAGGAAGAAGGGGAAGGATAGACAAGCAAAAAGACAACCAAGAAGCCCAAGAAGAAGACAACGCAGAGAAAGAAGAAGGATGACGAAGGCAGAAAGAAGGAGAGAGAAGACTTGGAAAGGGCAAAGAAAGAGTCCCTAAAAGAGGCCAAGGAGAGAGAGAGAGGAAGAAGAGACAGGAGGAAGAGAAGGAAAAAGAAGAATTACAGAAAGCAAAGAAGGCATCGAAATAGGAAGCAGAGGAGAAGAAAAGAAAGGAAAAAGAAGAAAAAGAGAAAAAGAAGGAAGAGTAGAGAAAAGCGGAGGAGGAAAGGAGAAGAAAGGCAGATGAGGAAGAGGAAGAACTAAGAAGGAAGGAGGAAGAGGACCTGGCTAAAGCTACACGCCGGTCCATCAAGCAACAAAGCCGAGCTGATGAATTGGGGAACTGGAGCCCACAGAGAGAAGAAAGGCCAGGGTCTAGCACACAGGTGTCGGAGATCGTGCCACTTGCAATCACTGAGGGCAAGGGCAAGGCCCCAATTCATCCAACTCCTACCCTCCTGGTGCCTTCCACTGAACCCACCGCCATCACCTCTAGCATCCCGACCAGTGCCGACGTGTCAAATTTCATGGCATGGATGAAATACTTCATCAACAAAGAGATGGCGCAGGGACAGAGCACAGGAACCACAGCCACAGGACAAAAGAGGCCACCTACTGATGCAGAATCTAGGCAAGATCCTAAAAGGCAGAAGGTAGAAGCCTCAACCTCACCCATCCACACAACGATGACACCATCAACTAACTACGACGAGTACGTCACTGAGCTGATCTCCCAATTGGAGAAAGCTAAGGAGGAACACAAGATAGCTTGGCTGAGTTGGCAGCTGAGAAGGAATCAATAGCCGCCTTCCAGCTTGGATAAAATGAGGATGATAGCCATGCAGCAAAGGGAGATTGCAGATCTCAAACAAGAAATGAAGGCTAAGGATGACATGGAGGAGCACTGGAGACAGCAGCTTGAAAACGAAACACAGGAGCTAGTGAAGATGCAAAGAGAGCACAAGCTCCTGATAGTGCAATATTAGGAGCTCGTTATGAAATCTGCTCAGGTTGATGCGCTTGTGGCTGAGCTGAATGCCAGAGATGAGGAGAGAAAACAAGACATAGAGGAGCAGCAAGAGGAAATTGAGCGCCTAACAGATCAACTAAACTCTGAAAAAGAAGAGAAAGAGAGGTTGGTCAGGGAGTTGGAGGACCAAGAGCAGAAACTCATGATACTAACCCTAAAGCAAGGAGAGAGCATGGAAGAAATGAACAAAAGAGCAAAGGAGTGGGCTATGCACAATGAAAAGAGGGTGAAGACAGTGGCATGGCGCCTTGCTCTGGTAGAGAAGGAGAAAATCATTGCAGAGAGCAAGGCAGAAGCCGCCCAAGTGGCCTTGAGTGCCCAACAAAAAGCCTTCCTCGACACCATCATGGACACCACCCACTCAGTGCAAGGAGAGTCGTTGGAGGTGATGCAAAGAAAGCTCAGCATCGCACGCAGAGCCTTACATGCTGGATTGCAGATGCCACCCCTACCTACGGAGGTTAGGCTAAGCTTGGATGAGCAACGGAAATACCTATTGTTGGCTAGCCTAACCCCCCAGGAAATCGACACCCTTAGATTCGAAGAGGAAGCACCACACGGAGAATGGTAGGGGGAGGAAGTAGAACTTGAGATCGACATGAACCGATTCAGGGAGGATGTAGTCCCACAACCCCCCTCACCGCAATCTCAAGAGCAACCACAAGAGGACCCATCTGCAGAAAGACAAGCCGCATCTAGGGAAAGACACAAAAAGCTAGTAGAGGAAGCCAGGAAACATCTAAGAGCCAAGCCAGCCACGTTGCCGTCCGCACCCCTCCCACCTTGCCCTGATGATATCCCTGTGGGATTCCACACAGAATTGGTGCTGTGGGAGATACAAGAACAAGGAAAGGATCCATTCACCTTTAGTTTTCTCCTACCCAATAGTCTGCGGAGGGTCTTGCCACTCAAGGTGATGGATGAGGTGATCGCGATCAGTGGCCGGTTGGGTAAAAGATGGCTAGAAGAGCGAGAAAAAACCCCGACCTCCTGGGGCACAAAAGCGGTTGATTACTAGCAGAATAAAGTTTTTAAAGTCCCACATACTGCATAGGGCTACAAAAGCCAACCCCTATGGAGGAGGCGAGTATGCGACATCAGTATGCTCGCCTGGATGGCATTTTGTAACACCCTGCCATTCGAGCGGAACAACCCCATCTACATGGCATACCCTCGAAGGGTAGGTGTGGATTTTGATACCACCCTCCACGGGCGGTACAACTTCCCTATTATTTATAACTCTAATGTAGTATCCTTCGAGCATGCCCTTCTCTTTACCTCCAAAATCCTAGATGATTCTATGACACACTTTCTTGCGGATTTCTCCTCATGCCCTGACCCTACCTTTGTAACAACCTGTAATTATCTTCGATTACTTAAGCTACTCCTTAAGATGGACCCGACTCCACAAGAGCGCGGCCTACCTCCCCTCTTCTTTGACCCTAACGCTATTGACAGCTACGCCATGGCTCGTCTTATGATGAGGGCTAGTCTCCTTCCCTCTTTTTGCCTAGCCCTCCTAGAATATATGAATGACAGCCAATTCACTAGGTGCAATCACCCTTTCCTCTCCACCACTTCTCTCCACGTCCGTATGAATCTGAAAGGATACATGCAGAGCTACCAGTTTTTGAGCAAATCCATCCGACCCCCTTCCCCTCCTCATTCAGATGAAGACAATTAAGCATGGCTGTCATTCCACAACTGTAACTTTTTTATAAAAAAAAAGAATAACATGAAAGGAAAAGCACACAAGCACTCACTTACAGAAGCACTTAAACACCACATTGAGCACTATCACTACACCTAGGGGTTCTCAAGTTAGGCATACCCGGTGGCTTTGGTCGATCGGCTCCGCTCTTAACCCCCTAGCCCTTTTTTCTTCCCCCCTTCATGCTTAGGGCACATCAAGGGCAGGACATACCTAGGGAGCTAACACTCGCCTATGGTTAGACATGTCACCCTAAGCCACTTGCACCGCACCTCCCTTAACACAAATGGGGTCCTCAAGTGTGGGACATCACCCAGGCTTGCCTGCGGTTAGACCCACCTCCCCATTCCACTAGCACTACAACAATAAGGTAGACACTGCACTACAACAATAAGGTAGACACTCCCCTTAGGAAGAGCACCGTACCTTCTCCTTTCAGGCATCACACAAGCGGCAAACCACCAACGTCGGAGGCCCCCATCAACCACTCGCTATCCATCCGGCTTCCCCGACAAACATCACCTTCCACATGCACTTGAATCTACATGTGGCCCTTCTCTTTACACCATCATTGCCCAAGTGCCTACCACCCTACAACAACACAGAAGTGCCATAGGACTGGCACCCGTCTCGAAGGAAGGTAATGTTAACCCCAAGTTGAAATGGCAGAAAATGGCGGAAAAGGTTAAACCCAAGTCGAGATGGCAAAAAATGGCGGAGAAGGAAGGAAAAAGTAGAAAAAGCATGGAAGAAGAGCAAAGACACACAGGCGACCTCTAGAAGCTAAGCCGAGACCAAAGGTGCAATTTTAAATGAAAGGCACCTCAAAAAACTTGGAAAACTCTTGTAAAAGAGCGCCAGGATCTCTCCTGTGCCAATTGTAAAATATTAGACAGGCATAGCCTAGAGGCATAAGACTACAAGAGGGAAATGGTAAAAAGACATTGCCATAATGGCCGGTCATGTAAAAAAGGGGATGGGTGCCCATGGGATTTTAGGGTTTGTATATAAAGTTCAAAAAGTGAATGGAAGCTCATTCTTTGGTGTGTGGCTAACAAGAGCTCTCTTCTTCTTCTCTTCTTCTCTTCTTCTCTTCTTCTTGCTTGTGTGTGTGTTCTTGAGAGAGGGAGTGTGAGAGTGTAAGGGAGTGAGTGTGTGGGAGTGAGGGATCAAGAGGGTGAAGCTCTTCACCATCTCCTCTTCTCTTCTTCTCTTCTCTTCTCTTCTCTTTTCTTGTGCACGCGGCTATGGAGGATGGAGCTTGGAGATGGAGGAGGCTTGAGGATGCTTGAGCTAGAGTCAAGAATCATGGAGCTATCGAGGTGTGCGAGGGAGGAGGATACTCACATCGACATCAAGGTAAGCTCACTACACTCGTAGGATCGACGGCGCATTGGCTAGGTGAAAGATAGCCATTAGAGCTCGCTTGAAACGCTTGAAGCAATAAGCGGTCCATGGGTCTTGGTGGTTGAGCGTGAGCTCCCACTACACCTGAGCATCTATAGCAGTAAACAAGTTGCTCACATCCCTAAGATATTCACTTGCGACACCATCTACAATGTCCCTAAATTTATCATTTTCCAATGCATTTTTTACCATATCCTTGCTTAGGACTTTGGCAATAGTATCATTCTCTACATGAGGGAACATATTTCTCATTGTAGCGTATTGAGCATATATCTGTCTATGATATTGTCCACTTCCTTTGGTTAATTGGTGAATTGGTTTAACTAATCGATGCGCTGACGTGCTTCTTTGGTTTTTAAAGTGGGCTCAATCTCCAAAGTTTTGTGAGATTCCTCTTTATATTTCAATTATTCTTTTCCAAGTCCATAACTTTAGACTGTAACTCCATATTTTGCATGTGTCTAGCCTCCATAGCATCTTCAATGACAGACATTACTTGTTATAGGCTCTGGTTCTCCCTATCCTTCTCAGCCAATAATCTATACTTTTCCATCAAAGAATTAATATTCTCTTGTAATCTTGTCTGCACGTTTGTCAAGGCTTGATGAACCCCTACTAATCCTCGTGTGACAAGTCTGCATGTGTATCCATACAATCCTTCATTGCCTTTACAAATAAACTTTACAAATGGTGTAAGCCCTTCAAATTGTGGTGGTCTTTTGAGTGACTGGATCAAGTGGATAAATGCACCCATCAACCCAAAGGTCCACGTTTTTTTTCCTTGCATTTTTTTCTTGTTGTATCATGTATCTTATTGCATCATCCTTTTCTACAGTTCTTTTGAACATTGGTGTATTTTCATCCTCCAATTGAAAGTGAATATCTCTCTTTCTCTTGGTACGTCCTGCACCTGCATCCTGTAAAGAAAAATATATGCTAATTTTAACATTACACAATTACACCCCTTTGATTAATAGTAAGCTAAGGAGTCGATACCAATTTTCTTATCAATAGCAAGAACGTCTAAATATCTAGGAGTAGCAGGTCAGCATCAATCCAGCAGCATGCAACTAATTCTAGATTGGCTCAAATCACACAATTACACCCCTTTGATTCACTACATCTATGTTCTTTTTTACCCAATTGGAGCTTGTCTCTTTCTCTTTATTTCAATCATGATAGACCCTAATCAACCCCTAATCTTCTTGTAATCTTAGCTTTTAATCTACCTCTAATCAGCATCCAATCTTATCTTTTGTTCTATCTAAAATACTCTCTCTCTCTCTCTCTCTCTCTCTCTCTCTCTCTCTCTCTCTCTCTCTCTCTCTCTCTCTCTCTCTCTCTCTCTCTCTCTCTCTCTCTCTCTCTCTCTCTCTCTCTCTCTCTCTCTCTCTCAGAATTGATCAAAGATATTTAAACACATTTATACAAAAGCTTCGCTAGTGGAGAAAAATATCATCTTATCTTCTACCCCAATTTACTCTCTATCACTCTATCACTTATTTTCTTAGTTCGTCACACAATCCTCTCTTCCCTCCCTCCCTTCTCCCTCTTTCCCTCTCTCTCTCTCTCTCTCTCTCTCACCCCTGTCTCTCTCTCTATGAATTGACACTTAAGGATTAAACAACAACTATGAAGAATAATAACATCATAGAGATTACAAAAATTAAGATACATCCATTATCACTTGATTGCTTGTAGTATAGAGTGTTGAAGAGTAAGATATCTTATAGCATAGTACTGAAGAGGGAGATTGCTTGTAGCAAGGTAGAGAGTGTTGTATATAGAGATTATTTGATTTCAACAAATGCTATCAAAACCACTCCTGAGATTGCTTGTAGCAGGGTAGAGAGTGTTGTAGATAGTACTGAGTATTGTTTCAAAAGAATTCATATGCAAGAAACCATATTCTGGAGGGAAGGAGAAGAGTACACAAAATTTCGGACAAAACTAGAGCTTTGAGAGGGAATGAAGAAATGCCCAGAAATAGGCATATACTTGTCAAAAACAATAAAAATTTACAAGGAATTCTCGAGTCAAAAATGTGTCTTTGGGTTAAAAATCATCCTAAAATATGATGTGTATGTCATTTTATATCGTTGTTAAACTTCAGCCCTTTTAAGAAGTAAGAATGAGAATGATTCTAATATATTTTCATGTTGAAAAGTCATGAGAGCATTAAAGAGTCATATATTAATGATTGGCTTCGTTTTTACAAAGAATAGAATTATATTTTTTTAGTTATGAGAATTTTGAGAAAAAGTGACATTATCCTACAGTTTAAGAATAAAATAATAGGTGAAATATATTGAAAATACAAACATGATATTTGCTTGATTGTAGATCTCTTATTCTAATATTATTTTGGAATCTCTTCTTAGAGAGAGAGAGGTAAGAGAAACCCCTTAAGGGGCAAAAAAGAGAGTCCATATTTCTCCTAATGCTTTTTTTTTCTTGTTTCTTCTTCTTCTTCCACACACAATACAATATACAAAAATTATAGATAGGATATAACATAAAGAAAAGTGGCGTACTTAGTCAAACAATGCATAATTGACTATACTAATTGAGTAGCACTATATCTATGCTAGTTGTAGGTAGGTGTAAAAAACTAAATATAATAATTGATAAGTCGGTCATGTGAGGATCATAATAAGCACCACAAGCGCAAATTTGCTCATGATAAGGTTGATTGCTCAACAAAGCAAATGGCAGAATTGTTAAACAACAATGAGCAAATCTTCCAGCCAGTGCCAAGTCCACCTAGGAGTCCCAAATATCCTACACCCTCTTTCCCTAAACGGACATAGGAAGCACAACAATAGTTTTCAAGTATAATTTCTTAATCCCAATCTCTATCTCCATCTGAGCTTCCAAATGTCCAAGATGCAGGATATGACACCACTGTTAGCTCTCAGCCTAAGGATATGCCTGTGCAATCCACTGTGACTAGCTCAATTGATGCTTGATTTGCACAAGTGAATGCACAAAGGGCAACAAAAGACACACCACTTTTGATCTGCTTAAGGACTTGACACCATAGTCTACCAACAATAACTACTCCACTGAACTAGCTGCTACTACTTCCAATCAAGAATCATAGCAGTCACAGCCTTTGGCCGTGAGACAATGCCCCTTGCGAAATTTGTCCTTAGTAATTCACCTGTGGAAGAGGTGTTGCAACCAACATCCTTAAAACCTCCAGCACTTCCAAAGCACCTAAATCCTAGGCTTCAGGAGAAATCTCTCAAATATTTGACCAAGGAGAAGGTGCATCTAACTAATGAGCCAAAGATGAAGTGCCTGATGAAGATTGATCACAAGTTGACAGCCATCACATGTGCATATGTCCATGTGGATATCATAAGGCCAACACCAGAGCACACAAAGCTCATAGCCGAACCCTTGACTTGGGATGAGAGCAACATGTTTCCTCCCACTATGTAGCTATTACTGAGGAAGTCATAAAGGACATCCCAAAGGCCATAGCTAGAAAATTGTGCTTAATACCCTCACTCTATGTTACTTAATGTGAGACAAAAAAGGAAAAGCTTGAAGCAATCAAACAAAAAGGGAAAGACAATGTAATTTTGTGCAGAAATGGTACCCCAAGCAACCAAAATTGGCCATTGACTAATGACACTCACGCAGCAAAGGAAAGCCCTTTGGACATCAATACATGATCCCACGTACATTGCCCCAACCTCATTAAAAGTGTTGGAAATGGTCCATGAGGTCCAGCTTTCTACCACTATCCAAAAACATCCCTTGTATGATAAATTGCTTCTAGAAGAAGATCTACACCTAGCTAGCAGGGTAGGAGTAGGGAGCATGATACTATATGTCGTCTACCTCACTCAAGACCCTAAAATTCCAGATCTCTATGCTTACCATCAATATAACCCTAACTTCTTCAACTGGTTCCATCAAAGCCTACATGACAGGAACCCTAAACCATCTCTTGGTTCTACGCTAGAGTCACTTGAACAACCTCCTGAGCAAGAGAAAAACAACTCTAAATACAACACATGCACTGATAAGAAGAAGCAATGGAGACATGTTCCAATGGGTAAGGATAAGAGTCTAGATCAAACACCCAACCAAGAGCAACTGCCAATGCAATCGGATGAGGGGCTAAATGGTGAGGAATTAGCTGAAGAGCTAGATTCTCCAAAAAGAGAGGCAATCATACTGGTGCGCAGATCGGTCGCAGATAGCTCACGTGGTGAATCCCGGAAGGTCCCCAAGAACAAAGTACTCTACCTTTTTGCACAAAAACCCATGTAAAAGCATGCACGACAAGAGGCAAGAGACAAATTGGGTTCAATCTCCCCCATGCCTTGTGTGAGCGCTTCACAAAGCATGTATTTTATGTATATTTCCAATCTTCATGCTCAATAATAGCCCAATTACAAAAATATGACAAGCTTTTAGCTTTTGAGTTTGCTTTCTACAAAAATAGGAAAATAAAGCTAATGGACGGTGCCCATAGAGTCTGGCACGCCCAATCTCAATGTCCAAATAGAAATAACATATCCGGGCGCATAAGCGCATACAAAATAATAATAAATAATTGATGTCTCAATAGACATAACAAAATATAGGCGTGGCACCTATCAAAATATAGTCCAAATGTCGAATACTTGCTAGACTCCAATGCTTTACTCTGCCACTGCTGCTATCTCTACACATCAACTGAAGCATTCACAATCGTTAGTAAAATAATACAATTAAACCGACAAAAGTGAATACCTAGCAGTCTTCAGCTACATAAATAAATCAACTGGTTAGAAATAAATCCTAACCTTAATTTATTACGAGTGCGCACTCTAAACTCATAAACGTTTATTAATTTAATATGCATTTTACGGAATCACCCGCTATGGAATCACCCATGTACACACTAAATTAATGAAACGCCCGAAAAGGACAGGTGCCCCCATCAACTTCTCGCACAAAGAATCCTCTTTGTGTATGAGCCCCGGTCATCTAAGTTTACGGAATCCACCGTAAAACCTCACGGAATCCACCGTGAAATATGCCTCCTGGCATCATACCCCCGGGGTGGGATAGCAATTGACCTCAATTGCTATTAGCTCAATGTGGAGCTAACAGAGTGGGGAAAGCATTTAAGTCTCTAGCGTGTATCCATTGTGCTTCCTCTACAGGATGGTTCTTAAATTTAACTAGATATCTAGAGTACCTTCGGCCAGTTCTAGTGGTCATGTAGTCAGTGTATATGATGGCTTCTGGTTCAAGTATTTCAGTCTCTTCCTCTAATAAAGGTGGATTTTCATAAATAGGGTGGATAGGTAATTGGCCTCTAAATGGTCTCAATAGACTAATATGAAATGTATTATGAATTTTCCAATGAGATGGCAGTTCTAACTTGAATGCATTGTCATTAATCTTATGAATAATTCTAAATGGTCCATAGAATCTAGGAGCTAATTTGACAACTGGATGTCTATCTACACTTTGTAGTCTACGCTTTTCTATTCTAAGCCAAACATAATCATCAATTTTGAAATTCATAGCTTATCTTTTCTTGTTGGCTTGTTTGGTATATGATTGTTGGGCTTTAGCAATCATGTCCTTTACCTCATCAAAAATAGTGTTATGCATAACAGCAATATCATCAGCACTCTGAATTCTATTAGACAAAGATGCAACAGGTGTAGGTAATCTATATTCATAAATAACTTCAAAAGGTGCTTTCTTTGTAGATGTGTGCGGTGTATTGTTGTAAGCAAACTGTAACAAATGTAAATGAGTATCCCAAGTCTGAGGTTTAGAGATAGTGTATGCATGTAAAAGATCTAAAATAGTGCTATTTGTGGCTTCTGTTTGTCCATTTGTTTCTGGATGAAATGTAGATGAGAAATCAATCTTTGTGCCTAGATTTGCAAACAGTGTAATCCAAAAATTATTACAAAATCTAAAATCTCGATCTAAAATAATCACTTTTGGCAATCCATGGTTAGTAAAAATAGTTTTCAAAAATAACTGTGCTGCTTGTGATGCTGTTAAAGTTTTCTTACATGCAATGAAATATGCTTGCTTACTAAATCTATCTACAATTGTCCAAATCATGTCATGGTTAGATTTAGTATTTGGTAAACCAGTAATGAAATCCATAGATATATGTTCCCAAGGTTTAGATGGAATAGATAAATGCATTAATAATCCATACTGTTTACCATGATGTCTCTTTATTCTTTGACAAATCAAACATTCAGAAACGAAATTAGATACATCTTCATCCATATGCGGCCAATAAAAATCTTCAGTTAACATGCGTAATGTAGAAATGATACCTCTATGACCTTGATATGGGGGACAATGAATTTCATTCAAAACAAAAGATCGGAATGGAATAGTAACACACAGTCTCTTTTCAAAAAACATAAATCCATCATTATATGACAATGAATCAATAGGAATGAAATTATTTTGAACTAATTTTTGCCAATCAGAATGAAAAGTAATATCCTGGTGATATGTGTCTTTCATAGCAATCAAAGAATCAAAAGATATGATAGAAATATTATGAATTGCAGGTCTTCTACTCAATGCATCAGCAACTACATTTTCTTTTCCATGTTGGTATTGAATGATAGGATGGAAACTTTGAATGAAGGAAGCCCATTTGATATGACGGTCAGAAATTTGGGGTTGGCTAAGTAGATGTCTAATGCTTTGCTGGTCGGTCTTTATCATGAATTCTGAACCCATTAAATAATGCTTCCATTGTTTTAATGCTTGTACAACTGCTAATAGTTCTTTGTCATAAGTGGAATATTTGAGCTCAGAGGGTTTCAGCTTAGAACTAGAATATGCTATCGGATGGTTATCTTGCATTAATACGGCTCCTATTCCTGATCCGCTAGCATCAGTCACAACTAGAAAGAATGGTCTATTAAAGTCAAGCAATTGTAGAACAGGGGCATTAGTTAATGCACGTTTGAGTAAATCAAAGGATTTCTGCTGAGTTTCAGTCCATTGATAAACAATTCCTTTCTTAAGAAGTTTTGTTAATGGTAAAGCAAGTAATGAGAAATTACGTACAAACTTCCTATAGAAACTAGCAAGACCAAGGAATGAGCGTAATTCATGTACATTTTTAGGAACAGGACAATGCAATATTGCGTCAATTTTCTTAGGATCAACTTTAATTCCTTCTTTTGATACAATATGACCTAGATATTCTATTTCTGTCTTAAAGAATTCACTCTTTTCAGGATTTGCAAACAATTGATTTTCTTTCAGTAATTGAAAAACTAAGGATAAATGCTCATAATGCTCTTTTTCACTTTGACTGAACACTAAAATATCATCAAAGAAAACAATCACACAATACTGATATTTCAGAAAAATATGGTTCATCATTCTACTGAAAGTAGCAGGTGCATTAGTTAATCCGAATGGCATGACTAAGAATTCATAATGGCCAAACTGTGTCCTGAATGCAGTTTTAAATATGTCGGATCTATCTAACCTCACCTGATGATATCCAGACTTAAGGTCAATTTTACTAAATATACAAGATCCTTGCAGTTTGTCCATAAGGTCATCAACTCTAGGTATAGGATACCTATTCTTTACAGTGATCTTATTTAATGCTCGGTAGTCAATACACATACGATAAGTATTATTATTTTTCTTGACTAAGAGCACAGGTGCACCGAATGGAGAACTGCTAGGTCGAATTAGGCCTCTATTTAGTAATTCTTCAACTTGACTCTGGATTTCTTTTTGCTCTATTTGATTGTGTCTATATGGTGCTTTGCAAGGTGGTTGTGTGCCAGGTATTAGATCAATCTTATGGTCTTCTGGACGTGATGGTGGTAAACCTGGTGGTAGGTCTTCTGCAAAACAGTCCTTAAAATATGCGAGAAATTCCTTATGCCTAGGGTGCATATGATTTTCCTTTGCGTGCAATTCATTCACCCAAATGAGATATGATTTAGTATTCTTGTGTAGTGCACGTTTTGCTTGAGTATGCGAAAGCAGTGGAAAAATATGAGATGCATGCATACCAAATAATGTAATAGATTTTCCTTGAAAATTAATATTCATTGTGTGCGTAGAATAATCTATGTTTGGATTATGCTGGTGTCTCCATGGCATTCCTAAAATAATGTCACTTGACTGTAATGGGACAACTAAGAAATTTCTTCTTTCAATGTATGGACCAATTTGAATTTCTAAATCTTGAACTTCTTGTGTGCCATTGTACCTAGTGCCTAAAAATGCAGCTTTTATGCGATAATGCGTAGGTACTGTATGCAATTTTAATTCCTTTACCAATTTCGCTGAAATAAAGTCATGGGTACTACCGTCATCATGCAATATAGTTCTTTCTTTTCCATGCACCATACATTTCATAGTCAACAATGAATGTGAAGTAGGCATACCTGATAAAGTGTCGGAAGTAGTAGTAGGATCATCCTCATCTTCAGTGAAATCTGGCATATCCTCATGCTCTTCTTCGTCCATGGCTCCAAGGTAGTTAATATGTGCTGATGGCTTCTTTGAATGACAATTTGCTGCGAGATGCCCTGGCTGGTGACACTTGTAGCATACTATTGGCTTAGCTTTGGTCACATTATTTGCAATGGCTGGGAGTCTGGGTACATTTGGAGTTGCTTGTGGAATAGGCTTTGGATTTGGATTGACAGTGGATGGTAATGCAGGTGGTTTAGGCCAATTCTTGCGGAAAAATGGTGATGAGAATCGTCCTGGATTAAACCTTCTGAAATTGGAATTGAATTGTTTAGATCCATAATTACTATTTGCTTGGAATGGCTGTGGTCGTCGATCTCTTCCGCGTAACTTATCTTCAGTGTCGTGAGCTAAGGAGATGGCATCTTCAAGGGTAGCAGGCTTGAACATGTTTACTTCAGCGTAGTAATGTCCAAGAAGTCCAGACATATACTTCCGCTTATGTGTCGTCTCTGGTACGTCTTCAAGCATGCGTAGCTGTAGAAGTGCATTCCAAAAATGCTCTGTATACTGTGGAATAGGCTCACGATCTCGTTGTTGAAGTAAATCCCATTGTTTGATAGCCTTCTCATGAAATTGCGGTGGAAGGAAATTTTGCATGAACTTCTTCTTGAATTCTTCCCATGTAGCAGGACATTCTATACTCTTGCGGACTACAGTCCACCAAAGTGATGCTCTGTCTATCAGATGATTAGTAACACACTTGATTTTATCTTTTTCAGGATAAGTTTCCTCATGGAAATAGTCATCAAACTGGCTAATGAATGATAAAACAGTCTTTCCTTCTCTTATGCCATTCAAAGTGCGGAACTTGAAACTTCGTTTACTTATCTTGGATTCCTTGCGAATGGTTTGTGCTTCAAGAGTGGCGTCGATGGTACGTCGAATCAAATCTTCAGCTTGAGGTTATTCTTTATTAGTGGACACTCTTTGTAGCTTTGTCAATTGCGCTTGCAATGCTTGCCTAGCCCTTCGCTCTTCTTCCAATTGTAGCATGATTAGATCCAGCTTTTGTTCCATGGTAGGCTCGGGTAGGTCGTCTTCAGCCATAGGATCATCCATTTGTGGGGTAGTCATCCTGTAAAACTCAACAAACCTTTCTCACTCAAAATCAGGTTAGTGGGATGAGCGTAGCTCAAATTTGGGGTTACAAGGCTATGTATTTTTGGGTATTTTCTTCTTCAATTTTCAGAAATTCTGCAATATTTCTGTATCCGTTTGCTGAAAGTACTTCAACGAACTTGTAGATAGGTAGAACAACTTGTTGCGAACAACTTTCCAGTTCAGAGTTTTTGCATACGAACAAGTCTTCTATGAGTTTTAAGCACTAGTCAGTTCTGATTTAGTCTGACTTGCAGAGTTGCAGACTTAGCAGACTTGCAGAGTTGTTGACTTGCTGGACTTAGGCCGACTTGCAGAACTTGATTACCGTCGACTTGTGGAACTTGACTTCAGAAGTGCGAGACCCGGAGTTTGTCGACTTATCTGATCTGTGTGACTTACAGAAAGCCTTAAGCTTTAGTAATTAAGCTTAAGCTTATGAAGCTTAATGAGAGGCTTGGCAGGCGGCGTCAATTTCGTGAGGGGGGGGGGGGGGGGGGGGGGGGCGTTTTTTGCGTCGAATTTCTCGGGATGAAGCCCTTTTGTGACGATTTGGATTGTTGGAGCTCCCTAAGCTTAAGATTAAGCTTTATTATGATAATTAACTTGATTATGAAGAGAGCTTATCTCTGTAACTCCACGACTTGATGATGGAAGTGTATGAGTGGTCCTCCGCCTGCAGAGCTTGGTCCTTCGCGATCTGACAGTGGAAACAGGGGTTCTTGATCGCCAGAAGTCTGCCTGTATCGACGGTTCGTGACGAGATTGACTGTAGAGCCCGTTTGTTCCTGGAGCTCCGCCTTCGCCCAAGATTGGTAGCGATTGGAAGCTCTTGATCTCTGCTCCGCTCTGATACCACTGGTGCGCAGATCGATCGCAGATAGCTCACGTGGTGAATCCCAGAAGGTCCCCAAGAACAAAGTACTCTACCTTTTTGCACAAAAACCCATGTAAAAGCATGCACGACAAGAGGCAAGAGACAAATTGGGTTCAATCTCCCCCATGCCTTGTGTGAGCGCTTCACAAAGCATGTATTTTATGTATATTTCCAATCTTCATGCTCAATAATAGCCCAATTACAAAAATATGACAAGCTTTTAGCTTTTGAGTTTGCTTTCTACAAAAATAGGAAAATAAAGCTAATGGACGGTGCCCATAGAGTCTGGCACGCCCAATCTCAATATCCAAATAGAAATAACATATCCGGGCGCATAAGCGCATACAAAATAATAATAAATAATTGATGTCTCAATAGACATAACAAAATATAGGCATGGCGCCTATCAAAATATAGTCCAAATGTCGAATACTCGCTAGACTCCAATGCTTTCCTCCGCCACTGCTGCTATCTCTACACATCAACTGAAGCATTCACAATCGTTAGTAAAATAATACAATTAAACTAACAAAAGTGAATACCTAGCAGTCTTCAGCTACATAAATAAATCAACTGGTTAGAAATAAATCCTAACCTTAATTTATTACGAGTGCGCATTCTAAACTCATAAACGTTTATTAATTTAATATGCATTTTACGGAATCACCCGCTATGGAATCACCCATGTACACACTAAATTAATGAAACGCCCGAAAAGGACAGGCGTCCCCATCAACTTCTCGCACAAAGAATCCTCTTTGTGTATGAGCTCCGGTCATCTAAGTTTACGGAATCCACCGTAAAACCTCACGGAATCCACAGTGGAATATGCCTCCTGGCATCACATACCCTCACAACCTAGCGAGGTTTTTCAATAGGCCATGAATATATCCCATACGGACATCCCAGAAAAAGAGAATCTTGAGGCCCAACCAAGCGCATCAATGGCTTACCTAGTTCAGGGTCCTGAATCTTTAAAGGATACACCTCAATTGCCCAAGAAAAAGAGGAGAAAATAACAAAAACAATAGTAGTTGCAAGTGGCTATAGATGCCAAGAAGATTGAGACCAAGAGTGCTGAAGAGCTGAGGAATAAAGCATCGAGTCTACCCACGAATAAACCAATTGCCATCTCTCCTAATAGCAGTGAAACCTCAGACACATCTGTGTGTTTTGATAAGTCAAAGAAACCATTACCACCAATGATTGATTGCAACACTCAATCCATTGACAACAGAACTTACATTGACCAATCAAGAGTGAATACAACACTGTCACAATAGGTTGACAAAACTATACTAGTCACATTCGAGGAGAACCATGACACAATAGTAGCAAAGCCTCATGAGAAACATGAAAACCCCAAGGACATAAGCAATCCTAGCATTGACCAATCTTGCTCATCTAGGCTTGAGCCCCCAGCTATGCTAAAGTAGGGAAACTCCTAGAACCTTGCATGAGATAGCAACCAAGCAAGACTTTATAGAACATTGAAGTGTCACAGAGTGCTTGACCAAGTTGGAGGCTAAACTCAAATTATTTGCACATGCTTATGTCCTTGCAGACATGGGCACATTCCCTAGGGAGCAATTTAAGAAATATTTGTCATATGTGCTATCCTGGGAAGAGTAAGAATATCTTAACGAGCAATCTGACAAGCTCCTATATGAACGCATGCAACTCATCTCTAACGAGAAAGCCAATAAACTATGCTTAACTATGACATTCAACGAAGTGTTTTGCCGATCAAATCTATTTGAGATAGAGCAGCTAAAGCGACAATCGGAGAGTTGAAGTCAATTTGAAAAATGCTGGTTTGAAAACTACGCTACAATGGCCGGGACTTGGAGCCCTAGTCTCAAAGGAGCGATTGGCCAAATGGCAGTCTCAAAGAGACCCAACCTATATGGCACCAACTTCCTTTTGAGTACTAACTTTTGTTCGGGGTATGGACTTAGTTGGAGCTAGCTAAGAGAACTCTCTGATTGATAAGATTCTCACTCAGGAGGAGCTACCTATTGCCACTAGACTCAGACAAGGTACCTTGCTACTCAATGTTGCAAAATATGCTGCCACGAGTACTAGATGTGTGTGCCACTCTCCAGTACAATCCTAAGTTCTACAATTGGTTTTTATCCTCATGAAGTGACATGGATTTATAAATGTGTATATAATTAAAGAATGTGTTTTGTGATTGTGTATAGATAACATTAAAGAAAAACAAAGCTAGCATACACACAAGCAATGGTAATCAAGTGTAGGTGATATGCATTGAAGTCAACACCATGGGATTCAGATAAGTGATGTCTCTTTGAGTTGCACCCATTCATTATGATTGAAGCATATGACTTGCATGTACTCTCACAAGTTGCCAAGTGAATGCAAGACGACACATGTCTCTGTACAGAAGTGTTCAATGTCCAAGTCACCACAAGACCACCAACCCCACAAAGAGCCATTATGGAGAAAGCAACATAAATACTAAGAACAAAGAGCCATGGCGGAAGCCCTACTGTTGGGAGAGAAAGTCACCCCTGCAGAAAGCACACATTGCATTTGATCATGGCCCAAAGCATAGTCATTGGCTACTCTCTCTTCCTTGGCCAGACTCTACATCCAGGGCAAGATTAAGGTGGCAAGCTCTTATTCACGGCAGAAGAGAAAGAAAAGTATGGCGTAATGGTGCAAACAAGGGGTTTTAGCTAGTTTACATTCAAGCTTACCCTAAATCTAAAAGATGCCATCATGGAGGAGCTAGCCATAAAACAACCCCTGGACTAGTGCAATCTACAAAAGTATGTAGAGAAGATTGGGCAGGCTATCGATTACAACAAGTGTGCATAATTTCTGAGAAGCTTCGATGCCGAAAGAAACTATGGCATGGTGATGGTAAGAAGAGGAGAAGAAGCTTGTCAAGTAGAGGTGGAGTGGAACCCTATGATGGTGGAGAAGGCCCTGGGTTTAGCCAATAGCAAGATTGAGAAATGCCCAATGAGGGATGTGTTGGGGGTGAGTTGTCACCAATCTAAGAACAAGAGAGAGACAAAGTCCACAAGGAATAGCATGACAACATGCAGAGAGTTACTAATAAAAAAGAGAACGATCAACCATCTCAATAGCAAGAGAACAAGAGGACAATCCGTGAGCAGCAAGGCTAGAAAATTGTCAAGTCAAGCAGAAAGGAAAGATCACACTCTCAAAATCCCCATAAGAAGAAATCGATTCACCTCCAAAGAAAATAGAGAGCTCCAAAGGGTGGAGGAGGAATCAAAGAGATTAGAAGAAGAGTGCAAGAAAATGCGAGAAGAGGAGGAAGAATGACTAAGGCAAAAAGAGAGGAGGAGATTACTTTAATGAAGATGGAATCAAAGATTTAGCCTACAAGTTGGCACATCACTACAACATGGACTCTGTGCCATGACATCTAAGCCTCACACTGGCTTAGGAGTAGAGGAGCAATGTGCTTCCATAATCTCAACTAGATGAACCTCACATGAACTCTCCTTACTAGCGGTTTGGGGAGTCAAAACAGAAAATGCAGCTGCCTCAACAGGAGCCACTGGAGCTGGTCCGCAAAGAAGGGAGTGACTCTAAATCAGATCAACAAAAGAAAGAACGAGTGCAAGAACCAAGCCCCTCTGTGGCCAAAACAAGCATAGTCAGAAGAGAAAAAGGCTCCTCCATGCTAAGCCATGTATTCCTTGGTAAATCTCTTACGCCCCCTCGAAATGTAACTATTGTAGAGCATCATGATGATGTCTCACGTGCCCCCTCCCAATGCATGTCCAAAATAAGAAAAAAGAAAAAAAAAAGAGAAAGAAAAAATAAAGAAAGAAAGAGCAAACAAACAAAGACTCACACAAAGAAAAAGGAAAGAAACAATGAGCTCTTCCATGTATATCAGAGTGCCATAAACATTGCACCTAGGGGTCCTCAGTTTAGGCATGATTGGTGGCCTTGGTCAGTTGCCTCCACGCCTAGCTCCATGCCTAACCCCTAGCCCTTCGTGTCCTCCCACTTCACACTTAGCAACACTGCACAGTGAGGTAGATGCACCCCTAGGCAGTGCACTTCCTTTTTCTTTTTCCACGTATACTCAACAATGGTGATCAACCGCCACCGACATTGAAGGCCCCCACTACTCGATCAAATCTAATCTCGGCCTCCGTAATCAAATCTTGGCATCAATGAGCTCAATTATCCTACATCGTGTGGACAAAAGCACAAATAATGTCTCAAGAAGCCTTCGAGTATACTTCTCCTCAACATTGACAAATTTTTCCACCCCATTTAACCCTCGCTTCATCTACACATTGCTACGAGGAACTTGACTAGTAGTCTTCTAAGTATGTACTATCTAAGTATGCACATGCACTCATATAATATCTACACCACAATCTATACACAATTTGGGTCCTCAAGTGCAGGATAATACTCTCAGCTTGCTTAGAGTTAAACATGTCTCCCAAACTAATCAAACTACGTCTTGTGCACAATAAGAAGACTAGCACTAACCCTAGGGAGAGACCATATGAGAGGTTTTCAATTGCAGGTATTAAAGACTCCAATAAAATTATCATCAGCTCTTCATCAACACTCAGCTCTGAACTCTTGCCTTTTATCATCATGCAAGCCCACCAAAGAATCATCATGTGCAAAATCCCCAAAAACCAACACCTGTGCCAACCATCAATGCAATTCCCAACAAAGAACAGCCCTATCACTAACTCCAACAACCCTACCACCAGCCAACCAGGCCAACAACGTGCCCCCAACAATCTTAATCTACATCACCACCAAAACTCCAAGGCAAACCACAACAGTCCCTTCTACCCATGTCTTTAGTGCATGCCAAAGCCTACTACCTATGACGGTGAGTGCCATGGAACTGGCACTCGTCTAGGAGGGAGGTAATGTTAACCCTCAAATGAACAAGGTGAAATTTTTGGAAAATCTAAGATAAAAGACAAGATCAAGGCAAAAGTGAAATGGAATATGAAGGTGTGCCAAGAAAAATATGAAAACACAAGAAGTGCATAAAAGTCCTAAATCAAGGAGAAATGTGCACAATAAAAAGCACAAATCAATACTTTTATAAAAGAGCGCAAAGTGCATCATGATTTATTTTAAGAGTGCATACCCATACAAATTGTAAAGATAGATGGGTAGTAGGAAGGAAGCTAGGAAAATAGGAAGACAATGAAAAAAATGGTCTAAGCCATAGTCACCCATGTAAAAAAGGGGATAAGGGGATGACCATCCAAAAGGGATTTAGGATTTTGTATATAAAGGTGAAAAGTGAATGAGAAGCTCATTATTATATGTGGCAAAAAGTGGCTCTCCTCTTCTTCTTCTTCTTCTTCTTCTTCTTGCTTGCTTGAGCATGTGCTTGAGAGAGGGAGTGTGAGAGTGTGAGGGAGTGAGTGTGTGAGGGTGAGAGACCATGGTGGAGAAGTTCTCCATCTTCTCCTCTCTTCTTCTCTTCTCTCCTCTTCTCTTGTCTTGCTCGTAGCAATGGAGCTTGAGGATTGAGCTCGCTTGAAGCTTGCACTTGGATCGTGGAGCTACCGCAGTGCTCGAGAGAGGAGGCAACTCAATCAGGCATAGAGGTAAGCTCACTACACTCGTAGAGAGAGATAGTGCCTCGGCTATGTGAGAGGTAGCTACTAGTGCTCGGCTTGAAACACTTGAACAATAAGCAATTCGTGGGTCTTGATGGTCTCACCTCTACAAGTATCCAATTAAAATATATTTTTTATCATTTGTATCAAGCTTGTTTTGTAGCTTATCTAGCACATGAACATATGCAATATAACCAAAACTTTTAAGTGTGATACATCAGGCTTCTTTCTTGTAAAGCATTCTTTAGGTGTCATCTCATGAACTGCAATCGTGGGAGTTTTATTTATATGATATACAACAATCTGAACAACTTCTAACCAAAATTATTTTGGCATATTCTTTTCAGCCATCAATACTCGTGCAGCTTTTGTAATATGCCTATTTTTCTTTCTGTGATCCCATTTTGCTATGGGGTATACCTACAAGTAAACTATCTCTTTATCCATGAGACCTCAAGAAGCCACTAAACTCATTAGAGAGGTACTCTTCCCCTCTATCTAATCTCAAGCACTTAACTTGAAGCTTGTTTCTATTTTAGCAATAGCCTTGAAGTTTTGAAGTGCTCAAGTACATCACTCTTTTCATTTATCAAATATACCCACAGTTTCCTTGAATAATCATCAATAAACATGGCAAAGTATTTGTTGCCACCAAGAGATGCATTCTGTGTAGACCCCCAAACATGTGTATGTATAACATCAAGTATATTTATGCTCACATCTCTATCATGTAAAAAAGGTTGTCTTGCCTTCTTACCAAACTGACATTCACATAGTTTGTGAAATTTTGCAACTTTTAAAGCAGGCAACCCTATAACTAATCCTTTGGATTGCATTAATTTCAGCCATTACACATTTACATGTCTAATATATTTATGCTATATTTCAATGTCTGCAACAACCGTTGACTAATTTACACTTTAAAATCTCCTACAGAACAACCTTTTGCATTAAATCAAACCTGTAGCCTTTGCTCTACCATTTGGCCAACAAACACTAAATTTTTTGTGATTGATGGTATATGTAATATATTTGATAGACTCTTTGTCTATCCATCATACAAGGATAAGGGAACCTTTTCAATATGTGAAATTGGGTGGCATGAATTATCATCCATCTACACGAAACTTAGATTTTGTAAATCCTACATCTCTCCAAACCATTTAGCGTGACTAGTCATATGATTAGATGCAACTGAATCAACATACCATACATCATCCTAGATGTGATTCTTTGGTAACTTCTTGTATAATGGATGTTAGTACCCCATAACACCATAATGGGGAATATGGGAATCTTCCACAAGTTTGGGACACGTGGTCAAAACTTTGGATTTCCCATAACTTGAACACCATTTCTCCAAAATGAGCGCTTTATGGCTCTTTAGATTCCATTTTTCAAGCGCTTTGCAATGATAGGTCACATGATAGGATTTTGAGAAACTTATAGACATGTTATCCATGTCCCTCTTTTTTAGTTTTCAAAAATGGGAATTGGAAGTGTTAACTTCAATTTGAGATGGTGGAAATATTAAGCAAAGAGTGAAAAAAGGACAAAAAAAGAGCAAAGGTGCAGAGGTGGCCCCTAAAGCTAAGTTGAGACAAAAGCACAATTTTAAATGGAATGTGCTAGAATATTAGAATGTACTCATATGAACATGTACTTAGAGAATATCTAGGAAGATAATATCTAGATATTTAAGAGAACTAGATAAGATGGATCTAGAACATGTGGATGATACTTCACTAAGAGAACCTACCATATCCACACCTTCGTTATATATATTTATGTACTCTCACCTATTCCAATGTAGAAGAGTGTAAGCAAGTGTGCATTACAAGTGTGTGGTTCATTCTTTATCTCGTTGTCTCATTATCTCTCTCTCTCTTTATCTCACC
Organism: Lygodium microphyllum; assembly: GCF_053477565.2. Taxonomy (NCBI): domain Eukaryota; kingdom Viridiplantae; phylum Streptophyta; class Polypodiopsida; order Schizaeales; family Lygodiaceae; genus Lygodium; species Lygodium microphyllum. The sequence goes on along the minus strand of NC_141143.1, from coordinate 33,663,296 downwards.
ATCACTTTCACTACATGGTATTAGAGCACACAAGCTCTCGAGGGCCTAGGTTATTAGCTTTTGGTTTTTTTCTACTCAGTTCATCCTTAGATTTATTTCTTTCATGCAATCCAAATCAATTTATTTTTGTGTTGATTAGTAGGATTTGAATCCATGTTAAGGTAAACTAACCTTATCCACATGCACCTTATATTCATTATCTTGATCTCAGTTTGCCCTATCCACCTACTTTTTGCCTATTCTTATCATCTTCACCTACTTTTATCTTCTTCATGATCACCTCTTCTTAAGAGAGAGAAAGATATTTATCCTCTTTATCATTATTGTCATCCTTATCTCATCTTAACTCCTCTCTCCACCTACCTACCCCTTTGGTCCTTTGCCATATTAAGGTCCAAACCCTTTCTCTCTCACACTCATTTGTGGTCCCCATCCATCCATTACCCATTAAAGTGATCTCCCACACACAATCCATTTAATTATCACCCAACCTTATCCTCAAAGAATCTTTTTCCTAGCCACATATATTTTCTATATTTTCTCAAACCAACCTCGTCTTCTTTGCTTGAGACATTGAGCTATCCATGCCACATATACTTCACTCATTCTAATCTAGCTCAAGCCTTTACATTACGTCCCATTTTTCTCCACTTTTATTGATCCTTATCCACAAACCTTATTTCTAATCTTATCCTCACTCACATAGACTACCTTATTACTTTGTGCCAACATGCATATGCTTCACATAGTTTCCTAGCTCCTTGCCCTTGCCACATGTTTACTCTCACCTCTTTTGTTAAACTCTAAATGTTTTTCCTTATCTAAAGTCTTTATTACAAGATATTTCTATCACATCATCATGCAACACATGTTCCATGCTTGTATCCTCATTAAGTCCATTGTTCACTCTCTCTTGTCAACTAGTGGAATACATAGAAAATACTTTGATGGAAAATCCCAATCCTCTACTAGATGAAGGCCCCTCATACCCACATCTCTCTCATGACTCTTCCATTTTGTGTTCTCATGCTCTCAACTCATCCATCCTAGCATGTTCTTGGTCTCCCAGACACTCTCAATACTACAATGTATGTCATCCCTATCAGGCTCTTCTCTTACATCCTGAAATAGAGGACTCTACCTCAATTAGAACAACAATTGAAGAAGGGGACACCCTTCGTACTCTACATCTAAAGGCCCAAGAAGGCATTGTCAGTGGCCTCTCTATTGAATTGTATTCTTCAACACATTTGGATGGTGCTTTAGTGGCAAGAAGATGGCAAAACCTTGTCACTCTGTTAGTTAACAATGTGGATACGCCTACTATTCCTCATCAACTCTTATTGGATATTTCTACCAACCTTCAAGGTCACTCCCTCATCAAGTACATCGGTTCTAGTTCTCTTACATCTCTATGTTCTATCCTATTTCCTTACATTTGTCACTCAGCATCTAGTCTTTATCTAAACTCTACTTCAATCTCAAGATCACATCCTGGTCCTTATCTCACACTCTCTCTATGGGCTCAATATCCTCATATTCTAATGGTCACATACACACTCCACTTCACTTGTGTGCCACTATCTCTTGAGCACGTGCAATTGTACACACTCTTGGCTTCCTCCTATGCATTTGGGATTCTCAAAATGTTTCCAAGTGCACATAAAAATCCTATCTCCTTGAGTTTCTCATGTTCACGTCATTATTTCTCAATGTGCAATCCTAAATCCCTACACATGATGTTATCCTACCATCACATTCCATCCACACTATATTTATTTGTGTCCCATCAATGTCAATCTATCAAATCATCATTTCTTTCTATCTTATCCTATCCTACCTTCCTCTTGCAATCATCTTGCTCTAGTTGTATACCCAAATCTCAATCATTATTCTATGTTACATGGCAACAACCTCATCAACAATCACAATTATTCTCTCTTCCAATTTTCTCTCAGTATCATCATGAAATGGTCTATCTCTTGCCTTACCCAAATCATCATCTAAAAATTATATCTTTCTCAAATTGACCAACTATTTTGGCCTTCTAAAGGAGGGGAAAAGAAGGGATAAAGTACAAAGAAATACTTGTGCACATTTGCACAAACTATTTTGTATGATATGCTTGAAATTGCTCATGAATCACTTGCTATTTTAACTTCCTTATTCGTCAGCAACCTTCCCAAAGATCATGTCACAAGCACCTTATCAATCTCTATCTTACTATAGTATCTAGTGACATTGGGATCATATTTCCATGTACAAACATGCTATCACCGTTATTTTACTCCACAACTATCAAGCTCCAATTGGAATATAACATCTATTTATATGATGAGCCCATCTCTTATCGAGTCTATTATGAAGCAAACTATGGTGATTGGCTCTTCATCAAGGTATCCACCAACCAAATCCCAAAATATCTTCATCATCAGCTTACATCCCTTAAACCATTGCAAGCAAAGATTGATGTATACCTTTTGCAACAACAAGGTCTCATGCTATAGTCATCATTATAATCTTACTTCTCTTATAGCCAAAATGATTGGAAGAAAGTCCTTGTATTGCAAAAGAAAATCCTACTTTCTTTTGAGAAGGGAGGAAGAATGTTAGAAGATATTGTTAACCTTTTCTAGAGAGGGGGAATGCTAGAATATTAGAATGTACTCATATGAACATGTACTTAGAGAATATCTAGGAAGATAATATCTAGATATTTAAGAGAATAGATAAGATGGATCTAGAACATGTGGATGATACTTCACTAAGAGAACCTACCATATCCACACCTTCATTATATATATATGTGTACTCTCACCTATTCCAATGTAGAAGAGTGTAAGCAAGTGTGCATTACAAGTGTGTGGTTCATTCTCTATCTCATTTTCTCATTATCTCTCTATTTATCTCACCGTCACTTTCACTACAGAAGGCATCTCAAAAAACTCTAAAAACTCTTATAAAAGAGAGCCAAGCTCCCTCTTGTGCCATTTGTAAAAGAATAGATGGGTGTAGGCTCAAGGCATAGTCCTCTCTTCTTCTCTTCTTCTCTTCTTCTCTTCACCTTGCTTGTGTGCATGCTCTTTGTTGAGATGGCAAGCTCAACACGTGTGGACATTGATGATGGACCGCCTGGCTAGATGGATCCACATGTCTACACTTAGCACGTTGGTGGTCATTATGATACTCACATGGCCACTAACTTATCACTTATTATATTTAGTTTTTTACATCTACCTCACGATTCTTGACATGGTATCAAAGCCGTGCCACTGAGAGAGGTTAATTTCGAAGGCTGAAGTGAAGGAGAAGAAGCAAGGTTCGAGCAAGCAAGCAACGGGTAAGAAGCTCTCCCATTCTTCCACTCTCTCTCTTAGATAGTGCTAGTGGAGGCACTAGAAGTAGGATCGAGCAAAAATCTTAGATTGTCGTGAGATTTGGTGTGCAAGTAGATCATTGTATATTCTACATATATGCCCTTTAGGGCTTTTTCCATAGTTATTTTGGGCATCTGAGGCCACTTCAAGCCCCGTTTGAGAGCTGCAAGGTTGCGGACAGCAATTTCAAGATACATTGTCATTTCGACTGTATTGATCGAAAGTGGGTGCGCATGTTACAGATTGTGAATCTGTAATTTTTTAGGTGTTTGCAGGAAGCAAACATAAGGTTTAGTTGCAGATTACATGTACTATTGAGCAATCAGTGAAAAAGGTTGCTTGGTGTATTGTTATGCACGTGTTGTGAAAGATTGCAGAAGATTAGCTTACTATATTGTATCCTTGTTAGTGATAATGGCAGAGAACAGTGGAAATCCCATTATTGAGAAGCTCGACAAGAACAACTACCCTTCATGGAAGTTCCGTGTGACGAACTTCCTCATTGGAAAGGGCCTTTATGAGTTTGTCTCATGTGAAGAAAAGGAGCCAGAGCTCGGTATCCCTCCAACTGCAGATGAGTTAAAAGCATGGAAAGAGTGGAATGCGAAAGACAAAAAGGTGATGTACTAGCTATCTACAGTCATTGATAATACTATGCTGGGACATATCACGAATGCAAAAACTTCACATGTAGCTTGGACAATTTTTGAGAGCATGTTTTCAGTAAATACAAAGGCATGAAAGATTCAACTCAAGCAAGAGTTGAATGCCTTGAAGAAAGGAAAAATGTCTGTCAATGAGTATGTGTTGAAGGTGAGGAGCATTGCAGATGCTTTAGCAGCTATTGATGCAATGTCAAATGATGATGATTTGGTTTCATCCACTCTGAGTGGCCTTAACAATGAGAAGGCATGGAAATCGTTTGTTACTTCAGTATATGTACGGAAGCCATTTCCAGATTTTGATGAGCTGATCTTCCTCATGATTACTGAAGAGATCAATATGCAAGGTGATTCGTCTGAGAGAAATGGTGAACAAATCCAAGCATTTTACTTGAGTTCAGGAAGGAGACATAGTAGATCCTCTTTGAGAGGCCGTGGTATGGGGCGTGCTAGCGATAACCAGCAAAACAAGTTCAATCAACAGTTTAGTGAAATACAGGTTTCTGGAGGTAGAGGAAACTTTAGAGGCAGGGGGAGCTCTAGAGGAAGAGGTGGATGGCAAAATAGAGGTTCTAAAAATTCTGCTATTGTTTGTCATTATTGTGGCAAAACAGGGCATATTGTAGTCCATTACTATGCAAAGAAGGATGATATTCACAGTGGTAAATTGCAGCAAGGAAACTATGCATCGTCTTCACGACAGAATGAAGACAAAAATGAGCATATGTTTGCTATGTAGCATATGATGAATGCAGTTACAGGAAAGGGGCACATGATTATGTATCATATGTCGATTCAGGTGTATCTTATTATATGATCAGTCATGTTGAATGGTTTGGAGAGATGTAGGACTTACAAAATCCAGGTTATGTACAGATGGGTGATGATTCATGCCACCCAATTTCACACATTGGAAAGGTTCCTTGTCCTTGTATGATGGCCAAACAAAGAGTCTAACAAACATATTACATGTGCCATCAATTAGAAAGAATCTAGTATCTGTTGGCCAAATGGTAGAGCAGGGGTTGCAGGTCCGATTCAATGCAAAAGGTTATTTTGTAGAAGACTTTAATGATAAGTGCAGGTCCGATTCAATGCAAAAGGTTATTGAAATATGGCATAAACGTATTGGACATGCAAATGTGCAAAGGCTGAAATCAACGCAGTCCAAAGGATTGGTTACAGGGTTGCCTTCTTTTAGAGTTGCAGAATTGCATAAAGTCTGTGAAGCATGCCAGTTTGGTAAGCAGGCAAGACAACCCTTCTCACATGATAGAGAAGAGGATTATCATCGTTCCAATAGGGGAGGGACAGTGAAAGGTGAAATAAGGTGGTGAAGTAAGGTGAAAGGTGGATATGAATGGAAATATGATTGAACTCCAAAGAGAAGGATTAGTTGAATTTTGAGTTAGTGAAAATTTCTTCACGAAGTTCTTGTTTGAAATGTCTGGATTGATTTATATGAAAAAATTTCATGCCTTGGCATATGCATTTCACTATTTGATAATGTTTTCTTCTAACCAATTCATTTTTAAGCAAAACTTGTCTTACAAAGAGAACTCATTGTGAGCCGTTGTGTTATGATTAGGAATCCAAATGGCAAGGCTACCATTTTTCGATTGAGGACACAACTAGGAAAATTGTCAAGTAATGCAATCTAGCCAAGTATCTCAAGAGGCCAGCCAACGAATGGATCACATCAGATGCAAAAAATTTATTAGATCCTTTGATGCCAAGAAGAACATTGGTACAATGATGATCAAACATGGAGATGTAAACAAGAATGTGGAAGTTGTGCTCAACCCAGAGTTGGTTGAGAAGCTCTAGGATTTGTGGATAAGCTAGAAAAGAGTTCAAAGAGAGATGTGTATGGCATGATGGGGATGGATAAGCAACAAGTGTACACGAATGATGGAATTAACATAGTAGACATCCCAAAGCCTACTATCAGATTGCAAGCCAAGATCATGCATGCTCTCCTTTCGAGCTAGAGGTGCAATGCACTTGTGAATAGGATAGGGATACCACTACTTGAGATTATTGCAACCAAGGTACTAGATGAAGTAAACCTAAACTCCTATATCTCAACAACAATCCAAGTGTCAATTCGGATGAGGCATCAGCTCTAAGAGCGACAGGTGGAGAATCTCTAGCACAACGAGGGTTGAGTCAGAAAGGAAACAACCCACATTCAAGGCATCAAACATAGGTTTTAGAGGACTGCTAACAACCCTAATACAAGAGGCCGTGGGATAGAAGGGGAAAGGACAGAAACACTAGAACAATCACCCATCCATGAGCACCACTAATCCATTCCAGTGAGCCCTCCCATCCCTTTCTCTATAGGGAACCTTGGGGAAGAAGAAGCTAATAGGGTTCAACAAGAAGAATCAAAGCAAGTGGTTAAGATGAGGGAAGCTAACCACCAACCACAACAATATGGAACCTCAAAGTGAGAGAACAGTGAGCAAGTAGGGGAAGCAAGGCTTAGCACCATCCAATCCAGGGAGATATGCAAAGATTTATGTTGAGGATTCACATCAAGAAGACCAGATCTACAAATGAAAATGAAAGGTGAGAAGGATTGAAGCTTGCTTGGAAGTGAGCTATGGTGGAGAGTAAGAGCAAGAAGAGAGAGAGACACAAATGGGAACTCCAACAATCACAATGTGTGATCGGGCCTTCCATTATTAAAACTGTCACTAAAATAATAAAGAATAAAGTGACGGTGAGGGACACCTGCCACCTGCAATGTGCGAGTACTGTCAATGTAGTAATACACGGGCGGCTAGGTAGAGGCGCCTTTACCCCCAACAACCTCCAATTTAAAGGAGAATCTGCCTGAGTGAGAAGTGAAAAGAAAAAAGAAAAGACAATACAATGTGCACATGTACAACAGGATGAGGAAAAAACGTAATCTCATCCAACGCCCATCAATCTCCTAAGGAAGGCAAAGCATTCAGTAGTGAGGCTTTTCGTGAGTAGATTTGTAGGATTTTTGTCAATGGAGATCTTGACAAGGTCAACATACTTGTCCTCCACGACCCCACGTATGGAGTGATACCTCATCTCAATGTGTTTTGTCTTTGCATGGAAGATCGGATTCTTGGCTAGATGAATAGCACTCATAGAGTCCCAATGCAGCGTAGATATAGTATCAATCCCAAGGTCATAAACCAAACGGCCCAACCATATGGCCTCCTTGCAAGCCTTAGTGGCTGCAATATACTCAGCCTCAGAGCAGAGAGAGCCGTACACTTTTGAACCCTAGACATCCAAGAAACAGCACCTCCAGCATAGGTAAAGACATAGCCAGAAGTGGACTTCCTACTATCTACATATCTCATGATACCCTTTACGGCATCCCAATGCTTTTTTACAAGTGTAGCCATATAGCATGCCACAACACCAACCACAAAGGCAATATCTAGACGAGTGGCTATCATGGCATACATCAAAATGCCCATGGCTAATGCACAAGGGATCTTGGCCATCTCAACCCTCTGCTCATCTATCTACGGACAATTGGCATGTGAAACCTTCCCATAAGAAGATAATGGATAGCCAATAGGCTTTATGTCCTACATGCAGAAACGCTCAAGGAATTTATGAATATACTCCCTCTGTGAGAGATAGAGTAGTCCCTGATGCCTGTTGTACTTAATGCACATACCAAGAATGTGAGAGGCATGCCTAAATCCTTCATCTCAAAGCTCTTCTTCAGCTGAGATTTAAGAGCATCCAGCTCATCATGAGCTTTCCCTGCTATCAGCATATCATCTACATAAAGTATCAAAATAAGTAAGGATCCATCACGAGCTTTCTTTGTATAAAGACACTGATCCACAGCACTCATGTTGTAGCCTTGTGACTGTATAAAGGCATCAAACTTATGATACCACTCCCTAGGTGCCTACTTCAAGCCATAAATACTTTTCTTCAACTTGCACACCAAGTGCTCCCTGCCAAGTTCTGCAAAGCCCTTAGGCTACTCCATGTATATCTTATCATGCAAATCCCCATGCAAGAATGCAGTCTTGATATCCATCTGATACATGTCCAAGTCAAGCTGCGTGACTAAGGCCAAAACCAAGGGTAGGGTGGTCATCTTGACCACAAGAGAAAAGACTTCATCAAAGTTAACTCCATACTCTTGTTTAAAACCCTTAGCGACAAGTCTTGCCTTATAAGCTGACTTGGGGTTTCCAGGGGTACTTTTCAGCTTGTACACCCATTTGTATAGCAAAGTCTTCTTGCCTTGAGGCAATGCAACCAAATCCCAAGTCATATTCTTGTGCAAGGAGTCTATCATAGCCCTCTCCCAGGAGTGACTATCACCCCTACACATAGCCTCATCATAGGTGGCAAGCTCTCCTACATCTGTAACCAAGACATAATGCATCGAGGGCTCAAATCTATCAACTGGACGTCTATCTCTAGTACACCATCTCACTGCAGGCTCTACTATTGCTTGTCCATCACTCTGGCCATGTGGACCAACTACTATTGCAGGCTATCCAATTGGCTATGCAACAGCACGTGGCTCCTCCTAGAATATAACCATGTGTATCTCTACCACCCTCTCAGGCTACCTATTCATCTTGTCTTCATGGAAGACTACATCATGGCTACAGATGACTTTCCGTGCTTGCGGATCCCAGAGGCGGTAACCCATCTTGCGTGCATCCCCATAGCCAATGAAAATGCATTTGACACTCTTAGGATCCAACTTAGTATGCTTATCTTTGGGCACATGGCAAAATGCCTCACATCCAAAGACACGAAGATGCGCATAAGATGGAGGTTTCCCAGTCCATACCTCCTCTGCAACATGAAAATCCAAACCAGTGGAAGGTGATCTATTTATGACATGCACAGTTGTATTGACTGCTTTAGCCCAAAAGCTCTATGGTAAGCTTGCATGGCTAAGCATACTACATACACACTTCTGGATGGTTCTATTCATCCGCTCAGCCAAACCATTCTAGGGTGAGGTATGGGGGCGATCAACTGACACTTAATATCCCTCTCGTTCACATAGTTTCTCAAAAGCATGTGACACATATTCGCCCCCATTTTCAGTCCTAGGGCATTTCATCCTATGCCTAGTCTGGTTCTCAACCAATGCAAGCCATCTCTAAAACACAGCCAAGACTTCGAACTTAAGCTTAATGGGGTAAGCCCAGACTTTACGCAAAAAATATTCAATGAACGTCACAAAATAGTTTGCACCACCCATATATTGACAAGGCATGGGTCCACAAACATTTGAATATACCAATGCCGGGGGCTCACTCATGCGTGTCCTACCAGACTTCTTATGTGTATTCCTAGTCTATCTACCATAAAGACAATGCTCACATGAATCAAAACATGCATAGTCAAGGGGGGATAGTAAGTACTACAAACCACCAAAAAGTATTTTCATTCAAGGACATATGGCCCAAACAGGCATGCAAAAGAGATACACGTGGGATGGAACCCACTGACAAAACATGGTCAACAGAGGGCCCATCAACTACAAGAGGATAGAGGCTGCCAGCTTTGGCACCTCTAGCAAGCACAAGTCTGCCACATGGGTGATCTTCTAGGTAGAATCCCCAAATGAAATATGAAACCCTACATCATCAAGCTACCTTGCAGACTTAAGACTGTGTGTAAGCGCAAGTACATGACATACATCCTATAACAGAAAAGTACTGCCAATAGAGAACTGCAGTCGTACATCCCCAATGCCAACAATAGCAAGTGACCTGTCATCACCCAAGCAAACTAAACCAGAGACAGTGCGGTAGGAGTGGAACCACTCATGGCATGGTGTAAAATAAATGAAGTACCAGAATCCAAAATCCAGCCATGCACATACATAGAGTGAACATCGGTCAACGATATAGCATCACAAGGACTACCTGCAAGTATGTACTCCCCATCGGAGTCATCAGTCTGCATGACATTTATCTCCTTGATTTTCACACTAGATTTTGCAGGCATAATGTTGCGATCAAAGGACTTTTCATGTACTTTGTCTTTCCCCTTCTCTTTGCACTTCTCATTGTGCAACTCATGACACTGTGGGCATATATGATCCTTCTTGCTGCAATGATGACATGTCACATTAGCATTTCTCCCACGAGACTTGATGCATGACTTACCACGTGACTTAGACCTAGACTTCTACGAGTCTCTGCCACGGCCATTCCCACGATCATTCTTGCCATTACCATCTCTGCCTCTAACAGACAAGACATGTGACACACGAGAGGCATCCAAGTTCTTATAGTTGATCTCTTCCTGCAAAAGAGCACTCTCTACATCAGGCAAGTTCAAAGTAGTAGTAGGAGCACATAAGGTAGTGCAGAATACATCCCATGACTCACTTAAAGTCCCAAGCAAAAACAATGGAGTAACCTCATCATTAAAGGCAATATCCTATGAAGTCAAGTTTTTGAGAATAGCATGGAACTGTCTCAAATGAGCAGACATTGTCATATTCTTCTTCGTGCGTAGGTCCATAAGCTGCTTCAGACAATACATCTGACTTGCTGGACTTTTCTTGTCAGAGGTTTTTAATTTTATCCCAAAGCTGCCAAGCACTCTGTGCTTCCTCAACCACATTGTAATGCACATGTTCAGTAAGAGACAAGATGAGGATGGACTTGCATAACTCATCAAGCTCATCCCATTCGTCATCAGTCATAGTTTCAGGCTACTCGCCATGCATCCTTAGTAGTTTTATCTGCGATTTCTACACCAATACCTACCAAACTTGGCTCTTCCAATAGGCATAATTTGTACCGTCAAGCTTAGTGATGTTGAAGATAGCACTATCAGTTGAAGAAGAACCCATAATACAGTCCAAAATAGTGCAGACAGCTCAAAGCTACTTGCTGTTTTATGCTATAAATAGCCAAAATACTACCAAAACCAAGGCAAAATGACCACGAACTGATAGCTAATGATGTTTCCCACCAAGTACCATCAAAAGTACATAGATTTAGGATGATTCAGCATGAAAATTCCACATCATGCCATACATAACTACTTGCTGTAATAAATTACAGCCATGTACAATGAGAGAAAACTGTAGGCAAAATCAATGCACCAAGTCAACCACGAACTGTCAAAGCATAACCACCACCAAACGGGCATAAATTAGCATATGAAAATCATACAATCATTGAGCAAACACCCAAGCATGTCAAACAAATTCATCAGTATGTCGACACACCCTTTGTATAATAGGGAAAAGTGTAGACAACACTAGCAGGACCTGACACAAAGAGGTGTATGCTCAGCAAGTGCAAATCCCAAATCAGCCCAAGTACATGTATACAAACCACAGCATATTAATCATGCAACATCCAAGTGAAGAAGATCCCAGTCTCAAAAGACTCAAAGCTCAATAGCATAAACCACCTACTTAATGTATGTCAAACATCCAACGATGCTCCCATTGGCACAAAAGCCGTATGGATCAAGCCAAGAAGCTCAAGAAAGTCATATGAAAGCACAAGTGATGAAAGATCCAAGACCAGACATCAATAAGACATCATGAGCATATAGGCTCCGTAGCCTCCAACTATAGCATCCATAGACATCAATTGTATCCCAAATACAACTCTGGCAAGCCAAGAAATATCCCAAGTAAGTTTCAAGAATCCAGATGCAAGCCAAGACAAGGCACTAGTAGCAATCAACTCCAAACAATGTAATGAGCATGTAGTAGTGGCATAGACCAAGCATGTCAAGACTAGTCAGACATAGGTAGCATACATGCCATATATACATCCAAGACGGAGCATCAAATGCATTCCAAAGCTGAGATTGAATGCAAATAAAGATCTAAAACCAAAGACAAGCTTGATGTCGTACCCCGAAGGTCACTACTTCATTGCATATCCCAAAGACATAGCCCGAAGCCAATAGGCATAACCAAACATGAGGTAATAGGCTTCAGCCCACTGTGGTACAGTAGTGATTTACTATTCAAAACTAAGTATTTTCAGCAATAATATCAGTCCAAAATGATGGAATAACATGTACCTTGCATCCCCAAATAATCGATCATCAATAGTTATCAAACCGCTTAACTAGGAAGCACCAAACAAGCATAGGCATCAGCTGCTAATGTAGCATTGACATTTCAAAACTAGTGTAGCATTGCTAGTGTAGCATTGGTAGTGCTGCAAACTATTTCAAAACAACGCTACAAGACCTCAGATCAATGTCCAAGGCTCAGGAGGCTTCAAAGCATGTCGAGTATCAATGCCAAGGGTGCCAAATTGATCCAAGAGCAGGGCATGACCTTCAGCCCAATTGGGAGATGAGCTGTCCAAGGAGCTTGTAGATAAGGTGCAAATCATGTTGATCTACTGAGGGTTTCTATTTCTATTGTTGTGCTGGTAAGGATGGTAAGGAAGCTCCAAGGGGTGCCCAAGGAGGCACACAACAAGCCTCAAGTGCCCAAATGAAAGAGGGAGCAAGATCCAAGCTCCAAGGGTTTGAGCTATGGCTGCCCTGATTGACTGCAACCTAAGAATTGAATAAAAGCACTAAAAGAACACTTCAATACCTCTATAGCAATGCCCTGAGGGTGCCTCAATAGACTGGGAAGGTGCTCGGGAAGATACTCGAGAAGGTCAACTACGGCTGCCGGGAAGAAGACCCAATGCTGTAGGTATTTGAATGGGAGCTAAGAATGCCATGAACCAAGCTCAGGAAGTTGGGAAGCCTTGCTTTGATACGGTTGAAAAGTGAGAAGGATCAAAGCTTTCTTGGAAGTGAGCTATGGCGGAGAGCAAGAGCAAGAAGAGAGAGAGAGACACAAATGGGAACTCCAACAGTCACAATGTGTGATCGAGCCTTCCTTTATTCAAACTGTCACTAAAAGAATAAAGAATAAAGTGACGGTGATGGACGCACGCCACCTGCAATGTGTAGTGGCGGGTATCATCAGTGTAATAATACACGGGCGGCTAGGTGGAGGCGTCTTTATCCCCAACAGAAAAAAGTAGAGATTTGTAGAGGGTTAAAGAAGAGTCAAGAAATCTTGAAGAGGTAAGTAGAAAGAGACAAGAGGAGAAGGAAGAAAGGTTAAGAAGAGAGGAGAAAGAGCAGGTGGCAATTGCCATTAGAAGATCAATAGAATAATCCTCCCAATCCTAGGAGCTAGCCATGATAAGCTCGACAAATGAAGATGTGCCTAGCACAAGAGCTACTAGAGAGGAGGATGAACAAAGACTAGTGGGTAGAAGGTAAGGGAAAGGCCCCCATGCATGCAATATCATTGATCATGGCTACCACGACCACCCCAACACAAGGATCCACAAAACTAGTGGTCAATGAGGGTAACGTGATGGCATGGGTGCAATACCTATTGGAAAAAGTGTATGAGCTGACACCAACAACATTAGAAGGGGCCCCAATGGTAGGAGCTAAGAGACAATTGTTGCCAATGCAAAATGTTGCCAAGGTCCAAAGGTGCCATGTCTTGAGGTATCCACCACCTTGGTAGCATCGGCAGTGTGCAATATAGAAGAGTATAACAAGTTAGTGAAAGAGCTCTAGAACCAATGTAAGAGAATGGATGAGGAGAGAAAAGCTATGCTTGCCAAGCTAGAAGCAAAAAATGATGCTTTCGTAGCATTTTAACTGGAAAAAACAAGGCAAATGATGATATATACTAGGGTGAAGAAAATTTGCGGGACTTATACAAGGAAGAAAGGGAAAGCCACATGGCTTTAGAGTAGCTCTATTCCTTAAACTCTAAAGAAAACAAATATCTAGAGTTAGGAAACAAGGAATTGAAATGGTAGAGGAATGAATTGAGAAAAAGGCCATGAAGAAGATGGCAGAGCTACATAATCAACTCCAAGCAACACTTCATGAGCAAGGCATCCTAATGGAGTAGGTGGAATGCCAATGCCAAGATAAAGAAAATATAATTGTGATATGGAAAGAGCAAGAGCAGCTAGTAACCATCCTCTCATGAGAGCAAAATCAAAGTCTCGAATAGATGAGAGAGAAAGTTGAGGGATGGGTAGAAAGGAACAAGGCTCGAATGAAAGATTTAGTAGAGCACTTGAGGTGCTATCAGAAAGTAAGCACATAATGGTTGAAGGAAGAGCAAAGGTGATAGAGATGGGAATGCCAATACAAGAAGAGGCTTTCTTGAACATAGTGCTATATGTCACTCAGACTAAAGGAGAAGAGACAATCAAAAGGTAGAAGAAAATTAGAACTCACAAGGAGAGCAGTAAGATATACCCACTTTTGTCCACTACACCTCTAAATACCTTAAAAGACTAAGTTTATCCTTTCTAAGTAGGTCACTTAAACCCCAACCTAGCTCTGTCCCTACAGGAGAATAGGATGCAACTTAGTATCATCCCTTGTAATTTATTCCCACAAGAAGAAGAAATAAATAAAGAAATCATTAGGGGAGTTTTGAGGTCTTGAAAATGCCTTTTAGGATGTGGAGAGAGAGTGCTCTAGATCAATAAGAGCAAAGCCTCCATAACAGAACTTCTATTTAAAAAATTAAAAATTCATTTTACAAATATATATATATATATATAATATTACGAATTTGTATTTTTATTATCTATTTTTTGTCTCGTATATTCGTGATTATGACATCTTTTGCATTAATGGCATAGAGTCTCGGCTACTTTTATTTAATGATGTTTCTAGATTAATGATAATGACTGATGTAATCGAAATTAAAATTAGTGAAAAGCATGGCGCTCAGTTTTTTCCCTCTTTTCTTTTATTCCTCTATTGTTTTTCCCTTCGTTATGGTAGCATAGTCCTAGTCCTCTCTCTCTCTCTCTCTCTCTCTCTCTCTCTCTCTCTCTCTCTCTCTCTCTCTCTCTCTCTCTCTCTCTCTCTCTCTCTCTCTCTCTCTCTGTGCATGTCTCTCTCTCTTCTACCATGGATACAAAAATTTGACCTTCAACAAGGCGTCCAAGCTCCCATATCACATCCATGTCAGTGTTTAACTCATTCCAAACTGATGGAAGATGGATTCCTACTATCATTAGCAATGGTAGTTGGATCACCATGCAACAAGCAAAACATGGAAAAAGGCAAAGACATGAGAGCTCGTTTATCTCTGCTTGGAAGGGCAGAATCCGAGATTTTAAGCTTGGAGCAGATAAGAATAGCGTCAAAGAGGTACTAGTGTAACATGTGTTCATGCATAGAGAGCTGTGTTTGAAACCTAGATCTTCAAAGCTTCCAATGCATAGACCAAATTGTAAGAATTTGATTCTTAAAGTTTTTCCTTTCTTAAACATGGTTTAGGTTTTTCCATTATAATATTTGTTTGTCTTGTAGATGTATATCCCTCTAATCTTGAGAAATGGCAACCAGTGGAGTCTATTATTGATGTTATTGATGTTATACATGGTTCACTTGGAGAAGAAATGTATAGAGGCAGAAAGAAGACAGAGCTTGCAGAGAATTGAATATTCTTTTATGACCATTCTTATGTTATTCCTATGCGGCGTTGCCAATGGGGATCAATAAACCTCCTTCCTTTGCCAGATTTTTCAAGCTTTGAGTGGCCTTTGCCAAGTCCAGCTACTAGTGAGGGCTATAGATGTAAGATATTTTATGAGATCTAGAAAGCACTAAAATCTAATATCTCAAGTAGGCTAAGCAAAGTTACTTTGTTTATGCCTATTAATATATTTATTGATTTCTTCTCTAATATAGAGATAAGAATAACAAAAACCATGCTTTCAGTGAAGAGACTAATATATGACCATATCATACAATTTGTTGATGAAGGATGGGATACAAGGACAGAAGGAAAAATTATATGTAAGATAGATCAAGATTCTATAGCTTGTAAATATATAATTTCTACTCAAAATTTTATCCTTAGCTTTTACTATAGTCGATGGCATTTTGTTGGTAGTAGTCTAGTTGCTTTAGACCAGAATCTTAATGATTTCAGCAAAGATCCTATAGTGGATCTTGATATTTGGTTCAACAAGGATATTATTGCAATCTTAAATATCAAAAAATCATGTACGCTACATCAAGTGAGGATGGATTTACAAAATGAAGACATTGAACTACCATGCTCCTTTGTATTCCAACTTGACAAGAAACGAGTAAGTTTTCACATCATATTATATCTACTTAGATGTATATCAAGATCTCACTTTCTAACTAAAAAACATTTGTAATTTATTTTTTGCAGATATCGAAAAGGAGAGAAAATAATATACACTGCAAGGACATTCAAGAAAGGATATCTTTACTATCAATATAAAATATATGTACAAATTTAGTAGCAAATGTCTATCTGCCAT
Organism: Lygodium microphyllum; assembly: GCF_053477565.2. Lineage (NCBI taxonomy): Eukaryota > Viridiplantae > Streptophyta > Polypodiopsida > Schizaeales > Lygodiaceae > Lygodium > Lygodium microphyllum. The sequence goes on along the minus strand of NC_141143.1, from coordinate 33,646,934 downwards.
CTCTATGAGATATACAAGGGTTGAAGGGAAAATTTCTATATATGAAGGCTTACAAGGCGATATGGCAAAGCTATTTCTTTTTTGGAGAACTATCCTTTCTAGGAGTCCTTTTGCCTTTCTTTGATGTCTTGGGTATAGAAGGTATTGCAGCTGTCGCTTTGCCTTCCGTGGTTATAGGCACCGCATCTCCTTCATGGTGCAAATCCCCACCAATCTCTGTTGTTGGTTGTATACAATCAACCATTATATACTTCAAGAGCTTTGCTCTGACATACCAAACATGCTCAGATGCATAGCAATCCTTCAAAAACTGTCACACATTTATTGAAAAAAGAGCTTTAGTTCATTATTGTTCTTACAATAGGCTATATTTTTTTAATCATGGACTATTTGCAATTAATGTCTAGCTTAAAGTTTAGCATCTTTCATATTACCTTTACATATTTATCATCATTAAGATAAACAAAGTTAACCATTCTTCTAGCATTTGCAATCACCCTCCAGCCACAAGAATGGCTATCATCCTAATAGGGATACTGCAACCACCAACACAAAGTAAAACTATAAAGAGGACGGATGGTAGTTCATAGAATAAACTTATGTTTCAATTATTTTAATCAATAACTTACCGCAACTTGTCTATATTGCATTGTTGCAAGCAAATCAGACAGCATAGGGGGTCTTTTCTCTAGCTCTTCACTTAATCTTTTGGCACCTCTATATATAAAATATATTGAAATTTAGAGTACTTACAAAAAAGAAAATTGAAATATCAAGGAGCCCTTGGATAATATAACTTACAATTTAGCATTTCCATGGCTTCCTTTCATAGAGTTGATTAAAAAACATTGCTTATCCACAAGGTCTATTGCAATCAAGCTCCAATGAGAACTAAAAGCAATCATATCTTAACAAATTAGTAGGATAAAATCTCAAAAACTCTAATAGAATATTGAATCGCTTACTTTTCATTATATGGAATTATAAGGAGCTCCAAAGTATCGAAGTCAATCAGATTGAACCAGTGCTCAACAAAACGTGTATTAAGCTTGTTCCTCATAAAGAATGAGATAGATGGATCAAGAACCTTCATTTTTTGTTGCATTTCCAAAGGAAACTCATGCATTATACACCTAGAAAAGGCATAGAAATAGTGAGTATAAACAAGAAAAATCTTATTGTTTAAAAAAATATCAAAAAGTATAAGTAATTATGGGTGGATATACCTTAGGCCAACAAGAATAATACTGTCATTTACTTCTCTTGTTTTATCCTTAAGAATTTGAACACATGCACCATCAAAGGAGATAACCTCAGTTCTTTTGCCTAAGTCACCAGGTAAGAAACAAAACACACTGAATCCTTTTGGATTAGCTGCTTCAAGAAGGGTGGCCAGCTCATTTTCAAAGGACTCTAGTTGCTCTGCTTCCCTTTCTTCAGCCCTTTGCCTCCTATACTCTCTCCATTTATCTGCATGTTCCTCTTTAGCTTTCTCCTCTTTTTCATGTTGCCTTGTATCCCTCTCATGGGTGACATCCTCAACCCTAAGAATTCTCCTAGCTGGGGGCACATTAAGGATATTAAATGTCTTCACATCAGTGAGGGGAATTGGCTCAAGGACCTTTGAAAATCTATATCTTAGCCTCCTAAGAATTACCATGTCCTTGTCCATGAGTGTGAGCCTATGAGCATGAGCAGCACAAATATAGGCATCTAGAAAAAACTCAACTAAAAAATATTCTATGGCTTCTTGTATACAATTAAGAGTTGTTCTTGTCCATCTGAAACTATCCAAACTATATTTATCACAAATCTCCCTGAAAATCCTCTGAAAAGACAACTTTGGAATTGCATTGTCAAGAGCCTTTATTGCCTTCCTAAACTCCCTTAGGCACCTAACATTTTGAGAAAACTTTCTCTTTGGCTTTGACTTTCTAGAGTGTTTCTGAGGCTTTGAAGATTGATGAATCTTTGATGTTAAGCCCCCAGGATCAATCTTCTCCTTCCTTGCTATTGCCTTAGTCCTAGCCATCTGCTAAAAAAAGACATGTTACTTCTTCTCCAGCATGTCCAGCGAAATGCGAGTTTCAAACAAGAGGTATCCATGCTACATGTCGTTTTCGCATTTCAGCTGACTTTTTCTCCAGCGTGTCCAGTGAAACGCGAGTGTCAGGCAAGGCATCTCCTTGCAGCTGCTTCTTTTCGCGTTTCATTGGACTTCTTGTCCATTGTGTCTAGTGAAACACGAATTTTAGACAGGAGGCCTCCTTGAAGCACGTTCTTTTCGCGTTTCACCAGACAACTCATAAATAGCAAAGTAATCGACAAAACGAAGAAAAAAAAAGCTTTGATCTAAGGAATGATTTTAAAATTACATAAAATATCCACACAATTAAGGAAACAGGTTGAAGGATTGCCTTAAATCTCCACAACATTAAGGAATGCTCACACTATGGAAAAAATTCTTTTGATGTGCTGATAAGCTCATAATAATATAAAAGATTAAGAAAAAGTATCCAAAAAATGCATTAAATGGAGCCTGTTATTGAAAAGGAGGATGCAGAAAACCATACCTTCTTTGGAGCTTTGCTGGGAAAAATCCCTTTAGAACTAAATTTGTCGATAGGTCTGGTGAAACGCGAATATGTTCTTCACAACCACAGCCTGATGACGAGAATGTGCTCGAAGGTTTCCTTTATTGGGGAAGCGGTGAAATGCGTAGAGATTAGAAGGAACACCAAAGGCAAAGGCGGAGTAGAAATGTTTTCTGCTTGCTAGAAATGCGATGAAAGGCGAAGGCAGTGAATTTGCACTGGACTCAACGTTCTTGGCAAAGTGTTAACTAGCACACGTGTGATGTATTCTCGCTTACCAGAATTTTTTCATCGATGGTACAAGCATTACTTGGCAAAGTGTTAAGTAACACACGTGTGACGTATTCTCAAAAAAATGGAGTGTGCACGTCTTCTGAGGAATTTGATACGGTGTATTAAGTGAGATACGTGTGCACATATTCTGAGATATTTTGTGCATGCAAAAATATTGGAAATCTCATCCAAATTTGCGGTCCCGTTTATTTTTCCATCATTACACAAACTTTTTCGTTGGAACTATCACCACATGCTTAACAGTCAATATAAAAGCTTTTCGAAGCGATTTCTCCGACATTGTCTTCCTTTCTCTCGAAATTTCGTCTCGAATTCCCTTCAAGGTCCTTGCTTCCTGTGTGAAGAGCAATTCACCAATCTTTGATAGGTAACAAAATTTTTTTATTACAAGTATTTTAACAAAATCAATTTGATTAATATAGAAAGAATTTTTAATAACACTTGAAAATTTATAGATGTTATGTGCTTTGTATCTTTTGAAAGGAGCATAGCTTTTTCAGAAAGGATTTTATCATAAATTTCTATTTTCAATAGAATTAATTCATAGTTCATGTTTCTCTTCTTGTTTTGCATCTTTTGACCGATGAAACACGAAATAATGTATCTGTTAGTGGTATTTTGCTAAGTATCGTGTTTCACCGGTGAGATATTGAAATAATTTTCGTCTTCACGTAGTGTCCGGTGAAACACGATTTCATCACCGACATTTGCCTTGAACACCTTTATTTTCGTGTTTCACCAGTCAACTAAAAAGTTTTCTCATTTTTTGATTTTTTGTCTTAAAAAATGCAATTTTGGGCCCTCTTTCCATGGTTCCATCTTGTTTTATTGGATATTGTTGCCATTCTTCTTTGTTTTCAGGGATAAATCTTTTCCTGGTCAAGATGACAAAGAGGAAGCTATCTCTGGAAGGAATGGATAAGGAGGAGCTAATGGAGACTTCTGATGATAGGCTCTTTGATTTCTTACACATCACTAGAAATTCTTCCAAGCTTAGCTATATCAGGGAAATTTTCAATGTTCCTTTTGATTTGAAGGAGTTATTGGAGGATCTTGAAGATAAACTTAAGGAGTACATATGTTTTTATGATAGACATGTGCAAGGTTTGGAAGTCAATGGATTTGTTCATTATAGTAATGTCATGGGAGCCACCAGTACATCCAAGTCAACTTTGCTAGGCAGGTTCAACCTCATTGATGAGGAATTTAGAAAGAGAGAAACATGTTGCCATTTCCACATGTATCAACACCAATGCCTTCTGATCCACAAGGACGTTGGATTTATTGTGTATCTTCAGTACATGGAAAATTCTTCTCCAGATATAGACCAACAGGGAAAGCTAGAGGATATTGCAAGTATGGATAAGGAGGTCGAAGAGAAGGAGGAGATGCTCCAAGAAGATGTTGAGAATCAACTTGTCCAAGGTTTTGATATAGGTTTGTTCAAGAGTGACAATATCACAATGGTGGAAGAAAAGGAGATCGAGCCAAGTGCGCACATTGATGAAGAAGGTCCTCTTGCATGTGTTCCAACATTTCCCACTTATCTTATCAACAAGAAGAGATATGTGTTGCTAAATGATATTCAACATCTTTTTTATCTTAGAGAAGATTATTGCCTAGCAATCCTTGCAGGTTGGGGCAAAAATGACATGAATTTTATAGGTTATGAACAAGAACCACTAGCAAGTCTTGATGTTGAGGGAGAGAATTTCCAAGACAGCTCTATAGCCTTACATACATGTATTAATCAGATCATAGAATACGAAAAGGGGGGGCTACCTACAGAAGAAGAGTTCTTGCAGGTCAAGAAGAAACTTCATATTGATGATGTAGGGTATGAAGAGAGATTGAAGTCTCCATCAGATGAGAAGCCCAAGAGTTCAATAAATCTTTATGATGATAGTCTTCTTGAAAAAGACGAACACCCTAAGGTATGAAATATAATTCCAAGTTACCCATTGAGTTTATGTTAGACTTTATTATGCATTATAGATAAATATCTTATATCTTGTACTGTTGTGGTTTGTTGTGCAGACTGAGATTGAAGATCTGAACAACTTTCTTGGAAGGGCCAAGGGATCTAGGCCAATGAAGCTTGGAAAAAATCAAAGCCTTGGCCATTATATTGGAAACTTAAACAATCAAACAATTGTAATATATCATAGTAGATTGTCAAGCTCTCCAAGTCTACCAATGATGGCTTTGAGAGCTATCTCAAAGATAATTGGATCTCAAGTTTTCAGCAGAGGTTTGGACAAGATCATTTTAGTGGAGAAGGAAGAAGCCATAAGAGTTTTTGGCTTCATGCCGGGATACACTAGATCTAGAGCTGGATATTTTGAAGTTCTTGGCTCCTATTTACTCTCTTATGTAGGAGATAGTAAGAATTTGAAGCTTCTTCCAGGCTATCGAAAACAGGAGTTTTAAAATATAGAGGTCTTATTGAGTGGGATGAAACAAAAGATTCCTCTAGAGGCCCTGTCGAGCTACCTGAAACCAAGGACTCCTCTGAAGGCCCTGTTGAGGTGCCTGAAACTAAGGACTCTTCTGCAACACAATTAGACTAGAAGATGCCAAAGATTAAGGGTTTCTTGAAACCCATCTTTTCCCAACTCTTTGTATGGTTTGTAACCATTCTATAAATCTTTTCTTTGCGCAAGAATTTAAATATCTATCTTTTCTTCTTTGGGTAACAATTTGTATAGTCCTTGCTAAAGATGATGTATTGCTTGATGTGGTTGTATCTTTAAGCTTGAATTTATGCCAAATTTGTCAATAGAACCATTGAAAGACCTCTAATAAACTGTCGGCTTTGTGTCTTCCATCTCCATGTCTTGTGTGTCTAAAATATTTTGTTCTTGCTTGATAATGTGATTTTTCCATACCTTGGGTTGACCAGATAGATAGAGATCCATATTGTTTAATAAAGTATGGAGCATGGTTGTATAGAATATGCTACATAGTCAACAAATAAAGAAATTTATTAAAAAACATTATATGAGTTCGACAATGAAGAAACAAACATATACAAACTTCGTACCATATAGTGAGTAAAGTGTTGATCACCCCAACTTCTGTCATCGCCTTTTTGAAAAGGTTTAATTGGTTTTTAAAGTCTTTGAGATCATCATTATTCCATTCAGTCTTATCACAATAAAAACACCATTTGTCTAGTGTTTCCCAAAACTTTAGCTTTTCTATTCCGAGCTTGTCCATTATCAATGTGATCCTTAACTGCATTATGTAGGGATTTTCACTGATTAAATTTAATAGTTGAGCCACCATTTCTCAAGTTTATCTTGCCAAGTCTCCCATGAAAGCCTAGAAACCTTCTAGCCTTCACTCCACCAATAGATGGTTTTTTTGGTACACAATTACCATCCTTAGACTTCTGAAGATCTAGTTCAATAACAACATTGCCACCATGCAAACCAATTGCAGTGATAACTTTTTCAACCTTTGTTATAGCATATGTTCTAGTTGATAATGGATTCAGCTTCCATGCAAATCCTATATAAAGATAAACAAGCTTTTCAATTATCTTGCAAAGTGCATGAAGTGTACAAATATGGGCATTCGCTAAAGGAATATCCAAGTCTGGATTAAACTGTGGATCCTTATTGTGCCTAGAGGGAGCTCTATTCCAATTGCTTGAGTTTAACTCTGCATTGGTGACATGCAGTATAAGCAAGGAGATCTCGAGTTGGCTCCCTTTGATACATTATACATACATTTGAGTGTCTTTAGGTCACCAACTATGTGCCACTCAATCCTGTAGTTCCCAAATCCTTCAACAAATAGCTCTAATTCTCTTGCTTGTTGCCTTTGAATAACATTAGGTATTGATGTTTGATAAAAAACCCAATATAGTATATCAAAATTCTCAGTATCTACCTCAAATGCTCCTAGCCACCAAATGTTATATTCAGATTGAACACTAAATGATGTTGAGTGATTGCAATGACCTGACGAAAGTGCTCTATTCATCAAGGTGATAGAGATTCTCTCCAATTTTTTACATTTCAGAATCTCACTTTCATCAAGTTTAATCACAAATCTAGCCACTCCCTGTGCCTCTGCTACTGGCAAGTCATAAAATTTGATCATTAAGCCTTATAGGGTGGACAAGTCAAGGAAAATGTTGTTAAATTCATTGAATGTAACCTCCTTTTTCTTGCCCTTGAAGCTAGCCTTGATATGAAAAGGCTCACCTAGAATCCCCATCACTTTGTTATTAACTCTCTGTCTGATAGTCCTAACCACAAATGGCTTCGAAATTATGCAATTGCGTACATGTCCTTGCTTCATATTTGATTATAAAAGCTGGAAAAGTTACATATAAGCATCTCGACTAACACCAATACTATCCAGTGTCTTCTGTACTAAATCAGAATCCAAAGAATGATCCTTTACAAATGACTCCAAGCATTGTTTCTTTGCCTTTTTAAATTTCTTCTTCTCCAAAATATCCTTTGAAACTACTGAAGGAAGAAGATGATAATAAAACTGAGCTGCTTTTAAAGAATCTCTTTCACTTGCATTTGGTTGTAGAAGATATCTAAGCAAAATTAACATCACAAATCAATGCAAGTAGTTTAAATAAAGCCATATTTAAGATTTTTCAAGTGAAAAAAAATATACCTTGCTGCTTGGATTCTTTTACCACAGCCTCCTCCTCCTCGTTTGAGATTCTCAATATTTTTAAGAGCTCTTTGTCGATTTTGAAGGCCTAATAAAGTTTGCTTTCATTGATAAGCTTTGATACGCTTTTCCAATGAATGAATTTTTTATTGATAATCGTCTAGCTTCTGCAACAACTCTATATTGTGTTTCATCAAAAGATGATTCTCTAGTCCAAGGATATCCTTTTCTGCAACAAGATTAAGTGTATAACCTAAAAATCCATTGTAGCCATCACCAATAAACCTCATTAATGATGAGCTATTATAGAAAGGAGGAGTGCTATTTCTGCTAGGATCTTTGGGATATAGCTTTCTATCTAACCAAAGATCAATATACTTATTTCCTTCAAACCTCAGTATATGTTTCATAGACTCTGTAACCATGATAGATTTTGTTCTCTTTCTTATTGGTTCATACTCACTATCCAACTCAATATGAAGATGATAGAGAGGTCTTTTATGAGATCTACAGAGATCATTGGATGATTGATCTGTAGCTGAGTTATAGATATCATTGGGTGATTGATCCATAGCTAAGGATATGATTAGAAGCAAGAACAAAAACAAAGAAGAGACTACTAAGGAGGAGAAAAAAAGAAGAGAGAAATGATGGAGGGAGGCAATCGAGTATCCACCAAAATTCAAATTGAATATTACTTTTCACTTTAATGAGGAGAGGTAAGATCTTCATTATGACAACCTTGCCAACTTTATGGCGACCTAGATTTCTAGGTTTGATGTGACCACGAGAATATCACGACAATGACTTATTAACGAATTTTGATATTTTAACTTACCAAAATATAAACCTTTTAAAAATTCTATAAAATGATTTTATTTCTTAATTTTTTTTCTTTCTCTAGGATCTCTTGGCATTTTCGAGACCTCAAAACTCCCCTAATGAAAGAAAGAAAGAAAGAGAGAGAAAAAGAAAAGTAAAGTAAAATTTTCTCATTTGTAATGTATGAGTGCCATGAACATTATATCTAGGGACCATTAAATCCCTAGCCCTCCCCACTTCACGTACTTAGGGCACATCAAGGGCAAGACATTGTGATTATCCTGTCTCCCTAAGTCATGCACAACACCTTACCCTTCCACAAATTGGATCCTCAAGTGTGGGACAACACCTCAGACTTGCATGTGGTTTTGACCCATCTCCCAATTTCACCACCACTTGCACAATGCACTACATGGTAAGGTAGACACTCCCCCTAGATAGTGCACCTATTCTTCCTTTATAGGTACATTTTGCAATTGTGTAGCTAGCCAACAACTTCAGAGACCCTCTTCGATGATCAATCAACATATATTCAGCACCAAAAATCTCTGATCTTATGTGATAAGCTTATCATACATGAACAAATTTTCCAAAAGCCCTAAAAATGACCATTTTGCACACCACCTTCAACTCTCTAGCTTATACTATCCAATGCCATGGGATTGGTACTCAGCTAGGAGGGGGGTAATGTTAACCCTTGAAATGACACAAGGTGCAAAGAATGCTTAAGAAAGAGCATAAGAAGATAGCTTGTTGGAAAAAGAAGACCAAGAATCACATGAAAATTTTTAAAAATCAAGAACAAGGCACACAAGAAATAAAACATATTTTAGCCTTTTGTAAAAGAGCTCCAAGCTCCCTCCTCTTATGCAAGTTGTAAATGAAAAGGCACATGTAAAGGAGCCATGAGAATAGGAAAGAATAAGAGAAGTGTAGAAAAGAGGACCAAGGCTAGATGGCTGGTCATGGAAATGGGTTGGGTGCCCAAGGGGAGAAGGGCATGTATAAAAACCAAAAAGTGGATGGATAAGCTTATTCTTGGTGTGTGTGCAAACTAGCTCTCTTCTTGTTCTTACTCTAGCTTCCTTCTTATGCATGAGAGAGAAAGAGAGGGAGTGTGAGAGAGGGAGAGTGTGAGTGTGTGACAATGAGGGACTATGGAGAAACTCTTATTCTCCTCCTTCTTCTCTTCTCTTTTCTCGTGCGTGCGGTTATGGAGGTTGGAGCTTGGAGCATGGAGATGAAGCTTGCTTGAGCTAGTGCCTTGAATTGTGGAGTAATTGAATGATTCAAGGAAGATGACTACAACAATTGGATTCAATGGTAAGCTCACTACATCCTTGTGCAAGAGCATGCACAACTATGTGAGAGGTAACCATTGCCACTCGCTTGGAATGCTTGACTTGATAAGCGGTCCATAGGGTCTCAATGGTTGCTAGTGATAGCAATGACAATTGAAGGGAGGCCATCCATTAGATTGCTCCTAGTGAACTTTCTCCCTTTTTTTGAGCCTTTGCCTTGGACCTTGGGGACTTGGGCTTCTTTGTTCACTTGCGAAGACACTTTGCCCTAATCGCCAAGTTAGGGTACTTGGGTTCTCTTCTTTGGCCTCTATAACGAATCTTTCTTATTTGCTTTGAACTCAGACAAACCTATTGGTTATAGCTTGTCTTTTTGTACAAAAGGTACGGTCTTGGTGCATGGCACCTCTCTGGCTCTTCTTAGCTTTTTTGGAGTTGAAGTTCTTTGGGGGTATGGATTAAGCCATCACACTTAGAGTGGATTCTTGGCATATCGAAACTAGAGGTATCAAGTTGGTTTCTGGGGTGACACCTATGTTTGAAGTGCTTACTATGTCATAGATCCATAGGACTGGGATGTTTTTTTTTTTTACACAATTCACCAACTCTTGTTTCTTGTCCTTTATACCTAAACTTGTGCCCAAAATAGAAGGTTTATCCTCAAGTTAGACATGCTTATCTTCTGAAAGTTTAAAGATATATTGACTTTCATTCTTTAATGTTATAGAAGAAATCGATATCTTTGGTCCTTTTCTAAGAGAGCAAAACAAATAAAAACGGGCCTAAACGTTCAACTACATTTGAAATTTGAAGTAGCATGTGACTTGGATACTACAAAAGATGCTGCTTAGTGCTACAAATGTATCTATGTCAGCCATCCCTCTACTTATTTTCGATGTAGATCCCAAATGTCATGAGATTCGAAATATCCAATAGCTCAATATATGCCCCTAAAAGCAATGCTACACTCCCACTATATGGTCCATAGCCCTTTTTTTGTCCCCCCTACTTTTTTTCTACTTCTCAAAGGAAGATTGATTGTGGGCATTGAGTTGGATATAAATAATGTTTCTAATTTAATATAAATTTACATAGTTTCGAAAAAAAAAAAGCGGACTTAAACTCTAACAAACTTGTGGACTTTACAAGGTCTAATGACGCAACAAAAAGCACAACTCTGTGAAAAGGTCAAAAGGGGGATAAAAAGGAGAGGAAAAAGCAATCTCAGCCTATTTTGAAGTTCCAACGAGAGAAGTATAGATCAGCCATCTGTAATCGCGGCGGAAACAGACCAGCGGTAGGTGGAGATGATGAGAGGCGCGGCATCCTCATCACATTGTGAAGGGGGGGATTCTGCATCAGGACAGATGGGGCGGCAGAAGAAGAAGAAGAAGGAGAAGAATTATTACCATGGCTCGTCGGCGGCCACGGCCATGAGCACGGGTCTGATGCTGCGGTTGGCCTTTCAAAGCATCGGGGTGGTGTATGGCGACGTCGGCACGTCGCCTCTCTACACAGTCAACAGCACGCTCACCAAAGGCACCCCGACCACCAACAATCTCCTGGGGGTTATCTCCCTCATCATATACACCCTGACGCTGCTGCCGCTCCTTAAGTACGTCTTCATCGTGCTCAAGGCCAACGACAACGGCAACGGCGGCACGTTCGCCCTCTACTCGCTGCTGTGCCGGTACGCCAGGATTAGCCTGCTGCCGGATCACCTGCACCTGCCGGAGCTGCTGGAACCAGTACCGGCTGAAGACGAGCAGATAACTGCAGATGGGCGGGCCCGGAGAGCGGCCAGGATCAAGCAGATGCTCGAGGGCAGCCGCTGGGCGCGCCAGCTCGTGCTCATCCTCACGCTGCTCGGCACGTGCGCGCTCATCGGGGATGGGGTCCTCACTCCGGCTATCTCCGTGCTGTCAGCCGTTGGCGGCGTGCAGGGCAAGTTCAGCAGCCTAGGCACCAACGAGGTGACCCTCATCTCCATCGCCATCCTCGTTGCCCTCTTCTGCGTGCAACGTTTCGGCACGGACAAGATCGGCTTCATGTTCTCGCCGTGCCTGCTTGTGTGGTTTCTCATGATAGCCGGGATCGGGGTGTACAACGTCGTGACACACGGCTCGACGATACTGCGGGCCTTCAACCCCTACTACATCTATCTCTTCTTCGCGGAGATGAAGGAGGAGGCATGGATAGCCCTCGGGGGGGTTGTCCTGAGCATCACTGGGACAGAGGCCATGTTCGCAGACCTAGGGCACTTCTCGGTGGCATCCATCCAGATCGCCTTCACATCGGTGGTGTACCCGTCCCTTCTGGCGGCGTACCTCGGGCAAGGCGCCTACCTGGTGCAGCACCCGCGCGACATAGCGCAGGTGTTCTACAAGTCTATCCCTGCCCCCATCTACTGGCCCATGTTGGTCGTCGCCGTCCTCGCCGCCATTATCGCCAGCCAGGCCATGATCTCGGCCGCCTTCTCCATCGTCGAGCAGTCGCAAGCCCTGGGTTGCTTCCCCCGCGTCAAGGTCGTCCACACGTCGTCCAAGCTGGTAGGTCAGGTCTACATCCCCGAGGTGAACTGGCTCCTCATGGCGCTCTGCATCATGGTGACGGGCGTCTTCAAGAGCACGACACTCATCGGCAACGCCTACGGCATCACGGTGGTGGCTGTGATGCTGGTCACGACGAGCCTGCTGACGCTTGTGATGCTGCTGGTATGGAGGACGGCGCTGTACAAGGTGGTAGCCTTCGCCGCAGTTTTCATGGCGGTCGAGCTGATCTATTTCAGCTCCAACCTGTACAAGTTCGACCAGGGGGGTTACATCCCGGTTGCCTTCGCGGTGGTTCTGCTGCTGGTGATGTACGTGTGGCACTACGTGAGCATCAAGAAGTTCCGGATCGAGAGCAAGGAGTCCGGCAGCTTCCTCGACTGCAGCAGCCTCAAGGTCGAGGCGCGCGTGCCCGGCATCGGCCTGGTATACACCAGGCTGCCGGAGGGGGTTCCGCCCGTCTACCTGCACTTCGTCCGCAACATGGCTGCCACGCACGAGGTGGTGGTCTTCGTCACGCTCAAGAGCGTGCCCGTGGCCCGAGTCGCCGACCAGGACCGGTTCTCCGTCGGTAGGCTCGGCCCTGCGACATACCGGTGCGTCGTTGCCTACGGCTACATGGAAGGATGCCACACGTCCGGCACCAGGCGCTCCTGCATCCGGGTGCAGAAAGAAAGTGTTGTCGACCATCAACTCAGTAGTGTCGCTTCATGCTGCATGAGCACAGATGCGTTCGAGGAGGCTTTGCTCGACAGCGTCGAGAGATTTGTCGTGGGCGATGTCGACCGTACCATTAACGAACTAAGTAATCCTCAATATCATGAATGTCATCAATCTGATGAGAATGCCTGCAATTATAATGTCTGGCCGGATCTACGTACGACAACCGCGGCTTCCGAATTCAACGGCTCGGTAAAGCACGATGACCGGTTGGAGATTGCGGTGGTAGCGGAGGAGGATGTAGTTAGGAAGCCAGCTGCTGATGGTGATGATATTGATGGCGCGCAGCGATGGTTGCGGTCGTCGATGGAGGTGGAGTTGCTCCGTCGGTCGCGGCGGTCGGGAGTGACGTACATGCTGGGCCACGCCAACGTCCGCGCGGCCCCGGGCTCCTCCGTCTTCAACAGGCTCGTCGTGGACGTGCTCTACAACTTCCTCCACAGAGCTTGCCGTGACGCACCCCTCGCGCTCTCCGTCCCGCACAAGCGGCTCCTCGAGGTCGGCCTGGTCTATGACCTCGAGTAGCTCATGTCATACCATCCACCAGCTGCTGCTACTACAAGGAAGGTATTCGAAGGCGTCCTCGCGTCTAATAAGAAGGTAAACCGCCTCCAAATGCCCATGCATGGTGTCGATGTGGCGTTTGATTGCACACATGCATATCGCGTCTGTGCATTTGTATACTGCATACAGGAGATGAAAGACATCTATCGTAGTAGATGTAGTGAGATATTCCTACGTTTGTATTGAACGATTCATTTATGCCTTGAGGAAGCGTGTCAATTCTGTTAACTGAATGAGCCTTCATGCATAGTACATACCAATAAGTTGATTTCAAAAAGTTCAACGTGAATTCTCTTTAGAGATGAATGTTGCCTTCATGCATAAATAAGTTGAGCCCAAAAAGCTTCATAAAGACAGCTCACAAGAGTAAACATCTAGTACAAAAGATGTCACTCATCAAAGAATGCCTGCAAACATGACCTAACTTGTTATGTTCTTTCAAAATATTATGATTCACAACACCCTTGTTCATGTTGCAAAGAATGCCAAAAGTAAGGATTATTTTGGGTGATAGAAGTATTTGTATGGCTTGCTTTTCACATTCACATTGGCAAAAACTACTTGATGAATGTGATAAAATCATACAACATTATAGTTTGAAAATGCATCCATATATTTGTAGCTAAAACTAGTACATGTTTTATTGAACATCTAGTTTTTTGCTATATAGAGTTCTAAGCATTAGAGTTTGGCTTCATTGGAATTGCTAACTGTGTGGTGCATGAGTTCATTTCTATTTTAAAGAGAAGTGTACAAAATAAAATTTAGAGGACTAGGTTTTGAAAATCATCCTTGGATGAAAATTAACTTTATGAAATGAAAGCTTTATTAAGTAGGGGGTTTTTCAATATTTCTCTAGAATGCATGTGATTAAGATGATTTTCTATTAATGGGCTAAGGAATCAGCCTTCGCTCTTTAACATACTTACCCTCTAGACATTTATGTAAATGCTACTCGCTCTTTAACATAGTTACCCTCTAGATATTTATGTAAATGCTACATTGCACTCTCGACATTGATGGAATATTACACCTTAGGAGAAATCTTGGGATATTTTTTCAAGCATCTCCTCAAAATAGCCTAAATTCAACACTTCATTGAGTCACCTATTGTGCAAAGGGCGCAACATGACACCCTTTTTATTTAAATGTTGACTTTGTTTAAAAATTTGAAGCTCTTTTTGTAGCTTTATGAGAAGGAGATTCACGTTTTACCACTTGTTGGCTTCTTTCCCTCTAATAAAGTGATATAAAAAAGTTCCACAATTCAAGTGTCTTGTGAGAATACATCACTTGTATGAAAAGTGTAAGTACAAACACAAGTTGATTTATTGAGCCACCTTGTTCTTATTTCACGAGGAGCCAAACGTGATTCTTTTAGTATACACAAGGAGTTTGACCATCCAAAGACAGTTGTAAAGATTATCACACAAATAAATGGCATAAATGTAAAAGCAACATACTTAAACATTTGCACTAGTGCACTCTTGGGATTAGGAGGGCACATAGAAAGCTTGATAGGAAAAAATTGGGCAATGGAAATTGGTTTGTCCAACTTTACTCCATTGGAAATAAACTATTTAATGGTAGTGACAAAGTTCTACAAGCATTCTAGGAATGCAATAATGTTTACTAAGCTCAAGGTGTTGTGTTTTAGGCAATACTTGGAATTCCCTTTAGACTTTTCTTTTGGATACCTACAATTGTTAGTTTCTACATTTACTAGAACTAGAAAGAGGACCATGCTAGCATTCTGCTTTAAGCATAATAGTAAACTATTTGGCAATGTTGCATTTTATGAAAACCATTTGAAATGTTTTCAAACGTTCCCTAACATAAGCTTGTACTATTTGAGTCACATGTTCTACAAAATGATGCAACAAACATTGTTTTTTTAATTGAAAAGTTCAATAATTCCTATTGTATTTGAGATCCTTGTGTATTTTCTATTTGAATGAAACTTAACTTCCATCGTTCACTAACTTCTTTTGTGAACTTACAAAAGGGAGACAAAGAGGTTTTGTTTGCATCTTACAAAGTGATAGTGGAAGTTTTAACAATTCAAAATGTTGATGAGAACCACACACGTTCTATCAAGAGTTTTAGTATTTTGAGTCTCTTACCTTTTTATCTCATAAGGACCAGATGTCAATTATATGTTCCTTTTCTTATACGATAGGGAACTAGGTGCCATCATATTCCTCTTCCAATCTCACAAGGAACTAGAATATCATAAGGAAACTAGATATACTCATCTTCTTATCTCATATGGAACTAGATACTAACATTTTCATCTTCTATCACTAGGTGAATTTAATTATTGTACCTTGCCCTAATTTGTCTCTTTTGAGTTATCTCTTCCTATTCTTATATAAGAAGCTAGACATTAATATAGTTCTCTTCTTTAGGCAAGAGGTGAAAATTTTATATTCCAAGCTAATCGATTTGAACTCCAAAAATGTTATTGTAGTTATTTTAGCTTAAGTTCCAATGGATTGGCTCAAATGTGATTGTGCAAAAATGTTAGTATAGTACATTTTAGCTTAGTAACCTTTTAGAGAAATGTTCTCAATTCCTATGAATGGTTCCAATTATAGCCTTATCATGGTTAGGTTTTTAAATTATATTCGCTACAAGAGAATGGGCAAATAGAGACAGCCATTTGCGATGGAAAATAGTGGCGTCACTATTAGCGTCGCTATGTTAGCAGTGCAAATAGTGATGATAGCAACGCCGCTATGTTAGCAGTGCAAATAGTGATGGTAATTTGAGAAAAAAAAGTGCCAAAAACCCGAGTGCACCATTTATTGCCGCAAACATTGTCAAGAGAGAGTGAGAGAGATCATTGCCTTGAGAGGGAAAGAGAGAGAAGGAGAGCTTCTCACCCTCACTGCTTCCATACGTGAAGAAGAGGGAGAAGTGCACGAGGGAGAGAGAAGGGACGTCATGAAGAGAAGGCGAAGAATCCTTGGGCCTTTGTGGTACGTACATTGCCTCTTCGTGCTTTGTTACTGTGTTTTCTTCTTTTCTTTTGTTTGTTTTTCTTTGTAATGAGATGCATTGAGAGAGAGAGAGAGAGAGAGAGAGAGAGAGAGAGAGAGAGAGAGAGAGAGAGAGAGAGAGAGAGGAAAGGAGAGAGGGAGAAGAAGGACAGAAGAGGAAGAGAGAGAGAGAGAGAGAGAGAGAGAGAGAAGAGAAAAGATAACAAAGAAAGAGAGAAAGAGAGAGATATATATATATAGGGAGGGAGGGAGAGAGGAGAATGAGTGAGAGAAACAACGGGGGGAGAGAAACAAAGAGAGGCAACAAAGAAAGAGAAAGAGTGAAAGAAAGAGAGGGGGAGAGAAAAATAAATGCAGAGTGAAGGAAGAGGTGGATAAAAGAGTGAGGTAAAGAGAGGAAGGAGAGTGAAAAAAAAAAAGAGAGAGCTAGAATGAGAGGGGGAGAAAAACAGATGGAAAGAGAGAGAAAAATGAAAACAATGAGAGAATTAGAGAGAACAAAATGATAGAAAAATAAAGGGAGAGGGGAAAGAGAGACACAAAGAGGGGTGGGGAAAGAGGGTCTTTCAATGTCTTATTTTATGAGTTTTTTATTTTCTATCTTTGATTTTTATTGTAACGAGAGTCGTCGAGTGCGAGTGGAGAGGAAAAGAGAGAAAGACATAGAGAAAAGAAGGGAGGGAAAGGAAAAGAGAGAAGAAGTAAGAGTGTGGAGAGGAGAAAAAGAGAGAAAGACATAGAGAAAAGAAGGAAGGGAAAGGAAAAGAGAGAAGAAGTAAGAGTGGGGAGAGGAAAATGGAGGAGGGAAAAAACATTGAGAGAGAGGGAGAGAGAGAGAAACAAAGAAGGATGAAGAGAGGCAAATAAAAAAGAGAAAGAGAGAGAGAATTTGAAAGGTGGGAAGAGAAATAAAGAAGGAAGGGAGGCAAATAAAAAAAGGGAAAAGAGAGAGAGAAAGAGGGACGGGAGAGAAATAAAAAGGGATATAGATAAAGAAAGAGAGACATGGAGATAAAAGGAACGGATGAAGAGAGATGGAGGGAGGCAAACAAATAAAGGGAAAGGGAGAGAAAAAGCAGTAGAGATTAAAACGACGGAAGATAAACAATGAGGGAACAAAAACATGTTGTTTGTCATAACATAGACCAAATCAAGAACAATGATGGTCCTAATGTCTAAGATCGCAAGGTGTATCTTAATCAGCATGTCCAGTGTCCTTGCTCTCAATGTAAGCTGGCAATCAGATGAAAGCATCGCTGGTCTATAGAACATATATGACACTTCTGTGAGTTTCAATCAAAGATCATCGATCAAGTAATCTCAAACTTTGAGCAAATGGTAAGAAAGGTGTGTATCCATCATGCTTTACATTTGTAAAGTAATTGAATATCATATGCAAAAACATTAGACGTGCCTATAAAACTTGTACATGGAGGTGATGGTGCATCCCAAGAAATTTACCTATTGTGGCCAGTTAGAAGAGTTGATGGGTGTGTGATGGATGGAGTGCTTGAGTCGATACACCAATTAGAAGGCATGACTCAATCTACACCCTCCATACCAAAGGAGACAGTGAGCATTTTCAGACCTTCCTCTAATCTTGGAGCTTGAGATGGAGGTAATGATCGATGCATTGATGCCCATGGATGTCGAGTCATTTGATCCACTGAGAGAGGAAGCATCCATACCATCATATGATGGGTGTCGAGTATCTCACTTGAAGACACTACTTGCACTCCTAAGTGTACTGGCAAAGTATAGGTGGAGCGATGTGAATGTGACCGAGTTGTTCAAGCACACTCTATGCTCCGTTGATTTTTTTAACTCCATTATAAAAAACATTTATTGTGTTTTTTCAAGGTGTCTTCTTTTTTTTTTTCAGGTTGCTAAAGTGCCATATATTATCACCTAGAAATACAATACCTGATTTCCATGATGATGAACGATTGGTATTATAAAAGCTTGTCATGGACTACAATAGCATCCATGTATGTGTCAACGATTGTGTGTTGTTTTGAGGAGACTACAAGACTATGGAGACATACCCAAAGTGTGATGCTCACAAGTATCAACAAGACTTGTAAGAGCAAACCATCCCTCAAAAAGTTCTTAGACAATTTTCACTTATATCACGTACATGTCACATATTTCATACATTAGACATGGCGATCTTGCATATGCAAAATGGATCCATAGATGGAGTTTTTCCAAAAAATATCAATAGATTCATATGCATGGAGCCACATTGACTCCACCTTTCTAGGCTTTGCATGAGAGCCAAGGAATCTTTGGCTTGATCTTGCTATGGATGGCATGAATCCATTTGCAACTTCTTACAATGTGTGGCCTATGGTCTTTGTTAAGTACAACATCCCGCCATGGATTTTTATGAAGAAAGGACACCTAATCCTTAGATTTCTCATTCCTGGGTGCTAGAAAGTCAAGAATATGGCTGTCTACCTTCATCCAGTATTCGATAAGCTCAAGATTTTGTGGGAGGAGGAGGTTGCTATGAAAGACATGAGCAAGCACGATGATCGATAGTTTGTCAATATATGAGTCATTCTCATGTGGAGCACGCATGACTTTTTACCTAACATAGCTCATTCAAGTTTTTGTTCACTAAATAAGTGTGCTGGGACAGGTCTAGTTACCTCAGGTTATCATGCATGTCCATTGTGTGGGCCACAGTTAGACTCCTGAAGGTCACGAACCATGAAGAAGATGATATATCAAGTTATATCAAGGACACATTGCTTTTTTGCCAAAGGTTCATGAATTGAGGGAAGGTTTTCTTGGATGACCTCTAGCATGAATGAACGCCCAAAGCTAGTATGAGTTGAAAATGGTCCACAAGGAGTCACATCCAAACGGAATGTGATGGTTCTCGATTTTCTACTAGTTGCCATTGGACCCACTTACAAATCAACCATTTGTTGAATCCCATGCATATTTTTAAGAATGTGGGTAGCTTATTATGGGAGCACACCATAGAAAATAGAGACACTGCAAGGGCCCAAATGGATTTGAAGGAGGTAGGTAAGATGGAGGCGCTTTGGCCACAGTCGAGAAGCAATGGTCACTTGCAACTACCTTGTACTCCTTGGGCCCTATTCACTAAAGAAGAGCATATTGTGAACAAATTATCAGGTCTATTTGCACCCCAACAGGTACGATGCATTCCCTCATGTCTGCCTTCTCTAAAGACGACCAACTACTATTAGGGCTAAAATCCCATGATTGGAATAAGATATCTCAAGTTTGTCTTGACCTTGGTTGCAAATAGCCTACGTATTTTGCTTAGTATCTAGTCAATGTTTTTAATGTATCATTGGCAGTTTGTACAATCAATCGCGGTTGCAAAATGCCTCACCCTAGAAATACACAAGGCAATTTATATGTTGTCGAGTTTAGTGCAATGGATCTCATAGAAGGAGATTAAGACATCCTCTATTGAATCCATAAGATGGGGAGTGGTGGAGACAGTCTATCTCTTTGAGAAGTACTTGCCTATCAACATGCTCACAATACAACTTCACCTCATGGTACATCTCTAGATGAAGTGGACATTGCAAGACCTGTCCATACGCGATGGGTGTTCTTCTTGGGGCGCTTCATGAAAACCCTCAAGGGCTTTGTGGGACAACGAGCTTTGCTAGAAGGTATCATGGTTGAAGGTTGGCTGGTGTTGGAGGCAATAGTGCATATTTCATAGTGGCTACCAATGGTGGATTCAATCAACAGTATACTATGGTCATTGAAGGACAATGATAGACTAACAAGAGATGTGGTGATTAAAAATGGGGTAGAAAAAATGATGGATGCTACAATGGAGGAGAAAATGAAATGTTTTTGTATCTTACATCATGCATCCATGGAGAAGTGGCTCGCTAGGCATGAGTAGACCAAGAAAGATTGAGAAGAAGTGTGATCAGAATTTCAACGCAGTATATGCCATTGACCAATTCAATATCCTAAGGGCATGGAGGAGATACCATGGTTGATGTCTATGCAATGGTTACATGGAGATTTGATCTCAACTTCTCACTAAGGGGTAGAGATCTGTACTGAGGAGTGGGAATTCTTGAGGGGATGTAGTCCGAAGGTGACCACATATTTTAAAAGCTATCGTTTCTAGATTTTTTATGCAACAACTAATCTAATCGTATCATCATATAGTACAAAATCTACAATGTGGCATGGTCATGCGGGCAACATTTTTGCATTGAGCACATCATCAAAATGCACTTCATAACAGATTGTTGTATCATGGCAAAGTTTGAGCAAGAGAGCCAATGGTGGGCCACGGATCCAAGCACTATTATAGATGAGATGGAGTATTTTGGGAACTTGTAAAGTGTTATCACATTGGATTATCATAGCTTCTCTATGATCATATTCGATATATAGTGATTCAAAGCGGTATTGGAAGGAGTTGGGGTAACCGTTCAGCGAGGTGCACTTGAATTTCTGAAAATAGATTCCAAGAAAAGATAGACGAATCTGCATGACACGTTTGTCTTGCTGGCCCATTGTGAATAGGTGCATGACCTTTTTTATTTTAAAAAATCATGACACAAAACTGTCACAAATATTGTTTCACTCTTATATGTGATATTGAACATATAATTTTCTATCCAAATCCCCGACAACCTTGATGGTGGTATATTGTGTCGTCAACTCCTCAAAGTGCAAGAGTATATGATGAAAGCAATGTTCCCAGCGTAGACGAGGAGAGTATGTAGGTGGATGGATGATATTGCAGAGGGTGGAGGCCGAAGGGGCTTGGAGCATGTAGAGGAGGTAGACATGGGTAACGATAACAAATAGACATGAGGCCATGATTTTTTTAAAAACAAAGTGGACTCCTTCTATGGTGACCTATCTATGGACCTTCTAGTATATGCGGAGTTGTGTCAGGAGATTGACATAGGACCATAGGCTGGGTTATATTTGCATCTGCCTACTCAATTCTTTGATAATTCACTTTTAAGGGTATTTTAGAATATGAATTTTAATTAGCATCATTTTTTTTAGAGTTATTTTATCGTGCTTTACCTAAATCTTTATATTGATTATACTCACATCATTTTCTATCTATACAGGTTACCTTTGACATTAGGGGAGTTTTGAGGTCTCAAAAATGCCCTGTAAGAGATCCTAGAGAGAGAAAACAATTTAAAAATAAAATCATTTTATAGAATTTTTAAAAGATTTATATTTTGGTAAGTTAAAATATCAAAATTTGTTAATAAGTCATTGTCGTGATATTCTCGTGGTCACATCAAACCTAGAAATGTAGGTCGCCATAAAGTTGGCAAGGTTGTCATAATGAAGATCTTATCTCTCCTCATTAAAGTAAAAAGTAATATTCAATTTGAATTTTGGTGGATACTCGATTGCCTCCCTCCATCGTTTCTCTCTTCTTTTTTTCTCCTCCTTAGTAGTCTCTTCTTTGTTTTCGTTCTAACTCAGCTATGGATCAATCATCTAATGATCTCTGTAGCTCTCATAAAAGACCTCTCTATCATCTTCATATTGAGTTGGACAGTGAGTATGAACCAATAAGAAAGAGAACAAAATCTATCACAGTTACAGAGTCTATGAAACATATACTAAGGTTTGAAGGAAAGAAGAATATTGATCTTTGGTTAGATAGAAAGCTATATCCCAAAGATTCTAGTAGAAATAGCACTCCTCCTTTCTATAATAGCTTATCATTAATGAGGTTTATTGGTGATGGCTACAATGGATTTTTAGGTTATACACTTAATCTTTTGCAGAAAAGGATATCCTTGGACTAGAGAATCATCTTTTGATGAAACACAATATAGAGTTGTTGCAGAAGCTAGAAGATTGTCAACAAAAAATTCATTCATTGGAAAAGCATATCAAAGCTTATCAACGAAAGCAAACTTTATTAGGCCTTCAAAATCGACAAAGAGCTCTTAAAAATATTGAGAATCTCAAACGAGGAGGAGGAGGCTGTGGTGAAAGAATCCAAGCAGCAATGTATATTTTTTTTCACTTGAAAAATCTTAAATATGGCTTTATTTAAACTACTTGCATTGATTTGTGATGTTAATTTTGATTAGATCTCTTCTACAACCAAATGCAAGTGAAAGAGATTCTTTAAAAGCAACTCAGTTTTATTATCATCTTCTTCCTTCAGTAGTTTCAAAGGATATTTTGGAGAAGAAGAAATTTAAAAAGGCAAAGAAACAATGCTTGGAGTCATTTGTAAAGGATCATTCTTTGGATTCTGAGTTAGTACAGAAGACACTGGATAGTATTGGTATCAGTCGAGATGCTTATATGCAACTTTTCCAGCTTTTACAATCAAATATCAAGCAAGGACAGGTACGCAATTGCATACTTCCGAAGCCATTTATGGTTAGGACTATCAGACAGAGAGTTAATAACAAAGTGATGGAGATTCTAGGTGAGCCTTTTCATATCAAGGCTAGCTTCAAGGGCAAGAAAAAGAAGGTTACATTCAATGAATTTAATAATATTTTCCTTGACTTGCCCACCCTACAATGCTTAATGATCAAATTTTATGACTTGTCAGTAGCAGAGGCACAGGGAGTGGCTAGATTTGCGATTAAACTTGATGAAAGTGAGATTCTGAAATGTAAAAAATTGGAGAGAATCTCTATCACCTTGATTAATAGAGCACTTTCGTCAGGTCATTGCAATCACTCAACATCATTTAGTGTTCAATCTGAATATAACATATGGTGGCTAGGAGCATTTGAGGTAGATACTAAGAATTTTGATATACTATATTGGGTTTTTCATTAAACATCAATGCCTAATGTTATTTAAAGGCAACAAGCAGGAGAAGAGCTATTTGTTGAAGGATTTGGGAACTACAGGATTGAGTGGCACATAGATGGTGACCTAAAGATACTCAAATGTATGTATAATGTATCAAAGGGAGCTAACTCGAGATCTCCTTGCTTATACTGCATGTCACCAGCTGCAGAGTTAAACTCAAGCAATTGGAATAGAGCTCCCTCTAGGCATAATAAGGATCCACAGTTTAAACCAGTCTTGGACATTCCTTTAGCGAATGCCCATATTTGTACACTTCATGCACTTTGCAGGATAATTGAAAAGCTTGTTTATCTCTATATAGGATTTGCATGGAAGCTGAAGCCATTATCAACTAGAACAGATGCTATAACAAAGGTTGAAAAAGTTCTCTCTGCAATTGGTTTGCATGGTGGCAATGTTGTTATTGAACCATATCTTCAAAAGTCTAAGGATGGTAATTGTGTCCCAAAAAAACCATCTATTGGTGGAGTGAAGGCTAGAAGGTTTCTAGGCTTTCATGGGAGACTTGGCAAGATAAACTCGAGAAATGGTGGCTCAACTATTAAATTTAATCAGTGGAAATCCCTACATAATGCAGTTAAGGATCACACTGATAATGGACGAGCTCGAAATAGAAAAGCTAAAGTTTGGGAAACACTAGACAAAGTGTTTTTTTATTGTGATAAGACTGAATGGAATGATGATGATCTCAAAGACTTTAAAAACCAATTGAACCGTTTCAAAAAGGCGATGACAGAAGCTTGGGGTGATCAACACTTTACTCACTATATGGTAAGAAGTTTGTATATGTTTGTTTATTGTCAAACTCATATAACGTTTTTTAATAACTTTCTTTATTTGTTGACTATGCAACATATTCTATACAACCATGCTCCATAGTTTATTAAACAATATGGATCTCTATCTATCTGGTCAACCCAAGGTATGGAAAAATCACATTATCAAGCAAGAACAAAATATTTCAGACACACAAGACATGGAGGTGGAAGACACAAAGCCAACAGTTTATTAGAGGTCTCTCAATGGTTCTATCGACAAATTTGGCATAAATTCAAGCTTAAAGATACAACCACATCAAGCAATACATCATCTTTAGCAAGGACTATACAAATTATTACCCAAAGAAGAAAAGATAGATATTTAAATTCTTACGCAAAGCAAAGATTTACAGAATGGTTACAAACCAAACAAAGAGTTGGGAAAAGATGGGTTTCAAGAAACCCTTAATCTTTGGCATCTTCTAGTCTGATTGTGTTGCAGAAGAGTCCTTAGTTTCAGGCACCTCAACAGGGCCTTCAGAGGAGTCCTTGGTTTCAGGTAGCTCGACAGGGCCTCTAGAGGAATCTTTTGTTTCATCCCACTCAATAAGACCTCTGTATTTCAAAAACTCTTGTTTCCGATAGCCTGGAAGAAGCTTCAAATTCTTAATATATCCTACATAAGAGAGCAAATAGGAGCCAAGAACTCCAAAATATCCAGCTCTAGATCCACTGTATTCAAGCATGAAGCCAAAAACTCTTATGGCTTCTTCCTTCTCCACTAAAATGATCTTGTCCAAACCTCTGCTGAAAACTTGAGATCCAATTACCTTTGAGATAGCTCTCAAAGCCATCATTGGTAGACTTGAAGAGCTTGACAATCTACTATGATATATTACAATTGTTTGATTGTTTAAGTTTCCAATATAATGGCCAAGGCTTTTATTTTTTCTAAGCTTCATTGGCCTAGAGCTCTTGGCCCTTCCAAGAAAGTTGTCCAGATCTTCAATCTCAATCCACAGAACAAACCACAACAGTACAAGATATAAGATATTTATCTATAATGCATAATAAAGTCTAACATAAACTCAATGGGTAACTTCGAATTATATTTCATACCTTAGGGTGTTCGTCTTCTTCAAGAAGACTATCATCATAAGGATTTATTGAACTCTTGGGCTTCTCATCTGATGGAGACTTCAATCTCTCTTCATACCCTACATCATCAATATGAAGTTTCTTCTGGACCTGCAAGAACTCTTCTTCTGTAGGTAGCCCCCCCTTTTCGTATTCTATGATCTAATTAATACATGTATGTAAGGCTATAGAGCTGTCTTGGAAATTCTCTCCCTCAACATCAAGACTTGCTAGTGGTTCTTGTTCATAACCTATAAAATTCATGTCATTTTTGCTCCAACTTGCAAGGATTGCTAAGCAATAATCTTCTCTAAGATCAAAAAGATGTTGAATATCATTTAGCAACACATATCTCTTCTTGTTGATAAGATAAGTGGGAAATGTTGGAACACATGTAAGAGGACCTTATTCATCAACCTGTGCACTTGGCTCGATCTCCTTTTCTTCCACCATTGTGATATTGTCACTCTTGAACAAACCTATATCAAAACCTTGGACAAGTTGATTCTCAACATCTTCTTGGAGCATCTCCTCCTCTTCGACCTCCTTATCCATACTTGCAATATCCTCTAGCTTTCCCTGTTGGTCTATATCTGGAGAAGAATTTTCCATGTACTGAAGATACACAATAAATCCAACGTCCTTGTGGATCAGAAGGCATTGGTGTTGATACCTGTGGAAATGGCAACATGTTTCTCTCTTTCTAAATTCCTCATCAATGAGGTTGAACCTGCCTAGCAAAGTTGACTTGGATGTACTGGTGGCTCCCATGACATCACTATAATGAACAAATCCATTGACTTCCAAACCTTGCACATGTCTATCATAAAAACATATGTACTGATCTTCAAGATCCTCCAATAACTCCTTCAAATCAAAAGGAACATTGAAAATTTCCCTGATATAGCCAAACTTGGAAGAATTTCCAGTGGTGTGTAAGAAATCAAAGAGCCTATCATCAGATGTCTCAATTATCTCCTCCTCGTCCATTCCTTCCAGAGATAGCTTCCTCTTTGTCATCTTGACCAGGAAAAGATTTATCCCTTAAAACAAAGCAGAATAGAACCAATATCCAATAAAACAAGATGGAACCATGGAAAGAGGCCCCAAAATTGCATTTTTCAAGACAAAAAAAATCAAAAAATGAGAATTTTTTTTAGTTGACTGGTGAAACGCGAAAATTAAAGTATCCAAGGCAAATGCCTGTGAAGAAATCGCGTTTCACCGGACACTACCTTGAAGACGAAAATTATTTCAATATCTCACCGGTGAAATGCGATACTTAGCAAAATATCACTAACAGGGACATTATTTCGCGTTTCACTGGTCAAAAGATGCAAATCAAGAAGAGAAACATGAACTATAAATTAATTCTATGGAAACACAAAAATTTATGATAAAATCCTTTCTGGAAAAGCTATGCTGCTTTTAAAAGATACAAAGCACATAACATCTATAATTATTCAAGTGTTATTAAAAATTCTTTCTATATTAATCAAATTTATTTTGTTAAAATACTTGTAATAAAAAAAATTTGTTACCTATCAAAGATTGTTGAACTGCTCTCCACACAGGAAGCAAAAAAGAAGACAATGTCTGAGAAATGGCTTTGAAATGCTTTTTCATTGACCATTAAGCATGTGGTGATAGTTCCAACGAAAAAGTTTGTGTAATAATGGAAAAATACGTGCACACGTATCTCACTTAACACACCGTATCAAACTCCTCAGAAGACGTGTGCACTCTCTTTTTTCAAAAATACGTCACACGTGTGTTACATAACACTTTTCCAAGTTTTAAAAAAAATTCCGGTAAGCGAGAATACGTCACATGTGTGTTATTAACACTTTGCCAAGAACGTTGAGTCCATGCAAATTCATCGCCTTCACCTTTCACCGCATTTCCAGCAACAAGCAGAAAACATTGCTACTTTGCCTTTACCTTTGGTGTTCCTTCCAATCTCCAATCATTTCACTGCTTCCCCAACAAAGGAAACCTTCGAGCATATTCTCGCCATTAGGCTGAGATTGTGAAGAACAAGCAAAAAAGAAGGTATGGTTTCTGCATCTTGCTTTTCAATAACAAGCTCCATTCAATGCATTCTTTTGATACTTTTCCTTAATCCTTTATGTTATTATGAGCTTATCAGCACTACAAAAGAATTTTTTCCATAGTGGGAGCATTCCTTAATGGTGTGGAGATTTAAGAAAATCTTCAAACTTCTTCCCTAATTCTGTGGATATTTTATGTACTTTTAAAATCTTTCCTTAGATCAAAGCTCTTTTTTCTTGGTTTTGTCAATTTCTATGCTATTCATGAGTTGTCCGGTGAAACGCGAAAATAACGTGCTTCAAGGAGGCCTCCTGTCTTAAATTCGCGTTTCACTGGACACAATGGACAACAAGTCCGGTGAAACGCGAAAAGAAGCAGCTACAAGGAGGTGCCTTGCTTGAGACTCGCATTTCACTAGACACGCTCGAGAAAAATTCAACTGAAATGTGAAAATGACATGCAGCATGGATACCTCTTGTCTAGGACTCGCGTTTCGCTGGACATGCTGGAGAAGAAGTAACATGTCTTTTTTTGGCAGATGGCTAGGACTAAAGCAACAGCAAGAAAGGAGAAGATTGATCCTAGGGATTTAGCATCAAAGATTCATCAGTCTACAAAGCCTCAGAAGCTCTCTAGAAAGTCAAAGCCAAAGAGAAAGTTTTCTCAAAATGTCAGGTGCCTAAGGGAGATTAGGAAGGCAGTAAAGGCTCTTGACAATGCAATTCCAAAGTTGTCTTTTCAGAGGCTTGTCACGGAAATTTGTGACAAATATAGTTTGGATAGTTTCAGATGGACAAGAACAGCTCTTAATTGTATACAAGAAGCCACATAGGATTTTTTTAGTTAAGTTTTTTCAAGATGCCTATATTTTTGTTGCTCATGCTCATAGGCTCACACTCATGGACAAGGACATGGTAATTCTTAGGAGGCTAAGATATAGATTTTCAAAGGTCATTGAGCCAATTCCCCTCACTGATATGAAGACATTTAATATCCTTAATGTGCCCCCAGCTAGGAGAAAGAAAGATGATTCTGGTCTCAGGGTTGAGGATGTCACCCATCAGAAGGATACAAGGCAACATGAAAAAGAAGAGAAAGCTAAAGAGGAACAGGCAGATAAATGGAGAGAGTATAGGAGGCAAAGGGTTGAAGAAAGGGAAACATAGCAACTAGAGTCCTTTGAAAATGAGCTAGCCACCCTTCTTGAAGCAGCTAATCCAAAAGGATTCAGTGTGTTTTGTTTCTTACCTGGTGACTTAGGCAAAAGAACTGAGGTTATCTCCTTTGATGTTGCATGTGTTCATATTCTTAAGGATAAAACAAGAGAAGTAAATGACAGTATTATTCTTGTTGGCCTAAGGTGTATCCATCCATAATTACTTATACTTTTTGATATATTTTTAACAATAAGATTTTTCTTGTTTATACTCACTATTTCTATGCCTTTTCTAGGTGTATAATGCATGAGTTTCCTTTGGATATACAACAAAAATTTGAGGTTCTTGATCCATCTATCTCATTTTTTATGAGGAACGAGCTTGATACAAGTTTTATTGAGCACTGGCTCAATCTGATTGACTTCGATACTTTGGAGCTCCTTATAATTCCATATAATGAAAAGTAAGTGATTCAATATTCTATTAGATTTTTTGAGATTTTATCCTACTAATTTGTTGAGATATGATTGCTTTTAGTTCTCATTGGAGCTTGATTGCAATAGATCTTGTGGATAAGCAATGTTTTTTAATCAACTCTATGAAAGGACTGTCATTTCAACATATTTTATATATAGAGGTGCCAAAAGATTAATTGAAGAGCTAGAGAAAAGACCCCCTATGCCGTCTGATTTGCTTGCAACAATGCAATATAGACAAGTTGCGGTAAGTTATTCATTAAAATAATTGAAACATGAGTTTATTCTATGAACTACCATCCGTCCTCTTTATAGTTTTACTTTGTGTTGGTGGTTGCAGTGTCCCCATCAGGATGATAGCCATTCTTGTGGCTGGAGGGTGATTGCAAATGCTAGAAGAATGGTTAACTTTGTTTATCTTAATGATAAACATGTAAAGATAATATGAAAGATGCTAAACTTTAAGATAGATATTAATTGCAAATAGTCCATTGATGATAAAAATATAGTCTATTGTAAAAACAATAATGAACTAAAACTCTTTTTTCTATAAATGTGTGACAGTTTTTGAAGGATTGCTATACATCTGAGCATGTTTGGTACGTCAGAGCAAAGCTATTGAAGTATATAATGGTCAATTGTATACAACCAACAACAGAGATTGGTGGGGATTTGCACCATGAAGGAGATGTGGTGTCTATAACCACGGAAGGCAAAGCCACAGCTTCAACACCTTCTATACCCAAGACATCAAAGAAAGGCAAAAGGACTCCTAGAAAGGATAGTTCTCCAAAAAAGAAATAGCTTTGCCATATCGCCTTGTAAGCCTTCATATATAGAAATTTGCCCTTCAGCCCTTGTATATCTCATAGAGATGGTAGATAGACATCTGCTACAAAATTTATATATATATTTTATATTGATAGTAAAGATATCTTTTCTTGAATGTCCTTGAAGTGTATATTATTTTCTCTCCTTTTCGATATCTGCAAAAAATAAATTACAAATGTTTGTTAGTTAGAAAGTGAGATCTTGATATACATCTAAGTAGATATAATATGATGTGAAAACTTACTCGTTTCTTGTCAAGTTGGAATACAAAGGAGCATGGTAGTTCAATGTCTTCATTTTGTAAATCCATCCTCACTTGATGTAGCGTACATGATTTTCTGATCTTTAAGATTGCAATAATATCCTCGTTGAACCAAATATCAAGATCCACTATAGGATCTTTGCTGAAATCATTACGATTCTGGTCTAAAGCAACTAGACTACTACCAACAAAATGCCATCGACTATAGTAAAAGCTAAGGATAAAATTTTGAGTAGCAATCATATATTTACAAGCTATAGAGTCTTGATCTATCTTACATATAATTTTTCCTTCTGTCCTTGTATCCCATCCTTCATCAACAAATTGTATGATATGATCATATGTTAGTCTCTTCACTAAAAGCATGGTTTTTGTTATTCTTATCTCCATGTTAGAGAAGAAATCAATAAATATATTAATAGGCATAAATAAAGTAACTTTGCTTAGCCTTCTTGAGATATTAGATTTTAGTGCTTTCTGGATCTCAGAAAATATCTTACATCTATAGCCCTCACTAGTAGCTAGACTTGGCAAAGGCCACTCAAAGCTTGAAAAATCTGACAAAGGAATGAGTTTTATTGATCCCCATTGGCAATGCTGCATAGGAATAACATAAGAATGGTCATAAAAGAATATTCCATTCTCTGCAAGCTCTGTCTTCTTTCTGCCTCTATACATTTCTTCTCCAATTGAACCATGTATAACATCAATAACATCAATAATAGATTCCACTGGTTGCCATTCCTCAAGATTAGAGGGATAGACATCTACAAGACAAACAAATATTATAATGGAAAAACCTAAACCATGTTTAAGAAAAGAAAAACTTTAAGAATCAAATTCTTACAATTTGGTCTATGCATTGGAAGCTTTGAAGATCCAGGTTTCAAACACAGCTCTCTATGCATGAACACATGTTGCACTAGTACCTCTTTGATGCTATTCTTATTTGCTCCAAGCTTAAAATCTCGAATTCTGCCCTTCCAAGTAGAGATAAATGAGCTCTCGTGTCTTTGCCTTTTTCCACGTTTTGCTTGTTGCATGGTGATCCAACTACCTTTGCTAATGATAGTAGGAGTCCATCTTCCATCAGTTTGGAATGA
Organism: Lygodium microphyllum; assembly: GCF_053477565.2. Classification (NCBI taxonomy): domain Eukaryota; kingdom Viridiplantae; phylum Streptophyta; class Polypodiopsida; order Schizaeales; family Lygodiaceae; genus Lygodium; species Lygodium microphyllum. Next base: position 33,615,828 of record NC_141143.1, on the reverse strand, counting down.
GTTAAACACTGATATGGATGTGATTTGGGAGCTTGGACGCCTTGTTGAAGGTCGAATTTCTGTATCCATGATAGAAGAGAGAGATACATGCATAGAGAGAGAGAGAGAGAGAGAAAGAGAGGACTAGGCTACCATAACGGAGGGAAAAACAATAGAGGAATAAAAGAAAGGAGGGAAAAACCGAGCGCCATGCTTTTCACCAATTTGAATTTCGATTACATCAGTCATTATCATTAATCTAGAAACATCATTAAATAAAAGTAGCAGAGACTCTATACCATTAATGCAAAAGATGTCATAATCACGAATATAAGAGACTAAAAATACATAATAAAAATACAAATTCGTAATATTATTATATTTATATATTTTTGTAATATAATTTTTTAAATTTTTTTTAATAGAAGTTCTGTTACGGAGGCTTTGCTCTTATTGGTCTAGAGCACTCTCTCTCCACATCCTAAAAGGCATTTTCGAGACCTCAAAACTCCCCCAATGTGATACTTGGAGAGAAAGATGAGTCAAGGGATGAGCGATGAGGAGTTGTAGGAGGTATTTATAGGTATGTTTCTAGATCAAGTGGCCTGATTTAGAGATATGGTAGACCAGGAGATTTCTCGCACACCATCAGGCCATTCTCTAAGATCTACTTCAACATGCTCTAATGCTTTGGTTTCCAGTAGATGGGGTCAATGCTCTAGAGTGGGCCCTAACAGAGGAAGTGATTCTAGGGGGTACTGCGAAGATATGGATATTGTGAGCCCATGATTGGTTCTAGATAGTGGTGCTACTCCTCACTTTCATATATCTTCTAGAGATGGTAGCTCAAATGGGTGTTGTGGAGGCATCAATGTAGTGTCTCCATCTCATCATTCTGATGGATACTTATCGCCTCTAGGATTTATTATACCTATAGGGATATCTACTCTAGTGACTCTAGGTTTTGCTCAGCCGCCCTCTGCAGGTGGCACCCTTATGGGTGCTACTCTGATAGATACTACTCCTATAGGTACGCTAGATATACATGGGTCTCCTGGTTATGCCAAAGAGTGTGGTCATGGGTGGGAGAGGACACACCTTAGACATATCCTAGAGGGGTATGGATACCTCGTAGATGACACAATAGGTGCTGTGATTATGAATGATGAGAAAAGGAGGGTAATGTCTTGCATGAGAGAGTTATGCCAGCAAGTTTTTAGGCACAACGTCTTGGAACATTGGAAGAATATACCTGAGGGGAGCAAGGACTATATAGTGACATCCTTGCACGAGGAGTTTCTAGTACCTACTACCATGACAGATAGATTTTTCATTGGGTGGATAATGAAGTGTATATATGCATACATGTCATATAGATGATCGGACACACGTAAGTCACTCAAGAGTGGCACCTTAAAGCCCGAGTGGCTAGATGCAAATGATTGGTGAAGACTCAGGGAGGAGGATACAGATTCTCTAGGACATTGACGACAACAGTGAGAGATAGTGAGGGTACGATTGGAGGCAAGGGTTGTGTATCATCTGGAAAGTGGCGGCCATAGGACTTATCTAGAGGACTTTGTAAGTTTTGTTCTTTTGTTCTTCTCGCTTTCTTATTTGCAATATCACTTGTACTAACAATTGTATTTTGTTTTCTTTTTAGCACTCCATCACAAACTGTGATCCCACAAGTTTGGAGACTCGATACGCAGAGAGACACGGTCTCACTGCACTCATCGATAGATTGTATGTGCGCAACGGTCCATTAAGTCAATCATCTTTCTTGTCCGTAGTCACTATTTTTTTTAAATGCATTATGTATGGTGGACTCATGTGTAGTTGTTCATTTTGCACAATAAGTTCGATGCTCCTTTGCATTGGGATGAGCTTTTTTATGGCGAGGATCTATAGCTCACACTTGGATTCATGGAGTGCACAACCTCTTCTTTTTTGGTTATGTGATTTGTGCAGGCATCTTCCATGTACTATTCCTTAGATGTACTTATTATTCTTTGTATTAAATCATATCTCACGATAATTATAGACAGAATTTCATGTTTGTTTTGGCTCTCCTCTCTCTCCATGGTTCCATGTAATATCATGAGTTGTCATCACTAGTCTTGTACTTATTTTATGAATTATCAGTCGTGGTTTCAAGTAGTTTTTGTGCTCGTCTTGATGACCATTGTGTACCCTACATATAATTGTTTTATAGAATATTATACAGCACATGGTGCTCCATAATTTTTTTTTTCTTTATAGCCATTGCTATTAGCGTTGTCGTGGTGTTGCACATCCACACATGAAAAACTATAGAATCTCTACAAAATTTACAGGAAACAGGATTGGTTTACTAGAATAGTCTGAAATATCTAGTATCGTATTTAGATGACTTAATTCCCACTTTAGATAGATCCAAACATATACTATGACCTATTTTGAAGGGAATAAGTCGTCCAAGACAAAAGATGGAGAAAAATAATACGAATTACAAAAATCAATATTTTTGTCTATTTTTTATAGATTTTCGCAATTCTACTCGCCCTACCTTGTCGATAAGATGCATTTCGATCGTTTTGAGTACTAGATATCTATATTTGAAGTTCATATGAAAAAGTTATGATCCAAACAAGTTGCAGATATACACAAATCAGAAAAAAAAATAGAGAAAAACAGTAAAAAAAGCATAAGCTTTAAAGCTAAATGCCTTAAACTTTTATGAGTGAAAGGGAGTGGAGAAAAACTATAAAATGGAGGACAATGAGAGAAGGAAGGCCATCATCAAATCAAGGGAGAGAGGCTAGAGGTTGAGTTTGTATCCCTCGCCTTCTTCGAAGACCGTCATAGAATTTTGGAGAGAAGGCTTGAGGACGAGCTTTGAGCCACTCCCCTCTACATCAAAGTTTCATCATCGCAAGTTGCAATGAAGCTTGGTGCCCCTTGTCTCCCTTGATTCCACCTTCTTCTCTTCTTTCTCAAATTGATTTTAATCATATCCGAAAAGTCTTTTGAATATATATATTGTCTATATCTTAATTCAAGAAGTCTTTTTTCTCATTCGACTTGAAACTAAACTCTTATGGATAATTATTTTATGTTGAGTTCTCCCATCTCAAAGTGTCCCTATGCGAGCGAGCGACTTTCACGAACCCCCGCACGAATCCCGTGCGATCGCTTCACTAATTTCTCTACATGTGTTTCTATGCACATCACAAACCATCGCTATTTATATCTGTTGAGGGTAAAGGAGCCTCTACCTAGCCGCCCGTGTATTACTACACTAACAACCGGCCACTGCACACTGCAGGTGGCGAGCGCCCATCACCGTCACTTAATTCCTTATTCTTTTAGTGACATTTTGAATAAAGGAGGGCCTAACTACACATTGTGACTATTGGAGTTCCCATTTGTGTGTCTCTCTCTCTTCTTGCTCTTGCTCTTTGCCATAGCTCACTTCCAAATAAGCTTCGATCCTTCTCACCTTTCAACTAGTATCAGAGCTTTGGATCAAAGCTTGATAATGGAGACATTACTTCAGCCTAGATTGAAGACCTAGAGCCCAGCATTACTTCAGCTCGAATTGAAGACTAGAGCTTGGAGCTTCAATGCCAGCCATGGCTTCTTCCCCCCAAGGTAAGATTTCATCTCCCGCCTCTCCCCGGCCCTCAAAGGCTCTTTACAGGTGTTCCTTGGCTTCATTGGAGGCACCTTGTATCCCCCCATTTGCCCCCTTATCCTTAGCATAACCAATAGGCCCCACAGTAGCAACTCACGTTTTTTTTTGCACATGTTTCAAAATATGGCTCAAAAATCCCATTTTTTCTCATATCTCAAGCATCCAGAACCCAATTTAGGCAAGGTAAGAGTCTAACTTGGGGTTTTGGCACACTCCACATGCAATGGTGATGTCAAATCTTCCAAATTATGATCACAACATTTTTTGCAACGGATCTAAGTTGATTTACAGCAAGAAAATGTCATGCTCTTAGCTTATGTGATGCTCGCGAGGCTTGGTATTTGATGCCCAGATGCTTTGGGGATATTTGTCCAATGTTTTGAGATGATTTGGGACTTGGTTTGAGCTTCCATAGCTCGATTTATGCAAGGATTTACTGCTATACATTGTTTGGGTAGCAAGGTTTTATTAGCGACGGCTTATGTATAATGCTCTTTGTTGACATTCGGGTGTCTTGTTGGATGTATTGATGCTTGGTCATCATGGTTTATGCTCGAATATGCTATTTGAGAGCTACTGAACCTTGATTTGGATGTGGAAAATTCATTTTTGGTTAAGATTTATGCTACCTTGGTTGACAGGTTATTTTACCTCCAATTTGGTTATACCTATTGGTTTCGGGCTATGTCTTTGGGATATGCAATGAAGTATTGACCTTATGACATCGAGCTTGTCTTTGATTCCAGATCTTCATTTGAGCTTGAGCTTGGCTTTGAAATGCATTTGATGCTCCATCTTGGATGTACATATGGCATGTATATTACCTATGTTTGATCAGTCTTGACATGCTTGGCCTATGCCACTACTACATGCTAGTTACATTTTTTAGAGTCGATTGCTACTAGTGCCTTGTCTTGGCTTGCATCTGGCTTCTCAGAACCTACTTGGCATATTTATTGGCTTGCCAGAGCTGTATTTGGGATACAGTTGATGTCTATGGATACTCTAATTGGAGCCCACATAACCTATATGCTCATGATGTCTTATTGATGTATGGTCTTGGATCTTTCATCATTGGTGCTCTCATATGCCTTTCTTGAGCTTCTTGGCTTGATCCATACAACTTTTGTGCCAATGGGAGCATCGTTGGATTTTTGAGAGGTGGTTTATGCTATTGAGCTTCGGGTCTTTTGAGACTGGGATCTTCTTCACTCGGATGTTGCATGGTTGATATGCCATGGTCCGCATACATGTACTTAGGCTGATTTGGGCTTCGCACTCCCTGACCATATACCTCTTTGTGTCAGGTCTTGACAGTGTTGTGTACACCTTACCCTATTACACAAAGGATGTGCCAGGTTACTAACAGATTCATTTGACACGCTTGGGTGTTTGCTCGATGTCCGCATGACTGTCATATGCTGATTTATACCTGCTTAATGTTGGTTATGCTTTGACAATCAGTGGTTGACTTGGTGCATTGATTTTTCCTACAGTTTGCTCTCATTGTACCTGGCTGTAATTTATTACAACAAGCAGCTATGTATGGACTGATGTGGAATTTTAATACTGAATCATCCTAATTTTTTGTACTTTTGATGGTACTGCAGCATCATTAGCTATCAGTTCGTGGTCATTTTGCATTGGTTTTGGTGGTATTTTGGCTGTTTACATCAGAAAATAGCAAGCAATTTTGAACTATCTGCATTATTTTGAATTGCATTATGGGTTCTTCTTTCAGTGACAATGCTATCTTCAACATCATTAAGCTTGATGGTACGAATTATGCCTATTGGAAGAGCCAAGTTTGGCAGGTATTGGTGTAGAAATCTCAGATAAAACCACTAAGGATGCATGGTGAGAAACCTGAAACTGTTAGCTATATATAGTCTGTCTATATATAGCGCTCCAGGTCCCCTCTGTATATTCCTATCATGTGTGCTCAGTTGACACACTTCTGGGGTTCCACTTCTGGTGTCTCATATCTCTCTTCTCTCCTCTCTTCCTTTCGTCTCTCGTCTTCCTTGCAGTTTTCAACAGAAACTATGACTGATGACAAATGGGATGAGCTTGATGAGTTATGCAAGTCCTGAACAAGTGCATTACAATGTGGTTGAGGAAGCACAGAGTGCTTGGAAGCTTTGGGATAAAATTAAGAACCTCTATGATAAGAAAAGTCCAGCAAGTCAGATGTATTAGCTGAACTAGCTTATGGACCTGCGCATGAAGGAGAATATGACAATATCTGCTCATTTGAGCCAGTTCCATGCTATTCTCAAGCACTTGACTTCACCGGGTATTACCTTTAATGATGAGGTTACTCCATTGTTTTTTCTTGGGACTCTAAGTGAGTCATGGGATGTATTCCGCACTGCCTTATGTGCTCTTGCTACTATTTTGAACTTGCCTGATGTAGAGAGTGCTCTTCTACAAGAAGAGATCAACTGTAAGGACTTGGATGCCTCTCGTGTGTCGCATGCTTTGACTATTAGAGGCAGAGATGGTAATGGCAAGAATGATCATGGGAATGGCTGTGGCAGAGACTCACATAAGTCTAGGCCTAAGTCGCGCAGCAAGTCTCATGGGAGAAATGCTAATGTGGCATGTCATCATCACAGCAAGAAGGGTCATATACGCCCACAGTGTCATGAGTTGCGCAATGAGAAGCGCAAAGAGAAGGGGAAAGACAAAGTATAGAAAAAGTCCTCTAATCGCAGCATTATACTTGTGAAATCCAGTGTGAAAATTGAGGAGACTACTGTCATGCAGACTGATGACTTCGATGGGGAGTATATACTTGCAGCTAGTTCTTGTGATGCTACGTCATTGATCGATGTTCACTCTATGTATGTGCAGTGCTGGCTTTTGGATTCTGGTGCTTCATTTCATGTTACACCATATCGTGAGTGGTTCCAATCCTACCGCACTGTCTCTAGTTCAGTTCGTTTGGGTGATGATAGGTCACTTACTATTGTTGGCATTGTGGATGTACGCCTGCAATTCTCTACTGGCAATACTTAAATCCCCTTGACTACGCATGTTTTGATTCATGTGAGCATTGTCTTTATGGCTGGCAGACTAGGAATTCACATAAGAAGTCTAGTAGGACACGCATGAGTGAGCCCCTAGCATTGGTACATTCGGATGTCTGTGGACCCACACCCTATCAGTTTATGGGTGGTGCAATATACTTTGTGACATTCATTGACGATTTTTCGCTTAAAGTCTGGGCTTGTCCAATTAATCTTAAGTCAAATGGCTTGACTATATTTCAGAGATGGCTTGAATTTGTTGAAAACCAGACTGGGCATAGGCTGAAATGCCTTAGGACTAACAGTGGGGGAGAATATGTGTCACGTGCTTTTGAGCAACTATGTGATGAGAATATGTGTCACCCTAGAATGATTTGGCTGAGCAGTTAAATAGAACCATCCAGGAACGTGTACACAGTATCCTTAGCCATGTAGGCTTACCACCGAGCTTTTGGGCTAAGGTAGTGAGTACAGTTGTGCATGTCATAAATAGATCACCTTCTAGTGGTTTGGATTTCCAGGTTGCAGAGGAGGTATGGAACCTCTATCTTATGCGCATCTACATGTCTTTGGATGTGAGGCATTCTTCCATGTGCCCAAAGACAAGCGTACAAAGTTGGATCCTAGGAGTGTCAAATGCATTTTCCTTGGCTATGGGGATGCAGGCGAGATGGGTTACCGCCTCTGGGATCTGCAAGCAAGGAAAGTCATCCGCAGCCCATGATGTAGTCTTCCATGAAGACAAGGTGCATAGGCAACCTAAGAAGGTGATAGAGATACACAGGGTTATATTCCAGGAGGAGCCAAGTGCTCCTACAGAGCTAGTTGGACAACCTACAGCAGTAGTTGGTACACATGGCCTGGGTTTTGGACAGCCAGCCACGCAGAGCCTGTCATGAGACGGTCTACTAGAGATAGATGTCACCTGATAGATTTGAGTCCTCAATGCATTATGTATTGGTTACAGATGTGAGAGAGCCTCTAGCCACTTATGATGAGGCTATGTGCAAGGGTGACAGTCACTCTTGGGAGAGGGCTATGCAATTTGAGATAGACTACCTACACAAGAATATGACTTGGGATTTGGTTGCACTACCTCAAGGCAAGAAGGCTTTGCCATGAAAATGGGTGTACAAGCTGAAAAGTACCCTTGGAAACCCCAAGCTGGCTTATAAGGCAAGACTTGTCACTGAGGATTTTAAATAGGAGCATGGAGTTGACTTTGATGAAGCCTTTTCTCCTGTGGTCAAGATGACCACCCTACACTTGGTTTTGGCCTTAGTCGCACAACTTGACTTGGATATGTATCATATGGATGTCAAGACTACATTCTTGCATGGGGATTTGCATGATGAGATATACATGGGCCAGCCTAAGGCTTTTGTAGAACCTGGCAAGGAGCACCTAGTGTGAAAATTGAAGAAAAATCTTTATGGCTTGAAGCAGGCACCTAGGGAGTGGTATCATAAGTTTGATGCCTTTATACAGTCACAGGGCTATAGCAGGAGTGCTATGGATCCATGTCTTTACATGAAGAAAGCCCATGATGACTCATTACCTATTTTGGTACTTTATATGGATGATATGTCAATAGCAAGGAAAGCTCATGATGAGTTGGATGCTCTTAAATCTCAATTGAAGAAAAGCTTTGAGATGAAGAATTTGGAACAGGCCTCTTACATTCTTGGTATGCGCATTAATCGCGACAGGCATCAGGGATACTCTACCTCTCCCAGAGGGAGTACATTCATAAAGTCCTTGAGCATTTTCGCATGTAGGACGTAAAGCCTATTGGTTGTCCATTACCTTCTTATGTGATAGTTTCATAGGTTGATTGTCCACAGATAGATGAGCAAAGGGATGAGATGGCCAAAATCCCTTGTGCATCAGTCGTGGGTAGTTTGATGTATGCCATGATAGCCACTCGTCCAGATATTACCTTTACAGTTGGTGTTGTGGCACGCTATATGGCTACACCTGGCAAAAAGCATTGGGATGCCATAAAGGGTATCATGAGATACCTGAAGGGCATAGAAAATATGTGTATTTGCTATGGCAGCCACAAGATACAAGAGTTGTGGGCTACACAGACTCGGATTATGTAAAACATGCAAATAGTAGGAAGTCCACTTTCGGCTATGTCTTTACCTATGCTAGAGGTGTTGTTTCTTGGATGTCCAGGGTTCAGAAGTGTAGAACTCTCTCTAACACATTGAGGCCCAATATGTTGTGGCCACTGAGGCTTGCAAGGAGGCCATATGGTTGGGCCATTTGATTCATGACCTTGGGATTGATACTATACCTACGCTGCATTCGGATTCTATGAGTGCTATTCAGCTAACCAAGAATCCGGTCTTCCATGCGAAAATGAAACACATTGAGGTGAGGTATCACTTCATACGTGGGGTCGTGGAGGAAAAGTCTATTGACCTTATCAAGATCCGCACTGATGAAAATCCTACATATCTGCTCATGAAAAGCCTCACTATTGAGTGTTTTGCCTTCCTCTTGAGATTGATGGGCGTTGGATGAGATGATGGTTTTCCTCATCATGTTGTACATGTGTACATTGTACTGTCTTTTCTTTTCTTTTTTCACTCCTCACTGGGGCAGATTCATCTTTAAGTGGGAGGTTATTGGGAGTAAAGGTGCCTCTACCTAGCCACCCGTGTATTACTACACTGAAAGTACCCGCCACTGCACATTGCAGGTGATGGGTACTCGTCACGGTCACTTTATTTTTTCTTCTTTTAGTGACAATTTGAATAAAGGAAGGCCCGGTCACACATTGTGACTATTGGAGTTTCCATTTGTGTCTCTCTCTCTCTTCTTGCTCTTGCTCTCCGCACCATAGCTCACTTCCAAGCAAGCTTCAATCCTTCTCACCTTTCAGCATTGCTATATCTCCTTTCTCTCCATGGTTTCATACAATGTCATGAGTTGTCATCACTAATCTTGTACTTATTCAATGAATTATCAGTCTTGTGGGTTCAAGTTGTTTTTGTGCTTGTCTTGATGACTATTGTGTATCCTGCATGTAATTTTTTTGTAGAATATTATACAGTATATGGTGCTCCATAAATTTTTTTCTCTATAACCGTCGTTATTAGCGTCAATGATTTCTTTGCACACATCGCTATTGTCATCGCTATGCACATCGCAAACCATCGCTATTTGCATCGCTAATGCATTGCTATTTGCATCAGACATGCGATGCAAATAGCAATGGTTTCTATGACGATTTTGTAGAGACGTTTATACTAACGCTTTTAGCGATGATGGAGGTAAATTTTTTGATAAATATTTGCATCTCTTTGAGCATTGGTATGAGGCATGTATCCTATAGTGATTTAGGACTATCAAATGCTTTTACATTAGTATATCTTTGATAGGGATTCTAACATATAACTAATGCCAATGAATTACATCGAGCATTGACACAGTGGGTCAAAACTTAGCCTAGTGACCTATTCATGTAGTCCACCATGATTTTTTATTCTCTTATAAGTCCATTGGAGTATTCAAATAGCTTGATGGGGTTTAGTTTCTACAAATGCATAGGATTTCCAAATCGATGGTAGTTTGTTTCAGACTCTGTTTTGGGAACCCTACCATTGGTAACACCTAGTTGTTCACTATTCTCTAAATTTTACCTCACAAATGTTTTTTTTTGCCCTTTCTTAAAAATTTTGAGGCTCTGTTGGTCCTTGAGACAGACATCTCATGGGGACAGTCCTTGAGACCTATTTTATTCTAAATTGCGCTATTTGTTTGTTATTGGAAAAAGAATACACTACAAAAGATGGAGGAATTTTTTGTGCTAGATTCTAATGTATTTTCAAAAAATTTGAGAGTGTGGGTATGTGCAGTAGTAAACATGTTGGAATAAATGCTAATATAAATGTTGGTATGCATGTCAATAAATACCAACATGTATACAAAAATGGTATTTAAAAAATATTTTGATGACAGACATACTATTGCAAGTATTGGTGCATATAATGACATTGATAAATAATGTCTATAGAAAATATTTGACTTCTTTGTTAATTTTGGCACCATCATGCATCAAGGTAAGTGCTTAAGAATGAAAGCACAATTAGGTGGTATCAAAAAGTGGTGTGATTGGTACCTCTTTTTAAGTGGTCTATTGAGGTAACTTTGAAGAAATCCAAAAGAGGAAAAATATTTAGAAAATAGGAATTTCCAAACTCCCATATTCTTTGAGACTAATCAATATGGTAGACTAGGCCACATCCACTCTTCTCTCTCCTTTTTCTAAACTAATATTCTAATTGATTGCATACACACATATAAGTGCACATGTGTGTGTGCGCGCACACACACACACTCTCTCTCTCTCTCTCTCATGCCCAATCTATGGCATCGTCCCCTCTACCTCATCCTCTTTGCATCTCTCTGTCTCTCTCTCACCTTGTTAATGGCACCATCCCATCCCATCTCTCTCTCTCTCTCTCTCTCTCTCTCTCTCTCTCTCTCTCTCTCTCTCTCTCTCTCTCTCTCTCTCTCTCTCTCTCTCTCTCTCTCTCTCTCTCTCTCTCTCTCTCTCTCTCTCTCTCTCTAGCGCACATGTGTGTGTGGGGGGGGGGGGGGGGGGGGTGGTCATGTTCCCTTGGGGAAGTCAGTCATAAGTATATTTGTGTATTATGTGGGTTCAACATAAGGATATTTAAAATACCATTTTTACACATTGTTAACATACAAAAGGGTCCCATATAAAGGGGTTTCTTACAAATTGAATAGAAAAGGGTTGTGTTTTATTAAGGAAAAATTCACATATAAGGATATTTATAAATAGGCCTTTAACCCACATGATATACAGGGTATACATATAGTGAATTACAAGGGCATCTTCCATGTATCACTGTAGCTATTCAACCTTCACTACAAGAAATCAAGTGTGTTAGCGATGGGTCCCATTAAATTAGTGGGTGTCTCTTATGTGACACATATTAAAAATGTTGCATGTGGGACACCGGATAGCATCTTATAAAATATATTTTTTAAATTATGCTTATGGGATGTGTTTTATGATAGGGTTAGAAACATTCATAAACTATAGTGCATCCTATATAAGAGACGGCATCTATTATGTGTCCTATAAGTGACATCTTGAATTACAATTTTTTCATGATCTCCTTCTACTTCTTTCAAAATTTCTATTACCTACATGTGGGCTATGAATTGCCTAAGTGCACAACTACCTTAGTATTGTCATCTAGGTATTTTTGTGATGCAAGTTAATACAATTGTGGAGAATAGGTTAGGTGCCTAAAGGTTCTATTCTATTCATGGTCCATTATTAAGATGAAAGCTATAGGAATTCATGAGACTACACATGATTCTCTTGTTAAGGTGATGTGTATATTTGTAAAGATTTGTATAGAGATGTTGTACTTAGTGTTCAGCTGGACTTGGGCGAGTTCCTGATCGAATTGCAGTGTATGGTCGACCAATACGATCGGCTAACAAGGACCGTGATCCATGGCAGACAGATCGAGGAAGTAGTTACGAGCCTTGAGGAAGAGAGGAAGGCAGTTAGGAAAGCGCTGCAGAGCATCATGGTGGCATATAACCACGAGCAAAGGACGAGGAAATTGGGGCAAGACTTAGAGGTGCACGAGACATGACGCATTCTAGCCTTAGTTGGTAAGGCCATGACAGGGCTGAACGTAGAGAGGGAGAGGGAGTTAGAGGCAGACCTGACGCTAAGCGAGCTTGTCACCAAGCAGCTCATAGACAACATAGTTGCGGAACAGAGTGAAATGCGCTAGCCACCTCTTTGCTCACAAGCTTAGGAGTCACATAGGGGGCGAAGAGCCATAACAAGATCCCTACAATGTCCAAGTAGCTGGACAAGTACCAGCCCAGCAACGACCCTTATAGCTTCGTGGAGCAGTTCGAGCAGGTTTGTGAAGCCAACGGTCTCACAGACCTCACCCAACGCTCGCAGGCTTTTGGGATTTACTTGGTGATAAGAAGGGAAGGACGTGGTACACCAGCCTAGACGCAACAGAGCAAACGAACTTCAATTGCTTGAAGGATCTCTTCATCAAGAGATTTTTAGAGACAGGGTATTCAGAAAACCTCATAGTCCAATTAATGAATGTCAGTCAGAAGGACAAAGACATTAGAGACTACGTCACTCATGTACGTAGCCTGTTTAAGAGAATCCCTACCAACAAACGACCAAACAAGAGAGCAGTCTCTATCGTTTTAATAAACGGAATCCACAACGAGGGACTTTACAAGGCATTGGCAAGTGACTCGAGCTTGCAGAGAGTTGTGCTCATTAGGGTTTTTGATGAGACAATAAGGGTAGATGACCAGCTTAGGGAGAGAAGCGCTAGAAGCTCGAATCGAGATGGCTCTAGCCAAAGAACCATAGAGAAAGCCACAACCTATAGCAAGAGATCAGCCCCTAACATGCAGGATAAGGGCAAGAGTACGGCATAAGACCAAGAGCTAGCCGAAGTCAGGATGGAGCTAGCACGGTTGCAGGAGTTGATAAAGAGACCCACTAGACTACATGTCCAGTGTGTGCATTGTCAAGGCAACCACATCCATGTCGAGTGCCAGGATCCAAGATCCAAGCCTTGTGCAAATTGCAGAAGGTTTGGCCATGACGCAATGCATTGTCGATTCCCAAGAAGACTTCCTTACGCACATCAATACATCTCACCATACTACGGGAATAGGCCGCCTAACTTCTTCGGAAGAGGAGCCCCATTGGCCCTTCTAGCACCTAATGATGCAAAACCAACCGTTCCTAGATTAGAGATCAATCCCACGGGCATATCTAGACTGCCTGGACCCTTCGTGACACATCCATCAAGTGACACTCCCATCCACTATGTGGAAGAGCCCAATGACGAGGAGTCATATGTGAACCCTTACATCTCATATGATGAAGAGGGTAATCCGGTCCTCATGGACTATCGACCAGTGCCGGTGATGGTGTTAGAAAGGGGAAGAGGCAAAGGTTTTTCAGGGCCAACCCAAGACCTAGTCATGTGCTAGACTTGTGGTCACCCTGGTCACATATTGACACGATGCCCAGAAAAAGAGCAGGCTAATAGGGAGAGAGTTTATCTCAGGTGTGTCGAGTGCGGCATCACCCATCTCTTTAGAAAATGCCCTAGAAAAACTCCGTCCTTGAGCTCAGGCACTGTACCATCAGTACCTTTGGGGCTGTTTGACATTGAGACAATCGACAACGAGGATACGCCCATCTTCTTGCATGTCATGACATGTGCACAAATGCGGCAGGCCGGCATATCACTACCCGGGCCTAGCAACCTAGATGCTGTCTCAATAGGGAAGAAGAGTCATAGGCAGGGAAAGAAGAAAACCAACACTAAGATCACTCTCAAAACTAAAGGAGAGACGGCACTAGTGAGTGACAGGAAGGTAACTGATGTTGAGGATGAAACCACCACTCAGAAAATAGTAGAGAAAGGGAGTGCTAAGGTAGGGGAGTACCCCCGCCCAAAATGCCAATTAGAAGCGATTGAAAAGGTCAAGGAGTGGGTAAAGGAAGCCCAAGAGAACCTGAAGGATGTTGAGGCCATCATAGAAGACGAAACTGAGGACTTCTCTAGTGTGAGCACCCCAGTCTCACCCTCTCGACCAAGGTCAAGAGATGCGCCTATGCCATGGGTAGCACCACCCAAGTGAAGCTTAGGAGCCACATGCCAACAAAACACCCAAGGCCAATGGCCTAGAGGTGTGGGAATGGAGGAGAGACAAATGACGAGTAAATCCTCACGACATTACTAACCAGCCCAGTAACCCTGAGCCTAGGAGACCTGCTTAGGCAGCATCCGATGCTTTGGCTAGAACTGAAGCACTGGGTGGAGGAACCAACTGAGCAGATTGCTGCTGACCTGCATGAGCATGATGTAGTCACACAGATACCGAGCTTGACACTGCACTCAGTGCCTAAATCTCTGCATGTAAATGATTTTTGGGAGGGCACCGAGATGCACGATGTGCTACCTATCCTAGCCCTAGGAGACATGACACGGAAAGGAATCATAGACACGGGCACAAGGGTTAGTGTCTTGAGCCACACAGTCTTGCAAGCCTAGGAAAACCCTCCCATTGAGACTGCTAGGTTCAATGTCACATTAGCAAATGGAATGAAGGTAAGGCCGTTTGGAGTTTTAAAGAATTGGCTAGTGAAGATTGCAGGTGTCTAATTCTTTGTATACTTCATTGTTATGAAGGCAGTGGACTACTACGACATCCTGCTAGGCCGACCCTGAATGAGGAATGCATGAGTCATTGAGGATTGGGGCAATGGTCTAATCTTCTTAGGGAATCGAAAGGAAGCAGTAAGGGTGGAGATGGATACTTGGAAGACAACACTTGTTGATCTAGATGCCATCTCAGCCACATTGAGGGGTGACACGCAACAAACCACATCATATGGGCCACTGACCAAGTGTATCCCCCGCCTTGAGGATGAGCGAGATTGGATGCATGTCCTTGCAACCATCGATCTCTCATTCTTAGACGATGAGGATGAGTATAAGCAAGCCACACAAGCCATGTGCATGCCATATTAGGAACACTCAGTATCACTCTGCATGATGGCAAGGAGTGCGTGTGGTCGGCCCAAACCTGTCACTTTCCATGTCCCAAATAATAAGCTAGAAATCTAGGAGACCCTAGAGTATTTAATAGGCAGATTGGAGGGAAATCCTTCTGCTAATCTCTTGCCCCTCGGAGACCTCCTGGGTGAGCACAAGTGGAAGTGGACCAAAGTTCACGACCTGAACTTGCTATACAATTGGGCTGTAGTCACCTACGAGAAAGAGGCTAGAAAAGAGGACCCAAGATACGACGAGCAATCAGGGAGTGATGGTTCTGACAATGAATATGAGGATTGTTCCTCCATCAGTGAGGAGAGGGAGGGGGAAATGGATACCGTGGAGTACAATACTGAGGGAAGGGTGATAGAGTAGATAAGAGTAGACTCCATGCCATGAGAAAGGAATGCATATGAGATCAAGAAAGGAGTTATGAGATTGGATTGCAATCGCTCTTGGTTGGAATGCATAGGGACAATGGATTATGAGCAAGCTGGAATTGCCCAACCACCAGTGGTACCTGTGTTTAGGACAGACGCATGTACTGAACTACGACCACCCGAGGAGACTCCTTCCTCTAGTGAGGGCTGTGAGTTCAACTTGAAGTCTGAAGTTAGTACGGAGAGCGACCTTGAAATACCCATGCCATCCAAAACCAAACGCACCAAGGGGGACTTGCTAGTCTACCTAAGGCGCAATCGACTAAAGGAGGAAAGAAAGGAACGAACAAAAGAGTCAGACGTAGAATGACAAAAGAAACCGCAAGACCTACCCAATCGCTTCACTAAGTCCAAGAAGGGTGGCAAAGTGGTGGTCCTGCTAGCAGTAAAGAGGCAGGGCCAGACCAGTGAGCCTATTGAAGGACCTGCCAAGGTCAAGGAAGTTAACCTGGCAGGGGAAGGTGAGAAGCCTTAACCTATATTCATAGTAGACGACCTAACCAAGGATGAGGAGGCTAGCCTTGTTGCTCTCCTATGAGAGTACATGGACGTGTTTGCCTGGTCTCTGGATGAAATTAAGGGAGTTGACCCTAGGGTTGTGACCCACAACATCCCTATGGTACCTGACACTGTCCCTGTAAAACAACACCATTACCATATGAATCCAAAGCATGCCCATGTAGTAAAAGAGGAGATTGATAAACTCATGAGAGCAGGATTCATCTACGAAATAGAGCACACGGACTGGGTATCACCAATAGTAATCTTTATGAAGAAAAACGAAAAGATCTGAGTGTGCATCAACTATAAGAAAGTCAATGCCACTACGAAGATAACTACCCATCGCCATACACCGAGCACACGCTTGAGAGGGTGGCAGGTAAAGAGGCCTACAATTTTTTGGACAGCTTCTCGGGATACAACCAAGTGCAGGTACACCTCGACAATAGGCACAAGACTGCCTTTGCTATAGAGTGGGGGATATTCGCCTACATCGTTATGCCCTTTGGGCTAATGAACGCACTCGCAACCTTCCAATGCCTGATGTGCATGAACTTCAAAGACATGCTCAGACGTGAGCTAGAGGTGTTTGTGGATGATCTATCCATACACTCTAGCTAGGCGAAACACTTAGAGAAACTATGGGCAGTCTTTGAGTGGTGTCGACTATATGATCTCTCATTGAACCCCTTGAAGTGCCAATTTTGGGTGAAACACGGATGCATCCTAGGGCACGTGGTGTCCAAGAATGACATCGCCCCCACTGATTTCTCGAAGATTAGGGTTAGTGTTGACTTGCCACCACCCAACAATTGTAAGGGTGTTCAGTGCTTCTTAGGTCACATAGGGTACTATTAACGCTTTGTGCTGAATTATGCACTAATCGCAAGACCATTGTACAAGCTGCTAATTGTATTCGAGTGGACCGAAGAATGCCAACATGCTTACAAAGAATTGAAAAAGGCTCTTACCACCGCACCCATCTTATGAGCCCTAGATTGGACCAGATTGTAGTCGAGTGGACCGAAGAATTCCAACATGATTACGAAGAATTGAAAAAGGCTCTTACCACCACACCCATCTTACAAGCCCCAGATTGGACGAGAACGTTCCATGTGCATATAGATGCATCAAAGTTTTCCATTCGAGCTGTTTTGTGCCAACCTGGTGAACACAACCTTGATTACCCAGTGAGCTTTGCTAGCAGGCAGCTCACTGACACGGAGATAAACTATTCCACTACGGAAAGGGAGGGGCTGGCCATGGTGTTTGCCATTCAGAAATTTAGACATTATCTTTTGGCCACACCCTTCACCTTTCTTGTTGACCATCAAGCATTGCTCTATCTAGTGAACAAGCCTTGCGCTACAGGACGCATTGCACAATGGTTATTGCTTCTTCTAGAGTTTGACTTCTTTATGGTTGTACGCAAAGGGAAACATCATTACGTGGCAGATCACATGTCCCGCATACCCATAGGTGAAGCCATTGGACAAGGCATAATGGATGACCTTCTAGATGCACATCTCTTTGGCCTGCCTAGTGACAAGGAATTATTCAAGGCCGATTTAACTCCATACTAGGCTGACGATGTCGTCCACATGATCAAACACAGTCTACCCGAGAGACCTATTGAGAAGGCCAAGCTTAGGAGGCTTACTGTTAAGATCCAACCCTATCAGCTGATTACCGGCCAACTCTATAGGTTAGGGCAAGACGAGTTGCTATGCAAGTGTGTGTGCGAACATGAGATGCACGACATGTTGAGAGAGGCACACGCCAGAATCATTGGGGGCATTTCAGTGGAGACACAACAGCCCGCAAGGTTCTACAATCTCAACTATGGTGGCCCACGCTATTCCGTGACACATCTAGATTTGTTAAGCACTGTGATGAGTGCCAAAGGTCCAAGGTCCCCGTGCGGAAGGACAAAATGGAATTGACCCCTATAATAGCACGACAATTGCTCGATAAATGGGGCATTGACTTCATCGGACCCATTAGTCCTGTGGCCCGGTATTCACATGCTTGATATATCATCGTAGCAATTGACTATTTGACAAAATGGGCTGAAGCAAGAGACACAAGGAAGAACGACACAAGGACCACAACGAAGTTCTTATGGGAGCAGGTCATCTCGAGATTTGGTTGCCCTATTGAGATAGTGAGCGACCAGGGCACCCGCTTCATCAATGAGGTGACTGCCCACCTGCTCTCAACCTTCTTGATCATCCATAGGAAGTCTTCACCGTACTATCCCCAAGCCAATGGCCATGTAGAATCAATGAATAAGATCCTGGTCAACATGCTCACAAAGGTGGTTTCCACTTCTCAGAGTGACTGGGATAACAAGCTCATGGCAGCTTTATGGGCCTATCAAATAGCCTATAAAACGGCTGTGGGAAAAATGCCCTTCAGGCTGACATACGAAACAGAGGCTATCCTGCCTTTAGAATTTTTTATCCCTAGCTTGAGGATAGTGGTGCAGGAGCATTGGGAAGGGAAAGAGACTTGGACTAACCGTCTTATCGAGTTGGAACACCTCACTGAAACTAGACTCATCGGCATCCACGCTCTAATTTGTGAAAATGCATGAAGAAAGATGTGGTTTGACAAGCATGTCAAACAACGTGATTTTGACCAAGGAGACCTTGTGTTGTTGTACTCTGTGAAGGGCCATAAGCAGAAAATGAAGTTCCGAGGGTTAGGACCTTTTAGAGTGCGTGCCATCAGTAGGATGGGCAATGTCAAACTTGAAACACTGGAAGGTGAGGGCATAGGATTTTTCAATGGCAGTCACATGAAGAAGTTCTACCCTCCCACACATCCTTTACATGAGCTCCCTATCATAGAGGCCCTTGTCAATGTCTGTGTCGCAACCATCACTGAGATAGAGGATGATGAGGAAGCTGTTGTGCTCTAGCTTATTTACGATTCATGGCCACAACCCAAAAGACACATTCTTTTGATGCTTTGATCGATGAGGGAGCTGACTTCAATATCCTAACCCATGCTCTTTGGACCCTCATTGGTCAACCCCAATTGTAGCCAACTAACGCTAAACTTAGCCCATTTGGGGACGAATCCTATGCACTCCTTGGGAAGTGCAAAGTCGTTGTCTCTATTGAGTTTGAAAGTTTGCCAATAATCTTCTATGTGTTGCCCAACATGAAGAAGATAGGCAAGGCATCGCTGCTAGGGTGCATTTTCAAAAAAAAACCCATTGTTACGTCAATTATGATCTGTAGCATATCCACCTCACCATAGGAAATGTGCACGTTGTGACAACTTTCAGCAAGGGCAGTGTAGGTCCCTCCAAGACTGCCACTCCACCAATAGAGAAGACCATGCCTAAGGCTAAGGAGGGGGGTCGTGATGTGTCACACCCCACTCAACCCACAAAACACCACCCCACAAAATCCACTCCTAAGGTTAAGCAACCTACATTTCAATGGGTACCTAAACATCAAGGCAAGCCTTCCCACAATAAGCAAATGCGACTCCACAGACCTAGGAACTCTCATGCAAAGCCTAGAAAGTAGCCTAGACACCAAAGCCATAAATGCACCCTTAAGCGGCGATGGATCCCCATAACCCTATTACGTGCTCAAGGATACTATGAGGGAAATAGCTGGATTTGGGTGCCCAAGACATCAGTCCTTAAGAACAAACCCCTTACACAGCTTGTGGCCACACCTGCTTCAAGCAGCGTGTTCACTAAACAACCAGCCATACCTAAGACCCAAGCTATCAAATCTATGACAACCCAAAACCTAAGCCCATCTATCAGCCAAAGCCGCAACCCACTAGCTCTAAACTAGCCACTACTGATTCCAGAGCAAAGTCTATAGAGACTCGACCAATCAGTCATGTGTAGCTTGAACCCACTATGTCTCTTGAGATCTCACAAACCCATCAACTTACGCAATAGCTAGATGTTCCGAAATCATCTAATGTGACCAACTATTGCATGCTCAAAGCAACTCACGATGAAGGTTTCACGTCTTCCAAGCCACAGTACACACAACTAACCTTCCAATCCTAATGAGCAATCTAGCGGAACATCATCGCTAATGCATCCATCTAGTTCTGTTCCACCAGAGCCACTAGTAAGTCTTAGGCCTTCATATGAGCAACACTCATTTCTTGCTATGGCCAAGGACCTTGCTGCCAATTCAGGTGATGACTTGGTTAATTGCATTAAAATGTTGGACAACACATTCATGACCTTTGCTCGAAGTTATGAGTAGATAGACATTGGCCTTCTTGATGAGCCAGCTGCTTCTGAAGTTCGTGCTTTACCATGAACCTAGGAAGAGTACGACCATCAAATTCCCCAAGGTTGTAGCTGAGCTTATCACTAGCGGTGAAGTCTCAAAGGAGCAAGCAATCATCGACAGGATGCTGACCTCATACCAAAAGCTTGTCGGCTCTACACCAATCCAAGAGCTTGAAGAGTTCGTGAGTCTTGCAAACTCTACCTCTTCATTCTTACAGCAATGGTACGCCTTATGCCTCCAATGGGAGCAGAAAGGTTGCCAAATTATGATAAATGTCGAGCAGAGACTTGCAATCAAGGCTGCGGAATATGACCCCACGTATGTAGCTCCTACTTCTTTTAGGGTTATGGCCATCCTGCGTAACAAACTGCTTGATGACCATTTATTGGCCCATCCTTACATTGACCAAGTCCTTATAGAAGAAGAGCTACACGTTACTAGCCCCCTCAAATCTGGCGATGTGCCTAATGTATATCATGCAAGCATCCATTAGACCGCATGAACTTGACTGTCATGCCCAATTGGAATACAACCCAAATTTCTAACAGTGGCTATTGTCAAATTAAACACACCACGCTATGCTTTAATTCCCTTTCCTCATTCTATTCAATCCTAGGAAGGTTTTTCATCTTTCCACAAGGGGGAGGGGGTAAGGTGATCAGGAAAACATAACACAAAGGAAAAACATAATGAAGAGTTGAACTACGCATAAAAACTTAAGAGCAAAGCGCACTTGAAAAATTCATGTCTTTTCTTTCAGTTTGTTATTTCTAAAATTTCACGTTCTCATGTAGCTTTGCTAATTGTTCAATTCTTTCAAAATGCCATAATTCAGTCTTGCCTACCCCATCAATACTAATTATGGGTATTGTTGCATGGCAGGTATCCACAATGGTAGAATAGGAAAAAGGTGGTAAGCTTCCGTTCGCGGAAGAAGAACAAGCCAAGTACGAGATAGGTGTGGAGACATGAGGATTTAATCAGTTCACCTTCAAGCACACTCTAAACCTGGATGAAGCCATCCTAGAGGAGCCAACAGTAAAGTAGCTAGTGGAAAAGTGTACTATCCGAAAGTATGTGGAGAAAGTGGAACAAGCGGTGGATTACAGTGCTTGCGCAAAGTTCCTAAGGAGTTTTGATGCTCGTAGAAATGGTGGCACAGTGACAGTAAGAAGAGAAGATGTTGCCCACCAAGTGGAGATACCACTTAACGCTGAAGTGGTGGAGAAGGCCCTTGGCTTGGCCCCCAAGGCTATGAAGCATCATAGAAGAGACGTATATACAATGTTGGGGATGAAGAGGAGTGAGGTGCACACAGTGGATGGAGTAAGTTTGGCAAACATCCCAAACCTGGAAGTAAATATGCAAGCAAAGATGGTCCACGCCCTCTTCTCAGGACAGAGATACAATGCTTTGATGAATAGGATCAGTGTCCCAGTGTTGGAAAGCATAGCGGCAAGGTCCCCTGAGGAAGTGGATTGGAACGGGTCCGTCATAAAGACCATAGAGACAACATCAAAGGCCCTTGCTACGAGTGCAGCAGCAGCTGGAGGAGAGTCCCCAGCCTTTACAATGAGATTAGTCCGCAAGAAGTCCTCTGCTAAAAAGGCTTCTACAATCAGATACGGTGGTGTATTGATGGCCATTATTCACAAGGCCACCAAGGAAGCAAGGGAAATTGAAGAGATAGTAGCACCCTCCTAGCCATTGGACTGTGAGGAAGACAGATCCAATGAATGCACCATTAGTGAAAGAGAAGAGCCTGAAGCACCATCCACTCAAGCCGAAGCTAGGGCAGAAGGAAAGGCGAAGACTGCCAAGATCCAAAAATAGAAGAAGGAAAAGTTAAGCAAGGAAGAGAAAGCTGAGTTGAAAAGAGCACAAGAAGAGTCCAAGAGAATGGAGGAGGAACAAAGAAGAAAAGAATAGGAATAATTTGAAAGGATCAGAGAAGAGTCAAGAAGAGCCGAGGAGGAGAGGAAGAGAAGAGCTGAAGATGAAGCTAAAGAAATGAGAAGGAAGGAAGCTGCGGATTTGGTAGAGGCAACTCACAGGTCCGTGGAAGAGACCCATGGAGGGGGAGAGATGAGCACACTAAGCTCAGATCATGAGGCTGGAGTTAGTGGTAGTGTAGAAACAACCCCAGTGGTTGCAGGAAAGGGCAAGGCCCCACTGCACCCCCTCCCTTCTTCCCTTGTGCCACTCCCAATCGAAACCACACCCACCACGACATAGGAGTCGGTGCCAGTTGTGGACACGGCTCAACTAATGGCAATGATACAGCTCCTGGTTAACAAAGTGGTGGAGATTACCCCCAAAGCAGGAATAAAGAGGCCATCATAGCAGATACAGAATCACAGCAAGACCCTAAGCGGCAGAAGCTGGAAGCGTCAACCACTATGGCCCCTCTCACAGTGTCACCAACAGCAGACTACGACGCATACGTGGCTGAACTCCTCACTCAGTTGAGCAAGGCCAGAGAGAAAAAGAAAGTGGCCTTGGCAGAGTTGAACATTGAAAAGAAAACCTCGGTAGCTTTGAGGCTCAACATGTCCAAGCAAGCCACAGATCATCAAAAAGAGCTTAAGGCCCTAAAAGAGCATTTGGATGCCAAGACCAAGGAAGCTCAAGAGAATGAGGATCATTTGAGGTGAAGATTGGAGGAGGAAGAGCAAGAGAATGCCCTGGCGTTTCGACTGTGGTTTGAAATAGAGAAGCAAGGAAGACTAGAAAGAGAGATCCAAGTCCTAGAGCAAGAAAGGCAGGATGCCATAGGAAGAAGCACACAGGAGCTGAAAGATGACTTGGAAAACACAAAAAGAGATGTGGAAGCTCTCATGGCTATGGCAATAATAGAAAGAAGATTGCATTTTGTAGAATTAGAAAGCCGTGAGCAGATCCGGGAGAGCAGATCCGGGAAGAACTGTCAGAGAGATTTGCAAAGGCACAACTACATTTTACCATTGCGGAACAAGGAAGGAAAATAGCAGAAGAGTAGCGGAACAGCCGCAATAAGGACAAGACGCATATGCTAGACTTAGTGAATGAGCAGCAACAGGTGGTAGTGATGCTGTCTTGAGAAATAGAGGAGGGAAGAAAAAAGATGGAAGAGAAGGCACACCAATGGGAGTGGCACAACTTCGAAAGAGTGCGTGAACTAACAGAATGCCTAGCAATGAGTGAATGTGAAAGAGTGTTTGCAAAATCAAGAGCAGAGGCTCTCAAAGTGTGCTCAGACACTTAGAGACAAGCCTTCTTGAGCACGGTGCTAAATGTCAACCAAGTTCAAGGTGAGGACTCAATGGAAGGGATGAAGAGGAAGTTAGAATTGACATCTCGTGCCTTGAGATACGGCCTTCAAGAACACACCCTTCCAACACGCATAGGTATTACTGCGGCACAACAATATAGTTACCTACGCCAAGCCAGACTTTCTGTTGACGAGATCAGGGAACTAGGGTTTGAAGGAGAAGTGCAAAAACCACCACCTGAAGACCAGCCGACGGTAGAGCAAGCCACGGAAGAGGGGTCGACGAACTTTGAGCAAGAATTTGAGGAAGAACAACACAAAGCACCCAATCCACCCTTGCTTGAATTGCCACCAGAAGAGCCAAAAGGGGCACAAATTCTTCAACACATGGTAGCAGCTCGAAGAAGAAGGCAAGAGCTTGTGGAGAAAGCCCAAAGAAGAGTGAGAGTACGGCCATAGCAACTCCCTGAAGAGCCCATGCCGATACGCGAGGATCCCCATCCTGTCAACTGGTCTCAGGAGTTGACAATATGGCGACAGCAGGAGTTCTAGACACGACCATTTGAATTGTCCTTTTCTTATCCACAAGCTTTGGATTATGTTCTACCCCTGGAGACGGTGGCAAGAATAAACATAATGGCTAATGACCTCGCCAACAGATGGATAGAGGTGAGAAACATTGTAGTTACTAGATGGAGGTAGGAACCATCAGATTATTGGCAGGACAAGGTGAACTGGGCTCCCAAGACCATCCAAGGCTACGAGGCATAGCCGAAGTGGAGGAGGAGGATTTGGAATACCAACTTTGATGCTTGGATTGCTTTCTGCAGCTCATTGCCTGAAGAGTGGAATGACCCCATCTACATGCCTTACCCCCATAGATATGGATTTGACCATGACAGGAACCTGCATGGGCCCCTTGACTTTCCAACAATCTACAATGTCAATGCACGAACTCCTGAGGGATGCTTGGTTTTTAGATTGGAGGATATCCTTCCATCCATCAACCGCTTCCTCGAGGATTTCTCCTCATGTCCAGACCCAGCATTTATAGTAACTTGTAATTACCTTAGGCTCATTAAGTTATTGCTTAAGCAAAAGCCTGCAGCTGAGGAAGCCCGCCTTCTCCTGCTCTTTTTTTATATCAACTTAGGCATCGATAGTTGCATGATTGTTGAGAGCTCAACACATGCGGACATTGATGATGGACCGCCAGGTTAGATGGGTCCACACGTCTACACTTAGCACATAGGTGGTCATTATGACTCTCACATGGCCACTGACTCATTACTTATTATATTCAGGTTGTTACACCTATTTATAGCTGGCATAGTTATAGCGCTAGTCGACTAGTGTAGTCGGTTATGCATTGTTTGACTTAGTAGGCCACTCTCCTTTATGTTGTATCTTATCTATACTTTGTGTACATTGTAAAGTGTGTGGAAGAAGAAGAAGAAATCAGCAAGAAAACGTTTTGGCCTCCATCTCTCTTCTTGTCTCTTGAGTGAGCTTCTCCTTGTGCATTTTGTGTGTGTTTGTGGCGCAGCATCTTGAGCAAGTCCCCCCACCACGCGATTCTTGATATGGTATCAGAGCTACACCACTAATTGAGGCTGGTTTTAAAGGCTAAAGTGAAGGAGAGGGGCCAAGGATTTGAGCAAGTAAGCAATGGGTAATAAGCTCTTACATTCTCTACTTCTTCTCTTGGACAGTGCTTGTGGAGGCATCGGAAGCAGGGCAGAGCAAAAATCTCAGATTGTAGTGAGATTTGGTGTGTGCGAAGAGCACTGTGTATTCTGCAGATAATCCCTTTAGGGCTTTCCCGCTACTATTTTGGCCATCCGAGGTTATTTCAGGCTCTGTTTTAGACTTGCAAAGTTGTGGACTGCAGTTTGAGGTATCCTGCAATTTCAGCTGTGTCTGTCGTATACAGGTGCAAAGGTTACAGATTACAGATCTGTAAGTTCAAAGGTATTTACCAACGAATAAAAACAAGGTTTATCTGCAAACTGGTTGCAAATTGCATGTATTGTTGAGCAGATAGTGAAAAAGGCTATTTGATGTATTGTTGTGCACTACAGATCGAGGGTTGTAGAAGATTTGCTTGCTGTTTAGTATTAGTTTTGTGATAATGGCAGAGAACAGTGGAAACCCCATCATTGAGAAGCTCGACAAGAACAACTACCCTTCATGGAAGTTCCGTGTCACGAACTTCCTTATTGGAAAAGGCCTCTACAAGTTTGTTTCAGGTGAAGAAAAGGAGCCGGAGGTGAGTGATCCTCCAACTGCAGAAGAGAGAAAGGAACGGAAGGAATGAAATGCAAAAGACAAAAAGATCATGTATTGGCTGTCTGTAGTAATTGACAATAATATGCTGGGACATATTAGAAATGCAAAGAATTCATATGCAGCTTGGACCATACTTGAAAGTATGTTTTCCGTAAATACA
This sequence comes from Lygodium microphyllum, assembly GCF_053477565.2. NCBI lineage: Eukaryota > Viridiplantae > Streptophyta > Polypodiopsida > Schizaeales > Lygodiaceae > Lygodium > Lygodium microphyllum. Next base: position 33,589,606 of record NC_141143.1, on the reverse strand, counting down.
AAGGCACGAAGATTCAACTCAAGCAAAAGTTGAATACGTTGAAGAAAGGGAAGATGCCTATCAATGAGTATGCACTAAAGGTAAGGAGCATTGCAGATGCCTTGGCAGCGATTTATGCAATGCCCGATGATGATGATTTGGTGTCGTCTACCTTGGGTGGACTTAACAATGAAAAGGCTTGGAAGTCTTTTGTAACTTCCGTATATGTCAGAAAGCCATTTCCAGATTTCGATGAGTTGGTCTCCCTGATGATCACTAAAGAGATCAACATGCAGAGTGAGACATCTAAAAAAAGTGGTGAACAGGTCCAAGCTTTCTACTCTAGTTTAGGAAAGGGACGTGGAAGGTCCTCTTTAAGAGGCCGTGGTATAGGACGTGGTAGTGACAACCAGCAAAACAAATTGAATCAGCAATTTGGCGATATGCAGGTTTCAGGAGGCCGCGGTAACTTTAGAAGCAGGGGGAGCTTTAGAGGAAGAGGTGGATAGTAGAATAGAGGTTCTAACAACTCTAGTATTGTGTGTCACTATTGTGGCAAAACAGGTCATATTGCAGCCCAATGTTATGCTAAGAAAGATGATATTTGCAGCGGTAAGTTGCAGCAAGGAAACTATGCATCGTCTTCATGACAGAATGAAGACAAAAATGAACGTCTGTTTGTTATGCAGCATATACTGAATGCTGTTTCAGGAAAGGTAACACATGATGATGTTTGGTATGTTGATTCAGGTGCATCCAATCATATGACTAGCCATGCAGAATAGTTTAGAGAGATGCAAGATTTGCAAAATACAGGCTATGTGCAGACGGGTGATGATTCATGCCACCCAATTTCACACATTGAAAAAGTTCCATTGTCCTTGCATGATGGTAAGACAAAGAGTCTTTCAGATGTATTACATGTTCCATCTATTATAAATAACTTGGTGTCAATCGATCAGATGGTAGAGCAAGTGTTGCAAGTCAGATTTAATGCAAAGGGCTGCTTTGTAGAAGACTTCAATGACAAGTGCAAGTTGGTTGCAAAGGGAAGTAGAGTTGGACGTATGTTTACTCTGGATGCTAGAATTCCTACTATGAATGCTGTTATGTATGCTAAAGGAAAAGGTGTTGTTGCAGATATTGAAATTTGGCACAAACGCATTGGACATGCAAATGTACAAAGGCTAAAATTCATTTAGAATTACAGAATTTCATAAGGTATGCGAAGCATGTCAGTTTGGTAAGCAGGCAAGACAACCCTTTTCACATGACAGAGATGTAAGCAGAAATATCCTTGATGTTGTGCATACAGATATTTGGGGGCCTACACAAAATGTATCTCTTGGAGGCAGTTCATACTTTGTCACATTCATTGATGATTGTTCTAGAAAGGTGTGGGTATATTTTATGAAGGAAAAGAGTGAAGCGTTTGAGCACTTTAGAACTTTCAAGGCTGCAGTTGAAAGAGAAACATGCTTGAAAGTAAAGTGCTTGAGGTCATATGGAGAGGGAGAGTACCTCTCGAATGAGTTTAGTGCTTTTCTAAGGTCTCATGAGATAAAGAGACAGTTCACATGATGTAGGTATACCCCACAGCAAAATGGGGTTGCAGAAAGGAAAAACAGGCATATTGCAGAAGTTGCACACGCCTTGATGGCTGAAAAGAATATGCCTAAGCATTTTTTGTCTGAGGCTATTCATAATGCTGTTTATATTATGAACAGAACTCCCATAGCTGCAGTTCATGGTATGACCCTCGAAGAATGTTTTACAGGTAAGAAGCCTGATGTCTCACACTTGAAAGTATTTGGATGTATTGCATATGTTCATGTGCTAGATGAGTTGCAGAAGAAACTGGATCCAAAGGCTGAAAAGTGTGTCTTTATTGGATACTCTTTAGAGCAAAAAGGGTATCGTTGTTATAACCTTGTCACATGTAAGTTCAGAGTGAGCAGAGATATCATCTTTGATGAAATGAGCAGTTGGTATACATCTAGTGGTGATGCATTGGATGATGATGATCATCATGACACTCATGTGCAGGCTGAAAAGAAAGAATCACGGACTCTTAGTGGACCAGAGACATCATCTGGAAATCCTTGGTCTAGGAGACTAAGGAGTATCTCTACATCTTCAGGTGCATCTAGTAGCACTACAGGTAAAGACAAAGGAAAGAATAAAGTGTCAGATAGCATTGATGCAGTTCTTGATGGAGACTCCAGTGGCTAAGAGAGCTTGGAAGATGAGCTTGGCATTCCTTCAGTGAGGACTGCAGGTGTGCAGAGAGCACACGTCAATGCAAAGACTCCATTGAGTGATCTAATGGTACGTGGGTCTATCAAGGTGAGATACCCTGTTAACAGATTTGGTTTTGAAGGTTATTCAGCTTACCATTATGCTTATATGGTGAAAGTGATTGAGGATGTTGAGCCCACATGTTTTGAGGAGGCTGTTGGTCATGCTCGTTGAAATGCAGCAATGGATGAGGAGATGGCTGCATTAGAGGCCAATAAGACTTGGGATCTAGTATCATTGCCGAAGGGCAAGAAAGCTATTGGATGTAAGTGGGTTTATAAGATTAAGCACAATGCAGATGGTTCTATTAGTAGGTACAAAGCTAGGCTGGTTGCAAAAGGCTATGCCCAAACATATGGCATAGATTATGAAGAAACCTTCAGTCCAGTTGCTAGGATGGCAACTGTCAGATGTGTGATTGCTTTGGCAGTAGCCAAAGGTTGGAGGTTGCAGTAAATGGATGTGAAGAATGCATTCTTGCATGGTGATTTGCAGGAAAAAGTATATATGGATTAGCCAGTAGGTTATGAAGATTTAGAGCATCCCATGTATGTGTGCAGGTTGAAGAAGGCGCTCTATGGGCTCAAGCAAGCACCTAGAGCATGGTCTGACAAGATCAGAGAGTATCTTGTCAATATTGACTTTTATGTTTTTGATGTTGATCACTCACTTTATGTGAGAAAGGGAGATGCAGGTTTGGTCATCATAGTCATCTATGTGGATGACTTGATTATTATAGGTGATAGTGATAGTGGGATTGCTGAAGTCAAGGACTTTTTGAAGAAGAAGGATTTAGGTGAGCTAAGGTACTTCCTTGGCATTGAGGTGATCAGATGTGATGATGGTATATGGCTATCCCAAAGACAGTATGGCTTGGATATGTTGTCCAAGTATGGTATGACAGCATGAAAACCACTTTCAGTCCCGTTGGAGCAGAATGTAAAGTTGAGTGTTGATGTTGGGGATGAGATAGAAGACCCTACTATGTTCAGGAGGATAGTAAGGAGTTTGATCTACATGACCATTACAAGGCCAAACTTGAGCTACACTGTTGGTCTTGTGAGTCAGTTTATGCAAGTACCTAAAAAGCCACATTTGGATGCAGTCGGATGCATATTGAGATATGTGAAGTCCACATTACATTATGGACTTTTCTATGAGGCAGGTACAGATGTATAAGTGTTTGGATACACAAATGCAGATCGGGTTGGTAGTATGTCTAATAGAAGATCTACCAACGGATACATGTTCTCTCTTAGTAGTGCAGCAGTTACTTGGAGCAGCAAAAAGCAATCTACAGTTGCTTTGTCGAGTACAGAGGCTGAGTATAGAGGTGTTGCTGTTGCAGCATGTGAGGTAGTATGGCTGCAAAAGTTATTGGCTGATTTAGATGTGCAGGTGGAAGGTCCAGTTGTCATTTATTGTGACAACATGAGTAGTATACAGTTGGCTAGGAACCTTGTGTTCCATGCCAGGACAAAACATATTGAGGTACACTATCACTTTGTGAGAGAGAAGGTACTAGCAAGTGAGATTGACTTGGTGTATGTCAGCACACAGGATCAGATAGCTGACATATTCATGAAGGCATTGGGTACAGAGAAGCTTCAAAAGTTTCGAAGCTTACTTGGAGTTGCAGAGATGCAGTTGAGCTTGAGGGGGAGTGTTGAGATGACAAGATCAACACATGCGGACATTAATGATGGACCACCTGGTTAGATGGGTCCACACATCTACACTTAGCATGTCGGTGGTCATTATGACTCTCACATGGCCATGAATCATTACTTATTATATTCAGGTTGTTACACCTATTTACAACTGGCATAGTTATAGCGCTAATTGACTAGTGTAGTCGATTATGCATTGTTTGACTTAGTAGGTCACTTTCCTTTATGTTGTATCTTATCTATATTTTGTGTACATTGTAAAGTGTGTGGAAGAAGAAGAAGAAACCAGCAAGAAAACGTTTTGGCCTCCATCTCTTTTCTTGTCTCTTGAGTGAGCTTCTCCTTGTGCATTCTGTGTGTGTTCAGCGCAGCATCTTGAGCAAGTCCCCCAACCACGCGATTCTTAACAATGATGGCTAGGCTCATGATGAGGGCGACCTTACTCCTCTTCTTTTGTACGGAAATCCTAGAGGAGGACACGAGCGATACCCGCTTCACAAGGTATAACCATCCCTTTTCGTCATCAACACCTATGAAGGTAAGAGCTAGCATCAAAGAATATCTGCAAAGCCGCGCATTTTTGACTAAGTGCCCGAGGCCACCTCGTGGACCATCCAAGGAAGATAGGAATACATCATAAGAAATCTTTTTGTATTCCACTCACAGCCATGATCAATAAGTCATCCAAAAAAAAAGAGAAAACGAAAAAGAGAGAGAGAGAGAGAAATAAAGAGAAAAAAAAAGAAAAAGAAAAGAGGCTAGTACTAGGAATGAAAAGAAAGAGGGCACTAGAGGACAAAAAGATGCAAGAAAGAGAAAAGTAAAGGTTTGAGCTCCCCATGAAACATCTTGAGTGCCACATTCACTGCACGTAGGGTTTCCACCTAGCCCCTTTCCCACCTCACTCTTAGGGCACATCAAGGGCAGGACTACCAGACATGTCACCCTAAGTTCTGCATTGCACCCATGACGATGCACGAACTAGGTCCTCAAGTGTGGGACAAGACCGTGGGATTGCCCAAGGTTCAACCCAACTCCCAGTTCCACTGCCACATGCACTCTTTCGGGGGGGTCATTATATATAAAAATGTGTGTAACTTGAGTTCAAAAAAAGGGAATATAAAAATATATAGGCTTACAGATGTACATTTACAGAAGGAAATATTTTAAAAGCAATAAATCTATTCACAAAAGGGGTATCTATATTGAACATGTAAAGGTTTTACAAAAGGATATTATTAAATCATAAAATTGGCCTAGATCTTTGACAAAAGGGTATGATGAACCTCAACATTAGGGGTCTTTTTATTCAAAAATTTTCAAAAGCACACTTTTTTAGGGACGTAGGGGGCACGGGGGGGGTGTGTGGCTCGCCTTAATAAAAAAAGCACCTTAGGCAAGGAAATTGGGATGCATCCTAAAAAGGGCTGATTGCATCTAGGAAGTAGTGGTTGTGAGAATAAAATTCTTAAAGTATTCTTCTATGGTGCAAATCACCTAAGTGGTTTAGATGAATTTGCATGATAGAGAGGCCTATGTAAGACTGCAAGGTTTAGTATGTGTGTGGTGCCCTATTATGCTAAGAGTGCCCTAGAATGACTATGTGCAATGTGATTAGGTCAATATATGGATGGTATGTGCTTTAGTTCTATATTTGGAATGGTAATATGTACTAAGGCTAAGTGGTGTGTGCCTAGATACTCATGTGCTTGAGTGTCCACCCTAAATGTACACAAGTAGTGCAAGGGTATATCCCTATATTATGTGCTTAGGTCCCACCTTCTATCATGTAACTAAGTGCTCATACCTAATGTGTGCAAGAGTGCCTATTATGTGTCCTAAACTATATGTCCTAAATGACCTAGGGTGGTGTATACTTTAGTGCAAACTCCTATAGTACACCCTAGACCAAGTGCACAAGTTTATCTTAATTTTAAGTGTCTAATGCTCCTGAGTGGATGGGTGTCTAATTCATGCCCAAGTATATGCTAATTTCTAAGTGAAAATACACCTAACTAGATGTGTCCTAGGATAGTTGGCTAAGTGTGCCTAAATGGATCAAGGAAATGTGATTGGGTGCTTCTAGATGTGATAGGGGCACCTATGTGCCTTAGGTGATTAAGCGCTTAATGTGTGCAACTTCTTGAGGGGTAATGTCCTTGAGTTTCTAAGTTCTATGAACAAGTATCAACTAGGACTAAGTACATGAGTACCTCAACCCTAGCTACTATGCATGAATTGTGTACTTGTGTACGTTGCCGACCCTAACTTATTGACAAGTTCCTAAGCTATTGCAATTGGATGCAAATTGTGATCGGTGCAAGTGAGTGTGATGTGTTCTAATGGATTTGTTCCAGGCTTTAAATTTGATGCCTAAGATTGGGCTTCAATAAAAAATCAATGACACCTTTTTTTTTAAAGCATCATTTTATTGTCCTCACTAAAAATTTGGATATCGACTTTCAAGAAGGGGGAAATTGGAGTTGAGTCAAAGCCTGGATGTTGAAGGTAACTAAGCAAATTGGATCATCTAACTAAGCGTAACTAATTTGGATAAGTGGGAAATAACTCATAAACTATTGGTGCTATGGTTGCATTGCTATGCACATTGAACCTCAATTATGCATGTGACACACCATGCTTAGCACTCATGCTGGGACCAGTGTCTTGCAATTATATTGATAAAGCCTTTTGCATTCAAATTAAGTATCATACTACGAGAGTTCGTAATTAACAAAGATTATTTTAGAGTCTACGCATGGGAGAGAGGAGTTATCAATAGAATTAAAAAATTGGCAACATACCAACCTATTGCATGATGTTGGCTAGCCTTGGTAGGGGATTAATGCCCATTATGAAAAGCACCCCTTCATTATGACAAATCCAAACCCCCCCTCCCTCCCTCTATCTATAATGATGGACCCATACACTGCCTCTCCCTATTAAAAACATATTTTGAAAAATCTCTCTCTCTCTCTCTCTCTCTTTCCCCTTTTCATATTGCCTACAATTGTGGTTACTCTCCTGAGAGCAAGCTACCTCCGTGCACGATTACCTGCAGTGAGCAAAGATTTCTAAGAATGGAGTTGCCGTTTATAAGGGATGCTTCCTCGAGGCTTCCTACTAAGGATGCTGTAGTTTAAGAGGAGGTGGTGAGTACTAGTTCTATGCAAGCTGCCATGTCGCCATGACTCGTGAGCACTGAGACGTGAGACGCTGACGGGAGGTGGTGGTGAGTATTAGCTCTACTCAATTTGCCATGTCTCATTGACTCGTGAGCACACTGAGATGTGAGATGCTGACAGGTGGCTTAAGCTTCCTGACGGGTGCTGCCATCAACGGCGGTTCCAAGGATGTGGCCTTGCGCATCATTCGGCGGTGCCAAGGACTTGGCTTGAGCTTCCTGGCAGGCGCTGCCACCAATGGTGGTTCTTGAGCTTCTCGACTTCTGCTGATGGGCTTTCTGGTGGGCGTTGCCATCAACGTCAGTGCTTGAGCTTCCCGAGTCCCATCAATAGCGGTGGTGGTGCGCTCGGGCTTCCTGGCGGGCACTACCATCAACGTCAGTGCTTGCGTCGATGCTTGAGCTTCCTGGGTGCCATCAACAGCGTTCAAAGTGTTGCTAACCAAATGAGCAAGGAGAGAAGTTATCTTGCATAAGAAGCAAGAAGATTAAGGTAATCACTCCACACGAGTGAAATTATAGTATATGGATTGGAGGTTAAATTTAGCTATCATTGATCATCTTCCACAGTTGATGTGGATAGCTAACTCTCTATTTCTATGTTCTTTAATCTTGATTAGGGATTTATTTAGCTCGTGTGGACTTTATTAGAAAAAGAGTTGAAATGATATTCAATAAGCTAAAGGTGAGATATACTATATGTGCTACTTTGAAGGACATATTTCGTTTTTATGGTTAAATAAAATAGAGAGAGAAAATATGAGACACGCATGCACACACACACACGCGCACATTGTATGTGTGATGTGTTTGGGGTGGGACCTTTTGGGAAGGAGAATAAATATATATACTCTTTTGATTAAAATTTATGAAGGAAACATAGAAAAAAAAACCTCGGAAAAGTTAGAAGTTAGGGACCATTGATTGTTGTTCTAGTAGAACATTGAGGGTTAGCAATTAAATCTTAGGAGTCCTATTTGGTATTGTAGTATTACCTTTCTTTGTTGGGTTCTTTTTGAGGCATGGACCTTATCAATGATGCTATTTTAAAAGCAATATTTCTAGTAGGATAGTAGTGTGGCATTTCATTGCCTAGAGAGATTATTGTTGCTTAACAGCTTTAGAATGCTTTCTAGTTTTTGTATGCTTCATGCATTGGATGCAGCTATGTTATGCACTTAAGTGGGGCAAGTGAGTGAGGGGGAATGCTAGTTTGCACAAGTTTTTATACAATTTACTTGTAAGATTTGTCATGTTTAATTTATAATCACACACAAGGCCGTATTTTTTATACCTCATTAGTGTCTACTAGTCTTCTTTATGCATTTTTGCAGATCTTGTAGATATGCTCGTGAGGACACTTTGCATTTTAAGTGGGGGAGTATATTTTTCTTTTTCTTTGAAGATGCGTAGCAGTGTTCATGGTAGCTGTGATGTGTGATATTCATGGTGCAGTTCTTGTAGATGTGCTCACGAGGACACTTTGCAATTAACTGGGGGAGAAATGACAACACTTAGAAGCATGTCTAATATTGCAATTTTTTTTCACAAAATTGTATACAATTAGCACATTATTATCAAAATTTTATATTAATTCTATGCAAATGCAATTGTAGTTGTTGTCCTTGGAAGATGGTTTTCGCATTCCAAGCAAATGGAAAAAATACTGGTTCAAAAGGAAGTTAATGTATGAGAGGCAGATGGAATTTAGATTTTTGGATTTCGAAAAGTTTCCTCCTGTGAAAGAAAAACTGACGAGTACAAGTCCCTACTTATAGGCATTGGGGATTTACTTAGAGTAGAAGTAAATAAAAATACTATTATAGGTAAGCAAGTGTCAGAATTTGTGAAGAAACGAAAGTTGGTTTCAAAAGACATCCCCTTGAGCCTCTTGAAAGCTAACACAAAAACTAAACTCCATGGTGTAGTGGATAGGCATCCTAAGACATTTTGACAAGCAATAATTTTTTAGAATGATGTTGGATTTGTGGATATAGTGGTTTAACTTGAGTGCCTTAGTGGGAAAGTAGAGGGAAGGTTTCTACATCATATATAAAGAGGTGAGAGAGTAGATGATAAGTTTGAGATTATCCAAAAGCATTTGGATACTTTTACTTTTGAGATGTAGTTTCACACTTAGGGCTTTACATTCTCGATGGTTTAGGAAGATCAAAGTTGGGACAATGTAATAAAATTGGAGGTCTTTTTGAAAGTTGTAAGCCATTTTAAGGAGATATTTGGTTAGAGGCCAAGAGTGTTTTGGTGCATAAGAAACATGATTTCATTCAGACAGTGCACAAGTTATTTATCTTAGATGCACATGGTAAAGGGACTCAATGCAAACAATAATGAGGGACTTTTGGTATACACATATATCTATTGAAAATTTACTCCGAAATGAAATAAAGACTATATTAATAAGTCTTGGGTAAGAAGGGAAGCCGATCATGAAGGCAAGTTAGTTCTCCTATCCAATTACTACCATCATGGGCATTGCTATCCGTCTTCTGGTTACAAGCATTTTCTTATTGATAGATTTCTACAATCACTTGAGCAATTTCATGACTCTGAGGAGAAGATTGGCAAGTAAACTCTTGTGTTGTATTTGAGTTGTTTTATGGGCATTATGAAGAAAAGGCTTTTTGAATGTGGAAACAAATAAACAAAAGTTGATTATTATTTTTTAATAACAACTTAAATTTAAAAAAAGGGTGGTTGAAACTGAATGGGGAGCATGAAGGGGAGAGGAATTGTTCTCTTGGAGGAAGGCGATGTGATGAAAGGGAGTGTGTCCTTCTTGGCCGCATGGAGATGAAGGAAGGGAGGAGATCTTCGAAATTTTGGGGTATGAGAGAAAGGCGCCATTGTGAGCATCAATCAGCATCTTCATCTCCTCTCATCAATCCTTGTCCTCTTCATTATGCTTCCTAAGGAGAGGAACAGAGGCAAGAAATTGTCATTTCCTTGCCCTCGAGAGGTCATCGCCATCTTCATTGCCTCGTTTTGGTTCATCAACAATGTGTAATACCTGCCCACAACAAGCAATATACAACTACTCTACTGCAAGTCAATGATACAGAAGCAAAAGACTCGGCTGGTGCTGATAAGTCGTTGTTTTATTTCCTCCTCTCCAAGTCCATGGAGTATTCTTCTTTCCCTTTGTACTGATCGAGGCGGCATCAGTTGGCACAATCCTAGGACGTGGGGGCTCCAATAGACGACAACATGGCGGCCCATTTTGATAGTCGATGGAAAAGAAACCATTTATTAGGTCCCTCATTTAACCTTTGTAACAAGGATACATTAAAAGAAACCATTTAATAGGGCCTCATCCTTACCTACTATGCAAAGTACAATGGTGCAAACATAAACTACGAGACATCAAGGATAGGGTGAATTGTTGAGTTATCAAAGTGGTAGAGTGAGGTACTTTGTTTGGTGGATTGCAAGACCATGCTTCTAAGGACAAAATTTTGACTTGCATGTTTCCAAGTAAGTGTCTGATTTGTTTTATAAAAATTAGTATGAAATTATAATTTTCTTAGTTTAGAATTCTTCTCTAATGACTTAAAGATTGTTTTTTTAACTCTGAATGGTTGTTAGTATCTATTTATAATAATTTTTATTTTTAAAAAAATAATTTAAAAATCTTAAAAATACTCTAAAATTTTGTGTGTGTGTGTGGGTAATTAATTACTAGAAATAATTTTGTTCCTATGAATTCTATATTATTGAAAGTCTGTTGAAATTGTTTCAAGATTTTTAGAAGAGATTTAACATGTTTTAAAAATAAAAAAAGTTATTTTGAGTGGAAATTATAGTATTTACTGATAAAAATCATGTTTTAGCTCAACAAAAATTAGAAGTTCTCATGGGAAAATTGAAAGTATAGTTTCTGATGTTTTATGAAATTTTCTTGAAGTTAAGGAAAGAGAAAAACAATTTATTGTTGTTTATTTAAGAAAATATTCATATAAAATATGGTGTTTACGACTTTACGCAAATTAAGAGTATTTACAAAGTTAAGTTATATCATATGGGACAAGGGAAACATAAGAGTGTTTTCAATTACTTCTAAGATTGATAAATTTGCTAAGATTTATTAAATAGATAACTTAACAAGGAATAATTGCAAATCATAAAAAATTATGAACAGTATCGAAATTAACAATTGATTCATATGATGGCATGAGGGGAAGACTCAACATCTAAGGTGGAACTCTATATTTTATTTCTATAAATAGTTATTGAGTGATCAAGAGAATTAAGAGTAGAGGGCCACATAGCTGAAGGAGTTGGACTATTACGTTTAAAAGTTAGACGAAGTTATTGAAATTACTAATACTTGTCATATGTTTAGTGCAACAACTCTTAGAAGTTGGCTTGCCAATATGGTTAAAAGGGACTTGGTCTTTGGCTACGGTCATCTCATATAGGAACAGGGCCATGCTATTGCCATCATCCAGCTTCAAAGCTTTGACTTCACACCACTTCGTCGTGTAGTCTGTACAGACCAAGATGTATCTGTGCTACTTCCTTCTGGTTGGTGGATTTTTCACTTTTCGAGAAAAACTTTAGGGGAAGGATGGGTTGTGTAGTCAATTTTCCACTTTTCGAGAAAAATTTTAGGGGAAGGATGGGTTGTAGTCGCATAGCATTGGTTTTGGTAGGCTTTTCCATCTGTTGACAAGCATCACAACGTTTACAGTAGTCATAGGCATCCTTATGGAGGGTCGACTACTAGTATCTTGTGAGCAAGGCCTTTCTAGCTGTCGCTTCTCCTACAAAGTGTCCTCCATAGGGCTCGTCACAACATGCTTTTAGCATTATTCTAATCTCATCTCATGCAATACATCCTCGCAATGCTTTATCTTTGCCCTTCTTGTATAGTGCACCACCTAAAAACATGTAAGGGCATGATTCCAATAGAAGCTTATTTTTCTCCTCATTGGAGATACCAGGAGGATACTATTGAGTAACCAAGAGGTTGGCTATGTCTGCGTACCATGGGGTTACAATTTTGACTAGAAAAAGGGAAGCAACAGGGAGGTTAGGGTCATCTTGCTCCTCTTCGTCACTTTGCGGGATTTGCGACAAATGATCAACTAGGACATGGGAGCGATTAGATTTAGTAACCACTTCAAAATTGAACTCCTTAAATAGAAGGAACCATCTCATCATTATTCCTTTCACATCTGCTTTGTTCATCAAGAAGGACAAGGCCTTACGATCCACATAGAATTTGAACTTCGTCGACAACCCGTCGACAATAGATGTCAGAATTTCTCCAAGGCAAATACCATTACTAGGCACTCAAGCTCTGTCATTGTATAGTTTTGTTCTCTATCAGTTACTTTTTGGCTTGCATAATAGATAAGTTGATCTAACTTCGAGGAGCCTTTTTTTACATAAGTCTGCACCTAGACCTTTGACTAACGCATTAGCATGCACATGGAACTCCTTCATCCAATCAGGAGGCTACAAGATGGGTGATTTAATTAGACATTGTTTTAGGGTGTTGAATACTTCATCACAATTAGTAGTCCATGTAAACTCTACATCTTTCCACATGAGCTTATGCAAGGGGGTTTTCTTTGTCACAAAGTGTGCAATGAATCGTCTGTAGTAGCCCACATGGTCGAGGAATCCCCTCAACTGTTTGAGGTTGGTTGGTGCCGTTAAAGCTACAATCTTCTCAATCTTTGTAGGCTCTATTGCTATCCCTTGTGCAGAGACAATGTGGCCTAAAAGAACTCCTGAAGAGACTCTGAAGATACATTTTTTGAGGTTGAGAGAGATCTCATACTCTCGACATTTTTCAAAGCACTGCTCCAAGTGTCCCCAATGCTCACAGTTTAGACTATGGACACAAAATTTATCTAGGTATACCTCAATGAAATCATGCATATGGTTTTAGAATGCAGCCATTATCACTTGTTGAAAGGTAGGGGGAGTGTTACACAAAGCCCAAACGACATCACTCTATAAGTAGGTTTCCCATTATGTTATGAAGGTTGTTTTAGATTAATCTTCTTTTGCGATCTAGACTTGGTTGTATTTACTTTATCTATCCAACAGGGAATAAAGCTCATGGTCTGCCACTGTGTCCAACAATTGGTTTGTAAAAGAAATAGCCAAATTATCCTTCTTGGTCTTGGAGTTCAGCTTTCGGAAGTCCACACATATTCATAACTTTCCATTCTTCTTGGTACTATCACAATGGGCAAAACCCAATCACTATTGGCCACTTGATAGTTAAACTCATCTTCAAGGAGCTTCAGCAATTCGGCTATTACAGAGCAGAGTAATTTGGAATCATGTGCCTTTGTCTTTGTCTCACAAGCTTGGCATCAAGCTCTAGATTGATGCGGTATTGACATACGGTAGGATCAATCCCCTTTAGATCTTTATAAGACCATGTAAACACGTCCAAGTTCTCATTCAAAAGGTTATGTAGAATGAATAGCTCCTCTTTTGAAATATTGATTCCAATCTTCAAGTAACGTTCAGTACCATCAGCATCCATGAACGTTAATTGCTTTTTACCTTCCACTTCATGAATGAAGGTCCTATATAGACTACTTCTGGGTACATATCCCACTTCTTCAAGGGAGTAGTCTCCTCTTCTACTGATGCACCACTAGAACCAACTTCCTCTTTCACTAGGGACTGAATTTGCTCCTTGTTATGCTAAAAGGATATCATAACTATTTTAGATTTTATGGGAGGGTTATTTATCTCTTACCTTGAGGACTCATCTTTTGAGGATGCCTCTAGGAACGACACAATAATAATCTTTAGAGGTCTATTTGGACTATAGGATTGGTGGTTGTTGGCAAGGTGCATTGTCATCATCCTATCTTGAGAAGGGTGGATTAGTGTAGCAAGAGCTACTAACTGAAGGAGGGATTACTCTTCTTAATCCATTTCTTGTGAAGGTTTTGCATATGATGTGACTCATTAGCGAGTCCAAAGGATACTAACGTCATTCTATTGAATAGTATGGGATCTTCTGCTTCTAAAGCCTCTAAAATCTCTTCCTCATCTGTGCCTTCTATGAGTATGATAGATTCTTCTAGCTCGCTCTCATAGTCGTCTTCTTCAGTTTCACCTTTGTCCTATTTAGACTCTTTCTGCCTATGTAGGAGCTTTGTAAGAGAAGAACATATTCTCTATGGTATCCTTTGCCTCTAGTTGTGTATATCTCCACTCTTCTGTCTCTATCTCTATCTATGCTACCACCATGTAATAGAGAGAACAGTACATCTATGTCTCTATCTTAGTGTCAGAGGTGATTTCAGAAGTCATTTCGGGTTCAGGCAGGAGGTATTCACCTATTGACAAAGACTTTGCTTCTTTTGGGAGTTGGCTTACAGTGCCCACTATTAGGACTGTGCCTCTATTTTCTTAGGAAAGATTTGTTTGACAACTTCATCATCTCCCGATGTGACATCTGTTATCTCATTGGAAGAGTCTATAAATATTTCAATGAAAGTGGATCCATTACCTTTTTGCAATCCATACAACTTCAACACCACTTTGTTGGATCCTTTGCCTAGGGTTGGGGTTCCTTTGAACTAATCCATCTATACCCTTGCTTCAAAAAGCCATGGTTCTCCCAGTAGCAAAGGGTATGAGGTCCCACAGGATATTGGTTTACTACTAGATAGGTTAACCAATAGTCTCTTTTTCTACCAGGTTTGTCTTCACATATGGGAGAATGCCCAAAGGCTTAATTCTACTTTGGTCTATCAATCTGATAAGCCACTACATATGTTGCATACATTACAAGCCTAGATCCTTCATTGTCATATCTATCATTATGTTTACTGATGAACCTCTATCAATTAATGTGTCAGCAATAAAGCATCCTTCAATCCACACTCCAATCTCTGGGATACTAGGATCCAAGAAGGCGTTAGCTACATCCACTTCTTTCATAGACTCTAGGGCTTTGTTAGACTTAGTTGCTATCAAGCGAGCAATCCTTAGGCCACGACTTATTGTCAATATGCTTTTGAATTTCTTTCGGCAACTGGGAGACAACATCAACAACTGTCAGAATGTTAGGCTTGGTTTAAAACTGTCTAGGTCTTTGACCAAGTCATAATCTTTGATAGGATCCATGGGCTTCTCCAATCAACTACTGAATGGAACAATGCCCACTTTTATATTCTCTCTTTCCTCTAGAACCAGAAACATCTGCACTTCTTCTACTACTAGAGGTACTTTGCCATCCTCCATCTCTTGGACCTTTGGTCCTGTCTCTGTATCCTTCTAGTTTGCAGGACGTGGCTTGGTATTGTACCATTCTATTCTATATTATTCTATTTCTCCTTGGAAAGATTAAACTTCACTATTTTGGTAGAGGGAATGTTCACTTTTGAAACTGTGGGTTCTCCTTTCTTGGCATGCATTATTACGGCAACTTCCAATTCCGCCAAATTGGAAGCAGGTTCTTGGGTCTTCTATTGGGCATCAATGGTAGCTTTCACAAGAGCCGAACTAGGACAGTCTTTTGTAGTGCAGCCTTTTCCTTTGCATTGATTGCATAAGGGTTTGTAGTCCATAGACCTTTTAGGGTTTGGGTAGTTTGGTAAGATATGTCCCTTTTCTCCACATTTGTAACACTCAACTTCTCATCTATCGTCCTAAACTATCGTTCTTTGTAACTCTGAGAGGGAAACCTCCTTAGGCCGAAATAAGGACCAAACTCTCTAGGCTTTGGTCCAATACCTTGAGTGGTCATCTTGGATTCTAACAAGTTGAATCTTGCTTCTTCATCTTTCTTCCTTCTTCCATGCATCTCCTTCAAAGAGCAGATATCCTCAATATGGTTCTTCCTTAAACAATATGAAAAGAAAGCTCTAGAGATGGTTGGTTTTTGGGTACATTCTATGGCTAAATGTCCCACTTGATAGCACTTTTCACACCATGTATTATATCGCATCACATCTCTTCCATCTTCAGCACAACTCGATATGTTGGCAGTATTCACCTTCAACTTCTGCAATTGTTCTACAATCACATCCATCAACTCCAAAATGCCGCCAGGGCATCAAAGGAGGTTTCAGTTGCTAGCTTGTTCTTAGCTTTGATTTTTGTCTTCTCTCTTCTCACGTACCTTTGGACATGCTCTAATGCTTGCCTCTTGATCATGTCATTCATTAAGGAGCTAGCTCCACCTAGTTTGTATGTACTCAACACAACACAATCAAAAGGGCTTCAGTCTCTAGAGGACTCTCTTGGCAACATTTCTTCTATTTTTTTCTTTCCAATGTCTCTAAATTCAACTTTTATTCCACTATAGAGAGGAAGACATTTAGTTCTAAATGTATCAAAATTCATTCTTTTAAGTATCCTTATGGTGCTATCATCATAGTAATGCTAGCTTCTAATAGTTTCAATAGTGTATGTTGTGAAGAACACTCTATCTACCAACTTTCAAGGTGTTGCTAATTGGACAAATGAAAGGTTGTCAGTGCACCAAGCATGCCACGTATCTTACTGTTGAGCATCCACAACAAATAGATTCCAACTCTTTTCATTCTTATCCTTGTGAACTTCAACTAACCACGACTCCTGAGAAGCTTCTTCACAATCTTCCACTTGATGATGCCTGAAAACTCTTTACTAAAAGCCAAATCTCCCATGGATGGTCATTCTCTCTATTTCTAAGCTTCAATTTGTTCCCAAACAATTTGCCACCAAGATGTACGTCTTTGTTGCTTCAGGAGGGAGAGAAAATAGTCCACCACGTAGAGCACGCATCAAGATGCTAATATGTTTTCACCAATTGTGGGATAAATTTCTTATAGAAAGTGACTTTGGCAATGATAATTTCCAATTCTTTAGTGGTAGAAGAAACTTTTCAAGCATCCATTGAATTATTTTTCTCTCAACAATGCCATTTCCTTCATTTTTAGCCCTTTCTAATGCTTGTTGATAGTAGCGTTCCCCAGCTACACACCAAAAACATAGAGCCCCAAGAGGAACACCAAAAAAATGAAAAATATACTACAAAGAAATCCATATTTTATCATTGACAAGCATGTTTTTCATATTTTATGTGACCACAACAAGGAAAACAACAACAATCTTCTCAAATCTTCATGTAGCTTCATATAACAATTCTCCCATGGATTTATCACAACAAAACTTCAACACATTCTTCATATTCTCCATAAAAAGAATAAGATAACACAAAGGAATACTCCACTTTGAATGGAAATCATCACATAGCATTCATCTTCAAACGTTTCATAGTCTTCATAGTCTCTCTCACAATCTCTTACTCATAAATTTATTGTTTTGCATGAAAAATTGACTATCTTTCACTCTCTATCTCTCTCATACATAATCTCTCTCAATAATACAATGAGATAATTAAGAATGATAATACATAACCCCTCTTTGGTCATGGATACCCCTCCCAAGAGGTATGTCTACTATGAAAGGTCACCAAAGCCACTATAGTGCCCTTTTGTAGCTCAATAGTATCATTGTCACTATGGAGTCTTCACCAGCTACTTCTTTCACTTCTTTGAGCTATTATGAACTTATATTCATCTCTTCCAAGATTATAAAACTTTCCCAAGCTACACATCCATCCCACATAACACTTACAAAGGCATATAGAACAAAACAGTATAGAGACAAAGGCTCTACAAAAGCTTAACAGAGAGTCTATAGTACAATATAGAAGGTCATCAGAAAGCATTTAGCTCAACTAAAACCATCAAGAATCATTCAATGAGCTTCCAAACACTCTCAAACTCCATCAATCATCATTACATCCTCTCATACAAAAAGAAAACATAACAAAACAGAAGCTCAATAGAACCAATCAGACACTATCAAGACATCAACAGAACATGTCAGAACATCATATCTCTACTGAAAAATAATATGAGCTTCTCAAACCTAATCATCCTTATCTATAACATTCTCAAGGACTTCCAAATCAATCAATCAACATATAAAATCAATCAAAAATCAACCATTCAGTCCACAAAAACAACAAAA
Source organism: Lygodium microphyllum (assembly GCF_053477565.2). Lineage (NCBI taxonomy): Eukaryota > Viridiplantae > Streptophyta > Polypodiopsida > Schizaeales > Lygodiaceae > Lygodium > Lygodium microphyllum. The sequence goes on along the minus strand of NC_141143.1, from coordinate 33,571,450 downwards.
ATCAGCAAACAACAAATTCAAGTCATTTCAATAGTCAACACATTCTCATACTCAAAATCTTTGCTACTCAACCATCTTCTTGATTCTATGCAAATATTTAAGAACATTGGAAGTCTCTCGTTGGAGCATCTCATAGATTCAAGGGGGCACCTCATAGATTAAGGGACTTGATGGCTATCTAAGAACATTGGAAGTCTCTCGTTGGAGCACCTCATAGATTCAAGGGACTCAATGGCTACTTGCAATGACCTATGGAAGTGAATAACATTCACACATACTAGCTAGAGGTGCATAAGGATGGACACATTGTCTCCCAAAGGCCCCATGGATAATGTTAAAAGGAGAAAAAGGCAAAGATCATTATCTCAAAGATTCACACACCAATCGGTCTCATGCACAATTTGTGTGGGGTCTTCACTAAAGAGAATCAACTAAGTGGTTTAAAGTCTTATGAATGGCACAAGATGTATTAGATATGTATTTATATGTAAGTTGCATCCATGACTTGTCATTACTTCACCTTTTTTTATTTCTCTTGCTTTGTGATATTCAAACATTTTATCGTGGTCCATCTTTGCTTATCATTTTCAATAAAAGTCATATTCTACATTATGGTATTATAGTGACATTTTTGGGTGGAGCGTGTAGATAAAAATATGTCACACCTTAATGGCAAAGTTTGAGCAAGAGAGTTGCCGTAGAACTATGGATACAAACATTATGGTAGTTGAAATGGAGTACTTTGGGAAGATCCAAGAGATTATAGGGGCTCAATTACCATACTTTTAACATGTTCATCTTGGATGCCCAATGGTACAAAGTGGGGATGGAGGACCAAGTGCAAGTATTTGAAGGGGACCTTTCAGATACGTAGAGGTGGACTCCAAAAAATTCTAGATAGACCTCTACGACACCTTCGCGATTTCTAAGCATTGTGAGAAAGTTTGCAGATCTCATTGCCATATACTAATTATTTTAGCAAGGCTCACTCTACACAACTTATTTCTCATCCTAATCCATTGGAAGAGTGGTGGCACTTCATGGTACAAGTTGCTCTATGATCTCATAGGTTGTATAAAGAGCACAACTTAGTGTGGAAGCTACCAATGATCTTGCTCAAATGGTTGAATTAGACTCTAATGCATAGGAAGAGGTGAAAGCTCCCAAAATGAACATGAGCAAGAGTTTGTTAGTAATATATGTACTCATCATGGCAAGGATGAGCAAGCATAACTTGCTTGTATGGATAAGGACGAGCATCTCGATGAGGAGGAATTAGAGCCTTCTCTAGGAGGAGAGCTATATATAGATCTAAACATTTTTAATTATTTGCAACAAGATGAAGGAACAATCTTTTGAGGCCTAAACCATTACACATGATAGAATTCTAAGCAAGCTATGTACTTAAAGACAATTTGTATATTTGCATATACTGAGACAAATTATGTGAGTCAATTTTACTAACCTCAAATTGTTATAAAATTGTGTCTTAATCATTTGCTAATTAGAGGAAAGGGGATCTTGATTACAAGAAAGGGAGAAGGAAAGATGGAGAGGGAGGAATTGATAAATAACACTCCATACTAATTTGTTTATCTATCATAGGTAGTTACTACACTCATTGGCATGGTGTGACATTACATAGACGAGGAGATACACCACTTCATGGTTAGTATGGACCCCAACTCTAGGCATTGTGATTTCTCATGATAGCATAGGACTTGTTGTCATAGTCTACTCCATACACATAGTTAAAGCAATTAGTGAATAATGGCATGCACAATAAATGTATTGATCATCACTGCTCCTCAACTTATCTCAATCATTGTGGTTGTAAGCCTAGTAGAGGTGACCATGTGGCCTCATCATCTTGTGAGTGGTTAGCCCAATGCTACATTCTCCCCTTGACCTAACAAATCGAAGTGCCTCCACAAAACCATTCACTCCTCGAATCAACTAGTCTATCACATTAAATTTATACTACTACTTCACATCCATCTTCATCTACAATACAGGGACTAATCCTAGATTTGTAGGAATACACTTTACAATTTTCAGTATGATTGAATCAGTTCCATGATTTTCCACATTTTCCATATCTTTTTGAGTCCTCCTTCTCCCACCCCTAACCAAAACCCTCAACCAGCCCACTAATCACATCCTTATCTCCACTTAGTGTAACCAAAGCAGCCCCAATTTGGGAGCCAACCCTCTTGCTCAAAGATGGAGTCCATCTATGGTGGATGGTGACCACTCCTCCACTCTAAGACTACCACACCTCATAGGATCAATATCCATAAGACCCCTCTTGGCATGTCATTTATGATCACTAAACAAGAAGTCAATTAGTCATTGAACAACAAAGGCAAAAACCTCATCGCAAGGTTTCATGAAATCCTAATATAAGTATACTACCACAGCATCGTTGAAGTGGAGAAATTGGAACCCAATCCAAAAAGATCGTATCATACATAGATTTTATATTGAGTTCCCATAGCCATCTCTCATTGACTAATTTTCTAGTGCTTACATTTTGCATGTGCATTTGTATAGACACCTAGCCCATCTTCTCTTAGAGGCACATGATGCTTTTCATGATAGATTACAATGGCTTGGGTAGCTTGATAAGGGATAATGGAAGAAGATAAGGGATGAGATAGAGGAAAATCCTAACAAGTGGAAGTAACAAAAGGAAACAGCACATGCTCATGTTGTAGTAGGCTCATCATCACATGTTGGGAGTGGTAGTTGAGCCTCTTCAAGAAAAACTTTCTAAGTCTTATGATTTGATAAGATTACTTAAATTCTAGATTTTGGATTCAATATGTCATTTTAATTTTTCTATTTATTTTTTCTAAAACCAATATTGTATGTACATGTTCTTGTAGCATGGCTTCACTGTTCATCCGATGGACCAAGTTGGGAGAAAGAGTATGGAGGGTGCCATGGGGTTATGCAACTTGTTGACAAGCTATGTTGCAAACATGCTTGCAATTTCTACTTCATTTTAGAGTTATTATGATCTATACTTGATTTCCTTGCAATATTTGAGAAATGAGAGATTGTGCAAGGATCTTGGGGTAGGGAGGGAGCATGGGGGGTCAGTCATGAAGATATGTGTATATCATGTGGGTTCAAAATAATGGATTTTCAAAATACTACTTTTATACATTTTTTACATACTTAAGGGTACCATATAAAGGGATTGTTTGTAGATTAAATAGAAAAGGGTTATGTTTTATTCATGAAAAACTCACAGATAAGGGTATCTATAAATAGGCCTTGAAAGCATGTGAAAAATAGGATATATGAATAGTGAATCCCCTAAGGCAAGGATGCGATCTCAAATTAAAGATTGCTTCTAGTATTAGGAGTTATGACTTTATGGAGACATCTTTTTGTGCCTTTTTTTACTTATCTCATTTGGACATACACTTTTATAGTTGTTACATAATGAGAACATCATTGTATTTTCTTATTGCTTTCATGTATCTTTTAATGTCTTCCTTGGGTTATGCATTTCAATATTATACCATAGTTATTCATTCTTAGGCTTTTATATAAAGTTTAATAGTATTCTACGTCTAATAGGATAGCAAATATAGATAGCAGAGATGTGGTCTCTTAGGAGGTTAGATTTGCCTTTTTTTTTCTTTGCATAAGTCAATATAAGCAGCAGTAACTTTTTCTACAACTGCCAGTATAAACATCAGTATATGAATTAGTAGATGAGCATGTAGTCACCAAAATTTTCATTGCTATATTCCATGAAATATGCATCTATCAACATTACCATCACTTACTTTGATGTGAAATGGTGCACATACTAATGCTTTTACAATCATTCTTAGTTCGTGGCCTTCATGATGTTTATTATGATAGTGAGGCTAACATTTGCATCAAGTTTTCACTTGTAGCTACATTGAAAAAATCTTTGATATATGTCTTATGTATTATACTTCTTGTTTGGCATACAAGCTCTTTACTAGAAGACAAAAAGATTATTCCAATCCTGATCTTGCAACAAGTTTGGCACATTCAAGAAAACATAATAAGGAAACAAGTGGAGATTTGACTGACACAATGGAGATTATGAAAGGTGGTGATGTGTTATCTAATTCATGATTCTAGATGTCTTGAAAGTCCCATCCATCCTCTCATACCACATGCTTCTATATTTGACCATATGCAGTTTGAGAAATGATATGTTCCTTCTTCAAATTACACTCTATAGAGAGGCCTACTACCTTACGAAGGCCTCGTTATTGTGTCACTTATATCTACAACCAGCCAAAAGATGCTAGTGATAGATGATATTTGTGCTAGGTAGGGATACCCATTGGTAGGATGTTGATAAGGAGTTAAAGCTTGACATAAGAGGGAAAAAAATTTATTATTTTCCTTTCAAATAGGATGTTTTATATCTTGAAATGGAACCAACACATGGTTGCTTAGATGGACCTTATCATGGAGAAGTTTCAAGATGTGAAATCATAGCATCTGATGGTTGTAAGTAGCATCATTGGTCCCACCAAACTTAGTGAGTTGACATTGCTTGCTAGCCTTTTTCACATGAACAAGTAAGTTTAAAACTCTTTACATAGTTTCATGATCATATTGCTCTAATACTTTTATCTTGAAGCTTAAATGAGCATGAAGCAATAGTTACAAACCTTAAGGATAAATTAGTCAATACAACCAATATACTTGTCAAAGATTACATTTTTGAAACTTACTCTTTAATAGCTTTTTATTGATATATTGGTTGCTAAGGTTTGGAAGTGGGATAACAAAGTTATAATAAAGTTTCCTTTTTGTTCATTTGCAAAAATTTTATTGTAGTTCCATTTTTTGAGGGAATCTTTTGGTCAAACTCCCTTACAAGGCCTATTTTGGACCCCAAGTTTCCCCTAATGTGTATGGTGGCTAAATTTGGAAAAAATGAGTTTGATTACTTGTTTAAAACTTCATGCATCAACAAGCTCTCAACCTAATCAATCTCATGCTAGCAAAGGACTGGAGGGAGATATCATTCTCAAAGTTTGATAGGATCGAGACAATAGTGATATTGACAAACTAGGCCCAATAGCCATCTCTTGGTTCTCCATTTTAAGAAAACACATGCTTGAGGATGCTTGACAGCTTGACAACCATGCAAAGCGCTCACAGAATGTCTAGCACAAGTTCTTTAGAATGCAAAATTTGACTAATTGATATTTTTTGAGTAATTTCAAATGAGGTTATATGTGTGTACTTTGAATATGCTATTTAATGTTTATTTGAGTATAGGTGATTATTTAGAAAGATATTACTACACATGATTGAGAGAAATGCATTGTAAAATTTAGAAGACAATGTGAAATTGACCACAATCATAGGGAATTCTATTGTGTTGATTATGGAACCCTCTACATATGATTTTTTCTCTTTTGACTCAGTGTGAACAGCTGCTACTGAGGAAGAGATCTAAAAAGGTAAGGTCTTTAAGCTTTAATAAATTTTATCCTTAAGCTTAAGCTTTTTAATTAAAAGCTTTAACTAATCGTTTGCCAGCGCGCAGGTCGAGAGGATGTTGTCATCAAATTTTACGCCGTCCAAGACGTGATGCCACCACGATTACTTGAATTGATGGGATTAAGATTTTTAATAAAGCTTATTAATCTTTTAAGCTCAAATTCACTTATCTCTCTTCTCTACTCTAAGAAATAAAAATGTCTTGATGAAGAAGCTTCCCCGGTGGTCCTCCGTCAGCAAAGACTGGTCCTTCGTGATCCAACAGCGCAACAGGTGGTTCTTCACTGCTAGGAACATGCTGGTATTGTCAATTTGTCACGAGACTGACTATAGAGCCCATTCATTCTAGGAGCTTCACCTTCGCATGAGATGGTAAGTGATTGAAAGCCCTTGATCTTAACTTTGCTATGATATCACTGGTGCGCAAATCGGATGTTTTATACGTACGTAGCGAGCGTCGGAAGGTCCTCAAGAACAAAGAACTCTACTTTAAGCTCAAAATTCAAGAGGATAGACTTGCAGGACACGAAGCAAAAAGACCAATTGGGTACAATCTCCCCCATGCCTTGTGTGAGCGCTTCACAAAGCATGTATTTATAAATTTATTCATCTCAAAGCTCAAAATAGCCCAATTTTTACAATTAGCATGCTTAAGCTTTTGTGTTTTCTTTTGTCCAAATAAAGAATAAAGCGGTTGGGCGGCCCAAGAGTCGGACAATGCCCAAATACAATGTCCAATAATGAATATTTAAACCGTGCGTCCATACGTATAAAAATAATAAATATATGCATGTCTAAATAAATATTAGCGCCACACCTTTAATGATAAGACACGCACCCATCAAAAATGATAATTTCTTCTAAGTAACTTGAATACACACTATCACCCAGCGCTTCCCAATGCCACCGCCACCTACTCTACACATCAATTGAAGCATTCACAATTGTTAGAAAATAATAAAATTAAATCAACAAAAGTGAATACCTAGCAGTCTTCAGCTACAAAATAAATAAATAGATTGGAACTCTGTCCTAACCTTAATTTCATTCAAGTGTGTACTCTAAACTCATAAATGTCCATTAATTTGAATATGTATTTTGCAGAATCACCCACTTGCACATTAAAGTAGCGTGACGTCCGAAAAGGACAGGTGTGCCCGTCAACTTTTTGCACAAGGAATCCACCTTGGATACGAGCCTCAGCAAATAAATATAGTTTTATGGAATACACCGTGGAATAAAAACTCACAAAATCCACCACAAAACCTCATGGAATCCACCGTGGAATAAAAACTCATAGAATCCACCATGGTCTCACCGAATCCACTGTGAAATATGCCCCATGGCATCAATCACTAGGTATCATGCCCATTCTTTTGAGCTTGACCATCATATCTTTTAAGTTGTTGCTTCTTTTGAATGGTGACATCTTTTGTGCCCAAATGTTTATCAATAACAACTCAAATTCCAATATGAGTTGACTTCCTTGCTTGCATTTTATGTCCATATATATGACGATTTTGCTTTGATGTTCTCTAGTTCTGTGGTAAGTACAAATAAGGTGGATGTACACTAGATCAAACATGGAGAATCTCCATTGTAGTTGGATTAGTTCAACTTGATGATCACTAATAGATGGGAGGTGTATGACATCTAGTTCTTCCAATAGGTTTGGTTGTCACCATGCTTCAAATATACATGAATGGTCCCTAGTTATATTTGTGGCCAAAATGAAGAAAAAGTCCAAAATGCTAGGGTTATGTTGGCAGACTAGTTATTATTAATACTATCCTTACACCTTTGATGCTTTTTATAGGGTCTCTATTTCCTTCTATGACAAGCAACTAAAGTAAGGTCAATGGGGCTCTTTAGAGAGTTTATTTGGTCATTTGTGGGGAAGCAAATGGTTCATATCATCTCTTGGGATCATCTTGCTTCACGCAAGTTTGAAGGAGGAGCTAGATTAGAGAGCTTTCAAAAAAAGACACAGAGGCTCTCTTAAAATCGATTCAAAAGGCTTGAAATTAGCCAATGTGGGCCATTGTTTTAAAACATTTGATAGAGCATATTGCTATCAAGAGGGGAATTGAATAGGCCTTTCGTGGAATGACATTTTTTATTGCAAGGGTATCAAAGTGCACATCCAATCCTTAGAGATAGCCTTGACATCAATTAAAGCTTGGAAATTTGTTATATATGAATGCAATGAGTGGAGACATTTAATAGTCACAAAGACTCTTCTTTGGCATAAGTGATCTGGTTGCAAAATGTGTTTCGTCCTATCAAGGTTGACCCAAAATGCTCTCTTGGTGTCTACTCCAAAGATATGCAAAAGTGGCATGATATTTTAGATCCTATGGAAGCTAAATTCTTAGATAGTTAAGCAATAATACCTATGTTTTACTTGAAAGAAGTTGAATGTGATTGGGCCACTACTGTAAAAAGTTGAAATATTATTGGTCATATTCTCTAATTGAAAGACAAAAGGGTTTTCTAAAGCAGTGGACCAATAATAAAGGCAAACCATTAGCTATTTAGAAGAAAAGCAAAACTTTGAAATCCAAGATAATAGATGGATCTTGTATATCAAGGAAAAGTGGGTTCGTTTAGAGCCTTTGGTTATGTTTAGAACATGGAAGATGCATCACAAGCTTAGATTGCTAACCCCATCTTATTGATTGAACGAGTTTTTGTGGAGAGTGGTTCACAAGAAATTTCCTACCAAAGAGCCATTTAAAGAGGTATCTCCATTATGTGTTTTTCAAAGGTAGAAAAATGAGGATTTGTGGCACATGCTCTAGGGTTGTAGGAAATCAAGGACCTTTTGGAAGGAAATCATGAGATGCATCAAGGAAGCTAGATTGCATAATGTTGTGAATTGGAAGTGGGTTTTTTTAGGAGACAAGGGTTCACTAAGTGATGAATTTAGGAAAAATTGGGGTATTATAAGAGCAAGTACAAAAAAGATTTGGGGTGTGAAAAATGTTAAGAATATGTATATACTTTTTTTTAATAATAGTGTTGTCCTCCTAAGTAGGACATGCAGAAGGTGAAAATAGCATAGGTTGGCCAAATTCATTGATCCCTTTGATCTTCAAATTAAGTAGGTTCCTTGTGGATCTATAACTAGCATTCCACACATGCTTTGATCACTTCTCGCGGCAACACTACATAGAGCTCCCACAAAGTAGTGAGTGAAGTTGCCGTGCTACCGTATGGCAACTTCGCTCAATAATCCATTTTTCCTCTTTTCCCTCTCCATTTCCAAGTTATTTCATTTCTTCCTCTCTCTCCCTCTTCTCATGCCCCATTCCCTCCCCCTCCGCTCCCCCCACAAATTCCCTTATGTCTAGATATTTTTCCCCTCCATCTCTCTTCGCCCCCCCCAGTTCTCTCTATAAATCTTATTTCTCTCTCCCTTCACCTTTTGTTTTACTCTATTCTCTCTCATCTCCTTATCTCTCTCTCTCTCTCTCTCTCTCTCTCTCTCTCTCTCTCTCTCTCTCTCTCTCTCTCTCTCTCTCTCTCTCTCTCTCTCTCTCTCTCTCTCTCTCTCTCTCTCTCTCCCCCCTCAAACTTAAGACTAAAAGCACCTTATAAAATTTGCAACATAGAATGCTAGAAAAACAAACAATCTCTTTAATGAATCTAGCTTATAAACGTTCACACTTAAAAGCATGAAAACACCCGCTTACTTTGCAAGATACTTGGAAATACCAATGTTATACTGAAAAATGGATCACAATTGAAATAAAGACCAAGCACTGCGGAAGCACTTTCTCTAAGCACAAATTGTTTTCATCTCCAAGCAAGGCATTCACATGTGAAGCAGAGTTTGATGCCATTATCATTGGCCTCTTTCTATAGATCATGCCACGAAGGGAAGGTATAAGACATCCAACTTCTTATTAGCAAGCTATGAAGGCCAAGTTTGAGACATCCTATCTTCTATATCCACTCACGCTCGGTTGTTTTTAAGTACCACATGAAAATGGATGATGCCTTCAAAAAAAGGCTCTGCTTTAGAGGTGCCTAAGAGGAAAAAACCTTTCTTTTCTTTGAGGAATCATTGGCAAAATCACCATCCTTGAACAAAACGTGCAAAGATGAGACTCCAAAATTTTCGTTGGCAATTGCCTAGGGATGCAATAGTCCTACCTCTCTTTGTAGCACCTGCATCCGAACAAAGTATGTGGAACAACTAATAAAGACCATATCATTCCCAAAATAATAATACTTGATCGAACACTTGTGAACCATTTAGTAGGTACCGATAACAAAACAACCCAAATCCTTGAATCCATACTTAAACCAACGCCTCGGAATATTATTAGTGTGAGAGCATTGAAACCTCTTCTCCTGGTCAGCCTTGTACATATGCACTCGAAAACATTGCGTGTATCCACAATGTACAACTTCGATAAATATTGGGAGCTTAATGTCTATGTTTACATCATCATGTAAATGCTCAAACAATTCTTGCAAGCATCCTTCGTATGATATTATCACTCGTTATCGCACGCAACGTGCACAGTAGCTCCTTTTGATAAACAAAAGCTTGGTAATAGCCCCACTCTAGGGTAGGCATCTACAAAAGCCAAATAAATACTAAAACACATCAAAAAATCCACTTCCAAAAGTTTACATGCTAACCAAACATGGCATGAAGAGCAATTCACACATATGCCAAACCAGTGACCCTACACGGTCAACAAAAGCAATGCACATCATTCCACCTTTCGAAGTACATCCTTGTACACAATGTTTCTGATCATGGCCCCCATCCTTGTCACCCAATAGGACTTTCACACCATGCGAAGATCTCACCCTTGAAAATGTAACATACAACTGACCATGGGTAAATATTGGGACTTTTAGATAAAGCCCAACAATGGATAGAGTCTGCCCTTGTGACTTGTTGATCATCATAGCAAATGTCAATCGGATGGGAAACTGCCTTCATTTCATAGTAGATGGTAGTTGCGGATAATTAGAAATAAAAGTAATCATAGGAATAAAAACTCATTTCCCACATTTGCCCCCGTTGTTATCTCAATATCTATTACCTTTCTATTCAAGGCCTTACAAATCAACTACGTACCGTTACACAAAACCCTTCCTAGATTTAGGTTCCTAACAAGAATAACATGTGCATTTACCTTTAGTAACAATAAATGAGGAGGAAATCCATCTGCCCAAGATCCAATGTGTTTAAGTACTCAACAGAGTACAAAAATGAGTCATTTGTCTCTGCAATCGAGTCTGCACTATAATACTACCTAACCTCCCTTGGCATCAACTACAATGCATGCTCATTTAAGTTGGCCACCTCCTAATTCTGCGACGCAAGTATAGCTCGCTCACTGAAATACAATGTATAGTTACCCACACTAGATACATCACTATAGACAATTTCGATCAAGGTTTTGATAGAGTGTCCATTTAGCACCATGCCACGTGGAATACACAACTTGTTATAGTTTTCGGTAATAGTCACCTCATTTGCTATCCCTTGAATCCAACAAATGAGCCCATTGCCCACCACATTACAGCCACTGACACCTACATATATAGCCTCAATACCCTCACATAGTGCCACAAATCAAAGTAACACAACGCAACATTAACAATATACTCGCATGTTTCCTTCACCACTATTGGCAAGACCTGCCTAAAATCCCCTCCAAACAAAATAGCATTTCTACTAAATGGCATATCACACCTCACAACATCTCTCAGAGTTCTATCAATTCCTTCAAAGGTATATCAATGGACCACAAGAGCCTCATCCCACAAAATAAGACTCGACTTTCTCAACAACTGAGCAAGGTCACTTTGAACAGGAATGTTACAAATGGACCAACAATTCAAGTCTACTAGGATTATAAACTGAGTGAGTTGTATGACCACCCCATAAGAGCATGGCAGCAATGCCGCATGATGCTGCAGTCAATGCTACATGACCACCATTTTGTACCTTCACAAGCAAGCACTTATACAGGAAAGTCTTTTTAGACCCACTAGAGCCATCCAAAAAGAACACTCCCCCAGCATTTGCATCAATAGCATCCATAATTACACCAAAGGAAATTCTTTGTCCATCATTTAACATTGCCTCCATAGATTCAAAGACCCTACACTGTTCAAATGTGTTGTATGCATACTCATCCTACAAGAGGGGGTTAACATGCAACTGAGAGTTTGGCTTATGAGATTCTAGCAACCCATCAAAATCAGATAAACTTTGCCCTATATGGCACAATAGGTCATGGAGATGCAACATAGCCATGTTAGATGCCTCATACCGCAAAACACTGGGAGAGGCATGCACATGTTGTAATTGCAATCTATGTAGGACCCTCTACCATTGGCACAAAAAATCTTTTCCATAATTGTCCAAGCTGAGCTGGCTCACAAAATATCGAAATTGCAACAAAACAAAGTACAAAGTTGAGCACCGGTCTACATGGAGGCAACTTCTTCCAAGCACATAGCATACTCATCATCACTCGCCAATATCCCCCTTGCAATGTAAAAGTATCATAGACCACATTGTCAACAGTACACAGATCTTCAAAAGAAGTACACCCTCACTGACACTTTGTTAAAAGCATTTGCAAATAGTAAAGCTCGCTACATGTAGGTGCCACAAAATACATTTGACCACATGTATTCCCATGCTTCCTCTTTATCCATATCTTATGTCGTGCATTCCAGACCCAGAACATAGGGAAGTCTTGATAGCAAGCAATTCTAGCCTTCAGATAGACGCGATTACACACAAACCATTCAATAAGAGTATTCTTATGGAGGTCTTCATTTTGCACAACATCTAATATTCTATCTGCATCTCGAAACACCACATAGTTCTCACCAGGCAAGTGCACCTGCAACCAATGTATGTCAGGCTTTTCATTATGCAATGAGTAATTATAGATCTGCCAACATGCCTCAGATGCAAAAACATATCATGCATCTAAATAACTCCGGATCTTATCCACCTCATGAATATTGCCACCATTTTGCATTGAATCAACGCTGGTAGAAAATTTGATAGTTGCATGATCATGTCCCTTGTACATTTACTTATATAAGTACTTAACAAATGCCATTGTTGAGCACACCTCCACACTAATGTGTGCATTATACTTCTTACTCAATAAAGGATTATATGGAGCAATCCACATATTACTAAGAATGTTACCATTTATGATCACCATGTTTCCATCATCTCACCTTTGATAGATGGGATAGCCGGAACTATCAACCATTGTCATGCCCACTAATTTTTGAGGATAACCTTTAGTACATTTACCCTTTTCCATGCAAGGACTCTTGGGGTTCAATTGTCTGCAAGGGCCATGGATGTTGCATTTTGAAATCATCTCAAATAAGGCTAGAAACTTAACTCTATTAGGCAACTCAGCACAAACCATTCTATCATAGTGACTTGCTTCACAAGGTTTGAAAGAGTGCTCTAACAAAGTATGAGAATGTGGTAGTCCCCTCTTTTGGAATTAAATCACAATAATGTAGCCTACATCATTTTCAAAGAGGCCTCTTCGCAACAACATGTGCATCAAATAAACATGTTTTTTGTGAAACATGCGAGCAATCAAATCAGGATGCTCATAAGTACTATGTCCAAGCAACAAAGCATTAGTTATCTCTAACCACTTTGGATTACATATCATTGTTAGAAAAAGGTCGGGTTTTCCCTTACATTGCACTATAGCCATGGCGCCCTAATACAATTGATACATGTACCTTGGCCCACCTATAAATGATGATGGCAAAACTATCCTCCTACCAAGAGAGGCACCAATAATACGCATTGGACCATTATCGTTTGTCCCCACTATATCTCCAAAGCCTTTATAGGCCTCAAATTGCAACAATGACCGATTCTAATGACACAAGCCAACCTGCATTGCTCTATACTATAATAAGTATCAACAATAAACTGTTGCAATAATCGACCACTACGCAATATGCACACCTCAGTATCTTCATGCACCTGGAGTTGAAGCATTTGGGTAACACAATTTTTATTGGACAATTCATATATGTTAATAGGAACATTGACATTGCTATAGGAAACCTTTACACACCAACCATCATCACCCATTGAAAAAATGACAACATATAGCATTGGCATATATACTTTATGCAAGTTTGAAATAGCAATGCATCGACCACCTTGAGTGTAAACATGAATATCCCTACGATCAAGAGCATTCTCATCACCTTGCCCCGACATGACAATAGCAACCTTAGTTGCCACAAGAGCCGAGTACTGTTTGCTGGTTCTTTGAACACCAAAAATACTCATTCTTAACTATCATACGAGATTATTTTGCAATTGCACACCCACAGACTTAAAAGCTTGTGCATACATCATAGATTGCAACTCCCCAAGCAAATCTGGTAACAAATCATGCATGACCCCCAATCGATTAAGCAACCTGTGCTCAGTATCATAAACATAGAGCTGTGCAAATCTTGGCCTTTCTAGATATTGCATATCAAGAAGATGAGGACCTATATGGTGATAGATAAAGCCATGCACTCTAAAGGTGTAGCCATTCTCGACAATAGGCAACTCATCAACATTAGCCCCGAGGAATACAAATGCAATAGCACTATTGCATGCTCATATGTTATTCCTAAATATCCTACTCTAAGGGTGCATACCATGCAACAAATCGTGCAATAGCTATGGTGCGCATTGCAATGGTGGCAACATTACTTTTCCATTCCAACAATTGTACTTTCCAAATAAAATCAACCCTTGAACCCGAGTCTTGCACCTCCACAATTTAGCTCAACATCTCTCACATATTTCAAAAAGACTCCTCGTGGAATGCGCATCTAGCTCTTGAAACAACAACACCGCTGTTGCTAGATGAACATCAATTGTAGGAAAAGTATGCAAAATGGAGCACAACCAACCATTTTGGGAATCAAAATTTGCAATGCTATAAACACATGACTCATTAACCATGGAACTTTCCATGTTGCAGCAATTCCTAATATCACAACCATTGACTAATATCAAAATGTTAGACACAACACGATCAACACGTCATTCGACCAAATCATTATTCCCATAAACCACCTCATTATGATTGCCTCCATCTTGGTGGCTAAGCATTGAAACATTATTAACTTGCAACTCAATAATCATATGATTTTCCACACTCCCACGCTTTTGGCTGTTGCAACCACCTACTGACACCAGAACATTAGTCAAATCCACACCAACCTGTCATTGAGCTAGCCCACTATCACCACTTGCATTCTCAACATGAAAAGGCATACCAATCGCATTATCTTCCACACCCATGTAATATCAAACAGTGCAACCAACCAGTGATGGTAAAGCATCTACTAAAATCCACACAAACAAACTATCATTGGATAAGTTTACGATCACCATCTAAAATCTTTCAATGAAAAGGCAGGTTCTCAATACCCCTACGAATGGACTTGTCATGCTCTAAATCCCCTTTTTGAGCCTTGAGCCTGGCAACCCAAAGTCATTCACACCTACTGGAGATATGCACACCCCTACAAACACACAACTCATGGTCTCTCCTCGATGATGCGAACACCCCATGTTGATTGGATGCCCACATAATCTATTATCAACACACTTTATCAAAGGCATGGCTCAATACATACATACATACATACATACACTTTGAATGCACCATTAATATTTAAATATTTAAGTATTAAACACGAAATATTAAACGTAAATATACCAACCATCACTAGATTATCAAAACTGCTCCATGTAAACCTCGAGAAAGGGACATTACATTGTACATACTCAATAATGTTCACCTAGATATTCCTTCTTACATCAAAAGCATTACATGCCTTAGCACATTCCATGTAGCCTTACAAAAAAGAAGCATATATTATCACAAAAAAAAACCCTTTGCCTAAGCACTTTAAAATGTGCAAGATAGTATAAGCTTATAAGTTTCTTCCCAAGCAAGTCTCGCACATCGTAGCACATCCCACACAAGCTTCATTTTAAAAAAAACACACATCTTATCACAAAAAAATGCTCACTCGAGCACTTTGAAACATGTGAGATAGTATAAGTTCCCCCCTAAGTAGGTCTCCCTCCCTAGTTGTGACCACCCATTTGATGACTTAATTGTTGCAACAAGGCATTCAACCTACTAACGTTCATTTGAAACTGCAAGAACGACCACTGACAACCCCTTTGGCAAGCTCATGGCCATCCTTGGGCCCCCAAAACGATTCCCATATATCATTCACCTGTAGATTCATTAACTTGATTGTCTCAAAAATAACCATCGAGAGTGTCCTTACATCACTACCCAAATCAGTTGACACTTGGTGAAGAACACTCTAGGTGTGCTTTGTTCCATACATAACACCATGTAAACATTTAGCTTGTTCATGCAACTTTGCTGAGTACATGGCAAGTGCATGATCCACACATGCACATAGACCCGTCTGCTTTTCCATCAACTCATTCATATTTGTCTCAAGATTTTTGAAGTCCAAAGAACTTGGAGTACTCCTCGTGTTTCTTCGAATCCTTGCAGTTCTTGCATACTTAACAACATGTGTTCCTTGTCTCCTTTCAATCTCTTTCATCTTTCGCACATTCAGTCTATTAGAGCCCATGTTTTGGCTACAACAAAACATACAAATGATTATATCCAAAAATATACATATCACCTGTATGCAAGCACAATCAAAACAACTACCTTCCATACCCATGAGAATAGCTCCAAGCTGGCAAGCGTCGAAGAGGCGATATTGTGGCTGCTTTGTATAACTCTATCAAATCCACTGTATTCAATGGAGTTTAAAGCACTATGTCTAGAACATCTCCCATGGCTTTGGCTTGTTTCATGACCACACCAAACCTTCAAGAAAATGTAAGAGTCACACAAGAAACAAATCTCAAAGCTATTCGAGACATAAGTGACAAACATACTCGCAATTGCAAACCATATATGCGTGAACAAATGCATATATGGCTAGCCAAGCATTGCCCAAAGGCCTTACCAATGGATGTACATTCATCAACACTTGTACAAATATACATTATTGACGAAAAAGAACGTGCCCTAGATGGAAAGGTGTCAAAGTCTCAAAACTGCAAGAAGGTTACGAGACTATTTATTGCCACACAAGCCCCAAGATACATTGGTTAAAAGAAACAACAGAGCATGAACACACGAAGGAACTTCAAGGCCAAGTCACAACATCAACAATTGAGAGCGAGACAATGGGAAGAATGCACTATCAAAATGGCCTAAAATAGTATTATAAATCACGAGTTAAATAATGTGCTTCAAAAAGGAGATTTTCGAATCTCCATTGCATGAGCGACATGGCTATGAGCCTGCACGGTGACTCACTTGCATTAGCATTGCTGAAAATTTGCACATCAAGAGCAATGTTCTCCGGCGCAACATCTGGGCAATCAACTCATATACTCCATCCTCTATACGACTCACACTAAGTAGAATATATCATAAGCCCATGGGTGTATCATTACCCACCTCCAAAACACCTAGAGACTTGCTCAAATTCAATTGTAAATCTTGACCCCACTTTTCAATTGTGACATCACTCTTCCACACAAAAACATGCTACAAAGTCTTGTTTGTGTTCTAACACCTTTAAGCTTCAAGTATTTTATCTATCTAAACCAAGTAATGGGAGTACTTTAGTTAAATTGCATCCACCATGTTTTATTTAAGGAAACCATTTATTACCACATAAGCCCCAATGTACATTGGTTAAAAGAAACAACGAAGCATAAATACACAAAGGAACTTCAAAGCCAAGTCACAACATCAGCAATCAAGAGCAAGACAAAGTGAAAAATGCACTATCAAAATGGCATAATAGCAATATTAACATTGCCGAAAATTTATCAAGATAAACCTTCAAAGAAGTAAGTTGCATATCAAGAGCAATGTTCTCTGATGCAACCAAGCTCTTGTTCTTGTGGGCAAATTAACTCACACACTCCATCGTCTATACGACTTGCACTACTAACAATGTCCTTCAGCTTCTTCTGACCATCTGAAGATCCAGCACACATCCGCCAAATTTTCTCTATGTGTTCATAAATGTCACCTATATAACCCAATCTCTTCTAACTCCCCTTGTATTGTTACTCCATCAGTAAAGTTCCCTTCATACTTCTCTTCAAATATTCTCTCGATCCTTAGCACACGATCACCAATGTTCTCACTAAGAGAAATTGAAGTTTTTTTGCGTCAAGATAAGGTCTTCACTTGCTTTTCAATCCCATCCAAGTGATGAAAGATTCTCAAGAAACCACCAAAACTCTCGTGACCGCATGACGAATTGCCTTCTTTCTTGTGACCGCTTTCATTTTGCATACAACATTTTGTACACACACATTCTTGTTTCCTGTTGATGCAAAAGCCTCTATACTAGACAAAATGCCAATGTTAACCTTGAGAGATATATAAATCATTCTCTTTGCCTGACTAACTAACTAACTTACTAACCAACTCACCAAGTACGTAAAGTAACCAACATAGTCAACCTACTCTCCCTCCCTCCCTCCCTCCTTCTCTCCTTGCTTAACCAACTAACTACTTAACATAACTAACCTACTTCTCTCTCTCACCTCCTCCTTTCTCTCTCTTACTACCCAACTAACCAACCCATAAAATGAGAGAGAGAGAGAGAGAGAGAGAGAGAAGAGGAATAAGACAAAGAGGAAGAAAGAGGGGAGAGAAGAGGAAGAAGGAGAAGAGAGAGAAGAAGAAGAATGAGAGTGTGTGCATGTATGTGTGTGAGACAGAGTGAAAGGAATGAGAGAGAGAGAGAGAGAGAGAGTAGGGGGAGAAAGAGAGAAAAGAAGAGACAACCTACTATTATCATATCTCTATCTCTGTGTAACAACGTAACCAACTAGCCTACTAACTAACATATACATAGACTAACCTACTAACCAACATAAACACAAGCTAACATCCTAAACTCACAATAAAGAATGGACACAAACATATTTATTATGCTTTGACAATGGTACTCTCTAAAGAAAGTAATCTAATATACAAAGAAGCATTAAGAGAAAAGAAATGTAACATATTGCCCAATCATTCAATACTTAATAGATTGCCCAATCCTAAACCTTCAATCCAAATAATGAGGCTCACAAACAAACATTTAGCTGTGGAATGCAACATTTTGTAATAGAAATTAGTACTAACCTAACCACCCAGCTAACCTACTCCTCTCTCTCACCTCCTCCTTTCTCTATGTCTCCCTCCACCTCTCTCTCTCTCTCTCTCTCTCTCTCTCTCTCTCTCTCTCTCTCTCTCTCTCTCTCTCTCTCTCTCTCTCTACCCAACTAACCAACCCATAAAATTTGTAAGAGAGAGAGAGAGAGAGAGAGAGAGAGATGAAGAAGAAGAGAGAGAGAGAAGAAAAAGAAGAAGAAGAAGACAAAGAGAGGAGAGAGAAGAGGAAGGAGAAGAGAGAGATAGAGGGAAGAAGAAGAATGAGAGAGAGAGGGGGGAGAAAGGAGGAGAGAGAGAACAAGAATGAGAGAGAGTGAGGAGAGAGAGAGGTGAGAGAAGAGGAAGGAGAAGGAGAAGAGAGATATACAGAGGGAAGAAGAAGAAGAATGAGAGAGGGAGAAAGGAGGAGAGAGAGAAGAAGAATGAGAGAGAGAGAAGCCCGAACCTACTAATAGCTAACCAACCAACTAATATCATGTGTGTGTGTGTGTGTGTGTGCGTGCGCGTGTATATAACCACCCAATTAACTAACCTACTAACATAAACACAATCTAACACTACAAGATATAGGCCTTATACCCATGTTAAAAGCGACAAAAATATAAATAATAAAATTTTTCCCCGTCGTCACAAAAAGTGTCGTTATTGGCGACGCCATAGAACAGTCGGTATTAGCGTCGTTATTTGCGTCACTGATACCGACGCAAATAGCGATGCTGATAATGATGCTTTACAACGCTAATAAGGATGCAAATAACGACACGTGCATGTAAATTTGCGATGCTAATAGCGACGGTAATAGGGGGGAAAATTTGTGGCAGGCCAGATATCACTGTGTGCTTTATTTGGGCCATACAAAATAGTTTCTGCACTGTGTACAATGCTCGTGTAAACAAAAACAAAGTGTACTTAAATCATAACACTGATACATGAAATAAATGCATGATCGCATAATGAAAGCGACTGGTACAATCATGACAAGATATCACTACTACATAGAAAATGTCTACACAAATCAAGCAACCAAAAAAGAAGGGTGTGTGAGCTCCAGGGATCCAAGGGTGAGCTACATATCCTCGCCATCCGAAAGCTCATCCCACCACAAAGGAGCATCGAACAGACTCTGCAAAAAAAGAAACAACTACACATCAGTCCACCATACAATAATGCATTCTAATTAAACATAGTAACTACGAACAAAAAATATGAGTGACTTACAGGGCCGCCGTGTCTATACAATCAGTCAATCAATGCAGTGAGACCGTGCCTCTCTGCATATCGAGTCTCAAGGTCAGTCGGATCGCGATTTGTAATGGAGTGCTACAAAGAAAACAAAATATTAACGGTTAGAAACATGATTGTCAATACAAATGATATTGCAAAAAAATAAGCAAGCAAAACAAAAGAAAAACTTACAAAGTCCTCCAGATATGTCCTGTGGCCGCCACTCCCAAGATGATGGACCACTCCAGCCTCTGGTCGTGCCCTTGCCGCCTCGCGCTGCTAACTCCAACATCCTGGAGAATCTCTAGCCTCCTCCCTCAATCGGTGCCAGTCGTCCGCATCTAGCCACTCGGGCTTTGCAGCCCCACTCTTGAGTGCCTTGCTGATCGTCTGTGTGACATATATGCACGCATGCAGTCCATCATCCAGCCCGTAGAAAATCTATCTACTGTGGCTGGAATCGGAAACTCCTCATGCAAGGATGCTACTATGTAGTCCTTGCTCCCCTCCAGTATGTTTTTCCAATGATCTAAGACGTTGTGTCGAAAAACTTGTTGGCACAACTCTCTCATGCGAGCCATCACCCTCCTCCCCTCATCATTCATGATGATTGCTCCTGACCTACCATCGACAAGATAGGCATATCCCTCTGGGGTATGCCTAAGATGGGTCCTCTCCCACCTGCATTCACGCTCCTAGGCATATCTAGGAGACCCCTGTACATTCGGTATACGCCGAAGTAACTGAGTAGATCTCCCCACAGGTGTGACAAATCCTGGAGGTGATGCAACTCCAGCAAAACGATGAGACGGAGACACCACGTCCGTGCCTCCACAGCAACCACTTGAGCCACGCTCCCTAGAACCGCCATGAGAGCGAGGAGTCGTACCTGTATCCCATGTTGACTGCGGGCTCACTGCCTCCATATCTCTACAGCATCCCCCTGACCCTGAAGCACTCCCTCCCTCTGGCCCAAGTCTGGAGCATCGACCTTGTCTGCTCGAAGCTGAAGCATCTGATCGCGTCAAAGTAGATCTAGTAGAGTGGCCTGACGATGTCCCAGACAGCTCCTAGTCTGCCATGTCTCTAAATCTCGCCATCTGATCTGGAGACATGCGCATGAAGATATCTTGCAACTCCTCATCGCTCATCCCTCGACTCATCTTAAAAAGGTCACTTGCACAGACAAAAAATGATGTTAGCATAATCAATTTAAATCATACAAACCACGATAATATAAATCCTAAAAAAGTAATCTCACTTAAAATGCATATCTTATGTATCCTTATAAGTGATTAGTCAACGAATTGAGTAAGTGGATGCTCCAAGTATGAAGTATCCTATGGTCCCATGTCAATCTCCTGACACAACTCCACATATACTAGAAGGTCGATAGACATGTCATCACAAAAGGATGAGTCCACCTCGTTCTCAAAGAATTCTTGGACTCCTATATTTCCATCATTGTTAGACGATGTTGGCTCCTCTATATGCTCCAAGCTTTCGGTGGCCTCCACCCCTTGCAATATTGACCCCTCTATTCGCATATTGTCCTCATCTATGCTCGGAACATCGCTTTGATCATATACTCTCACACTTCGGGGAGCTGAAGGTATAACATACCACCATCGAGGTTGTCGAGGGTTTGGATAGAAGATTACATGTTCACAAACATACAAGAGAGATTAAACTATTGTGGCATGTACTATGTCGTAATATAATTAACAAACAAATGAGTTCATGCACCTGTTCACAATGGACCGGCAACACAAAGGTGTCACGCAAATCCATTCATTTTTTTTGGAATCTATTTCGAGAAATCCAAATGGACCTCGTCAAACTGTTGCTCTAACTCCTTCAAGTACCACTTTGCAAGTTCCCAAAATACTCTATCTCATCTATAACCGTGTTTGGATCCATTGCTCGTCGTCGGCTCTTCTACTTGAATCTTGCCATGATACCACAGTCCATTGTAGAGCGCATTTTGTCAATACGCTCCACGCGAAAATGCCGTCCGCGCGACCATGCTGCACTATATATTTTGTACTATACATTGAAACACTCAAATTAGTTATCCCATATAAAATATAGATACGACAAATCCTAAATATGCCATCAGCTTTGGACTACATCCCCTCCAGAATTCCCACTCCTCCATTGAGACCTCCGCCCCTTCGCGAGACACTGCGGTCAAAGCTCCATGCAACCATCGCATTGACATGAACCGTGGCATCTCCTCCATGCCCTCAGGATATCGAATCGGTCGATGGTGCATACTATGTCGAAATTCAGATCGCAATTCCTCTCGATCTTGCCTAGCGATCTGGTACCTGGCGAGCCATATCTCCATAAAGGCAAGGTACAACATACAAAAGTGATTCACCTTCTCCTCCATTGCAGTATCCATTCTTTTTTCTACCCCATTTCCAACCACCACATCTTCAATCAATCTATCATCGTCCTTCAGCGCGACCATAGCATTTTGTTGTCTAGATCCACCATTGGTAGCCATTGTGAAATATGCACTAACGCCTCAGACACCAACCAACCTTCAGCCATGCTACCTTCTGGCCGAGCTCGTTGTCGCACAAAGCCTTTCAGGGTTTTCATGAAGCGCTCCAAGAAGAACATCCATCGCGTATGGACAGGTCCAACAATCTCCACTTCATCTACAAGATGCACAAGAAGGTGGATTTGTATTGTGAGCATGCTAGTAGGCATGTATTTCTCAAAGAGACAGACCATCTCCATTGCTCCCCGCCTCACATATTCAATAGAGGACGTCTTAATCTCCTTCTGTGAGATCCATTGCACCAAAGTTGACAACCTACAAATGGCCCCACGTATTTCTGGAGTAAGGCATCCTGCGATCGCGATCGGTAGCACAAACTGCCACAAATGAAAAAGCATTATGAACAATGGCTAAACTTCAAATAGCAAAATGTGCATGCCAATTACAATCCATTCGTAGTATAAACCTGATATATCTTATGCCAGTCATGGGATTTTAGCCCTGATAATTGATCGTCTTTAGAAAATGCAGACCTGAGAGAACGCATCATACCCGTCGGAGTGCGGATAGACTTAACTACTTGCTTCACAATGCGCTCTTCTTTAGTGGACAAAACCCAAGGAGCACAAGGTAGCTGCATGCGACCATCAACACTCGACTGCGGCCAAAACGCCTCCATCTTGCCTACCTCCTTTAAATCCATTTGTGCCCCTATAATGTCTCTCTTTCCTGTGATGTGGTCCCATAGCAAGCTGCCCACATTCTTGAAAATATGCATGGGATCCAACAAAAGTGGTTGATCTGTAAGTGGGTCCAATATTGCAACTCCTAGAAAACTGAGAACCGTCGCATTCTGTTTGGATGTGACTCCGCGTGGACCATTTTCAGCTCGTACCAGCTTGCAACATTCATACGTGTTGGAGGTCATCCAAGAAAACCTTCCCTGAGTTCATGACCCTCTGGCAAGAAAGCGGCGTGTCCTTGATATACCATCTTTTTCATGGTTCTGACCTTTGGGAGTCTAATTGTGGCCCGCACAATGGACATGCATGATAACCTGAGGTAACCAGATATGTTCCAACACCTCTATCCAATGAATACAAACTTGAACGAGATAAAATATAGATATTACCAACAAGAACGGAAGGCTATTTACCTGAGCACTCTCCGAATCGCAAAAATTCATGCATCATCCACATGAGAATGGCTCGAATATTGGTAGACCGTCGACATCGCGCTTGCTCATATCTTGCACAGTGACCCCCTCCTCCCACAAAATCTTAAGCTCATCAACTAATGGATAA
The DNA here is from genome assembly GCF_053477565.2 of Lygodium microphyllum. NCBI lineage: Eukaryota > Viridiplantae > Streptophyta > Polypodiopsida > Schizaeales > Lygodiaceae > Lygodium > Lygodium microphyllum. The sequence goes on along the minus strand of NC_141143.1, from coordinate 33,547,613 downwards.
AGATACACGTCCATATTTTTGACTTTGTAGCGGCCGAGGACGAGTAAGCTAAGGATGAGATGTCCTTTCTTTGTAGAAAGCCATGGAGGGATATTGTAGTTGACAAGGACTATAGGTCACACATTGTAAGAAGTTGAGCACAGACCGAATGGATTCATGTCATCCATTGCAAGACCGAGCAGAGGATTCCTTGGCTCTCGGGCAAAGCTTGGGAAGGTAGAGTCAATGTGGCTCCATGCGCGTGAATCCTCTGATATTCGTTGAACTCCATTTGTGGACCTATTCTGCACATGCCACGTTGTCAAGTTTGCCATGCCAAACGTACGAAACATGTGGTTTATGCGGGGGATAAGCAGAAAGTGTTAATAACTTTTTGAGGGATGGCTTGCCCTTGTAAGTCTTGTCGATACCTGTGAGCACCACACTTTGGATATGTCTCCATAGTCTCGTATTCTCCTCGAAACAGTATGTAATTGTTGATACATGCATGGATGTTGTTGTAGTCCATGCCAAGCTTTCGTAAAACATATCGTGCATCATCACGAGACTCAGGCATGGTATTTGTAATGAAAGGTGAGAAGGATCAAAGCTTGCATGCGAGCTATGGCGGGAGAGCAAGAGCAAGAAAGAGAGAGACAAGAAATGGGAACTCCAACAGTCACATTGTGTGACCGAGCCTTCCTTTATTTACTAGTCACTAAAATGAATGTAAAGAATAAAGTGACGTGACGGGCGCCCGCCACCTACAGTGTGCAGTGGCGGGTACTGTCAATGTAGTAATACACAGGGCGGCACGGCGGAGGCGCCGGGCCTTCCTTTATTTACTAGTCACTAAAATGAATGTAAAGAATAAAGTGACGTGACGGGCACCCGCCACCTGCAGTGTGCAGTGGCGGGTACTGTCAATGTAGTAATACACGGGGCGGCACGGCGGAGGCGCCTTTACCCCAACAACCTCCCACTTAAAGGCGAATCTGCCTAAGTGAGAGAGAAAAGAAAAGAAAAAGACAGTACAACTGTACATAGGTACAAGGAATGAGGAAAGGCAACATCTCATCCAACGCCCATCAATCTCCTGAGGAAGGCAAAGTGCTCAGTAGTGAGGCTTTTCGTGAGCAGATCTGCAGGATTCTCGTCAGTGGAGATCTTGACAAGGTCAACAAACTTGTCCTCCACGACACCACGTATGAAGTGATACCTCACCTCAATGTGTTTCGTCTTCGCATGGAAGACCGGATTCTTAGCCAACTGAATGGCACTCATAGAATCCGAATGCAGTGTAGGTATAGCATCAATCCCAAGGTCAGCAACTAGATGGCCTAGCCATATGGCCTCCTTGCAAGCCTCAGTGGCTGCAACATACTCGGCCTCAATGGTAGACAAAGCCATACACTTTTGAACCCTGGACATCCAAGAGACAGCACCTCCAGCATAGGTGAATACATAGCTAGAAGTGGACTTTCTACTATCTGCATGTCCTACATAATTGGAGTCAGTGTACCCCACGACCCCTGTATCCTGGCTACCATAGCAGATACACATATCTGTTGTGCCCTTTAGGTACCTCATGATACCCTTCACGGCATCCCAATGTTTCTTGCCAGGTGTAGCCATATAGCGTGCCACAACACCAACTGCAAAGGCAATATCTGGATGAGTGGCTATCATGGCATACATCAAACTGCCCATGGCTGAAGCATAAGGGATCTGGGCCATCTCGGCCCTCTGCTCATCTGTCTGCGGACAATCGGCCTGTGATACCTTCACATAAGAAGGCAATGGACAGCCAATAGGCTTTACGTCCTGCATGCGGAAGTGCTCAAGGACTTTATGAATATACTCCCTCTGTGACAAGTAGAGGAGTCCCTGATGCCTGTCGCGTCTAATGCACATACCAAGTATGTGAGAGGCATGTCCCAAATCCTTCATCTCAAAGCTCTTCTTCAGCTGAGATTTAAGAGCATCTAGCTCATCATGAGCTTTCCCTGCTATCAGCATATCATCCACATAGAGTACCAAAATAAGCAATGAATCATCATGGGCTTTCTTCTGTAAAGACACGGATCCATAGCACTCCTGCTATAGCCCTGTGACTGCATAAAGACATCAAACTTATGATACCATTCCCTGGGTGCCTGCTTCAAGCCATAAAGAATTTTTTTCAACTTGCACACTAAGTGCTCCCTGCCAGGTTCTGCAAAGCCCTTAGGCTGCTCCATATAGATCTCATCATGCAAGTCCCCATATAAGAAAGTCGTCTTGACATCCATCTGATATAGATCTAAGTCAAGCTGAGCAATCAAAGCCAAGACCAAGCGCAGGGTGGTCATCTTAACCACAAGAGAAAAGAACTCATCAAAGTCTACACCACGCTCCTACTTAAAATCCTTTGCTACCAATCTAGCCTTGTATGCCGGCTTGGGGTGTCCAGGGGTACTTTTCAGCTTGTACACCCACTTGCATGGTAAAGCCTTATTGCACTTAGGCAAGGCAACCAAATCCCAAGTCTCATTTTTATGTAAGGAGTCGATAACAGACTGCATAGCCCTCTCCCAGGAGTGACTGTCACCCTGCGCATAGCCTCATCATAAGTGAAAGGTTCTCCTGCATCTGTAACCAAAACATAATGCATAGAGGGCTGAAATCTATCAGGTGGATGTCTGTCTCTAGCAGACCGTCTCACTGCAGGCTCTGCTGCCTGTCCAACACCCTGACCATAAGCATCTGCTGCAGCTGTAGGCTGTCCAACTGGGCTCCTCCTGAAAGATCACTCTACGAATCTCAACCACCTTCTCAGGCTGCCTGTGCATCTTGTCTTCATGGAAGACTACATCATGGCTGCGTACTATTTTTCGCGCCTGCAAATCCCATAGGCGATAGCCCATCTCTCCTGAATCACCATAACCAAGAAAGATGCATTTAATGCTCTTTGGATCCAACTTACTCCTCTTGTCCTTGGGCACATGGCAGAATGCCTCACATCCAAAGACACGGAGATGCGCATAAGAGGGTGGCTTACCAACCCAAACTTCCTCTGCAACCTAGAAATCCAATCCACTAGAAGGCGATTGGTTTATGACATGCACTGCCGCACTAACTGCCTTAGCCCAAAAGCTCTGTGGTAGGCATGCATGGCTAAGCATAGAGCGGACACTCCTAAATAGTCTTGTTCATGCGCTCAGCCAAACCATTCTGGGCGGGGGTGTAAGGGGCGTTCAACTGACACTTAATACCCTTGTCATCACAAAACTGCTCAAAAGCACGTGAGACATATTCTCCACCATTGTCAGTCCTAAGGCATTTCAACCTATACCCAGTCTGGTTCTCAACAAGAGCAAGCCAATGCTGAAAGACTACCAAGACATCGGACTTTTGCTTTATGGGATAAGCCTACACTTTCCTAGAAAAATCATCAATGAAGGTAACAAAGTACTTCGCGCCACCCATAGACATACATGGCATGGGCCCACAAATATCCGAATGCACCAAAGCCAAGGGCTCATTCATGCATGGCCTACCCGATTTCTTATGCGTGGACCTATTCTGCTTACCATAAAGACAATGATCACACGAGTCAAAACATGCATAGTCCAAAGGCGGAAGATACTGCAAACCAGATAACATTTTCATTCCCTTCAAAGACATATGCCCCAAACGGGCATGCCAAAGTGATACATGTGGCATAGAACCCACTGCCAAAACATGGTCTACAGAAGACCTAGATACAAGAAGAGGATAGAGGCTGCCAGCCTTGGCACCTCTAGCAAGCACAAGTCTACCTCTGGTAATCTTCTAGGCAGAATCCCCAAAACAGACATGAAACCCTGCATCATCCAACTGTCCTGCAAACATAAGACTACGAGTAAGCGCAGGTACATGACATACATCCCTGAGCAAAAAGGAACTGCCAGTGGAAAACTGCAATTGAATATCTCCACAGCCCACAATATCAAGAGACCTATCATCTCCAAGTTTGACTGATCCAGATATAGTACGGTAAGAGTGAAACCACTCACGGTAAGGCGTCACATGGAACGACGCACTTGAATCCAATAACCAGTACTGTGCATACATACTAGGTGTCTCAGTCAAGAGTGAGGCATCAGAAGAACTAGCTACAAGTATGAACTCATCACCACCATCGGAATCCTCGGTCTGCGTTACATTAATTTTCTCAATCTTGACGCTGGACTTCGCAGGTACTATGCTGTGATCAGAGGACTTCTCCTGCACTTTCTCTTTCCCCTTATCCTTGTGCTTCTCATTGCGCAACTCATGACACTGTGGTCTGATATGGCCCTTTTTCCCACAATGATGACAAGTGACATTAGTGTTGCGCCCACGCGACTTTCCATGAGATTTAGACCGACCCTTATGAGAGTCACGACCACGGCCATTCCCACGTTCATTCCTGTCATTCCTGCCTCTAACTGTCAAAGCATGTGAAACACGAGAGGCATCCAAGTTTTTGCGATTAACCTCTTCCTGCAGAAGAGCACTCTCAACATCATTCAATTTCAGAGTAGCACTAGAGGCACATAGGGCAGTGCGGAATACATCCCATGGCTCATTTAGAGTCCCAAGCAAGAAAAGAGGAGTTACTTCCTCTCCAAAGGTGATATCCTACGAAGTCAGGTTCTTCAGTATAGCATGGAACTGGCTCAAGTGAGCAAACATAGTCGCATTATCCTTCATGCGCAGATCCATAAGCTGCTTCAACCAGTACATCTAACTCGTCGGACTTTTCTTATCATAAAGATTCTTGATCTTATTTCATAGATCCCATGCACTCTGTGCTTCCTCAAATACATTATAATATACATGTTCAGTGAGAGACAATACAATCGTGGACTTGCATAGCTCATCAAGTTCAAGCTAGTCGTCATTGTTCATAGTTTCAGGTTGCTCCTTGCTCAACCGAAGTGGCTTAATCTGAGATTTCTGCACCAAGACCTGCCAAATTTGACTCTTCCAATAAGAGTAGTTGGTACATCCAACTTTGTGATGTTAAATATGGCATTATCAGTCGAAGAGCACACCAAATGCAGGCTGAAAATGCACAGACACTCTAAAATTGCTTACTGTTTTACTACAGAAAGTGCCCAAAATCCACTAAAATGAGCTCCAAATTGCAAGAAAAGTGTGCCAAAAGATGCTGCCCACTTAGTCTAGGTGTGATACACCAAATTAGGATATTTCAGCATTAGAAATACTGCTCAATCCACCAATAAATGCTTGCTGTAATAAATTTCAGAATTGCAATAATGAGAGCAAACTATCCCAAAACTGGATCTAATGTCAACTAAACAATGCTAGGTCCAAAGCTAGCATAAAAAGGACAAAGCAAAGCCAAATGACAGTGAAAATACATGAGCATAACACCGAGAGATGTCAAATAGCATCTGCCAGTAAGAGGCACACCCCCAGACAATCTAGGCAAAATGTACCTGCAACTGTCAAAACCTGACACAAATAGGTGTCTGCTCAAAAGAAAGCGGATCCAAAATTGAGACTCGGCTCATAAGCATCTTGTGAACCAAGACATATACTCAATGCAACATCCAATTGTCGGAGTATAATCCCAATGTCTCAATACATATGTAACTACTCAATGACATAGACTGCTCCAATAGCATGTAATCTTTGGTCAAGGTCAAGTAAGCATGCAATATGCTCCCACTAGCACAAAAGGCATACAAACGAGCTCAAGGGCTCAAGCAACCCAAGACAAAGTGCCAGTGACAAGTGACCAAGTCAATGCGTCATACGCATCCCAAGAGCATACATGAAGCAACTGATGGAAGCAACCAACGAGCAATACATAATTCCAAAATAAGATCTCTGTCAACTCAATGACATCCAATAACAACCAAGTAAATGATCAAATTGAGTCGGAAATGTTGAGATATCGAGCTCCACTCGTGATATGCCAGGGTGACCGTTATGATTTATGTCACTGACTTGTCAGTTCACAGATGCGGTTGGTACACCGCCCATGAATAATAGCTAGATGACAGCTATCCTTATCTACTCTAGTTCGTGGCTCAGTTAATATGCCACATTAGTTAGTTGAGTTTGGTTTGAGACCCATATATAGGGTTTTTCTATTTCTATGTACCGGTGTTCTTTTGGCTTACACAACTAAGAAGAGGAAATTTGTTTTCAGTCTCCATCTTTTTGTGTATTCCCCCATTGTGCAAGCAAGAAAGCTACAAGTGAGACTCCTTCCTTCTCTCCCACAATCTTGACATGGTATCAGAGCCTTGTTCCTGGTAAGGAGCTCAAGAAAGCAAACCAAGTTCACGGTGTTCTGGTAAGAGGACCAGTGTTGCTTTCATTTTTCTGTTTTGGGAGCAAGTCTCTGCAGGTAGCACAGCCGGAAAGTGCAAGAGTGCATTGTCTCAGATTGAGACGCCCTTCGTAGTGTAGCAAGAGGGCAGTATATGCTGCAAACATGGGCTTTAGCCCTCGGTTGCTCTGTTTTTTTTATTTGAGGCCATTTCGGGGACTGTTTTGGAGGCGGAAGTTTTCTGCACACACTCAAGAAAAGGCCCTATTTTATGCTGTGCGACCACTGTTCTGCAGGTCGGTGAAAAGTTACTATAGAAATTGCTTTGTATGCATGTGCGCAGAGACATTGGGAGTTACAGAATCATCCTTGTTGCCTGTTGATGCAAAATCGTCACTAGAAAGTGACTGTGTAGTCAAATACCACTTTCATCAGTTTTGCAGATTTGCCCTTGTGAGGCTGAAGCTGTGTTCTTTGCAGTGACAGAATTTTTTGCAGTGTTCTATAATGGCGTCTGATTCTCTTTCACAGATTGTCATTGAAAAGCTTGACAAGAACAACTTCCAAGCATGGAAGTTTAGAATGACGAATTTCCTTATGGAAAAAGGATATTGGGAATTCGTTGCAGGAAATGAAGAAGAACCAATTCTTTCTGATGTTCCCAATCAACAGCAAATGCAGGCATTTAAAACATGGCATGAGAGAGCCAGAAAAGTTATGTACTAGCTGTCTATCAGCATTTCAGACTCTATGATTGTGCATATTCAAGATGCAAGTACGCCAAAGGAGGCATGGGATACTTTGTCAAAAATGTATAGTACACATACGCAAGCCAGGAAAATGCAGCTCAAGCAAGAGTTGCACAATGTGCAAAGAGAAAGTATGAGCATCAATGACTACCACATGAAGGTGAAGAAGATTGCAGATGCACTTGCTTCCATTGGGTCGCCAGTGGAAGATGATGATTTAGTTTCTGTGACCTTGAATGGTCTAGGAAAGGATTATGCACAGTTCCGAACATCAATTTCCGTCCGTGAAAGATTTTCTGATTTTGAGGAATTGATTGCTCTTCTAATTTTTGAGGAGCAGAGAAATGGTGATGCATGTTCTTCAGGAGGAACTTCAAAAGAAGCTATATTCTACTCAAATGCTAGAAGAGGTAGAGGCAGAGGTAGAGGAGGCCGATCTGGAGGCCATGGTAGAAATCAGAATATGCAGCAAACTCAAGAAAACCAGTCCTATGGAGGAGGACGTGGTAACTCTAGAGACAGGGGGAGCCAAAGAGGTCGTGGTGGATGGCAAAGAGGCCAAAATGCAAACAGCAATGTTGAATGCTACTACTGTGGTAAAATGGGTCATATAGCTAAAGACTGCTATAAAAAGCAGAATGACATCATGAATGGAAATTTGCAACAAGGGAATTATGCATCTTTTAGTAGATAGGGTGATGATAGAAATGAGCATTTGTTTATGGTGCAGCACATGACCAATTCTGTTACAAGTGCAAAAGAAAAAACGATGTGTGGTATGTTGACTCAAGTGCATCAAACCACATGACAGGTCATGCAGAATGGATGCAGGATGCAAGGAAAATGAGAAAACCAGGATTTGTGGAGGCTGATGATGATACTGCACATCCTATTGTGCAGATTGGAAAAATTCATTTGTCTATGCAGGATGGGAAAAAGAAATACATGTCGGATGTATTTCATGTCCCAAATATCACCAAGAACCTGGTTTCTGTTGGTCAAATGGTTGAGCAGGGCTTGCAGGTCAGATTTAATTCTCATGGATGCTTTGTTGAGGATATGAAAAATAAAGGTCACTTGATAGCAAAAGGAAATAAGAAGGGCAGAATGTTTACGTTGGATGCAGACATGCCTGAATTGAGTGCAGCAATGTTTGCACATGGGACCGGTGTAGTTGCAGATATTGATATCTGGCATAAATGCATTGGTCATGTTAATGTACAGCGACTTAAATCAATGCAAGCCCAAAATATTGTTGCAGGATTGCCTAAATTCAAGGTTGCAAAAATGCATAAGATATGTGAAGCCTGTCAATTTGGAAAACAGGCCAGGAAACCATTTCCTAGACATGTTTAAGAGAGTAAAAAGCCATTGGAATTAATCCACTCTGATGTGTGGACTACTAAAGCTGCATCTCTTGGAGGCTATCATTATTTTGTCACTTTTATTGATGACTATAGCAGAAAAGTTTGGGTGTATTTTATGAAAAAGAAAAGTGAAGTTTTTGGGTATTTCAAAACTCTTAAAGCTATGGTTGAAAAAGAAACAGACCTGCAAATAAAATGCCTAAGGTCAGATGGAGGGGGAGAGTACCTCTCAAATGAGTTTGCAAGGTTCCTGCAGGGTCATGGCATAAAGCAGCAATATTCATGCAGTCATACCCCACAACAAAATGGGATTGCAGAAAGGAAAAACATGCATATTAGAGAGGTATCTCGTGCCATGCTCAACGAAAAAGACTTGCCAGATTTTTACTGGGCTGAAGCAGTTGCTACAGCAGTCTACATAATGAACAAGACTCCCACTGCAGCAATACATGGGATGACTTCAGAGGAGAGGTATACTGGTAGGAAACCAGATATTTCTCATTTGAGGATTTTTGGTTGCATTGCCTATGTTCATGTGCTAGATGAGTTGAGATCCAAGTTGAATCCAAAAGCTGAGAAGTGCATCTTTATTGGTTACTCTCTGCAGCAGCAGAAAGGATATAGATGCTATAGCCCTTCTACTCATAAGTTTACAGTGAGCAGAGATGTTGTTTTTTATGAGATGAGTAGCTGGTATAAACCATTAAATGTGATTGATGATGTAGATGCACAAAATGGTAATGCTGCACAGAATTCACAGTAGCAGTCACAAAATATTAGTGGACCTGGAGTGTCCTCTAGTAGTGGTTCACATTCTTCGCCATGGACAGGCAGATTGAGATCAGGAGAATCTCCTCAAAACAATACAGATGTGGTATGCAGGTTTCACGAAAAAGAAAAGAGAATGTAGATCAGCCCATGTTTGATGTAAATGCAGGTCACTCTTATGTGGATGGTGAATCCAATGGCTCAGAACAGAGCATTGATGATGAGTTGGGTATTCCTTCTATTGTTACACCTAGAGTAAGGAAGACCAGGGATGTTTTGACAGCACCTGGGAGTGAACCTACTTTGCGCAGGTCTACTAGAGCTAGGTATCCTATGGACAGGTTGAAATATGATGGATTTACAGCCATTCACTATGTCTATATGGTCAAAGTGATACAAGAACTAGAACCCACTTCTTTTGAGCAAGCCATGGGAAAAGAAAAATGGGAGAAAGCCATGGATGAAGAAATGGATACCTTGGAAGCAAATGCTACATGGAAATTGGTACCTTTGCCTGAAGGTAAGAATGCAATTGGTTGTAAGTGGGTTTATAAGGTGAAGCACAATGCAAATGGTTCTGTGAACAGATACAAGGCAAGATAGTAGTCAAGGGGTATGCACAAACATATGGCATTGATTATGAAGAAATATTCAGTCATTGCTATGGCTGCATCAAAGGAATGGTCTTTACATCAGATGGATGTAAAGAATGCCTTCTTGCATGGTGATTTGCAAGAAGAGGTATATATGGAGCAGCCACCAAGTTATGTGCATGTTGTTCATCCTGAGTTTATTTGCAAGTTGAAGAAAGTCTTGTATGGCCTGAAGCAAGCATCTAGAGCATGGTCTGACAAGATAGGATAGTATCTTGTCACTATTGGCTTTCAAATTTTCAAGGCTGATTTCTCACTTTATGTGAGAAAAACAGAGAAATGTATTATGCTACTTGTCATTTATATTGATGATTTGATTATGACAGGTGACAATGATGAAGATATCCTTCATGTGAAAATACTATTGAAGCAGAAGTTTGAGATGAAGGATTTGGGAGAGCTGCGTTATTTCTTGGGCATTGAGGTGATTAGATCACCAAGTGGGATACGGCTCTTGCAAAGGCAGTATGGATTGGACATGCTATCCAAATATGGGATGACAGGCTGTAAGCCTATTTCAGTTCCTTTGGAGCAGAATGTGAAGCTGAGCGCAGATGCAGGTGAGCTTCTGAAAGACCCTACTATGTACAGATGCATAATAGAAAGTTTGATTTATATGACTATTACCATGCCAGATTTGAGCTATGCTATTGGATTGGTAAGTCAGTTTATGCAGGCTTCAAGGAAACCGCATTTGTATGCGGCTAGACGTATACTCATGTATGTAAAGTCCACATTGCAGTATGGACTACTTTATGAGACTGGGGTTCAGATACAGTTGCATGGATACACTGATGCTGATTGGGCTGGTAGTATTTCTGATAGATGATCTACCAGTGGATATGTGTTCTCTTTTGGGAGTGCTGCAATCACTTGGAGCAGCAAGAAACAGCCTACAGTTGCCTTGTCGAGCACAGAGGCTGAGTACAGGGGCGCAACAATGGCTGCATGTGAGGTAGCTTGGTTGCATAAGCTACTTTATGATATGCATCAGCCTACAAATGGGCCAGTTGTCATTTATTGTGATAATATGAGTAATATACACTTGGTAAATAACCCAGTCTATCATGCTAGAACAAAGCACATTGAGGTGCATTATCACTATGTGCGGAAGAGGGTTTTACTAGGTCTTATTGATCTAGTTTATGTCAGCACAGAGGATCAGGTAGCTGACATATTTACGAAGGCATTGGGTGCAGAGAAGCTGCGCAAGTTCAAAGACCTGCTTGGTGTGTAGGAATTGGGATTGAGCTCGAGGGGGAGTGTTGAGATATCGAGCTCCACTCGTGATATGCCAGGGTGACCATTGTGCATTTATGTCACCGACTTGTCAGTTCACAGATGCGGTTCGTACACCGCCCATGAATAATAGCTAGACGACAGCTATCCTTATCTACTCTAGTTCGTGGCTCAGTTAGTATGCCACCTTAGTTAGTTGAGTTTGGTTTGAGACCCATATATAGGGTTTTTCTATTTCTATGTACCGGTGTTCTTTTGGCTTACACAACTAAGAAGAGGAAAATTGTTTTCAGCCTCCACCTTTTTGTATATTCCCCCATTATGCAAGCAAGAAAGCTACAAGTGAGATTCCTTCCTTCTCTCCCACAATCTTGACAGGAAATGCTCAAATACATCCAAGGCAAAGCTCCCAATGTCGATAAAGCATAGACGAACCAAGCGTCATATATCACAAACCAAAGCATGTAATGTATGAAGCCTAACTGTCAAGCATTGTCCAAATGCCAGTGAATACCAACCAAGACGGAGCTTATGCATAGCTCAAATATATTTCATAGATTCAAACATGAGCTCAAAGTCATCCCAAATGTCAAATACATGATGGCAAATCCCAAAGCATACATCTTGTACCAATAGGTAAGTGACAAAGCATCCAAAGTACCTTCAGCCCACTATTATTACAACCAAGTTTGATTATCAAAACTGAGAAATTTCAGCCAATATTTCAGACCAAAATCATAGCATACATTTCCAAGGCAGTAGGCATCATGTAGGCCGCATACGGGCATCAAACAAGGTAACTGGAGTAAAGTATAAGCATCAAATGCCAATGCCAAGTGTGGCTGCCTTGTTTCCAGCACTATATAACAGTAAATGACAGTCCCAAATCAGCCAATATTTCAGGCCAAAATCATGGCATAATCATGTGCATACATTCCCAAGGCATTCGGGCATCAAGTAGACCGCATACAGGCATCAAATAGCACAACCGGAATGGAGTGTAAGCAACAAATGCTAATGCCAATGGTGCTGCCATGTTTTCAGCTTGTTATGATAGTTTATGATAGTCCCAAATCTAAAGAAATCAGCCCTGAATGATCAAGACTAATACCCAAAGCTTAAATGACATCAAATATGAAGTCTAATAGCCCTCTTGATCAAGGTAAAGAGCAAGAAGCAATGGCCAAGTGTGGAGATAAAGTAGACGAGTGCTAACAGCCTGGAAAAAATGGTGCAATCTGCCCTATTGGTGCTGAACTTACTGCTGCTCCACATGGGCTGAAAGGAGGTCATGGGGGGCTCAAGAAGGGCCTATCAAAGGCCTATGACAAGCCTCTTTGAGCCTTGATAAATGTAAGGCACAATATGAGGGGAATAAGCTTCAAAGGTTTGAAGCCATGGTTGCCCTTGCTGTTTGCAACCTATAGACTGAAATAAAACCTTGAAAAGAATGATCAAATACCTCAGTACCAATGCCTTGAAGGTGCCTCAATAGGCCGGGAAGGTGCTTGGGAAGCCGGGGAGTGACGGGAGCTCGGGGAGATCGGATATGGCTGCCGGGATGGAGATCCAATGCGTGAAGGGAGTCGATGCGAATGTAGAGAAGCACCAAGTTGAGCTCGAGCAAGAGGAAGCCAAGCTCTGATACCAGTTGAAAGGTGAGAAGGATCGAAGCTTGCACGCGAGCTATGGTGGGAGAGCAAGAGCAAGAAAGAGAGAGACAAGAAATGGGAACTCCAACAGTCACAATGTGTAACCGAGCCTTCCTTTATTTACTAGTTACTAAAATGAATGTAAAGAATAAAGTGACGTGACGAGCACCCGCCACCTGCAGTGTGCAGTGGCGGGTACTGTCAGTGTAGTAATACATGGGGCGGCACGACGGAGGCGCCTTTACCCCAATATGTAGGTGGTAATATATGATATTTCAGTAACCTGAAAAAAATCATAAAACACCTTGAAAAAACACAAATGTTCTTAATGATAGTGCCGAAAAAAAATCAACGAAGCATACGTACAAGGTACCCGAACAACTCAATCACACTCGCATCGCTCCACCCGTATTTTGCTTGTACACTTAGGAGTGCAAGCAGTGTCTTCAGGCGAGATACTCGGCACCCATCATATAATGGTATGGATGCTTCCTCTCTAAGCGGATCAAAAGTCTCGACATCCATGGGAATCAATGCATCGATCATTGCCTCTATCTCAGGCTCCAAGATTGTAGGTAGGTCTGGAAGGCTACCTGTCTCCTCTAGTATTGATGGTATAGATTGGGTAGTACCTTCCAAGTGGTGGATTGGCTCAGGCACTCCATCCATGGCACGCCCACGAACTCTTCTAATTGGCCACAAAGGGTGCACTCTTCCTTGGGACGAGACGTCACCTCCCTAGATAGAAAATTTGCCAGCTACACCCAATCTTCTTGTATATGGTATTCAATTAGCTTGCGAGTACAATGCATGATTAATATTAACTTTTCTTACCATTTGCTAAAAATCCAAGATCATGATCAATGATCTTAGATTGAAACTCGTCAAAGCGTCGTACGTGTTCTATAGACAATCGATGTTTTCGTCTAATTGCTAGCTTGCATTGAGAGCAAGGACATGGGACATGCTGATTAAGATACGCCTCGCGATCTTGAACAACAAGACCTTCATCGTTTTCCATTTTGTCTACGTTACGACAAACAATTTGTTTTTGTTATCATTCTTTTTCTCTTTCTTTATTATGCTGTATGTTTATTCCCTCTCTCTCGTTCATTCTTTTTTCTTTTCCTCCCCCTCCCTCATTTTCTATAACGATCACGGCTACAACTACGATGAAGACCATGACCACGACCACGACCACAATGACCACGATCACGACTATGACTACAACTACGACGACCACGACCACGACCACGACCACGACTACGACTACGACCACAACCACGACTACGACTACGAAGACCACAACTACGACTAGCACTACCGCTACCATGACTACGACCACTATAATAAACAAGAAAAGAAGAAAAAAAAAAGAAAAAACAACTACTACTACTACAAATAAAAAAAGAAGAAAAAACTACTACTACTACTACTACTACTACAAACAAGAAAACTAAACAACAATAAATAAGAAAATTAAAAAAACTATTACTACTACTACAACAAACAACAACAATTAATTTCCTTTTCTCTCTTCCTCTCCCTCTCTCATTTCCTCTCCCTCCCTCACCCTCTTCCTCTCTTCTCTCTTTCCCTATCAGATTTAATGGTTTTTTTCTCTTTTTCTCTCTCCTCTCCCTCTCTCATTTTTTTCTCTCTCCTCTCCCTCTCTCATTTCTTTTTCTCTCTTTCTCTCCCTCTCTCATTTCCTCTCTCCCTCTCTCTCTTTCCCTATTATGTTTAGTGTATTTTCTCTCTCCTCTCCCTCTCTCATTTCCTTTTCTCTCTTCCTCTCCCTCTCTCATTTCATTTCCTTTTCTCTCTTTCTCTCCCTCTCTTGTTTCCTCTCCCTCCCTCACCCTCTCCCTCTCTTTCCCTATTAGGTTTAATATTTTTTCTATCTTTTTCTCTCTCTCCTCTCCCTCTCTTGTTATTTTCTCTCTCCTCCCCCTCTCTCATTTCCTTTTCTCTCTTTCTCTCCCTCTCTCATTTCCTCTACCTCCCTCACCCTCACCCTCTCTTTCTCTCTTTCCCTATTAGGTATATGGGTTTTTTCTCTCTCCTCTCCCTCTCTCATTTTTTTCTTTCTCCTCTCCCTCTCTCATTTCCTTTTCTCTCTTTCTCTCCCTCTCTCATATACGCTCCCTCCCTCACTCTCTCCCTCTCTTTCTCTCTTTCCCTATTAGGTTTAATGTTTTTTCTCTTTTTCTCTCTCATCTCCCTCTCTCTTTTTTTTTCTTTCTCTCATTTTTTATCCCTCTCATTTTTTTTCTCTCTTTCTCTCATTTTTTTCTCTCTTTCTCTCCCTCTCTCATTTTCTCTCCCTCTCTTTCTCTATTTTCCTATTATATTTAATGTTTTTTCTCTCTCATCTCCCTCTCTCATTTCCTTTTTTCTCTTCCTCTCCCTCTCTCACTCACTCTCCCTGCCTCACCCTCTCCCTCTCTTTCTCTCTTTCCCTATTAGGTTTAATGTTTTTTTCTCTCTCCTCTCACTCTCATTTTTTTCTCTCTCTCCTCTCCCTCTCTCATTTCCTCTCCCTCCCTCACCCTCACCCTCTCTTTCTCTCTTTCCCTATTATGTTTAACATCTTTTCTCTCTTTTTCTCTCTCCTCTCATTCTCTCATTTTTTCTCTCTCCTCTCTCTCTCTCTCTCATTTCTTCTCCCTCCCTCCCTCACCCTCTCTCTCTCTCTTTCTCTTTTTCCCTATTATGTTTAATGTTTTTTCTCTATTTTCCTCTCGCTCCCCCTCCCTTTCTCTCTCCCTCCCTCTCCCTTTCTTTCTCTCTTTCAATGTTTCCCTCTCTCTCCCTCTCCCTCTCCCTCTCTCATTTCCCTATTATGTTTAATGTCTCCCTCCATCTCCCTCTCCCTCTCTTTCTCTCTCATTTCCTCTTCCTCCCTCTCCCTCTCCCTCTCTTTCTCTCTTATTTCCTCTCCCTCTCTCAATA
Source organism: Lygodium microphyllum (assembly GCF_053477565.2). Classification (NCBI taxonomy): domain Eukaryota; kingdom Viridiplantae; phylum Streptophyta; class Polypodiopsida; order Schizaeales; family Lygodiaceae; genus Lygodium; species Lygodium microphyllum. Next base: position 33,531,941 of record NC_141143.1, on the reverse strand, counting down.
TACACGGATTATACCAAAAACAAGTAAAAGAGAGAGAGAAAACTCCCTCTCCCTCTCTCATTTTCTCTCCCTCCCCTCTCCCTCTCTTTCTCTCTCCCTCCCTCTCCCTCTCCCTCTGTCATTTCCTCGGCCTCCCTTTTCCTCTTCCTCTCTTTCTCTCTCATTTCCTCTCCCTCTCTCAATACACACGAATTATAGCAAAAACAAGTAAAAGAGAGAGAGAAAACACAAAAGCAAAGCAAGAATGGACAATGCACTCATCGTAAAGGCTCGAATAAGGGTTTGGCGGCTCCTCTTCGCGACGGTGGCCCCTCTTCACCCTCAATACACCTCCTTCTCTTCTTCGCGAATGGTGGTGGCAGCGGCAGTGGCGGTGAGAAGCCTTCTTTCTCCTTCTTTTTCTCTTTCTCTCCCTCTCAGCAAGATGCTCGCTCTCTCTTTCGTGAATGCGCGAAAGATGACGCGCTCGGGTTTCGGCCCGCGTTTTTTTTCTCTGGGTACCATCGCTATTTGCAACACTAATAGCGATGCCGCTATTTGTCGTCGTTAATGGGCATCACTATAGCCTCATATCCTTGTAGTGTAACATCATAAAATCAACCAACTAATAACTAACTAATCTACTAACTAACCAACTAATTAGCATAAATAACTCACACACACACACTCTCTCTCTCTCTCTCTCTCTCTCTCTCTCTCTCTCTCTCTCTCTCTAACTGCCCAACCAACTGACCAACCTACTCACCAAACCAATAATAACAAATAAATTATCATATAGAACAAAACAAATTTACAACCCGAAAGAGAGAGAGAGAGAGAGAGAGAGAGAACCTGAATAATAGTCATCCTAAATTGCCCAAACAATCAATCCTCACAAACAAAATTGTACCAAGCAAACCACAACACCAATACATTAAAACATACCAAGCAAACAAACCTACCATCTCCCTCTCTCTCTCCCTCCCATAACTAACTTACAATAATGTGCTTACTAACTAATCCTAAACTCCATACATGACAATATTTTTGAGTAAATAAGCAATTAAATTAACAGCTAACAATCCAAAATTAACAAACAATTAAAATAACATGCTCTCTCTCTTTCTCCCTCTCTCTGAAGTAATCTAACTAATAAAAAAACTAATTGCTAACTTGCATTGAGAGCAAGGACATGGGACACACTGATTAAGATACGCCTCGCGATCTTGAACAACAAGACCTTCATCGTTTTCCATTTTGTCTACGTTATGACAAACAATTTGTTTTTGTTATCATTCTTTTTCTCTTTCTTTATTATGCTGTATGTTTATTCCCTCTCTCTCGTTCCTTCTTTTTTCTCTTCCTCCCCCTCCCTCATTTTCTTTAATGATCACGGCTATGACTACGATGAAGACCACGACCACGACCACGACCACGACCAGAATGACCACGACCACAACTACGACCATAACTACGACTACGACAATCACGACCACGACCACGACCACAACCACGACTATGACCACGACTACAACCACGACTATGACGACCATGACCACGACCACGACCACGACTACCACTACCACTACCATGACTACGACCACGACTACGACTACCACATCTATCACTACCACGACTACAACCACTATAATAAACAAGAAAAGAAAACAAAACAAAACAACAACAACTACTACTACTACTACAAATAAGAAAAGAAGAAAAAACTACTACTACTACTACTACTACAAACAACAACAATTAATTTCATTTTCTCTCTTCCTCTCCCTCTCTCATTTCCTCTCCCTCCCTCACCCTCTTCCTCTCTTTCTCTCTTTCCCTATCAGGTTTAATGTTTTTTTTTTCTTTTTCTCGCTCCTCTCCCTCTCTCATTTTTTTCTCTCTCCTCTCCCTCTCTCATTTCTTTTTCTCTCTTTCTCTCCCTCTCTCATTTCCTCTCTCTCCCTCTTTCTCTATTTCCCTATTATGTTTAGTGTATTTTCTCTCTCCTCTCCCTCTCTCATTTCATTTCCTTTTCTCTTTTTCTCTCCCTCTCTCATTTCCTCTCCCTCCCTCACCCTCTCTCTCTCTCTTTCTCTGGTGCGCAGATTGGTCGCAGTATGCTCACGTAGTTAATCCCGGAAGGTCCCCAAGAACAATGAACTCTACCTTTTTGCACAAATTACAATGTAAAAAGCATGAACGACAAGAGCAAGAGACCAATTGGGTTCAATCTCCCCCCATGCCTTGTGTGAACGCTTCACAAAGCATGTATTTTTATGTATATTTCCATCTTCATGCTCAATAATAGCCCAATTTACAAAAATATGACAAGCTTTTAGCTTTTGAGTTTGCTTTTACAAAAATAGAAATAAAGCTAGTGGACGGTGCCCATAGAGTCTGGCACGCCCAATCACAATGTCCAAATAGAAAAAACATATCCGTGCGCATAGGCGCATACAAAATAATAATCAATAATCGATGCCTCAATAGACATGACAAAATATAGGCATGGCGCCTATCAAAATATAATCCATAGGTCGAATACTCGCTAGACTCCAATGCTTTCCTCCGCCACTGCTTCTACCTCTACACATCAACTGAAGCATTCACAATCGTTAGTAAAATAATACAATTAAACCGAGAAAAGTGAATACCTAACAGTCTTCAGCTACATAAATAAATCAACTGGTTAGAAATAAATCCTAACCTTAATTTATTACAAGTGCGCACTCTAAACTCATAAACGTTTATTAATTTAATATGCATTTTGTGGAATCACCCGCTATGGAATCACCCATGTACACACTAAATTAATGAAACGCCCGAAAAGAACAGGCGTCCCCATCAACTTCTCGCACAAAGAATCCACTTTGTGTATGAGCCCCGGTCATCAAAGTTTACGGAATCCACCGTAAAACCTCACGGAATCCACCGTGGCACGGAATCCACCGTGGAATATGCCTCCTGGCATCATACCCCTGGGGTGGGATAGCAATTGACCTCAATTGCTATTAGCTCAATGTGGAGCTAACAGAGTGGGGAAAGCATTTAAGTCTCTAGCATGCATCCATTGTGCTTCCTCTACAGGATGGTTCTTAAATTTAACTAGATATCTAGAATACCTTCGGCCAGTTCTAGTGGTCATAAAGTCAGTGTCTATGATAGCTTCTGGTTCAAGTATCTCAGTCTCTTCCTCTAATAAAGGTGGGTTTTCATAAATAGGGTGGACATGTAATTGGCCTCTAAATGGTCTCAATAAACTAATATGAAATGTATTGTGAATTCTCCAATGAGATGGTAATTCTAACTTGAATGCATTGTCATTAATTTTATGAATGATTCTAAATGGTCCATAAAATCTAGGAGCTAGTTTGACAACTGGATGTCTATCTACACTTTGCAGTCTACGTTTTTCTATTCTCAGCCAAACATAATCATCTACTTTGAAATTCATGGCTTGTCTTTTCTTGTTGGCTTGTTTGGTATATGATTGTTGGGCTTTAGCAATCATATCCTTAACCTCATCAAAAATACTGTTATGCATACTAGCAATATCATCAACACTCTGAATTCTATTAGACAAAGATGCAACATGTGTAGATAATCTATATCCATAAATGACTTCAAACGGTGCTTTCTTTGTAGATGTGTGCGGTGTATTGTTATATACAAACTGTAATAAATTCAAATGAGTGTCCCATGTCTGAGGTTTAGAGATAGTATATGCACATAAAAGATCTAGAATGGTGCTGTTTGTGGCTTCTGTTTGTCCATTAGTTTCTGGATGAAATACAGATGAGAAATCAATCTTTGTGCCTAGGTTAGCAAACAGAGTAATCCAAAAATTATTACAAAATCTAGAATCACGATCTGAAATGATAACTTTTGGCAATCCATGGTTAGTAAAAACAGTTTTCAAAAACAATTGTGCTGCCTGTGATGCTGTTAAAGTTTTCTTACATGGAATGAAATATGCTTGTTTACTAAATCTATCTACAACTGTCCAAATCATATCATGGTTAGATTTAGTATTTGGTAAACCAGTAATGAAATCCATAGAAATTTGTTCCCAAGGTTTAGATGGAATAGACAAAGGCATAAGTAATCCATACTGTTTACCATGATGTCTCTTAACTCTTTGACAAATCAAACATTCAGAAACGAAATTAGATACATCTGCATCCATATGCGGCCAATAAAAATCTTCAGTTAACATACGTAAAGTAGATATGATACCTCGATGACCTTGATATGGGGGACAATGAATTTCATTCAAAACAAAAGATCGGAATGGAATGGTAACACACAGTCTCTTTTCATAAAACATAAATCCATCATTATATGACAATGAATCAATATGAATCAAATTATTTTGAACTAATTTATTCCAATCAGCATGAAAAGTAAAATCCTGGTGATATGTATCTTTCATAGCAATCAAAGAATCAAAAGATATAACAGAAATATTATGAATGGCGTGTCTTCTACTCAATGCATCAGCCACTACATTTTCTTTTCCAGGTTGGTATTGAATGATAGGATGAAAACTTTGAATAAAGGAGGCCCATTTGATATGTCGGTCAGAGATTTGGGGTTGACTAAGTAAATGTCTAATACTTTGCTGATCGGTCTTTATCATAAATTCTGAACCCATTAAGTAGTGTTTCCACTGTCTTAATGCTTGTACAACTGCTAATAGTTCTTTGTCATATGTGGAATATTTCAGCTCAGAGGGTTTCAGCTTACAACTAAAATATGCTATAGGATGATTGTCTTGCATAAGTACGGCTCCTATTCCTGATCCGCTAGCATCGGTCACAACTAGAAAGAATGGTCTATTGAAGTCAGGCAACTGTAGAACAGGGGCATTGGTTAATGCATGTTTCAGTAAGTCAAAGGATTTCTGCTGATTTTCGGTCCATTGATAAACAATTCCTTTCTTGAGAAGTTTGGTTAATGGTAAAGCAAGTAATGAAAAATTACGTACAAACTTCCTATAGAAACTAGCAAGACCAAGGAATGAGCGTAACTCATGCACATTTTTAGGAACAGGCCAATTCAATATTGCATTAATTTTCTTAGGATCAACTTTAATTCCATCAGATGATATAATATGAACTAAATACTCAATTTCTGTCTTAAAGAATTCACTCTTTTCAGGATTTGCATACAGTTGATTTTCTTTCAATAACTGAAAAACCAATGACAAATGCTCATAATGTTCTTTCTCATTTTGACTAAACACCAAAATATCATCAAAGAAAACAATTACACAATATTGATATTTCAGAAAGATACGGTTCATCATTCTACTAAAGGTAGCAGGTGCATTAGTCAATCCGAATGGCATGACTAAAAATTTGCCAAACTGTGTTCTGAATGCAGTCTTGAATATGTCAGACTTATCTAGCCTCACCTGATGATAACCAGACTTAAGGTCAATTTTACTAAATATAGAAGATCCTTGCAATTTGTCCATAAGGTCATCAACTCTAGGGATAGGATACCTATTCTTTACAGTGATCTTATTTAAAGCTCGGTAGTCAATACACATACGATAGGTATTATTCTTTTTCTTGACTAATAATACAAGTGCACCAAATGGAGAACTGTTAGGTCGAATCAAACCTCTATTTAGTAATTCGTCAACTTGACTTTGGATTTCTTTTTGCTCTATCTGGTTGTGCCAATAGGATGCTTTGCAAGGTCGTTGTGCGCCAGGGATCAAATCTATCTTATGGTCTTCTGGCCGTGAAGGAGGTAAACCTGGTGGTAGGTCTTTTGCAAAACAGTCCTTAAAATATGCAAGAAATTCCTTATGTCTAGGGTGCATATGATTTTTCTTTATTTGCAATTCATTCACCCAAATGAGATATGATTTACTATTCTTGCGTAATGCACGTTTTGCTTGAGTATGCAAAAGCAGTGGAAAAACATTAGATGCATGCATACCATATAATGTAATAGATTTTCCTTGAAAATTAATATTCATTGTGTGTGTGGAATAATCTATATCTGGATTATGCTGGTGTCGCCAAGGCATTCCTAAAATAATGTTACTCGACTGTAATGGAACAACTAAAAAATTTATTCTTTCAGTGTATGAACCAATTTGAATCTCTAAATCTTGCACTTCCTGTGTACCATTATACCTAGTGCCTAAAAATGTAGCTTTTATGCGATAATGCGTAGGTACAGTTTGTAATTTCAATTCCTTTACCAATTTTGCTGAAATAAAATCATGAGTACTACCGTCATCATGCAAAATAGTCTTTTCCTTTCCATGCACCAAACATTTCATAGTCAATAATGAATGTGGAGTAGGCATACCTGGTAAAGTATCGGAAATAGTAGTAGCGTCGTCCTCATCTTCAGTGAAATCAGGCATATCCTCATGTTTGTCTTCGTTCATGGCTCCAAGATAGTTGATATGAGCTGGTGGCTTCTTTGAATGACAATTTACTGCGACATGTCCAGGCTGGTGGTATTTATAGCATACTATTGGTTTGGCTTTGGTTACATTATTTGCAATGGCTGGAAGTCTAGGTACATTTGGATTTGGCTGTGGAACAGGCTTAGGATTTGGATTGACATTGGATGGTAATGCAGGTGGTTTAGCCCAATTCTTGCGGAAAGATGATGAAGAGAAACGACCTGGATTAAATCTTCTAAAATTGGAATTGAATTGTTTAGATCCATAATTACCATTGGCTTAGAATTGTTGTGGTCGTCTGTCTCTACCTCGTAGCTTATCTTCAGTGTCGTGAGCTAGTGAAATAGCGTCTTCAAGAGTAGCAGGCTTGAACATGTTCACTTCAGCGTAATAATGTCCAAGAAGTCCAGACATATACTTCCGCTTATATGTCGTCTCTAGTACGTCTTCAAGTATGCGTAGCTATAGGAGTGCATTCCAAAAACGCTCTGTATACTGAGGAATAGGCTCACGATCCCGTTGTTGAAGTAAATCCCATTGCTTGATAGCCTTCTCATGAAATTGCGGTGGAAGGAAATTCTGCATGAACTTCTTCTTGAAATCTTCCCAAGTAGCAGGACATTCTATGCTCTTGCATACTACAGTCCACCAAAGTGATGCTCTGTCTACCAAATGATTAGTAACACACTTGATTTTATCTTTTTCTGGATAAGTTTCCTCATGGAAATAGTCATCAAACTAACTAATGAATGATAAAACAGTCTTTCCTTCTTGTATGCCATTGAAAGTGCGAAATTTGAAACTTTGTTTACTTATCTTTGATTCCTTACGAATGGTTTGAGCTTCAAGGGTAGCGTCAATGGTACGTCGAATCAAATCTTCAGCTTGAGGTTCTTCTTTGTCGGTAGATGCTCTTTGTAATTTTGCCAATTGCGCTTGCAATGCTTGCCTAGCCCTTCGTTCTTCTTCCAATTGCATCATGATTAGGTCCAGCTTTTGCTCCATTGTAGGCTCAGGTAGGTCGTCTTTAGCCATAGGGTCATCCATATGTGGTTCCGTCATCCTGTAAAACTTAAAAGACCTTTCTCACTCAAAATCAGGTTAGCGGGATGAGCATAGCTCAAATTCGGGGTTACAGGGCTATGTGTTTTTGGGTATTTCTTTCTCAATCTTCAGAAAATCTGCGATTTTTCCTTCTTCGTATGCTGAAATTGCTTCAGCAAACCTGCGTATGGGTAGAATACCTTGCCACGAACAACTTTGCAGTTCGGAGTTTCTGCACAGGAACAGCCCTTCTAGGAGTTTTAAGCACAAGTCAGTTCTGACTCCAGTTGACTAGTCTGACTTGCAGAGTTGCAAACTTGTAGAACTTAACTGACTTAGTGAACTTGCAGAACTTGATTACAGTTGACTTGCAGAACTTGATTTCTGGAGTGCGGGACCCGGAGTTTGTTGACTTGCAGGAGATTTGTCTTGTCTAACTTGAGTAGTTTAGCTTAGCTTTAATGGATTAAGCTTGAAGCTTAATCGTTGAATTTCGTGGGGGGGAGGGGGGGCCGTTCTTCCCTGGCGGCGAAAAACGCGGGCAGATCCTCTTATACCACGATGATAATTTGAAGCTTTGAAGCTTCTTTAAAGCTTTGAAGCTTCTTTAAAGCTTGTAAGCTTAGTATTAAGCTTTTTGAAGGAATTAACTATGGTATAAAGAAAGCTTATCTCTCTGTTTTGACGACTTGATGATGGAGATGAATGCGTGGTCCTCCGCCTGTACAGCCTGGTCCTTCGCGATCTAATAACAGAAATAGGGGTTCTTAATCGCCAGAAGTCTACCTGTATCGACGGTTCGCGACGAGATTGACCGTAGAGCCCGATCATTCCAGGAGCTCCGCCTTCGCACGAGATAGGTAGCGATTGGAAGCTCTTGATCTCAGCTCCGCTCTGATACCACTGGTGCGCAGATCGGTCGCAGTATGCTCACGTAGTGAATCCCGGAAGGTCCCCAAGAACAATGAACTCTACCTTTTTGCACAAATTACAATGTAAAAAGCATGAACGACAAGAGCAAGAGACCAATTGGGTTCAATCTCCCCCCATGCCTTGTATGAGCGCTTCATAAAGCATGTATTTTTATGTATATTTCCATCTTCATGCTCAAGAATAGCCCAATTTACAAAAATATGACAAGCTTTTAGCTTTTGAGTTTGCTTTTACAAAAATAGAAATAAAGCTAGTGGACGGTGCCCATAGAGTCTGGCACGCCCAATCACAATGTCCAAAGAGAAATAACATATCCGTGCGCATAGGCGCATACAAAATAATAATCAATAATCGATGCCTCAATAGACAGGACAAAATATAGGCATGGCGCCTATCAAAATATAATCCATAGGTTGAATACTCGCTAGACTCCAATGCTTTCCTCCGCCACTGCTGCTATCTCTACACATCAACTGAAGCATTCACAATCATTAGTAAAATATTACAATTAAACCGAGAAAAGTGAATACCTAGCAGTCTTCAGCTACATAAATAAATCAACTGGTTAGAAATAAATCCTAACCTTAATTTATTACGAGTGCGCACTCTAAACTCATAAACGTTTATTAATTTAATATGCATTTTGTGGAATCACCCATGTACACACTAAATTAATGAAACGCCCGAAAAGAACAGGTGGCCCCATCAACTTCTCGCACAAAGAATCCACTTTGTGTATGAGCCCCGGTCATCAAAGTTTACGGAATCCATCGTAAAACCTCACGGAATTCACCGTGGAATATGCCTCTCCCTCTCCCTCTCTCATTTCCTTTTCTCTCTTTCTCTCCCTCTCTCGTATACGCTCCCTCCCTCACTCTCTCCCTCTCTTTCTCTCTTTCCCTATCAGGTTTAATGTTTTTTCTCTTTTTCTCTCTCCTCTCCCTCTCTTTTTAAATATTTTTTCTCTCTCATCTCCCTCTCTCATTTCCTTTTTTCTCTTCCTCTCCCTCTCTCACTCGCTCTCCCTGCCTCATCCTCTCCCTCTCTTTCTCTCTTTCCCTATTAGATTTAATGTTTTTTCTCTCTCCTCCCACTCTCATTTTTTTTCTCTCTCCTCTCCCTCTCTCATTTCCTCTCCCTTCCTCACCCTCACCCTCTCTTTCTCTCTTTCCCTATTATGTTTAACATCTTTTCTCTCTTTTTCTCTCTCCTCTCATTCTCTCATTTTTCTCTCTCTCATCTCTCTCTCTCATTTCTTCTCTCTCCCTCACCCTCTCTCTCTCTCTCTTTCTCTCTTTCCCTATTATGTTTAATGTTTTTTCTCTCTTTTCCTCTCCCTCCCCCTCTTTTTCCCTCCCTCCCTCTCCCTCTCTTTCTCTCTTTCAATGTTTCCCTCTCCCTCCCTCTCCCTCTCCCTCTCTCATTTCCCTATTATGTTTAATGTCTCCCTCCATCTCCCTCTCACTCTCTTTCTCTCTCATTTCCTCTTCCTCCCTCTCCCTCTCCCTCTCTTTCTCTCTCATTTCCTTTCCCTCTCTCAATATACACGGATTATACCAAAAACAAGTAAAAGAGAGAGAGAAAACTCCCTCTCCCTCTCTCATTTTCTCTCCCTCCCCTCTCCCTCTCTTTCTCTCTCCCTCCCTCTCCCATTTCCTCCCTCTCCCTCTCCCTCTCTCATTTCCTCTACCTCCCTTTCCCTCTCTCTCTTTCTCTCTCATTTTCTTTCCCTCTCTCAATACACATGAATTATAGCAAAAACAAGTAAAAGAGAGAGAGAAAACACAAAAGCAAAGCAAGAATGGACAATGCACTCATCGTAAAGGCTCGAATAAGGGTTTGGCTGCTCCTCTTCGCGATGGCGGCTCCTCTTCACCCTCAATACACCTCCTCCTCTTCTTCGCGAATGGTGGTGGCGGCAGTGGCGGTGAGAAGCCTTCTTTCTCCTTCTTTTTCTCTTTCTCTCCCTCTCAGCAAGATGCTCGCTTTCCCTTTCGCTCTCTCTTTCCTGAATGCGCAAAAAATGACGCGCTCGGCTTTCGGTCCGCGTTTTTTTTCTCTGGGTACCGTCGCTATTTGCAACGCTAATAGCGACGCCGCTATTTGTCGTCGCTAATGGGCGTCGCTATCGCCTCATGTCCTTATAGTGTAACATCATAAAATCAACCAACTAATAACTAACTAATCTACTAACTAACCAACTAATCAACATAACTAACTCACACTCTCTCTCTCCCCCATTCCCTCTCTCTCTCTCTCTTTAACTGCCCAACCAACTGACCAACCTACTCACCAAACCAATAATAACAAATAAACTATCATATAGAACAAAACAAATTTACAACCCGAGAGAGAGAGAGAGAGAGAGAGAGAGAGAGAGAGAGAGAGAGAGAGAGAACCAGAGTAATAGTCATCCTAAACTGCCCGAACAATCAATCCTCACAAACAAAATTGTACTAAGCAAACCACAACACCAATACATTAAAATGTACCAAGCAAACCAACCTACCATCTCCCTCTCTCTCTCCCTCCCATAGCCAACTTACAATAATGTGCTTACTAACTAATCCTAAACTCACATGCCTAACAATATTTTTGAGTAAATAAATAATTAAATTAATAGCTAACAATCCAAAATTAATAAATAATTAAAATAACATGCTCTCTCTCTTTCTCCTCTCTCTGAAGTAATCTAACCAATAAAAAAACCAATTGCAAGCTTGCATTGAGAGCAAGGACATGGGACACACTGATTAAGATACGCCTCACGATCTTGAACAACAAGACCTTCATCGTTTTCCATTTTTTCTACGTTACGACAAACAATTTGTTTTTGTTATCATTCTTTTTCTCTTTCTTTATTATGTTGTATGTTTATTCCCTCTCTCTCGTTCCTTCTTTTTTCTCTTCCTCCCCCTCCCTCATTTTCTTTAATGATCACGGCTACGACTACAATGAAGACCACGACCACGATGACCACGACCACAACTACGACTACAACCACGACCACGACCACAACTACAACCACGACTACGACTATGACGACCACGACCACGACTAGGACCACGACTACAACCACGACTACGACGACCACGATCACGACCACGACCACGACTACCACTACCACTACCATGACTACGATCACAACTACGACCACCACATCTATCACTACCACGACTACGACCACTATAATAAACAAGAAAAGAAGAAGAAAAAAAAAATAAACAACAACAACTACTACAAATAAGAAAAGAAGAAAAAACTACTACTACTACAAAAAAATAAAACTAAACAACAATAAATAAACTCCTACAACAATAAACAACAACAATTAATTTCCTTTTCTCTCTTCCTCTCCCTCCCTCACCCTCTTCCTCTCTCTCTCTTTCCCTATCAGGTTTAATATTTTTTTCTCTTTTTCTCTCTCCTCTCCCTCTCTCATTTTTTCTCTCTCCTCTCCCTCTCTCATTTCTTTTTATCTCTTTCTCTCCCTCTCTCATTTCCTCTCTCTCCCTCTCTTTCTCTCTTTCCCTATTATGTTTAGTGTATTTTCTCTCTCCTCTCCCTCTCTCATTTCATTTCCTTTTCTCTCTTTCTCTCCCTCTCTCGTTTCCTCTCCCTCCCTCACCCTCTCTCTCTCTTTCTCTCTTTCCCTATTAGGTTTCTCTCTCCTCTCCCTCTCTCATTTCATTTCCTTTTCTCTCTTTCTCTCCCTCTCTCGTTTCCTCTCCCTCCCTCACCCTCTCTCTCTCTTTCTCTCTTTCCCTATTAGGTTTAATGTTTTTTCTCTATTTTTCTCTCTCCTCTCCCTCTCATTTTTTTCTCTCTCCTCCCCCTCTCTCATTTCCTTTTCTCTCTTTCTCTCCCTCTCTCGTTTCCTCTACCTCCCTCACCCTCACCCTCTCTTTCTCTCTTTCCCTATTAGGCATATGGGTTTTTTCTCTCTCCTCTCCCTCTCTCATTTCCTTTTCTCTCTTTCTCTCCCTCTCTTGTATACGCTCCCTCCCTCACTCTCTCTCTCTCTCTTTCTCTCTTTCCCTATCAAGTTTAATGTTTTTTCTCTTTTTCTCTCTTCTCTCCCTCTCTCTTTTTTTTCTCTTTCTCTCATTTTTTATCCCTCTCTCATTTTTTTTCTCTCTTTCTCTCATTTTTTCCTATCTTTCTCTCCCTCTCTCATTTCCTCTCCCTCTCTTTCTCTCTTTTCATATTATATTTAATGTTTTTTCTCTCTCATCTCCCTCTCTCATTTCCTTTTTTCTCTTCCTCTCCCTCTCTCACTGGCTCTCCCTGCCTCACCCTCTCCCTCTCTTTCCCTATTAGGTTTAATATTTTTTCTCTCTCCTCTCACTCTCATTTTTTTCTCTCTCCTCTCCCTCTCTCATTTCCTCTCCCTCCCTCATCCTCACCCTCTCTTTCTCTCTTTCCCTATTATGTTTAACATCTTTTCTCTCTTTTTCTCTCTCCTCTCATTCTCTCATTTTTTCTCTCCTCTCTCTCTCTCTCATTTCTTCTCCCTCCCTCACCCTCTCTCTCTCTCTCTTTCTCTCTTTCCCTATTATGTTTAATGTTTTTTCTCTCTTTTCCTCTCCCTCCCCCTCTTTCTCTCTCTCTCCCTCTCCCTCTCTTTCTCTCTTTCAATGTTTCCCTCTCCCTCCCTCTCCCTCTCTCATTTCCCTATTATGTTTAATGTCTCCCTCCATCTCCCTCTCCCTCTCTTTCTCTCTCATTTCCTCTTCATCCCTCTCCCTCTCACTCTCACTCTCCCTCTCTTTCTCTCTCATTTCCTCTCCCTCTCTCAATATACACGGATTATACCAAAAACAAGTAAAAGAGAGAGAGAAAACTCCCTTTCCCTCTCTCATTTTCTCTCCCTCCTCTCTCCCTCTCTTTCTCTCTCCCTCCCTCTCCCATTTCCTCCCTCTCCCTCTCCCTCTCCCTCTCTCATTTCCTCTGCCTCCCTTTCCCTCTCCCTCTCTTTCTCTCTCATTTCCTCTCCCTCTCTCAATACACACGAATTATAGCAAAAACAAGTAAAAGAGAGAGAGAAAACACAAAAGCAAAGCAAGAATGGACAATGCATTCATCGTAAAGGCTTGAATAAGGGTTTGGCAGCTCCTCTTCACCCTCAATACACCTCCTCCTCTTCTTCGCGAACGGTGGTGGCGGCGGCGATGGTGACGGCAGTGGCCGTGAGAAGCCTTCTTTCTCCTTCTTTTTCTCTTTCTCTCCCTCTCAGCAAGATGCTCCCTTTCCCTCTCGCTCTCTCTTTCGTGAATGCGCAAAAAATGACGCGCTCGGGTTTCAGCCCGCGTTTTTTTTCTCTGGGTACCGTCGCTATTTGCAACGCTAATAGCGATGCCGCTATTTGTCGTTGCTAATGGGCGTCGCTATAGTCTCATGTCCTTGTAGTGTAACATCATAAAATCAACCAACTAATAACTAACTAATCTACTAACTGACCAACTAATCAACATAACTAACTCACACTCTCTCTCCCCGATTCCCTCTCTCTCTCTCTCTTTAACTGCCCAACCAACTGACCAACCTACTCACCAAACCAATAATAACAAATAAACTATCATATAGAACAAAACAAATTTACAACCAGAGAGAGAGAGAGAGAGAGAGAGAGAGAGAGAGAGAGAACCAGAATAATAGTCATCCTAAACTGCCCGAACAATCAATCCTCGCAAACAAAATTGTACCAAGCAAACCACAACACCAATACATTAAAACGTACCAAGCAAACCAACCTACCATCTCCCTCTCTCTCCCTCCCTCCCATAACCAACTTACAATAATGTGCTTACTAACTAATCCTAAACTCACATGCCTAACAATATTTTTGAGTAAATAAACAATTAAATTAACAGCTAACAATCCAAAATTAACAAACAATTAAAATAACATGCTCTCTCTCTTTCTCCCTCTCTCTGAAGTAATCTAACCAATAAAAAAACTAATAGATAATAACACGTATAACTAAACTATCTAACTAACCAATCAATAAAAAATTAAACTAACCCTAAACTCACACACATAATCTTACTAAATTAACTAACCAACCCTAAACCAAATATATAATAAATATTTAAAATAATAAAAACTCACATACATAAGAAATATACAATCCAAGATTAACAAAAATTTAAAATAACATGTTTACACAAAAAAAAACTTACTAATAATGAAATAAATAAATAAATAATTACACTAGCCCTGAACAATTTAAACTTACTCACCAAACCAATAATAACAAATAAACCAACAAATACAGCAAAACAAAATTACAACATGAGAGAGAGAGAGAGAGAGAGAGAGAGAGAGAGAGAGAGAGAGAGAGAGAGGAGATCACCAACCTGAATAATAGTCGTCTTAAACTACCTGAATGACTAGTCCTCGCAAACAAAACTAAACCAAGCAAATCAAAACACCAATAAATTAGACCACACTAAGCAAACCAACCTACCACCTCTCTCTCTCTCTCTCTCTCTCTCTCTCTCTCATAACTAACTCATAATCAACTTGCAATAAATGTACTTTATAGACATAGATGATAAATTATAGATATATAGACATACTCTAACTAAAATAAATAAACTAAATCACTAAACTGACTAACCAACCAATCGATAATTTTTTAAACTAAACAATAAAGTATACCACTACACTAACATTCTCTCTCTCTCTCTCTCACACACACACACAGACAAAACATGTATAACTAAACTATCTAACTAACCCTAAACTCTCACACACAATCTTGCTAAAGTAACTAACTAACCATAAACTAAATTAACAATAAACAATTAAAATAATATAAACTCATACACAATAAAACAAAAAAAAAAAACTAACTAAACTAAATAGTGAACTTGCACAACCAAACTAAATAACAATCCAAAATTAACAAACACATAATCTTACTAAACTAACCCTAAACCAAACTGTAAGAAGCTGGGAATAACAAATAAGTGTTAATAATGTTGATATTATGCCATGTCACACTGACATTGGTATAAAAGGAGAGAAGATGTAATTTTTCACATCTTTTTGACACATTAATACAATTACAATCTTTCTCTCCCTTCTTGTTCACAGCTTCTATGGCTTCCCCTTCTTTATTGTCTCTCTCTCTCTCTAAATCTAGTCTTTCTCTCTCCTCGTCACTCTTATTCTCTCTCTTCCTGCAATATTTCTCTCTCCTCTGTAGTCTTCTCTCTCCTCTTTCTCTCTCCCTAGTTCTCTCTCTGACACAAACAAACAATAAACTATAAAAACAATACAACCCAAAATTAAACTAACATCTCTCTCTCTCTCTCTCTCTCTCTCTCTCTCTCTAGCAAAACTAACTAACCAAACAAATAAAAAATTAAACTAACTAACTAACCAATAACCAAATAAAAAATTAAACCTACTTTAAACTCACACACCAATATCTAAACCAATAACAAAAAAATCAACTAGCTAACTAAACAAACAATCCAAAATTAACAAACACATAATCTTACTAAACTAACTAACTAACTGTAAACTAAATAAAAATAAACTATTAAAACAATACAACCCAAATTTAACTAAAAAATAGACTAACATCTCTCTCTCTCTCTCTCTCTCTCTCTCTCTCTCTAACAAAACTAACTAACTAACTCATACATTAAACTAACTAACTAAACAGATAAAAAATTAAATTAACCAGCTAACAAGCTAATAAACAAATAAAAATTAAACCTACTCTAAACTCACATGCCAATATCTAAACCAAAAACAAAAAAAATCAACTAACTAACTAAACAAACAATAAAATTAACAACTAACAATCCAAAATTAACAAACATATAATCTTACTAAATTAAGTAACTAACCCTAAACCAAATAAACAATAAACTATTAAAATAATATAATCCAAAATTAACCAAAAATCAAACTAACATGTCTCTCTCTAACAAAACTAACTAACTCACATACATTAAACTAACTAACTAACCAACTAACTAAATAAACAATCAAGATTATATAGACGTACTCTAACTAAAATAAATAAACTAAAATAAAATAAATAACATAAGAAAAGAAACTAAATCACTAAACTAATCAACCAACCAATCAATAAAAAATTAAACTAATCCTAAACAATAAAGTATATCACTAGACTAACATGCTCTCTCTCGCTCTCTCTCTCTCTCTCTCTCTCTTACTAAACACGTATAACTAACCCTAAACTCACACACACAATCTTACTAAACTCACTAACTAACCCTAAACCAAATAATATAAACCCACAAAAAAAAAAAAAGAACTCACTAACTAAATATGAACTCACACACCCAAACTAAATAATTGAAATTAACAATCCAAAATTAGCAAAAATATGCTCTTTCTCTCTCTCTAACAAAACTTATTAAACAAATAAAAAATTAAACCTACTCTAAACTCACACACCAATATATGAACCAAAAACAAAAAAATCAACCAACTAAATAAACAAATAATCCAAAATTAACAAACACATTATCTGACTAAACTAACTAACTAACCCTAAAGCAAATAAACAATACAGTTCAAAATTTAAAAATAATTAAACCAACATATCTCTCTCTCTCTCTAACAAAACTAATTAACTCACACACATTAAACTAATTAACTAACTAAATAAAAAATTAAACTAACTAACTAACAATTAAAATAACACACACAATCAAATTAACTAACTAAAACTAAACAAACAACACACACACACACACACACACTCTCTCTCTCCTCTCCTCTCTCCTCTCTCCTCTCTCCTCTCTCTCTCTCTCTCCCCAATGTCCATGCATTAATGTCGAGCAATGGTGCGCCAATGTTGCACCATTGCGATACTAGGGCACTGCGGCAGTTTAGGCTCTAGCAATTGTCATGACCTTGCCTTATTCCCCACACCTGCATCAACAACTACCTCTATCGTCACCATGAATGTGGCTTATTTGTGAAGGGACCACAAATGTCCATAGTGTCAGAATGTGACGCCGATGCTCTTTGCCAAAACCCAAAAGAGGGACCCTCTCCCCTCTCCCCTTGACCTACACATGTGTTCGACCCTCTCTCTCTCTCTCTCTCTTCCCCCTCGAGCTACAACGAGAGAGAGAGAGAGAGAGAGAGAGAGAGAGAGAGAGAGAGAGAGAGAGAGAGAGAGAGAGAGAGGATACTCACCTACCTCTGCACAGTGTTACTCCTTGCATGCTACTCTCTGCCTTTGCGTGTAGCTACCTTTGAGCGGGAGAGAGAGAGAGAGAGAGAGAGAGAGAGAGAGAGAGAGAGAGAGAGAGAGAGAGAGGATACTCACCTACCTCTGCACAGTGTTACTCCTTGCATGCTACTCTCTGCCTTTGCGTGTAGCTACCTTTGAGCGGGAGAGAGAGAGAGAGAGAGAGAGAGAGAGAGAGAGAGAGAGAGAGAGAGAGAGAGAGAGAGGATACTCACCTACCTCTGCACAGTGTTACTCCTTGCATGCTACTCTCTGCCTTTGCGTGTAGCTACCTTTGAGCGGGAGAGAGAGAGAGAGAGAGAGAGAGAGAGAGAGAGAGAGAGAGAGAGAGAGAGAGAGAGAGAGAGAGAGAGAGAGAGAGAGAGAGAGAGGAGGAGGAGGAGGTAAAAACGGACTATGTACGCATGATTGTGCTCCCAATCATAAGCACAACTATTAGCAATTAATGAACACTTTTTTGATTTGGTTTGGGAGCTCCTTGGTGCTTCGACCTCTAGCTCAAATAATAAAAAAATATAGACTAGCTCATATAATAAAGAAGTATAGATATAGATGTAGGTAGGCTAGCAAAGGCTTTGCTAAGGTCTAATCGCTCCTCTTCTATTAGTCTCATGCATGGTGGGCTAAAGATAGCATTCAAAATTCACACCAATACCTGTAGCCTGTGAATTCATTATCATCAAGGCGCTACATTTTCAAAGGGAGAAGATGCAACAACCTGCTGCTACACAAGAAGAGCTGCATTCAAGGCCTGTAGATGACCTGCGGTGCATCGGGGTTAGCTCTCACGCTGCATGAATTTCTGCCTTTGCCATAGAGTATTGCAACGAGATCAGTGATTCAGAAATGGAAGATAACTTCTGATGATGGAAACAGGTCTGCCCGCGTTGTGTCTGCCGTTTTTTGGGATCTTCTGATGCAAAGAACGTCTTCTGTGGCTCCATCAGTCGCTTTCAGCTTGCGCCTGCCACGCAGAACTTAGCAGTGTCTTCGAAAAGTCCATGTATCGTCTGCCTTGGGATTCTCGAAACGATCGATGATCCTGAAACTGGAGACGAAGCTGCAGGGAAAATTGATGCAACCATTTCAACAAAAGCTCTGATTGTACAAGCTGTTAAACGTGAGGGCCACGACTTCAGCACATTTTCCCTCGAGGTCACAATTCCAGGAGTTGTGTTGATTCGTGAACACGCATTGTGGTAAATCAAGCTAGTTTTCATCCTTTTCCCATGTGCTTATAGCAGAAATGTGGTGCCATTATGCCTGAAAGAATTGGCTTGTGGAAGTTTAGGCAGTATCTTCATAAAAAGTATGGGTCGGAGGGCTGGCTGCATGGGAGACATGCTAGTAATCATGTTGTGCCATTAAAAGACGCTTTGAAGTGCTCATTAATTGACCCTATTGAGAAGTTACTGGTAAGATTTCTCCTGCTAGTGTCCAATAAACATGCCTTACTTCTTCTATTTCTGACAAATGTGGCCTGTATGATGCCAATTGTATCTCACATATAGGAGGCCAAATTTGAGAATACGTCGCCTTTCAAGATTGTCCTACTTTACAAGCATCCTGAAGCTTCTATCGAGCTTGATTGCCTAGGGTGTACAACTGCTGCTGTTGGGAAAAAAAGAAAGCATTTTGGTATATACCTTTTCATCCTTCAACTCGAGAATGGTTTACAGGAATGCTTTTTGCTAATTTTTGGAACCTTTTTCCCAACGTTCTATGTGTTCCTTCTTCAGGGATCAATGAGAATGTTTCTCAAAGTAACAGTGCTGGGGCAGCTCCTGTACGAGCATCCTCAGAGTCTGGCGAGTCTTTAGCAGCTGTCCAGCGCTTGTTATCATCCATGTCCTCTGAAGTGTTCAGCAAGCTGTATCCATGGCCTCCACCTAGGGTATAGCCATATGTCCTAGCACGTCTATCATTGTGAACAATTGCTGACATTTGCAGCTCATTATTTTCTAAGTGGGCATGTTTTTACTTGACCAGTTGTTTGCTCTGATTTTCTATTCTAAATTGCTACCGGTCACCAGGAAATTCTCTTCTATAGAAATGTGAGGCCTGTGACATTCGGGTTTTTGTGTTTTCCTGCTGTTAGGTTTTGCTACCTTCCAATTTGGAGTTTATAGGTGAAGATCCCCTTCTTCCTAACACATCTGATAGAAAGTGGGGGTTCAAGAAAAAGAAGATTAGAAAATAACAAAAGCTTGTTCAAAAATTTTAAATGTCATCATTGAGGGTGTTAGGACAAAAGTGAGTTCCTTTTCCTCTACGAACTAGGTATTAAATGAATGACCTTTGAGGAAAATAGTAGCTATTTGATATGTGGAAGTTGTGCAAACTCTATTTTGTCAAAGTTTGAAACATACTGGTTTTACTAAAGAACATTTCTTGATTTCTTCTAACATAATCATCGGTCACCAAGGAAGGAATTTCAGATCAGATATCGTAACATGATAAATCACATGGGAAGTGAGATCTAGCTCTTTATATTCAAGCTAAATTTTTGGCTTAATCACATGTTGATTGTTCTTGACTTTATTTGAATTATGCTTGGCTTACTAACTTTTACCCATGTTTTACCCATCTTTGATGGATTGGAAATACAATGTACGTGGTTTGTTTCATCGTTCTGGCTGCAACTTTTTGGCCACATGCTTCATTGATCCTTTATGGTTGACGAGAAAAGTGGTATTTGTTATGTAGCAAAGCAAGCCATGTGAAGGGAATTTCTCATGCTATCGCACATCTATATATGTTGGAGGCAGGTATCTCAAGGTGATACAACCTCAAAATTGGGGCATAGTCATTAGTTGTACTAATAAGGCCTTTCTAAATTCATTAAATCTTTAGATTCTTTTTTTGATTTGGATGGTGGGGCCTAGTTTTCAAGAAATATAAGTCAGACGCCTTGGTTGATTGACGAGGAACGAAAGGGAGATGGGTCTGTACAAGTAAGTGCCTTTGACCGTTTTTAAAGTACTTGAACATTACAAAGGTTAGTTAAAAAGTACAATTTGCAAGCAAGAATATTATTGCATATTGTGTGATTGTGTTTAAGAATACTGTTTGACTTAAGCCAATATAATTATCTACCTTGATGTGCTACTCAGATATTTATTGTTGAGTTTTGTTAATTTATATGGAAAGAAGTGAGCATTGTGTCAAAAGGCTTAGTTCAGTTATGTACAAAGATTGAGTTTTAATAAATGAAGATCATCATGGCCCTCTAAATAGTTTGGGGTATCTATTCTCTAACGATATTATTGAAAGATGTGTTATGGCCACCTAAGGTTGGATTTGCCACCACATTCTTATTCAATCCTTTGATACCAAGCTCGAGGAGCTTGCTTCAGGCCATAGAGAGTCTTTAGCAACTTGTAAACATGGTCCTCCTTTCCCTACACAAGAAAACTAGGAGGTTGTGAGAGACCAATCTCCTTCTCTAGGAGGCCATTTAGCAAGCAAACTTTACGTCTATTTGGAAGATTGACAAGTGGTGATGAGTTGCAAGAGCCAAGATAGCTCGAATAGTAGACATTCGAGTTGTAGGTGCAAAGGTCTTTGAGTAATCCAACCTTACCCTTTGGGCAAATCCCTTGGCAACAAGCCTAGCCTTATGCTTGTCTAAGGATCCATCTGCAAGGTACTTTGTTATATAGACCCACTTTACACCACTCACCTTTTGCTTCTTTGGCTGTGGAACCAACTTCCAAGTATAGTTTTGCTTGATAGAATTGAGCTTCTTTTGCATAGTATGATGCCAAATGTTTTGTGCAAGGGCGTCATTAACTATAGTAGGCTCATGATCTTGAAGAATTTGACACAAGGGCGTAGTTCATACAGAGTAAACTATCTTGTTGGGCTTGCAATTTGGCTGATGCATGTGGGCTGGTAGGGGTAGCAGGAAAGTGGAAAACTTTGGAGTTGTGCATAAGCTATCAATACCACCATGAAATGGTGATAGACTCATCTTGCTACGAAGGAGATTGAGTAGCCTTCGGTACTTGCAATGCACTTGTTTAGGATAGGAACTCTTCTCACTAGGTGGATGTAAATCCCCCTTATTTGAAGAGGAAGGCTCCCCTTTTGATGGTTCAATGCCCCTAGAAGGAACCCCAAGGGATGGGGATGGAGTAGGAATACGATGAAAGAGTAGAAGAAGGAGCCATCGAAGGAGGAAGGAAAGCAAGTGGAGAGGGAGGAGGAGGGGGAGTCGTCATAGACGAAGAAGTGTTGATAGATAACGTGGAAGGAAGGGGAGGGGTTGATGGTTTTGGGGGGGGGCGGAGTCAAAGACGAAGAACCCCTTGCAGAAGAAGTGTCAATCGGATTATTGAAGGTTGAAGCCTCATCAAATGTAATATTTCCGTTCGAAATATTAAGGAGCTTTGACTACCGCAAGCCGCGTAAAAACTGTGCAAAATCATTTCCCGCGTCGACTAATGACAGTGGCCAAGTGGTTACCCTGCGCGCACGATAAAAATCCCCATCCGCGAGGTGTAACCAAGGCCGGGGTTTAAGACTGCAAAGCCACGGGGAAACACCCTTTTTGAAGGGGAAAAATGGATAATGATGAAAATTAGGCAATTTTTTTTACTAATTCCCCTAGCCGATGCATGGCTGGAGGGGAGGGAGTGGGAGAAGGAGGTGAAGAGGTGGAGTGCATGGGGAGAGGAGAGAAGCATAAGGGCTCCACGTGTGTGGAGTCTCTCCCCCCCCTAAGCACTATATAAACCCTCCCCCCCCCCCCCCCCCCCCTCTTCCCCTTAGCCTTGGGGGGAGGTACGAAAGAGGGAACGCTTCCGTGCTACTATAGCCGCCAAATCCGCCGCCCTGCTGCGCCACAGGCCGCCTACAGCGCCGGCTGCTGCTCATACTCTCGCCACCATCGCCATCGATCACTACCCCCCCTCGTCGTCGAAATCTCCTTTCCCAATCATTGGCCTCTATCCACGTGGTCCTGGGAAGCAGAAGCTTCCTAGAAGCTTCTAAAGGAGATCCTCCTAAGCCTTGTGCACGCGTCTAATTCCTGGTCTTAATATCCACACCCTGTCAAAAGGGTAATTCCTGCGCAAGGGAGAAAGCAGGCGGGCTTGGAGGCTATTTTGCCAAAGCTAGGAGGAATCTGCGGAGTTCAAGTCATTAACGATGGCTCCCAAGAACACGCAAGGCGCACCCGCGGGAGGTTCTTCCCCAAACATACACATGGACATCCCCACGAGCCCACAAGCCCAGGTTCCACGATTTTAATTCCACGTGAAAGAAATACGTTAAGCACGATAACTTTCATGGAAGGGAAGCACTTATGCATGTTTCCAATTCACCTAGCATAGTTAAAATGCATTTGGGGGAAATTGCCTACTCGTACGATTTACCAAAATTAATGCATGTCATGCAATTGGGTTATTTGCATTTCCAATATTATGAATGTAAATTACCTATCCATTTTACGAGTTTAGTAGTATGTTGCCTTGTCGTGCATTTCAAAGTGACAAGCCTAAAACGCATATTGCCTAGCATTAAAAGGTTGAAATTGTTAAGTGCATCCTTGATTGGCCGTGAAAGAACAAGTGTATTTTGCGTTTAGTTAATAACTTCCTTGTTATGTCTTGCATGGAAAGAGTTGTTAATGTCCGTTGCATGGCATGAAAATGAAACCCTGGACAATTGCATAGTATGGGAATGGAACCATGGACTTGTAAGTTCATGAAAAAGATGCTTGGAAATGGATTAAGTCAACACTAGCCTTAGTCTTGCATGAACTTCATTTACGATGTTGTATCTAAGGGTCGCATGTTATATATTCGTCGTGCGTAAATTTCATTTCATCGAGTTGCATTTAGAAAAGATTGCATGGCTTATCAAAGCATGAAATCCCGTTGATTAAACGAGAGGTTGTTGGCATAGTTCCTTGATGTGAATCTTGTAAGTTCTATGCAAGATAATCTCCAAATTGACATTTGTCATGACTTTAGCAAGGAAAGAAGTAGTTATTGCAAAACCTTTTAGCCACCTAAAAGTAATGAATCGCATGTTGCAACTATTTGCACCTTTAGAACAAGTTTACCATCTCTAGGAAGGGATCGTCCTTGTCGCAAGATAAGTAGATCAATTTATCTAAATCACCTAACCCGTAAGGGATTCGTATAGGCATAACTGGTCGATACGATAAATACCTCAAGTACTAGCTAGGGCTTGGCACGTTGGAAGTGCTGCCTAATATCGCACTTGGAATGCCAAGTCGAAACCCTCAAACCCAAAGGTCCTACCCACATTCATGGAATGTTTGGGTCAATTGGACGCCCATGCAAACAACGATCTAGGGTTCTACCCTAAGGATCGACCGATCTAATGATAAAACTCGGAGTGAGTTTGGAAACCCTAGGATTGAGTACAATTAGGATTGGGTTGGGTAAGAAGACACCCTAAACCCTGCATCTTGTCTAAATAAAATTCCTTGACCAGGAAACGCCGTTCAATGGGTGAAATAATTCCATGAGCTAGATGCGACACTTGTGCAATAAGTTGCAACCTCGCATGGTTTTGTGGTTTAACCACAAGATAAATTTGCCACTCCTTGGAATAAGGTTGGCAGGTTCTAGCGCAAGTCTAACTTGCAAGAGGATGAATAGACAACTTGTTACATCACCTTTCTTAGACTGATTTGTCAAGTTAAGGGAAGTTATGTTTTGCTTGGTAAGCAAAGGATCAATCAAGTTAGAGCGATATGGTCACCAGGATTTACTGTTAATTTATGAAACCTAAGGTGTTGGTTAAGTTGGGTTAACAGGGCATGACCCTAACCCAATGACAAAAGGGGTAAACAAACAAACCCTTGGGGATCTTGCCAAGTCGCAATTGATCCCGGATCGAATGCTGGATGCATTCAAAGAAGAGGATTCACTCCTTAGCAGTTGGCCAAATTAACGACCACTGGATTGATTGTGCTTGTAACAGTTTATGAGCACTGTTTGCATTGTTTGCTCAAGGAACTAAAGGATGGAAAGATAATTAATGCTTCAGGTTGAAGGCCTGAAGGGAGAGGCAGCATCAGTTACCCCCGACTGTCTGCTTGACTCTAACCAAGGGGGTTGTTAGCCGCGCCGGGAACGTGGACCGAACCCGCCGCGTGAGGTCTCTCCATTGGGCGCTACTTGGAGCATGAGGACGCTTGGGTGCCAGGGGGGGCTCTGGCCGTAAATCCCTTGTCTTTTGGGCCCTGTACAAGAGGCCAACGCGACTCGGGATTGGATCTCGAGGCCCGCATACTAGTCTACGGGCGGAATCTTGGATTAGTAATCCTTGTGGATTGCTGGATAGCCTTCGGGCGGATTATGGATTAGTCTACGGGCTGGATTATATGATGCTTTCCGAAGATAATAAGATAACATATTGAAAAGGAACTTGTTTGACATTGTTTTTCTATGTCAAGTGCTAAGATTACGTGAAAGAACCGGTGTCTAACTGGCTAATTAAGGAAGCTGTTTTATGCATGTCCAACTAAATGTGGTAGGTAATTAGACAACTAAAGCATCCCTGAGGAAAGTGCGGTGGATGTGGCCATGGGTCTGTCCTACGGATGGGTGGTCCCGGTTGGCCGGGAACTTTTCTTAAGCGAAATGGACAGCAAGGAATTTTTCTCAAAGGAAATGAATAGCAGGCAACGCTGACGTGGAGTTTAGGTTACTAGAATCCCGATTTATGCTGTTTTAGGGGAACAGAATGGGACTATGCCTTATGGGCAGAGAGATTGAGCTTTGGATCCCTCTCGTTTCCCATTCTCCTTGAACCAAGTGCAGCATGAATCCGCTTCGACCGTGACATTTTGGCGTAAAGTAGTTTGCCTGGGGTTCAATGCTAGCTACCGTTTTAGGGGGTTTGACCATCAGGGAAACCTTGATTCAGGTCGGTCCTAAGTGGGAATGGCGGGAATACTTCTGCTACGTGATAGACTCAAGACGACCTAGATCACAAACCCCGTAACATTCCATGGGAGTGCCGGACGGAGCTTTCTAGACTGTCTTCTCGATGGGCTGCTAAGACGTGTCCTGAAAGGGAACAGGTGGACACGTTACATCAAAGATTATATTCTTGCTTACCTTGATATTTTCTTTTTGGTTTGTAGAGCCGATAGCCCTTCGTGGTTGTGCTCAAGTCCACGAAGATGAGCTTATTTGACTTGGAGTTGAGTTTGCTTTGTCTCTTCTTCTTGTTCACATGGACAAAAGCATCGCATCCAAAGATTTGAAAATGGGAAATATAAGGCTTCTTGCCAAAGAAGGCTTCATAGGGAGTCATATGATGTAATGTGGAGATAGGAGATTGGTTGCAGATGTGAACTGCAATAGTCACTACCTGCTGCAAAGGGAGTGAGAAAGACCCCTATGCTCCAACATTTATTGGGCCATTTTCAACATGATTCGATTGGTATGCTTCACTATATCATTCTCAGATGGTGTGTTCAGATGAAAGTGCTCCATCTGTTATCCTTGCAAAACTTATAAAAGAGATCAGAACAAATCTCAACGTTGTGGTTTGCTCGAATCCCTTGAACTTTGAAAGATGTTTGTGTTTCCACAAATACCTTCCAAATGCATAGGTTGGAATATGTCTAGCTTTTGTATCCCAAAAAATAAATCCACACATAGCGAATGAAGTCATCAATGATCAACATCAAATACTTGGTCTTTCCAATGGAGGCTGTTCTCATAGGATTGGAATGATCCCTACTCCATGAATGAGTACGGAAGAATTGTCACCAATAGTGATGAATTTTCCTCTACAACTCATGTCTTGAAACCAATCCTATCGATAAGGCGTGTGGGAAGAAATCCCATTGTCCACAAGCCAAGGCTTCTTTGCAATTAAAGAAGCAAGAACGGCATCTTCCTCCTCATACACATGTATGAGGATGGACTTCATGGTAGTTGGGTTAGACTTTGAATCCTTAGACCCCCTCCTCGGGCTTCAAATGGGGGTGTACTTTTGTGAACACTTCTCCTTTGGATGAGTACCTATCCCATAGTGTGGGCACTTGGGGTTTTTATCATTTGTCTTGTCCTCTTTCGTGTCATCCTCTTTCTTTGCCTTCTTTTGCCCTTCTTTTGAACTTGCTATGAAAGCCTTCGTGGAGTTGGATCTAGTGGCTCCTCTCTCTTTGGGCTGCTCGTCATGCTTCAAGACTAGTGGGGGTAGCTCCTTCCAAAGAAGAAGTCTCATGGGTCCTTGATGTAAAAAGGTTGGTATAGAACACATTGAACTTTGGAGATGATAGTTGAGTGAGGAGAATCATTGCTATATCCATTGAAGATATAGTCCTCCCAAGGGATGCAAGCTCATCCCTTAGGTCCTCTAGTATATTGATGTAATCCTTTATAGAAGGAGAATCATCAACACCAAGCATCCTAGGTTTCTTCCCAAGAGATCATGTGGGTAAATGACTTTTGATGGTACAAAGATGCAAGCTTCTTCCACACTTTTGTTGTTGTCTTCAACCTGCGAACATGCACTAGGACAAAATTTTGTAAGCTTATGAAAAGGAAGGATTGGGCCCGAGAGTTGAGCTGATCCCATAGAGCTGCGCAATCCATTAATGTTCCCTCATGGGGATTGTCCACGGGACGGTTATAGGTAGGGTAACGAGCTCCCAAAGATCAAAGGTGTCAAGGATGCATTCCACCTTAGAGGAGTAAAGCAAATATTTGGAACCATCTAGTTGGTCCTCTTTGGGTACAGAAGGGAGAATATGCACTTGGACATGTGGTGCCATGTTAGGCATTTTAAAGCCTAGTAGAATGGGCTTTGTATGACACGGAAAGAGGGGGGAGGTGAAGGCTACTCCGAATGATGAGATTGTACAAAAGGGTTTTGGTGACCTTCATTCTTCATGATAATCATGTTGCCATTCAAAGGAGTGATAGCAAGCCTCCCTGTGTTCGAGTCATCAAAGCCTTGGAACCGGGGATTAGACATCTTTGTAGAACTTGCAAATACACAAAGGCTGCTGTGTTTTGTTGTAGGAGAATCCGAATGGAGAGAAAATCAGCAACATTGCAAGAAGAGAGCTGTGGATATCTTGCCTTTGTTGAATGTCACCTATGAAATGCAAAAAATTTGCGTTTACAGCAGCGAACAGCAGGCTGAAATTTGAGTTTTCAGTGTGGTCTCTTTGGCTGGAAACTCCATGTTCTCATATAGGCAATGGTACCATGTGAGAGTGAGCAATGGAAGAGAATCATGAACATAGAGAGAGGAGAGGAGAAGAAAAAGCAAAAAGAGAAGAATGATCTGCAGTGAACAATGAAGGAAAGCTGAATACAATAAGGATTGATCAGTCCTTGCACGCAGCCCAATGCATCAGTGAGGGCATCGGATCAGGCTGAATAATGATGACAATACTTGTGACGGTAATGGAGACCATGACGGTGACGGTGATGGTGATGGAGATGGAGAGTGCACAGCTTGCTGTCCACGACGGAGATGGAGAAGACTGCAGCCACTTGATAGGGCACCTACAAGAGATAGAATGAACTGATCTGCCCATAGATTGCCAACTGCTATAAACAGCAGTAGACTGAAAAAATTGGCTGACTGTTGCAGCCAATTGCATTGAATGCAGCTACAAAATGCTAATGTTGCAATTGTAGACAGTCCAGGGTAAATTGTGGGTAGTTTGAATTTCATCCGACCGAGCAGCACAAGCTGGCAAACACACAAAATTGGGAAAAAATCACAATTAGATCTCCAAATGCCCCTATAAGACTTTGACTAGGGCTCACAACCAAGAGATGAGATATTGACAAAATAAGGTAGGCTAATAGGATAGCCATTGGAGGCAGCTGGAAATAGGGTGCCGACAACAGTAGAGAGGTAGTGGACTGGTGTAACTTGCAAAACGAGATGGGCTGAATGGTAGGCCTCTTGCCTATTTATAGATGTATAAGGATCTATGAGAGTGCATAACAGAAAGAGGAAAGTGAAGTCAAAGAGGAGACATAGAGAATGTAGGAGAGAGAAGGAACAATGTGATTGCAATAGCTGAAGGCACAAGGTTGCAATAGTCAGCCCCAACGTGTAGCTTTATGCGTCAGTGTGGGTGCTAAACGGTAATAAGGGGATGAGAGAATGAGGAGGGTTGGTTGATCATGAAGGATTAATGATTGATAATGGATAATGAAAGTGGAAGAGTAGGTTGCCTATATATAGCCGAAAAAGAGGGAAAATCCTAGATATGGTCAAACTCTTAAAAAATAGTCAAAAGTTCACAAAAAGAAATGCACTAATGTGCTCTCCATTTGAAGTGTCTAAAATACATAAAATGACTGATAAATACAGTGTCAGAGCTCCTAATATCCTCATTTACTTAAACTGAGGCTCACAGGTAGGAGATAACCACACAAGACATACATAATTGCTACACCCCCTCTCATATCTTGGATGAGACAGAAGGCAAAAGGAGATGTGGATCCGAGGGTGGCAGAAAGGGTGCCAATGCGGGTGTAGTGTGTTGAAAAAGAAAGCTAGGGAAGGAGCAAGACCCCCTCTCCATATAAACATTCGATCAAATGGGAAGGCCACCAAAGGGCAATGGAAATGGAGAGGCCTCGAATTGATCACTCCAAAAAACTCTAGTCGGGGATGGGTGAGCCAAGCCTCCAACCCAACTATGAGACTTAAGGGAGAAACTATCAAACGTACCATAAGCTGCATAGAAATAGCAAGGACCAAGGGCCAAGCGGTAGGGAATGGTGGCTCGATGATGAAGAAAAGGGATATCATAAAAGAAAGGCCCAAAGTAGACTAGAAACCCTAAAATAAATCCTTACGATCTTGGGAAGCCCTTTGAAACACAAAGGGCCTGAAAATCCACAGCCGCATTACCAATATTGTCTCCCTTTGAAAGGGATGGGAGGTACGAGGGAACCACCAAAGGAGATGGTGGGGATGGGATGGAGCCTGTGGAATAGATGGTGCACAAGCGGAAATATGTGCAGCAATAGAAAGTTGCCTTGGAGAGCCCTACACAAAGGAAGGGGAATGGAGCATAGATAGCCCCCTCTCTTGCCAACCTGTCACAAATGTGGCTCTAATAGAAGAATCCTTAACAAAGACGGCTGGCTCAATCAAGACAACACAAGTGCTTAGGCGAGGAAGGCCATGAATTGAGAGGAGAGGGAGGCCCAAGTCTGGAACATGTAGCTCCTAAAAAACAAAGCTTGATGGATGGGGCAAGGTGCCAATACTACTAATAGGCACCAGAGAAATGTCACGAACAATGACAATACCCTCTAATAGACAGAGATCGTGTAACAAATCACATTGGGGAGTCCTAGGACTTGATGCACGACTGTTAAAGAGACAAGGCTGCCTAGAAGTCCAGACAATTGAAGAAGGCTCCTCCACCCGATAAATATGTAGAAACATTGACTTAGTGAAACTAGTAGGTGATAAAGTAGAGATAGATGAAGGCTTCGATGTAGATCCACCCTTTGGTCCTGAGGGTGAGGGTATATCCTCTAGCACTTCTCCTCGGGGTGTGAGGTCTTCCCACAATGAGGACACATGGGATATCCTCTACGCTTCCTCACAAAAGTTGTATTAGAGTTCGAAGACGACTCCAACTTCTTCCTCTTCCCTTTCTTCTATATGGCTTGTCTTGTACTTGTAGATAAGATCGCATAAGCATGGTCATGTGTACGGGCTTTGTAAGAATTTGTCTCATTGTGATGCGCATCCTGCTCAAGAACGAGTGAAACTAGCTCCTCCCAAGTGAGTGTCTCCTGGCTACAAGAAGTGAGAAGATTGGTGTAGAACACATCATATGTCGGTGATGGAAGATGCGAGAGAAGTGTCACAACTAGGTCCTTTGAAGAAATGTCCGTATTTAGGAATGTAAGTTCATCCTGAATCTCCTACATCTTGTGGATGTGATCCCTCATTGTAGGGGAAATTGCGATAAAGAGCCATTGTAGCTTCAACTCGAGATAATTGATACCCAAATAAATGGATCTAGAAAAGAGATGCCAATCTCCTCCAAACCTTTGCAACGGTGCGGAGATGTCTAAAATGCACGAGCATAGAATTTGTACAACTCAAAAGGAGAGAGGAGCGGACTCTTGCATTCAACCGATCCCATAAAGATGCTGAATCGGCAGAGGGATCCATGGTAGGTCGGGGTATACGGATCACAACAAAATCCCAAAGGTCACAATTATTGAGGAGATACTCTATGGAGCACGACCATAGAGGGTAGTTCGTCCCATTTAGCTTGTCGGATGTGGAGAGAGAGTAGGGACTGTAACAAAATCCCTAAGATCACAATTGTCAAGGAGCCACTCCATGCGACACGAGCATAGAGAGTAGTTCGTCCCATCCAACTTGTTGGATATGGAGAGAGAGGGTAGGACTTGCACGTGCTCAGGAGATGCCATCAATGCCCAATGGTGAACTAGGAGCCTCGGAAGAATATAATGGGAAAGAGCCTAGGTTTGGGACTTGCTCAGGAGATGCCATTAATGCTAATGGTGGACTAGGAGCCTTGGAAGAATATAATGGGAAAGAGTAATAAGATGGTGGTTGGTTTGAACCGAACCACACGATCTCCCATAGTATACACGTCGGCCATAGATGTCCTTCAAGAAATATCTACAAGAAAACAAAGAAGATGTTGCCATTGGAATAAAGGTAATCAATAAGAGGTGTCTCGGGATAATTGGGATCCGTTGGGCCATGGGTCATGATACAAAAGAAGACTGATTGGAGCAAGGTAGATGGGGAGTATTCGATACCGAAGGGAACATAATGCCAGCAGAGAGGAGCAGTAAATGCAGCGGAAAATATGGCTTCAACGTAGAAACACAGCCAATTCAGGTGTTGGTAAAGGACTAGGAGTGCCTGGAAATCTAGTCCTTACAATAAACGCAAATCTACTCTAATGTGGGCCTGCAATGGAGGCCACCTAGCACAAAAAAGAAGTCACCTTGGTTAGTAAAGACCAGTTAGTATGAGAATGTAGGAAAGAAAGAAATCTATCCGCCTAGCAGAGAACAGGTGCTATCCAACTTGCAAATGTGCTGCCCATGAGGATTGATGACCTGCTTGTACAAAATGCAAAGATATGGGGGTTGCTTGCACAAAAACGTAGTTAATGCAGGGCCTGCTTTTGCAGCACGTGTGTTGGGGTTGCATGCAGAAAACGCAGGTCTGTTTTGGTATTGCCTAGCCAATAGAATGACTGCCCAGCTTGTTTGATGCAGCCTGGGTACAATAATGGTATTTCCTAGGCTGGTAGAGGCCGCCCAAGAGCACTGCCCAGAAGCAAAACACAAATTTGCCTTGGTAAATGCAGTGAAAAAAAGGACTGAAAACAGACCGCCTTGCCTTGTTTGACTCCAAGCGCAAGGTTTGCAGTATGTGGGGATGATGCCTGGCAAGCTTTGTCGTGGACAACATGCTTCTCTTGGAGATCTCCCGCTCTTATGCATGGCTTTGATACCATGCGAGAGGGTGCAACAAAAAGAGGAAAGTTTACACGGAGAGAAGGGAGACAAAGAGAATGCATGAGAGAGAAGGAACAATGTGATTGCAATGTCTAAGGATACAAGGCTGCAACAATTTGTAAATGTAGAGAAGAACGTGAGAATGTCAATTCTTTGAATTAATCAACTCAACCAAATTTCACCATGAAAATAGAGAGAGAGAGAGAGAGAGAGAGAGAGAGAGAGAGAGTCAGCAGTACATTGAGAGGGGAAATGGCCCCTTCCCCCTTTTTAGGAATTTCTTGAAACAAACCATGGGCATTGAGTACTTGAACCATATACAAAAGGGCTAATTTGCTGCAATTCTAAAAATTGAGTTGATTTTCTTCTTTAGTGCTTGGATTAGATCAAGCTAAGTAGAAAGTGTTTCTTGGATGAGAGAGAGATAGTAGAGTACAAAGCATATGGCTAAAATTTTAGCATGAGAGCTTATTTTAAATGAAGAGAGAGATTTCCAATATATAAGTGTGGGTTTTGGGTGCTCAAAAGTTGAAAGTAGAGGTTACAAATGATAAGTATTTGTTGAAAATGACAGTTGTAGGGACACTTGTTTCTTCAAAACGACGCATGTCCTATTCTAGGTGCCACATGTTGTTGAGAAACCTTTCACTTGCGTTGTACGTTTTGCGTTTAGGGTTTCATAGTGGACAACCCCAAAAAGAAGCTGGGCGCCCACAATGGGGCACCGCCCTAGATAGTTGGCGCCCTCTCTCTGTGCGCCACCCTAGACAGTCTCTTGTCTATTTATAGGCTGCCCTGTCACTCATTCTTCACAATTGATTCATTCAGTCTGTCACTTCTTCTCTCTAGTCTCTCCATTGGCCTCACACCCCTTTAGGAGAACATTGCAGTTTGTGGTTCATGGCTATCTTCATCATCTTTTTTGTGCTACGACACTCTTGTTCCCTTGTATCACATTCACTTCATGATTGAGATCTTCATCATTCCATTCATCAGAGTTTCTTCTCTTCTTCTCTTCTTAGTGTTTGTCGAGTTCACTCTGTGTTTCTCCTTGTAAACCCTACTGTCATGCTGGTATGTCATCTTTTGACATGGTATCAGAGCTGGATCTGCTCAAACAGTGGCAAAGATCCTCCACTCCAGTGAAGGCAAAGACCGATGGTGGGTTCGGTATCCATTTCTCTTCTTCTGCTGCTGCATCAATATCTTACGTGGCATCTGCTTCCCCTTCCACCTGTTTTCAGCCTATATTTCAGCCTGCTCAACTAGTGGCTCAGCTAGTCTGTTGGCGGCTTCTCTTTGCAACTTGGTGGCTCCTCCTAGTTAGCTAGCAGACCTCTCTACTGTTGGTGACTCGGCCAGTTTGTTAGCAACTATTCTTTGCAACTTGGCGGCTCCTCCCAGTCAGCTAGTGGTTCTCTCTGTTGTTGACAGCTCAGCTAGTTTGCTGGTGGCGGGTCTTTGCAACTTGGCCGCTCCTCCGTGTTGTTGGTGGCTCAACCAGTTTGCTAGCGATTGTTTTTTGCAACTTCACAACTCTTTCTTATCAGTTTGGGGCTTGTGTTTCGAGATGGTAGCTCCTCCTTCTCAGCAATGGATTCTCTCTTCAGCTAGTGGCTCCACCATATTGCTGTACCTTGTGTTTTTTTGTTGGCTGCAACCTCTTATTGTTGGTAGCATCCTCCTCCCACTGGCAGTTCACTTCTAGCCTTTCCACTACTCTCCCACCTCTTAAGGCGAACATTGCAGTTCATGCTTTGCACTGCCGTCACACCCCTTGAGGCGGACATTGCGGTTTATGGTTTGTGGTTGACCTCTTCCACTTCTTTCTTCTTCAACAAGGCACATTGGTACCCATGACTTCTTTACCAACATATGACCAGTCTACTGGGTGCTCCTATTGTGGCATCATGGGACACCACCGATGCTTGCCGACTTTGACCTTTGCTCCCTACCCCCCTGGAGTATGTGCATCTCCCACCCGAGACTACTTGTGCCACCTCTCCTTTTTGGGCCACAAAGATTGCTTTGCATTGGTGTCACCAGGTGGTGATACTTTTTGCAGTTGCTTTTCTTATAGTTGCTGTTGCTTTTTACCCCTAAAGTTCTCTTGGATTAAGCCAGGATCTTTGCATGGCCAGAAGAGGTAGCCATTGGGACAAATTGGACTAATGGTTTGTCTAAGCCTTGGGACCAAATTGAATGGGCACTGAAGAATAGAATGCCAGTGGTTTGGGACTGTGTGCTTAGCCACTGGAGATGGTGCAGGACAATGAGCTTGGCCAAGACAGAAGATGCACGTGTGAGAATGCTCATGGAATAAAAGTCACCGTAATTGAGCCACATTACACTTTTTGATGTAGTTGCAATGATAAAAGTTGCTCAGAACAACTTGAGGAATGTAGGGGTCACCATTCTTAAAATTTAGGGAGTTACTATTTTTTGACCCCAAAATTTGTTCGTGTCATTATGTTCATTTTTGGACGAGGATTGGTTCTCTAGTTTGTACCAAGCTCAAATTTTGCACCGATCATGGAGAATTTTAGACCGGAAGGTTTAAACAAGAAAATTGTTACATGTATGCTATGTGTCACAATTTGGGCACAAATTCCCAAAAGAGAGAGAGCATTTAGAAAAAATGTAATATGCATGAGGGGTAGATCTGAGAATCAAGTTTTGAGGAGCTGAGGGTAGATTGCTGCAAGTACATCAGCTATGGAGAGTACTTCTTTGTCTCTGACTCATGTACGGAGGTAGAGCTTGCTCCCTCTGGTCAACTCTCTCTCTATTCTCAGAGAAAATGCTTTGCATGATGGGCTGATTCTATCGAATGTAGAGTTTTGTGTTTTCTTTGCACTTCTGCTAATGCAAGAGCCTAATTGTCTAGGTTCAGGAGGAGCTGATGGCCTCTCCAATGTAGAAACTAAAGAAAGTGATGACTATGCCACACAAGAACATGGTTTTTCAGCTCTGATTTAGTGCTGTTTGTGGGACTATTTTGATACTGGAATGATGCGAGGGTAAAAGGGATGATGTTCTGGATATCCTGGACAGTAAAAAACAATAAATACAGAGTTTTGTAGACTACAATTCTGCACATGAATCATTGAGTTATGGTCACAGAAAGTGTTTTCCTAAAAGGGATGTTGTTTTGGATACGCTAAACAGTAAAAAACAATAAGTACAGAGTTCTGCAGACTGCAATTCTGCACATGAATCATTGAGTTATGGTCACAGAAAGTGTTTTTCTGAAAGGGATGTTGTTCTAGATATGTTGTACTGTCCTTATGCAATTGAGATTTACTCAGAAAAGATAAAAACCAATTGTTCACAGGTTATGTATTTTGGAACATTTCATTTTTATAACTTTCCATCTTTTTATTGATAAAGAAATACTGAGAGGGGCGCCAGTCTTCGGGGCCAATCTGGTGTTGAGCGAGGGAGTGAGGTCTCTTTTTGTGTGTGTGTGAAAAGGCCAGGTATTAATTCAAGGAACTACTGCTTTATGTGAGTCATAGACTGGTTTTAATCAGCTATCAGAGTACTATGCTCAACGCAATAATACACATCTGATACGCATTTAGTCCTTTCGAGCACATGGAGGATCGATTGGCGCTACGATCCCTTGGAGATCATCGCAATGCCAGTGATAGTCTTCTCCCATCTCTTTTCGTGCATAATGGCTACCACGGCCGGCGGTTCTGCAGTCCGCTCCATTGAGAGACAGTGATTGTTTGACACCATCTACTTGTAGTCCGCTCCTTCGAG
The DNA here is from genome assembly GCF_053477565.2 of Lygodium microphyllum. Classification (NCBI taxonomy): domain Eukaryota; kingdom Viridiplantae; phylum Streptophyta; class Polypodiopsida; order Schizaeales; family Lygodiaceae; genus Lygodium; species Lygodium microphyllum. The sequence goes on along the minus strand of NC_141143.1, from coordinate 33,496,036 downwards.
TGAGTGGTTGCTCGACTCCTTCCTCTTCTTCGGCTTTCCAATCCGCTTCATTGAGAAGCAACGATGTTACCCACTCATTGCTTAGCCTGATCCCCACCCTTCACCCTTGTCTACTTAAGTTTGAGAGACCACCTCTAGGAGTTCTTCACCACCCTAGATACCTTCTTCGGCACGATTGGCGGTACTTTCTTCGTCCTCAAACATTTGGGAGTCCGTGATCCATGAGTTTTTAAATTTTCTATCCGCCTCAGAGGTGGATTCAAAGGGGGACGATCTTTCTTTGCCCTCAGAGGAGGCATCTGCATCTACTGTGACTTCAGAGGTGGCTCCTATTCCTCTAGTTTCAAAGGGGTTCCCCACACATTGCTCAGTTCTTCGCACACCCTAGTAGAGGCCTTTTACCTTCTTTTTCTACCCTTGGATGGGGTGGCTTTCTTCCAATGGTCAACCTAGATTTGGGCCTTGGAGGTTTAGTCGCGACTTAGTAACGAGGCCTTCGTATTCCTTCCCACATGGATGCATGGAGCTAGTGGCTTCTCTTTCGAGGTTGAGTTTCAGTTTTACTACTTTGTCTATTGTTCTTTATCGCAGGTTACCTTTCAGATGGAAATCTTGGATCTTAGGAAACCTCTACATCTTCTTCCTTCTCCTCTTCTTGCCTTTGTCCCTTGGTCAGCATGGAGCCAACTTCCGAGATCGAGTATGGGCATATCCTTATGGTTCTCGGTACCACACAAAGTCCGACATTCCTCCTATGCATTGCTTGATTTCATTATCTTTGTACTAGGATGCTTGGGCAAGTGAACAATTTTTCCACAAGGAACACTCTCTGAGTGGCACTTGCTGCATGAGCATTCTTCAGCCTATAGCATTGCATCTCCACCTCACTTCTCTTGTTCCCCTTTTTGGGCTTGAGAGGGAATGTTGAGAAACCCTTCATTTGTGTTTTGCATTTTGCGTTTAGGGTTTCATAGTGGATAGGGGCTGGATGCCCACAGTGGGGCACCACCCTAGATAGCCAACGCTCTTCCTCCAAGCGCCTCCCTAGACAGTCTCTTGCCTATTTATAGGTTGTCTTTGTGACTCATTCTTCACAGCTGATTCATTCAGTTTGTCACCTCTTCTCTTCAACCTCTCCACTAGCCTCACACCCCTTTAGGAAAACATTGTGGTTTGTGGTTCATGTCTGTCTTTATAATCTTTCTTGTGCTACAGCACCCTTGTTCCCTTGTATCACATTCACTCCATGATTCAGATCTATATCATTCCATTCATCAGAGTTTCTTCTCTCTTCTCTTCTCTTCTTAGTGTTTGCTGAGCTTACTCTGCATTTTTCCCTGCAAATCCTATTGTCACGCTTGTATGTCATCTTTTGACATGGTATTAGAACTGGATCTGCTGAAATAGTGGCAAAGATCTTCCACTCCAATGAAGGCAAAGATCAATGGTGGGTTCGGCATCCACTTCTCTTCTTCTTCCGCTGCATCAACACCTTACCTGGCAGGTGCTCTCACCGTACCTATTGTTTTTTGCTTGCGTTTCAGCTTGTTGACAGTTGGCGGCTCAGCGAGTTTGTTGATGTCTACATGAGGACATGTGCACTTGGAGGTCATCTTTACTTTGTTACATTTATTGATGACTACTCGAGGTATGCATGGGTGGATGGGTTGAAGGCCAAATTTGATGTATTCATGTATTTTAAACATCTTGTGGCAAAGATTGAGATTGAGATTGGTTTAGAAGTGCAGACACTTCGTACAGATAGAGGGAGGGAGTACATGTCTCATGCATTCGTGACATATCTATTGGATCATGGTACTATGCATTAAGCCACTGTTAGAATGACTCCTCAACAAAATGGAGTTGCTGAAAGGAAGAATCGCACTCTTATGGAAGTGACTCGTTGTATGTTGAAAAACAAGGGGTCCACGTAAATTTTGGTTAGAAGGGCTTCAGTGTGCCAATCATTTATTGAATTGTGCACCTACAATGGCTTTGAGGATGATCACACCATTCGAAGCTTAGCATAGCAAGATTCCCAAAGTTGACTACTTTCGGGTGTTTGGTTGCATAGCTTACACGCATGTCCCAAAACAGCTTCATGGGAGCTTGATGATACGGCTGTAAAATGCATTTTTATTGGCTACAATTCGGAAAGCAAAAGCTATCGCATGTATGAACCATGCATGAAGAAGGTGTTTGTCAAGAGGGATGTCATATTTGCTGAAAATGCAGCATTTTCACATGACCAATTTCAAATGCTAGCCACATATGACATTGGTGATGTTTTTGAAGGCTTTTTACCACTTCATTTGGAGTTTGTGCTTGTTGTAAATGGCAGGACAAACCTGTCATAGCAAGCTGTTGCTTCTCCATATGCTCCTAAACAATAGGGTATTAATAAGGGTTTGCCGCATGCAGTGGAGGCGGCAATTCAACATGAAAGGACTGCTGTAAATGCAGCAAAAAACAGTCCTGAGATGGTAGTCACAAACTCTCCAGGAGAGTAAAATAGATGCCCCATTACCTTAGCGCACTAGAAGGCATGCTTGGCATGCAACACATGATGTAGGGAGGGCACATAATACCTTTGGTTGATATAATGGAAGTAGATGATTGTGATGAGCATATGTTTATGAGCTCATTATTGGATGATGATAGGACTACTTCCTTGGACAAAGCTTAGCAAGATATACATTGGATGTAGGCCATGTAGGAGGAGTTGGACTTCGCTGTCACTAACTCTACATGGGATCTTGTGGATTTACCATCTGGTAAGAAGGCCATTTGCACAAAATGGTTTTTTAAACTCAAATGCAAGGTTGATGGTACTATTAATAGGTACAAAGTATGATTGGTAGCAAAAGGCGATGCGTAGAAGAAGGGTACAGATTATGAGGAAACTTTTGCTTCTACATTCCATATGAGTACGATGAGTTGTGTGAGTGCTATGGTTGCAAATTATGGTTTGAAAGTATATCACTTGGACATTAAGATAGCATTCTTGAATGGGGATTTGCATGATGATGTTTATGTGCTATAACCTCCAAGGTTTGTGGTTAAAGGGAAAGAGCACATGGTATGTGAGCTGCACAAGGCTCTTTATGGTCTCAAATAGGCTCCTTGTGCATGGTACTAAAAAATTGATGCTTATTTGGCTAGTAAAGGGTTCAAAAATAGTCCGATTGCTCCCACTCTATACATTAAGAATGGAGGGGGGGACTTGCTTATTATCATTCTTTATGTAGATGACATGTTGCTTATTGGACCTACAAAGTAAAAAATTGTAGATGTTAAGGGTGAATTAAAACATGCATTTGCTATGTTAGATATGGGCTGCCTACACTATTGTTTGGGGATTGAGTTCACCCAAAATCAGCATGGTATCATCATGCCACAATCATAGCATGTGGATAAGTTATTACATAGGTTTAATATGCAAGATTGCAAACCTATGTGTACTCCTCTGGGGCGAGGCTTTGTCTATGCATGATGGTGGAGAGATGTGTAATGTTGTAATTTACAACCAATTGGCTGTCTTATTTATCTTTGCAACACACGACCTGACATTTGGTATGGAGTATCTTAGGTGCGTAGGTATATGCACAACCCAAATACCATACATTGGTAAGCTATTAAGTGGATCTTCAGATATTTTCAAGGTACTCAGTTTTCCTTTTTGGGGGGGGGGGGATAGGGGGGAAGACTTTCATCTACAACCTTACAGTGATTTAGATTGGGTTGGTGATGCAGACACAAGGTAGTCTACTAGTGGACATTGTTTCTTTTTGGGCCATTCATACATTTCATGGCTAAGCAAGAAACTTATAGTGGCTAGCTTGTCTTGTGAGGTTGAGTACAAGGAAACCTTCATTGCAACAGTGGAATGCGTATGGTTGCGTAGATTGTTAGCTGATCTATAGATTTCTTTGGAGGGTCCTATGCCCATTCTTTTTGATAGTTAGAGTGTTATTGCAGTGGAATAAATTTTTGTTTTTCATTCTCACACGAAACACATTAAGGTACATTATCATTATGTTAGAGAGAGATGCTATGTGGGAGAGATCAGTTTGATGAATGTCCGTCCCTACACAAGAGGATGTTGTAGACATTTTCACACACTTTCTCGTGAGAAGTTTGAGGCTTTTCAAAAGTCCTTGAACTTGTTACCCTTTAATGATTGATCTTCTTGTACTTCTACCACATTCGCGCTATAGGGGGGTGTTAGAATTTGCCAATTCTATGGGTAGTGCCCAATGTTTTAATTAGTTGGTTTGTAGTGTGAATACATCTACATTAGTAAGTTGTCACCACTTCTAGAGTTAGTTTTACAGTTAAATTAGCTCTAGTTGAGTTAGGGATAGATCTAACTTACTTAAGACCTATTGTACTTTCATTTTATCATTCTAGCACTTGCATCTTTAGAGTGCGGAACTGCTGCCCACTCTTTCTCATTGTCTTGTGTTCTTGTTTTCTCTCTCTCTCTCTCCATTTCCAACAAGTATTTTGTGGAGTGCATCTCTTATTTGGCCATTTCTCTTGACTAGGATCTTTTGATCCACACTTTAGTAGATAGTCATGTGCTAACCCATCTATCTGTTGATTGGTTCCATATCTTGTCACATGGTCTAGGTGGCCATATTGTAATTGGGTTTTTAGTGCCGTGCAACCATGTGATAGTGACCAAAGAACCTTGGGGTGCGTATGCATTTGTAGTGTGTTAGTGAGTGGTTAGTTGCATAGCATTATTAGTGGATTGTTCATATCCTTTCTCCTCTTGCTTTCCTCTATCCTATTTTAGCTTAAAATCCCATAGCTATTAACTTTTGGGTGTATAGGCAAGATTAAATTCAAAATTGATGAGAGTCTTGTCATCCTTGTTCCTTTCAAATCTCCTTTAAAGAAGAGGTAGTATATTTACTCATTTATACTTCGTTGTAATTAATGTTGAAAATGCCATGAAAGGAAAAAAGTTTAGTATTGGTCATGTCTTAATGTCACAAATCTGGTTTCTAATGCCATGCAATTCAATGATATAGGAAATTATTGCTGATATTGTGTGTCCAAAGTTCAAAGTGGATTCATACAAGTTTCATGCAGCTGGTAGAGAGGACATTGATGTAAGTATATATTCATTGCCTTTGATAAAATGATATTAAGCCTTAATTATGTATACAATATAGTCAGTCAAAGAGTCCATCGCTATAGCGAAGGGATGACATTTAAGTTTTACTTGTGAAGGTACGAATGTTGGGGAGTGGACGCCCTTTTATGCTAGAACTTGCGAATGCTCGAACTTTGTTGTCAAAGGAAGAATTGTGCAGATTGCAACATCAAGTAAATTGTTTAGAACAAGGATGGGTTAGTATCACTTTGAATACTCCAGTGAACTTGATTAAGTGGTTTGAGATCTGTAATGAATCTTTTAATTGCATTACTGCATGTAGAAGGCCTGTCATATTTATGTGGGGCTAAAAAATGAAAGACAGGTTATACTATGGTACATTTGATAAGGTCTTATCATCTTTTATTAGGGTGATAATAACTAGCTCTTGGAGGGTTTCTTGTGATGTTGTGCATGCTTTGAATATAAATAAATAAATAAATAAATAGAGAGAGAGAGAGAGAGAGAGAGAGAGAGAGAGAGAGAGAGAGGTGAAACCATGGCGGGTGCCCCGGGAAGTCGTGCTCACACCATTGCTGTGTCCTCCTGACATGTGCACTCCTGCCCTGCACACTGCCCTACAAGCAGGCACAAGGCCGCAGCCCTACCCTGCACCCAGCCTGCATACCTCCAGGTTTGAACCAGAGCACCCTCCTGCCCTGCATGTATTGATGTGTGTGAGAGAGAGAGAGAGAGCAAAAGCCAAATTAACCTATGAGACCATGAGTTACAATCATGTGTATGATGGTACAACTGTTTGGGCAAAATATGTAGGACAAAGCAAAATAAGAAAGGAAACTAACTATGGCTGTGTGTAAAACATAGAACTCTATCTAGTAACAATGAGCTCCAGATGGTACAACCTCATGTGGGTATGGAGGGCCTAGCTCTAGCTCGAGCCATGATCCCTTGTATCCACCTATGAAGGTGTCGTCGGTGTCTATGTCGGGGCCTAGGATGTCTAGACCGGCCAAGCTGAATGGTCCAATCAATCAGTACTCCTTGTTTGTGTGTGGATTGTGGCGGTGAGAGTCTCTCTTGTGTGGACTAGGGCTGTAACTGTACTGAAGTCTCTTGAGTCTCCTTTGCAAAGAAGTCTGTGAGCTGCCTCTATAAAGGGCCTCACTGTCCTGGAGCAGCTGTACTCCTGAGGCGCATGTCACAAAGCCGTGGTATCTCAAGGAGACTGTGCAGGCCTATTTTGGTCACCTGCAGGTCTTGTATAGGGCCTGCGCAGAACAGGAAAAGGCAGTGGGAGTGAGAGATCGACAGGCAGAAGGTTAACGCAGGGAATTGCCTGTTACAGGCAGCCCTCGTCCTCTGTTTTTCACTAGTTACACCTGCAGACCGGTAGTATTTTGCGGGGAACCAATTTTGCATTTGGTGCAGCCTGAGGTGGAGACAGAAGGGAACACAGTGCTGTCAATCTGAACAGCAACAGACATGCAGGAGTTAAACACTGCTTTTATTGACCAGCTGGTGGAGTCTTTGGCGCGTGATCCAGATGCCGAGGAAGGGGAACCCAGTCTGGATATACAGCCACCAATGAAACACAGCAAACATGCTTCTGATGCTTTGATGGAAGAATCTGAAGAAGTGCTGCAAACTGACCATGAGGTGCGCTCCTATGTGCAGGTCATGTTTGCCATTGAGGAATCTCAAGATCTAGATTGGGAGCACTAATTGGAGTTTGCCAATACTTTGGTGGGTGAATATGTTTTGCACAATTGTGAAGAATTCCCTGATCAGGATCAGGATGATGTTTTAGATGCAACTGTTGATACAAAGAGAATGTTGCATTCTTTTTCGGCATTTTAAGAAAGAGGGGTCATCCTCTTCTTTATAGGCAGGACCTGATGCTTTCATGGATCCGCCAATGGTTGCCTTCAATGCTGTTGGGTTTGTGGAGGAAACTTTTGTGGGACAATGGGGCTTTTACAAAGTATTGCTCAAATCGACAACATTCCGTGATAACCTCTTGGCAAAGGTGCATTTGTTCTTTGATTGGTGCCTGTCACAACTCTATAGTAACGGAGTTTATATTCTTTTTTCATTAATTTGTCTATATAATGATTTATTAAATTTATTTCCTTTGCACTAATTAGATATAAAGAAAAGTGCATTGGAGCTGGCCACTAATGAGTGGTCACAGGTTATGGTGGATCCACGCGGTGGGTTAGAGAAAAGATAGTTCACACTTCCACCTATATGGCCCGATTGGGCGCCTGTGACCAGAACTCATACATATCAAGGTTAGACTCGCACACAGAAAGGATTGATGCCTTGAAGTGTGGGGTAGATCCACTAGAATAGACAGTTACAATTAACAAGATGGCATGATCATGAAATGCTTGTATAATGTGTATGTGTGGGCTGAAAGCTTGAAATGCACATTTCTTTGCATAGGAAAGTCACATGAAGATTCTGATACCGTTTTTGCGATGTACACGGAAAAAGCTTTCATATGACATCCATATTGGGGGGGTCCCTAAATTTTAGGAGATCCCTAAATTTTAAGAAGTCCCTAAATTTTAGGAGCCTCGAATTAGCCTAAAAATGCTAGTTCTAAAAAATAGGGATGTCATTCTAAAAATAGTAAGTTCTGTACTCTGACTGTGCTTACTCAATTTGATTGTTTCTATTCTTAACAGTATTCAGCCCAAAAAGGAAGGCCATAGAGAAGAGATAAGTATCAAGACACTTGTCACACAAGTTTTCAAGTGTCCCACCACTTGTCACATCTCATGATATGTGGCTGGACACTTGTCTTGTGCTACTCCACTTTCCCCTTTGTACTAGCTCTTCCCTCTCCTATAAATAAGAGCTCGTTTTTCTTCATTCAGCATCATTTTTCTTTGCTGTAAACTCATGTACAGCACCCATAGATAGTCAGAAACTGGCCCCATCCATCCCCATCATCATTCCCCACTTCTCTATTATCAAATTCCTCCATATTCCCTCTTCTATCACTGTTGTTTTACAGGATGGCAAGCCTGTAAATTCATTACAGCATCTCCTTCTCGAGCTCTTTCTTCCATTTTAGCAACAAGAAGCAAGCCCTATCCATTTACTGCTGATCAACGATGGAGAAAGGCTGATTTTTCCTCTTTCTTCTCTCACACTGTAAAGAAATCAGTTCTTATCATTGCATAATAGATAATGCATGTGTGTTTGTACATCTTTGCATGATCTTGTGAGAGTGAGAATTACTTCTCCTCACTCTCAGGTTGATTGTAACTGGGCTCTTCCCTAAGGGACTTGGGTTGAGCAGAAATATATTCCTTCGGGGGGGATTGCCCATCTTCAACCCTTAATCTTGGCTCCATTACTTTTACATTTTCATGGCTGTAATTTTGTGAGTAATTTTCATTTTCAGCTTTAAGTGTTCATTCTCTTTTATATTAAATCTCGAAAACAAGTGAATATCATAATTGTTAAGCATACTACGTTGTTCGGGGCGTTTACAGTGCCTTGTTTATGTGGTACCATGGAGATCAATGGCTGACTTTCAGCGCTTACTCCAATAGGAATACCCGGTTTGTGTGGAAGTGGAGGGTTGCCTTGTTGTGTATTGGCCTTTACTCAGTAAGCTATGGCAGCCATTGGTACGATCTTGGTGCCTCCCAGCTTGAGGGCCATGAATCGTAATCGCATGTGTATGTTGTGGGATAATGCTCAAAAGAGACCATTTGGTTAAGGCTAAATTGTCTTGGAATGTCATCTTTGTATTTTCGTTTGAAATGGGGCATCTTTGTTGGTCATTGTCTCTTGTGGGAAGTTGGGAGTATTTTGTAGTTGACTGCTTGGAAAAACAGGCAACTCTAGAGGTGGGAATTGCTTCGGTTGCCTGGCCTGGAGAAACGAATCAATGTTCTCGTTCCAAGCATGCAGAGCCTGCTTTAGGCCATACAAGGCCTTCTTCAATTTGTAAACCTTTCCATCTGAGAAACCAAAGCCAGGAGGCTGCTCTACATAGATCTCCTCCTTCAAATCACCATTCAAGAAGGTCGACTTCACATCCAATTGAAAGACAGGCCATCTCCGATGACTAGTCAAGGCAAGAACAACACGAATAGTCGCCATTCGAGCAGTGGGGGCAAAAGTATCATGGAAATCAACACCTGGGCACTGTGCAAAACCTTTAGCAACAAGGCGAGCCTTGTGTTTGTCCAAAAAGCCATCACTATGGTACTTGGTCTTGAAGACCCATTTGATACCAATCACCTTTTTATGAGAGGGTTAGTCTCCAACTCGACTTCCATTGCTTTACGCCAATGATCAGATTGTAAAGCCTCCTTCACTGATGTATGCTCTCTATGCTATATAACACGGGACATCAAACAGTAGTAAGAGAAAACAAGCTCGATATTATGTGCCTAGTGCTGTTGTGATCTCTGCGGTCCATCTTGCAGTTGCCACTTCTTAGGGACCCCCTCAATCCTTGAATCTTGGAGTGTGTCACGGGCCCAACGAGGAGGCGGCCGAATCTCGCCTCCGCACTCTTCATTTGCTGAAGTTTCTGGAAGGTCCACCATCAACAGAGCAGCAGGCGGTGAATCCGGTGGTTGGTTAGTAGGCTCCTCATCCGAAGAAGAGTCCTCAAGAGACACAGGCTCGAGAGAAACAGTCACTGGGCCTTAGCTATCACTAGGATCTCCAAGTACAGGGTGATCCTCACTCCCCTCTAGGGCTGGAATCTCCACGAACCGAACAACACGGCTTGTGTAGATATCCCGCTTAACAGGATCATACAATCACTAGCCTTGAGATTGCGAGCTATAGCCCACAAACACCTGTCTTCGGAAAGCCGCTTGAAATTTGTCACATTGTGTCTTTTGGGATGTGAACACAAGCATCACACCCAAATACTCGGAAATAAGAAACATTGGGCTTGGATCCAAAGTACGCCTTAATAGATATCGTATTATATCAACAATAGCGGAAGTAGGGGAACGATTAAGGATGTGAACTTAAGTACACTAAGGTATTTGATGATGCTCCATCATAGTGCAGGTCATCTCAATGTTAGAGATAAAGATGGTAATGGAAAGAATGACCGTGGGAATGGCCGTGGCAGAGACTCGCAGAAGTCTAGTTCTAAGTCACGTGGTAAGTCGTGCAGCAAGTCTCGTGGGAGAAATGCCAATGTGACATGTCATCATTGCGGCAAGAGTCATATGTGCCCACAATGTCATGAGTTGCGCAATGAGAAGCGCAAAGAGAAGGGGAAAGACAAAATACAGGAAAAGTCCTCTGATCTGACGTTTTTTCTCATCCTGTTGTACATATGTATATTGTATTGTCTTTTCTTTTTCTTTTTCACTCCTCGCTGAGGCAGATTTGCCTTTAAGTGGGAGGTTGTTGGAGGTAAAGATACCTTTGTCTAGCCGCCCGTGTATTGCTACACTAACAGTACCCGCCATTGCACACTGCAGGTGGCGGGCGCCTATCACCGTTACTTTATTCTTTATTCTTTCAATGACAGTTTAAATAAAGAAAGGCTCGGTCACACATTGTGACTGTTGGAGTTCCCATTTGGTCTCTCTCTCTTTCTTGCTCTTGCTCTTCCACCATAGCTCTTCCAAGCAAGCTTTGATCCTTCTTACCTTTCACTTTTCCTTCTTCTTCTTCTCCTTGTCAGGGCAATCCTTCTTCTAGTGACCTGTTTTGCCACAAATGTGACAAGTAGACTCCTTGTCTTTGTGTTTCTTAGATTTGTCTTCCTTCTTCTTCTTTTGGTCTTTCCCCTTCTTTTGAGAGGATTGACCAACCAAAGCTTCAGATTTCGAAGCATCGATTCCTTTCAATTGCTCCACTTGGTCTAAGACCATAGGAACCAACTCTTCCCACCAAAGAGTCTCAGACCACCTTGAAGCAATCAAGGCGGAATAAAAACCACTGAAGCAAGGCAGTAACTGTGAAAGGAGAGTTATTGCTATGTTTTCACAAGTGATCACCTTCCTTATGTTTTGAACTTGCATCTGAAGCTACCTTAGCTTGTTGATATGCTCTTGCATGGATGAGGACTTGTTGACACTCATAGTTCTCATTTGTACTTCCAAAGACATACGTCTCATGACGGTCATGCGATTATACATTGGATTCAACTCTAGCTATATCTCCCTAGCCACCGTCAAATGCTCTATATAAGTGAGAACAACTGTAGTACATGAGAGAAATAAAAACGAGGTAGTTCGTGCATTGAGTTTATCCCAATGTGCCTAAGCCTTTGCCAACTTCGCCTTCTCACTGGAAGAGAGTCTGGACTTGTCTCGCAAAAGAAGAATGGTTGATAGCTACCGTAACAAGCTCTGCCAAATCATAGGACTCCAATATGGCAAGCATCATAACCCGCCAGATGCGGTAGCTCTCACCATTGAGCTTTTGATCTGAAGGAAGAACCGGTAGGATGGGCATCTTTTGGTCCATGATAGTCTGAAACTGTGTCTTGGCCTCAGAAGACATCTTTATCTACAATGCCTGCACAAAACACAAAAAGCAGTCTCCTCTGACTGTGAAAATACAGCCTGCTAGGGTTGAGGTTCACTCGTCCTGTTCCTTCTTCACCCGTCGGAGGCGATGAAAAGGTAAAATCTGCACTTGAAGGCCAAAAACGCAGCCTTCTTATTCTCTAACAGCAAAAAACAACAACAGCCTTAGCAAATCTTTTCTTTTCTTGCACGCCCATGCTCGCCTCAACCTTGTTCTGATGTGCAGCCCATTCGCACTTGAATGCTGAAAATGCAGCCTTGTGTCGCGTTGAAAACTCCTCTTCAGATAGATCCGCCCTAGTCCTTCAATGCTCTAATACCATGTTAGAGTGAAGTAATGCGGAAGCAAATGACCGTGACAAAGAGTACAGAGAGAGAAGAGAGAGAGTGAAAGAGAGAGTGAAACATAGAAAATCTGTAGTGAAGAATGCTGTATAAGGATGCAGAATTATACATGGGTGTAGAGAAAATATTTGCGTATGTCTCCACCTCGAGGATCTCGATCTCCGTCAACCTCGTGAGCAATCTCCACAATCAGCAGGCTGAAATTTGTTAGAAACAATGTGACAAGACTGTTGGAAACTTAGCCTTTTGAAGATTGAAAGCTATTAATAGCCTGAAAATACCCTAAAATAATCAGGTCGACTGCATTAAATGTAGCCGACTGCGGATTGTCCGCTTGCTGCCATGTGGCACTGCTGATGTGGCCACAAGAAATGACTCTCAACACATATCAAATGGTGGTGTCTCTGATTCCATTCCCCTTGCACGCTTAGTCAAATAGGGCTGTCCTTTGAGTCCTTTGTTTTTACTTCGGCAACCCATCTAGTATTTACCATGTCATTCCATATGGTGGCCACTGGGCAATTGTTTGGTTTGTCCCTTCCTTTTGGACAACATTTTGTTGCTTATTCGTTAGCAGATGACACTTTTATAATCCTCAATGTAGAAAGAGAGAATCTTCGTAAGGCATTGGATGTGTGGAATCTCTCTGGCCATTTTTTTGGCCTCCATGTCAATGCTTTGAAATCCTGCCTTGTCAGTTGCACAAAATCTGATCTTTAGTCCTTGGGATGGTAGGGGCTGATAATACCCTACAATGTTGTTAGACATTTGGGTTATCCCTTGGGGATTGATGTTTAGTCAAAACTTTTGGTGGAATGGATTTTGTGAAAGTTGGAGGCAAATTTTTTTTATTGGAAATCCTAGGCTTGGCCTTTCATGTACATCTCAAAGTTGCATAGCCCATTAGGCTACTCATGCTCACTTACTTTTTGCCACTTTTGCCTTGGAATACTACTTTCTTGAATGCACTAACCGAACATGTCCATTTCTTGTTTGTGGAAGGACTCTTTGCATGCAAGACTTTCTTGAGTCTCTTGGACTCATGCATGCATGCCAAAAGGCATGGGTGGTGGGGCTATTCTGGATGCAAAGACTCATATGGTGGCTCTTCGTTGGTCTCTCTTTAATGCTATGTGCACTGGCGATCACCCCTAGGCCTGTATTGTCCACTTCTTCTTGGAAGACCCAAGCCTCATATATGGTAATAAACACATATAGGCTTTGTGGTGGCACATTTTTAACTCAGATGCCTACTTTTCGACATCCTTCTGCCTTTTGGTGAATCATTTGGTGTGTTCTTGGTAGCTCATTCTTTAGAAGGGATGTTGGCATCTCGTAGAAGATTGTTTGGCAGCCAATTCTTTTCAGTTGGAGCTGTTGGTTGTGTCATGGGTGCTCTCTTGGGATGGGAAATAGGAGGATTGCCCCAAATTTAATCGAATGGCACTCTTTTGGTGCTGATGCCATTGTGGTGAGCCACGGGGTGTTGATGATATTCCACACAGCTAGGAGTCTTTTTTTGATTCCTTGTGAGTATTGGGATTTATGGGGTCAGGTTGACAACATGGTGGAGCGTATGCAGCCCTTTTCTACACTTGTTCTTGATGGTCCCTGGAGCTATTTGGGATCTTGTTGGCTGTCTCAACCCTCAAAAGGCTTCAACCAACTAGGTGTACCATCACATGATTAAGGATCATCATTGGCTGGTCATCAAAGTCTCCTCCCACAAAATAGGTCTACTTTGGGTCCTAGTTTGCATGTGGGAGTTCCACCATAGCTTTGTTCTGCTATGAAGTTGTAGGGCCATAATCGTGGTTTGATTCTTCTTAAAATTCGTACAGTGCAAAGAAATCCTTGAGCTCTTCAATCCATGTCTCTAAAGCCTTGTTAGTTTTCTTTTTGCCATTGAATTCATTGAGCTTTACTTTCTTTAAGACTTGGTTGATGGCAAACTCTCCTACATCTTTTTCAAAAAGTCTTTCCTTCCTCTTTCTCTAATATGTACTTGGTTGTGATTTGGGGCATACATAAATCTAAGACATGGTGGAAAATGACTATGATGGAGGGATGGTTGAACAAGATACCATTTAAATGTAAGGTCTTTCTTTGGAGAGTGATCATTGGTGGATAGCCCCTTGCTTCGGCTCTCTCAAAGCGTCAAATATCTTGTCGCAGTAGGAGTATCTAGTGGACTGGCGGTCAGAGATCAATAAAGTCAAAGAGCATCTATCATCCCTTCCATTTCAAGGATCTACTGATGTAGAGTGCCATTGCTAGATATCATCGCTCCCATTTGATAGAACTCCTAATGTAGTGTGCCATTGGTGACAAACTCGTATACCAATATCCACTCCCTTTGATCACAAAAGCTTGAGCACACAACAAATTTCCCTTGCTGAAATAGAACTGAACTTGGGATATTTGGGAGCTATAACACTAGAGTGTCAACCACTAAAAGAGGGGTGGGAGGGAGAAGAAGAGAAGGGTATCTCCCGGTGGTGCAATGAAAATAGGGGTGGAAATCAGTAGATGATGTTAGACCCGCAACCATTCTTTGTCTTCTCCAATGTAGAGGATCTTCGTGGCTCTTTGAGCGCCTTTGGCTTTGATACCATGTTAAAGTAGCATTTATGCCTTGATACCATGTCAAAATATGCAATGAACTAGAGAGATAGTAGGGTTTGTGGGGAGAAAAACAGTGTGCAGGGCAAACAATGAGAGAGAAGAGAAACTCAGAAAACACAAAAGAAGAAGAAGATGAGCAATGAATCATGCTATGTGAACAAAGCTGATATAATGGAGCCGAAGCTCAGAAAATGACTGCACTGTCCTGTTTGAATCACGCGGCAGTAATTGAAGGGAATCCGCATAGTGAAGGGAGTGAAACACACTCCTCAGGGTAATGGGATATCAAAGTAATCACTAGAAGGTGAAGGACAGTTGTCAAGGGAGTTAATGCAGTCCTTTGATGCCATGGGAGAAGAGGAAGATGATCACCAGCAACAATTGGTCTTTGTGAAGTGCTTGGCAAGAAGGCGCCCGGCTGAAGGCTTAAAAACAACTTGAGGAAACCCTTCTGATGCAAAACATAGCCTCCAATATGTTGAGGAGTGCCAGATGGATCCAATCCGAAGTTGGGAAGGTGCCAACTGTCAAAGGCAACAATAGAATGCGGCAATAGGACATGGTAGTAGAACGCCGGAGTAAAATGCCGTAGTAGAATGAAGTAGTAGAACACCAAGTGAAGATAGATGCAAAAGCCACGAACTACAATGTCTCCTCGCGGGGTGTGAATGACAGTGGATTGGATGGAGAAAGGAGAGAAGAATAGGGAAGAGAGTGACAGAGTGTCAGAAGAAGAATGAGGAAGAGTGATTGAAGAAGTGCATGAATGTGTGGAGAGGTGGCCTATAAATAGGGCTTAGCCAGTTTAGGGTGGCTCTCTATTGTGCGGGCACCCCACTAAAGTGCCCATAATATGGGTGCCCAGCCCATTTTGGGGCTGTTGGTGCAAAACCCTAAATGAAGTGACTGTACTGAATAAGTGGTTTCTCAACATGTCACATAGCAGTTATGTGGACTATTATTGTCACCATTGTCTGCTGCAGCTTGGACATTGGGCACTTATGGGAGTAGGTTGGCCAGATTTAGGGGGTATCCTCTATATGATCTGCTGTGGTTTTTGCTGCCTATCATTGCTAGTTCTTAGTTGCATCCATATTCTCTCCAATTGCTTGCATTCTTTGTCTCTTTTATCACATTCCAATGCTCTCAACAATGCAGTCCAATTGGCAATAGAGTGTGGGGGTTAGCTGTAGCAATCCTTGTATTCAGCCTGAGATCAGTTCAGTTTTGTTTCTTCTTTCACTGCATTGTCTTTGTCTGTCTCTTCCCTTCTCTCTACATGTTCATGATGTGCTTTTGTTGTGCACTCTCATAAGGGCCTCCACCTAGGAAAAAACATTAAGGGATGTTCCAGAGAGGATTGAAGTGAAAGAACTTTGCTGACCAGAGGGATTCAAGTGAAAGAAAGTTTGTTGATAGCAGTTTATTCTTCAAAGGTAGAGGATGTGTCTTGAAAGATCAACAACTTTGGTACCGAATACACTATGACTAACGAGTGTCATAATAGTCTAGGGGTGGGATACCTAGGGGTGAGCAAGACTAGATACAAGACTTATATTCTTGTTAATTTGCTGTTTTGTTAGCTTGGAATTTATTAGGATGTCCTAGATTATGATATTATTTGTAATAAGTGCCATGTCAATAAAGCTAAAACATTAAAGACGGGAGGTCGTATCCACCCTTTAGAAACTCATTTGGGAAGATGGGAGAGCATCTCTATACTCTTTGCGTTGTTTGCATATTACTCATGAAACCAGCCTTCCTCCTTGGATAGGGTGGTAAATCCCTGATTACAACTAAATTGCAGCAGCAAACAATTAATGCAAATATGAAAATACAAATTTACCTACTGATCTTAGACAATGCACACCCGACTGGCCCCAAAATTGGCGCCCCTTTCGGTATTTGTTCAGCTTTATTGAAGAAGAAGTTGATTTACAATGGGATTCTCCTAATCTCCTTCGCAATCCAAACTCCCCTTGCTGTCTAAAGTGACAAGCAAGTCTTCAATCTGATTTTGCCCTTTGATTCGGGCACTTAATTGGCCTTCACCCGCTTTGATGGAGATGGAAAATGCTCCAAATTCAATTATTTGCTGGTCCCTCCACTTGAATAGGCTAAAAACAACTTCAGCCTTGTTGAATCCAAGTTTTGGAGCTTTCAATTTTTGATACGCTTTCCGAGGCTGTTGCTAAACCCTAATTTTTGTTGCCAGATTAGGGTTTACAACAGAGAAATTTGAAATTTCTCAACTTCTGGTGATCTCAATGCTACAATCTTTGGAGCAAGGTTGTGAAATAGTTGGGAGATGAGAGAGAAAGATGTAGAGAGAGAAAATTCGGAGTTTTGTCGCGAAGAATGATTGAAAATCAGTAAAATGCAATTGCTGCCCTGCTACAACAGCTTGTAGATGCAAAGAACTGAAGAAAATTAGTCATTTATTGCTGCTGCCCTGTCTCAACAGCCTGTAGATGCTGTCACTTGCTATTGATTGGTCTTCTCTTGCCCCTGATTGTCTTTGAAGGTCCTCCAATGGCTGCAAATCAGACCAACAACATCTCCTCCCTCTCTCTTGCAGGCTGAATACACTAAAAATGCCTCTCTCTAACGTCTAAAGACGTTTTTCAGTCTTGCATGGGCATTTTTGACAAGTGGCAACCTTTCCAAATGGTTTTTCTAGCATTAGCCATAATTAAATATTAATTTTCAATCTTTAAATACTGAAAATGAATCTAATAAATATTTCGGTGCCTTGAAAAATAATGTGACTGGCCAATAAGTAAATTGGCTAGGCAACTTCCATTCCTGAGTGTCTTTGCGCTATCTTTGACTATCAGATTGATGTTAGATACTATTAAACACCACTTCTCTAGTGTCACCAACAACTGACATTTATGGCCAAATAAATGACCTAGGCCATTAACTGACATCAGATACCACTTAAGTACCTATGCGATATAACTTATAGCAACTTTTGCCTTTGATATCCCTTGATTTTCTCGGGTCTGAGGCTAGTAAATTTACTCTAACCCTAGTTACACCTCACATTTGCAACATTTACTTAACCATGTGATTAAAAATTAATCCACATGTTAAGTGAGGTTTCAGAAATACATGTCCTCATGACAACTCACATATACACGAACCATATCTTCTAGGGTTTATTTGATCCATTTACTTTTGACTATTATTATGAGGATGGTTTTCCATACTCATGCTAGGTTAGTATTAAGTCTCCTAAACACAAACTCTCCAAAAGTGGCTATTAAACTTTCTATCCCAATTAGAAACACTCATTGTGAGTGGAAGACCAATTGTGAAAATAGATTATCTAAGAATAATGTAGCAAGTTCTGGAGTTGGGGTTGGAATAAGCCTAGTTATTTTGGTCAACCTATTGACAAATACTCACACAGTCTTGCCCCCTATGTGCCCTAGGTAATCCAATAATGAAATACACTCATTCTATTAGAGTTTGCGTATGACAATGTCAAGCAATGTTCCATTGGATATAGTCCCTCTATGCTGATGTATCATTTACAGCTTAGAGCTTTGTATGTAGTGGGGTTGCAAAAAGAGAATGTTCAAATAGCCAAAGATTTTATAGAAGAGATGAATGAAATGTTAAAACTTGTATAAAACAAGATTAGAAAGGTATAAGGTAGAGCCAAAGCCTATATCTACCCACATAGAAGACCTCTAGTGTTTAAGGAAAGCAAGTGAGAAATATCCGCTAGGATCCAATCTACACACTGTACACAACTCAAGCCGCACCCACGACATAAAATTGTAAAGAGGATTTTATAGTAGGTGCACCTCCTAGTTGTAGAGCCAAAAGGGCTCACCCTCGAGCTTGGGGCCAATAGTTTGTTGGGCCATAATCACATCCAAAGCGTTGGTATCTCATCCCACTAGCCACATCATCCTAGTGTATGGATGTGATGCCATTAATCCTAAAGTCCAAGAATGGCGATCACACATAATGATGTGTACAAATGGACCTTGAGTCTAAAACTTAGGCTCAGTTGCCCCAATCCTAATTTTCCCCTAGCGCATTCACACTAGGTCAATTCATGAACTAAGGTTGTTTGTGCCTATTTGGATGTCCAAGGATATATCACTTCCCTTCTTCTGAATAATTGCTATTCCTAGCAATATCCTTAGGACTGAAGTGTGGAAAGGGGCTCTTCAATGAACTCAATGTTACAGCTATAGAGCCAACTAAGCTCATCTTTGAGCGTGGGACTAGTAGCATATCAGGCCATAGTTGCATCTCAAGAGCTAGTGTCCCATTCCACTAGCCCACACCATCTTAGTGTACAACAACAATGACTATTGGGCATGTTGCATAAAGCCCAAGAGTAGTTACCACATAATAATGTGGACAAATGGGCCTTGGGTCCTATAAATAGGACTTTTAACTACCCTAACTCTAAAGTGCCCCTAGTGCATTCAACTATTTCATGTCATGAGTCAAGGTTGTGAATGATGCTACTTGTGCCCATCTAGATGTCCAAGGATATAACACTTCTCTCTTATGAATGATTGCTATCCTTAGCAATATCCTCACGAAACGAAGTGTGAAAAATGGCTCTTAATGGATATATCAATTGCCAAGTTGCATTTGTCTTGGGATTGTTTTCCACTTGACTAAATGGTCCAATCAGATTGTTTTGTCCTGTAGTCAAGATCTAGTTCAGGTTCTAACTTTTGAGGATAATATAGTGAGAAGTATGTTTGAGTTCTAGGATTGACACAATTGTTTTTTAAACAATTATCATGGAATATTGAAGGAGTTCAGATTTCTGAAGGTAAATCCGATGGGTAAGATGCACTATTAATCTTATTGGTAGTTTGGAATGGTATAGAATACCTTAAATGCAACTTACAATACTTGTCAATTGTCATTTAAGGTATATCCACATGCTCTCTTGGAGCTTTGGTGGAGTACGGTTTTGATTAGCATAAAGTGTAGCATGGGCTTGAGTTGTTTTAATAATTTTCTTTGTAATCATTAACATTTCTTGTGTATTGTGTAGAAAGTCGGATATGAATTGCGACTTCACTCCTTTGCGCTTGACTATAATGGGTGGTTTCTATTGGGGGTAAAGGTGCCTCTGCCTAGCCACCTGTGTATTATTACACTGACAGTATCCGCCACTGCACATTGCAGGTGGTGGGCGCCCGTTATAGTCACTTGATCTTTATTCTTTTAGTGACATTTGAATAAAGGAAGGCCCGGCCACACATTGTGGTTGTTGGAGCTTCCACTTTTGAGTCTCTCTCTCTCTCTCTCTTGCTCTTACTCTCCATCTGCCATAGCTCTCACCGCCAAGCTTCTTCCTCTTGGGTTCTACTTCCCTTTCAATTGATATTAGAGCAAAGGCATTGGAGCTTGCTTGGCATTCTCTTCAGCCCGGATTTGAAAAGCTTCAACTCGAGCTTCAATGGCAGCCATGGCACCTTCATTTGCAGGTGTTTTGATCTCCCGTCTCCTCCCCGATCTTCCGGCCTTCATTGGGAACCTTGCAAGGCTGCATTGAAGCCCCCTGATCATTGCCAAGTGCTTAGTAGCACTGCTGAAGAACCCCAAGCCCCCAAGAGCAGCCAACGTGAAATGCGACACATTTTTAGGAGATTGGGCTGATCCACTCCTGGTATTTTCAGCTCCTTCCCCGGCTTCCCAGCATTGTTTGCAACCTTCCCGATCATCTTTGGACTCCCTGGCATTGGTTCTTGGCTCCCGGCAATCGATATGAGTGCTTCCACCTTCAGCCATTGCTGTATATACAGTCCCAGGATTGTCAAAAACAGGGCAGCACTTGATATTTGATGTTTGATGCTTCTTGGCATTGCTCGTTTGATGCCTATTGATGCTCGGTGATGCCCGGATGTTATGGGATGCTATGTCTATGTTTTGGGATTGATTTGGAGCAGATTTGGGCTTATGCTTTACGGGTCTGAGATAGCTTAGCTTGGGATTTATGCTCCTGATGTACCCTAATTGGATTTGGAATGTTTGATGCTATATACTCGATGTATTTGAGTGTTGCTTGCTCTATTTGCATCTGGCTTTACTTCTAGTGGGAGCCTCTTGACATATTCGGATGTACACAGAGTTTTACTTACACTTGAGCTTGGGCTTGTGGGACAGTTTCATGCATTTGATCTCTTGAGAGCTTTATGTCTGTAGTTAATTTGTAGTGGGCTGATTTGATACGCCTGTTGGGGTAGGTATCTGTCTCTGTCACAGGTTTGTCCGTTTTGTATGCATCTTGGATGGTTATGCATTGAGCTTCTTGCTCTATCAGTTGTGCTTGTCCTTGGTCTCTTCTCTTACTCTGAGACCCGTTACATGCATGACTTCTAGACCTATGAGATGTATCTTGCCTGATAGGTTATTGGTTTGACAGTTCATGGTATCTTCTTACCCCTTGACACTCACTGTTAGATGTATCTTGCTACTTGGCAATTGCAGTGACATATATATCAGTGATTGCTTCACTTTGGGACAATTTTACATACTGTTATAATTTATTCCAGCAAGCTGAAATCTGCAGATTTCGAGCACTTGTATGAGGGTAATGCTCACTGTTTGACGTTCTCTTGGTCATATTTGGTGGATAGGTTGTTCTCTTGGTGATATCCACTCTTTCAACCAGTTTTAGCAGTGGTTTTAGTGCATTTTCTGCTCATTACACCAACCTGCAATTTTGCATTTTTGCTTTGATTTGGGACAGTATGGCTGGTCATCTGAAAGACACAGCTCTCTTTAACATTGCCAAGTTGGATGGTATCAACTATGGGTATTAGAAGTCCCAGATATGGCAGGTTTTGGTGCAAAAGTTGCAGATTAAACCTTTGCGTTTCAAGGGTGTTAAACCCGAGGATATGGATGATGATGCTTAGATGGAAGTTGATGAGCTATACAAGTCTACCATTATCTTGTCACTCTCAGAAGAGGTTCATCATAATGTTGTTGAAGATGAGAATCGGAGTGTATGGGACTTATGGGAGAAGATTCATGAGCTTTATGCACAACAGAGTCTTGCGTCACAGATGTATTGGTTGAATCAATTAATGGACCTTCACATGAAGGAGGGGACATCCCTGTCATCTCATTTCAGCCACTGAATCATGGGATGTTTTCCGTACTGCTATATGCATGAACAAAATTGATGGGCTGAAAATCAAAGATGTTGAGAGTGCTTTATTGACTGAAGAAATCAATAGAAGAAACAATGATGCTTCCCGCTCTTCACATGCATTGACTGTTAGAGGTGGCAGACATGGCAGGCATGATAATGATCATAAGGGCAAGGACTCTTAGAAGTCCAGATCAAAGTTACGTGGCCGCAGTAAGTCCTGTGGACGGAAGTCTGATCTTACCTGTCATTATATGGGAAAGCAGGACATATTAGGCCACAACGCCATAACATGCGCGATGATAAGCGCAAGGAAAAGGGAAAAGAGAAGCACAAGAAAAGTCTTTTGAGCGCAGTATTATACCTGCAAAGTCCAGTGTGAAGATTGAAGAGGTTAATGTCATGCAGGTCACTGATTCAGATGAGGATTACATACTTGTAACTTTTTCGTGTGATGTCTTATAGGCTTTTGAGACACATTCTATGTATGCGCAGTTTTGGCTTTTGGATTCGGGTGCGTCATTTCATGTGACATCTTGTAGAGATTGGTTTCATACCTATCGTACCATCTCTGGTTCTATGCGTCTCGGTGATGATAGGTCTCTTGACATTATGGACATTGGAGATGTTAGGCTGCAATTTTCTCTTTTGTTTTGCATGATGTACGTCATGTACTTGCGTTGACTTGCAACCTCATGTCAGTTGGACAGCGTGATGATGCAGGGTATTTTGTGTCTTTTGGAGACTCTGCATGGAAGATTACGCGTGGCAGGCTTGTGCTTGCAAGAGGTGCCAAGTCTGACAGCCTCTATCCCTTTGTATCTGGAGCTACCTTGAATTATGTTTTGTTTGTGGATTCTATCCCCCATGTATCCCTTTGGCATGCTCGTTTGGGGCATATGTCCCTTAAAGGAATGAAAATGCTCCGTGCTTTGCAATATCTTCTGCCTTTTGACTCTTCGCATTTTGATTCTTGTCATCATTGTTTGTATGGCAGGCAGACCAAGAATACACATAAAAAGTCTGGTAAGAAACACATGGGTGAGCCCTTGGCTCTTGTGCACTCAGATGCATGTGGGCTCATGTTCTGTCTGGGGCAAAGTATTTTGTTACTTTCATAGATGATTACTCACGTAAGGTTTGGGCTTATCCCATAAAGAGAAAATCCTATGTCTTAGACACATTTCAACGTTGGCTTGCATTAGTAGAGAACTAATCTGGGAATAGGCTGAAATGCCTAAGGTCAGATAATGGGGATGAGTATGTATCACGTGCTTTTGAGCAGTTTTGTGATGAGTGGGGTATTAAGCGTCAGTTGACCGCCCCTTACACCCCTTCCCAGAATGGTATTGCTGAACGCATGAATAGGACCATTCAAGAAAGAGTTTGTAGCATGCTTAGCCAGGCTAGCTTAACGCAACACTTTTGGGCTGAGGCAGTTACTACTATAGTGCATCTCATTAACAAGTTACCTAGTAGTGGCATTGACTTTCAGGTTGCAGAAGATGTATGGGCAGGCAAGCCCCCCTCTTATGATCATTTGCGTGTCTTTGGATGTGAGGCATTTTGCTATGTGTCCAAGGATAAATGCAATAAGTTGGATCTTAAAAGTGTCAAATGCATTTTCATTGGCTATGGAGATGCAGGAGAGATGGGTTGCCGTCTATGGGATCCGCAGGCCACGGAAAGTGATCCGCAGCCATGATGTCATCTTTCATGAGGACATATACATTTTCATGAGGACAAAATGCATATGTAGCCTGAGAAAGTGGTTGAGGTACGCAGAGTCATCTTTCAGGAGGAGCCACCTGCTCCCGTATAGTCCGCTCCACGGCCAGCTAGACATCGTGCATTATTACCTGATGCTCATGGCCCAAATGTTAGACATGCTGATGTTAGACATGATGTTGGTCAGGCAGCAGAGCCTGGGTTGAGGTGTTCTACTAGAGATAGATGACCTCCTGACCGTTTTGCGCCCTCTATGGATTATGTACTGGTTACAGATGCAGGAGAGTCTCTCGCTTATGATGAGGCTATACACAGGGGTGATTGTCACTCTTGGGAGAGGGCTATGCAGTTTGAGCTTGACTCATTGCATAAGAATCAGACTTGGGATCTGGTTTCCTTGCCTCAAGGTAAGAAGGCTTTGCCATGCAAGTGGGTATACAAGCTGAAAAGTACCCTTGGATATCAAGCCGGCATACAAGGCTCGATTGGTTGCTAAGGGCTTTAAGCAGGAGTATGGTGTTGACTTTGATGAAGTCTTTTCTCCTGTGGTCAAGATGACCACCCTACGCTTAGTCTTGGCTTTGGTTGCACAACTTAATCTGGACTTGTACCAGATGGATGTCAAGACGGATTTTTTACACGGGAACTTGCATGATGAGATTTACATGGAGCAGCCTAAGGACTTTGCAGACCCTGGTAGGGAACACCTAGTGTGCAAGCTAAAGAAGAGTCTATATGGCTTGAAGTAGGCACCTAGGGAATGGTACCATAAGTTTTATGCATTCATGCAGTCACAGGGCTATAGTCGCAGTGCTATGAATCCGTGCTTGTACACGAAGAAAGCCCGTGACGGTTCTTTATTGATTTTGGTACTCTATGTGGATGATATGCTTTTATCAAGGACAGCTTATGAGGAGCTAGATGCTCTTAAGGCTTAGCTCAAGAAGAGCTTTGAGATGAAAGATGTGGGACATGCCTCTCATATATTTGGTATGCACATACGCGTGACATATCTCAGGGACTACTCTATCTGTCACAGAGAGAGTACATTCATAAAGTCTTTGAGCGCTTCCGTATGCAGGATGTTAAGCCTATTGACTGTCCATTACCTTCTCATGTAAAGGTTTCACAGGCCGATTGTCTGCAAACAGATGCATAGAGGGCGGAGATGACCAAGATTCCCTATGCATCAGCCGTGGGCAGTCTTATGTATGCCGTGATAGCCACCCGTGCAAATATTGCTTTT
This sequence comes from Lygodium microphyllum, assembly GCF_053477565.2. Taxonomy (NCBI): domain Eukaryota; kingdom Viridiplantae; phylum Streptophyta; class Polypodiopsida; order Schizaeales; family Lygodiaceae; genus Lygodium; species Lygodium microphyllum. Next base: position 33,471,293 of record NC_141143.1, on the reverse strand, counting down.
GTAGTTGGGGTTGTGACATGTTATATGGCTACACGTGGCAAGAAACATTGGGATGCTGTGAAGGGTATCATGAGGTACTTGCAGGGCACAATAGATATGTGTATTGGCTATGGCAGCCAGGATACATGAGTCGTGGGTACACTGACTCTGATTATGCAGGACATGCAGATAGTAGGAAGTCCACTTTTGGCTGTGTGTTCACTTATGTTAGAGGGGCTATCTCTTGGATGTCCAAGGCGCAGAAGTGTACGACTCTTTCTACTACAGAGGCCGAGTATATTGCAGCCTTAGAGGCTTGCAAGGAGGTTATCTAGTTAGGCTGTTTGATTGCAGACCTTGGTATGACAGATGCTATGCTTACACTACATACATATTCTATGAGTGCCATTGAGTTGGCCAAGAATCCGGTTTTCCATGCGAAGACGAAACACATATTGAGGTGAGGTATCACTTCATTCGCGAGGTCGTTGAGGACAGGTCTGTTGACCTTGTCAAGATTCTGACTGAGCAGGATCCTGCGGACTTGCTCATGAAGAGTCTTACTACAAAGTGCTTTGCCTTCCTTAGAAGATTGATGGGCGTTGGATGAGATGACGTCTTTTTCTTCATCCTGTTGTACATGTGTACATGTTGTACTGTCTTTTCTTTTCTTTTTTCTCTCACTGGGGCAGATTTGCCTTTAAGTGGGAGGTTGTTGGGGGTAAAGGCGCCTCCGCCTAGCCGCCCGTGTATTACTACACTGACAGTACCCGCCACTGCACACTGTAGGTGGCGGGCGGCCGTCACAGTCACTTATTCTTTATTCTTTTAGTGATAATTTGAATAAAGGAAGGCCCGGCCACACATTGTGGTTGTTGGAGTTTCCACTTTTGAGTCTCTCTCTCTCTTGCTCTTGCTCTCCATCTGCCATAGCTCTCATTGCCAAGCTTCTTTCTCCTGGGTTCGACTTCCCTTTCAGTTTCAGCTTATAATCATACATCAAGATAATCGAGCTATATCTAGTAGCTTAATGCTTGGCACTCTTATAAGTAGACTCAATTTATAAAAGATTATTCTCCCAATTAGATTGTCTACAAGAGACATGCATGAAGCACATCCTCCAAGGTCTGACTTGTCCTCTCGGTTTGTCGATGGATCTTCAAGTGGTTTGAGAACGACATGGACAATTGAGTCTCCAATATTTGGAAGACTCGTTGCCAGAAATGGTGAGTGAACTCAGGATCATAGTTTCGCAATGCCCTTTGATAGAAGGATAGGAATTAGTCGAGATTTAGAGAATGACAAAACATTTTTTTTCGGGATTTGATTGAGGATATCAACAATCCCATTGCTTGTGCCCTTACGATAACAAGTCTTAGAGCTAAATTCCTACATAATCTTCATTCATTTTTTTCTTTTGATCAAAGAGATCAAATTGATTATGGAGGACTTTCAGCGAGTGTTGATCCAAGTAATGAACGGAGTGCTATACAAATGATGATGTTAAAGTTGAAGTACATAAATTATTGGCAACAATTCCTTCTCTTAAGTGGTGTAACATGTTTTGGCATTGGTGAGCTTATGATTCTCGGATGCAATAATTTGGCCATCTTGATACAGGCACTATAGCCCAACATATTGGCTGTGACACATCCATTGTATGAAAGATTGTATATAGTGTGAGAATGTGCATACGAAATAAACAATGAACACAGAGTACATAGAGAAGAAGGGTATCAACAATCTCATTACTTGTGCCCTTACTATAACAAGTCTTAAAGCTAAATTCCTACATAAGCTTCACCCATTTTTACCTTTTGATCACAGAGATCAGGTTGATTATGGAGGAATTTCAGTGAGTGGTGATCCAAGTAATGAATGGGGTGCCGTACAAATAATGATGTTAAAGCTTAAGTACATAGATTACTGCCAATAAGCGGTTTAACATATTTCAACATTGGTGAGCTTATGATTCTTGGATACAATAATTCGATCATCTTGATATAGGCGCTATAGCCCAACATATTGGTTGTGGCACATCCATTGACGGTAGGGTTATCTTGGGTTTTGACCTTAGTCAGTGTGACAAGACCATTATCCAAGACCTATGGAATGAAGTGATACAGAACATCTATGTGTTTGGTACATGCATGAAACATGGCATTCTTAGACAGGCATATTGCACTCTTATTATCTCAACCAAGCACTAGAGTATTGAAGAAAGACCAAATCCTTGACCAAATGGCCAAGCCAAATAGCATCCTTAGAAGCTTCTGTGGCTGAAATATATTCAGCCTCTGTAGTACTTAGTGCTACAATTTTTTTCAACCTTGAACACCAAGAAATAGCCCCACCAGCCAAAGTAAAGACATACCCACTGGTAGATTTTCTAGTGTCAAAATCTCCTGCAATGTCTAAATCACAGAATTCCATGCAGCTATAGTGTACTCTTTCCATAGCATATATACTTATCTCATGTACCTTTTAAGTATCTAAAGGTACATTTCATGGCTTCCCAATGTGGTTTGTCATGGTTAGGCATGAATCTACTAACAACTCCCACTTTATGAGCAATGTCAGGACAAGTTGCAACCATGGTGTACATCAAAGAACCACAAGCTGATGCATAAGGTATGTCCTTCATAGCAGTAGCATCTGCATTATCTTGTGGGCAATCAGCTTTGCTAGGCTTTGTATATGGTGGTAAAGGCACACTAAGAGGCTTAGCATCAACCATATTAAATATGTCAAGTACTTTGCTAATGTGCTTGTCTTGTGAGAGAAACAACAAGTGCTGCCGTTTATCTCTTTTAATGTGCATTCCCAAAATGTGTGTAGCTACTCCCAAATCTTTCATTGAGAAGGTTGAACTCAGCTGCCTTTTAAGAGCATGTAGAGTACTTTTATGCTTTTTTGCGCGATCAACACGTCATCCACATATAAGACCAACACAATAAGGCTTCTATTATCAACCCTTTTAGTGTATAAGCAGTGATCTGCATGATTGCGTTTGAATCCATGACTGAGCATAAAAGTAACACACTTTTTATACCATTGGCTAGGGGCTTGTTTCGGCCCATATAAGCTGTGTTTCACCTTACAAACTAAGTGCTCTTTCCCTAGAATAGCAAAACCTTCAGACTGTTTCATGTACAACTCTTTATCCAAGTCACCATGAAGAAAAGCAGTCTTCATATCCATCTAATCCAACTCAATCCAAGGATGCAGTGAGAGTAAACAAAACACGAAGCGTAGTTATCTTCACCATTGGTGAAATAACTCCTAGAAGTCTATGCCTTTGTTTTGTGTACAACCCTTAGTAACCAAACGTTTGGTTGCTAAGGGCTATACACAAAATAGACTTCCAGGAGTTTTTTCACCAGTGGTGGCCGATTTTTAGCATTTTCTTGTTGTCGTGTTTTGTTTTCAGCACGTTTTTCTTGTTGTCCTATTCCATCATGTCCATCTAGTTGCTGTCCATTATCTTTTGGCTGTAGCACAATAGGTTGATGCTCATTTTCAGCGTCAAAAGGGACAGAATCTTCAGCTAATGGTTGTTGAATGGTTGGGTGTTCATGCTGAAATTTAATATTCTTTTTGTCAAGATCACTATGTGTAGCATTTTTTAGCAACTTTGCCTCATTAAATACTACGTCTCGACTGCGTACTATCTTCTTGTCCTGAGAAAGCCAAACTCTATATCCCATCTCTCCCTCATCTCCATATCCCATGAAGACACCCTTGATGGATTTCATGTCTAGTTTAGTCCTTTGATTTACAGTAATATGCACAAAGGCATCACAACCAAAGACACACAAATGGTCATATGAAGCAGGTTTGCAAGACTAAACCTCTTCAAGAATGCCATTTTTCAATGCATGATTGGGAGAGCGATTACTCACATAAACTATAGTTTTAAGAGCCTCTCCCTAGAACTGTTGTGGGGGATTAGCTGTGGACATTATGCATCTAACTTTCTCACAAAGTGTGTTCAGCCACGCCATTTGGTGCAGGATTGTAAGGGGCTGTCAACTCCCTCTTAATGCCATGCACCTCACAAAACTTTTTGAAATCATTAAAAATATACTTGCCCCCATTATCTATTCTTATAGCTTTTAACTTAAACCCTTTTTGTGTGGTAACAAAAGCATGAAACCTTTTAAAGATATCTAACACTTCCTTTTTGCTCTTTAATACATACACCCATGGCTTTCTACTGAAATCATCAATAAAAGTGACAAAGTAACGTGCACCCCCATGTGAATTAATAGGCAGAGTGCACACATTAGAGTGTACTAAGTCAAGAACATTGGACTTCTTAACGACACTAGAGTAATAAGGAGACTTCACATGTTTTCCATATATGCAATTATTACAAAAGTCCAAACTTGATCCTTTTACATCAAATCTTCCTAAAGAGGAGAGAACCTAAAGGCCTTTTTGGCTCATATGGCCAAGTCTTTTGTGCCAAAGTTCCATCTGTGAATGAACTTTAGCCACAGCGAAAAACTTGCTAGGTAATGCTTTACAATGAAAATAATACAAAGTACTCTTTTCGCTGTCTTTAACAATCAACATAGAGTCTTTATGGACCTTCTAAGATCCACCACCAAATGCAGTAAAATGCCCACTTACATCGAGCTGCCCAACTGATAGTAGACTTTTTTCTTGTAAAATCAACTCTTGGCCATTTTCAAGGGCCAAATGAATGGTACCTACACCCTCTATTTCACATGCATAATTGTTATTCATGTAAACCTTGCCTAGGCAACCCGTAGTGTATTCAGAAAATGACTCCAAAGAGGGAGTAACATAAAAAGAGGCACCACTGTCCACTATCCATGATTGAGCTGAAAGTAATTATCTCCTTTTTAGTGATGTGCATATCACCTGCTGCTGCCATAACATCTACATCATTACATGAGGTCGCAACAAGTATCTCTCCAGTGCCAGAGAGCTCTTCAATGACCACACTAGATGCAATATTTGTCTTTGCAACTTCTTTTGAGGAAGAGCTATCATCATATTTCTTGTTATCCTTCTTTTTCTTTCCTTCTTGTTTGTCTCTCTCTTGCTCTTTCTTGTAGTACCGAGGACCAGGCTTTTTATGCCCTTTACGTCCACATTGATAGCAAGTAACATCCTGCTGTTTTCCCTTGCTTTTATTACTGCTTTTGCCTTTATTTTTGACATTACCTCTCTTTTTTGACTTGTCTCTAAGATGATAAGTTGAGAACCACTGCTTTCTCCATTGGACTTTCTTCTAATCTTCTCATTGAGAATAGAGCCCGTAACACCATCAAAAGTTAAAATAGGGTCGTTGCTTAGTGAAACAACCAAAGACTCCTATCAGGCAAAGTCATCAACAAGAAAATAGCCTTCAATTTATCATTGAAGGGTTGCAAACGAGAGTCCTACAACAACTGATTCAAAGTCCTTGTGAAAGCACTCAAATGCTCCGATGATGGCTTAGATTCATCTAACTCCATGTTTACAAGCTTGTGCATGAGATGCACTTGATTTACTGGATTTGTATTTTTATAAGTGTCTATCAACTTTTTGTATATGGCATAAGCCGTATCAAGTCACTTAATATTTGTAAGTACATCATTAGATACAACCATTTTAATGTATGCAATGACCTTCTTGTTGAGTCTAGCCCAATCCTCATCCGTCATAGCCGTAGGCTTGAATTCCAAGAGAGCATCATCACAATCCTTGAGAAACAAAATGCCTTGCATCCTTTCCTTCCACAAGTCAAAGCCAGTGCCATCAAACCTCTTGATTTCAAGAAGGGATTTAGTGTCGTTGTTGCTAGAAGCATTTGCAGCCATTTTTCAGCAATGCACCCAAAAAATCAATGCTGCAATTTATGAAGCAAACAATGAGCTGAATATTCAGCTAATATCGGCCCAGGTTTTTAGACAATAAGAGCAAGATTCAGTCCAAGTACATGTATAGCAGTAGAATGAATGGTTTTCAGCAATATAATTGAAATTTCAGTATACATTACATGCATACATCACTGCTAGGTGACTCCCACTTTAGCAATATGACCAAAAATACATCTCCAACATTCCCAGTTTTGCAATTGATCACTAAGACTACTGCACCATGAGTGTTCAGCAATATATAAACTCAATGAGAGCTGCCCAACATGTGTATTGCATACATATGTGACCAAGTCAACTTCTGATATACAAAAACACCAAAATTCTCTGCAATCTTTTCAAAATCTCACAAGTGGGAGATAAATCTCACTGCTTACAACACCAAGATTGCTTTAGCAATGTTCCCAATGTACATTTCAAACATCAATTTTGCCAAAATTCTCAAATTTTAGCAAAAGCCCCAAAATTTTACTGACTAGTTTGTCCCGATTGCATTAAATACATGATATTGAGAGCATAAAACATGAAAAATTAGCAATTTTGCAAAAGCCCCAAAATTTTCAGGTCCAAATGTACACCAATGTTAGTAAATTTGGCTTAGTTGAGCAAAATTTCATTGATATGTGAAAAGCCCCAAAATTTTCAGAGCCAATGTGCACAATTTTTGCAATTTTTGGGTTAGATTGTCTTGTTCAGTATCATAGCTCCCAAATCTGGGAAAAAACCCAAAACTTTTAGTCAAGATAGCACATTGTGCTTGTGCACACAAACACCTGGTAAGGAAGGAGAAGAAAAATAAATTGTAGAATATAACAACGAAGGAAAAGGGGGCCTGTCAAGGCATTGACTAGGCCCTGTCACCCGTTTGTAGCCTATTTGCCCACACGAGCAGTTGACTAGCCACCGCTTCCCCATTCCATGGTGTCCGCATGGTCGCGATGATGTTGTCGTCTTCCTTCCCTAGGATTGTCCCGTCACTTGTCGACCTTTTGCACTTGGTCCACTGACCTGTTGCGTAGCTGCTTGTCTTGCGATCTCACACCGTCGATTGTTATTCACGCTGGTCGTCAGCTGAAATTGTGACGAACAGGCTTGATAAGTTTTACGTGAACGACAACTGGTGTGGTCTCAGTGACTGACAAAAAAGGTCAATGGCTTCTTCTCGTGTAGAAGTGACTCGCACTCTTGCGAAGCGCGAACATTGTAACTTGGAGCTCTGATACCAATTTGTTGTGTTGGAGTGCAGTGGAGTGCGAGACAAGAATGGAGTAGGAATAGAGCGGAGAGTGAGAGTGAGTGAATCACAAGATGAGTGTACAGTAAGTGTTATGGTACACAAAGAATGAAAATGTATTTATACATCAGGGTACAAATAAGGGCGTGTTCACATCCATAAGTTTATACACGCGGGGATTAATGGGAGTTTACACCCGAAGGGACTTTACACCCAACAACAAATGAGGGAAAGATGATGCCAAGTATCAAATGCAGGAGTGGACTTGCAAGTGTTTAGGATAAATGAATTGATGGATGTATATCTTTTTAGAGCTCCTAATGTCCTTGTCTAACTTAGAGTGAGGTTCAGGCAAAAGGGGATGGAATGGATCCCAAGGTAGTGGGAACAATGTTATTATTGATGAAATTAGTCTATGAAGAAGGCTTGTCAAGGAGTAAGATCATTTCTCCAGGTGAGAAACTATTCCAATGGGAGGCGACCATAGGCCCATGAAAGTGAAGAAGCCTAAAATAGATCACTCCGGTGATGTCTAGTCGAGAATGGGTGAGCCAAGCCTCTAACCTGACCAAGAGATAATAATGCGGAGTTATTGAAGGCCTCATAACCTCCCAAAAAATTGAAACAGGGATCAAGGGCTATGGGATGGGGCTTGCAAGTGGCAAGGGATGGTGGCTCCATGATGAAGGAAAGGGGCCACTACATGAAAGAAAGACTCAATGAAAATTGTAATCCCTCAGAAGCCCCTCACAATCATGGCAATCTACTTTGGAACAAGAAGGGCAAGGGAATCCATAGCTTCATCTCCAAGATTGTCCCTGTTTGAAAGGGGTGATAGGTACAAGGGAAGGTACAAGGGAACCACTAGAGGAGATGGTGGGGAATGGGGTACAACCTATGGGATGGAGGGTGCAGAATTGGAATTAGGTGCTTTAAAGGAAAGTTGCTTGAGAGACTGCTTCACAATGGAAAGGAACGGAGTTGATATAGCCCCTCTCTTGCCAAGTCGTTGTACATTGCTCATATGTAGAATGCTTGGTGAAGAGAACCCGGATACTAAGTTTCATAAGGCCATGAATAGAGGGGAGATGGAAGCATGAGTCTTGAACAAAAAGAACTTCCAATATGGAGCAAGATGGATGGTGGGAAAGTAGAGGAAAGTGCCAACACCATAAATAGGCACCAATAAGATGTCTGCAACAGTGATCATATCCTCTTGAGAATGACATCTTGGTGCCAATCTCATTGAGTAGTTATATGACTCGAAGCATTTGAACACAAGACAGCCAAAGAAGACTCCTCCAGTTGATGAATATGAAGGAACATAGACCCTCTTGAGAACAAAGATCTTGGAGCTAATTTCCTCAAGAAGTCATATGACTTGAAATGCCATCGAACCAAGGCCTCTTTGAACACAAGATAACCATGGCGGTTCTGTTGTTGCTCCTTGGCTCATAATGACAAGCGACGGTCGTGTTTAGACCATGAGAGAGTGTAACGGAAGAGAACCACTAACACCGAGATAGAGAGAGAGAGAGCAAGAAGAGAAGATAATGTGAAGGGATAAATTGCATTGAATCTGAAATAAATGCTGAATACAAAAAGGAAAAAGAGTGGATTGATCAGTCCCTACACGCAGCCCACAATGTTAGTGAGAGCATTGGATAAGGCTGAGAATGATGATGGTAACACTGGAGAGGAGAAGTATGCCTGAGATGGAGTGTGCACCACAACCTGCAAAAGAGAATGATCTACCCAGCCAGCCCAACAACTATAAATAGCTGTAAATCTGCCAAACTGGCTGACTGCAGCAGGCCGCCATAAATCTGCCCTAGTCAATGCTGCATAAAGAAATGAGAAAATATGCTGCATGTCCTCTTGAACAAAATTGCAGCCATGTGAGGCAGATCCTTTGTCAAATAGGGCAGCATTGATTGGCAATTGACAATCATAGGCAGATACAAGAAATGCACAATCAAATAGAAGAACTGCAAGGAAATGCACACTAAACTATCAAAGCTCCAATGTCTCCATGAGACTTTGACAGGAGCTCACAAATAGGAGATTGACAGATTGAGAAACCCTAAAATAGGCAAGCTAACATGCCCTCTTAGATCCTCAACCAAGAGATCCGGTGTGTTGTCCTTAGTGGTTTAATAGGCTACTGATAACTTGGAATCCATGATCCGCTCTTGGACATAATGGTATTGAACCTCAATGTGCTTCATGCGAGCATGAAACACTAGGTTCTTTGCTAGAGCTAGGAAACTTTGGTTGTCCATGCATAGCTGAGTGGGTCTTGTCTGGGGAAAGCCAATCTCTACCATTATATGACGGAGTCACATTGCTTCCATAGCAGTTGAATAAAGAGCGTTGTACTTTGCTTCTGTGGAAGAAAGTGCCACAGTAGGCTACTTCTTATTGCTCCATGAGATAGCTCCCAATCCAAGGGAGAAAGCAAAACATGTATTGGATCATCTCGAATCCAAACCACTTGTCCAATTAAAGTCCTCCATCCAGAAAGAGTAGTCCCTTGTCCATACAAGATCTCGTAGGATTGAATCCCTTGTAAAGAGCGCAAGATGTGCAAAGTGGCTCTTTGGTGAGCTTGCTATCACAAAGGAATATCTGACTGAGTGTGAATAAGCCAGATGGAAGAGCCAACAAGGCACCTGTAATGTTCAGCATTGGGAAGGGGATCACTTGTTGCCAACTTGGACTCTAGATCCATGTGCTAGCAGTCTAGACAGCTCATGTGTGAGTTTGAGCTATGCCGGGCATGACTAGGTATTTTAAGCCTTTTTCTATTTGCATTATGATGCCTATTTGAGCATTTTATGCTAGCCGACTTCTTGCCACTTATGGCATATTTTTGTCCTATTCATACCGGGTTTCTTCCTAAGTCAGTCATATCATCACCATAAGTTTTGTTGGAGAGAGGGAGTTGGTGCTAGTGCCTATGAGCTAGCAACTCACTATTGTACGTGTCATTCTTGTGTTTGGTATATGGATTCCATTTTTCCAAGCACTCTTCTGAGTTCTCTTCTTTGCTGTGTTCTTTTGAGTTTTTCTCTTCTATCCTTGTGTTCAACAGTTTATTACAACATCTATTTATGCATCCATTGTTGCATCCACTTCTCACATGCTATCAAATTTTAGGATCTACGCTCTTGGTATTGTTGTTTTCTGTTGATCTTAGGATCTATGCTCTTGGTGCTGCTCTAGGTGGCTTGTGGCTATTGGCGATTGCTTAGCTTACTTGCATTTTCAGTCTTTGCTGTTATAACATTTCTAGCAACACCTTTTGTTTGGTTTTGCTTGCCGATTATTGGGATTTCATAATTGTGTTTTTGCGATGAGCTTGTATATATTGCGTGTAAACTCTATTTTGTGCAGCGTGTGTTGTTGGTGTGGTTGTATTTTCTCTCTTTCCTTCTCTTCTTTCCTTTGTTTTCTCTTTCTATCCTCTCAAGATGACTCCCCCTTCTTGTTCCACTGATGACAAGCTACATGGTTTTGATTACCTAATATTGAGTGTTGTTATGAAGGCATGGTTTGTGGAGAAGTGATAATGTTACATTGTGTTTGGAATCTAGAGCTTGTGAGTGTCTTACTCCTCTTCCGGTTGACTTTGACGAGGACAATTATGAAGTAGTTGTGCTCACATGGGATATTGATGATGCCCGTGCTTATTTAGCTCCCTTGGATCTTCAAAGAACTGCTTTTGGCAGTCACCTTCTGCAAGATTGCTCCAAAGATTTAGGCGAAGCTTTAGATGTTGTATGAGGCTCCTTCACCTATGCGTGCCATTACTCTTTGTGGATAGCTCTAGCAGATAAAGGCGAAGGATACGATTCAGTCTTTCTTACTTCGTGTCACGTGGCACATGAGTACAGGACCAACTTCGACACATGCAGTTTGCCCTTTTCAAGGCTCATCTTTTAGGGACTATGCTATATAAGCTCCCTTAGGAGTTTGATGGAGTGGCTAATGCTTTGAGGGTTTAGATGATACTGCTTGAGCATGAGATGCCTTTATGGTTACAGGGGAGGTTTCCATCGCAATCTAGTGGCTCTAGTGACGCCTTTACAGCCTTAGAGAGGGGTGGTAGGAAGAAGAAGTCGAGGTCTAGTATTATCACTGTGGTAAGAAGGACCATTTGCACAAGGATTGCAAAGAGTTAGCGGCTTTGAGGAAAAGGACAAAGAAGAAGTAAGATTTGGACGACTCCACCGAGTTATCCTCTTTCTCAGACTCCGACTTGGATCCTTTGGCCAAGGCCAAGACCAAGATGTAGATAGGGACATTTTCTTCATATTGTGGGAAGGGCTTGGCAATCCCTCCTTCTTCTGCTTTCTAGTGTATGTGATGCGGTCATCCCTCGTGACTCTCGAATGCTAGAGAGGGAGTAAGAGAGGGGTGATGTGATGGGACATGCGAGCCTCATCTCTATAAGTATACATATATATAGGTTCCAGATAGAGACTCCTCTGACACATTGATTAAAGTCTAGCAGCTTCAAAACCTAGAGCTAGGATTGAGATCTAGGTTCATGGCCACAATGTGGAGGGGGTGCCATTAGACACACACACACACACACACACACAGAGGAAGAAAGAGCTTTAGAGGGGAAAGAGGGTGGAGGTGGAGAGTCTAAGATGTAGAGATTTTAGAGGGTGGAGGGTGGAGTGATTGAGGGAGTAGAAATGGTAGAGAGGTTGAGGAAGTAGAGAGTTGAGGGAGTAGAGAGAGCTTGAGGGAGTAGGAATGGTAGCAAGGAAATTGATTTTTATCAAGGTGGTTATCTTATTTTGAGTATGCTTTTAAATTATTCATTTAAGACATGATCTTGCTCTAGTGCATAGCTCCACCCTTTAAAGCCCCCTTTTCAAGTTCTTAGGCTATCATCATTTGTGGATCTCCATCCCAACCTCTTTACGTGCCATGTAGCCTCTCCTCCCTTTGGACCAAGAGTCCCTTTGGCAGGATCAGATGATTAATGGGCAGTTGCATTTGGGCCGTGCTTTAGTCAATTAGATATACCGCTTGTTTATACGCGATAAGGATTGGCTTGCTTAGAAGGGCAACACCACGGGGGCTCTCCACAAAGGTCAAGTGTGGTGGAAATCTGCAGTAGGGACTGACTCACTTAACAAAACGACTTTCAGCTACAAGGCCTTCATTTGGTGGATGTTGATTGGTTTTTTTTCTTGTCTTTGTACTCTCCAAGCGGTTGATTTCCAATGGTTGCTGTTACTCTTGTCAGACATCTCTAGAAACCTCCGCCATTGATTTCTTTCTTGCCAAGTGGCGCAGAAGGTTTGGTCACTACCATCGGCCATTCATTCTCGAGTGGTTGGGTTATTGATGCTTTGAAAAGATAGGGTCTTTGGACATCTCAAGTTCATGGATCTTGTGCAGGCTGATATGAAAGTGCTGTTTCATTTCTTATGCTTTTGGGTTGTTAGCACATATGAACTACGAGGAATGCTTTCATGTTTGATGCTTTACTAGGAGTATAGAGTTATATAGTTTGTTTAAAATGACTTCTTTATTGACAGCTACACATGATTCCGTTGGTGGATGTTTGTTAGAGTGCAACGATTATGAATGTATTGAGAGAAAATGAACATGAGAGAGCAGGAAGGCTTAGGGATTTGGAGTGTTGTTGAAGATCGGTCTGAGGAAGGGCCTTTGTAAACAAATATTCCAAGTTATCGTTTGTCTTGCAGTTAACCACATCAATGGTCTCATGGAAGATCTTCTCTTGAATGAAATGATACTATATCTCAATGTGCTTTGACCTAGCATGGAATACGTAATTTTGTGCCAAAGCAATGTAACTCTCATTCTCACAATGCAATGTAGTAGGATCTATTTGAGGACAACCAAGCTCTCCTAACAGAAGCTGTCGAAGCCACATTGTCTTACATGTGGTAGAAGATGCTGCTCAGTACTGTGCTTCTGTAGATAATTGAGAACACAGAGAGAGAGGGCTGAAATCTTCTTTTTCTTTCTTCTTCTTCACTCGAAAGAGCTAGGTCTACAACATGATAAAAGACTAATATGAAAGTACCACAACATAAGCACACACGGTCACTAAGTGTGAATCAGATAGGACAAAAGAGATGGCACGATGTGCCATAAGTAAGGATGGACTACTTGGGTATAGTCTAGTTGCAGAATGATTGGCGTACTCTCATGTTGGCCATCTAACACATCAATGAATAATATTGTAACACATCATCAAGGCATGTAGTTGATGCTAGCTCATGTAGAGCTTGATATCTCAACAATAGCAATTTCTTCAACCCTCCTCTAGGCCATCTAGTTCCTCTATACTTTTGATTGTGATGTCTCTTTGTACTCTTGGTCATTTTGTACTTTTGAGATTGTGTTTTGGTAATTAATAAATTTCATTTTATGAAAAAAAGAGAGCGAGTGAATGTGTGTGGGTGTGTATATGAATATGAATAGGTTATGTATGAAAGAGTGAGAGAGGGATTTTTCAAATTAGAATGTATGTGTATGAATGATGAGAGAGAGATGGTTGCATTGAGAGAGAGAGAGAGAGAGAGAGAGAGAGAGAGAGAGAGAGAGAGAGAGAGAGAGAGAGAAAGAAAGTTATATTAACGTCTACAACCAGCCAAGCCGGGTTTTAGAAATGATTTAGATGTGGAAGAAGAATTCAAGCTTTTTCTATGTATTTAGCATATATGAATGGAATAAATAACTCTATCTTGATTACATCAAATGCCTTTGGATACGTAATCCATAACATAAAGGATATACTCAGATTCTTAATCCAAATATGAATATCAAATGCAAGCTCTAATGGCTTTTATTTCAAGTACATAGATGGATTTCAACTCTAAGGAACAAGTATTATGTTGGTAGACTTTAAATACATTCAAGATTTGGGCCAATGGTACATGAAATGCATTGAAGAGGCATAATCTTTACTTCAGCCCTGTTTTAAAACAGAAAATTCCAGCCCATAATCAAGCTCAAAAAGAGTGCATAAACTCATGAACAAGCTCCTCTAATCATTAATCAGTAAAGTCCTGATGAAAAGAGGTCATTTTCTTCTATTACAACCACATAAATCTCTTGTTTGCTCATAAAAATGGACGAGAATAGTCGACTGCCGTGTTTATGATTGGTTATTTCAGCCCATAACAGCCCATACACCTTCAAAATCCTCACCCTTTGCTTGTTTCAAAGTCACTCAAGAACTTGGGTACAAGTTGGGCTTCATTGGACCATGAATAAGATAGACAAAATTAGAGAAGACGTACATAAGAGCTGGCTGAATACTTTTTTCTCAGATTTTCCCCTTTTATAGATTGTCATACCATGCATTTTCGTCAGACCAAATGGACGGTTAAGTGGAGCTCTCACCTTGTTTGCATCTTCATCTTCAGGTCCTATTAATCTCCAGTTTGTATGCTCCAAAGCATGCACCATGGCTTCAGCTCTCTCCAGTTGCAGTCAGGCTGTGCAGGCCCGCATTTTGCGCCGAAAAATGCGGGCTGCATCCTGCTCAAGCCCAGGTCACTTTTTGACCCACTCAGGTCGCTTGCTGGTCACATTAGTCCATTACTTGAGGTCCCCCATGAACTTAGTGGACTTTTTGGCATTTTTCTTGAGTTCTAACCATATTTTTGCACTTGAATCAATGTGATTTGTCCTGCAGACTGTCAATTACTTCCAGCTGACCAAGTTGTAGGTTCCCATAGACTTATTTTTCATCAATATACATGGTACAACTGAAAATTATATGCTAAATACAAAAAAACTTATGTAACTAAGTTAGTTATTGGGTAACAATGATTGAATTTTGTATGCAAATTCCTCATGTAACTCCCAGTGAAGTTCTTTTGTGTTCATAAGAATCCCATGATTTATATTATGAACAATAAACTCTTTGACATTCACCCCCTCCTAACGTGCACATCCTCCGGCATGTGCCATTTCATAAGATTACAGGTTAAGGAGAGGAGAGTCTTCTTCTGATATTTCTTCATCTTCATCCTCTAAGTCTTTTTATTCCTGCTTGTCTTCAAGTAGAGGGCTCATATCTAAGTCATCAAGCTCATAAGTTGAAGATTCTCTTCGTTTGAAGAGCTTGATTCGTTTCCCGGCTATTGGTATTTTTATCATGGTTCCATCCATTTCAGCCAAAGAGTAAGTAGCATTATTATGTACTACTTTTACAACATATGGTCCAAACCATCCCTTAGCTAACTTTCTATGAGCACTATATTGATTGTCCAGGCTGCTATCATAGACAAGTACCCAATCATTCTCTTGAATAGCTCTTGGACGGAGTCGATGATGCTTGTCAAACCTGTTCTTATTCTTTAATCTTGCTGTTTTCAGCCTTTCAATGGCTGTCTTAACATCTTCTGGTCTTCTTTCAAGTTGCCTTATGCGCAGAGTCAGCAACTCTTCTCTATTCATGCCTTCATCCCATGGTAAGATACTCCATGTGACGATGGACTCTTCAATAAGTATAATAGGTGGCTGTCCATATATTAGTTCAGTCGGTATATAATCTGTTACTGCACTATGGGTAGTTCTATCAGCCCATAATGCGAATGGTAGCATTCTAGGCCATTTCCTCATCTTTCCTTTGTAAGATTTTGCTAAAGCTTTAAGAATTGGTTGATGACCTCTTTCGCTCTTACCATTGCCTTCAGGGTTGTAGGTTGATGTAAGAGATAGCTTGATTCCCAATTGAGCAAAGAAATGGCGAGCCTTATCAGCATCCAATTCTCCTCTATCAGCAGTTACTTTGGCAACACAGCCATACCTGCAAAATACTTCTTCAAGTAAAAATCTACAAACAGCTTGAGTAGACTTTGTTGTCAAGGCTTTTCCTTCCACTTGATTTGTGAGATCTTCTCTAGCAAGTACTAGATATCTCATGTTCCAAATTCCTGTAGGCATGGTTATTAAATCAATAACCCATCTATAGTGAATGGATAAAGGATAGGTAGGCATCTCTATGCTTAACCATAGAGTACATTTGACAAACATGACAAGACTCAACAAAATGCTCAATGTCTTTATACATGTTTTGCCACCAGAATTTCTCTTTTATTTTGGCAAAAGTGTCCCATATGCCTCTATGACCAGCCAATAGGCTTTCATGAAATTCTTGTATGACCTGTCTTTGAGTCTTTTTGTCTTCTAAGACACGAACAGGCGCCCTTCCTTTCTTTTTCGCATGCCTCCAAAGGTAACCATCTTTAAGAAAAAAGCCATAAGCTTTTCTCTTAATTCTCTTGAAGTCTTCATTAGACCAATCTTCCTTCTTTGTCATAGTGCTAAAAAATTGGCAATTTTTAGCCAATCATCTGCATAATATTCTTCTTTAAAGTGTGAACAAACCATAACAAAACATTGAGCATGCTGTCTACTAGCTGCCCACTGTCCTTCTTTGGTTGTTTCATCCTTCCTTGCTGATGTAAAATTTGTTTTAGCAGCTGAACCTGTTGTACTTGCTGTAATTATTGTTGTACCTGCTTTTTTGACTGCTGAATCATCATTAGATTCAGCTGTACTTGCTGTTTTCAGATTTGTACTTGCATTTACAGCATCATTTATAGACTCTGATTCTTCTTCATCCATCATTTCTTCTTCATCCTTATATTTGGCACGCGAAAGCATGTCAGTAACTGGTTTATCTCTTCCTGCAATATGTTTCAAATCATGATTTAAGGATTTAATATAAGCTATCCATCTTAGCATAGCTATGTCGGGAGTGGAACAGTTGGCAATCATGCCCAAAAGTGAAAGGCAATCTGTTTCAACTAGTGGAAGGCAATCTGTTTCAACTATTACGTGTGCACCCATGAAGTACTCCCGGTCACATTTCAATGCAGTTACTACTTCCCAAAGCTCTCTTTTAATTTGAGCAGAAGACCATCTTGACAGTATAGAGGCGGATAAAAGAGGACACATTTTGCCCATTAAATTGCTTGAGCTCTTGCCCAACTACTTCCAAAGCTTTAATGGCAGCAGCATCAATCCGCTCTTTTTCTTGTCTTCGTTGTTGTTGCAATTGCAACTGCTGCTGAAATTGCAATTGTTGTTGTTGGCTTTCTTGCATCAGACGAACCAACTGTTGCAAGGCATCTCCTCTCGAACTTGATGACTCTCCCATTGGACTTCTTCTTCCGCAGCGGACCTTTACGTCGGGTTTACCATTGTTGTCGTGTTAAGGGTTGAAAGCCTACCCTCAGGGCTTAGTACAAAAGAGGAGTATGGGATTCAAAGTTCAGGAAATGGAAAAAGATTGGAGTTTAACAAGATCCGGGTTTTAGAAACGAGTTAGATGTGAAAGAAGAATTCAAGCTTTTTCTATGTATTTAGCATACATGAATGGAATAAATAACTCTATCTTGATTACATCAAATGCCTTTGGATACATAATCCATAACATAAAGGATATACTCAGATTCTTAATCCAAATATGAATATCAAATGCAAGCTCTAATGGCTTTTATTTCAAGTACATAGATGGATTTCAACTCTAGGGAACAAGTATTATGTTGGTAGACTTCAAATACATTCAAGATTTGGGCCAATGGTACATGAAATGCATTGAAGAAGCATAATCTTTACTTCAGCCCTGTTTTAAAACAGAAAATTCCAGCCCATAAGCAAGCTTAAAAAGAGTGCATAAACTCATGAAGAAGCTCCTCTAATCATTAATGAGTAAAGTCCTGATGAAAAGATGTCATTTTCTTCTATTACAACCACATAAATCTCTTGTTTGCTCATAAAAATGGACAAGAACAGTGGGTTGCCGTATTTATGACTGGTTATTTCAGCCCATAACAGCCCATACACCTTCAAAATCCTCACCCTTTGCTTGCTCCAAAGTCACTCAAGAACTTGGGTACAAGTTGGGCTTCATTGGACCATGAATAAGATAGACAAAATTGGAGAAGACGTACATAAGAGCTGACTGAATACTTTTCTCTCAGATTTCCCACTTTTATAGATTGTCATACCATGCATTTTCGTCAGACCAAATGGACGGTTAAGTGGAGCTCTCACCTTGTTTGCATCTTCATCTTCAAGTCCTGTTAATCTCCAGTTTGCATGCTCCAAAGCATGCACCATGGCTTCAGCTCTCTCCAGTTGCAGTCAGGTTGTGCAGGCCCGCATTTTGCGCCGAAAAATGCGGGCTGCATCCTGCTCAAGCCCAGGTCACTTTTTGACTTGCTCAGGTCACTTGCTGGTCACATTAGTCCATTACTTCAGGTCCCCCGTGAACCTAGTGGACTTTTGGGCATTTTTTTTGAGTTCTAACCATATTTTTGCACTTGAATCAATGTGATTTGTCTTGCAGACTGTCAATTACTTCCAGCTGACCAAGTTGTAGGTTCCCATAGACTTATTTTTCATCAATATACATGGTACAACTGAAAATTATATACTAAATACAAAAGAACTTATGTAACTTAGTTAGTTATTGGGTAACAATGACTGAATTTTGTATGCAAATTCCTCATATAACTCCCAGTGAAGTTCTTCTGTCTTCATAAGAATCCCATGATTTATATTATGAACAATAAACTCTTTGACAGCGTGTGTGTGCGTGTACATGTGCACGTGCATGTGTTGTATTAATATCTATAAAATGCCAAATCGGCCAATGAGACCAAAATGGTACATTTGAAAAGTCGAGGAATTTTCCAAGTCCCAGAATAGCTGTCATCTAATGCTATAAGTAATTAAATGGAAAATAAACAACAAACAATACATAGATCATAAGTACAAAATGGTGTCTAGGCCAAATACAATGTGGAATTGCTTAGGAGATGCGCTCATCCCAATATATCTCTCATGGGTCTATCTAACATAGAGAAGTTGAAGTGGCGAGGTACGGTCCCATGATGACGATGTAGTATTCTTTGTATCATTAGATGATGCATCTTGTAGGGGCATGGCCTAGTTGGGTATGGACAACGAGCTCTACATTTCTCTATGGCTATGCCTTGGGTGGTGCCTTGTAGAGAGGGCCGTCAATTGTGTTAAGAAAAATACCCTAACACAGAAACATAAACAGAAACCGTACGACAAAGCACAGACTGATAAAAAGAACAGAGTTAGGGTTAGGGTTAGAGTAACTCAGAGACAATGAACACAGTGAATAAATGAACTGATATGACTACTAATAATACAATGCTCATGCAGCAAACACACTATGCAGTGAATGAATACTGAATCTCGAACTCTTTTATCTCTAGGATCAGGGCAGGGGTAATGAGCTGGAGAGTGTATCGTACTCCGAACGGATCCTGAATCGTAGCAAGGCAGCCTTCGGATGTCGAACACCAGCAAACGTAGTAGTGAGAAGTTGCATTTGATGTAGACAGCAGTGAGGAGAGAGAAAGACTAAAAACAGAGCCTGCAGGAGAGAGAGAGAGAGAGAGAGAGAGAGAGAGAGAGAGAGAGAGAGAGAGAGAGAGAGAGACGGAAAACGCAGGCAAGAAAGCCTGTAGGAGTGAGAAAGACTAAAAACAGAGGCTGCAAGAGAGAGAAATGCTGGAAACGCAGGCAAGACAGCCTGCAGGAGAGAGAGAGAGAGACTGAAAACGCAGGCAGGACAGCTTGCAGGAGAGAGAAAGACTGCAGCGATTGCAGATAGGAGAGAGAAAATTGACATGGCGGTAGCTGGAGCTTGCAAATGCAGCAGTTTGCTGGCGTGGCAGGCTGTACGATTGTAGTGCAGATGAACAATAGTCAGTCGCCAGGCGAAAACAGTAGCAATCAGCGTGTGGAGGGCTGGAAATAGGCGCCAGACTATAGGAAATAGTGATGGACAGCAAGGGCTGAGATGTCTTCTGTGACTGGGGTGTGGGCAGCAAGCTGGTAACACCTGAAACTTGCAAAAACGAGATTGTAAAAGAGTGGAGGGCTGGTTGCCAATTTATAGAAAATTAGGGTTTTGGATCCTCTCTTACTTAACTTTCTCGATCCGCTCCCCGTTTTAGGGTTTTGGCTAAAATAAGCCTAAAATAAGCATGTTTTGGGGCTGTTTACGTGGCTAAGTGCATTTCTTAGCACAACACCCCCTCTCAAGCCCAAAATAACGCGAGAAAAGTAGGCTAGCCAAAATTTTGATTTATCCTAAGGCGTCCCACCCCAAAGCAGCTAGGGCATCGGACAAAAGGTACACGTCGGTTGCCAAGTGGCCTACCAAGACTACAGAGGCGATGGATATCTTACCAAGGGAGCCCAAGTGATCACCCCAGAGAGGTCAGGGCATCGGACCAAGGATGCTCATCGGCTGCCCAAGGGCCTACCAAGGCCTACAAAGGCGGATGGAATCAACAATGGACTTGTTTGTTTTGTTTTATTTTGTTTTATTTTTATTTTTTGAAAAATGTTTTGAAGCCATAAGAAAAAATACACCGTAAATAACGCAATACACGAAGACATGCAATCCAATGTGACATCCTAGGTGCTGTGAAATACTGACTGAGTATGCTAACTGAGTAAGCTAAATCTGGCCTAGTATAAAATAACCAAAGAAGTTTTTCTACAACAGAACGATAGTTGTGTGCATCGAAGGGTTGTCCTAGGGTATCCTTCGACAAGTGGACAATAGGATCAATAGTCGTTTCCACTGGCCGTGTCTGATCCAAAGTGTACTATTCCACAAGCTGAATTGCGTACTTCTGCTGTGACACAAAAATACATCCTCCAGAATGAACTACCTCCATCCCCAAAAAATAAGCCAACAAACCAAAGTCTGTCATTTGAAATGTAGCTTTAAGCTTAGCCTTAATTTCTATGGCAGCAGAATCTGAACCTATGATGGCAGGATATGGCTAACTCCATCTGGAGTGGATTGAACATATAAGTTCGGGTCATAAGGGGTAGAATGGTATCCATGAGTCTGTAAAAACTCATCCATTCTATGGAACCAAGACCATGGCACTTGCTTCGGCCCATAAAGAGCTTTCTGCAAGCGGAATACCGTATCTCTAAGGTTCCTTGAGGGAAAGCCCGGTGGCTACTCCACATAGACTTCCTCCTCCAAGTATTCGTTCAGGAAGGCACTCTTGACATCCATCTGATGTATCGGCCAACCGTGGTGAGCGGCGAGCGCGAGTAGCAACTGAAAGGAAGTCAACCGTGCAGTAGGGGCAAAGGGCTCTTCATAATCAATGTCGTGCTTCTGTCGAAACCCTTGCACTACAAGGCGAGCCTTGTACTTGTCTAAAGTTCCATAAGCTTTTAGCATTGTCCGAAAATTCCACTTTGTCCCGATGACTTTATTGTGGCTCATACGATCCACCAATGTCCAAGTCTCATTTAGGTCAATACTCTCTAGCTCCCTTTCCATGGCCTCTCGCCATTGAGGGTGCTAAAGATCCTCCTGCCAGGTATTCGGCTCAGAATGTGCTATGTAATCAGCTGTAAACAACGATGCAAATGATACTTGAGGAGCAAGCTGGGTAGGTCTTCTAGGTCCCTCCAGAGTGGAATCCGGTGGTAGGATCTCCAAATCCCTCATGGTCTGTTGGTACCAGCGAGGTAACGGGTGTTGCGAAGGGGGCTTGGGAGGTGAAGAAACTACGGGAATGTCCGGAGCGGGAAGTAGACCAGGCTTAGTAGGCACGATCTCTGATGATGTGGAAGAAGAAAGCGGATTGGAATCCGGTGCAGAAGACTGCACAATATCCCTCTCGTCAAAGACGACATCCTGCCTAACGATCACCTTGTTTGTCCGAGGATCGAATAAATGATAGACTTGTGCTTCAGAAGAATATCCCACAAAAATAAGAAGATCAGCTCGGGGAGTAAGCTTTTCTATCTTGTCATCAGGCGTGCGTGTGTACGCACGACACCCGAAGACTTTGAAATGGGAAATAACAGGCCGAGAGTCAAAAAATGCCTCGTACGGGGTCTTCTAAGGAAGAGCCATAGTCGCGCACCGGCTGAGGATGTACACCGAAGTGTTAACAGCCTCGACTCAAAGGCGCTCATGAAGCTCTACTGCGAACAGCATAGAGCGTGCCATTTCCATGACTCTGCGGTTTCTATGCTGTACGACTCCATTCTGAGAGGGGGAGTTGGTAGAGGTGAGTTGGCGAGAAATGCCATGCTTTTGTAGAAACTCGGAAAACTCGTGGGAGATAAACTCACCACCGCTATCATTCCTCATGCACCCAATACGATGACCGGTCTGGTTATGAACCAGTAGCATCCAAGCAGAAAAATATGTGAAAGCATCCGACTTATGCTTGAGGAAGTTCACCCACATGTATCGAGAATGATTATCCACTATCAAAAAGAAATATAGCGTGCCGTTCAAAGCAGCAGTCGATGTCGGCCAAGAAAGATCAACGTGAATCAGTCTAAGAGGATCCTCAGCTCTATGTGTAGACTGCTGAGGAAATGGGGTACGGTGCTCCTTTCTGAGCTGACAGGCTTTACAGACATCTCGAGCTAGCTTCAGGCGTGGAAGGCCCTCAACTAGGTCATGGCGTAACAACTCATAAAGTGAGTCATAACCAAGATGTCCTAAGCTAAAATGCCAAAGACGCTCATTTTGTGTTGGCTCCCGAGATGTAGCTAAGGTCTGGAAGCTATGGAACACGGAGCCTTCGGCGGTCGGCTCGGTCAAAAAGTGTGTCATGTGGTATAGGCCATTAGGCTGTGTCTCACTGTGAGCAATCACTAAACCAGTCCGAGAGTTAAGCATCTGGACTGTGGTCGATGTAAAGAAAACTGCTCGCCCCAACCGGCAAAGCTGTTGAACAGATAACAAGTTCACCCCAAGCTGAGGGACATGATATATATTGTCCAGCAAAGCCAAATCCGGACCCTTGTCAGTGGCAAAACTGACGCAACCTTGAGCTTGAATCTTGACCGAGGAGTTGTTTCCTATACGAACCTTCTCGGCTGCAGGGGCTCGGGTACGAAAATGGCCTCTATAGGAGTCATGTGATGTGTAGCTCCACTGTCCACAATCCAAACTCGAGTTGAAGTGCTCGGCTGTGACGAATGGGCCTCTGCAGTAACCTCGTCGGGAGGCAACTCACAGATGTGGAGGAGACTCGCATCTGATGTCTCTATGGAGACGATATGGGCCTCTACAGACCAGTCAGACAAGCCCTCTGGAGTTGAGAACGTTGTCGACTGAGATGACTGTGTGGTGGCAGTGTGAGTCTATGACCTTTAAATTGCCCCTTGCCATCACCCTGCCTCCCCTGCTGGGGGTTGCCCAACTGAGGGGCGGGGGTCTGAGACTTAGGTTTTGGTGATGTGCCTCGTGCCTTTGATCGACACTCGCGTCAAAATGACCAGCCTTTTGACAATGTTGACAATAGCTATTCTTTTTAGATACATTCTGCCACCCAGGTTTGAGTTGTGATTGGGAGTTTCTTTGAGAATCCCGAGATTGATTTAGCTTTTGAGTTTGATTTTGATTTTTGAGTGGAGGTTTGGGTTGGCTTTCCCTTCCCTTGTTGCCCTTTCTGAGAATGAGCAAGAAGAGCTCCCTTTGAAGAGGAATTCATATGAAACTGATCGAACAACCGTGCGTAATGCGACAGCTGACACTCAAATTCATAAAATGTAGGCATGGTAGGTTTTGAAACTATTCCTTCCACAAAATTGAAGTATTTCTTGGGGAGTTTATTTAGGAACAATGTGACCTGAACATAAGAAGACTTGGGAGTTCCCGTAGTAGAGAATTCGGCGAGGAGACGCGGATACTCAGCCAACTTGACTTTCAAGTCATCCCGGTTAGTGATTTTAAAAAGTTGAAGCTCATGGTTAAGATTAATATGACGGGTCCTATCTGGAGCTGCATAGCGGTCAGTCAAGTGTGCCCATTGCTCTGATGCTAAGTCAAAATGCTGAAGCTGAGAATGAAACTCTGGCAATAAACCTTGCATCAACTCGACAATAGAGGAGGCATTCCTAGCTTTCCATGAGCGAACGACCTCGTATGGAACAAATGCGAGATCAGGTTGGGGTTGCAAACCCTACACTAGATCCCATAGGTTTTGTGAATCAAGGATATGTCTCATCAAAATCGACCAAGTAGTAAAGTTTGACCTGTGAAAACGAGTCTTGTCATTAAATGCATTCTTAGCAGAAGATGAGCTAGAACCATGAGATGTTGGGTGGGTGGAGTAAGATGATGGTGGGAAAGATGGTGGAGGTGAGAGTGTCTGATAAGAGTAAGGAGGAGGGGGAATAGGTGGGTAGGCAGAAGTAGACTGTAAGTATCCAATGAGTGCCGATTGATGTAGAGGCACTGGAACATGAATGTTTCCATAAGGTGCCGGTGTAGGTGGAGGCATTGGGACATAGTAGCCTTGTCCAAAGTAAGGCTGGGACACAGCATTATGACAGGAAGGTCCACTAGGCAATGCCATGGAGGCAAACTGTGGAGGTAACTAATCCACACTCCGGAGAGATTGAGTGGGATACCCAGGCTGCAATGATCCCGAAAGTGTGTATGAGGTAGGTGGAACACCACCCGGCTGAGGGAAGGATGAGGTCTTAAAGGATGTGCCTATGTTTCCATAACCCCCCGGTGTGATGTGCGGTGCGACATGAGGTGTCTGAAATGGAAATGTAAATGGTGTAAATGGAAGTGGTGAAGCAGCGGAAGAATGTGGTGGGATGGGTGGGTTTTGAAAGTGAGATGTATGAGGTGCAGATTCTTTTTGTTCATTTTTATCATTTAAAGACTAAAAATGAAACTGTAAAGATGATGATACACCATGTAATGAAGTGAAAGGAACACCAAATTCAATCTGATTATGTGAAGTAGACGGAAAAGAAGGAAGGACAGAAGAAGAGTTACCTGGCTTTTTCTTATAATCCCCGCGACGTCTGTTAACATACAAGAATTGGTCCTCTAGAGGACCTTTTTCGTAGTCAACAGACTGGACTATTTCTTCCACATGATCTCTACCAGTATATTGCAAAGTAGAAGAGGTAAAAGAAGAAGGCACAAAAGACGAATCAAAAGTACATTGCATCGGAGAGGATAGAAGAGTCTGAAAAAATGGAACATACTTCGGATCTTGCTCTCCAAGAGGGGGCGCATCCCTGATGGAGGTCTCGACAGCCTTGCAACATCAGCAGACTTACGCGCAACATCTGAAGAGTGAAATCCATGCATACCTTCATTTAGAAGCTTTTCTTGAAGGGCAATCCTTCGATCGAGCTCCTCAATCTTCTTTTGTCGATAGGCTATGATCAGTTTATATTTCTCAGAGGTCAGCTTGCCTATGTTTTCTTTCATGTACTCGGATGTTTCTCCCATCATGTCGGAACTTTGTGGAGCAAGCTGATCGGCCCACTCTCGCTTGGTTCTCGGCATAGGTTGATCTGGAGACTGAATCAGTGTTGATGTGTTCGAAGTCATTTGAACCTACTATTGTTCTTGCTTCTTGCGAAGAGCTTTCAGATCAAAGGCCTAGGTTTCTCAGAGATTACCAGGCTCTGATACCATGTTAAGAAAAAACACCCTAACACAGAAACATAATTAGAAACTTTCAGATCAAAGGCCTAGGTTGATCTGGAGACTGAATCAGTGTTGATGTGTTTGAAGTCATTTGAACCTACTATTGTTCTTGCTTCTTGCGAAGTGCTTTCACATCAAAGGCCTAGGTTTCTCAAAGAGTACCAGGCTCTGATACCATGTTAAGAAAAAATACCCTAACACAGAAACATAATTAGAAACTGTACGACAAATCACAAACTGATAAAAAGAACATAGTTAGGGTTAGGATTAGAGTAACTCAGAGACAATGAACACAATGAATAAATGAAATGATATGACTACTAATAATATGATGCTCATGCAGCAAACACACTATGCAGTGAATGAATACTGAACCTCGAACTCCTGTATTTCTAGGATCAGGGCAGGGGTAATGAGCTGGAGAGTGTGTTGTACTCCGAACGATCCCGAATTGCAGCAAGGCAGCCTCCGGATGTCGAACGCCAGCAAACGTAGCAGTGAGAAGCTGGATATGATGCAGACAGCAGTGAGGAGAGAGAAAGACTAAAAACGGAATCTGTAGGAGAGAAAGTTTAAAAACGCAGGCAGGACAGCTTGGAGGAGAGATAAAGACTAAAAACGGAGCCTGCAGGAGAGAGAGAGACTAAAAACGCAGGCAGGACTGCATGCAGGAGAGAGACTGTAGCGACTGCAGACAGGAGAGAGAAAACTGTCAGGGTGGCAGCTGGAGCTTGCAAACGCAGCAGTTTGCTGGCGTGGCAGGCTGCACGACAGCAGTGCAGATGAACAACAGTTAGTCGCCAGGCAGAAACAGCAGCAATCAGCGTGTGGAGGCCTAAAAACAGGTGCCAGACGTTAGGGAACAGTGATGGAAAGCAAGGGCTGAGATGTCCTCCATGACCGGGGTGTTGGCAGCAAGCTAGTAGCACCTGAAACATGTAAAAACGAGATTGTAAAAGAGTGGAGGGCTGGCTGCCAATTTATAGAAAATTAGGGTTCTAGATCCTCTCCCACTTAACTTTCCCGGTCCGCTCCCCGTTTTAGGGTTTTGGCTAAAATAATCCTAAAATAAGCATGTTTTGGGGTTGTTTAGGTGGCTAAGTGCATTTCTTAGCACAACAAATTGGTTTGATGAGGGCTTTGTAGGGGAGGGAGTAGTCCGTGCTTTATAGAACTATGTGAGTGTATGCTAGTATGTAGCTCCTTGTCTGTGCTCTTGGGTTCGTAAGAGGTGCCCTTTGTCACAGCATAGCTCGAGTAAGAAGAGGCCGAGACATCTCTAATTAGGGCAATCCATCACCTTGGATAGTGGTCGAAATCCTTGTCTAAATAGGCAATGGAAGCCCTCTCTGATCCCATAATATATTGGACATCTGCATAAGTAGTGCTTTTTTGTCTTTGGCTCGATCTGGCAGAGTTGGCAAATCCTATCCTCCAAGCAGAGGGAGTCTGCATGGTATCTACCTACCTCAATCCCTAGCTGGTGTAAGGATGTATGGAGTTGTCCAATGGCTCATTGTTACCCTATGAGATAGCTGTGCATCCATGTATCTAGAGTGGATAAACAAAGCCATCGCGGGATATGTGCTAAAGATGCTGTCGATAGAAAGCCATTTGTGTCCCTAGATCCTCAGTGGGTGTCACCCATGTCCTAGCTGTACTCTATTGTAGTGAGGGCAATCTAAGCTGTATAGTAGTGGTGGGAGGTGATCCATGTGTAATCCATATAGTTGTAACCATGCCTTTGTTTGAGCATACCAACACTTAGTAATGCTAGCTATCTAGACGACTCTAATGTGAGCTTGTCTCTGGCAAGGTCCAGAGCCTATGCAGGTTAGTCATTGTTTGGAAGAGGTCTTTGCCACTATGGGTGGTGCTCCCATCTCTACTCTGATAATCTCATGTGGTGTAGAGGGCTTACTTCGAATCATTCGTGAAATCATTAGTACTAGGGGTCCCTCCATCTGGTTCCACCCCTCATATATCTACTTTCCCTTGGGTAATGGTTGATCTTGTGTGGCTCTCCTCGTGTGTTCGAGGCTCCATCCCCATATGGGGGCCCATACAGAAGTGCTAGTGTGATCAAAGTGTTGAAGAGCTGGAGCTTCGTTTAAGGCTCCTCAACTGTATGTGTGTGCATTTGCTCTCCATCGATCCTAGAGCTGCATAGCCTTGTGTGAATCTATCCTCTATTGACTTCCTCAATGTGGATCTCGGCCTTAAAAATGTAATCCCCAAGTAAACATATCTTTGAACCACCTTCTTTGTCTCCTCTCCATATGTGAAATGGGGTATTGATTGCCGAATCCTTTGGGGAGAAGTATTAAACACCATAACCTTGGTTTTCCCAAGGTTCATTGTGAGATCTTTGTGTTGAAATATAGGCCTATAGTGTATCTAAGGGGCATTGCAATCCCTTTGGTGTGTTGGAGATCAAGACTATGTCATTTGCATAAAAATAGTTGGTATCAATATCCCCTTGAGGCTTGCTCCCTCCTCTCCAAGTCTGTCAATATAATGTGATATCTCATCAATATAAAGGCCAAACAGGGTAGGTGAGTGCGGATATCTCTGTTTCACTTCAATGGTGCTAGTGATCTCCTATGACAGCCCTCTTAGTGCTTGTACTTGTCTTGTAATAGACTCATACAATAATGGTACACCCCATCTTATCTCCATGGGGACCTTGATCTCTTGTAGTCTTTGCATGAGCTTGGCATGTGGTACCGTGTCAAAGGCGTTACAAAAATCCACAAAGCAACAATATACCCGCTTCCCCTATGCCTTGCTCTCCTCGATGATGGCTCGAAGTGTGAGGATATGATGAAGAGGGGAGTATCCCCTCCTAATCTTTGCTTGTCCACGTGGTTGTTACTTCTTTGCCCATTTGCTGAGCTCATACTCTAGAATCGATTGATAAACCTTGGCTAGCACATGCTCCAACGATGAACATTCTATAGTTTGTAGGAACCATGGGGTCTCCAACTTTCAAGATTGATACTATTGTATTAGTTGACCAATTGGCATGGAAGCCTTGACACAGGGTCTTGTTGAACAGGTGGGTAAGAAGGGGTGTGAGGTTGTTATCTTTGGCATGGGATAGGTGCTTTGCTACTAGTCTATCATGGTCTTGGGCAGCCATTTTGGAGTCTATTTATGGTGTTACCAACCCTTGTTGTGCTGAATAAGGTAGATGAGGTGAGTCTATCCTTTGGTAGTTGAGGTAGTGGGGGCTGCCCTGGTACTTGGTATAGTGAGGTAGCATATGCATGCTACGTATTTGCGAGCCTGGGAGGTAATAGGTGTATGGGTTGGGTGCTACTAGAATGTTTTCCACACTTCCTTGCTATCTTGTCCCAACAAAAGCTGGGAGAACTCATGCTCCAATTTGGATAGATATATCCTCTTCTTCCGTCACACTGGGCGACAAAAGGTCATGCCTGTTTGGTTGTGTGTGTTGAGTCTAGATCCCTCATGCTTTGCTTTGCTGGAGATGAAGATAGGTTTCCTTGCACTCCTCATCATACCAACTATTCTATGGGACATTCTTGCTTGGAGGGGTGAATGGGGATGTGCATGGGAAAGTACATAGCACTTGAGGTGTGAAGTGCTTTGAGAAGCTGTGCTATAAACTCCTCTAGGGGTATGTGGGGATCCATCTCTTGCAAGCTCCAATAGAGATGATCTGAGTGGGTACTTGTCAATTTTGTGAAGTGGTATTTGGGGAATCTTGGGTGGCTGCTTAACACGAAAGGGATCACATCATGTTTGTAGGTGATGGTAAACTATCGGTAGGCATGGTCGATTGCCATTGCTAGTGGACAAGGGGACACTTTGAAAGACTGTATGTTAGGGATGACGGATAACAGATAGTCCACCGTGCTCGCTTCTAGTGTTTGTGTTAGAATTTGCCAATTCAATGGGCAATGCCCAATATTTTAGTCTTTAGTTCTTTTTCAGTTCTAAGTGTGATTACAACTGAAGTTATAAGTTGTGCCACCACTCTTAGAGTTAGAGTTAGAGTCACTTAACTCTAGTTGAGTTAGAGGTAGGTCTATCTTAGACCTATCTTGTACCTTTCATTCTCATTTTTTAAGTTTAGCAAGTATTCTCTACTCTTTTGTCTTAGTGCACACTTATTGTCTCTCTTTTCTCTCCTCCATAGCTAGTTGTCATTTTCCAACATTTGGTATCGGAGCAAGGTTCTACGCCTGGATTTAGTTCAATCACTGTCAGCTGGTGCCGCCTTGCCTAAGGTCCTATTGCTGTCAGCCAGCTCTTTGCCCAAGGAAGAGAAGACAAGTTGTTGCTGTTTTCAGCCTGTGTGCAGCCCTATGCACAGTCCTATGCATAGTCACATATGCAGCCGGCATGTAGCTCAAGGAGCTACTTGTTTGGAAAAGCTGTTGCTCTTTTCAGCCCTACCCCTTATTTCTCACCTTTGCCCGTATTCTTAGCCCTATATGTCATTTTTTGCAAAACCTAAAAGGTGCTGAAACCTTAATTTTCAGATTTGGGTTTTTTTCAAAATTTATGCAAATTGCCATCCATTTTTGCCATCTCTTTCCGAATCTTAGCTCGCGCTTCCTAAAATTTGGGGCTTTTGTCAATTTTCAGTCCCAAAGTTCAAATTGACAACCAATTTGAAGAAATCTCATAATTTCTTTGACATTGCTGCCAAATTTTTTGGTACTTTTGCCCGATTTGCAGTCCCATGTGCAAATCTTCATCAGAAACATTGACATTGCACAACATTTGTGCAAGAAATTTGGGGCTTTTTATCTTAGAGGCTCTTGCATGCATCACGAGGTAGATTCCAACTGTTGTTCGTTGTTGGCATGCACCCTGAGGTGACATTACTGCAGAAATTTAAGTTGTAAGGTACAAATTTCTTCAATTTCTTTGAAATTTTAGGAAGTAATTTGGGACTTTTGCCCAACTTGCATTTAAGGTAGCAAAGAGGTGGTATAACAATGTTGAATTGCTATTACAATTAGATTGAGTAGAATTTTTTTTGAAAATTTAGTACATTTCGGTAAGAATCTGCACTAACTTGCTGTAATTTGCTGAAGTATAGGGTATACTCCTCAAAGTACCAAAATTCCCCTCGGGATTAAGAAATAAGTACCAAACTGTCACACAAATGCCAAAGTGTGCACAATGCCACCCAAATCAGCACTTAGCCAATAAATTACAACACTATACTACTGTACCACACCCGCCTCGAAATGTGTGCCCACAAAGTACAAAATACAGCAAATTAATGCTCATTCTGACCAAAATTTACTGAATTTTTCTAAAATTCTCTACCCAATTTGACTGTAACAACAATTAAATGCTCATGTACTGCTTGTTGCTTGCCTTGGAGTGCGTGTCAGGCAAAAGGCCCAATTTTTTTTCTAAAATTTCAAAGAAATTGAAGAAAATTGTACTTTTAGTTGGAATTTCTACTGAAATGTCACCTTGGGATGCGTGAACAGTAGCTGAAATCTGCCTCGTGATGCGTGCCAGATCCAGAAAACTGAACAGCCCCAAATTTTCTTGAGCCAATGTGGAAGAAATTGTGCAATGTCTATGAGTTTGGTAACAATTTGCACAAAGGGCCTCCAATCGGGCAAAAGGCCCAAATTTTTGGTGGGAATGTCCAAGAAATTGAGAAGTGTCTTTGAATTGGTTGTCAATTCGAACTCCGGGAGCAAAGATTAGCAAAAGCCCCAAATTTTTGGGCAGCATGAGCTGAGATTCGAGAAGAGATGGCTAAAATAGATTGGAAATTCCAGAAATTTTGAGAAAACCCAAAATTTGAAAATTGGGGTTATTTCAGTTTTTAGGGTTTGCAGAAATTGGCAGGCCGGCTGAGAAAATGGCGGGCAGAGCTGAAAACAGCAGCAGCTCTTCCAAAACAGCAGCTCCTCGGGCTGCGTACAGGCTGAAAACAGCAGATTTGGAGCAGATGACTGAGCTGGACAGATCTGGAGCAAATGGACAGATTTGTAGCTGATGGCTGAACTGGACAGATCTGGAGCAGATGGACAGATGTGGAGCAGACAAGAGACGGCTCAGCTACAGCTCCTCCTCCACTTCAGCAGCACCTCACAACAGCTGAAAACTCTTCCTCGAGCTGAGAACCAAGCAGGCAGCAATAGGACCTTGGGCGAGATGGCATTGACTGACGGTGGCTAAACGGAATCCATGCGTACGAGCTTCTCTGATACCAAATGTTGGAAAATGGCAGGCAACTATGGAGAGAGAGAGGAGAGACAACGACAGCAAGAGAGTGAGCTGAAGCAAAAAGATAAGAGTGTAGTTACTTGAATGAAAGATAGAGTGAAAGTACAACTTATGTTTAGGTCAATGGTTGACCTAACCAGCCTTCGACCAACTAACTAGAGTTAGGTTTATTTTACTCTAGAGCCTAGTATCACTACTTTAAGTTTCTAAGACACTAGGTGTACACACCTTACATTGACACTTTAATAAGTGTCCACAGCACACAAATTACATTGGGCACTGCCCATAGAATCGGCAAATTCTAACACTCCCCTGCAGTGCCAATGTGATGAAGTACAAGGATGATCAATCATTAAAGGGTAAGAAGTTTAAGGACTTTTGAAAAGCCTTAAACTTCTCGTGTAGTAGTGCCTAGGTGAAAATGTCTGCAACATTTTTTTGTGTGGGTATATACATCAAGCTGATCTCTCCTGCATAGCATCTCTCTTTGACATAATGATAATGCACCTCTATGTGTTTTGTGCGAGCATAAAACACAGGATTTCGTGCTACTGCAATAGCACCTTGACTATCAAAAAGAATGGGTATAAAACCCTCCAATGGTAAATGTAGATCAGCCAACAATCTACGCAGAATTTAGGTGTTTCAGCTTGTCGCTCACACCCCGCTCGCGGAGGACATTTTAGCTGAAGCTGTCCATTGTTGTCTCCATTAGTTGGCACCTGATTTTCAGTCCTCTTCATGTATTTTGGAGCTGATTCTAGTCAGACGACTGCTGTTCCTGTGTACAGACTTGCTGCCGTACAGCTTGCCACGTCATCACATTCCTGATGCCTGCGTTTTTAGTCTTTGTCTCTTCTGCAGGCTGTCATGCTTACGTTTTTAGTATTTCTCTCTCTTGCAGGCTGTCCTGCCTGCGTTTTAGTCTTTCTCTCACCTGTTGCCTACGTTTTTAGTCTCTCTCTCTCTCTCTCTCTCTTGCAGGCTGTCCTACCTACATTTTTAGTCTTTCTCTCTCCTCACTGATGTTTACATCAGATTTAGCTTCTCATTGTTGCGTTTGCTGGTATTCGACATTTGGAGGGTGCCTTGCTGCGATTCAGGATCCGTTCGGAGTACGACACTCTCTCCAGCTCATTACCCCTGCCCTGATCCTTGAGATACAGGAGTTCGAGGTTCAGTATTCATTGGCTGCATAGTGTATTTGCTGTTTGAGCATCGTATTATTCAGTAGTTATATCACTTCATTTATTCGTTGTGTTCATTGTCTCTGAGTTACCCTAACCCTAACTTTGTTCTTTTATCAGTCTGTGCTTTGTCGTACAGTTTTTGTTTATGCTTTTGTGTTAGGGTATTTCTTTACTTGGTATCAGAGCCTCGTATTCTCTGAGAAAGCTAGGCCTTTGATTTGAAAGCTCTACACAAGAAGCAAGAACAATAGTAGGTTCAAATGACTTCGAATACAACAACACCGATTCAGTCTCCAGAATCAACTATGCCGAGAACCTAGTGAGAGTGGGCCGATTAGCTTGCTTCACAAAGTTCCGACATGGTGGAAGACACTTCGGATTACATGGAAGAAAAGCTAGGCAAGCCGATCTCTGAAGAATACAAACTGATCATAGCTTATCGACGAAAGAAGATTGAGGAGCTCGATTGAAGGATTGCCCTTTAAGAAAAGCTTCTAAATGAAGGTATGCATGGATTTCTCTCTTCAGATGTTGCACATAAATCCGATGATGTTGCAGGGCCATCGAGACCTCCATCAGGGATGCGCCCCCTCTTGGAGAACAAGACTCGGAGTATGTTTCATTTTTTCATTCTCTTCCGTTTACTCCGGTGCAAGGTATTTTAGATTCGTCTTTTGTTTCTTCTTTTTTTACCTCTTCTGCTTTGCGATATTCTGGTAGAGATTGTGTGGAAGAAAAAGTCCAGTCTATTGACTACGGGAAAGGTCCTCTTGAGGACCAATTCTTGTATGTTAACACACGTCGTGGGGATTATAAGAAAAAGCCAGGTACCTCTTCTTCTAACCTTTCTTTTTTTCAGTCTATTTCACAAAATCAGAATGAATTTGATATTCCATTTTCTTCATTGCATGGTGCATTATCATATTCACACTTTTATTTCCAATCATTAAATGTTAAAAATGAACAAAATGCATCTGCGCCTCACACACCAGATTTTCAAAACCCACCCATTCCACCACATTCTTCCGTTGTTTCTCCACTTCCATTCACACCATTTACATTTCCATTTTAGACACCTCATGTCGCATCACACATCACACCGGGGGGTTATGGAAACATAGGTACATCCTTTAGGACCTCATTCTTACCTTTGTTGGGTGGTGTTTCATCTACTTCACACACACTTTCAGGATCATTGCAGCCTAGGTATCCCCTAGTCTCTACCTGAGTGTGGATTTGTTGACTCCACAGTTTGCCTCCATGGCTTTACCTAGTGGAGCTCCTGGTCATACTGCTATGCCCCAGTCTCACTTTGGACCGGGCTTTCATGTCCCAGTGCCTCCACCTATACCGGCACTTTATGGAAACATTCATGTTCCAGTGCCTCCGCGTCAATTGACACTCATTCGACATCACAGCCTACTTCTGCCTACCCATCTTTTCCCCCTTTTTCTTCTTATTCCACCTCCACCATCTTACCCTCCACAATCTTATCCCTTACATCCATATTACCCTACCTACCCGACACCTCATGGTTCTAGCTCATCTTTTACCAAGCATGCATTTAATGACAAGACTCATTTTAAAAGGTTAAACTTTACTACTTGGTGGAACTTCATGAGACATGTCCTTGACTCCCAGAACCTATGGGATCTTGTGCAGGGTTTGGAATCCCAACCCGATCCTGTACTTGTTCTATATGAGGTTGTCCGCTCATGGAAGGCTATGAGTGCCTTTACTATTGTCGAGTTGATGCAGGGCTTAATGCTTGCGTTTCATTCCCAGCTTCAGCATTTTGACTTAGCATCAGAGTGATGGGTAAACTTGACTGATCGTTATGCGGCTTGGGATAGGACTCGTCGTATTAATCTTGACCATGAGCTTGAACTTTTCAAAATCACTGACCAAGATGACTTGAAAGTCATATTGGCAGAGTATTGGCGTCTCCTTGCTGAATTCTCCACTATAGGGACTCCTAAATCCTCTGACGATTAGGTCACATTGTTCCGAAATAAACTCCCCAAGAAATACTTCAATTTTGTGGAAAGCATAGTTTCAAAACCTACCATGTCTAGATTCTATGAATTTGAGTGTTAAGTGTTGCGTTACGCAAGGTTGTTGAATCAGTTTCATTCGGATTCCTCTTTAGAGAGGGATCTTGTTGATCATTCTCAGAAAGGGCAACACGAGAAGGGCAAACAAAACCAAACCTCCACTGAAAATCAAAATCAAACTCAAAGAAAAATCAATTCGCGGACTCACAAGGAACATCTCAATCCCTCAAACTTGGGTGGCAGAATGTACCTGAAAAGAATAGGTATTGTCAACATTGTTAAAAGGCTAGCCATTTTGACGATGAGTGTCGATCAAAGGCAAGAGGCAGAGCACTAAAACCCAAGTCTTAGACCCCTGCCCCTCGGTCGGTAGACAATCCCTAGTAGGGAAGGCAGGGTGATGGCAAGGGGCAGTTTAAAAGTCAGACTCACACTGCCACCGCACAGCCATCTCAGTCAAGAATGTTCTCAACTCTAGAGGGCTTGTTTGAGTGTTCTATAGCAGAGTCCTACATCGTCTCCATAGAGACATCAGATGCGAGTCTCGTCCATATCTGTGAGTTGCCTCTCGATGAGGTTACCACAAAGGCCCACTCGACACAACCAAGCACTTCAACTCTTCTTTAGATTGTGAACAGTGGAGCTACACATCACATGACTCCTATAGAGGACATCTTTCGTACCCGAGCTCCTGCAGTTGGACGGGTCCGTGTAGGAACAACTCCTTGGTCAAGATCCACACACAAGGTTGCGTCAATTTTGCCACTGACAAGGGTCCGGATCTGGCTACGTTGGACAATGTATATCATGTCCCTCAGTGGGGTGAACTTGTTATCTGTTCAACAGCTTTGCCGGTTGGGGCGAGTGGTTTTCTTTACACTGACCACAGTCGAGATGCCTAACTCTCCGATTGGTTTAGTAATTGCTCGTGTTGTGGCACAGCCTAATGGCCTATACCACATGACACACTTTCTGACCAAGTTGACAGCCAAGGGCTCCGTGTTCCATAGCTTCCGGGCCTTAGCCATATCTCGAGAGCCTACGAACAATGAGCGTCTTTGGCATTTTCACTTAGGGTATCTTGGTTATGACTCACTTTATGAGTTGTCCTGCTCTAAGTTGATTAAGGGCCTTCCATGCCTGAACCTAGCTCGAGATGTTTGTAAAGCATGTCAACTCGGGAAGCAACACCGTATCCCATTCCCTCAGCAAATTTCACATAGAGCTGAGGAGTCTCTTAGATTGATTCGTATTGATCTTTGTGAGCCGACATCCACTGCTGCCTTGAATGGCACATGTATTTCTTTTTGATAGTGAATGATCATTCTAGATACATGTGGGTGTACTTCCTCCAGCATAAGTCTGGTGCCTTTTCATACTTTTCTGCTTGGGTGCTGCTGGTTCATAACCAGATTGGTCGTTGTGTCGGTTGCACGAGGAGTGATAATGGTGCTGAGTTTATCTCCCACGAGTTTTCCGAGTTTCTATAGCAGCATGGCATTTCTCGCCAGCTCGCCTCTACCAACTTCCCTTCTCAGAATGGAGTCATAGAGCGTAGGAATTGGATAGTCATGGAAATGATACGCTCTATTCTATTCGCAGCAGAGCTTCCTGAGCGCCTTTGGGTTGAGACTGTTAATACTTCGGTGTACATCCTTAACTAGTGCTCGACTGCAGCTCTTCCTCAAAAGGCCCCGTATGAGGCATTCTTTGGCTCTCGACCTGTTATTTCCCACTTCAGAGTCTTCGGGTGTCGTGCATACACACATACATGCCTGATGACAAGATAGGAAAGCTCACTCTCGAGCTGATCTCCTTATTTTTTTAGGATATTCCTCTAAGACGAAACCCTATCGTTTGTTCGATCCTTGGATAAACAAGGTGATTGTTAGACGGATGTTGTCTTTGATAAGAGGCATATTGTGCAGTCTTTTGCATTGGATTCCGATCCTATCTCTTCTTCCATATCATTGGAGATCGTGCCTATTGAGCCTAGTCTACTTCTCACTCTTGACCTTCCCGCAGATTCTTCAATTCTTAGGTCTTCTTCGCGAGATCCGTTACCTCGCTGGTACCAACAAATCATGCGGGATTCGCGGATTCTATCACTTGATTTCACTCTGGAGAGACCTAGAAGATCTACTCGGCTTGCTCCTCAAGCATCATTTGCATCATTGTTTATAGTTGATTACATAGCGCATTCTGAGCCGGATACATGGCATGAGGCTCTTAAGCACCCTCAAGGGCGAGCGACCATGGAGAACGAGCTCGAGAGTATTGACTGAAATGAGACTTGGACATTCGAGGATCGTCGGAGCCACAAAAAAGTCATAGGGACAAAGTGGATTTTTAGGACTAAGCTAAAAGCTGATGGGACTTAAGACAAGTGCAAGGCTCGCCTTGTAGTGTAAGGGTTTCGACAGAAGCATGGCATTGATTTGAGGAGAGCTTTGCCCCTATTGCACCGTTGACTTTCTTTTGGTTGCTACACATGCTAGTTGCTCACCACGGTTGGCCGATACATCAGATGGATGTGAAGAGTGCCTTCCTAATGGTTTTCTTGAGGAGGAGGTCTATGTGGAGCAGCCACCAGGCTTTTCTTCTGGAA
Source organism: Lygodium microphyllum (assembly GCF_053477565.2). Taxonomy (NCBI): domain Eukaryota; kingdom Viridiplantae; phylum Streptophyta; class Polypodiopsida; order Schizaeales; family Lygodiaceae; genus Lygodium; species Lygodium microphyllum. The sequence continues at coordinate 33,433,589 of NC_141143.1, read as the reverse complement.
ACCCGAGGAATAAGATATTTTGCTTGCGTAAAGCTCTTTATGGGCTGAAGCAAGCACCACGGTCTTGGTTCCATAGGTTGGATGAGTTCTTACACACCCATAGATACCATTCTACCTCTTATGACCCGAACTCATATGTTCGATCTACCGCAGAGGGAGTTAGCTATATCCTGCTACTTACTTATCATAGGTTCAAATTCTGCTGCCATAGTGAAAATTAAGGCTAAGCTTAAAGCTACATTTAAAATGATAGACCTTGGTTTGTTGTTCTATTTTTTGGGGATGGAGACAGTTCGTTGTGGGGGCAGTATTTTTCTATCACAGTCGTAGTACGCACTTCAGTTCATGGAATAGTACACTATGGATCAGACACAACCAGTGGCCACGTCTCTTCATTCTACCATCCACTTGTCAAAGGATATCCTAGGACAACGGCGTTCCCATGGCATCTACCTCTTTACCTTGGACACGACTCTCATTTCTTGGTCTAGCTGTAAGCAGGAGACGGTGGCAGCTTCCATGGTCGAGGCTGAGTAGCGAGCTCTCTTCGATGGCACCATCGAGGCCATCTATCTGAAGAGTTTACTGACGGTGGCAGCTTCCATGGTCGAGGCTGAGTAGCGAGCTCTCTTCGATGGCACCATCGAGGCCATCTATTTGAAGAGTTTACTAGTGGCATTTCATTTTCCTTATGTCTCTTCCACAGTTATCTACTGCGACAACCAGAGTGCCATTGCCCTTGCGGGCAATTCGATCATCACACCACGAACGCGGCATGTGGGAGTCCACTTTCACTTTTCCAGAGAGCAGTTTGAGCTAGGCACTATTCGCTTAGAGTTTGTGTCTTCATTAGATAACTTTGCAGACATTTTGACCAAAGCGGTCAACCGGCCGGTTCTTTAGTACCTGCTACCCAGGATCGGCTTGGGTACACCCTTTCCTATTTCAACTTGACGGGGAAAGGGTGCTTCCCTTTTGCTTTCCCTTCCAGTTTGAGAGGGGGCGGCTTCTACTGTTGATCGCGACAGTGATGATGCTTACAGTTTTTAGACATTACATTCATTTATTCTTTTTTATTGTACTATGGACATTTGTAACTTCATCCGTACTGTTAGGATGGCATGATTGTAAAAGGGCACTTGGACAAGTAAACAATTCTCCTGCGAGGGCACTGTCCTAGTGGCACCGTTGCATAGCATATTGCATGAGCATGACATCTTGTATCTCCCTTTTATATTATCCCATACATTGGCATTTTGTTCATGTAAACATGCATCTGTGCGTATTTATCTGTCTTTGGTTTTTTAGAGTGGTCGACTCTAGGATCCACCATATTCGTGGCATAACACATAGCAGTTTTGCGAAAGTTAGTTTTCTTACCTTTGCTTGTCTTGCTAAGCCCACTATCATCTTTTTTGCCTCCACATATTCACCATATGATTGGCACACACACACACACACACATTTATCATCCTTAGGCACTTATCCTAGTCTGTGTGAGGGATTGGCTTGCTAGTTTTGTGAATGACTTGGGTTTAAAACTCTCTTTGTCTTTTCCTATCTGTCAGTTGATTAGCTCTGCTGCTCGTATATTACTTATGTATTTTCAAAATACTTAAAAAAAAAAGACGAAATAAACAAGTCCATTGTTGTCTCCATCCGTCTTTGTAGGACTTGGTAGGCCCTTGGGCAGCCGACAAGCACCCTTGGTCCGAGCCTGGCCTCTCTTGGGTGGTCACTTGGGCTCCCTTGGTAAGATAACCATCGCCTCTGTAGTCTTGGTAGGCCATTGGGCAGCTGACGTGCACCCTTTGTCCGATGCCGTGGTTGCTTTGGGGTGGAACGCCTTGGGGTAAATCAAAATTTAGGCTGGCCTACTTTTCTAGCTCTATTTTTTGCATGAGAGGAGGAGGTGTGCTAAGAAATGTAGTTAGCCACTTAAACTGCGATAAAACATGCTTATTTTAGGCTTAATTGAGCCAAAGCCCTAAAATGGGGAGCTGATCGAGAGAGTTTAGTAGGAGAGAATCTAGAACTGTAATTTTCTATAAATAGGAAGCAACTCTCCACTCTTGTTCAATCTCGTTTTTGCAGATTTTAGGTGTTTCAGCTTGTTGCCCACACCCCGTTCGCGGAGGACATCTCAGTCGAAGCTATCCATTGCTGTCTCCATCACTTGGTGCCTGATTTCCAGTTCCCTTGATGCAGTTTGGAGTTAATTCCAGTCAGGCGACTGCTGTTCCTGTGCAGACCTATTGCCGTACAGCCTGCCACGTCATCACATTCCGGATGCTTGCGTTTTAAGTCTTTCTCTCTCCAAAAGGTTGTCCTACCTACGTTTTTAGTCTTTCTCTCTCCTGCAGGCTGTCTTGTCTGCGTTTTAGTCTTTCTCTCACTTGTTGCCTATGTTTTTAGTCTTTCTCTCTCCTGCAAGTGCTCTTGCCTGCGTTTTTAGTCTTTCTCTCACCTGCTACCTGCGTTTTTACTCTTTCTCTCTCCTCATTGCTGTCTGTATCAGATCTAGCTTCTCATTGCTGCGTTTGCTGGTGTTCGATATCCGGAGGCTACCTTGCTGCAATTCGGGATCCGTTTGGAGTACGACACACTCTCCAGCTCATTATCCCTGCCCTGATCCTTGAGATATAGAAGTTCAAGGTTCAGTATTCATTCACTGCATAGTGTGTTAGCTATTTGAGCATCGTATTATTCAATAGTTATATCACTTCATTTATTCACTATGCTCATTGTGTCTGAGTTACCCTAACCCTAACTGTGTTCTTTTATCAGTCTGTGCTTTGTCGTACGGTTTTTGTTTATGTATGTGTTAGGGTATTTCTTTACACAAGGAAGTAGGTTTATCGTCATCCAATAGTGAGCTCATAAACATATGCTCATCACAATTATCTACTTCTGTAAAATCAATAAAATGTGCCCCCATGCATCATTTGGTGCATTTTTGGCAGCCCTTCTAGTGCGTTGAGGTATAGGAGCATCCATTTTACTCTCTTGGAGAGTGTGTAACAGCTGTTGTGGGACTGTTTTGGCTGCATTTACAGCAGCCCTTTCATGCTGTACTACTTTTTCCATTGCATGTGGCAAACCATCATTGATACCTTGCTGTTCGGGAGCATATGGTGCAGCAACAGCTTGCTGTATTAAGTCTTTCCTGCCATTTACAATAGGCAGAGACTCCAAAGTAAGTGGCAAAGACCCTCAAAGACATCACCACTGTCATGGGTGGCTGGCTTTTGAAACTGATCATGTGAAAATGCAGCATTTTCAGCAAATAGGACATTCCTACTGACAAAGACTTTCTTCGTGCGTGGGTCATACAAGCAATAGCCCTTGCTCTCCAAACTGTAGCTAATAAATACGCATTTTACAGCTTTGCCATCAAGCTTCCCACGAAGCTCTTTCGGAACATGTGCATAGGCTATGCAACCAAACACCTGAAAGTAGACTACTTTGGGTTTCTTGCCATGCCAAGGTTGGAACGGTGTGATCGTCTTCAGTGCCTTAGTGGGTGCACGATTCAACACATGATTTGCACACTGAAGGCCTTCTATCAAAAAATTATGAGGTAGCCTCTTGCTTTTTAGCATACAACGAGTCATCTCCATAAGAGTCTGATTCTTCCTTTCAGCAACACCAGTTTGGTAAGGAGTCATTCTAATAGTGGCTTGACGCGTAATGCCATGATCAAGCAAATATGTCTCAAAAGCACGAGACATGTACTCCCCTCCCCCCCTATTTGTGTGAAGTGTCTGCACTTTTAAGTCAATTTCAACTTCAAGCTTTGCAACAAGATGTTTGAAATGTATGAACACATCGGATTTTGTTTTCAGCCCATACACCCATGTATATCGTGAGTAATCATCAATAAATATAACAAAGTGCTGATGATCTAAGTGCACGTGTCCTCATGGGACCACAAACATAAGAGTGAATAAGGTGCATTTTTCGGACAGCACACACTGCACCATCCTTTTTGAAGGTAAACCTATGCATCTTGCCCCAAACACATCCCTCACATGTATGAGAAGGTGGAGTCTCCATTGGAGGCAATGCATCTACCAAATGATACCTCTGAAGGGTCATCAAACTCCCAAAATTCATGTGTCCATAGCGGGCATGCGATAGCTCTGCATTTTGCATAGTGGGCGAAAGAGTAGTGATTGCTATAGCATCATGAGACTGTCTGTCATATGTATCAAAAAAAAAAAGACCTTATACAAGGTGCTGGACAATCTAAGTGCATAATCCATCTCTCTGTCTCTAACAATGCATTTGTCATCCTCAAAGATGACTTGAAAGCCATGCTTATTAAAAACAGAGATAGACAACAAGTTCTTTGTAATGCCAGGTATGAACAAGACATCTAGAAGCATGAAATCACAACCATCTGCAGCAGTAAATAGTGACTGTTCCAATGGCACATACATCATAACTGTTGCTGTTCGCACATGTAACATGCTTCCCAGCAGGGGCTGAATGCAAGGAGGTAAAGAAACACTTCTTGGAAGTTATGTGCTTTGACGCCCCACTATCAAAATACTATGTTTGCTGCGTTTTAGGAGTATTAAATGCTGAATCAGCCATTGAAGAATCATAACGGTATGTGAGAAATGCATAGTCTTCCTTTACAAAGTTGGTCGAAGTATCATCATCAGTAGATCTGTTGGCTGTTGTTTCTTGGACAACCAAACCGGAGTTCTTTTTCTCCTCTTTGGCCAATCTCTTTTTGCATTCATCGATATAGTGACTGGGCTTCTTGCAATAATGGCACTTTCCATTCTTTTTAGTCTTTTCTGTGTCTTGGACAACCTTATTTGATGGCTGTCCAGCATCACCCTTTTGCTGATTTTTTACATTTTGCTTGACTTTTCCTTTGCCTTTGAATCTGGAAAGCATAGCCACATCACCTGGACGCAATGCTACATTCTTTGGAGTCTGTTCCTCTTGCAGCAAGAGACCTTCCAACTCCGCAAATGTAAGGTGCTACTGCTCCCCCTCAGAGACAACATCAAAGAGGTGTGGAAACCAAGATATGACTTTGGAAGAGAGTTCAGTGTGATGTTTACCAATTCAGCATCCTGAATGACCTCGTCAACATTGAGTAGCTGCTCACTCAAATCCTATATGTGAGTAAGGTGCTCTGTCATGCCATCACCTTCATCCATGGTCACATTGGCCAACTCTTTGCGGAGATAGGATATCCTTGCCTCATTGTGTGTTGCAAACACACGCTCAAGTACATCCCATGCTGATTTTGAGGTCTTACAAGACTGAATGTGCGGAATAATTGCCCTTTTCACTGACAAGGCAATCAAAGAAAGTGCCTGCGTATCTTTTGAGTCCCATTTCCTTTGATCCTCGGTAGACGGGAGAGGAGGGGCAGCAGCAGTAGCAGCACCAATACTACCACCAGCAACACCAGCAACCTGTCCTCCAGCGTTACGCTAAGGTGCAAGACCTTGTCGTTGCAAATCACCTGTAACATAGTCCCACAAGTCCTTTGCCACAAGGAGGTTACGGACCATAAAACTCCACAGTGGGCAGTTAAAGCCATCAAGTTTGTCTTCCTGAGTGAGGACACCAAGGATGTTGCTCTAATCACTATATCTTGATGTGCGATGTTGTCAACGATAGATAAAAATTTGCAGCCAAATACTTCAATGCTGAAGTATGGACTATAATCCTTAGAGTACCAAAATCCCCCACGGGATTAAGAAACAAGTACCAAACTGTCACACAAATGTCAAAGTGTGCACAATGCCACCCAAATCAGCACTCAGCCAGTAAAATACAGCACTATACTGCCATACCACACCTGCCTCGAAATGTGTGTCCACAAAAGTACAAAATATAGCAACTTAATGTTTATTCTTACTAAAATTTACTGAATTTTCTCAAAATTCTTTGCCCAATCTGATTGTAACAGCAATTAAATGCTGTTGTATTGCTTGTTGCTTGCCTTGGAGTGCGTGTCGGGCAAAAGCCCCAAATTTCTTTCTAAAATTTCAAAGAAATTGAAGAAATTTGTACCTTACAGTTGGAATTTTTGTAGAAATGTCCCCTCGGGATGCTTGTTAGCAGTGAATAACAGTTGAAATTTGCCTCGTGATGCGTGCCGGATCCAAAAAACTGAAAAGCCTCAAATTTTCTTGAGTCAATGTGGAAGAAATTGCGCAATGTTTATGAGTTTGGTAACAATTTGTGCAAAGGGTCTCCAATCGGGCAAAAGCCCCAAGGTTTTGGTGGGAATGTTGAAGAAAGAAATTAAGAAATTTCTTCGAATTGGTTGTCGATTCGAACTCTGGGAGAAAAAATTAGCAAAAGCCCCAAATTTTTGGGCAGCACGAGCTGAGATTTGAGAAGAGATGGCTAAAATAGATTGGAAATTCCAAAAATTTTGAGAAAACCCCAAATCTAAAAATTAGGGTTTTTGCAAAATTTAGGGTTTACAGAAATTGGCGGGCAGGATTGAGAAAATGTCGGGCAGAACTGAAAACAGCAGCAGCTCTTCCCAAACAGCAGCTCCTCGGGCTGTGTGCAAGGCTGCGTGTGGGACTGTGCATTGGACTGCGTGCAGGGCTCTGCACAGGCTGAAAACAACAGATCTGGAGCAAATGACTGAGCTGAATAGATGTCGAGCAAATGGACAGATTTGGAGCTGATGGCTGAACTGGACAAATCTGGAGGAGCAGACGGACAGATCTGGAGTAGACAAGAGACGGCTCAGCTACAGCTTCTCCTCCACTTCAACAGCACCTCACAGCAGCTGAAAACACTTCCTCAAGCTGAGAACCAAGCAGGCACCAATAGGACCTTGGGCGGGATGGCACCGGCTGACGGTGTCTGAACGGAATTTGCGCGTACGAGCTGTTCTGATACCAAATGCTGGAAAATGGCAGCCAACTATGGAGAGAGAGAGAGGAGAGACAATGACAGCAAGAGAGTGAGCTGAAGCAAAAAGAGAAGAGTGTAGTTGTTAGAATGAAAGATAGAGTGAAAGTACAACTTATGGTTAGGTCAAGGGTTAACCTAACTAGCCTTCCACCAACTAACTAGAGTTAGGTTTATTTTACTCTAGAGCCTAGTGTCACTACTTTAAGTTTCTAAGACACTAGGTGTATACACCTTACATTGACACTTTAATAAGTGTCAATACGACACAAATTACATTGGGCGCTGCCCATAGAATCGGCAAATCCTAACACTTTTGAGGGCACACATTACGAGGCAGGTGTGGTAGAGCAGTGCATTGCAGTTATTTCTTGGTTGAGTGTTGATTTGGGTCAAATTGGGCACAGTTTGGCATTTTGTGACAATTTGGTACTCGTTGAATAATCCCGAGAGGATTTTTGGTACTTTGAGAAGTACAATCTACACTTCAGCATGGCACATCAAGGGACTAATGATTAGAGCAACATCCTTGGTGTCCTCCCTCAAGAGGGCAAACTTGATGGATTGAACTAGCCGTTGTGGAGTTTTATGGTCCACAACCTTCTTGTACGGAAGGAGTTGTGGGACTCTGTTATAGGTGATTTGCAGCGACCAAGAGGTCTTGCACCTCTAACACCTTGGTGTAACGCTAGATGATAGGTTGCTGGTGTCATTGTCCCTTCTCTCCCTTCTATCGAGGATCAAAGAAGATGGGATTCAAGAGATGCACATGCACTTTCTTTGACTGCCTTATCATCATTCTACACATCCGGACTTAAGATCTCAAAATCAGCATGGGATGTACTTGAGTGTATGTTTGCAGCAGATAATGAGACCATAATATCTTATTTGTTTAGAGAGTTAGCCAATGTGAACATGGATGAGGGTGATAGCATGATAGATCACTTCACTCACATATAGGATTTGCGTGAGTAGCTGGTCAATGTGGATGAAATCATTTAGGATGCTGAATTGGTAAACATCACATTGAACTCTCTTCTAGAGCCGTATCTTGGTTTCCACGTCTCTTTGATGTTGTCTTTTTGGGGGGGGGGGGATATAGTAGCCCCTTACATTGGTGGAGTTGGAAGGCCTCTTGTTGCAAGAGAAACAAATTCGGAAGAATGTTGCATTGCAATCAGGAGATGTGGTCATGGTTTCCAAGTTCAAAGGCAAAGGACTTGTCAAGCAAGATGCAAAAAATCAACAAAAGGGTGATGTTGGATAGCCATAAAATAAGGTTGTCCAAGACATAAAAAAGTCAAAAAAGAAGGGGAAGTGTCATTATTGCAATAAGCTATGTTTAGGTCACTATATTGATGAATGCCGTAAGAGATTAGCCAAACAAAAGAAAAAGGACTCCGGTTTGGCTGTCCAAGAGACATCAACGAGAAATCTACTGATGGTGATGCTTCAGCCAACTTTGTGTATGAGGACTATGCATTTTTGACTTGCAATTATGATTCTTCAATGGCTGATTCAGCATTTAATGCTGTTGAAACGCAACAAACATGGTATTTTGATAGTGAAGCTTCAAAGTACATCACTTCTAGGAAGTGCTTGTTTTCCTCTTTGCATTCAGCTCCTACTGGGAAGCGGGTTACATGTGCGAACACCAATTATGATGCTTGTGGCATTGGGATAGTAACTATTATTGTTGCAAATGGTTCTAACTTTATGCTTCTAGATGTCTTGTTTGTGCTTGGTATTACAAAGAACTTGTTGTCTATCTTTGCTTTTAACAAGCATGGCGTTCAGGTCATCTTTGAGGACAACAAATGCTTTGTTTGAGATAGGGAGATGGAGTATGCACTCAGGCTGTCTGGGACCCTGTATAAGGGTTTGTTTTGTTGGATACCTATGATGCATAGTCTCATGATGCTCTGGCAGTCACTATTTTTGGGTGGAAAGGCCCTTACGCTACTTCCGAGTGTATATTACTTTACACATGTGAACACACCCTTGCGGGTATAAGTGTACTGTACCCTAAGTATAACTACATTCTTTTATTCTGTGTGTGTATCACATTGGTACACACCTACGCCTCGACTCTTCACTCTCACTCAGTGCTCACTCAATTGCTGCACACACCTCGATTGATGCGCATATCCTGAGTGCTTCCCCTCGCACTCTTCAAATAGGTATCAGAACAGGAAAACTTGTGCAAGCAGTCGTGACCAGCAGTCATTCGTAGTTGTGACTAGCAGGTAGTCATTGCAGTTGTGAGCAGTTGTGGTAGGCTTTGAGTTGGTGTCAGCTGTCGGGCGTGAGAGCCGGCAGCTGTGACAGCGTCTGCAGCATTCGTGATAGGCTGGCGAGTCTGTTGCAGGCAGGTCGAGTCAACAACAGGCATCGCATACTGTAGGCGATAGGCACAGGGGCTGGTGACAATTGGTGGATTTGGCGGGCAGGTACAACAGTTCGACACGCGTGCAGGACTGGCAACGTCTACTGCAAGCAAGAGGCAGCGTGAAATGTGAAAGGTCAATGGCTGGGGCCGTTTGTCAGTTTTCTAACATATTTTGGTATTTTTAAATTCATTTCAGAAGCGTGCCCCTTATTTATTAATGGGATTCACATGCGCAAGCACAGGGCTCAGATTTGTGCGAATTTACAGTTGAAAATTTGGGGCTTTTCCCCAATTTGATGTTGGGCATGCATATCAGTGAACTTGATGTAGAAATTGCAGACAATAGGTGCACATGCCTTGGCAATTTTGGGGCTTTTCATGTACAAGTGAAATTTTGCTTAGCTGAGCCAATTTCATTGTAATTTGTGCAAATTTGGACCTTGAAATTTGGGGTTTTGCAGATTTTGTGAAATTTCTGCAACATTTGCCCGTATTTGATACTTGGCAGGATGTATTGATGTGATTGGGGCAGATTCATTGCAAAAATTTTGGGGCTTTTTGCTTCTGTGATGCATTTTGAGCTGATTACAGCAGATTCACGCTAAATGGGAGAAATTTGAACTTGGGATGTTTCAAATGTTGTAAAAGTCTCCCTTTTCTTGGTATATGTATTGCTGAATGCTCATTATGCAGTGAAACAGTTGTATATACAACACTTGGGCTATTGCATGTGGGCATTATGGTGATGTATTACTGAAGTGGAGATGTCATTTATGCAAATGTATAAGATTTGATTCATGTAAAATGCTGTAATCAATACTTGAGATTGAAATCACAGTAAAACATCTAACTCTTGGACACCTTGGAAGTACAAGAGTGTGTACTTGCTATTACACTCAACAACCTTGCTATTGGCTGAAAGTATTCGGCATTTTATTGCTGAAGATGGTTGGCAATGCATCTATATTTGACACAAAGAATCTCTTTGAGATTTGCAAATTTGATGGCAATGGTTTTGATCTTTGAAAAGATCGTATGCAGGATATACTCTTTTTGAAGGATTGCGATGATTCTTTGGTAGAACATAAGCTTGTTGCTTTGTAAGATGAGGATTGGGCTAAAATGAATAAAAAGGAAATTACTTACATTAAAATGGCTGTCGCAGATGATATCTTGGTTGATATCAAGGGACTTACTATTGCTTATGCAGTTTGAAAGAAACTCAAAGCTACATATGAGAATACAACCCTTGTCAATCAGGTACATCTCTTGCTGAAGTTGGTCAACTTGAAGCTTGATAAGTCTAAGCTTGCCTCGGAGCATTTAAATGCTTTCACTAGTATTATGAGTTAGTTACATGATGCATGCTTGCCGGATTTTGATTCTAAGCTGAGGGTTGTTTTCTTGCTCATGGCTTTGCCAGATTGATGGGAAACATCGGTTGGGTCATTGAGTAACAACTCCAACTTGACATTTGATGGTATGCGTGGTTCTATTCTCAATGAGGAGACTAGATGCAAGGCAAGCGGGGAAAACAGTGGATCAGCCTACAATGTAAGAGGACTAATTGAAAAGAGGTCAAATGCTACAAATAAGCACAAAAATCGCAACAAAAGCAAGGAAAAGTAACAAGATGTCACTTGCTGTCAATGTGGATAAAAAGGGCATAAAAAGCCCTATTGCAGGTACTATAAAAGAGAGCCAGAATGCAAGAAGCAGGCTAATGCAAAAGGAAGAAAGAATGAGAAGGATGGCAGCTTTATCCCTAAAGAAATAGAGAAGGCAAATGTGGCATCTAATGTTGTTATTGAGGAGATACAAGAAGATAAAGATGCTGACTTGCTGGTTGCATCTTCAGATCCACATGCTGTGACAGTGGAAGACATGTATATCACTAAAAAGGATGTGATAGATGCCTTGTTGTCTGCTCATGATGGTTTGCTACAATTGTGGATTGTTGACAATAGTGCTTCATTTCATGTAACTCCATCTTTGGAGTGTTTTTCTTCTTATGCAAGAGGTAACCCTGGGAAAGTTTATCTAGAAAATAACCATACATGTGATATTGAAGGAGTAGGCACCATACACTTGGCTCTTGAAAATGGTCAGGACTTGATTCTTCATGATGCTAAGTATGTACCTGACATTAAAGAAAAGCGTGCTTTCTATTGGGTAGTTAGACAACAAGGGTTACTTCACTACCTTTGGTGGTGGAATGTGGAAGATATAGAAAGGGTCTATGCTAGTTACTAGAGCTGGTAATAGGGAACTCTATATTATCTTCACTGCAAGGCACTTCTTCAAAAGTTTGTTGTAGTTATAGAAGTACAGTTACACATGGAGTTATGACACAAGCATCTTGGACACATGAGCCAAAAGGATTTACATGCACTTTCTTCACTTCGAAGAATTGATGTGAAAAACTCAAAGCTTGACTTTTGTGATTATTGTGGTTTGGGAAAACATGTGAGGAGTTCATACTCTCGTGGAACCTCTAGGAAGGCACGTATCTTGGATTTAGTCCATTGTGATGTATACACCATGCCAAACGAAACTCATAGTGGTTTTTGTTATTTTGTGTCTTTTATGATAAGCATTTTAAAAAGCTATGGGTTTACTTGCTTAAGTAGAAAAGTGAGGCATTAGATGCCTTTAAAAAGTTTTATGCATTTGTTAGTACTTAAAGGGTTTAAAATTAAAATGCATAAGAACAGACAACAAGGGAGTGCATGTATCTAAAAACTGCAGTAAGTTTTGTGATGTTGATGGGATTAAACATGAGCTTACAGCTGGTTATAATCCATCATCTAATGGTGTGGTTGAGTGAATAAATCAAACATTATATGAGAAGATTAGGTATATGCATTCCACAACTAATCTTCTGTAATCGTTTTTGGGAGAGGTATTTAAAACCGCAGTGCATTTTTGCAAGTGATCTCCACATCGTGCACTTGAAAGTGGCATCCCTGAAGAGGTTTGGCTTGGCAAATTTGGTTTATATGACCACTGAAGGGTCTTTGGCTGTGAATGCTATGTACATGTATCTGTTGATAGTAAAACTAAACTTGACACGAAATCCCATAGAGGCATCTTCATGGGTTATGGAGATGAAGGGGAAATGGGCTTTAGAGTTTGGGTTCCAAGCATGGAAAAGGTGCTACGCAACCAGGATTTTTAGTATTTAATGAGTCAAAGCTGCTGAAAAATGTCATATCTAATGATTTTGACAAAAAGAAAGTGAAATTTCAGCATGATCAACCACTTGAACGGCCATCAGCCATTGAAAATTCAGCCCCATTTGATGCTAATTATGATAATCAGTGTATCATCATTGAGCCAGATGAAAATGGGCAGCAAAGGGATGCCGAAAATCAGCTCGGGGAACAAAATCAGCATGTTGAAAATGAATTACAACAATCTGAAAATGTATTACAGCAACTTGAACCTGAAGTTTAGTAGCGAAATAATGAGGTCATTGACATTGCTTTGGATATGGATCCATTGCTTGTTGATAACACATATCATTAGATAATGAGGGCTATATAGAGAAAGAGGGGATTGACTTCCAGGAAGTTTTTTCACATGTTGTCAAAATGACCACTCTTCAGGTATTGTTTGCTTTCATAGCATCTATGGATCTTGAACTTGATCAGATGGATGTTAGACTTGCATTCTTGCATGGTGATTTGAAAGAAGAGCTATACATGAAGTAGCCAGAAGGCTTTGTTATACCAAGAAAGGAGCACTTGGTGTGTAAGCTTAAGAGAAGCTTGTATGGTTTGAAACAGGCTCCTAGACAGTGGTATAAAAAGTTTGATGTCTTCATGCTGTCACATTGGTTTAAAAGGAGCAATGTAGGTCAGTACTTATATATCAAGAAGGTTGATGATTGAATTCTTATCATACTTGTGCTTTATGTGGATGATATACTTGTTGTTGGTAAGCATAAAACCTAGGTTAAGGCATTGAAAAGATACCTCAATTCAGTCTTATCCACGAAGGGCTTGGGTGCAGCTAAATTCATTTTGGGCATGCGTGTGATGAGAGATAGAGAGCAACATCTCTAGTTTCTTTCACAAGAAAAGTACATCAAAGTATTTGATCGTTTTTCTATGGCCGATGCTAAGCCACTTGGTATTCCTTTACCACTATATCTTAGCTTAGCAAAGTAGATTGCCTAAAAGATGATAATGCAGCCAGCTCTATGAAGGGTGTTTCTTATGCTTTAGCTTGTGGTTTACTCATGTATGCTATGGTTGCTACTAGACTTGACATTGCTTATGTAGTGGGAGTTGTGAGTAGGTTTATGTCAAATCCTGGCAAGAAGGAGTGAAATGCATCTTACGGTACCTTAAGGGCACACAAAGAAAATGTATTTTCTATGGAAAGGGTACATTAGGTGACTTGGATACTTGCAAGTCTACTAGCGGGTACATATTTACCTTGACTAGTGGGGCGGTTTCTTGGTGCTCTAGATTGAAAAAGATAGTAACACTTTCTACCACTAAGGTTGAATATATTTCAGCCATTGAAGCTTCGAAACAAGCTTTTTGGCTTGGTTGTTAGGTCAAGGATTTTGAGCTGCCCACCAAAATACATGTACTTTGATATGATAGCCAGAGTGCTGTATGCCTAGCCAAGAATGCCATGTTTCATGCACGTACCAAACATATTGATATGTGGTATCATTTTATTAGATAGGTTCTGAATGATGGTCTAGTCACACCGACTAAGAGCAAATCACAAGATAACCCTACAGGTGTTCTCACTAAAAGTCTTGCAAAGGCTCAACATGAGCATTGCATTCGACTAGTGGGAGTTGGTTAAATGTTGGTTTAGAACGTTTAAGTGGGAGGTTGTTGGGTGTAAAGGCCGATATGCTACTCTCGAGTGTATATTACTTTACACATGTGAACACACCCTTGCAGGTGTAAGTGTACCGTACTGTAAGTATAAATACATTCTTTTATTCTTTGTGTGTACTACACTAGTACACACCTATCCCACCCTCACTCTCACTCATTGCTCACTCAACTGTTGCACACACCTTGATCAATGTGCATATCATGAGTACTTTCTCTTGTACTCTTCAACTATTCTATCACTGACTATGTAGAATGCCGAGCTATGGCATGCCTGCTGTGGACATATAAGTTTGGGAGTTTGATGACCCTTCAAAGGTGTCATATGGTAGATGCATTGCCTCCAATGGAGACTCCATGCCCTCATGCATGCGAGGGATGTATTTTGGGCAAGATGCATAGATGTGCCTTCAAAAAGGATGGTGCAATGCATGTTGTTTGGAAATTGTAGGTTATTCACTTTGATAGTTGTGGTCCCATGAGAACACGTGCATTTGGAGGTCATCTTTACTTTGTTACATTTATTGATGACTACTCTCGGTATACATGGGTGTATGGGCTGAAAGCAAAATCTGATGTGTTTATGCATTTTAAACATCTTGTTGCAAAGCTTGAGGCTGAAATTGGCTTGAAAGTGTAGATACTTCACACAGATAGACCCAGGGGGGGGGGGGGATACATGTCTCGTGTTTTTGAGGCATATTTACTTGATCATGGCATTTTGCATTAAGCAACCATTAGAATGACTCCTTAGCAGAGTGGTGTTGTTAAAGGAAGAATCGCACTCTTATGGAGATGATTGATCGTATGTTCGAAAGCAAGGGGCTGCCTCGTAAATTTTGTTCAGAAGGCCTCCAATGTGCAAATCATGTATGGAATCGTGCACCCACTAAGGCACTGAAGATGATCACCTCGTTGGAAGCTTGGCATTGGCAAGAAACCCAAGATTGACTACTTTCGGGTATTTTGTTGCATAGCCTATGCACATCTTTCGAAAGAGCTTCGTGGAAAGCTTGATGACAAGGCTATAAAATGCATATTTACTCTCTATAGTTCGGAAAGCAAGGGCTATCACTTATATGACCCATGCATAAAGAAAATTTTTGTTAGTAGGGATGTTATATTTGTTGAAAATGCTGCATTTTCACATGATCAGTTTTAAATGCTAGCCATTGATGACATTGGTGATGTCTTTTGAGGGTCTCTTGCCACTTTCTTTGGAGTCAGTGCCTATTGTAAATGGCCAGACAAACATAGTACAACAAGGTGTTGCTGTATCATATCCGCTTGAACAATAGGGTATTGTTGATGGTTTGCCACATGCAGTACATCATGAAAGGGCTGCTGTAAATGCAACAAAAATAATCTTGAGATGATAGTTACAAATTCTCTAGGAGAGTAAAATGGATGCCCCTTTAGCAAAATGCACTAGAAGGGCTGCTAGAGATGTAACACATGATGCAGGGGGAGCCCATTTGGCTGATTTTACGAAAGTAGATAATTGTGATGAGTATGTACTTATGAGCTCACTGTTGGGATGATGATGAGCCTACATTCTTGGACGAAGCTTAGCAAGATGTACGTTGGATGCATGCCATGCAGGATGAGTTAGACTCTATTGCCTCTAACTCTACATGGAATCTTGTGGATTTATCACTTGGCAAGAAGGCCATTGGCACAAATGGGTTTCTAAAATCAAATGCAAGACTGATGATACCATTGACTGGTACAAAGCACAATTGGTAGCAAAAGGCTATGCATAGAAGAAGGGCATAGATTATTAAGGGACTTTTGCTTCTACATTCCGTATGAGTACGATGAGATGTGTAATTGCTAGGGATGCAAATTATGGTTGGAAGCTACATTAGTCAGACATTAAGACATCATTCTTGAATGGGGATTTCCATGAGGTTGTTTATGTGCCATAACCTAGGTTTGTGGTTAAGGGGAAAGATCACATGGTATGCAAGCTAAACAAAGCTCTTTAAGGTCTCAAATAGGCGCCTAGTGCATAGTACTCTACAATTGATACATATTTGGCCGACAAAGGGTTCACAAATAATCTAACTGCTTCCACTCTATGCATTAAGAATGATGTGGAGAGGGAGGGGGGACTTGTTGATGATCATTCTTTCTGTAGATGACATGTTGCTCATTGGACCTTTAGAAGCAAAAATCGTAGATTTCAAGATTGAATTGAAACATGCATTTGCTATGTAAGATATGGGCTGTCTGCACTATTATTTGGGGATTTAGTTCGCCTAACATCATCATGTCTCAATCACAATATGTGGATAAGCTATTACATAGGCTTAACATGTAAGTTTGCAAACCTATGTGCACTCCTATGGAGCCAAGCTTAAAGTTATCTATGCATGATGGCGAAGAGATATCTGATGTTGCAATTTATAGCCAGGGTGTTGGTTGTCTTATTTATCTTTGCAATACACGCCCTGACATTTAGTATGAAGTATTTCAGGTGAGCATGCATATGTATAGCCCAGAACTATACATTGTTACGTACTTAAACGGATCTTCAGATACTTGCAAGGTACTTAGTTATATGCATTACTATTTCCCGGGGGGGGGGGGGGGGAGGGGGGAGGGAGACTTGCAATTACAAGCTTATAGTGATTCGGATTTCGTTGGTGATGCAGACACTAGGTAGTCTTCTAGTGGACATGGTTTCTTTCCTGGCCGTTTTTGATGCATTCCATGGCTAAGTAGGAAATAAGCTACATCGGCTACCTTGTCTTGTGAGGTTGAGTATAGGGTAGTCTTCACGGCAACATTGGAATGTGTATGGTTGCGTAGATCATTGGTTGATCTACATTTACCATTGGAGGGTCCTGTGAAGAAAACTGCTAGGGTTTGCACTAAGGACACACAGAGTGTACGACCACGACAAAAACACAAAGAGGTAGACACAGATAGAGACATAGAGGGAAAAACTGAAACCCTAAACGCAAAACTCAAAACTCAAACCCTAAACGCAAAACTTAAACCTCAAACACAGAAACTCAGACACAAACAGAAAATGGGAGAGAGAGAACACAACTCTAAAGTAAATGAATGCTGTAAATGAATGTAAGAGTGTACAGTGTGCTCAAGGGCAAAGCAATGTCGGAGTGTGACGTCCAATAGAGGCAGATCCCAAGTCTGTGACTACCAGTCGGAGTGTAGGAGTGCTGAATAGTGAATGGCAGCAGGCTGGTCACCAAAACGCAGCAGTCTGGAGGCTGGAAATTGGTAAACGTAGTAGTGTACCACCGACCAGAGGCTGGAAACTATGCACAGTCTACTGTGTATAGCAGGTAGAAACAATGTCTGATGTGGCTGGGGATGACTGGATGATTAGATTGCAGCAGATGATGATGTCGCCAACAGCTGACGTTAGCATGGATGAAGGCGCCAGCAGCAAGAGCAAACACAGATGGAGTGGTAGCAGTCTCGAGGGATGGACAACCACGTGGGAGGAGGCTGATGTGACTGAAATCTGCACATGGAGTGAGAAACCTGCATAGACGAAATTAATATGAATAGGGGCAGCTTGTCTATTTATAGATGTGAAAGGGCACCCCAAAAATTAGGGTTTCCATTAAACTCTCTCAAACCGCTCCCCGTTTTAGGGTTTCCATTGAACTCTCTCGAACCGCTCCCCAATTTAGGGTTTTTATTCTAAAGAGCATTTTTTAGTGTGTTTTGGGGCTGTTTAAAAGGCTAATCAGCAAGTAATACATGTTTTAGCTCAACACCCCCTCTCAGGCTTAAAATTGAGCCGAAAGGTGAGGCCAGCCATTGGGATGTTAACTATCCCAAGGCGTCCCATCCCAAAGTAGCCAAGGCATCGGACAAAGGGTGCACGTTGGCTGCTCAGTGGCCTACCAAGACTACAAAGGCGATGGTTATCTTACCAAGGAAATCCAAGTAGTCACCCTAGAGAGGATAGGGCATCAGACAAAGGGTGCACGTTAGCCACCCAGTGGCCTACCACGCTCTACAAAGGTGGATGGAAGTACATGGATTTTTTTTTTTGGAATAAGCGAGGTAAATTTTATGGGATGTGGCCGATTGAGTAATAGTGACTTAGAAGAGGGGAGTAGGGAGGGTATACCCAACACATCGCAAAACAAAACAAGCTAACCCTATCCACTTAGGGTGTTGATGACGAGGAAAAATAGGTGATGGAGGTATCCATATGACGGAGGTATCCATATGATGGAGGATGGTGGTGTGGTAACAACAACTGTCGGTGGAAACAACTTAGGATCCGCTAAAGTGGTGCTCTGCACAATGAGATGCAAAGCATGTTACATGTTGAAGAATGCTGATGCAGTATGTGCCACTTCGATAGTGTTCCTCATAGAGAAATTGTTCACTTGTCCAATCGCCCTAGTACAAAGATGATGAAATCATGCAATGCAAAGGGTAAAGTACAACAGGGGGAGAAGCCGATGTCGAAGACAAAGTGCCGAAGCTTGTAGAATACCAAGAAGGGTAGGAACCGCCTCTCAACCTGGATGTAGATCCCGAAGAAGGAAGAGAAGCCTGCTGTCGGTCTTCAAATGGTGTCAAGAATCATAAGGAATGAAAGAAGATGAAGTGGATGAAGCACCCCGCTAGAAGAGCAAGGTAGAAGGCAACGCCATGATATCATCGAGAGAGATGCTGCACGATCCGCCTCGGGAGGGAAACCGCCATACTGGAAAAAGAGCAAGCACTCCTAGGATGATGAAACCATGAAAGGAACGGTACACATTGTTGAAAGATAAGCATAGGAACTCTCCTTACACTGGAGAGGATAAGGGTAGCTAGGTGTAAATGGACTGGAGGACAGGGGAAACCCTAATCCTAACTCTAGTGGCTATATAAACAGCCTAAAGTACACACTCAAGTAGCGGAGAGTGTACTAGTTGTACCTTGAACAACTGACTAAACAAGATCTTGTTCTTGTACTTGAGCTCTCTCTTTCCCTCTTGTGCACACTCTCTTATGCTTCCAACTCTGATTTGCAACATGGTATTAGAGCCATCTTTGATTCTTCAGCTTCCCTCAGCCTCTTTACACATCTAAGTGCACAAGAAGAACCCTTGCCATCTCAGTTACCTTCTTTTCCACCATAGCCAGCTAGACCCCTTGATCTTGGAGAAGCTGGTGTATGCAAAGGAGGCAGTATTAGCTCTTGATTCCTTCTAGAGATTTCATCCCCAGCACAAGCGCTTCAGCATGGCACTTCAAACGTGGAGATTGGGCAGCGAGGAAGACGCCATTGCCAAAAATGCGCAGATTTCGCTGTCTCCAACTCAGCTCCTTGGCGCGGCCTGTAGTGTGTGCAATCATAGCGGCTATTTGAGGGCTATTGTAGCCGCTAGAGTAGACCATCCTGACCTAGAGGGTTTGTCCTAATTCATCTCCTATAGTTTGTTGTGATCAAAACCCTAGTTGTGGGTCTCTTGGCAGCCATAGCCAGGAAGCTTGAAGTTTTTTTAATCGTAAAATTTTTCAGTGTTTGGTCCCTAACAGTGATTTTAATCACTGAGTCATCTCTTCCAAAGTCAGTTACTAATTTGGGAGCTTCATTTCAGAGGTTCTTTTACTTGGAAGGTGATTATCAAGCTCATCAAGACCAACATCTACCATCTCTAGCAACATAAATTAGAGATGAGTGCTTGTAAGTAGTAAGGCACATTGCTCAATTATTATTGCTGCTGGTACTTACACAATCTGAGTTTTCTCATAAAAAAATTAAAACAATTAAGTGATCCACTTCATTTTGTAAGGCTATGTGTACAACTATAAACACATAGATCATCCTATCCTAAACTTGTATTGCATATCATGTGTGGTTTTTTCAAGTACCCTGGTCAATGAAATTAGAGGGATGAGTGCCATTGTATTCTCCTCGGAGTCATCAGCAACAAGCATTGAAGTTATAGACCGTCCTTGTTCAACACAAGGTTCATCTACTAAGCCATACCACAAGGAGGAGCCCGAAGTTCAGTCTAGGTTCATATCATTAAAGCCAAAAAAGACCATTAAACCTCGGAAAAAGATTGTATATAAGAAAGGACCACCAAAGTCTTATTTTGAAATATTATATATGTATGATTTTCAGCCTTTCTCCTCATTACAACTTTGATATCAATTGTTTGTAAGGGTGTTCTTGATTTACTTCCGCATTCAGTAGCAAGGTTGTAAGGGACTAGACACTGCCCTTGTTCTAACAAGTGGTAAGACCTTCCCAATGGCCACAACATATGTTGATATGCGTTCTCAAATTCGGAAATTTAATGGAAAAGATTTCCATCCTTCGCAAGTCTTGGTCAAATACAAAATGATGGAAAGACGATACTGGCCCTTCATAAAAGAGACTCAAGTAATTGACCCATCCAATCCCCTTGATGTAGAAGATGATGAACGGGCTCAGGCCATCATCATGCTTCATTTAAATGAATATTTAATTCATCACATTGACTAACTCTCAACTGCAAAAGAAAAGTGGGATGAGCTTGAAAGGCTCTACGGTGCTACAAGGAAGAACTCCAAGATATTTCTCAAGATTGAGTTTTTTAGCTTGGAATGCAAACAGGGAGAAGATCTAAGCAAGTTTATTTCACATATGAAGGGGCTTATGGCATAGCTTGCTTCCGTTCATGCATCCATCCATGATGAAGATGCCATTGCTATTCTGCTAAAGTCTGTGAAGAAGGCTTGTCCAACCCTTGTGAGTACCCTAACTAATATCTCGAACCCAACTTTATCAAGTACCATCCAATCATACCTGGATGAAGAGAAGAGAAACCATACTAAAGGGTCTTTAGCATTTACATCCTGTGAGCAAGTGTTAGTCCATACAACTTCTACTAAGTGCTCCTTCTGTCACAAAAAGGGGCATATTATGAGCAACTGTTGAAAGAAAAATCCTGACAAAATGAAGTGCAATAAATGCAAAAAGATTGGGCATATCACCAGTAGTGTCCTAGTGTTCCAAAAGCACCTAAGGAATTGGAGGTCAATTTTGCCTCCCAATCCACAAGTGATTGACTCTTTTGAGTCTTGTATACTCTCTACCTATAACCTTAGCTTGATTTATAAAGGCATCTCATTGACAATTAAGGGGAGGCATCCTATTATGTTTTATCCAATGCCACATGGCATTGAGGGGGGGTGTTGATAGACAAGCATAGAAACTCTCTTTACACTAGAGAGGATAAGGGTAGCTAGGTGTAAATGGACTGGAGGGCAGGGGAAACCCTAACCCTAACTCTTCCAGTGGCTATATAAACAACCTAAAGTACACACTCAAGTAGAGGAGAGTGTACTAGTTATACCTTGAACAACTGACTAAACAAGATATTGTTATTGTACTTGAGCTCTCTCTCTCCCTCTTGTGCACACACATGATTTCAACTTTGATTTGCAGCGCGCATCCCCAAGTCTCTAGCCGAGGTAGGACCAAAGCAATCTGCAAGTTAGCCCTATACTAAAAGACAAAACCTTGCAAAAGAGATGAGAATTTGTAAACACAGAGGTTAGTGGTGAGATGCTCCAAAGCAAATACAGAATAGAAAGAAAATCTAACTCAAAATAAATGCAATGAATGTGGATATGTGAGTAAATGCAGCGGAAGACAAAAGAATGGAAAAGCTAAGGACAATGAATCCTATTGGCTCGACTCTAAGAGTGTGAAAAATAAATGCTAGATTGACCTAGGGTATTCGAAAGGACCTAGAGACATGCTAGTCTAAGAAGGTGGCTACCATCACCTACATCTAGTAGCATGGCTCTGCCAAAGGAACGCTTGATGAGGAAGGGAGGAAGGAGAGATAGATGCATGAAGTGCAACGGGATTGGAACCTGCAGGTCAATCAGCCAGTCCTTCAGGGGTAGTGAAAGAGATGGGCTGCTGAGGCTGTACTTGAGCCACATGTCCACCAAAATGGCGGGTGTTGAAGAAGTAGATGAAGCAGGAGCGGAAGGTGTATTCCCACTGGATTGTGCAAGGGCAACAGTCTGTTGAGGCTCTTTAGGTGGAAGACCTTGGGCCTTGGAGCGACACTCCTCATTCACATGGCTTGCTCTATGGCAATGTGTGCAAACCGGTTTTTCTTAGGGAGTGGCTATTAGATAGGTCTAGATTCTTTGGTTCCATTTGAGGAAGAGGAGTCACCCTTTGATTGTCTTGCCTTCTCATCTTGTGAGTTCTTCCCATTGGTGGTTTTTTCCTCTCGAAGAAGAGACAACCAACCCCCTCTGCTCTGAATAAGGCTGTGATGAGGATTTCTTGTGGACTTGATCATGCAGCCTTGTGTAATGCAAGAATTGGCACTCAAACTCGTAGAAGGTTGGCAATCGAGATTGGGAGACGATGTGTTGAATGAAATTGAAGTACTTTTCGGGTAACTTATTCAAGAAGAATGTAACCTGATTGTCATCTGACTTTGGAGAGCCAGTTGTGGCAAACTCGACAAGTAATCGCCTATATTCAGCCAGCTTGACTTTTAGATCATCCCCTTCCTTAATAGAGAACTCTTGAAGCTCAAAGTTAAGATTGATGCGCTGAGTATGATCACGAGCCGCATTGCGGTCGAGAAGGTGACTCCAACGCTTTGACGCGAGCGGGAAGTGCTGCAACTGAGAGTGAAACTCAGGAAGCAATCCCTGCATCAGCTCAACATTGGCTGTGGCATTGCAGGCTCTCCATTGATAGATGTAATCAGGGTGAGCTAGTTGAGGGTCCGACATAGACTGTAGACCAATTACGAGGTCCCAAAGACCTTGAGACTCAAGCACTTGTTGCATGAAATTAGACCGAGTGGTGAAATTTGACCCGTTAAAACGTGTCTTATCCGTGAAGGCATTCTTGGCCATTGCAACAAGAGTGGTAGTGCTCGGAGATGGATAGTGTGAAAAAGTGTAGTGGGGGTAGGATAGGGGAGTGGAGTACACTTGGGAATGGGCCCTAGAGTGCCCACCAGGCATGCGAGTAGTGTGCAAGGTGGATCCATAGGTAGGGATGCGTTGACTAGGCATGGGCATGGTAGCCACATGAGGAACCCAAGGAGGTGGGACGGGAACACGGGAAGTAGAAGAGGGGGATTCTTGCGTAGGTGTAACCCAAGGAGAGTGTGAAGAGGCACCATAAGATGAGGATGGAAACCCTTGCGCATGAGTGGTCATGGGAGATGTGAAGCTGGGGATAGTGAGGGAGATGCCCATCACAGTCGACCTAGGAGTTATGGGTGTGCTCATTTGCTGAAAGGTGAGAGGTACTATGTTAAAGGATGGCATTCTCCCTAACGAAGTACCATGGTGCAAAGAGGTGTAGAGAATGGGGTGGAGAAGGAAAAGGTGCTAGGAGCGGAGATGGAAGATTCAACCCCTAGGGTGTGTGATGCAGATGTGGAGTGTAATCCAAGGTTTTGAAAAGATGATGAGAGGTGATCAATGTGTGATATTGAAGAGGGTGGGATGGGAGAGAAGTGAGAAGTGTGTGTGATATGCTCAAATGAAACTGAAGCTGTAGATGTACTTGAATTTCATATGCTTCGTGAGCTCCCTCTATTGAAGTTCACATACGCAAAGCCATCCGGATCCTGTACCTCAAAAGAAGAAACACGCAAGGGTTTTGATTCATGCAACACAAAAGAATTGTACAAACCTGACATTGGACCTAGCTGAGATGATGAAGATGGATCACTAGACGTTTCGAATGCCGTATGGCCTCCATGATCGAAGAGGTGGCTTGTCAGATGGGAGAGGATCGAGGTGCAGCTGAAGTGCAGTAGACAGTGTGAGAGTGAGAGACAGAGTTGAGCACGATACCCAATGCAATAGTACTGAATAGAGTGTAAGCTGAAAGTACAAATGATAACCCTTATACCTTAGGGTTATAAGGGGCTGTTCACACCCGAACACAGGTGCAGCTGAAGTGCAGTAGACAGTGTGAGAGTGAGAGACAGAGTTGAGCACGATACCCAATGCAATAGTACTGAATAGAGTGTAAGCTGAAAGTACAAATGATAACCCTTATACCTTAGGGTTATAAGGGGCTGTTCACACCCGAACACAGTAAGTGCCCGTAAGTGTGCACCACAAGCACATACAAAATAGTACACATAATCTGGGGGAAAAAACCTCTCCTACCGAGAGTAAAAAGTGCCCCAGTGTCCTAGTGATCACCCGCACACTCCCATATGAGCGTAGGCGTAAGTAAGGCGTGTGAGATACCCAACAAACCCCCCTGGAGTGAAGAGTGATCAAGTGTACAAGGATCATCCGCCACCAAAGGGCGTCAAATTCAAAGCATCGCGAAATGCTTCAAATTTGTCTCGTGGAAGAGCTTTGGTGAAGATGTCTGCCACATTGCTGGTGGTAGGACAGTAGACAAGGCTGATATCACCTGCATGTAGCCTCTCTCTGACAAAGTGGTAGTGAATCTCTATGTGTTTCGTGCGAGCATGAAACACAGGGTTCCGTGCCACTGCAATGGCACTCTGACTGTCAGTATATAAAGGAGTAGGCTCCGTAACAGATACATCCAAATCAGCAAGTAAGCGTCTAAGCCATACGCACTCAACTGCAGTAGTGAAGGCTGCCTTGTACTCAGCTTCACATGACGACGTGGCAACAGTGGATTGTTTCTTGCTAAGCCAAGAAATGCATGACGAGCCAAGAAAGAAACAATTGCCACTAGTGGAGTGACGAGTATCAAAATCACCAGCCCAATCAGAGTCACTGTAAGCATGTAACTGCAGTGGTCCCCCCTTGGCATAAAGCAATCCAAGAGCTCTAGTACCCTGCAAGTAACGAAACACACGCTTCACAGCTTGCCAATGCGACATACGAGGCTGATGCATGTACCTGCTCAAAACTGAAACGGCAAACTGTATGTCTGGCCGAGTGTGGCATAGATAGATGAGACATCCCACTGCTGGAGCATAAGTATGGATATCAAACAAATCACTGTCATCATGTAATGACAGTTTGAGCCCAGGTTCCATGGGTGTACAAACTGGCTTGCAATCCTGTAAGCCAAACTTCTCAAGAAGTTGCCCAATGTACCTTGACTGACATAATCCAATGCCTCTAGCATCATGTACAAACTGGATGCCCAAGTAATAGTGCAAAATACCCAAGCCAGACATGTCAAAAGTTTGCTGTAAATTATTTTTGAATGCTGAAATCTGATCAGCACGTGTTCCAGTGAGCAAAAGGTCGTCTACATATAGACACAAAATCAGCATGGATCCCCCCTCTTTATGTACATAAAGGGTAGACTCAGATGGGCTGTTTACAAACCCCTGACTAAGCAAGAAGGCATCTATCTTTGCGTACCAAGCTCGTGGAGCTTGTTTCAAACCATATAGCGCTTTTTTCAGCTTGCATACTAAATTTTCTGAGCCTTCAACTGCAAAACCAATGGGCTGCTGTACATACACTTCTTCCTGAAGTTCCCCATGTAAGAATGCAGTCTTTATATCCAGCTGATGCACTTTCCAACCAAAATGTGCAGCCAAGGCAATCATAGACCGAATGGTCGTCATACGGGAGGTAGGAGCAAAGGTCTCCTCATAGTCAATGCCCTTTTTCTGTGCGTAGCCTTTAGCTACCAGCCGTGCCTTGTACTTATCTATGGATCCATCTGCATTCCTTTTCAATTTGTAGACCCATTTCGTACCAATGGCACGCTTGCCAACTGGCAAAGACACCAAATCCCAAGTATGATTCTTATGAATAGAATCCAATTCAGCTTGCATGGCTGCCATCCAATGCACACTATGTCGTGCATCCTCAAAACATTCAGGCTCCTCATTATCATGAGTACATGCTGCCATAACAAACTCCATGGAATGTGCTGAATCATGCAGTCGAGTTTGCCTTCGAGTACGACCAGCCAAGGGTGTTTCCAAATGACTATCTCTCATAGTCTGCGTGTACCATCTAGGCACCTGTCTTGCTTCCTGACTGTGTACAAGTTCCATCGAAATCCTCATAGTGAGGTTCAAGGCAGTATGAAAAGCCAAGTAAGAGGGAGGCAGTGAATTCAATGTCGTAGAAATCAGCTGCGCATCTGAGTAGTACTCATCCACATTCATGAGTTGCTCCCGCAAGTCCTGAATTTTGTTGAGATGATCCTGCATAGAATCACCCTCATTCATCTTTAGAGTCTCTAGCTCTTTCTTCAAGAAAGAGATGCGAGTCTCATTCTTTCCTGCAAACATCTGCTCCAATGTCAACCAAGCTTCTTGTGAAGAAGCTGCTGAACGAATATGAGGAATGATAGAACGCTGAACCGCCAATGCAATCAGCGACATAGCCTGTGCATCCCGTGTATCCCAAGCTTTCTGAGCTGCAGTTCTTGGGGGAAGTGGCTGAGCGGGCTGAGGTTGCCCTCTTACACGTCCTCCTGGAGGAGGAGTAGCGGGAGCCACAACTCCTGGTCGTGCTTCCTCTCCACTGACATAATCCCACAAATTTTTGGCCACTAATACATTCTTCATCATGAAAGACCAAAGGGAATAATTGTTCCCATCCAATCGGTCTTCCTTGGACACATAGGTGAATACATCTCCTCCCTGATTTGCCATTATTTCCCAAAAGGCAATAGAGCAATGTCAATGCAGTACGGGCTGGAAATCTGCAAATTTCCAGAAATTGCAGCAAACACAAGTCTGCAATTAATGTGCAAAGGGTACTCTTTCAAAAAAACTGTCACTGATGCACGCTTCCCAAGGTGCAATTAGTGCTCAGCAGCACTAAAACATCAAAAGCCCCAAAATTTTCTGCCCAAAATTTCTGTCACAAATGTCTGTTACAAAAGCCCCAAAATGTGCATTCAATGTGTCACAGACAGACATAGCACGTTTCCCAATGCTGAAAACTGAACCTGCTGTTCAGCACGTTTCCCAATGCTGAACCTGAACCTGTTGCACGAACTCCTGTGTAAAAGAAAAGTGCAGAATGTTACCTCTGCGTGTTGACGACGGGCACGATTCCCGAGGTAATGACTGCTGGGTACAGTCGGACTGACGCACAGGTACAGGCGTGCAGGTCCAGTGACACGCGCAGGCAGGACTGGGCGCGCGCTGGGCAGAGGAGGCGGCACCCAGGACTGGCTGGTGGAGACAGGTGGCGCGCTGGCAGCTGGAGCTGACGGCACAGGCTAGCTCAGCGCAGGGAGGCTGCGCAGGCAGACTGACAGGCGAAGGGGCACGCTGGGCAGACACAGGGCAGAGGACTCGCTGGGCAGAGGTGGCAGCACGCAGGTACAGGTGGCGCGCTGGGCAGGGCGGTGCTGCGCGCTGATTGTTGGAGCTGCACGCTGGGCAGAGGAGTCGCCTGGTGCTGCGCGCTGACGGACTGACAGGTGGAGGCAGGACTGGGCAGGAACAGGCGGCTGGGGCAGAACTGGCGGGGGCTTCAGACTGCAGACTGAAGACTGCTCTGAGCTGAGCTCTGATACCAAATGTCAGATGGGAGAGGATCGAGGTGCAGCTGAAGTGCAGTAGACAGTGTGAGAGTGAGAGACAGAGTTGAGCACGATACCCAATGCAATAGTACTGAATAGAGTGTAAGCTGAAAGTACAAATGATAACCCTTATACCTTAGGGTTATAAGGGGCTGTTCACACCCGAACACAGTAAGTGCCCATAAGTGTGCACCACAAGCACATACAAAATAGTACACATAATCTGGGGGAAAAAACCTCTCCTACCGAGAGTAAAAAGTGCCCCAGTGTCCGAGTGATCACCCGCACACTCCCATATGAGCGTAGGCGTAAGTAAGGCGTGTGAGATACCCAACATGGCTAGCCTCACCAACCGGTCCGGATATGGTAGCAAAACTGGTAGGAGGGATGTAAACATCATCGTACTTGTTGCGATAGTACTCCTCAAAGTTCTCCTCTATCATGTTAGTGAAATCTAGAATAGGAGTGGAAGAAGGTGAAGGTGAAGTAGGTGAAGTGTCGTTCTGCTCACCGAGTCCATAATGTTGTCTCAGGGCCTCCAATGATGGAGAAGCTTGATAAGACATCATAGGAACTGGAGAAGAAGGTGTCTGGGATATTGTGATTCGGTTACGAATCGTATTGTATGCCTTGCAGAAAGACTAGCTCTCCACAATATCCATAGGATACTCTTTACAAGATCAGTGGCTCTGTTACCATGTGAAGAAAACTGCTAGGGTTTGCATTGAGGACACACAGTGTACAACCACGACAGAAACACAAAGAGACAGACATTGTGCACAGTCTGCTGTATACAGCAGGTTGAAACAGTGTTTGATGTGACTGGCGATGACTGGATGATGTGACTGGGATGATTAGATCGCAGTAGATGATGATGTCGCCAGCAACTGACGTCAGCATGGAGGAAGGCGCAAGCAGGATGAGCAAACACGGATGGAGTGGCGGTTGTCTCAAGGGCTGGACAACCGCGTGGGAGGAGGCTGATGGCTGAAATCTGCACGTGGAGTGAGAAACCTGCACAGACGGAATAAATCTGAATTGGGCCAGCTTGTCTATTTATAGATGTGGAAGAGCGCCCCAAAAATTAGGGTTTTCACTAAACTCTCTCGAACCACTCCCCAATTTAGGGTTTCCATTGAACTCTCTCGAACTGCTCCCCATTTTAGGGCTTTTACTCTAAAAGAGCATTTTTAGTGTGTTTTGGGGCTGTTTAAGAGGCTAATCAGCAAGTAATGCATATTTTAGCTCAACAGGTCATACACCCATTCTTTTTCTGACAGGCAGAGTGCTATTTTAGTGGCATGAAATCATGTGTTTTATGCTCGCGCAAAACGTAGAGTGCATTACCATTATGTTCGAGAGAGATGCTTTGCAAAAGAGATCAATTTGATGTATATTCCTACACAAGAAAATGTTGTAGACATTTTCACCAAGGCTCTACCTCGTGAGAAGTTTGAGGCTATTTGCAAGTCCTTCAATTTTTTACCTTTGGGTGATCGATCATTCTTGTACTTTACAACATTGGCACTCCAAGGGGTGTCGGAATTTACCAATTCTATGGGCAATGCCCAATATTTTAGTCTTTAGTTCTTTTTCGATTCTTAGTGTGAACACAACTAAAGTTATAAGTTGTGTCACAACCCTTATGAGTTAGAGTGAAGAGTCACTTAACTCAAGTTGACTTAGAGCTAGGTCTATCTTAGACCTATGTTTTACCTTTCATTCTCATTCTTTCAGTTTAGCAAGTACACTCTACTCCTTTGTTTCAACAGACTCTCATTGTTTCTCTTCTCTCTCCTCCATAGTTGGCTGTCATTTTCCAAGAGTTTGTATAGATCCTCTTGAAGGGCCTCCTCTTGCACATCTTGATGCATGGTTATGTAGAAAGCATGTTAGCGGATCCGATGTAAGCCATGTATCCAAGCGATTAAGGATTGTTAATCCATGTGCACCTCCGAAGGCTAGGAGGTGGTCGCCATAGTCTGTGCACTTGGTTGTGTTCTGTGATGTTCGGCTGAGCCCCATTTCCTCTGGTGCTATTTCATTGTACATGTGGTTCTCACTCTTGAAGAAGGGAATGTGTCTGTGTGCTGTGCAAGCATTGAAGTCCCCCTGTCAACAAGACATCTAGAATATTGGAATAATGCATAATATCCTCATATAGTGGTAAATATGGTGACTCTCCCCCTTGCAATGCATATGGGGAATTTGCTGGAGGAAAGTAGCACACTGTTATATATATATCATGCGGGTGATCAGTATGTATGTGGATCCATATTAAGCAAGCCTTCTCATTCCTCCGCATGACCTGCATCATATGTTGTACCTCCTCCCTGTAGAGTACAACCACTCCTCTAGACTCTCCATTCCCCCCTCGTGATCGGGCTCTAGGGTGGCATGCTGTCTCCAATTTTGTAGCCTCTCTTCTTTGGCAAGTGCGTGCTCAGACTCTGGTGTGTCTCTGTGTACAAGATGATGCCTCTGCCAGTGAAGTTCTATTGGAATAGCCTTGCATCAATCCTCATGGCTCCAATACAGTTCCACATTGCGAAGTCTCATATGCACCCCATCGGTGATGCCCATCTATGATAATGATGCCTGTCTTTGTATATTGCCCATTTTGCTCCCTTTGCAGGCCTTCATAATCTATGGCATGCATTCCCTACGGTGGGCCACTTGGGCGGGTGTGAGATCATTGAGACCTTCCTTTTGGAGAGAGGATTCATTGTGTCTCCAAATCAGGAAATTGAGGGATAAGGGACCAGTCCTTTTGTTGATCCTTCACTACCTGCCATGCATTCTCCACAATGGAGGGCTCCTCCACTCCCATTTTTCCACATATGCTCTTGGCATCTTCTAGAGGGCTGTCTCCCTCTTTCCATCCAACCACCTATACACGTAGAGCTCTAATTTTCCTTCTTTTCTCTTCAAGTGCTACGTTCAAGAGCTTTTCCTTCTTTGTTGGCGTCTTCTTTGCCTTTTCGATCCATTTGGAGTTTTCTGCCATTTCAGCTTGTTTTACTATGGTTGCCCATGTATTGATGTCCTTCGTCATGTGTGTCTTCAGCTCATTTATTTTAGTTTGTACTTTGTTGGGCATCGCTTCAGTGATTTCCCCTTCCTCCTCCTTAAGGAGATTAAGTTGGGTTCAATAGTTGGTGATCTCATGCTGAAGTTCTTCAATCACCCTGTTTCTTTCTGTAAAGAGGCTTCAATGTCTGCTTTCCAAGAGGTGAAGTGTGCTGTAATCTCCTCATATATGTTGTTGTTTCATTCTTGTATCTTCTTAGCCATCTCCTCCCTGATTTGTTGTATGGCCTTATCACACATTGCTGCATCTTGGTCCTGCATTTTACATAAATCCTGGGAGTGTCTCCATGCCCTTCTTTGTATGAGAATCTGTCGCTTTGTCGATGTTGTTCAAAGTAGCTGAGTATTTCTTGTTCTTCTCCCCTCTTGTGCAGCTGCTGGATGGTGGGGTTGCCCTGCTTTTCTTGGGGGACCCATCATATCTGGTTGCTGCCTGTTTTCTGTTCATCCACAAGGCAATCACCAGAGTGCCATGGGTGGGCAGTCTGTGTGATCAGATGGGTTCAGGCATTGTCAGGACCATTTACTGTTCTGGGAGGTGGCAGCAGCTGAGGTCAGTAGGGCATGACAGTGGGCCAGGGGCAGATTACCCACAGGCAGGTTTGCAAAAGACGAGTTGTGACCATCTGTTGGACATGGGCAACCTTGGTCCAAATCTGTGCAGCAATGCGGATTGTACATGCACGAGCACATAATGTAAAAAAATCTCAAACTTGAGCGATTAAAATGTGGTTTAGTGACTTGTGGTGTTATGGCAATGGGGAAGAAGTGTAATGGAAAGGTTTTCTCATCACTTGATTGATGTCCTTATGCTGTTGGTTTATATTGGCAGCTACCTGAATGGCACACTTCCTGACTGGATTGCTTTAGCTTATTTGTTGTTTGGAGGTGATTAAACTTGTACTAATAGCCAACTAATTCACGTGTATGGACTGAGGCAGAGCAGGTCAAAGTACGAAACCTTCAGCTTGTTGGGACAGACTCTTGGAAGCTCATGCTTGAAGGGGAAGCAGAGAAGCAGGTATGGCCCACTGGGTTGTCGAGTTAGTCTTTTGGCTGGTAAATGCAAAGTGAATTTTCTATGCATAAGATGGTCTATACGATTCTCTTACTTCATGATTGCACTGCATACATTCCTTGTTTGAGCTATCAGAAAGCATTTTTAATGATGATTCTTTTTCAGCGTTGTGGTGAAGAAGCATTTTGTTGTTGATCCTACAGGTGCAAATATCATACATATAACACTAGCTGTGGTGCTGGAACATGCTTTATTCTTTTTATTCATATCTTAATAGTTGTTGGAAATTGGGGAAGTGCTATGTATGTCATTGGCATGGAGTAAGACTTGCACAATCAATTCGTGTTGATGTATCTGCTTCATTTTGTCCAAATTTGTCTTCTGGCCCTTTTCTTGGGTGGACACTGTTTGCAGCTTGTCTGCCACTTTTGTGCCCGCTAGGGATTTCATATCCTTCCATCTTGTTTACATATTCCCACAAAAAAATTGGTTTGGGGTGCCCAGCTATGCATTTATGGATTGCACATCAACTGAGTTCTCATCATTGATTGCACATTGACTGTGAGTTCCCACCCTTGTTTTGATCGTATCTGTGCAGAGTCAACCTCTATGTCTTGCGTCTGCTAGCTGGGCATTGTCATCAGTGACTTCTGCTATGGACTTGCATTTTCTTGTTTTGACACGTGTCGAGGATGAGCACTTGTGGTAGCAGCAGTGGTAGTTTGTCTTGCCAGCTGTGTTTGCTTTTCTGTAGGACTGATAACTGCTATAATCAATACATCTCTTGGGTCCCCATTTTGTTTCCGATAGTGGTCAAACCTGCTTCACCTGGGACTTCTTTTGGCTCTACAGTCATCCTGCTTGCTTTACAGAAGGGGATGTACCCGTGCATGCCTAGAGGGTTGCTTTTGATTATGTAACTGAATTGGTTCTTCTCAGGTTTTATTTTGACTGTTTGATAAACTGTGTACAGAGTTGGAGCGATAGTGTAACACTGTCTTTGTAATCAGTTCAGTAGCGAAATGAAATCTCCTTGGTCTTGGATTCTCTATCTCATCTGATATATAAGTGGTGACAGAATCGGATCCATGGATGTGTACATAATACCTATACTTTGACAATGAAATAGCTTGTTCTTATGCTTGAGCCCATTTACTTGCGCCACTTCTGTTATGAAGAAAAGGGGATTCAACATAGCTGGGGTTTCCCATTGAAGAGTGGCTATAAGTTGACAGGAGTAGGACCTAAATACAAGCACTATGTTAGTTATGCGTCTTCTTATGCTAAACCCAGACAGCTTGGTATGGAGTGGTGCCTGCAGATGTACATATTCTTTGCCATTAGTCAGCATTTTGTAAGGTGATTTGATAACTCTGATTCTCAGTTCTATTGGAAGACTTTGAGAAAGGTTGACAGACTTTAGATAACCAATTCCAACTTTCACTATTGTTTCGCTAGTCAGCGTTTTGTAAGTTGATTTGATAACCCTGATGCTCAATTTGTCTCAGTTTTTTTTGAAGTGTTTTTGAGAAAGTTGACAGACTTGGGACAAACCTATTCCAACTTTCACTTTTAAGATAGTGCTTCTATTGTTTCGCTTGTCAAGAAGTACTTGAAGAAGGTTGTTATGATCTTTTTTACTTGATCAATGCCTTCAGTTGAAGATGTGGCTTTGTGCATTAAAGCACTTGAGAGGTTGTGTCCTTTGAGGTTGAGGACATACATGACTATGGGTGTGAAGTATGTGGACTGAAATGGGGAGTTTGTGCAGGTTCTTGTTTCCATTGTTATTAGAATCTGGTTTAGCTATCTTCTGCTACGTGTCCTGTGCCGTTAGTTCTCAGCCTCCTCTAGTGCCCCAAGCTGTTACTCTCTTCAAAATCAGAGAAGAGCTAAATCTAGTTTGGATTTAGAACACACTCCTTCAAGGACGTTTTCTCTTCTTTTGACACCCCACTAGAACTAGCTTTTGTTGCATGGGGTTGCAACTCTTTTGATACTACTAAGGGGTGAAATAGGATGTCATTTCTAACTATACACTAAGTGGATCCACTTCTTGTCTAGATGATTCATCTTTTGATGATGCATCTAGAAATGTCATATAACATGGAGCATTTGAGCTTCTTTTCCTTTTACGATTTGGTGCTCTTTGGCATGGTATATCAATGTCATATTTTCTTGAAAAGGGTTGGTGGTTAGGGCAAAAAGAACCATTGATAAATGAAGTCTTAGTTTGCTTAATCTACTTCTTCTACATTCTCTACATACTTTGAAGACTATTTTCTTGCAAATGGAATGAGAGACAAGGAGAGCAAAAAGTGGAATGCAAGAAGGAATGGTTATTCATGAGTTGAGGGGGAGAGAGACACTAATAGGGGGCAATTTACTAGATTGTTGCCCAAAGAATCTGGTTGACCACTAGGACCCTGGCCGCCAACGAGTTGCATACCATACTCCAGTAGGTATTCTCCACTGGATGAATCAAGCACTGTGATGAACTGTTGGGTTACTGTAATGTCAAGTCCCACATGGAGCCCA
Source organism: Lygodium microphyllum (assembly GCF_053477565.2). NCBI lineage: Eukaryota > Viridiplantae > Streptophyta > Polypodiopsida > Schizaeales > Lygodiaceae > Lygodium > Lygodium microphyllum. The sequence goes on along the minus strand of NC_141143.1, from coordinate 33,399,315 downwards.
AGCTACTTGACTGTCTGACCGCTGCTCATCACCCACCTAAAACCCAAGTGGATGCTCCAGTTGGTGCTAGAACATGGGTTGTAAGAAACCAACTGACTTCCACCAATTGATTTTTGCACTTGTTTCTGTGCACAATACCTCTAATGCCAGTCACTCTCTCCTTAGCATCTGCCATCACCTCATCATCCTCAATGTACAGGGCTGTGCCATGTGCTTGGAGTCCAACAACTCTATCAACCCTCACTAGTAGCCTGGGGCCTCACAAGCCACGCAGTCTTGAGTAAAGGGTATAACACATTGCCACCACAAAGAGTAGGAAGAGGTATAGAGTACAGCCTTTGACAAACAGATTAGTCCAGCTGGAACTCTACCCCTCTGCCCCTCGATGATCACTGTGCTGTTGGGTGATGTGTATTGAAGAAACATTGCTTCATTGTTGAGGGAAGCCTACTTGTGCAATGGTGTCCTCCAAGAAGTCCCAATCAACCTTGTCATAGGCCTTCTCCAAGTCCAAAAGGAGCATTGCGACTTGTTGGCCATTGTGTTGAGTGCACTCTATAACGTCAAAGAAGGTGGATAGGTTGTCCATGATACTTCCATCTTTGGTGAAGTGTGTGTGTCACGAACGATTTCTAGGAAAATGGGGTAGAGCCAGTTGCCAATCATTTTTGCCAAAGCCTTATAGGCTATTGACAATAAGCTGATCAGCCACCACTAGGACAACTCCAAGCGGTCTTTCGGGCCTCCCCCTTTGGGGAGGAGATTGACTAGCTTGTTGACATGTTAATTGGCATTCATCTTGAATTGAAATTCTCTTGAAATGCTCGTAGCAAGCGGTCCTTCACCTCCTTCCAGTAGGTGAAGAAGAAAGCCCTAGGCAAAATGTTCTCTCTTGGACATTTCTACTTGTTGTGTGATTGGAAAGCATAGAAAAGGCCTTTCTCAGTGAAGAGGGAACAGAGGGATCATCCCATCTAAATTGACACTAGGGATGGAATGCAATCCCACGCCTGTTGCATGCATCTAATGACTCCAATTGAGACCATCTCTTGTTGAAGGGAGTCACATCACCTCCTTAGGACATGATTGAACCCTCCCATATTTATCATGGAGGCTGCGGATTTGGTGCCTTGAGGTGCAAGGTTGGTGCACCTCAAAGAACTCTCTCCATAGTGTTCCCTTTCATTGCCTAGAAAGCAGTCAAGGTGGGAAAAGAGAACTCTGTCGTCTTGTTCTCTAGGCTCATGAGAGCTATCTATGCATGCAACTCCTGGGCATGGAGGACAATATTGCCAAGTGACTATAATAGCAACGTTTGAATGGTTGCTAAATCCTACTACACGGCCTTCTTGTCCTCCCACAACTCGAGCTGGGAGGGCTGCCTCTTGAGTCTTGACCAACCCTACTCGACTCTCCCAAGGCTTCTACAATCTCCTCTATAATCCCTCTATCTTGTGCCCACTCCCTAGTCCAAAGCTATACAATGTCTCCTCACCTCCTCATGCTTGTAGGTTGAATAAGGGATATGACATGAGTAGGGATCAAGGGGTGAAGCAGGAGCATCAAGGAAGAGAAGAATGATGAAGCAAAGCATGATTTGATAAGGTATTCCCTTTCAATTGTCTGAGTTGCCCTCCGCACGAGCATCCACACTCGTCCATGTAGAATCTATCCAATTGCTCTAAGAGGATGCCACCTAAGTGCTTGCGTCCCCATGAGAAGTTCAAAGAGCCATCAAGTGTGTGGAATGCTGGGTCCCTCAAAGCATCATAGGCTCTTGTTGGGAAGACGAAGGCCTCCTAGGCATTTTGATCCTCATTTGAAGTCCATGTCTTTGCTTTATTGATCCTCTAGGGTCTTTGAGTTGTTGAAGTCACCTCCAACAATGGAGCAGTCCACCTTTGGTAATCTAGCCACAATCTTCAGCCAGAAAGTAGTGTGTGCAAGGACCTCCTTGGGTGCATAAACATCAAGGATCCTAGTACATGAATCTCCAATGTCTAGCCTCACCCACAAGACTCTCCTTGCAACAATCATCATGTGGTCACACACAAAAGACAGTAGGTTTGTGCCTATCAATGTATATACTCCACTCCTCCTACCATAGATGTCAATAGAGTACTCTCACTAAGTGTTAGAGCCTCCTAGAAGTATCTTTCCCACTCTTTTGGAATTTGAGAGAGTGAGCTTATACTCTTACTGAAGCAAAATGTCAAAACATCTAGGACGGGTTGGTTATAACTCCTCTAGCAGAATTAGCTTCTTAGGACCTCATGCTCCATTTAAGTGGAGGTGGTTCACATTTCGGGATGCGAGGTGTATAGTCATGACAAAACGCCACGGTTTTTCGAATAGAGTCTTGCTTGACGTGGTTGAAGAAGAGGATAGGGAGTTGCATGGCACGCAATGTTGCTTGTCGATGCCCTTAGAGGTTGCGCTTCACTAACCCATGTTGTGTCGGAGGGCGAAGGAGGGGTGTGATGCTTGTCCCTTGAGCCGTTGCAACACCTCCAAGGTTTAAGAAGTCAAGTGAGCTTTTGAGGCCTCTACCGCGTGCTAGTCCAAGGGCGAAGGAGGGGTGTGATGTTCGCCCCTTGGGCCACTACCAATGCCTTTGAGAGTCAAGGAGTCAAGCGAGGCTTTGAGGCTTAGTAATATCGGGTAACTTGGGCTATTGTTAAATTGATCATATCCATCAATAACCTCTACTATAGTGAGCCATTGAGGAGGATACAAAGGTGTGGAAACTCAACATTGAAATGCTAAAGAAACTCTAGTTGTGGCTTTTCAAGCCATTGTGAGACATGCATAGATACTTGGTCTTGTAAGACCTCCATTTGAGCTTTTGTCATTTTGCCCAAGTGGAAAGTTTGGAGAAAGAAAGAGTAGTTCGGTCCATTGGGAGGTGCAAGCTGCTGGAGCTCAGCTAAGACTGACAGAAGTTCGAGAAGAGTGAGCGTGAGAGTGTGACAGTTGGAGAGAGAGAGTGAGAGCAGAATCAAGTGCAATTTGATAAGAGTGTACCAACAATGTGGTGGTAAACAAAGAATAAAATGTATTTATACTTGGGGCATGTAAGGGTGCATTCACATGCACAATGTACGTGTACTATACATGGGGGTTAAACCGGGCCTTTATCCCAAAAACCTCTCACTTAAAGGTCCGATGTGAACCTCTAACTAACCAACTCCCACTAGTCGTATGCAATGCTCGTGTCGAGCTTTGCTTAGGTTTTTAGTAAGAACATCTGCAGGTTTGTTTTGTGTTTTGATCTTGGTCAATGTGATTTGACCATCTTCCAGAATCTGTCCAATGAAGTGATATCGCACATCTATATGCTTTGTGTGTGAATGATACATGGCATTCTTAGCGAGATATATAGCACTTTGTCTATCACATCCCAAAACTGCAGTACCCATAGACATGTTGAGATCTTCTGTAAGTCTGCTCAACCGTATAGCTTCCTTAGAAGCTTCAATAGCTGATATGTATTCAACTTCAGTGGTACTTAGTGCAATGATGTTTTGCAATCTGGAACACCATGAAACAGCTACTTGAAGACATACCAATTTGTGGACCTATGAGTGTCCAAGTCACTTGCCATGTCTGGATCACAATAACCTGGCAAACTAAGTGCGCCTTGCCATAGCAAATACACTTTCTTTGTGTATCCTTTAGGTATTGAAGAATACACTTGACAACTTCCCAATGTGTTTTGCCAAGTTTTGACATAAACCCACAGCATGAGCAATGTCTGGACGAGTAGCAACCATAGCATACATAAGAGAGCCACAAGCTGATGCATAAGGGACTCCTTTCATACCATTTGCTTCCCCGTCATCTTTTGGGCTGTTGACTTTGCTAAGCTTAAGGTAAGGAGGTAAGGGTATCCCAAAAGGCTTAGCTTCAGCCATGTTAAATCTATCTAGTACCTTTTCAATGTACTTTTCTTGAGATAAAAACAACAATTTCTGCATTCTATCTCTATGAATCCTCATGCCCAAAGTATGGTCTGGATTCGCCAAATCTTTCATGGAGAAGGCTGATTGTAGGTGATTTTTGAGAGTATCCAAGCTAGTTTTTCTTTTCCCAACTAGCAACATATCATCCACATATAAAACAAGTATGATGAGGCTGCCATCTATATCCTTTTTCGTGTACAAGCAATGATTTGCATGGCTGTGTGTAAACTTATGAGATAGCATAAAAGTGTCAAACTTTTTGTACCACTACCGTGGTGCTTGCTTCAGCCCATACAAGCTGCGTTTAGCTTACACACCATCTGCTCTTTTCTAGGAACTACAAAGCCCTTGGGTTGTTTCATGTAGATTTCCTCATCAATGTCACCATATAAGAAATCTGTTTTTACATCCATTTGATACAACTCTCAAGTCTAAAACAACAGTGAGAGCAAAAAGCACACGTAGAGTGGTCATCTTCACAACATGTGAAAAGACCTCTTGGAAGTCAATCCCTTCCTTTTGTGCATACCCTTTGGCAACTAGCCTTGCCTTGTACTTGGGTTTCCCATCAATTGTCTTTACCTTGTACACCCATTTGTTTGGAAGTGGCTTTCTTCCCTTGGGCAGAGACACAAGATTCCAAGTATCATTTGCATATAGAGATTTAATCTCTTCCTGCATAGCTAGCTTCCACTTACTGCTGAACTCACATGTCTTGGCCTCTTTGTATGTAAGAGGCTCACCCTCATCTGTAAGCATCACATAATGCAAGGAGGGGTCAAACCTATGTGGTTGCCTTCTCACGCGTATAGACCTGTGTACCCAATGATCAACATTTTCAAGCATTGGGTCTACATCTAGAGGTATATTATTTTCAGCATTTATTGACTGATGTAAGCCATTTTCAGCATGCTGTTCATGCTGTACAGCACCTTGATTTTCATTTCCAGCACCTGCATTTTCATAATCAGCAAGCCTATCTTGCTGTCCGTGACCTTCTTGTGCTTCTATTTGCTATCCATGATCATCTGGATAAAAAATAACTGGCTGATCATCAGTTTCAGCTTGTGGTACAGCACCACGAGGCTCATTTTCTGAAGTAATAGGTGGCTGCAAACTTTGAAATTTCACATTTTTCATATCTTCATTAGAGGCTAAAGTTTCTTTCAACAATTTTGCCTCATTAAACACAACATTACAGCTGTGAATAATTTTATTGGACTGAGGTAACCACACTCTGTAGCCAAATTCACCTTCATCACCATAGCCCATGAAAATGCCTTTGGTGGATTTTGGGTCAAGTTTGTTCCTCAGCTCATTCCTAACATGCACAAAAGCATCACAGTCAAATATGCGTAAATGGTCATATGAGGCCAATTTGCCAGACCAAACCTCCTCAGGGATGCCATTATTTAAGGACCTGTTTAGAGAGTGGTTGCAAATGTGAATTGCAGTTTTGAGTGTCTCTCCTCAAAATTCATGAGGGAAATTAGCAGTGGATAGCATGCACCACACTCTTTCACATAAAGTCCTATTATATTTTTCAGCCACCCCATTTGAAGAAAGACTGTAAGGGGTTGTAAGCTTCCTTTTAATACCATGCAAGTCACAAAAGGACTTGAATTCAATCGATGTGAACTCACCCCCATTATTAGTTCTCAAGCATTTCAGCTTTCTACCTGTCTGAGTGGTCACATTTTTCATATCTTCATTAGAGGCTAAAGTTTCTTTCAACAATTTTGCCTCATTAAACACAACATTACAGCTGCGAATAATTTTCTTGGACTGAGGTAACCACACTTTGTAGCCAAATTCACATTCATCACCATAGCCCATGAAAATGCCTTTGGTGGATTTTGGGTCAAGTTTGTTCCTCAGCTCATTCCTAACATGCACAAAAGCATCACAGCCAAATATGCGTAAATGGTCATATGAGGCCAATTTGCCAGACCAAACCTCCTCAGGGATGCCATTATTTAAGGACCTGTTTAGAGAGTGGTTGCAAATGTGAATTGCAGTTTTGAGTGCCTCTCCTCAAAATTCATGAGGGAAATTAGCAGTGGATAGCATGCACCACACTCTTTCACATAAAGTCCTATTTTATTTTTCAGCCACCCCATTTGAAGAAAGACTGTAAGGGGTTGTAAGCTTCCTTTTAATACCATGCAAGTCACAAAAGGACTTGAATTCAATCTATGTGAACTCACCCCCATTATTAGTTCTCAAGCATTTCAGCTTTCTACTTGTCTGAGTGGTCACAAATGCATGAAAAGTTTTAAAAACAACAAACACTTCACTTTTGTTTTTCAGCAAGTATACCCAAATCTTTTTGGAGCAGTCATCAATAAAGGAGACAAAATATGCAGCACAGCCTAACGATTTCATGGGCATACTACATACATCAGAATGCACTAAGTCCAAGACATTGGACTTTCAAGAGACACTAAAGTAAAAGGAAAATTTTATTTGCTTTGCAAATTGACACTCATTACAAAAATGAAGTTTAGAGCCTTTTTCATCAATCCTCTTCAAAAGAGTTAAGGACATCAAGTCCTTTTTTGCTCATATGGCCTAATCTCTTATGCCATAACTCTAAGTGGCTGCAAATTTCAGCAACTGCAAGAAACTTGCCATTTAAGGCTTCGCAGTGCAAACAATACAAAGTGGCCTTCTTGGTTCCTTTTGCAATCGGTATGGAACCCTTTTTCACTTTTCACAAACCACCACCAAACAGTGTGGTGTAGCCATGCAAGTCAAGCTGACCAACAGATACTAAACTCTTTTTAATGCTGGGCACATATCTGACATCTTTCAACATAAACTGTTGACCATTGTCTAAAGACAAGTGTACAGTGCCAATCCCATCAATGCTGCAAGCATGGTTATTTCCAAGATACACCTTTTCATAATTGTCTGCATTGAACATAGCAAAACACTCTAAGAAAGGAGTCACATGGAAAGAGGCATCAGAGTCTACAATCCAAGTTTGAGTGACACCATCATCAAGTGACATGAGTGCATCAATCACATTAGCCTTGGTAATCTGCATATCCTACATGTGATATACAAGGGCATCATAATCAACTGCACATAATACATCAGCCTCTGTATCTGAAAGCTCCTCTATGACCACATTAGAGGCCACATTGGCCTTTTCTTTGCCTTTGGTTGCCTCATATGCATTTGTCTTATCTTCCTTCTTTTTATCTACTGCATTTTTCTTTCTCTCTTGTTCCTTCTTGTAATACCTGCAATTAGGTTTCTTGTGGCCCTTCCGACCACAGTGATAGCAAGTAATGTCACTCTTATCCTTTCCTTTGCTCGTGCTCCTATTTCTCTGTCCTGCATTTTCATTTTTCTTCTTAGCCTTGCCTCTTATATTGTAAGCTGAGTTGATGCCTTCTCCACTACACATACGTCTAATTTCTTCATTCAAGATAGAACCCCTCACCCCATCATATGAGAGATTGGGGTTATTGCTGAGTGAGACCACTAAGATCTCCCAAGATTCAGGCAGTGTTATGATAAAAAAAGATCGCCCTCAACTTAGCATCAAAGTCCAAATTTGCATCTTTGAGCTGATTTAGAATCCCTGTAAATGCACTCAAGTGCTCAGTTTTAGGCTTTGACTCATCTAGTCACATATTTATCAACTTGCGCATTAAATGCACTTGATTAATAAGTGTGGTAATCTCATAAGTAGTTTTCAGCTTCTCCCATATTACATAACTTGTATCTAAACCCTTGATGTCTGTCAAGATGTCATCAGTGATACCTATCTTAATGTAAGCCGTAGCCTTTTTGTTTACTCTGGCCCAATCTGCATCAGACATTAGTGCGGGTTTATCTTCTTGCAAAGCATCCTCACAGTCCTTTAGGAAAAAAATGCCCTGCATATGGTCTTTCCAAAGGTCAAAGCCATGACCATCAAATCGTTTGATTTCCATCAAACTCTTGATGTTTGAACTCGAAGAAGTTGCAGCCATTTTATCACGAACACAAGAGTAAATATCCCTAAACTGCAGAAAGCACAAGCTGAACTAGCAAACATAGTGCTTTCTTCCTCAACCAGAAATAAATCTCTACTGTTTGTACATGAACCAGCCACCATACAGGCAAAAATGTAGAAATCTACCAAATTTTGCACGAATCCCCAAAACTTTAGGTCCAAAATTGCATGAATGTCAGCCAATCTAACCTAGTTGAGTAAAACTTTGCCAATACATAAAAAGCCCCAAATTTCTAGCATCCAATGTCAAGAAATTTTGCTCAAAAGAGCAAAAATTCTGACTAATTTGGCATAATCCCTAAATTAATTGAGGTCATCACACGCAATGTCTGGAAATTCTGACTTGAATGTCATTGCCAGGCATGAACATCCGAGCTTGAATTTGCACAAATTTGGGATTTGTGGCTCCAGTGCGTGAACTCCGGTTAGAGGGAGGAGTTTCAAAGAAAAATATTTTGAAGAAAATAATGTTTTTTTTTTTGTTTTAAGAAAACACGAAATGATGGGTCTATTGACCCATTAGGACTGACAGGGCCCATTTGGCTGCGCGGGTCTCGTCAGCTGTTGCGTTCGCGTTAGCTGCGCTTTGTGCCGTGTGGCCCCTATCGCCTAGCGCCCGTCTGCCCACTTCGTTCACCTGCATTGGGCCCGTTTCCCAGTCGTCGCATTGGGCCCATTTGCTAGTAGTCTGCGTCAGCACATGATTGCCTTGTCCTGCGCTTGGAGCCTGTTGCTATTGCCTGTTGCTAGTAGTCTGCGTCAGCACATGACTGCCTTGTCCTGCGCTTCGAGCCTGCTGCTATTGCCTGTTGCCTGAACTGTTCTTCACCATGTAGCAGGTCGTCGGCTGTTGAACTGTTCGTCAGCAGGCAACCGGTCGACTGCACCTGCTACAGTGTCACCTGCGACTTGACTGTCACTTGTGAGCTGCCCACTACTCGTCTCCTTTTGGTGGTCTCGGAAGTGTGCGAAGCCTTAAGCTTTGATACCAGTTGTTGGAGCTCAGTTGAGAGTGACAGAAGTTCTAGAGGAGTGAGTGTGAGAGTGTGATGGTGGGAGAGAGAGTGAGAGCACAGTCAAGTACAACTCAATAAGAGTGTACCAACAATGTGTTGGTACACAAAGAATAAAATGTATTTATACTTAGGGCATGTAAGGGTGCATTCACATGTACAATGTGCGTGTACTGTACACGGGGGTTAAATCGGGCCTTTATCCCAACACAAGCAGAGGTGCCTTGCCATATTCAGACTTGCGAGTTACGAGGATCTCCACTTGCCATTGGTTTGGGGGATATACCCCAAGCATTGGTGCACTTCCAACACTTGGAATTGGTTTGGGGGATAAACCCCAACCATTGGTGCACCTCCACCATTTGGACGTGCAAAAGAAAATGACCTTTAGGGATAGGATGCGTCTATGTTTGAAGATCCCCCTAGTGTGGTGTGTGTGGAACATGCCAGCAATCTAGTTAGCTCATGAGTGAGTTTGGGCATGCGATTCAGTGGGTCAACCATTATAGATATATTTAGGCATTTTTAAATTGGTCTTTATTATGTGATTTATGGCTGGCTAAATGCTGGCTGACGTGATGCATTTATTGCATTATTTTTGGCCTATATATTCAAGCTGCCTCCTCCATAGATAGTCATCCATCATTTGCAGATTCTAGTGCAGGCCTTGTTGGAGAGAGGGAGCCAGTGCTGGTGCCCATGCACATGCAGCTAGTGACTCATTGTTGTACGTGACTGTCTCATGTTTGGTATGTGGATTTCATTTCTCGAGCATATCTTTGGGTTTTCCCTTTGGAGTGTTCTTTTGCTTTCTCTTTTTGTTCTCTTTTATCTCATCACTTGTGTTGTGCAGTCTATTATAGCAGTCTTCTATGCTTCCATCAATGCACCCACTTTTGACATGGCATCAGATTTTAGGATCAGTATCTGACCAGTATTAGATGTTCATGTTTGGGCTCCAAGTGCTTTTTTCTGCTGTGGACAGTTTGTGCTCATAGTTTTTTGGTGCTGATCTGCTTTTTTCTGTCTGCTGCAGCCTGGATGACCAGTTTTTGGGTCTCTTTCAGCCTTCAAATCTTTGCATTTTTCAATGTTGCTCCTTGTGTTTTTTGATTTTCTTCATTATCTTAGTGTTGGCGACCCCAATCATGCTGGTTTCTCTGCAATTTGATCTGCAGCATTTGCATTTGCAGCATCTTGTGCTGATGTAGGCTGGGCGACAGGGTTTCCAACATGTGTCCATCTTTGATTGGCTGATTCTCCCCAATTTTTGTAGATGTCGTGATCATTTATCCTTGATATTGCTTGCAAACTCTTGACAATGCTGTTTGTGAGGCGTTTATCTGTAGTCTCTTCGTCTGTATTCCTTATCTTCTTTTCCTATCCTCTCCAGATGGCTCCTACTTGTTGTTGTGAAAGCATGGTTTGTGCAGAAGCGATTGTGATACATTGTTTTTGGAGCTATTGAGCATCCTTAGTCTCCCACTCCTCTCCTTGATGATTGGGACAAGGACAACCATGAGGAGATTCTTACACTGTAGCTCTCTCTCTCTCTCTAAAAGAGCTTTCACTGCTCAGCCTTTGCCTAACTAATTACAGCTCTCTCTCTCTCTCTCTCTCTCTCTATATATATATATATATATATATATATATATATATATACACACACACACACAAACAAGCTTGGAGCCTCAAATTTTACTGTTTACAGTTGCAGCCTTTTCTTTTACTAATTACAACTCTCTCTGTCTCTCTCTCTCACACACACACACACACACACACACAAAACAAGATGAATCTTATGGAGGGTTGATTAATGCTTTTGATTCTTGAATTTGTAGAAGTCATGGCTTCCTCGAGATCAAAGCATTTGGGCAATAAGCGATCTTAGCCTAGTTGGTGGGACGAGGTTAAGAAAGTGGACCATTATGCATTAAAGGGATTTGCAAAGAAGTGGAAATTCAAAACGTGTGAGCAATTGAAAACAAGAAGATCCAATTGTGTGAAGCAACACTTATGCCAGGTTGACATTGGAGCCCAAATAAAATTTTACCTAAATACCACACCCGAACTGCGAAGGTAGTTCTTGGCAAAGTACCCAAGTGAAGAAAACAAGGCATGTGTAATGAAAAAGTAAGCAATCGATGCCTCTTTTTTTAGTGGACAAGTTGATGATGTAGTCATGGGAGATGTGTCAGAAGTGGAGCAGCGGTGGAAGCATAAACATGTGCTGAAATAAGCTGCTGAAACACAAGACAAAGAGAGAAAAGAAAAGAACACGATACAGATGAGAACTCAGATGTATGCATGGGAAATGGAATCCATATATTTGAACACGAGACAGTCGGATACAACAGTGAGTCACTGGCTGCGTGGGCACTGGCACTGGCTCTGGCTCCTCTCTCCACAGAGTCTACAGATGGTGAAGGTGATGATGATACTGACTGAGGAGGAGCACTGAGTATAAATAGGTTGAAAAAGTGGGGAGCAATAATGCTGGTCGGACAGCATTAATGCTGGCCGACTGGTGCATAAAATGCCCCAATGGCATAAAATGCCACACCAGAAAAATACCTAAAATACCTAATAAAAATGCCCAACCCAGATCAAACTCAGACTCACACATGAGCTGACAAATACTTTGTTAACACCCTCTCTCAGATCATGGGTGAGCGGATACAATACAATAGTACAATGAAAAGGGATCAGAAACTATACAACATAGAACCACCAAGTAGAACCATGGATACCCAAGCAGTGGGTGATCAAGCCACCACCAAGGTGCCTCGGAGAGAACCTGATGTCGATGTCGATTGTACCAAACACCTGAAAATAGAGAAGATCATAGCATGTCTCTGTGTCCATCACCAATGTCTCGTAGTAGCATACAAGACCATTCTGGCAAAAATGCCCCTGAACATAGGTGACCATGGTTTCCCCGCCTTTGGCCAGACCGCCAAAGTGTCCCCTCATGTGAGCTCCAGACGAAAGCCTCCCGCTCTCTGTCAGATAACTAGCTCATCATGAACCTGGATGTCAATCCCAGCTCCTGGATTTGATTCCGCCAGACTGAAGTCGATGCGTCAGAGACGTCGCTCTCTGGAACGTGTGCACCTGTATAAAAGCATAGATGAGGCGCGGCTGCCCTATCTGAACACCCGCTCACACTCCCTCTCTGGCACAAGAGAGTCGTGCGGGATGACCTCATCACCACCACTAGAAAGCAGTCGAGGAAGGGGCCACCAAGCCCTTCCCGCGATTCGAGGAAGAGGATCCCTTCCGCGCCTTGGACTTCATCTTGGTCGGAAGATCGGAGTCGGAGGTTGATGAAGGAGACGTCTCATCGGTAGAGTCAACATCCCGCTTCTTCTTCTGCTCCTCCTTCCTGGAAGCTGCTAATTTCTTGCAATCCTTCCGCAAATGTCCCTTCTTGCCATAGTGGTAACACTGTGCCTTCGACTTCTTCTTCCCATCACCCCTCTCTAAAGCTACATAAGCTTCGCCTCCATAATGTGTCGGAAGCCGCCCCTGTAATCTCAAGGATGTCTCATGCTCAAGAAGCATCGAGGTCATATGTGTAAAACTGATAGGAGTCGATGATGTCTGCGCCCTCAAAGCATTGGCCACTCCATCAAATTCCGGGGGGAGCTTGTAGAGGACCGTCCCGACGAGATGCGCCTCGGGAAGAGTAGATTGCATGCTGGAGCTGGCCATAAAGTGTGACTGCCCGCATGGTGGAAGGTGCCTCGTACATCTGCTGCAACTTCTGCCATACTTCAGGAGAGGTCTTACAGGAGGTAACTGCCGGTAAAACCGCTGTAGAAATACACCGAAGCAACGCCAAGTAAGCACGGGCATCGTCCGAATCCCATGTGAGCACCGTTTCCTCATCAAAGTCTTCAGGAAGAGGAAAAGGATGGAGAGGTCGAGGAAGAGCTCCACAGACGATGTACCATAACCGCTTCTGCACAAACCAAGCTTTCATGATAGCACTCCATGTGAGATAATCAGGTCCATGTAACTTATCATTAGTGGAAGTGCACGGAGGAGCCATATGGAGAGGATAAGAAGAGAAGTAGAGAAGAGATGGAATTGAGAGAGGAAACACAGCCAAAACACAAGCACGGACTGCAGAAAATGAGAGTTCACATGCAATATAACCCAAAATCTGAGCAATAGAAGACAAAATCTGTTGCAGAAAGTCAAAAAATCAGTCAAAAACTGCCAAAAACAGCAAAAACGGCCTGAATTAACAGTCATCCAGCCATGAGAGACGCTGAATCAGCAAAAACGCAGGCTGTAAACTGCAGAAAAACAGGTAGAAAACTGTCGCCAGCAGCTGCTGATGAAAAACGCAGGCAGTAGAGGGTGCGTAGGCAGCAGGCGATGGTAAGACTGCAGAAAAGCTCAGGTCAAACAGGTCGCCTGTAGGGAGCAGCAGCCGCCTGAGCAGAAAAGGGGAAAACAGTCTTGAAATCAGCAATAAAACACAGCAGAAACACAAATCCTGAAAACTGATACCATGCCAGAAGTGGAGCAGCGGTGGAAGCATAAACATGTGCTGAAATAAGCTGCTGAAACACAAGACAAAAAGAGAAAAGAAAAGAACACGATACAGATGAGAACTCAGATGTATGCATGGGAAATGGAATCCATATATTTGAACACGAGACAGTCGGATACAACAGTGAGTCACTGGCTGCGTGGGCACTGGCACTGGCTCTGGCTCCTCTCTCCACAGAGTCTACAGATGGTGAAGGTGATGATGATACTGACTGAGGAGGAGCACTGAGTATAAATAGGCTGAAAAAGTGGGGAGCAATAATGCTGGTCGGACAGCATTAATGCTGGCCGACTGGTGCATAAAATGCCCCAATGGCATAAAATGCCACACCAGAAAAATACCTAAAATACCTAATAAAAATGCCCAGCCGAGATCAAACTCAGACTCACACATGAGCTGACAAATACTCTGCTTACAAGATGGAGCCATGCGTGGAGAACTTGGAACTTTTGCAACCTAACAATCTCACCATGGAAAATGCAAAAAGCAACAAACCTTGAGAATAGCTTGGGATCCTCATAGAAAGGAGAGGGTGGATACAACTATGGCAAGGTTTTTCTACTATGATCATGTTGCATTCAATGTTATATGATCTCCGTAGTTCCTTGGTTGAGATGGTCCAAGAGATTGCAAAGTATAGTCTAGCCTATAAGCCTCCGTCGTATGAGACACTATGTACCACTTTGTTGCAAAAGGAAAAGGATGCAATTGAATGTGCTTTGGCAACTATGCAGGAAAGTTGGGTGACGAATGGTCTCTTTGATAGCAGGTGGTTGGAGTGATACTTGAAAATGGGCCATCCATGGGATGGTTGCTTATTCTCGAGGAAAGATGCAATTTTATTTTCTCACATGATGCCTCAAGTACAGGAAAAAGTGCAGATTAGCTTGTGGAGGAATGAGCGGAAGGTGTTGAAAAAGTTGGGGCTGAAAATGTATTGCAGTCTATTGCTGATGGTGAGGCAACAAATAGGGCAGCATGTATGAGACTTGAGGAGAGATACCCGCACATGACATTCAGCCCATGCTTCGCCCATTGTTTGAGCAATTTGCTGAAAGACATCGGTTGCTTGTCATGGATTGATCCCTTCATCCAAAAGGGCAAGGATACAATCAGTTTCATCCAAAGCTATCATCTTATCCTTAGTGAGTTTTGCAAGAGATAACCTAAAAAAGATCTCTTAAAGTACTCTGAGACCTGATTTGGCTTTAACTTTCTCATGATGAAGTGACTTGAGAAGGTAAGCTTACCCTTGAAGCAATCTGTGGTAAGTAATGAGTGGATGGAATGGGCTACTTCTAGATCAAGGGTTGGTATAGCAGTGGAGAACATGATACAAGATCATGCATTTTGGAATGAATCAAAAAGCATCAGTATTGTCATGAAGCCAATCAGGTGCTTGACGCGAATCACAGATGGACAAGAGCCATGTACTCACCTATGCATGCAGCAACATATGTATTGAATCCAAAGTTCCAAGGGTGTGGTCAAGAGAAGGATGATGAGGTAATGCAGGGTTGGGACATAGTGCTTTCTAGGTTGGTTCCCATTGATACTAAGAGAAGATTGGTGAAAGATCAGATTGCTTTTTATAGAAACAAGTTGGGAAGGTTTGGGTTTGTTGATGCACAAATAGATCGGTCTTCCATCGAGCAACTATGGAGTTTATTTGGGCATGTTGTCTAAAAAGTGGAATATGTTTGGGACAAAACAAGGAATGACCTGAGTCCAAACTTGCGCTTGCTTGCAAATGTGGCTTCCCTCAAGGTAGAAAAGCTTATAGCTCTTGATGAAGAAGAGTCCTTTAATGATGAGGATGGGGAGATACATATGCCTACACATATGACCGATGATCAAGATGCTTTGGAACTTGCAAATGTTGATTTTGATGATGGCATGGCTTTCTTAGACAATGTGGATGATAGTCTTTTGGATAGTCTTGTTGCTTGTGGCAGCCATGTATGATCCAGTTGCTACTTTCAAAGACTTTCAAATTCCAAGCTACTATATTTTGTCCACTATAGTTGTTACTTGATGCTTCTTGACTCTTTTATGTAGTATGATCCTATATTATCATCTATTTTGGATCTTATGTGTGTGCCATTTCAATATAACCAGTCTTTCATTTGAGCCAGACATTATAGATTGTTTTAGACATTTTAAAATTAGTCTTTATTTGAAAATTGGATAATGATGTTTGAAATGATGATGCACCAACTTCATTTTGGCTTTGGGAAACAAAAGTTCTATGAAAACTTGAAGGAAAATTTTAGTTTTTCATTTACACACCTCTTCTTGTGTTGACATAAAAGTGTCTGTCCTCTTCAAGACTTAGATTGTTATAAATAGATTGAAGAGTACCTTTTTCTCAAGTATTACCAACATCTTGGATGAAAGTAGAAACATAAGGGAACAAAAACAGAAGTAAAAACTTGTGTATTTGACACTAGAGGGAAAGGAGGGGATGTAAATGAAGGTTTGTATGCAGTGTCTATCTGTCCAATAGGATGGCTAGTCCCATATGGAGGTTGCATTCTTCTTACAAAATCATTAGATCTATGTGCATAATCTAAGGATAATGTTACCTTTCAGTTGAGGTTGGGCTTGATGTACAAGAATCAAGTCATACTCAGCCCGTGAAATTTCAAAGAGTCTATAGGCTCCATGATAGTTAGAAGTCTCTCCACGAGTGTCGGGACTTTGTTGGGCAAGCTGTGAAGCCCACACGTGCTCGGTCTTTGGCATCGGATGCTCTAGAGACCGCAGTGGTGAGGCAGTGTTCAAAGTCATCTTCCGTCTAAGAGTCCTTGTTTTTGATGACAAGCTTTCCGATCAAGGGCCTAGGTTTATTCAGAAAGTAATACTTGAACACATGGTACAAACACGTCAAAGAACATATTGATAAAAGAACTCCGTAGGGTTAGGGCACTTAGAGACAATGACCACTAAAGATGAATGAATAGATACAATGCTGAATGCAGCAAACACACTGTACAAGGTGAATAGCAATCCTTGAACTCTCGTGTCTCTGAAGGACTGAGATAGAGGGTTTGAGCTGGAGAGTGTGTCGTATTTTGTATAGCTCCTGAAGAAATGCAGTGGACAGCCTTTGAATGTGTATGGCAGCAACAAACATAGATCTAGGGAGTTTGGAGTCTGGAACAGGCTGAACAGGGCTGAGACAGCTCCAATAGTGGACAGCAGGTGGATTAGTGTTTGGGAGATGTAGGGGGCAGCTGAAGATTGCAAACATAGCTGATAATGATGACATGGCGGGCTGATGACAGCAGCTGATCAGTAAAGGCAGCCTGTGTGGACCTGCAGCAGCAAAAACATCGCTATCCAATGGTTTCCTAGGCAGGAGGAGAAGGCTGGAAACTGATGCCTGATGGCTGAACAGCAATCAGCAGCTGTAAACTCAGGCTTGGACTTGTGTGGGGGGCTGTTGGCACAGGGGCCCTTGTTTGCTAGGGGTATTAGCATGAGCACCTGCCCTCGGTTGACATTGCAGCCATGCCTGGTCTAGTGCCACGGGTGCTTCCTTCCTCAGCGTCACCAGAATCTCATGAAACCATCATTCTCCATTGGTTTAGACACTTGTTACATGGTCTTAGTCCCGAGCACATGCACTTGGAGGCTTGCTGCCCAAAATCAGGGCAGCAGAAGTGCACACAGGGTATCTTGTCATAGTAATTTGCTACCTGAGCTCATGCCTTTTAATCTCTAGGAACTTAGGGATTTTCTTTGTATCTGTCAGTACCACTTGTACATTTGTT
This sequence comes from Lygodium microphyllum, assembly GCF_053477565.2. Lineage (NCBI taxonomy): Eukaryota > Viridiplantae > Streptophyta > Polypodiopsida > Schizaeales > Lygodiaceae > Lygodium > Lygodium microphyllum. Next base: position 33,381,991 of record NC_141143.1, on the reverse strand, counting down.
AGCATGCACACATCACTGCATCAATGAACGAGGGGGGAGGATTGTGTTGAAAAGTCCCCAAAAATCTTCCACTAGTTGGTGATACTTGAATACGACACCAGGGAAGAGGTGGGTAGTGAAATATCTGGGGAATCTGTTATTGAAGTGCAAAGTCTGCAGCTGTGAAGCCGTTGTACCATGGAACCATATAGATGAATCCCTTTGAGTATACAATTGGGTAGCTTTCAATGAGCTCCTGCATTGTATTTGTTGAGAACTTGAGGTGAGTTGCACTACGAAGATGCCTTGTGGCCACCAGCACTGCGTTTGCTGTCCTCAAGGTGCTGATGTGCAAGTTGGAAAGAAACAAGTCACGAAGTTGCGCTCCGGAGGGCGAGTGACCCGCAACCTGACCAACATTGCGATCTCCTCCAGTTCTTTGTCAGTTTTTCAAACTGACTGAAGCTATTCTCGGTGAGGACATCATCTAAAGCGTTTGATTGGGAGGAGACCTGTATAGTGCTCCAAAGGTTTTCATTATGTGTCTTCTTTGAGGCCGCTCAGGTGTGCTGCTGTTCTTTCAGGGAGAATGCTGTGCTTGAGACATGGAACGGCTGATGGCGATCCATTACAGCTGTGAGAAAGGGGTGGTTTTTGGGGGGGAGGGATTTGACTGGTTGTTGATGGTGGTGAGGAGAGCTGGCAGAGGCAACAGTGCGGCTGGGGAGTGAGCGGGTTGAAACAGGAAGCACAGGTGGGTGCAGGTTGTACAGACAGCTGCTGGTGGCAGTGAGAGGTGATGGGATGCAGCAGGGAGATAGTGGGGGAGGTGGGAGGATGCAGCAGGGGTGCAGTGGGTGCTGGCAGGACTGTCTTGGCAGGCTCCAGCCAACAAGTGCAGATGCTCTGAAGCAGTGCACAGGTATTCTGGCCTGGACGGAGGCTGTGGGGCCCGATGGGAGGCAGTGGTACCAACAGGCAGCAAGGGGCAGGGTGAAGAAGCGGCTACACAGGTTATTTGGTTGCAGAATACAGGCAGCAGAGGGGCAGGGGAGGCAGCAGCAGGTGGAGGTTTGTTGAATGTGTCCTCGTGATTTTGCAGCTGTGAAGAATCCCTGCTACCAGGAGACCAGTATGCTTATTCTTAGCCTTTGAATAGCTTAACCCTTTGGCCATGATCCTTTTGGGATGATTACAACATATGGATTTCAGCCAGTTGGAAACATGAAATACTGAATATGTTAAATGCTTTGTTCTAGTGATTGAAACTGGGTGGTCTTTAGTGTAGCCATTTTGAGCTGTGAGAAAGCCAAACAATTTCCTCATTTTTCTCTATTCTCTTATGGAAGTCTTTTTTCTCCTTTTAAATTTTTAAGATGTCCGCAAGTTTTTGTTGGATTTTAAGGACTTTGAAAGATTGAGACAGAACCCCTAAGATTAAGGTCCAACCTGCCAATCTCCCATAAGTCTTCTGAAGCACAAGAAGTTTACTCCGTTTGACTGAAAAAACATAATTTTGTGCTCTTTGTTTCTTTTGTGTCTGGTTGCTTGTGCTCTATGATATGGAAATTTGTACTTTGAAATTCACCCCTATTTATAACTTTCACTGAAGTGTACTTTTAAGAAGGATTTATTCTACTTGGAAATTGTCATTTGGAACATTGGTTGCATAGTGGCCTCTGAAATTTTATACAGCATCATTTCGGTCAAATATTAATACATTTTATTTCAAGATAACCTGTTTCATCCTTGCAAGGTTTTCTGGTGACCTTGCAAGGGAAAAGAAATTAGCAAATACATGATTTCATGCATGATGTGGTGTGCCTTGGTGTATTAATGCTGGTTCCATATGTCTTAGCAACTTCAAATCACTGCTCATTTTATTAGTCACTGTAGGCTATATGGGTAGTACTATTCTTTAAGTTCATGCTGTGCTTCACGTGTTAATTAGATATAGAGTGAGGTGCAGTGTGGAGGAAACAATTGTCATGGTAAATCTGCTTTGTTTTGCAGAAGCAGTATTGTGCAGTTGTCTGGTTATCACGTCCAGTCACAGAAGCTGATATTGAGCACATCTCAGTACTGAAAGAATTGGTGAGTCTTGAAAGCTGACACATGGTAGAGAGAATTATGAATTAAGTTTTATTTTTCTTTTTTGCGCTGTGGAATATATGTCCAACAGGATTGACCAAAAAGTGTGACTTGCACATGCATTTCTTAATCCATTTGTTCCATTCATCACAATTGAATGAGAAGAAAATTGTTTACATACATTCCGTGTACTGTTGATGATGTGTTATGTGAGTACTGAATTGTTTCTGATACCATGTGTAATGAAATGCAGCAAAGCTTGCAAAGACTATAACATGCAAAATATGTAATTTCCCTCTCTCACACTTTGTCTTTTTTTAAAAGCACTCCTAGCACTCCTTGCCACTACTGAGGGGGAAAAATGAAAATTCTGAGTATTTCAATTTGAACACGATACCAGAAGTATGCCAGTTCATGGTACTGAAAACGTACAGATCCCTTACATGAACAAAAATCCTTTCTTATAAAATAAGGACCATTCTCTATTGACTTCATTACACTGGTGGATGTGATCCAAAAGCAGGTAACTATGCCAATTCAGCCTCAAAAAGGACATCTTCAATTTATTTCTTGGATTTCTTTGGAGCCTCAGAGGCAGCGGGAGCTGGAACTGCAGGTGCTGCTGTCTCAGACCCTTGTCCCTATGCAAGTTCTTCCCTCCTAGCACCCTTCCTTTCACAAATAGGCTTGTTCTTGGCTCTTTGAACTTCAAAGTGATTGGTGAGACTCTTATCATGAACTTTCTGAGCCTTTGATTTGTGAACGCTCTCCATAAGTGCACACTTATTTTTGAAAATGTTACCCTTAACCTTCATATACATGTCATGGTACATGTGCTTGTCAATCTTTTTCACTTATCTCTACTTTCCCAATAGATGATGAACAACACACATATGCCTCAGCCAGAGTATTTTTGATGGCAGCTTAGCCTCTCTTGTACCATGCTTTTACCGTATCTAGTGATGCCGTTTCCTTTTGGCTTCAAGAGCTCGTATGACTCGTGCATGAGAGTGACTCTTAGTTGTTTGCCGAATAATATATCCATCCTTTACCATCTTCCTTACGAGTTCGCTATGGATATCTCATTGACCCCATTTGGATCGAGTCAGACCTTGCATTTATCACACTTGAGAACGCTGGCAGCAAGTTGCTTTTGCAGCTTCAGCAACACCAGTGCTTTCTCTTACCACACACAGCACAAGCCCTCTTCTCTCTCTCTCTCTCTCTCTCTCTCTCTTTCTCTCTCTCTCTCTGTCTGTCTCTATCTCTCTCTAATCTTGCCAAAATGATGCCTAGCATGACCTATAACCTGCAGAATTATTTAGTCAGGTCTCATAGGTCATGATTGCCCTTTTGTAGATGTTAATCTCTCTCTCTCTCTCTCTCTCTCTCTCTCTCTCTCAGGGCAAGAGGAGCAAAAGTACAGTGCCATGTGGAGCAAGGTGGTTAAAATTGCAGACATAAATGTCCGAAATAGCATGGAAATATACATCGAGAAGATATCCTTGTGGGTTGAGGAGATGCAACACATCTATCTCTTGCGCACATTCCAATCATTTGTGCAAAAGAAATTGTGCAAAGATGGATGAGGAAATGCATATACAATGGCCACCTAACAGTGAGATGCAAAGAGAGATTGAGAATAAATAAACATAATCTCATGTGGATGAGATCAAGACCCAATTGTCCCTCCTAAGAAATAATAATGTGATGCTTTTGATTAAGGAGCAAGTAGAATCATTGGCATTTGAGAAGTGAATGAAGACCGCCAAGGAATTATCAACACTTCCTTTCTTAGAATTGAGCTGTAATGAGGTCAACAAGCTCGTTCGGATGGATAGTATTCAGCTATATACGCTAAGGACATGGGCCACATTGACTAAGTTGGTGGGGATAAGGATGGTTTTCTTTTGAGAGCATCTTTTGCAACAACCTTGCAAGGTTTAATTGTCCCCCCACCCCCCTGTAAGGGCTTTGTAGCTATACCATGGCGTTGCTAACAGAAACACCTATACATATTCTGTTACCTTTCTATGCCGTATTGAGTGAGTGAACGAGTGCAAGTGTATCGCACTTGGTATCAGAGCAACTCTTGTTCAGAGTGAAGGAGTGCTCACGGAAGTAGGAGAGGAAATCTAGAGGCCCAAAGAAATTGTGTCGTGATGATCCTCCTCACGACGGCCCCAACACCAGCTGACATCTGAAGACATGACGTGGCTTCCTTGTGGCACGACCGCCATTCAAAGGTGAAACGTGGCTTTCTTGCGTCGACAACATCAAAAGCTAAGGTGTAGCTTCTCAAGACCATATGGAGGATGACAGAGAGAATGCACCCATCCCAATGATGGATGAGAGGAAGAAGAGCCGAGATCAAGAATGGAGAGTGACTGAAGAGGAGGAAGTAGCAGGACTTGAGAGGCAGTTGGAGGGCAGGTCAAGTCTATTGGACTCAATCTGGAGGAGCATGCAAATGAAGGAGGAAGAAGAGGGAAGGAGAAGAAAACTAGAAGTGGAGTAGGGTTACGGAGAGTGGATGATACAATGACAGGAAGAGGAGAAAAGACACAAATTACAAGAGAAGATGGATAGATTAGGGAGAGAGGAGACTTCTAGGGGAGCTCATGATACAAGGAAAGACAAGGAGAAGGTAGTTGAAGCAGCCAACAAGAAGAAGGACAAGAAGAAAGACAAAAGAAAAAACCATAGGGAAGAGAAGGAGAGCGACAATTCAGAAGAGGGCTATGGCAAGTTGAAAATGCCCAAATCCACCAAGTACAAAGGAGAGAGAGACAAGATGATTTTGAAGAAGTGGATCATAGAAGTAGACAGATACTTGAAGTATTGTTAGGATCACTGAAGATAGGAAGGGAGAAGTGGCAGCCATTTACTTAGAGGAAGACGCTACTAGTTGGTACTTACTGGAACATGAGCAAAAACACACTATTTTTTCATGGGAAGAACTCCAAGAGGAACTCAAAGACTATTTCATCCCAAAGATGGAGAAATTCAAAGTTAGAGATGAATGGAGAAACCTTAAGTAAACACAAGGAAAGATGGAGTATGTCAGCAAATATAGGCAGCTCATGCTGTAGCTACCCAACATGGGCATTGCCACTAAGCTACATGGATTTCAATTTGGCATGCAAGAATGGGCCAGAAGAGATGTGGAGAGATAGGAGCCAACTAGTTTAGTTGAGGCCATGAGGATGGCTGAAAGACTAGTGGATTTGGAAGGGAGAAGAACATCCCAAGGGAGCCAAAGATGGAGAAATTCAAAGTTAGAGATGAATGGAGAAACCTTAAGTAAACACAAGGAAAGATGGAGTATGTTAGCAAATATAGGTAGCTCATGCTGTAGCTACCCAACATGGGCATTGCCAGTAAGCTACATGGATTTCAATTTGGCATGTAAGAATGGGCCAGAAGAGATGTGGAGAGATAGGAGCCAATTAGTTAAGTTGAGGCCATGAGGATGGCTAAAAGACTAGTGGATCTGGAAGGGAGGAGGACAGCCCATGGGAGCCAGACCAGATTCAATACCAACCTCACCAATAACTCTTGGACCTCGAGACCCAATACCCCTAGAGGCCCATCCTGGGAATTGCGGGGTCAAATCTCAGATATAACCCTAGCCGCGTCACAATTCACCTTAGTGCCAAGAGGAGTAGTTGGCCAGTGGGAAAACAAGCACTACAGATCAACTCCGAGTGCATCATATGGGTCCGCGGGATCAAATACATCATGTTGGAGAACCCAAGGCACAACCACAAGGATTAGATGTTTCAAGTGCGAGGGACCCCACTATCAAAATGGATGCCCTATGGACGATAGAGTCTCATCAAGTAGGTTGAGAGTAGCAGCCACTAGTGCATATGGAGGAGAGCAGCCGCAACCCTTGCGCATCCAGGAAATTCCCAATGGAAGCGACGAGAGCCTAGACCACCCAAGGGTGGGGACAATTAGTGCTCGTCTCCAATGCATGGCGGCCCACGCAGCAGTAGTTCAACACTTAAACCTCAAAGGTAGAGTGAGTGAAAGGGATCAAGCCATCATGGTTTTATAGGAGCCACCCACAACTTCATCACCCCAGACTGTGCAACCAAACATGGGCTAATATTTTCTAAGGCCCTAGAAGGGTTACTAGTAACCTTTGCACAAGGAGAAGCCAAGGAAGTTAAATAGGTCTTTTCAGTGCAAATAGAAGCAGGGAAATGGAAAGCCATACTTAACTTCTTAGTCGTTCCCTTGGATGATTTTGAAGTCATTTTAGGCCTGGAGTTCTATGACAAGTATGCCATTGCAATGTTTGAGAAAGAAGTTGATGAGATGATGTTGGATATGCAAGGAGAGGGCGTTAGAGTACCTTGTGAGAGAATGCAACTACGAAGTAGGACATCAATCAAAGGGCAGATGAAGGAGAACAAGCTTGGAGTCTCTTGCCAAGTGGCGAAACCATTCACTAATCACCCATGAGTACTAACCCAAGCACTGCCTTGCTAGGTTACCCATATTAGGCCTCACATCATGACCTGTAGTGCCAAATAAGTGGAGAAATCAGTCACGTAGGGGGACATGATGCATTCATGCATGATTTGGCCCATTGAGTAGGAGGTCGCCAAGAAGTCCAAACTCCAAGTTGGCAATATAGAAGTGAAAGCAATACTTGAGGAGTTTAAGGATGTGTTGCTAGCAGAGCTACCCAAGGGCCTATCACTTAAAGAGAGGTGGACCACATATCTAGCTCATCCCAGGGGCAATTCCACCATCTAGAGCCCCTTATTGTATGAATCACATTGAACACATAGAGTTGAAGAAACAATTACATGAATTGGAAAAGCAAGGTTTCATCGGACCCAACAAATCCCCATTCGGTGCCTTAGTGCTGTTTGTCAAGAAGAAGGATGTGGGACTTCGACTATGTGTAGACTATAGGTCTATTAATAAGATCACTATCAAGAACAAGTATCCCATGCCCTTAGGTGAAGACCTCTTAGATAGGCTACATGGAGCCAAATACTTAAGGCGTATAGACCTTAGGTTAGGGTACCATCAGATTCGCATAGCAGAAGAATATATTCCAAAATAGCCTTTCTTACCCGATATGGAAGCTTTGAATGGCTAGTCCTAGGCTTTAGATTGAGTAATGGTCCGGGCACCTTTAGTGGCCTAATGGATGGAGTCTTTTGGCCGGAAATAGATGTCTTCATCATTATCTACATAGATGATCTCCTAGTATATAGTAAAACTCTAGAGGAACATAAAAGACACTTACGCCTAGTTTTTGAGAAGGTGAGACAACACAAACTATATGCCAAGCCCGAAAAATGTGAGTTTACAGTGAAGGAATTAGAGTTCCTAAGGTTTATCGTAGGCGATCCCAACATCAAAGTAGACCCCAAGAAAATAGAAACAGTAAAGAATTGGGTTGTATTAAGGACCATGAGGGACGTTTGAGAATTCCTAGACTTAACGGTGTTTTGTGATGATTCATTAAGAATTATAGGCTAGTCACATCACCACTATCCCACCTCACAAAAGGAGATAGCAATTTCACATGGGAAAGCGAGTAGCAGGTTGCTTTTGAGTTGGTGAAGAAATGTATGAGTCAAATCCTTGTCCTTAAAGTACACAACTTCACAAAGCCCTTTGAGATCTCCACAAATGCATTAGATTATGGCATTGGGGGCGTGCTAGTGCAAGATGGCCACCCCATCCCGTATGAATCTAAGAAGTTCACAGATGCCAAAACCAAATGTAGTATACATGAGAAGGAGACGCTAGCAGTGATTCATTGCGTTAGAAAATGGAAGCATTATGTCCAAGACAAACGCATAGTGGTCTTCACAGATAACATATCCCTCAAATACTTTTAGTCCCAACCAAAGTTGTCTTCCAAACAAGCCCGATGGCTTGACTTTCTAGCAGAGTTCGACTTGGAGATCAAACATAAACTAGGTTTCACCCACAAGATAGTAGATGCTCTAAGTCACAAATCTGATTTTGAAAGCCGTTAGTGTGGTCAGCAACAACTTTCTTGAGTTAGTGAAGGAGGTTTTGGAACACGACCAAGACATGCATAAGATTATAGAAGAGGTGAAAGTTGACAAGACGCCACATGGCATGTATACCCTAGAGGAGGGCATTCTGTTTGTAGACAAGAGATTGTACATTCCCAACAGTGTGGAACTGAAGAAAGTCATATTACATGAAGTGCATAATGGAAAATTAGGTGGGCACAAGGGACAAAGCAAGACACTTGACGTACTCAGGAAGCAGTTCTTTTGGCCAAACATGAAGGAGGAAGTCATAGACTATATCAAGATGTTCCCTACTTGCCAACTTGTGAAGGTGCTACGCTCCAAGCCAGTAGGATTACCTCAACCAATGCCAGAACCTAGCCGGCCATGGGATGTCATTAGCATGGATTTTATTGTGGAACTCCTAGAGTCCCATGGTTACACCATCATCTTTGTAGTGGTGGACTATTTCTCAAAGCAGGCTCACTTCATACTTGCTAAGCCACCGTTGAATGCCAAGGACATAGCCTGCCTCTTCTTCATGCATGTGTTCAAGCTGCATGGCTTACCCTTAGCCATAGTTTTAGATAGAGATGGTAGATTCACGAGTGACATGTGGAAGGAACTCTTTAAGACTTTGGAAACATAGTTGAGATTCTCATCCTCCTTTCACCCAGAGACAGATGGGCAAACAGAGAGAATCAACCAAAGCATTGAAGACTATCTTAGGAGTTACGCCCAGGTGGACCAAAAAGATTGGGCCGTGTACCTTGGCGTGCTCGAGTTTCACTACAATAGCTCAATCCACTCTGCCACGGGTTACACACCCTTTGAGTTAACTATGGAAAAAGAAATCATCACACCTCTTGCCTTAGCCTTAGGAGCTGTCAAAGCTGAAGATCATGCTGTAGAAGAATTCTTGAATAAATGGAGAGACCGCAATGCAACAACTAAGCAGAGTCTAGAACAAAGCAAAATCACCATGGTAGAATAGGCCAACAAGAAATGTACGGTGGTACTCTTTGCCAAGGGAGACATGGACCTCGTCAGCTCCAAGCATATGTCTCCCCCAAAGAATATGAGCCCCAAATTCAATCACCGCTACTATGGACCCTACCGCATCACTTTTTGAATGAAGTAACATACAAGCTCGACCTATGAGAAAGCATTTGCGTCCATAATGCATTTCATGCTTGCCTTCTGCATAGGTTCTATCCCAACAACCAATGGGGGTGGCATGTTCCACTGCTTTACTCCAATGGCCCCTTTGAAGTAGAAACATTCCTTCGGAGCCGGGAACACAAAGGGTACCTTGAGTATCTTACCAAGTGGAAAGGGTGCCCTTTGAAAACAGCCAGTTGAATTTTGGAAGTGGAGGCTCGCGAACGTGGTAATGACGCCTTCGCCACCTAGCTCAAGGAGAATCCCAACAATTCTTTCAATGTCCCTTGAGCCATCACTTGACTTATCATAGGCCTAGTAACGCCTTCACTCCTCAAATGTAATTGAGTCGAGGGTGAATCCGCATGGTAGCGAGAATAAGCCAAAGCACCAAAGTAGTCCAGATGGGTAGACATTGACTAGCTTGATAGGAAAAGCTGTGTTAAGACCCCCAAGTCGTAGTGCGGTAGACATTGACCAGTGTGATAGTAAAGACTGCGTTAAGACCCGGCTAATGTGTCGAGTCGTAGACTAGTAGACATTGGCCAACTTATTAGAAGAAGTTGTATTAAGACCCTAGATGAATCAAATAACATCTACTCTTAGATTGCTAAGGATAGCAATCTAGTAAGCGGGGGTGAGCATAAGGGCTTTGTAGCTATACCATGGTGTTGCTACTAGAAACACCTATATAGGGAGTAGTAGTGACTTTGAGCCATGCTTGGTTTCCACTCTACGTGTGATTCCCTATACCCCTCATATGTGCGCCGTCATGAGAGTGTAGCCTTGGGATGTGCCTATGTTGAACCGTTTCTTTCATTGAATAATACAAGAGTATACCTTGCTCTCACATATCGTGTTCGCTTTATGTGCCATGTTTAGTGAGTGAATGAGTGTAGGTGCACCCCCCCGCACGCGCCCCAGCTAAATATGCACATCTTCACACTAGCTGAGGATTGAGATTAGTCAATATGAAATTACCTCCCTTAGTCACGGGGAATGGATTTGCCAGTTACATGAGTTAGAGCCAGAGATTGAGGAGCAATACATGTGTGATTGCCGAGTATACTATGAGACTTGGGGACACATTGCATCTTTTGAGATTGCTGTGGCCCTTTGACCAAAGTGATGGACTTCTCACATCAGCATTGCGACAGGCTTTACTGCATAGATACCTAGATCACATTCTACAGTTGAAACAAGGGGGCCAATAGATAGAGCGAGATAGCTATTTAGAGCAAGAATCCTAGGCCTGCCGGACAGATGCCCCAATCAACATACCATTTGTAGATACAAGGGACTTTTTTGGTGACACCACACAACACCACCTTGGTGCTTTAGTTTGTCTATCTTTGACCGAATGAGGTGAGAAATGATGGGATGAGCCTCACATGCTTCCATCATGATAGTATTCTTACTCGACACTTAAGTTCCATCCTAGCTTTGATATCAGGCCATTGTTTCTACTTTAGCCCCAAGATGTATTTAGTTATTTTTTCCATTTTCTATTGAAGACATTAAGTTTTTGTGAGTTTGGATGTAGCCTCATAGGCCACTTTGGCCTCTAGTTGATGCTAATCTCAGTCTTTTTTTCGTAAAATGCTAATCTCAGTCTCTCTCTCTCTCTCTCTCACACACACACACACACACACACACACACACACACACACACACACACACACACACACACACACACACACACACACACACACACACACACACACCCCACCACCACCCCCGCCCCCCCCCCCCCCCCCCCCCCCCCCTCCAAATCATCATTTCCCCTCCAGCACCCCCTTGTAGAGTTATTGTGTGATTCATGGCTTGTGGAATTTATTGATCTTTGGATGTTGATAATAAAAACATTATGAAAGCCACAAAGGCTATGCTACACAACTGTGAGATTTCTTTATCCTGGCTGACTGGTACATTTGCCGCCTTTTGTGTACATAAACATTTATTGCTCTAATCATGGAGGACATTGCATGACTAGCAGCATTTTCTCTTTTTCATTTACTCATTCCATGTCCTGCTCTCTTTTTCATTTACTCATTCCATGTCCTGCTTAGTTTGGAAATTTGTAAGGTTGTGAATTGTTTCAAATGTAACCATGTAGCTGAGTTCTATGTGCATATGTATATTTGCACACATGCATGTGTGTGTGTGTGTGTGCACACGTGTGCACTTTATTTGTGGTGTGCGGTCACTTTAAGATTCTTGGGTTATTACTTGCTCTTGCAGGAAATTCAACAAAAGACTCCAGTCAGAGTTCTCCATCGTCGCAGTCCGCTTGTTCGGCCACGTATTATCTACTGGTAGATTGATATCTGCATCATTAAGATACTTTTTGTTATGATAAGTAGTTCATCTATGCCTTTAATTGTGAAATGCACTTTAACAACATACTTATGATAGCCACAAAGGCTTATCATACCGGAGTTTTGAAATGCAGCAACAGAAATTGTTTGTGATTGCCATAAGCAGGGTGGTTTCAGACTACTGTACTCTACTACATTCTTTTCCTGCAGAGCTATCTTTGACAGTGTGGGTGTTGGATGTGAGCAGGGTCTTTTGACTTGTTTGTTTTTAACAAAGCATCAGAGTTAATTGACTCAAATTATTCTCGTGCACACGCGGTAACCTAGAATAACTGTCTCAATTTATTCTGCTACATAGGAAATTCATCCGGTCACATGGAGATGGTAGCCCCACATGGGCTAAGGTAGCTTAAGATGTTATCACACAACCTAGATCTAGGGTCAATAATCAGCTGCAACTGAGCATTGGTTGCCCAGGGTATATCACAGCTTTTCCTGGTAGACTTTTAGAGGAGATTGGAAGACAGCTTCAGATCAAGAAAGATCTCACATTCTCTTTGTTTACTAGCACACAAGAGTCTAGCAGTTGGGGCTATGGTAGAGGTCCTCTCCCTTGCACTAGATATGGGGAGCATGAGGAGACACAAACACTGACATTATGGACCTCCCGATTGGTTATTCATTCAGGCTTGGTAATAGACTTCCCCTTTGTTACATATTTTTTGATATGGAAGTCACTTACAAGCCCCTTGTAGCCTTAATATACTTCATAATCATTCTAATGCATGCAAGTGAGGCTTTTGTGGCTTTTCGATAAACTAACTTTTGAGACCCACAATATAGCTCAAATCAAGCATTGCAACGTTCAAGTAGATTTATCTTTCAACTGCTTGCCTCTGTGTATTAGTATTTGTTAGAAGAATGAGAAATGGACTGGGTGATTGAGTTAAAATGAACTTTCATTTTGGTATTTGTAGCTCTTGGTGGCATGATGACCATTGCATTGGTAGCTTTTGACACCGGGGCATGGAATGGTGAAGTTTGTGGGCCATGTGGTACAGATACAAGGCAAAAGGAATAAGTGCAGTAGGAAAATTTCGTTAAATTAAAAGTTTGCACCTTAGAATTGATTACATTGAAAGTTCGCTTAGTAAGAAACCCACTTAGGTTATAAAGTAAGCCTTAAGCTTGAGTTTGGTCCAATGAGCAACACACTCATGATTATGGATCCAATCATTAATTAGCTCTATTAATTAAAAAAAGGAATCTGATTTAGGAGCAATGGTTTTCATTTAGACTAACTGACCTTAGCTATTTAGTGTCTCTTCCTCTCTCATTTGAGAAGTGTAGGTTTGTAGATAGCCATTATTTTCTTATTTGTTGCAAAAATTGCAAGTTTCAACCATGAAACATGAGCTGACAATATGTATGGAGTGAGCACAATAGTCAAGCTTCATATCTTGGTATGGGGAATCAATTGGGCAGCTTTGCAACTCCATTTGTAACAAGGTATTCTCTTGTTTTTAATCAAAATCTCATCACGATAGATTATTAGAGCATAAAGATTTGAGACTCTCTCGTCTCCTTTGGGATCTCAAGCCTTGTTACTTTTTGGACAACTTTGTCATGAAGAAAGTGATTTTCTCATAGTTTATTTTGAGAAATTTCTTTGTTTATTGAAGGAATAGTGTGGGATTGCACGGAAACTATGTAGGACAATTGTCAAAGCAAGTGCTTCATGAAATTTGGCTCAAATGTTGGGCATCATTTTAAGCTTTTGGCAAGTTGAAGTGTTCATCTGCGTTTTGAAATATTCTATAGTTGGTTGGTAGTCAAGATTAAAGGCGACAAACATAGTTCTCCGTATGTTGTACGGTACTGTTCGTACCGTATGATCCATACCGTATCATACTGTACGGATTCATACGATTAAACATGTCTTTTTTTGGCCACCACATCTACACATCCTCTTGAGACCCGAGTATTGTTGCCTTTAATTTGGTGCGTTCTGCTTGTGTGTGTGGCACTTTTTGGAGGTTGGGAAGCCTTGGATACCTCATCTCACCCCCTTTTCTAGCTATTCTTTCTTATGCCTACTAACTAGGAAGCATCAAATGTGCGTGTATATTCAACCAATGCAGGAGAGGTCTCCACCATTGGTGGTGGGGGCTGCACATCCACATTCGGCTCCAGTAAAAGACAAAGAGTGCAGGATCATGCGGTGCCCCAGAGATGATGCTTTCTCTCTCAAGTTGTTGGTCATGTGCGTGGATCGATTGTCTTTCTTAGAGAAAGGAAACGACTTCCAGACATTGAAATTGCATGCACAGTGATTGAGTGCAATCTTGCATTCAATGTCCTAAAGTAAGAGCAATGGAAGAAGATGGTAAAAGCCATTGCCAATGTGGGTCCATGTGAAGGATGGACTGGTGTCATAAACGACATGAGGACGAAAAAGATTGATGAAGAGAAAGAGAGATTGATAGAGCCCTTGATCCTATTCGAGCCATATGGATAAAATATGGTTACTCCATTCTCATCGACGGATGGAGTGATCATAAGGAACGGGGCATCATCAACATATTCGTCTCATGTCTACTTGACACTTACTTGGCCGTAGATACAGACAAGAGGGGAAGGAAAACGACGGACACATTTATCTACCACCACATTCGACAAGCCATCATTGACGTATACATTTACTTTTAGATTTGTTTCACTTTTTTTCATTATGATAATTGATTTATGCATAACTATCTATCTCTCTATTCTAATTTCTCTCTAATATCTATCTCCATTTTCTCTTTTTCCCTAGGTTCCAACCCCCATTTCTTTTCATTATTGAATCTTGAAAGTTGAAACTTGAAAGGCTAAACTCTCTCTTTCTCTCTCTAACATCCAAGTATTGTTAGTATACTTGCATGTAATTTGTAAATTGTGGTTGTAAGTGGGTCCCTCGAGTGTGGTGCAAGTTGTTACCGACAATGCATCAAATGGACATGGCATGGGCCATTTGCTTGAGGTCGATTTTTCCATGATTGTGTGGACTCCATGTGCAAGTCATTCTTTGGACTTGCTCATGGAGGACATTGGGAAGCTCACGTGGGTGAAGAGGGTGGTTAGCAAAGCTCGATCAGTTGCCACCTTCTTCACGGTCAAGGTAAAGGTGCTTGCGATGTATTGTGAGCATAGCATATTGGAGTTGAAGAAGCCTTCTTCAACTCGCTTTTCTTACATGTAGTTATTACTAGTTCATCTTTATGAGGTGCATCCAGATAGTGGTATCCACTCTATTGAACAAGTGGAATGAGCATGAGACAAAGGAGACCAAAGCCATGTAACGCTTGTGCCTTAATGAGCAAATTTGGCAAAAAGTTTTGCTGTTGTCATTGTTGTGACTATCTTTTATAGGGTGTTATGTATAAGTAATTGCGAGGGGTTCATCATGGGCCTTTTTGTTCACTTCTTTAGAACGGCATTAGTGGAGGCACGTGCTTGTACAGTGATCACAGAGACACAACGTGCACATGTTTTAGAGATAGCAGAGAGAAGATGGGCATGAATGCATAAGTCCATCCATGGTTTTGCCGCATTGGTACATCCGGCCTACAAGTCGCTGGCGGTCATGGATGATAGAGAGTTCCATTTGAAGCAACTTGCTTATTTGACTCGTGTGGTCCCTGTGGATGACCACAATGCAATGCTGGAGGAGCCAGGATGCTTTGTAGATCAGAGAGGACATGTGACTTTTGCTTTTTCCACTCGTTGGAGGAGAGAGTCACTTGTGAAGCCTTTATTTTGGTGGTAGAACTTTGGATACACATTGGAGACCCTTAAGCCCTTAGCGATGAGGGTCCTTGCCCAAGATTGCTCTTCAGGTGTATGTGAGAGAAACTGGAGTGTCTATTTTCTTATTTACACAAGGATTTGCAATCGGCTTAGCACATGATAGTTAGAGCGGCTAGTCTATTTCCGTACTAACTCATGCATGATGAGGGCTATAATGAGCATGGGTAGTCCGAAGGAGGTAAAGTTTAAAGTTTAAACACTTAACCATAAAATTTAAAATTTGCTTTTTTAAACTTTAAACTTTGGAGTTTATACTTAACAATTTAGACTTCAGCATTTACAATCTTATGTGCATCATTGCATTGTGTGGGTGAATGTTGATACATTCAAGTTAACGGACAACACTCTTTGGAGTGTACATCAGGAGGTGGATGAGGAGGAGATGATTTTTGTAGAGCTCTATAGAGAGTTTATAGCAGTAAATACTCATGACACTCATAGTTAGTGTGCTCGTAGGTGAGGAGTTCGAGTAGGTGGTAGCAAGGGCATGGTTATTCGATGCCCTCGAACATCGAGGAGGGGTGGTTGACGTGGCTTGTAGACATATGTAAGGTGGGGCTCTAGTAGCTGACATCTTGTGCCTCATGATGACATTCCGCCTTGCCTACACAGTCGTCACCTAGGGAGCCATCATTTGATGATGATGGTAATCTCATTAGTGAGGATGAATATAAGTGTGTCTCATCATTTGATGCCAAGGAGTCATCTTTAGACTCTCTTGATGAGCACTTAGATGGTTGTGATGATGATGATGATGGTGATGGTGATGATAGCAATGCCTCATTATAGATTCATAGGTCCCTCTCTTTTTTGTATCTACTATCCTTGTATCCACATGCATAATGCCACTATGATACACTAGACTATAGTTGTATCGCATGTTTTCCGCAGCCCATACGAGCACAATGGTCACCCTCATGTATTCATCTTATTTTGTAATGAAATGGCTATTTGCACTTTAAAGATGTATTCTATCATTTAATGATTTATGGTTTTTTTTATTTAAAAAAAACCATCTTAAATTTTTTTAGGGTACTAATACCGTACCGTACTTTTAAACTCATAAGGTACCATTTAGTATCGTATGTTATCGTACTGTACCATATCGTACTGTTTGTACCTGACAACTATGGCGATAAAGTCATTGGATATTGTGGATTAGTTGTTTGTGTGAAGTCATTGGAATACAACCATTCTTTTGTTGGAAATGCATGGAGATTTTAGGAAAATGCAAGGCGATACATAATGAATGCATATAGTAGGAAGTAGAGCAATTGCGCTTTGGTTTTGGTCATGAATTGAAAGTTGGTTTATGTGTTGCAGTGCAGCTTTGAAGGGCAGGTTTGGATTTACTCAGTTTGACATTAAGTTGGGTGTGTGAAGGTTAGGAAAAAGTACTAGCATTGATGTGTGGGGCTCAGGCTTTGAAAAGCAGATTAGATCAATTTGAAATTGAGATTTGTATGTATTACACATTGTTTGTAGTGCACATAGTGCCATATGAGATTTGCAATTCCGATGTTAATTTTAGAAGTCAATTGTATTGAGGAAATCCAAGTGTTTGCAGGTATATACTTAATGCTCTCATTCTATAGTCTAGCTTCTTGCTTCAAATATGAAGTGGTTTCTTTAGTTGCAAAAATGGGTCAAAGTTTGGATAGTCATGGTGTGTGTACTCTTTAGGTTGGATCATATAAACCTCTTGTATCATGTTACTACTAAAAGAGACATTGCTAACAACGAATTCCTATGATTTTTATCTTTTTGACAGCTACAAATTGTAGTCAAAGTTTGGATAGTGATGGTGTGTGTACTCTTTAGGTTGGTTCGTATAAACCTCTTTTATCATGTTACTACTAAAAGAGACATTGCTAATATTGATTTCCTATGATTTTTATCTTTTTTGACAGCTACAAAATGCAATTCTCGAGGTTGAATTTTTACCAATATGAGTGAATGTGTACTCATAATCTAAACTATATTGCTATGCATATCCTTTTGCAATGAGCGTTGTCTTGTATTCTTCTAGATTTGATCAAAGTTCACCTTAAATCTGTTTGAATCCAATTGGATTCTTGCCTTTACGTTGCTCTTTCAAATCCCATCTAATGCAAGAATTTTCCTTATCAGTAGCAACACTTTGATGCTTATTGAGAGCAATCTCATTAAATGGGTTCGAGCTTCATAGTTGCATAGTGTTAAGTAGTAAATCTATTGTAAGTCTACTTGTGAAAGAAATACCCTAGGGTCCACATAGGAAACACAAATGCGTATAGCAACTCACAACTAACAAATAAACCTAATGGCTAGGATTTGTTCAGTTGAGCACACTATGAGGGGAGGTATAGCGGATACAACTCCATGG
Organism: Lygodium microphyllum; assembly: GCF_053477565.2. NCBI lineage: Eukaryota > Viridiplantae > Streptophyta > Polypodiopsida > Schizaeales > Lygodiaceae > Lygodium > Lygodium microphyllum. Next base: position 33,364,211 of record NC_141143.1, on the reverse strand, counting down.
CGGAGAGAGAGGTGAGAGAGCTCTTGCATGTGGTTGAGGGATTTATAGCCTTGGGATTCCACAAACCCTAATCTTAGACTTATACACTCGTATGCTAACACATTAATGTGTGCTTACACACAAAGGTAGTAGATAGCTAATATGGTTGAGAGAAAAGTACACAATCGATCAAAGAACAAATTGATAGAGTAATGAATCAAGTACAACCGGTAAGCTTAATGGAGTGTAAGGTTGTCGAACATTATCTTCATGTGCCGTGCAAAGGAGTAGAAAATTTAGCATTGTCGAGTACCCAATTAAAGGGATGCTAGAGGTCCCATCGCCTTTTGCGAAATCTTAGACATGAGAGATCAGATCTTCTTAGCTTTGGGTAGGAGATAAAGCTATGCCATGAAGACTCCACACTAGTAGTGCAAAAGATGTAGGTGCCATTAGAAAATGCCTTCTTGATAGGGCCAAGGCAAGGGGCAAGCCACCAATCAGCATTCTCCAAATAAAGACCTTAAATTTGAATGGAGTTTTATTAATCCATCCTTCTATAATAGTTAGATTCCACCAGGATGTGCTTTTGTTAAGGCCATGGATAGAATTAGTTCAAGCTGCCAAACAATGATGATCTTGAACAAGTAGGTGATAGATTTGATTCATAGAAGCACCCTCCAAACATGGTTGGTCCAAAAGTCTCTAATCTTGCTAGGGATGATCTAGAGCAAGGCTAGGGAAATGTTATTGATCTTCCCAATGCAAGGAAAGTATGTTTGATAAACTTCATTATTTGCAAGAGATCGTAAAAACGCGACGGGCACTGTCAAAGGACATTAGGGCACCTTATGCTGACAATGTTGCATCAATAATAGAGACTGATTCCAGTGGTGAGAGACAAAGAACACATGACTTTGGTCTTGACAAGCACTTTATGTCATGGGTTATACGAGTTGGATGCTCTTTCAGTTGATTAGTCAGCGTATTTGACATCCACTCTTACTCCTGCTATGATACAGGCAGAGTTATGGCATGCTAGGATGGGACATGTGAACTTTGGCAACTTGATGCCCTTACAACGTACGCAGATGGTAGATGGATTACCTCTAATGGAGAGATCTCCTGAGCACTTGTGCGAAGGATGTATTTTTGGAAAAATGCATCGTTTTTCGTTTCCCCGTGATGTTGCTTTTAGAGCAACAGCCAGATTGCAATTAGTGCATTTAGATGTATATGGACCTACGCAGACAAAGTCATTGGGAGGATGTTACTATTTTGTGACTTTTATTGATGCCTTTACTCGATTTTGCTGGGTCTACTCTTTGATCAAAAAGTCAGAAGTGTATGATGCATTCTTGGCTTTTCTTGCACTTGTTGAAAATCAGTCTGGTTGTAAAATTAAGACTCTCCGTTTAGACCGAGGGGAGGAATACATGTTCTCTATGCTGAATTCTTTTTTGAAGCAGAAGGGCATTGTCCATGAGTACACTACTACTTATACTCTTCAGTAGAATGGGGTTGCAGAGAGAGAATCGGTCACTCATGGAGATGGCCAGATGTATGCTGAAGGCAAAGAACTTGCCTCATAGTTTCTGGATGGAAGCCGTCATGTGTGCTTGCCATGTTTTGAACAGATGCCCCACCAAAGCATTGAAGAAAATTACACCTTTTGAAGCTTGGAACAGCCGGAAACCTTCTGTTGGACACTTTTGTACCTTTGGGTGCCTTGCATATGCACATATTCCAAAGGTACTCAGGAAAAAGTTGGATAACAAGGCTGTTAAATGTATTTTTATGGGATATAGCAGTGAGATCAAAGACTACAGACTCTATGATCCTATTTCTAAAAAGGTGTTTGTCAGTAGGGATGTACTATTTGATGAAAAATTGGAATTTTCCTTGGCTGGTTTAGATACATATCAGGCTGCCCGTGATGTATTTGAAGGGCTACTGCCCATTACATTTGGTGATTCAGCTAGAGTTTCAGCAAGTGAACTCAATGTTCAGCCAGGTACTCCTTTGGAAAATGCAAAAAATTAGCCATTGGCTGATCTGAATATTCAGCAAAGTGCTGAAACTGAAATTCAGCAAGAGCTTATGCACAGTCAGGAGGCAAGACAAATGCCTAGATGGTATTTATAGACTATGAAAGATAGTAATTTGGATGCACCCATGGCTGGTCGTACTAGAAGGCAAGCTCGTATGCATGATACTGCACATACCATGGAGTTCGTTATGGCAGCAAGCACCTTCGATGATGAGGAGCGTGAATGTTTTGAAGATGCATAATAGAGTGTGCATTGAATGGTAGCAATGAAAGCTGAATTGGATTCTATCACTAAGAATCAAACATGGGATTTGGTGTCTTTGCCATTTGGGAAGAAAGCCATTGGAACAAAATGGGTCTACAAGCTGAAACGGAATGCAGATGGGTCCATTGACAAATACAAGGCAAGGCTTGTAACTAAAGGCTATGCACAGAAAAAAGACATTGACTATGAGGAGACATTTGCTCCTACTTCCCGTATGACGACCATCAGGTCTATGGTTGCTTTGGTTGCTCATTATGGATGGATTGTGCATTAGTTGGATATTAAAACTGCATTTTTACATGGGAAACTTCATGAGGAAGTATATGTAGATCAGCCCATTGGTTGTGCAGTTGAGGGCTTGGAACACTTGGTATGCAAGCTGAAAAAAGTTTTGTATGGTTTGAAACAAGCTCCTAGACCTTGTTATGCAAAGATAGATGCTTCATAAACAACTCATCTGAGTCTATCCTTTACGTATGTAAAGAGGGGGAATCCATGCTGATCATTTGTCTTTATGTTGATGATCTCTTGCTTACAGGGACACATGTTGATCAAATTTCAGCATTTAAACAAAATTTGCAGCAAACTTTTGACATGTCAGACTTGGGGTCTTTGCATTATTACTTGGGCATTCAGTTCATACATGATGCTAGAGGTATTGGGTTATCACAGTCAAGATACATTGGTAAACTTCTTGAGAAGTTTGGCTTACAGGATTACAAGCCAGTTTGTACACTAATGGAACCTGGACATAAACTGTCATTACATGATGACAATGATTTGTTTGATATACATACATATACTGCAGCAGTTGGATGTCTTATTTACTTATGCAACACTAGGCCAGACCTACAGTTTGCAGTTTTAGCCCTGAGCAGATACATGCATTAGCCATGCATGTCACATTGGCAAGCTATTACGCGTGTCTTCCGTTACTTGTAGAGTACTAGATCTCTTGGATTGCTTTATGCCAAGGGGGGACCACTGCAGTTACATGCTTACAGGGATTTTGATTGGGCTGGTGATTATGATTCATGTCACTCTACTAGCGGCAATTGTTTCTTTCTTGGCTCGTCTTGCACATCTTGGCTTTAGCAAGAAACAGTCCATTGTTGCCACATCATCATGTGAAGGTGAATACATGGCAGCTTTCACTACCATAGTTAAATGCGTATGGATTAGACGCTTGCTTGTTGATTTGGATGTATTTGTTACGGAGCCTACTCCTTTGTTTACTGATAGTCAGAGTGCCATTGCAGTGGCACGGAACCCAATGTTTGATGCACGCACGAAACACATTGAGATACATTATCACTTTGTCAGAGAGAGGCTACATGCAGGTGATATCAGCCTTGTTTATTATCCTACCACCAGTAATGTGGCAGACATCTTCACCAAAGCTCTTCCTCATGAGAAATTTGAAGTATTTTGCCATGCTTTAAATTTGATCCCTTTGGTGGCGGATGATCCTTGTACACTTGATCACTCTTCACTCCAGGGGGGTTTGTTGGGTATTTCACTCACGCCTCACTTACGCCTACGCTCACATCGGAGTGTCGGTGATCAGTAGGACATTGGGGCACTTTTTACTCTCGGTAGGAGAGGTTTTTTTCCCTAGACTTATGGCATTATTTCGTATGTGCTTATGACACACACTTACGGTCACTTACCGTGTTCAGGTGTGAACACCCCCCTACCGTAAGGTTTAAAGGTTGTACCTTGTACTTTGAGTTTACACTCTTTTAGTCTATTGCATTGGGTATCGTGCTTCACTGTCTACTGTCTACTGTTTTCTGTGCTGAGTTTCGATCTTGATCTCCACTCACACATCTTTGCAACACTATATTGCTAACGATAGGTCTGCTTCACGCCAGGTACATTCCTGCTCACGACAAGTCTGCCTCACGCCAGAGAGGTCTGACGTCACGCCAAGTACGTCACGTCAGGTCCTCACGTCACGTCTGTCAATAGTCAGTACAAGCGTCCCCGACACGCCAAATACGTCCTCGACATGCAAGGCATGTCACACACGTATGCCAGCGTCACGCCTGTCTCGTCTGCATCCGTCCCGTCACGCCCGTTGCATCAGCATCCATCCCGTCATGCCAGCATCACGCTAGTCTCGTCAGGCTCCGTCACCCCTGTCTCCATCACGCCAGTCTCGTCACGAGAGAGAGAGAGAGAGAGAGAGAGAGAGAGAGAGAGAGAGAGAGAGAGAGAGAGAGAGAGAGAGAGAGAGAGAGAGAGAGCGAGAGAGAGCTCATAGATTAAGTTAGTTGGAAGATTGCATGGTGGAAGTGAGAAGGGTGGCATGATATCACTGTTGCATCTTGCTCGCACCAAATCTAGACAAATCCCCAAATTTTTCGAAGTCCTGCGTGCACCAATTTCAGTGAAATTGGAAGAATTTCAATAAAATGTGAAAAGCCCCAAAATTCCCGGGTAGATGTGCACCGACTTTGCAATTTTTGAGTCAAATTGTCCAATTCTGTGTTGAGATCCCCATATTCGAGAAAAGCCCCAAATTTTTGAGCCGATTTTGAACAGATAAGAGATCTTGTGCTCACGTGTGTGAAACCCTGTCAATGGGTGGAGATTTCAAAAAAAAGATTGAATTTTTGAAAAAATCTACGGGTCAACGGACCCGTCAATCATGCGCTATGATGCCCGCCTTTCGCCGTTACGAGCTGGTCGCCGTGCCCGCCGTGCAGTCGCCCCGTCGCGTGCAGCTGTTGCCTATTACCTATCGCACAACAGTCGCCTCCAGTCGTCTGTCCACGCTTGCTGCAGTTCCAAACATGGTGTTGCATGGTGGAAGAGCAGTCGCCTCCAGTCGTCTGTCCACACTTGCTGCAGTTCCAGGGAACGGCCGTTCCAAACAGGGAACGGCTGCTGGAACGGCCCAGAATGGTGCGGGACGGGCAGGAACGGGGCTGGGAACGGGCAGGAACGTTCCATGGGCGTTTCGCTGGTAGACACATGCCGGAACGCGTTAATCCGTTCCTAAGGCCTGGAACAGGCGTTCCCTGTTTCTATGGTTATAGGCTATTCCTACAGGCCAGAACAGTCGTTCCCTGTTTCTATGGTTAAAATTCTGCGGGTTGTCATGTGCATATAAGCACGGTTTGACAAATTTGAGAGATTGGACATGCAGTTAGTGTTGGAAATTGGGGCTTTTGGTGTATGCTAGGATTTTACTCGGTTGAGTAAAATTCGTGTAGTTTGCACACCTTCGGGTCTCAAAAATTGGGGCTTTTCATGTAATTGTAAAGATTGTAGTGGGACAGTCAAAATTTCCTAAAATTTTGATACATTGGACTCCACACAATTTGGGGATTTTGCAAAATTTGCAAAATTTGTGTCAAATTTGGTCTTGGTATGTACTTGCAATGCAAATTCTATGCAAATTGAGCACATTGGACTTGAACAAATTTGGGGCTTTTGCAAAATTTGTGAAATTTTGGCAAAATTAGCTTGTGCAATCTACTTGTGAGTTATGTTTCATGTAATTTGAGCAGTTTGACTAGAGAAATTTTGGGGCTTTTGACGGTGAGAGCCAAATTTGTGCTTGTGGATTCATTCGGAGCAGTAATTGCCCCAAAAATTTGGGGCTTTCCCATGCAATTGATGTATTAACCTATGGCACAGCTGCAATCACTTGTGGTGTGTTGTAGCACATATTTTATGACTTTGAAAATTGATTTGCAGATCTGAAATTTTTGCAAGTACAGGTTTTTCCATTGTTGGATTCTTTGTACCTTGGTCACTTGTGTGATAGTTGGACTCACATTTGTTGACTTTTGTGTCACTTTTGAGCTGTAAATCATGGTTGGAAGTAGTGATGGTAGCAATCTTTTGCACATTAAGAAGCTTGACAGTGCACACAACCTGGCTCTATGGTAAAAGTAGTGCTATATGTCTTGGTGCAAAAGAAACAGGTGAAGCCCATAAAGACAAAAGGGATAAAACCAGCAACAATGGAACCAGATCAGTCAGATGAGTTAGATGAGCTTGCAGGCTCTACCATAGAGTTCTTAGTGTCAAACACTTTGCTCTTCAACATAGAGAAATTGGAATCTACTTATGATATGTGGCAAAGACTTGAGGAATTATATGCTTAGAAAAGTGCAGCAAGCAAGATTTATTTGTTGAAAATTTTGATGGACCTTTGTATGAAGGTACAGCCATGTCTGTACATTTGAATGAATTTAACTCTATTTTCAGCCAACTGATTGCTTTAGAGTACGGGCTAGAAATTGTCTTGCTATTTGTATGTAACCAAGTTTGTGGCAGGCGCTACTAGCAAAGTAATTGGTTAATTTCTGCAGTACTGGCTTTTTTAGGCTTGGGGTTTGGCATGGGCAAGACCAATATGAAGGTTCAAAGGAAAGCACAAAATTTTGAAATATCAAGGTTACACATTTGCTGGTTGTAACATGTTTCTGTCTAGAAGAATGCTAGTTGCTTGATCACAACATATTCTGTTGGTAGCTTCATATCCTTTAAGGTATGCAATTGTGCCAGGTGGTGTTTTCACCTGGTTTATGCTCTTTTATAGACTGTAGTGACAATTGGTAAGGTGATTTCCATGATAAGAAGCTGTTTCAAGAGACGATTGCTAGGTAATCGCACATGTTCACTGAGAAAGGAAAGTTAAAAGTGAGCAGTCTTTGAAACAAAGAAGCCGACAATGGCTGTTATGAGAATTCAAAGTGGTTGCTCATGCACTAAGTAGAAGTCCATCTATATTCTATAAATGTGTTATTTCGGCTGATCACTTTGCAGGATGCGATGTGAAAGGATCAAGGAAAAAGAACAATATCTTTTACTTCATCTTTGCACACAGGTTTCTAGTTGTGCTCAAGTTTTCTGTTTACTTGCACAGTTTTGGTCAAGTAGCCTAAGTGGAATGTCATCTTTACAGGCAGGTACATATATCAAAGAATTTGTACATGGAGATTTGGGCCGAACATATCCAAAGTAAGTACTTTCACTATTAAACTGGTAAGTGTGAATGTAAGGTGTGCATGTGTGGGGCATGATTCCGTACCTCGTTTCTATGTGCATGATACGAATATACAGGAGTGATTTTGAATATGGAATATTCTGCTGGGACCCTCAATGTTTAAACTTAGAGAAAGCTTGTGTGTGCTGATGTACTGCACTATAATGTAGTATGCTTTTTTCAGTTGATCGTATGCCGAATCACAAGTCCATTTTAGTGCATGCATATGCGCCAGAAACTATAAAGCACAACTAATGGACTACTCAAAACAAGGCTTTTCTTTTCTGGGGGAAGAGTTTTCTGTTTGCAGCGGTTGAGCTTCTGTGTTGTTGAAAAAATTGGTGCAGCTTGGCTAAAATCTTGGTAATGCTTATGCAGCTTTGGGTCCATTATTGGATGTGAAGCTGAAATTCTACAGCTGGATGTTACAGACATCAAGATGGATCTTTTCAACCAAGACTTCCAAAAGAGGAACATATGAGCTGCAGCGCAACTGCACACAGCTGGAAAAGTTATTTCCATTGAGAACTTGAAAAGACTTCACAAAGTGCTGTTGTCAGAACTGAGAGCACTTGAACCAACCTGAAGGAGTTTTGTATACAGATTCACCAATGTGGTTGATGGGATAGAAGCAGCCTATTGATGTATCAAGTTTTGACTGTTTATTTGGAATGATGGTTTTCATACAGCGGTGTCACACTATGTCTTCATCTATGTACTGATTGTTGTTGCTGTTGGACATTCTACATCAAGTTCCTTATTTACGGTTATCTGTATTTGTGCAAATATAATCCTCCGGAACTTGTGGATTTGCAGTTCTGCAAAAGGTTGACTTACTGATTTATTAGAAGGCCCAAGACAACACGAATGACCTCAGAAGTGACACTTTCCGGAGATGTGCTGTTCTTTATAAGAGCTGTCGCACAAGTCCTTTCCTGGCCCAATGAATGTCCATTAACACTCCAGCCCATGACATGCGGAAGCACAACCAGCTGGTCTATTTCAAAGAAATGTAAACGAATGGAATCCACCGTTGTAGACCAATCCTCAGTAGTGGATTGTCTTTTGGTAAATCGGCCATAATGGAATGTTGATGAAATGATGCTGCAATTCCATGTAATGTTACCTAAAAATAAGCTGTGGAGAAGTTAAATTAGGAAAGGTATTGAAACCACCCTCTAAGCCAAATAATGTTACTTTTTGATCATAAGATTTCAGGAAATGATGAAACTTTCCTAAAGATGCCATGCTATTGCACACGATTTTGAAATTGGAATGATGTGTACTGCTTGGGTCATATGAATATGAAGGCTTGTTCCACAATAGAGCGGATGGGTGTGGGACTGGCGAAAAAAAGGGAATGTGGTATTCACAGTCCGGACATATTTAGAAATTATAATTTTCAGATTTGCTGCGAGTCAGATGGTACCTCGTATTGAAAATAGTCATGCCTCCGAGTTCAATCCCTTACCCCAAAAGTAGGAAGAGGGAAATATTGGGTGATGGGTAGAGGTTGGTCATCTTTTTCATCCTAGCTTAACTTTTTCATGAAATGAAGTGAAATTGGAGACCTATCATGGGCTTAAACTCAGCTTCTAAAGTCTTTGCCAAAGCCTTGGGCTAAAGGCGAACAAATCATCTCCACTCATGGATAAGGCAAGAACAAAAAGGGTTCATTAAGGGAAGGTATATTTGGGATGCAATCACTTGCCTATGGGAAGGGATTGACTACACCAAGAAACACAACCAGGACTTCGTATTTCTCAAAATAGATTTCTTTAGAGCGTATGATAGACTTGAATGGCCCTTTATCTTGCAATCTTTGGTTGAGATGGGGATAGGGAGGATGTTTGTACAATTTGTGACAGTTCTCTTTGGCAACGAAACATCTTCTATAGCTATTGGTGGTGAACTCATTGATTCATTCAGGCCAAAGAGTTCCGTAACACAAGGTTGCCCTCTTGCCTCCCTTTTGTTTGCAATTGCTGTGGATGGCCTTGGTTGGTTGGTTGATTGATGGTAGGATGCAGTAGGGAAAAATTAAACGGCTAAAATTTTGCAATAATAAAGACATGATCTTAAACCTTCTTTGTTGAAGACAAATGTTACATTACATAGACATTGAGTCCTTAGCAACATTTTGGGAATGCTCAGGAATTATTTATTTAGCATTTGGTTCCAAAATAAAGCACTCGAAAACAAGCATTAGGATCCTTATTCAAGACCCACCTCAATGGATCCTTACATGGTTGCCAAATTAATAGAGGGGAAAATGTTCAAGCTACTTGGTATCCCAATGGGGTTTGAGGTGACCCTGAAATAGAGATGGCAATGGGTGATTGAGAAAGTCCAAAGCAAATTGGAAAGATGCAAGGGATTCCAACAAGGCATTCTAGATGTGTGGTGCTAAAGTACATTCTCATCCCTACGTGTGTATACTTCCTTGCATGTTGGAGGCTCCTCAAAGGGGTCCTCGAGCAATTAGAAGCTCTGTTTAGAAATGTCTTGTGAAGGGAGATCCTAACAAGTTCAAGTGTCCCAAAGTTGCTTGCTCAACTTGTATAGTTCCTAAAGATAAAGGAGGTTTGGGGCTCATCGATCTTACCTCAAATGGCTAACAAGCTGACAACTAAATGGATTATTAGGTGTTTGTTCAACTAGGAGGGTGACCGCACTCGTCCTTAATTGAATAAGGGTATTCACAGTTGGAAGGCCATGCACGATTTGAATGTTGGACTGGGCCACACTCATCCTTAATCAAATAAGGGCATTTAGAGTTGAAGGCTATACATGATTGAAAGATATTCCCATACATACAATAATTCTCTCAGTATTAAAGTTTAAACTAGTAGATGCTTCTCCAATTGTGAGGCGGGTGTGGGAGGGTGGGCAAAAGTATGAAAATGCCATCTCTCTACAGTAGCCTAATAGAGCTTTGGTTTGGATAAGCAAGGATACCTTGGTTGAGTAGTTATCTTTTCCCCATTGATGAGAATATATGGTAGTAGTTAAACTCAACCAAAAGGGAATATGAGATTGGGTTGACCTATGGGGCAAGACCAATAAGAATTGCTAGAACAGGAAGAACAGAAAACTAGATTTAGGCTCAATTAAGATGATATAAGGTTTATCTAAGAAAGAAAATATTTTTGTACTATATAATTTAGTGTGATTTTCAAGTCAAATTCTCAGATTTTGGATAGGAGTCTAAACCCTCTCTAACCCCACTACCTAATCTCCCAAGAGACAACTCAAGAGTTATATCTAATATGAACTTAAAATGGATATTAAAGTGGAACCCTCAATAGTGGGAATATTGGTTCCAACAAATTTGGGCCAACTTTATCCCCCCCCCTCCCCAATGCACACAGTTGCATGGACCTAAGAAAGAGTACAAGTTATTGAAATTGGCAATGGCATATGTGCCAGATGTGAGAAGGACAAGGAAACCATAGTGCATCTATTCATCAATTGTCCCTTGAATCGTAACTACCTCAATTGGCTACACGTCTTTATCCTTCCTAGCCATCCTCACAAATTGACATGGAAGGAGCTCATTTTAGGCAAGGCCAATGATCTCCTCCATTCACTCTACACACTCCTTCAATGCCTGTCTTTCGATTGTTTGGTGCAATCATAATGAGTAGGTATTTAATAAAAAGCATGTTGATTTTCTTTACCAACTAAAAAATGTTTGTTTTTTGTAGGTGGGAAGATCCAAACTCTCGCCATGTATGAAGCTCAAGCCACCAACAATAAAAGCAAGAAAAGAGTATTCAAAGTAGAAAAAGAAGAGATGATAAAGAAGCACATTGTAGAACTATTCCAATCAAGTATCTCTACAGTGGTATCTTGGGACTACACTATCCATGTTTTGGTATAGCTATGATCCCTCCTGAGGAGAGCATGCAATTAAAAGAGAACAAACTTGAGGAAGCTCTCCCACTAAAGCTGAGGCTCAGAGATGATACCCCAAACCTTGCCAGTGATCTAGTTTTGCATGCCATGAAATGGACTAAGCGACAATAGGTTTGGAAGATGATATATGAGGACCCTCCATAACAGGGAAATGTCTCGTGCCCCAACTCTAGCCCATTCCCAAGCATTAGTGACGGGACCCACACTCCAACCTAGCCCCACCCAAATAATCCCTACCTTGTGTAATGCTCAATATGCCTAACATATGCAAATACTTTCATGGTGCTCACAATGTGTAAATCTTCTCAACCCCAACTTTAGGAAGACTGAGAATCGTTTTGGTAACTTAGCAATGTCTTGGATAATGGGCAGAGTCCCCTTCACTATACAAAATTTCCTTACATTTTGCAATACACTTAACATTTCCATTAAAAAAAAAGCAATGGTTGATGGGTGATTTGGTGGGAAAAAGTGTTTTGAGTGTCGTCCTATTGACTTCTCGTGGTACCTCCATTGGCCTAGATGCATGCTAAGTGTGATAGAGAAGATGCCACTATAAGGCCCAATGATCTTGTAGTTATGGAGGCATGTAGGTAAGACTCGTATGCTTTCCACGCAAAGAACAAGGGTAGCGAATGCCTTTATATTTGATGTGTAAGGTAAGCAATACTAGGAGGGTAACACTATCCCCTAATGCTAAGAAAGACAGTGGAAATGGAGCTCCCTATCGAGAGCTTGTCAAAGTTGTTATGGCTTTTCATCCTTTGGTCTCTACTTCTACTTCATTGGGTATGCCACCACACAAGATGAATTTTCTTGATGGTTTCTTAACACCAAGCTCATTGCAGATTGGTTTATTTTAAGTTTATTAGCAAAGGTTTCTATTAGATCCTTATCGGCTCTTTGATTGAAAGGAATTGGATCCTTTCATGTTCTATTGGTTTTCTTAGTGATCTTATGCATTATCTTGGTTTGCCACTTTCTCACTTGAAGATATGCTACTTTTGAAGTGTCTTGTGTGGGTATCTTTTCCTAGTTTGCATACTTATTTGAGAATGATAATCGAGCTATTGCTTTTCACCTTTGGAAGGTTCTTTATGTGCCTCCACTCCCCTCTAATCCTAGGGGTGGGAGGCATGTATACATACTTTGGGATAGGAGGATTAAACATCGATGTTTTGGAGGGGTCTTGATTTGGTGTGTGAGTTTGGTTTCCCAACCTCTCGGATGTTTACCATGTTTGTCATCAACTTGGTTATTTCACTAAAGTATGAGGTCTATGTGACCAAATTGCAAAAAGCTGACCTTTGTGGGCCTATCCTTTGGGCTAGATAGAGCAGTTAAAGTTAAGCTGGTAGCAACTCAAGGCACATTGCATTGAGTTGCAGGGTATGGGAGTTATCATGGCTTCCTATTTTTGGGTTTAAGGGCCACATAAGTTGCTCTTGGTTGGGTGATATTTCCTATCTGACTAGGGAAGATTCATAATATGGTTGACAAGTGGATTAAATTACCCTCCCAGGCTATAAAAGGAAGACCCTTCCAAAGCTATCATGAATCTATCTTTCACTCAATTAAAGTTTTTCCAGCTAGAGTTAAGCTCTTAGCCTATCATCTATCTTGTCCTACAAAAATGAGAGGAAGACAAGTGATCATGCATGCAAAAAGGAAAAGCAAGTAGTACCTATGGGTGCTCAAGAATGAGCCAAGAAGAATGACCACAAAGAGGAAATTACCTTCAAGTTGTTGATCAATATCTCTGGTAGTGTGGTTGGGAAGGGCCATGCTCCATCGGCAACTATAGGCATCAATGGTGGTAGTAGCAAATCTTCCTCAAGCAGTAGAGCTCTACAACTTATTGATTCAAATAAAGAGAGGAGTGCTAAATTTGATAAGGCTCCTGGGAAGGAGAATTAGGACACTATTGTCAAAACACAAGAAGCTAATAATAAAAATACCAATGTCAAGATCTTTGCTGAGAAGCTTGCAAGAGAGGGGTAATGTTTCACAAATCTATGTTAAAAAGCTTGCGAGAGAGGGTAAAACTTCACAAATTTGTATGCTCCTCTTGCTGATGTTGACTTTCTCAATGATTTTGGTATGGAAAGTGTGTCTTATAGTGTATCTATCCTCACTTGGAATGCATAGGGCTTCTGATCGAAAATAAATGCAATGCTCTCTACAAGCCTTGGCATGTAGGTGCAAGGCTGATATTCTTGGAGTGTAGGAAGTTAAGCTAGATGTGAGTAGCATTGGGATGATTAATCTTCTAGGTTATTTCTGCTTTCCTAATGTTTGTGATAGGTGCAAGGGAGGTTTGCTAGTCTTTGTTAGGATTTAGAGTGGAGACATTGCATGTGATGGGATTGGGCATGTGCTTGGTATCAAACTTTCCATCTCCGAAGAGACTCTTGATTGCACCTTTGTCTATGCTCCTAATGTTTACATGCGAGCTAACATGTAGCATTGGCTTAAGCCACACGTGTGGAGACAATACTATCCTCTCTAGGCATTGGAATATGATTGTCACCAATAGTGATTGCTCCCATGGCACTAGAAATATGATTGAAGAAGAGGAAATATTGGTAGGACATGTGCTCCTTTTGGCATGGTGGATATATTACAATAATGCTTATTATTTACAATAATAGATAATGATTTTTTTTACATATTTATAATTAATGTTATATATATTAAGAAAGAAAGAAAGAAAGATGGAAAGAAAGAAACATTAACATCTTCTAAGGCCAAAATCGACTTATGAGACAAAGCCATGTACGATGTTGGTTGTCACTAGATATCGACGCTTAAAGATGGTGAGTGATATAATGTGAAAGAAACTAAGGTGATGAAGAAAACAAAATAGTGCTCATATAGGGATACAATGGAAGCATGAGGTAGTTCATGTCTAACTATGCGACTGAATGATATCGCTATATCTAGTTCCACCCAATCAAGATCGGTGGATAGAGTATGCCATACATCTCAAACGAAATAGTATGTGGATAGCATCTGGATTGGGCCCTTAACTTTGTTAGCTGCTGCTCATGTCTTTGGCAAATCTCCCTTATCTCTCTCTAATGTAGCATTTGTGTTTGGTATCCCTCTATTCGCAAGCAATGTGTTGTTGTGATCTCCTTGGTTCTCTAGTTGTCACCCCTCTCTATGTGGGTGCTATGTGCATTGACACTGTCTAGAAGAAATTAGTGAGATGTGACTGACGTCCCCCTCCCTGTGTAGTGTCAGCCTATAGTAGTGATGTGTGGAGGATCTGAATTAGGATTAGAAACTCACCTAGGTGGCGTTGGTGGTTGGGGAATCCATGACTAGCTTGATGGAGGTTTCTCCTCCAAATAGTAGGGGGTACTTAGCTTGGACTGCACTTTAGGCTTTGCATTTGCAAATGTAGTGCTCCTCACTCTTCACCTTCTCCTGGCATAGCTTGCAAATTGGCTTAGCTCGGGGAATGTGGGTTGCTCTCCTAGTCTCAATCTCAAGATCATGATACAATTCCTCGATTTGGCCAATGGCTAGTCGCCTCTCATGTGGCATGTATACATCTAGGTATTTAGGTCTCTCAATGAAGTTATCTATTGTAATCTTCATGAAGTGGTCTATGAAGTACGACATCTTTGTGGGGAAGGGGCTAGTTGGGTGAAATCCATGTATGCTGTTTGTACAACTTGTAAAGGTCTTGTTGCATGACCAAGTTCCTCTTTGTGTGTGAAAGGTGTATGAAGGGGGAGTTGGAATTATACTAAAAGGGGGGAGATGGTCCATGTCGATCCAATAACGTGTAAGCCACTTCTTGACCTGTGCATACCATGAAGTCTCCTGTCGTGTCTCAACTAGCTCCTAGAGCCCTTGAAGGCTCTCGTAGGTAGCCTATATGGGTGCATGTCACATCATGTATGAAGTTGATAGTCCTGCAAAAGGTCCTCGTCATCATGGGGGTTTAGCAAACTTGGCTCTAATAATCTCATGTGGCATTAATGGTTTGATGTGGATCATGAGAGAGAGAGAGAGAGAGAGAGAGAGAGAGAGAGAGAGAGAGAGAGAGAGAGAGAGAGAGAGAGAGAGAGAGAGAGAGAGAGAGAGAGAGAGAGAGAGAGAGAGAGAGAGAGAGAGAGAGAGAGAGAGAGAGAGAGAGAGAGAGAGAGAGAGAGAGAGAGAGAGAGAGAGAGAATAGATGTAGCTTGGTTGGTTAAGTTGAACATGGGGTGACCAAAATGTATTGGGTTAAACTTTTGGGAACTTCGAGGCTAGAGGCTGAATTGGTCGACTTTGGAAGACTAGATTGGGTGGCTTTCCCATTTGCCTATTTTTTAGCCTTCATCCTTATGGTTGGATTTGAATTTTGTAAAATTGGAAGCTTTTCTGAAATGATTAGCTAATCAGATTTACCATAAAATGGCATAGGATAAGAGATGGGTCATCACTAAGAAAGCAAACAAATGTTGATCTGTTTGTGAGAGTAGAGTAACATGATGTGATTATTTGCTTCAAGTGTTGAAGTCCAAGCTTTCCTATCAAGGAAAAGTTTTCATATGGAGGCTTTTTATGAGTTGTCTTCCATAGGGAATATGTTGTGTGATCACAAGATCCCCATAGTAGATTTATGTTATGTACTACAAGTGATGAAAACATTGCTCATCTTTTGATTTGTTGCCTGATTGTGAGACAGATTTGGGATTTTAATTCTTGAGTATAGACCTCTATGTGCACGTGAGATTTTTTGGGTTTTGGAGAAGATGCTTTCCAAAATATCCTTGTCACTTTCATTTTACGCAAATAGACTAGTCTTGGCACACCTCGTAGACTCATAAGCTTTCATTTTTGACTCAACCTTGGGCATCCATGGTAATGTAGGTGGCATGCAATGATTGGTATTACCCTCGATGGCAAAGATGGATTCAAGTTGAAGCCAAATTGCAATGTGGCAACATTAATTTGTAAAGGATTATGTTATTCAGATGGCATCGCAATATTTTAAGCACTCTTGCTGTGATGTGCGATAATTATGTTATTGCATTGTTTCTTATAGTTTCACATTTATTTTCTAGCATTAGTCAAGAGATGGGATGATTCTCATGCAAATTTTCAAATTTTCTAGGTTTAGATAGAAATAATTTAATATATGCATGCAAATTATGCAAGATTTCGAGAGGCTTTCCACTTTCCCATTACCTTGTTTGAGGTTGTATATTATTTGTTCTAGAAGGACATGTGACAATGATGTATTTACCTAGAGCTTTGCAAGATTCTCGAAAAGATTTTATCAATGGAGAGAAAAGTGTGATCACTATTCTTCATCTTGCATTTGACATGCATAGATGTTTTGAAGCAATTTGGATACCATCAATCCATAGTCTCCAAAATATTCTACGAGTTCACATCATCCTTGGGTGGATAAAAATTGTGGCACTTATTGCAATGAACTCAAATAGATTCTAAGGTAAGGGAATTCAAAGAAGGATTAAAATCTCTATATGGATTTTCTAATTATTGTGATTTGATTGATACTACGAATTTAAAGCTTGATCTAACCCCACTAAAAGTGGAGTAAACTAGTTCAATTGCTATAACTACTACAATATGATAGTGTAAGAAATTGTGGATGCCGACATGCATTTCCTCAAGGTCAATATTGGATGGCTTAGGTCTACTCATAACAATAGAATGTCACATAACTCCACATTCTTTAAACGCTGCTGATTCGAGAAAATCACAAGAAAATATTTGTCTAATACTTTGTTGATTTTTTGTACATTTTAAGATTTGAAATAAAGAAGAGGGTGGGAACAACCTCTTGGGAAATCCAAGAAATCACTGGATGGAAATATTTCATGGACCGGTTTACCAAGGGTGGGTGAAGAGTAAAGATCAACGGAGGAAGGTGAAGGGAAAATGTGTAATGTGAAAAGAAAAGACATGAAATGGATTTGGAACCATCCAAAGGGCATGTGAGGCTCATAATGTCATGGCTTTGGAGCCTTATGATAATTCAAACAAATGGGACCCTTCTTGGAAGCATTAGTGGAAGAAAAATCAGGCACATGGTTTTATAAGATTTTTTAAAAATACTTCCACTGTGATCCAAAAAAACATTTCAACATAAAAGTTGTAGCACGTGAGCTGAAGTTTTGGTTGGTATTTTTTAATACTTTTTTGGAGCTATGAGTCGGGAGATATGATCAAAATAATGGACTCAAACGTTTTCCAACTACGGTGGAGACCACCTCCCAATTTTATACATACCCACACTTTCTTTCCCACACTTAACACTTCGATAAAACATCGTTCATTAGACTCCCAACCCTTTTCCCTCTCTTCTCCTCTCTCTCAAGCTAATAAACCATTAGAATTATCCCCCTAAATCACCCTCAAATCATCCTTAATTGTAGTAGTAATGTATGAATTCTCACTACTCTCTCTCCATTATTGCTAGATATGATCTTATTTTATAAAGATTCTCTACATTTTTTTTAGGAGAGCTCTTGGACTCAAGCTATGGGGGGAGAATGAAAACAACTCACCTATGATGGAACTTGCAAAAACTCTTAATGTAGTGAAGAAAAGTTAATACTGGGAAAGACTAAAGCATGATGTACTCAAATACATTACTGAATGCCTAATTTGCCAATGGGTGAAAGCTGAGCATGTCAAAATGCCAAGCAAGCTCCAGCCACTTGACATTCTATAGATGAAACATGAGTTCATCAATATGGATTTCATAGTTGGCTTACCTTCTGTTCAAGGAGGGTATAATTCAATCATGGTGATTGTGGATATGCTGACAAAGATAGTGTCATTTTTCTCAAGAGATTCCATTTCTGACAACATGGCTTTATACCATTTCTTGTTGTCGTGTCTGTCCATTGATTCCTTGAAGCAAGATAGTTCACCACAATCTGTCAACATGACATAATCAGCCACATTGTTTGCACCAGGAATGAACCTATCAGGTTGTCTAGTAGCCCTAGACGATCTCCTAACCCAATGATCATTGTTTGTTGGCTGTTGAGCATTTTCAACTTGTTGTCCCTTTTATCCAACATAAGTAACTGGCCCAAATCACATGGCACCACAAATTCCATTTCTTTTCGATCGAGCAGAAGATACAAAAATTCCATGAGGGTATTCTGCCCACCAAGATTCCACCCTTGTAACTAGTATTTAGGGTTGTAGGATCCCATCCTAGGTCACGAAGGGGCTCGTCAGATTCTAGGAGCAATGCAGGATTTACAGCTAGAGCCCCCTTTGGCATCCACATTTCCTACTATGGGAGACTATCCCTACTGACAGACCATTCGCCTATGGAGCCGGTCCAAGCCTCTCGTACCGATAACCATGACCCCCTTGGAGTAGAGTCTCGCTATTAGCTTGGGGATAGCCTAGTGCAATCATTCCCTTTATTCGGTTTATCCATAATTTCAATCAGAGATCTAGATTTTAGCAAACACAAACAATCCTTTCAAACATATATCAAATGATGCAATGACAATCACACTATCATGCAATTCACAGCTTCACATATCCAAGGTAGACCTTATCCTAAGGTAACCTTACATTCTAATGAGGATTCTCCTCCCCATAAAAAAGTGTTGAGTACATCTCTTATAACATGTTAAGTAAGGCATGAATTTCCCATTTGGGCTATCTTGCCCATCAACATAAGCAAAATTCTTGAAAGAAATATATTGTGCCAATAACTCAACGAGATGACTTATAGAACTCTCAAATAGGCAATCGGTTTTTATAACAAGCGTTAGCCAACTCTTAACCTTGTCACATTTGACCATAACTATATTGAATACGCATAAAGACATATGTACAATAACCTTTGGCAATTAATTCTAACATGATTCTATGACTTAGAATCTCAATTAATCTAGTCGCAATTCATAATGATTAATTGTTTATGCTTGTACTAGTATGCTTTCTAGATGAGTTATCAATTTGTGTAAGTGAAAAATATGGAAGCTAATATCTACGTAATTATTTTATACAGCAAAATAATTCTAGTAATGAACAACCTGGTTTGGCAACATGACGACATTAGTTATTTCGCCTTTACTTGGGCTTGCATTAGACACACTCGATGTTCCGTTTGGTAGTGGCAATGCCAGTAACCTCAGGCACTCCCATATCTTTGGCAATACCCATTGCTTGATCGGTTGTGGTGGTTCCCATGGTCTTTCCACTTCGTCGCTTTGGAGCCATCGTCCATGAGTGGTTCGAGAGATAGGGAAGGTGGAATAGATTCGAGATGAGAGAGCGTAAGAGAGATGGATTAGTTGAAGATTGAGATAGGGGAATTGAGCTAACTCCCCCCTCTCTCTCTTTCTCTCTCTCTCTCTCTCTCTCACACACACACACACACACACATGCTTCCCACACAAGTGCATGGCCAATTGCATCGACGGGGGGCACATGGAGCACCCACACAGAAACTGGGAGCAAGCACAGTGGACTATATCCTCGGCCCTCTATCACTCCTTTAAAATATCACCTCGCCCACTCGCAATGGCTGCCGACCATGCCTATCTGCAATTTGACATAACCTGCATGTATGACCTAACCCCCCCCAACAAGCAACCCCCCAAGATTCCCTAGGTACCACTTTACTAGGCTAACTGCGAGCGCATACTCCGACCATCTCTACTGGAGCATGCAAGAAATCGACCCCCATGCACCCCTGGAGGAGGTCATAGCACAGTTGGCGGGCACACTACACACCTCGGCTGCCGAATACTTCCTCCACACATCCCCCCACTCCACCCCTCTGAACAAGAATGTCCCACTGAATAGCTGGTACGACGCAGAGTGTAGGGAAACCCGGCTCCGTCTTCAATAGGACGAAGCACGGGGAGTACACACGCATAAATATGCACACTTGATCTTCCGTCGTCTAGTGCGACAGAAGAAATGAGCCTACCTCTCCAAAGTGGAACACGAATTCTACCAGCTATTCTTAGGACAGGACAGCAGAGAGGCATGGAAGGCGTTTCAGGAACCTCGAGCCCAGACGCCCATCACCTCCCCAGACACTTGGCATGCATATGCAACCTCACTATACCAAGTACCCAAGCAGCCCCAGCTACCCCGGCCCCCAGGGAGCAGACCCGGATCATCCACATTCTTCAGCACGGGGTGGGTTCGGGACGCCATTGATAGACTCCAAAATGGCTGTGCCCAAGACCACGAAAGCCTGGTAGCAGAGCATTTGACCCATGCCAGAGATATACTGGCCCCTCTCCTAGCACACATGGGAAGGCTTCCATGCCAGCTAGTCAGCCAACACCATAATACCTATCCTGAAGACCGGAGACCCCATGGTTCCCACGATCTACGGAATAGTCATGGTTGGCCATGTACTAGCCAAGCTCTATGGATCCATACTGGACCACGAGCTGAGCAAGTGGGCAAAGCAACACCAACATCGGGCGGCAGGACAAGCAGGGTTTAGGAGGGGGTTCTACACCCTTGACCATATCCTCACACTGAGAGCCATCATAGAGGAGGGCAGAGCACATGGAAGACGGGTGTGCTGGCTTCATGGACTTCCGCAAGGCCTTTGACACAGTCCCACGATCGAGGCTCACACAAAGACTACAGGAACTAGAGGTCCCAACTGAAATGCTATGGGGGATACTGGCACTATACGAATCGGTAACGGGCCGAGTTTGGGCACCAAGAGGGCTATCAAAGGAGACAACCAGCACCATCGGAGTCAAGTAGGGATGCCCACTCTCACCCACCTTATTTGGCCTCTACATTGATGAGATCTCAGAGTACATAGATAGATTGGGTGAGGAGGGATCGAGCCTGGGAGGGACACTGATACCCATCTTACTATATGCAGACAACATAGACCTCATCTCCAGCACACCCAAAGGGCTACAATGCCAACTAGATGCACTACAGGCCTTTTGCCAAGACAAAGACCTAATTGTGAACTTGGGGAAAACCAAGGTCATGGTGTTCAACACATCAACCCAATGGCTCCGACGGTCGGTACCCCCCTTCACATATGGCAAAGAGACCGTGGATGTGGTCCAAAGATACATCTATCTGGGGATTACATTCTTTGGATCAAGATTTACCCTGAGGAAAGTAGCATAAGATAGACTAACCCGAGGCTATGCAGTCCTCAGGTCAATGGAGAACCAATGTGCCCGCATATAGTTCCAAGAACCCCAGACATGGTCACACCAACCCTCTTGTACGGGGCTCCCATATGTGGGTCCAGTCTCTACCACACGCGGAGGGCCCCACAGGATTAGCCATTGCCTAAGGAGGAGGCAACCTATGAGGGATGGGAGCAGATGGAGAGACCCTTAATACTTATGATCTCATGGAAGATCCGAAGCAAGCCCTCTGTACCACACGAGATCATCCGCACAAAGTTGGGGGCACCACCCCTCGTGGTGGCTGAGGCCCTCTTCTAGACCGTGACCTTCTTGCACTGAATATGGGACCTGCCCCGGCACCGGTACCCCAGACTCGCCTTGGAGTCATCCAAATAGCTAGCAACACAAGGGGACACTGAGTGCTGGTATGCCCGAACAGAGACCTAGCTACGGCTCCATGACCTGCACATGGACCACCTCCCCCCACTACAATACAACCTAGACTGCCCACACCTGGAGCTCAGCCGAGAGGAGGTGAATCGCATCATCAGAATGGATATCATCTAGACAAACACAGCCAGGACATGGGTGACCCCCACGTTGGAACTAGGAACCAAGAAGGCTTTCTACTGAGAGCACTTCCTGCACACCTCCCCAGATGGCTTCATCACCCGCCCAAGCTACATGGACACACACCTGTCTCACGGGGTCAAAAGTGCCATCGGACAGATCCGCATGTCCTCACACCAACTACGGGTCGAAACGGGCAGATACGGGGCCAACCCCCTCCCACCAGAAGACCGAATTTGTTCGCTCTGCCATCTCGAGCCAGAGACAGAGGAACACTATATCTGTAGATGCCCAGTGTACTACGAAATCTGGGGACGTTTCCACTACCTATTCAGCTAAGGATCCGGACCACTCTCCAAGGTGATGGAATTCAAAGACCAGAGATGCATGGGGCTCTTTCTACTGGAAATACGACGCCACAGAGACCACCTCCTACGAACCATGGAGCAAAGACAAGGAGCCACCAACCAACGCACACTCAATAAATTCTACCAAATACCAGCTATCCTCCCCACCACCGAGCCCCCACCAGCCCAACTAGCCTCCTGACCCCGGGGGACCACCTTAGAAATAGCTACAGCGAGAGGCAAAGCCCGATGCCCATGCCCCGCCGGCCCCTATCCCCATAGAAGACACATGTCGAAGATACAAGGGATACTACGCTGCCATTGGAGGACCCTGCCCTGCCGCTTTAGTCTCTCCATGTTAGACCGACCCATGCAGGACATCCTAGGATGAACACTCCAGGAGTAGTTCCACACCGCATTGGGAGTACCTCTAGATTGTATCTAGTCTAGATATCATTTTGTACCTACTCAATTTAGTTCAACATAGCATAAATGTTTGCTTCACTGGGACTTTTGAAATCTCCCAGACATTTTGTATGCAACATTTTGGTCTCATAGGCCAACTTGGCCTGTTGTAGACGTTAATATAAATTTTTTTCTTTCTCTTTCTCTCTCTCTCTCTCTCTCTCTCTCTCTCTCTCTCTCTCTCAAGCTCCTTCTCGCAGCCTCTTGAGGGATATCATTCTACTTCTCTCTCTCTCTCTCTCTCTCTCTCTACCCCTCTCTCACAGCCTCTCGAGGTTTCCTTGTGCCTCTCTAACTGCTCCCTGTGCCTCTTATTTATAGTGAATTGGAGAAGAGGGGTTGTGGTTGAAAAGTGGAGCTCTTTGTGGAGGGGATCTTGGAAAAATCAGTGATCTGATGCTTAGATCATAAATTTGATGGTTCCATTGACTCCGAAAGGGGAGTAAAATCCACCCAAAACACTTGGCTAGAAATCTTTCAATTCACTCCTTCTTCTTCTCCCTATTCGAAGTGTTGTTTTCTATCTGTAATCTGCAATCGTAGTGCGCACGATTTCACCAATCTCTCTCTCCTTTTTTTTTTCATTTTTACAAAATCTTCAAAACTAACTAACACATCACTTGTCTTTTCTTTTAAATGACATCCAGTTCTAGAAAATCTCCATATCTTTTTTAGGATAATATCTAAAATATATTAGTCTTTTCCAAAAAGCTAATATTTTTAGAACATTTATAGTATACACATTAACACTAGTGATTAATATAGCTCATAACTCTCGTTCACGTTGTAACTTCTGTGAGGGGTGGCTACGGTCCTTGTCAATCCGAGAAAAATATTGAATTTATGACTTTTGATTTTTAAATATATTTTTAATTAAATAATTTTTTAAAGCTATTAACATTAACTAGTTTTTACCTTAGTTAGTCTTTAGTTAATAATCTTATTGACTTATTAATTGATTAACTAACTTTCAAACTAACCAACTAACTTTTATTGTGAGGAAATATTACAAAAATGTAGCTAGACATCACTAATACTAACTATCTTCAATGTCAGGTCATTACCCAAAAGGTCAGATCTAGTTAAACTACAATAGAAGTGAAACCACTCTCTATGAGGTAATGAAAGGAAGCCCCTAAATCGATCAACCAACACTGAGTATATATTGACAAAGCATCGATCAAATGTGAAGCATCCAAAGAACTTACCAAGATAAGATCATCAAATATATCAAGATACACTAAATTAATCTCCTCAATCTTAACACTAGACTTGCTAGGCATAATACTACAATTATCATTCTTATCCTATACTTACATTGGGAGAAACACAGACTCTCTTTTTTGCCCCTTAAGGGGTTTCTCTCACCTCTCTCTCTAAAAAGAGATTCCAAAATAATATTATAATAAGATATCTTCTACAATCAAGAAAATCTCATATCTGTATTTTCAATATATTTCACCTATTATTTTATTCCCAAACTGTAGGATAATGTCACTTTTTCTTAAAATTCTCATAACGAAAAAAATACAATTCTATTTTCTCTAAAAATGGAGCCAATCATTAATTATGACTCTTTAATGCTCTCATGATTGTTCAACATTAAAATATATTAGAATCATTCTCATTCTTGCTTCTTAAAAGGGTGAAAGTTAAAAAAATGATATAAAATGATGTACACATCATATTTTAATATTATTTTTTACCCATAGATATTTTTAACTTATAAGTTTCCTTGTAAATTTTCATATTTTTTGAAAAAGTATATGCCTATTTTTGAGCATTTTTTCATTTCTTCTCAAAGCTCTAAATTTGTCCCAAATTTTGTGTACTCTTCTCCTTTCCTCCAAAATATAGTTTCTTGTATATGAATTCTTCTGAAGCAGCACTCAGTACTATCTACAACACTCTCTACCTTGCTATAAGCAATCTCCATCTTCAGTACTATGCTATAAGATATCTTCCTCTTTGACAGTCTATACTACAAGAAATCAAGTGATAATGAAGGTATCTTTATTTTCTAAATCTTATTATTCTTCACAGTTGTTGTTTAATCCTTAAGTATCAATTCATAGAGAGAGAGAGAGAGAGAGAGAGAGAGAGAGAGAGAGAGAGGGAGGGAAAGAGAGAGGGCTGTGTGAGATGAACTAAGAAAATAAGTGATAGAGTGAAAGAGAGTAAATTAGGGCAAAAGATAAAATGATATTATTGTTCTCACCTAACCAAGCTTCTATATAAATGTGTTTAAATATCTTTGATCAATTCTTGGAGAGAGAGAGAGAGAGAGAGAGAGAGAGAGAGAGAGAGAGAGAGAGAGAGAGAGAGAGAGAGAGAGAGAGAGAATATTTTGGATAGAACAAAAGATAAGATTTGATGCTAATCAGAGGTAGATTAAAAGCTAAGATTACATGTTGATTAGGGTCTATTATGATTGAGATCAAGAGTAAGAGACAAGATCCAACTGGGTAAAAAAGAACATAGATATAGTGAATCAAAGGGGTGTAATTGTGTGATTTGAATGTTAATCCAAGTTAAAATTGGCATATATTTTTCTTTGCAGAATGTATGTGCATGACATATCAAGAGAAATAGATATATTCACTTTCAATTAGAGGATGAATATGCACCAATGTTCAAAAGAACTGTGGAAAGGGATGATGCAATAAGGTACAGGATGCAACAAGAAAGAAATGCAGGGGGAAAAAATGTGGACCTTTAGGTTGATGGGTGCATTTATCCACTCGATCCGGTCACTCAAAGGCTACCACAATTTGAAGGGCTTACATCATTTGTAAAGTTTGTTTGCGAAGGCAATGAAGGATTGTATGCATACACGTGTAGACTTGTCACACAAGGATTAGTAGGGGTTCATCAAGCCTTGACAAATATACAGATAAGATTATAAGGGAATATGCATACTTTGATGGAAAAGGATAGATTATTGGCTAAGAAGACAACATGCAAAATATGGAGTTATAGTCTAAAGTTATGGACTTAGAGAAGGAGAATCAAAACATAAAGAGGAAGCTCACAAAAACTTTGGAGATTGGGCCCACTTTAAAAACTAGAGAAGTACGTCGGTGCATTCGATTAGTTAAACCAATTCACCAATTAACCAAAGGAAGTGTACAATATTATAGACGGATATATGCTCAATCTGCTACAATGAGAAATATGTTCCCTCATGCAAAGAATGATACATTGTAGATATGGTCAAAAATGAGAGATATGGTCAAAAAATGCATTGGCAAAATGTAAATTCAAGGACATTGTAGATGGTGTTGCAAGTGACCATCTTAGGGATGTGAGCAATTTATTTATTGTTACTGATGCTCAGGGATTATGTGACAAGGTGAAAATGAATTCTGAGTCATATAGTATGATCTATCAACAATTGGATACAAGTTTTAAGCAAGTCTTCAAAATTAAGCGAGTAATGCCTTTGTCAAAACCATTTCACGTGAAGAAGGCTCGAAAACAACTAAATCAGAAAGTTTTAGAACTAATTGGTGAGCCAATGCATCTAGAAAACATACGCATATTGAAGTATGGTTTCAAAGAAGTTGCATTTGCATTGAATGCATCTAATAACTTTGTATTGCATATATGTAGGGTTCAGATTGCTATGGTCAAGCTCTACAATATGTCTATGGAAGAATGTAGAGGTAAGCTTAAGTTTGTCCTCAAACTTGATGAGAGTGAGATTATTAAGGGGCAAAAAATTCAACATGTGAGTATAACACTTATGAATTGAGCATTGGATCCCAACATCGATGAAAATTATACTTTATACTTCAGTGTACAATCAGAGAATGAAATATGGTGGCTTGTAGCATTTGAAGTACCAAAGGAGGACCATGAAGTACTTAAAGTTCTTTTTAACCTCACTAATATACCAAGTGTTATTCAACATCAAACTAATGGAGCAATTTTACACATCGAGGGGTTTGGGGACTATATTCAAGTTGAATGGCATCTTGTAGGTGATTTAAAAACATTGAAGTGTATGTTTGGTTTATCAAATGTAGGGAATGCAAAATTTCTGTGCATATACTACATGAAAACTAGGAAGAAAGGGAAAGATAGAAAGAAAGAATGGCTTGCCAAGGCATGGCAACAAGGTGCTCCAACATGTAATAAAAAAGTCA
This sequence comes from Lygodium microphyllum, assembly GCF_053477565.2. Classification (NCBI taxonomy): domain Eukaryota; kingdom Viridiplantae; phylum Streptophyta; class Polypodiopsida; order Schizaeales; family Lygodiaceae; genus Lygodium; species Lygodium microphyllum. The sequence goes on along the minus strand of NC_141143.1, from coordinate 33,337,331 downwards.
TGAGAAATGGAATGTTGGTTCCAGTGGATCCAAACTAGCGCCCTATTTTGGAAATACCACTAACAAAGGTTCACTTTTGCACATTGCATTATTTGGTTAGAATAATTAAGAAGCTAGTATATGAATATATATGCTTTGCATACAAGATGCAACCCATGTTAGAAGCTGATGCTACATGCAAGAAGGTAGAACAAGTCCTCTCTAAAGTTGGACTACACGAGGGCTAAGTAGAAATAAAAAAGGACGAGAAAAAATCAAGCAAGAGTGGAAATATCCCTTGTAAACCATGTTTTGGCGGACCCAAGGCTAGGAAGTTTATATCTCCACCTCGAGATAAGGAAGGCAATATACTTATAAAACAACCAGAGAAGTATGAAGCATGGAAAAAGTTGCACATTGCTATTTCAAATTGGAGAAATGGGAGATGGACGAGGATTGCGAAGGCAAAAGTGTGGATACACCTAGATAGATTAGCAACTCTCTTACAAAAGTTGAGGTTTAGGAATGGTGATGCCAATACATTTAAAGAGACAATTGCTAAATTTCATAAGTCCATGGTGGAGGCATGGACTACAAACAACATAACACACTACATGGTCAGCATTGTCACCACTACAAAAAAATATCATCATTTCGAATTAGTTTGTCTTTCTAATCTCTCTTCGTGTGCAGCATATACTTGAAGCACATAGTCCATACTTTGTAGATCAAGGAAGTTTGGCAATATGGTCAACTCAAGGCATGGAATGATGTCACTGGCAAGCTCACTGTGCTTTGCAAAAGGCAACTGACCATGGAGGTGGCATTGATGATTCCAATTCTATGAGACAATTATTACAATGGTGGTATAGGAGATTAGAGATACGATATGAGAAAAAATAAAAGAAGTCCAAAACCTCTCAAGTAGAATCTATAAGTAGGGCAATATATGAAGTGAAAAAAGCAAGATATGAAAATAACATAGCTAGACAACGCCACACAGAATGGTTGGAAACCAAATAGAGATGGCAAGAAATGGATATCTAGACAAAGATAATAATTTTGATGCATTTAGAGTCCACAGGAGAGCACAAGTACTAAGGATATGACACATCAATACTCCTATCTTTAACATGAGATGTCTTGCAAATTTTGTTTAAAATTTCGAAGGTTTGTCACTATGTTTTTCAAAGTCAATTTCGAACTATGTTTTTTAATTGTGAAAAGTCGTTTTTGAAATCCTAAGACAAAGATATGAAAATTCCAAGCCTTGGAACATTTACTAGCCTAGAGAGAGAGGGGCATGAGGGGGGTGGTAGGAGATAGAGAGGCATGGATTGGATGGGATGGGTGGAGAAATGAAATGATAATTTTAAAGTTTATTTATACCACAATAAGTTTAAAAGTTTCGTATTTAAGTCAAGTATCTCCTTTCATTTTTTCCCATTACTCTTCACTCTACCCTCCACCTTTCTATCCTTTATCATCACAACCATGGCACATTAAAAGCTTCCTATCAAGAAGGCGCCTACAAGAGCAAGAGCTCAACACTCTTCCGAATCTAGTGAGTGTACTATGAGTGACAAAGGTCCCCTAGTGGACCGACAATGGTGGCTCTACTACAGTTAATACTGGTGGTGCTATTGTGGCCAACAATGGCGGCCTTGGTGTGGTCAATAATGATGGTTTGCCATTGTCCAAAAATGGTGGTCCACATGCTCTAGATGCTCCACCTCCCACTACTACTCCAACTAGTGATACACATCCTCTAGCGCATAAGAAGCAAAGATGGAGACTAGACACAACTATGCTACATGAGATAAGGAAATTCTAGAAGAGTGTCAACTTGATTATTCCTAAGGCACCATTCTCTAGGTTGGTGTAAGAAATACTGCAATATCTACAGTTAGGGCATCATCACAAGTTCTTTTCAAAGAACCAGGCAAGGAATGTGGGGCGATGGTCAGCACGCCAAGCCTTGCTTGCTCTCGAAGAAGCAGTTGAAAGTTACTTGATTGATCTAATGAGTGATTGTCAACTTTTATCCATTCATGCCCAACGTATCACTATTAATCCCATAGATATAGCTTTTATTTGTAGGATCTACAACAACAAGGAAAGGATGCATTTAATCTTAATGTCAACAATATGGTTTGAGAAGCTACCTTGTAATTGGATCTATGTTTTTAGCTCATGTTTGGTTATAGATTGTAAGGAGCTTAGTTTTGGGTTATCTTTAAAATAGACCTTCAAGTATTTGATAGCAATGGCTTGCAAAATGGAGCTAAATTTTGCCTAGCTCTAGTTGTACTTGGTGCAACGTACTATCTACCATGTATTTCATGGTTTTGTAATGCCAAATCCGATATGTGATACTCTATTTTGACCATGATTTGCATTGTGCGTATTTTCAAGTTTCCAATTTTGAAAGTAGTTTTATTGAGAATAAATTCAATGTGCAATCACGCACACGTCAGTGATTAGTTGTACATGGGCCAATGCACTATATCTTTACTGTATTTAGCGGTTTGGCAACACTATATCCAATATGCAATATTACATTTGACCCATGACTTATTTTTTGTGAGTTTTTATGTTTCCAATATTTCACATATTTTTGTTGACAATACATTTAATATGTAGTTGCATACACTCGGTGGTGAGTTTTTATGTTATTAGTGAAATATAATCCAGTTAATGCATTTTCAAAAAATGTTTAAGCCATCAGTTTTATAAATCAAAATCTAGTGAAATATCATCCACATGTCGGGGATCATAAAACCTCATGGATATTAAAAAATTGGCCCCATTAGAAGCCTTTGGGACACATGTCCAAAGGCTCACGTCTGGGACCCAGGTGTCCCAAAGGCTTCTGATGGGGCTAATTTTTTTTTGGTAGTTGATGTGTCCTAGAGGAGTCCACATGTAAAATTTCACGTCAATGTTTCACCTCATTCTACACATTTCACTTTTGAGCTTTGAGTTTTCTCTCCTAGAAGACATGGCATGCACCAAGTAAGCGGCTCGGAGACACCCCTTAGAAATCCCATGTACAAGCCACCTCCCCCAGCTCCACCACCACCACCATGCTAGCATCACAAGCATTGATGGAGGCTAGGCACATTGGCTCTTCGCGAGATCTGCCATTATCAAAAGACCACACATCTCCTAATACCAAAGGCTCCATTCTAGAAGTTGGTGGCAGAGATTATGGACGACATACTGATTAAGAACAACATGAGGCACTTCCCAAATGGACCACACTTGCAACAACCCGATCATTGGATTGCCCAAGCCCTCCTTGCACTATAAGAAGCTGCTAAAGCTTATCTCAACAACTTGTTCAGAGACTAGGTCTATGCAACAGTGCAGGCAAGGAGAGTCACCGTCATCGACAGGGATTTACGAATAGTGAGGTTCTCCCGACGATGGAAGGATAGTCCTCGCGGAGATCAACAAAATGATACGGGTGTACTACTAAAACATATGTAGAATGTAGCTTCCAAAGATATTTTGTAAAACACTAGTTGTAATTGATCCCATGTAAAATGCTATGAATATGAATATAAAATGTTTGACGCATCTTATTTTTATTTATTTGCTTGGTATTTTTAAAATATGTCTTTGAGTTATCGTTACATGCATTCGAATGAATACATATTGCGTACAAACTCGATAAAGCACTACATATTAAATTTAGGGTACGAATCGTGTTGCATATAAATTCAACAAATAAACATAATATTCAAGTAAAAAACTATAATAAACAACATGTATGACAAAATGCATTGCACGCAAATCCAACAAACATTGGTTTTCATTACTTCAAGAGAATATAACAAAGTGCATCACATTGGTGATGAGATATCATTTGGCAATAAGTACATCTACTCTCTCCTAGGCTTCTTTGAGCTACACTCCCCATGGATTCTTGATCATAGGCAACAATACATTTTTCCCTAGTAGTTCCTGCCTAATGACATTGGGATCTTGAACACCAAGAACCATGCCATGGGCCACCATGGAAAAAAGTGGCCTAGACCTAGTACTAGAGAGTAAGTAGAGGAGCTTCGAACGTCGAAGCAACACTCCTTTCTCCAAGCTAGAGTTTCGTTAGGATGGTCTTGAAGAGCCCATCCTTCGTTAGTGTCCTCAACTTTAGGAAGTACTCATCAAAAGCTCGAGAGCATGTCTTATGAAATACAATAATGCTGCTCACAAGTTGACCGATGTACTCCTTCAATGTGGAGTCTTGCACCCTTCCTTGGCCACCAGATTGGCCACCTTGTCTAGATGAAAATTCAACTATAAAGACAATGTCGTGCATCACATAAATTCAGTGCAGACTTGCTATGCATGGAGTCTACTAAAGATATATACATCGGATTCATGTGAAAATTCACCAGTAGGTCCTTTAGGGCATCGGGACCCTTGGGGTAAATTTTTATTAAGGTCGGGCCCCCTAGATGTGAGCCTCTAGCCAAGGCTACTCTAGGGGCCCAATCCCATCGAAAATTTGCCCCAAGGGTCTTGATGCCCTAGAGGCCCTACTAGTGAATTTGTGCATGAATTTGATAACATTATCTTATTTGCATCATCTATTTACTACTGTAGTGGAGCATCCAGGTCTGCTCCTCCAACTAGGCCACCCTCGTCTCTCTCCTGGGAAGGTATTGTGCAGTCCGATCAAGGACCAAACATGTTTTCTTGCAACCACTCGAACTCCTCATCTGAGATCTCATATTGTGGCACCACATCCTCAATCTGTTCTTGGATACTCACAATGGCAGATATTTCATCGACACTCATACCATCATATCGAGCCACCTCATCAACATATGCTAGGGTATCTTGTATATCAAAATCTATAAAATCATCACGTGCATCACGCACCATGATACAATATAGTTCTTCTTCTCTTAGCTCCAAAATTTCTTATACATCCTGCATAAATATATATTCCACCTCCTTAATGGTGGTAGCATGGAGAGAAGCGAGGGGTGGCTCATTGCTTGTCGGCGTCTCATCAGGGCAGGGAGGTGGGTGCACAATGGCTAAGCTATGTGCTGCCTCTATGCTCAGATCAAGTGCAATCTCCTCAAACTCCCTCTCAAAATACTCTAGCTATGGCCAAGAGGGTGCGTCAATGTCTTTGTCATTGTCCTCTTGCACCTCAATGCACAAAACATCTATGGCAAATGCTGCATCGCACTTGATGAGATCCATCATGGCATGGTCTTGGGATAAGGTGGGCACTGCTTTGGTGTGGAGATGCTACCGCACATGCACTAGGGCTTGATTTATCACCTTTTCATGGCTTGATCTAGCACCTAAACTATACAAGAAATCTATGGGGACCCACGTAAGAGTAGAGTCTGGAATAGAGTAAGTGAGAGGGTTTGCGGCATTACAAAACGATGCCACTATACTAGAGCTAGGATCTATGGAGGAAAGCGAGCTCTCTAGACTCAAGGTCACGCAAAACCTAGGGTAAATTTGGTCTCCTATGTGTGCATAGCACGTGGAGCTAATCCATGTAGTGAAGGTAAGAGTGATAGCCATGGCACACAAAGAAAGAAGGAAGGAGAGTACAAGTGTAGGGAAGTAGATAATGAAAGTGAAAATGAGTTTAGAGTTATAGCTTTTGTGTATCTAGGATTTCAAATAAATATTCTTTTTTAATCCTAAAGTTTCAAATTAAAACTCTTACCTTAGTTTCTTTATTTCTATACTTTAAAGTCACAGTTAAAGTCACTGAGTATATGCAAGTCCAACTAGAGAAAATATAGAAATTTTTTAAGAAAAGAAATCTAAAAGAACTTCAAAATCCCTTTGGATCCAATTTAATATTTAAATTTAAGAAATGAGTAGAAGAGATGAGCTACAATATATCATTATGCAAAGACAATATTGCATAGATTATAGAACTCTATCCTGCAATTTAATTATGATTTTAACCAACACGAATGACTAATTATAGTATGTATTATATCACGCTTGGATCACAATAAACTAAGATGATCAAAATTGAAAGTACCCAAATTTTTAAAAAAATGTATTTGTTTTTTATTTTTAAAAAATTACAAGGATTCCACTATCTCAAGGATATGTGGAGAAACACATTGTTTACATGTCATGGATTGCTCACTAAGAATCCTCACTTTTCTATTATCTAACTTGAAATAGAAGTTGCAGATGGGCTCATAATTGGACATTAATTGGATTTCTTTTCTTAGAAAAGAAATGGGCCAATGGCTCTCTACACTGACCACAAAAGGATTTTGACCATTCCACAAGATAACCACATCTATGAGAGCTGTATGTGTCTCATCTCGGGTATCTTGATCCAAGTGGATACACTCCCCTCGCAAAAGTTTTCATCTTCTATATCAAAATTGAATGCATAAATTTTGTCTAGCGATAAAATACATGTAATAAAAACAAAAATAATGGTAAGTAAATGCCACTAATACAACAATTCATCTAAGCAAGGCCTATGTCAATTAAATCAAGGCATGCAAAGTAGTAAAAAAGCTTTGCCTAAGTGTGATATTAGATTGGTTGAGTCCACACTCAATCATCTCATTAAAATGTGTTCTTTTGACTTGCCAAGATTCACCCAATAGTTGACTGATCCATTCCTCCAATGGACACTTGCATTGATAAGTAATATTTATTTGTTTTAGAACATCAATGAGCCAAAAAAATATGAAAACAATGAGAATGAAATAAACCAACTAAGATCCACATCTTTGGAGCCTGTGGTGGGTTTCATAGCACTATTGATGTCAGATTGTATCTTGGACTTACATGCTCCTGACAACTCCAAGCTACTAATCAACCATTCACCACTAGATAGTGGCGACAATATATTTTGAGTTGCAAGTTGACTTGTAGAGTTATTATCATGGATCAAAGAACCTATGTCTTCATGCAAACATGTATCTTGCCAAACATTCCACATTCTGCCATTCATGCAAAGTTGACAGATATAGAGCTATCAATAAAACAAGATTGAATTAGAGCACTCCAAAGATTTTTAAAAACAACTTTGATGTAAAAGAATAAAAAATGATAACGGTTAAAAGCTTACTGTTTTGTTTATAATTTACAATGTATTTCTCATTGTGTACATAGATTTGTTTGTCCGTATAAACATGTTGGATCAACACTTCTGTTATTGTACTTGTTCCATTAAACACTTTTTTGAACTCTAAAATTCTACCTTTCCAATGTTTCCTAGGGTTTACAACATCCTTACATTGACCTTGAAACTCCCTCGAGTACTTGGCTGCATCAAAATCCAATCCAACTTATAGTACTTGTCACAAATCCAATTATCGCCACTATATTTCCTATTGAAGACCTCCACTACAAGTATGTTACTGATGTTTTTCCTCCGTGAAGACATCTGTAATAACCAAATAGAAAAGTTACCTATCAACATGTATAATTTGCAAATGTTCTCTCCAAATGAAATGAAATTTAAATAGAGCAATTTAAAAAAAACATGGTACATGTAATTCTTTTCACAAAGAAGCCCAAAGATCTTGAACAAGAAGTGGACTTATAACAAGACGATTGTTTCTTCATTGACAAATTCCTAGAGTACAAAAACAAAAGAAATCTCGGGTCAAAGCATACATCTAACTTACATAGTCTTTGTCCAATGAGTTGAAACTTAACCATGGAGCAACATAAAAAATGACAATATACTTGTGGCTCTCTTTGCAAAGAAGCCCAAAGTTGTTGAAGAAGTTGAGTTTTTAAAAAATCATTGTTCTCCACCCTCAAAGACTCTTGGAGTAAAAAACAAAGGAAATCTTAGTATGCATATAACTTGCATACATTTTGTCCAAACAAGATAAAATTTGACTATGGAGTAGCAAAAAAACAAGACAACGTACCTGTAACTTTGTAGCCGTAAGATGTTGAAGAAGAAGTTGAGTGTTCAAAATATCATTATTCTTAACTATAAGAGACTCCTAGAGTACCAAAACAAAAGAAATTACATGTCAAAGAATGCACATAACTTGCACATGTTTTATCCAAAAGAGATAAAACTTTACCATAGAACATCCATGGAAGAGAACAATATATCTATAAAGTTTTGTGAAGAAAATCTTAGGGCTTTGGTAGAACAAGCTATGTTCTCATAAAACATGTGAAACTCACTCCATGTTTGTGTAGATGAAATGAAATTTCACAGGGTTACAAATAGAGCAAGCAACAATTAGGCTGTAAAATTTTGTTAGGAAAAAAGAAGCGGGAAAAGAGATATGATAAATTTGAGTTCTGCCCTAAGAAAGAGGGGGAAACTAAAAAGGGAAGAAATGAAAAGTCAAACATAAAAAATCAAGAAAATGAAAGTTCAAGTCACAAACTTCCAAGAAGTGACTGCGTTGTATTCCCCACATTTTCCCTTATTTGGAATCCCATATTTCTCATTAGTTAGGCCTATATTTGTTTATTCACTCCTTAAGGGGCAAAAAAGAGAATCCATATATATCCTAATGCCCTTTTTATTTTTCTTGTGCTTGTCTTCGCACCTCTCTTCCAATATGGTATTAGAGCCATGTTAGGTGGGCCCTCTGGAGCAGGAGGCAGTGAAGAATACCTAGAGAAAGTGAAGATCTAGGTTCTCTAACGACAGGTAGAGGCTGCCATTGTTCTTGGCAAAAATATGCATTGAAGGGTATGTGCTCATTCTAATGAAGCATTTTTTGTGATTTGTTTGGGGGCTTACCAAGGCTCCATTGTGTCAAGAATCACATGGGGGGGGAGGGGGGGGGGGGACTTTGCTTGAGCTGCTGCACCAAACACACACTATACACACAAGAGGAAGCTCACTCAAGGACATAAGAAGAGAGATGGAGGCCAAAACGTTTTCTTGCTGATTTTCTCTTCTTCTTCCACACACTATACAATGTATATAAAGTGCAGATAAGATATAACATAAAGGAAAGTGGCATTCTAAGTCAAACAATGCATAACCGACTACACTAATCGACTGGTGCTATATCTTTGCCAGCCGTAGATAGGTGTAACAACCTAAATATAATAAGTGATAAGTCAGTGGTCATGTGAGTGTCATAATGACCACCAACATGCTAAGTGTAGACATACGGACCCATCTAGCTAGGCGGTCCATCATCAATGTTTGCACATGTTGAGCTTGCTACCTCAACACTCCCCCTCAAGCTCAACTCTATCTCTGCAACTCCAAATAAGCTTCGGAACTTTCGAAGCTTCTCTGCACCCAATGCCTTTGTGAAAATGTCAGCTATCTGATCCTGTGTGCTGACATATACCAAGTAAATCTCTCATGCAAGTACCTTCTCTCTCACAAAGTGGTAGTACACCTCAATGTATTTTATCCTAGCATGGAATACTAGATTCCTAGCTAACTGTATGTTGGGGGGAAGAAGAATCGTGTGGTGGGGGGACTTGCTTGAGCTACTGCGCCAAACACACACTATATACACAAGAGGAAGTTTACTCAAGAACATAAGAAGAGAGATGGAGGCCAAAACGTTTTCTTGCTGATTTCTTCTTCTTCTTCCACACACCGTGCAATGTACACAAAGTATAGATAAGATACAACATAAAGGAAAGTGGCCTACTAAGTCAAACAATGCATAACAGACTATACTAATAGACTGGCGCTATATCTTTGCTAGCTGTAGGTAGGTGTAACAAACTAAATATAAGAAGTGATAAGTCAATGGCCATGTGAGTATCATAAAGACCACCAATGTGCTAAGTTTAGACGTGCGGACCCATCTAGCCAGGCAGTCCATCGTCAATGTCCGCACGTGTTGAGCTTGCCATCTCAACAATCCCCCTCAAGCTCAACTCTATCTCTGCAACTCCAAGTAAGCTTTGGAACTTTCGAAGCTTCTCTGCACCCAATGCCTTTGTGAAAATGTCAGTTATCTGATCCCGTGTGCTGACATATACTAAGTCAATCTCTCCTGCAAGTACCTTCTCTCTCACAAAGTGGTAGTGCACCTCAATGTGTTTTTTTCTAGCATGGAACACTGGATTCCTAGCTAACTGTATGTTGCTCATGTTTTCACAATACCATCTCCCTACACATCCAAATCACCTAATAACTTTTGCAGCCATACCATCTCACATGCTACCATAGTAGCACCTCTATACTCAGCCTTTGTACTTGATAAAGCAACTATAGGTTGCTTTTTGCTGCTCCATGTAACTGCTGCACTACCAAGGGAAAACACGAATCCACTAGCAGATCTTGTGTCTGACATGCTACTAGCCCAATCAACATCTATGTATCCAAAGACCTGCGCGTCCTTACCTGCCTCATAAAAAAGTCCATAATGTAAAGTGGACTTCACATATCTCAATATATGTCTAACTGCATCCAAATAAGGCTTTCTAGGCATCTGCATAAACTGATTGACAAGGCCAACAACATAGCTCAAGTCTAGCCTTGTGATAGTCATGTAAATCAAACTCCCTACTCTCCTCCTGAACATAGTAGTGTCTTCTATCTCATCTCCAACATCAGCACTCAGCTTCACATTTTGCTCCAACGATACTGAAAGAGACTTACATGTTGTGATACCATACTTGGATAACATATCCAAGCCATATTGCCTTTGGGATAGCCATATACTATCATCACATCTGATCACCTCAATACCAAGAAAGTATCTCAGCTCACCCAAATATTTTATCTCAAACTTCTTCTTCAAGAAGTCAACTTCAGCAATCCCATTGTCATTGTCACCTGTAATAATCAAGTCGTCCACATAGATGACTATGATGACCAAACCTGCAGCTTTTTTTCACATAAAGTGATTGATCAATATCATAAATACAAAGTCCAATTTTGACAAGATACTCTCCAATCTTGTCAGACCATGCTCTAGGTGCTTGCTTCAACCCATAGAGTGCCTTCTTTAACCTGCACACATATGTGGAATGTTCTAAATTCTCATAACCTACTGGCTACTCCATATACACTTCTTCTTGCAATTCACCATGCAAGAAGGCATTCTTAACATCCATTTGCTGTAAACTCCAACCTTTGGCTGCTGCCAAGGTAATCACACATCTAACAGTTGCCATCCTAGAAACTGGACTAAATGTCTCTTCATAATCTATGCCATATGTTTGAGCATAGCCTTTTACAACTAGCCTAGCCTTATACCTGCTAACTAAACCATCTACATTATGCTTGGCTTTGTGTTGTTTTTCTCTTGCTCAAGAGGTTCGAGTGACTCTAGTTTAGAACCAAGAGATGGTTTAGGATTCTTGGCATGTAGACTTAGATGAAACTAGGTGAAAAAGTCAGGGTTGTATTGATGGGAAGCATAGATATCTAGGATTGCAAGGTCTTGAATGAGGTAGAAGACATATGCACTAACATCAAGTACCATGCTCCCTACTCCTAGCCTACTAGCCACATGTAAATCTTCTTTTAGAAGCACTTTATCATACAAGGGATGTTTTTGGACAGTGGCAAAAAGTTGGACTTCATGGACCGTTGCCAACACTCTTAATGAGGTGGTTGGGGTAACGAATGTGGGATCATGTATTGATGTCCAAAGGGCTTTCCTTTGCTCATTGAGAGTCATTAGTTGGAGGCCAATTTGGCTACCAAACTTTGGTTGGAGTGCCATTTTTGCACAAAGTTACCTTGTCCTTTCCCTTTTTGTTTGATATCTTTGAGCTCTCTAGTTGTGGCCTTTGGGATGTCCTTTATGACTTCCTCAGCAACAACAGCCACATAGCAGAAGCAAACATGTTATTGATCGTCCCAAGTCAGGGGTTCGTTTATGAGCTTTGTGTGGTCTGGTGTTGGCCTTCCAATGTCCACATGGACATACGCACGTGTGATGGCTGCCAGCTTGTGATCAAGCTTCATCAGACACTTCATCTTTGGTTCATTGGTCAAATGTGCCATCTCCTTGGCCAAATCTTCGAGAGATTTCTCCTCAAGCCTAGGCTTTAGGTGCTTTGGAATTATTGGAGGTGTCAAGGATGTTGGTTGTGACATATCTTATACAGGTGAATTGCTAAGGACACCTTCTGCAAGAGGCATCATCACATCCAAAGGCTGTGACTGCTATGATTCCTGATTGGAAGTAGTAGCAACTAGTTTAGTGGATTGGCTACTATTGGTAGACTATGGTGTCAAGTCCTTAAGCAGATCATAAGTGGTCGTATCTTTTGTTGCCCTTGGCCCATTCACTTGTGTAAATTGAACGAGCTAGTCAAAGTGGATTGTATAGGCATATTCTTAGGATGATAGCTAAGGGTGATATCATGTCTTGCATCTTGGAAATTTGGAAGCTCGGATGGAGATAGAGATTGGGATTGAGAAGTTGTACTTGACAACTTCTGTTGTGCTTCCTGTGTCCATTTAGGAAAAGAAGGTCTAGGAGATTTGGGACTCCTAGGTGAGCTTGGCATTGGCTGGAAGATTTGCTCGTGGCTGTTAGACAATTCTGCCATTTTCTTTATTGAGCAATTAGCCTTATCATGAGAAACATTGCACCAGTGGTGCTCATTATCCTTTGTTGAGATATTTGCAATCGCACCTACTTCAGTCCCTTTGTGAGGAGCAGTGAGGGCTCAGGACCAGAATCCCATATGCACAATAGGAGAAAGTACCACCACTCAAATCTTATAAAGCATTGTACTTGCACTCTTTTCTAGTCCAATGATAGTACTCTTTTCTTTCCAGTAAAGTGTCATATCATTGTCAATACACAAGATTGTGTTTATGAGTCTAGGTCTCAATCTTGGAACCTAATTCACTTGTGTAACAAATTTTCCTAGTCAGGGTCAATGTCTTCATGAGTTTCTTTTTCCTGTTTCAACCTCCATAGCTTCCGCATCTGCCATGCTCTAGATCCCGCATATTTCACATGGTATAAGAGCCCAGCTGAGCATGGCCCAAATCTCCTTTCACTCCTCTCAGCTCCTTTCCATCTCTGCTCAGCTCAGTTTGAGTACTAGACCCTATCTCCACCTTCATTTGCATTCCTACCTTCAATGAAGCTTCCATGGCAACCATAGCCAGCAGCACCCTGTCAACTTGAAGCTTTCATATCTCTCTCCAGAGGCCAAATATCTCTGAACATCCTTCTGAAGAAGTGTTTCTCTACTTACAGAGCTCCTCCTTGGCACCTCAATCATTGAGATTGGACAACTATAGCTTCAGCATTGCCTCTTTTTAGATTCACTTCCATAACTATGTCTGTGGACATCACCTACCTACCTTTGTTTGAGCAGGCATATCTCATCAACCATGCCATATCTCTTCGATCTTTCTTCTTGACAATTGTTCTTCAGGTCAAGGCACAACTTCTTGGCATAAAAATCAAGGAGGTTGATGCACAACATGCCCTACATTTGCATTTTCCCAAATCTAGGCATAGTTTTGACAGTGACCACTTTGAAGGCTTAAATCTCTCAACTCAAGAAAAACGAGTACAAACCCTCTTAGGGGGAGTTAGACCCATTAGTGAGGGTCCTCCATTTTAAAGGGTTTGAGAATATTCAACCTATGGATCTTGTGGGAGCTCATTTACCAGTTGTTGGTCCATGTTTTGATAGGACAGCCATAGCCAATTCACCAAGCTCAAAAATCTCATCATTTTCTCTCTTCTGCCACTGGAACAACGCACTGCCACTCAGACCTGAAGGTCCTAGCATCAAATCAAGAAGGGAAAGATCTAGATCTGAAAGAACTTGAAGGATTTTTGCAGGTTTGAAAGACTCAGGGAAGAAACATAATGTCTATTGACACTCATTTTTAGTGATCTAAACACTTGTGTCTCTTGACACATCTCAACCAACTCTTCTATTGCTTAAATTTGATAAGTATGAAGCTGATTTGTTGCTGGTCCCTCAAGTCGAACATGGGCAAAGATTCTCCAATTTCCCATTTCAAAGGAGTCGGGTTTCATACCTGGCAGACCCGCATCAAACTGATCCTGATGAAGAAGGGCCTTTGGGCCATTACCATTGGAAAAGAAAAGAAGCCTCATGATGCGGACCTTGCTATTACTTGGCAAAATAATGATGATAAGGCTTAGATTATTATCAAACTGGAGCTAGACAATAGCTATATCCACCATGTGGATAACTATGAGACTTCACAGGATATATGGAAGAGACTTGACACTTTGTTCGATGCACAGTCTAAATCATCAAAGTATGGTCTCCTGATTGAGTTTTTCAGGCTTGAAATGAAGTCCAGCACATCACTTGCCACATATCTAAATTACATGGAAGGAATTCTAACCCAACTTGCAAGAATCAACATTAAAATGGAAGAAGATGTTTGCATCAGTGTTCTACTTAAGAGTTTGCCTCCTGAATATAATAACATATCAACAACTCTAATTAATATGCCAAACCCTATACTTGTTGATATCCAGGCATCACTGTTAGAGGAGGAAAAGAAGCTAAAAACTAAGGAAGAACCAAGTACCTCTAGAGATGAGCATGCATTATATGTTGGAAACAAGTACAAAGGCAAGAAGGATCAGCTCTTCTATGATTTTTGTAAAAGGACTGGACACACCGAGAAGTTCTACCACACCAGAAAGAGGTCCCAAAAGGCCTATCTAGTTGCAGTCAAATAAGAAGAAGAAAACGGAGAAAAGGAAGAAGAAGAAAAAGACCACCAGGAGAAGGACAAACCTCATTAGTCCTTCTATTCAGACAGACTTTTTTAGTTGTGTATTTCCTAGCCCTAATGCCTCAGACATAAACTTGTAAACTCCTCAGTTATCCTTGTACTACAGCCTTTGTACACTTTGTGAGGCCCCTGCTACAGCCTCTGGATGTCCATCATGTTTGTGGTACCCAAACTTAGCCTTTTTTGCAATATCCTCTGGTGTTTTGCCATGTTTATGGTGTGCCCACACTTTGTAGGTGTTGCTTTCACTAAAGCCTCTACACACTTTGTACTTTTGGTTGTGATTGAGGAGGGGTGTTGAGATATTTGCAATCACACCTACTTCAGTCCCTTTGTGAGGAGCAGTGAGGGCTCAAGACCAACATTCCATATGCACACTAAGAGAAAGTACCACTACTCAAGTCCTATAAAGCATTGTACTTGCACTCTTTTTCTAATGCAATGATAGTACTCTTTTTTTCCAATAAAGTGTCATGTCACTGTCACTACACAAGATTGTGTTTATGAGTCCAAGTCTCAATCTTGGAACCTAATTCACTTGTGTAACAATTTGTCCTAGTCAAGGTCAATGTCTTCATGTTTCTTTTTCCTCTTTCAATTCAAATATTATGAGCAGTTTGTAGAGTGGTCTAGCAATTAACACATAGTTCAACTCAAATCACCGGTAGTATCCAGTATACCCTAGGAATCATTGAACTCCCTTGTAATCAGTTGGTGGTGGAAGGTTGACAATAACCTAACTTTCAAGAAGTTAGTGGAAATGCCATTCTTGGATACCACGTGCCCCAGGATGCATTCATGCTTCATCCAAAACTGGCACTTAAGGGGGTTCAACGAGAGATGATACAGTCTACGTCATTCAAAGACTACACGGAGTTTGTCTAGGTGTTCTTTCCAACTCAACTGAACACATAGGTCATCAACAAACACTTCTAACCTCCATTTAAGCATGTCCTTGAAGATGGCACACATGAGCCATTAAAATATGGTTGGTGCCATTAGAGGTCAAAAGGATAAAGAAGTCAACAAAGCTAAAGCAAAACCTATCGAGGGAAACCCTAAGCAAGATGATAAAATGGTGCCATTAAAATCATTCATCATTAGAGGTCAAAAGGGTAAAGAAGTCAACAAAGCTAAAGCAAAACCTATCGAGGGAAACCTTAAGCAAGATGATAAGGGGACACAAGTTCTTAATCCCAGCATGGAAGGTGGACCTCTCAAAGCTATGGATGGTAAATTCGGCCCTAAGTAGGATAGGGAGTCGCCAAAGAAGAAGGCAAAAACCAAGAAAGAAGCACCAAACCCGGTTCAAAGACCAAAAGAGAGAATGGTCTAGTGAGAAAAGTAAGCTCTTGCTAGTTATTATGAATTCGATTTAGCAAGTTCTCTTTGTGAAGTTAAGCCAGATAAAAATCTTTTACAGTTGATTAAATTGTCTTCAGAAGTGCACAAAGAATTTAAGAAGATCCTACACACTGGGAATATCATTGAGCCCTTGGGAATAGCGTGAGTAGGAGATGATTGGTTTAAGCATGATGAAAATCATTATCCTAGGTTAGCCGCATATGTTATGGAATATTATTAGACCATGATATTGTGGACACAAGATCCTCTATTAACATTATGAGTTTGGAATTGATGGAGAGATTGGGATTAGAAATAAAAAAAGATGCCTCCACAATCCTCCTAATGGTTGATGACAGTTTAAGATAACTCGAAGGTTGCATTACTAAAGTCCATGTGAAAATTGCCAATGCAGAATGCTTTTTGGACTTTAGGGTCATTAGGTTTGCAGGGCATCCTAGCTATCCAGTGTTGCTAGGCAGACCATGGATCCTACAAGCAAACTATTGGGTTAATATACATGCTGGTCGATTGATCTTTGGTCAAGATGCTACATGTGTAGTAGTAGATGCCTATCTTGAATATCCCAAGAGTGAGAGAGTTCATTTTTCTTCGTCAAATTTTGATATGCTAGATGCTCCATCTGCTAGTGAGACGTCATGGAGTAACGAATCTAATGAGAGGTCCACTACAGAGGATATCTACCAAGTGAATTTGAATGAGCCAATAGAGGCTCAAGAGAGGATAAGGGATGCAGATGTAATCGAGATCAACCTTGGTATGATGAATGATTCACGGCCAATCAAATTAGGGTCCATGCTCAGTTCAGAAGAAAGAAAGAACTATGCGTCCTTGATTCATGAATTATGCGATATTTCACTTGGAGTTATGACAAGCTGAGAGGAGTTTCTCCTAGCCTGATGTTCATACCATCCCTCTAAAAGGAAGGTAGCCATCCTATGTGTCAGAAAGTAAGGCATATGCCTTTCGAACTAAGGGATGGCGGACTACTCGAGGAGTTATAGAGATTGCGAAAAGCGGGTTTAATCTTCCATGTTCAGCACACTAAATGGTGTTCACCTATTGTTATTAGAAAGAAGAAAAATAATCAAATTCGGCTTTGTGTAGACTTTAGACAGCTTAATAAGAAAACAATTAAGGATTACTACCTGTTTCCTTTCATTGATTAGAGTTTGGTCCTTGCCATATAAAAAGCTCTTGAACTAATTCATCCTACTGCACACAGAAGAGAAAACCAGGCCTAGGTCAAAAACCCTAATCTAGACTCCATAGCCAAAGCTCCAAATTTCATCCTTTACACTTTCTCAAGCTCACTAGAGCTCTTGCCACTCAAGTCTACTACCTAACTAGAATAAGAAATCAGTAAGGAGGGGAGATCTTGGAGACGTGAAAGATTTGGAGCAAGCAACAAGACATTTAAGCTCAACATCAAGCTCAAACATACCTACATAGTGTGTTTTCACACTATCATTTTTTTTGTCTTTTGACACATTAAATTTCAACTCTATTATTGAAAAGTCTCAAAGTTTCATGACTAATTCTCAATGGAAATTATGAAGCTTAGGTTTGAAATATCTTGAAGGATTTTGAAGGTTTGGAGATTCAAGGAAAAAGATATAGACGTAGTGTCCATTAACACTCACCTAGTGCTTCTTGGCACTTGTGCTCAACTCTTCAATTGGATATCTGAGAATTTTAGTGTTGATTTGCTATTGCTCTAGCCACCTAACATGGGAAAAGACTCTCCAACTGCTCGCTTCAAAGGAGTCGAGTTTCACACCTGGCAAACCCACATCAAACTCATCTTGATGAAGAAGGGCCTTTGGGCCATTACTACTAGAAAAGAAAAGAAGCCTCGTGATGCAGATCTTGCAATCACTTGGCAAAAGAATGATGATAAGGCTCATGCCATTATCAAGCTGGAGCTAGGCAACAGCTACATCCTTCATGTGGATAATTGTGATACTTCACAGGATACATGGAAGAGACTTAACACCTTGTTTGGTGCACATTCTAAGTCATCAAAGTATGGTCTCTTGATTGAAATTTTCAGCCTTGAAATGAAGTCTAGCACATCACTTGCCACACATCCAAATTACATGAAAGGACTTCTAACCAAACTTGCAGGAATCAATATTAAAATGGAAGAAGATGTTTGCATTGGTGTTCTACTTAAAAGTTTGCCTTCTGAATGTAATAATGTATCAACAACTCTAATCAATATGCCAAACCCTAGGCTTGTTGATATCCAGGCATCATTGTTAGAGGAAGAAAAGAAGCTAAAAACTAAGGAAGAACCATGCCCCTCTAGAGATGAACATGCATTATATGTTGGCAACATGTACAAAGGCAAGAAGGATTAGCTTTTTTGTGGCTTCTGCAAAAGGACCAGACACACCGAGAAGTTTTGCCATGCTAGAAAGAGGTCCCAAAAGGCCTATCTAGTTGTAGTTAAAGAAGAAGAAGAAAATGGAGAAAAAGAAGAAGAAGAAGAAGAAGAAGAACACTAGGAGAAGGACAAACCTCATCAGTCCTTCTATTCGGATAGAATTTTTTAGCCTTGTATTTGCTAGCCCTAATGCTTTGGACATAAACTTGTAAACTCCTCATGTAGGCTTGTACTATAGCTTCTGTACACTTTGTGAGGCCCCTGCTACAACCTCTGGATGTCCATCATGTTTGTGGTATCCACGCCTAGCCTTTCTGCAAAGCCTCTAGAGTTTTTTCATGTTTATGGTGTACCCACACTTTGCAGGAGTTGCTCTCACTAAAGCCTCTACACACTTTGTACTTCTGGTTGTGATTGAGGAGGGGTGTTGAGATATTTGCAATCACGCCTGCTTTAATCTCTTTCTAAGGAGGTGCACTCTTTTTCAATGTAATGAAAGTACTATTTTCTTTTCAGTAAAGTGTCATTGTCACTGTCCACATACAAGATTGTGTTTATGAGTCCAAGTCTCAATCTTGAAACCTAATTCACTTGTGTGACAATTTGACTTGTCAATATCAATGTCTTCATGAGTTAATTTTTCCTATTTCAGCCTCCATAGGTTCTGTCATAGCCATGTCCTAGATCCAAGTTTTCACAAGGAGAATCTCTCACCTATGATGAGACTATGTGCAGGGGTAATAAACACTCCTAGGAGAGGGCTATGTAGTCTGAGATTGACTCGTTTCATAAGAATTGTATGCAGGATTTGGTTTCCTTGCCTTGTGGGCTTTGCCTTGCAAGTTGGTGTGCAAGTTGAAAAGTACCCCTGGACACCCCATGCCATCATACAAGGCCTGATTGGTAGCAAAGGGTTTTAAGCATGAGCATGGTGTTGACTTTGATGAGGTCTTCTCTCATGTGGTTAAGATGACCACCCTATGCTTAGTCTTGTCTTTGGCTACACAGCTTGACTTGGACTTGTATCAATTGGATGTCAAGACAGCTTTCTTACATGGGGACCTACATGATGATATTTACATGGAGCAACCTAAGGGCTTTGAAGAGCCTGGCAAGGAACACCTAGTGTGTAGATTGAGGAAAAGTATTTATGTCTTGAAGCAGGCACCTAGGGAATGGTATCATAAGTTCAATGCATTTATGGAATCATAGGGCTACATCCATAGTGTTATGGATCTATGCTTGTACACAAAGAAAGCCCATGTGGATGTTTATTGATTTTGGCACTCTGTGTGGACAATATGATTTTGGCAAGAAAAACTTATGATGAGCTAGATGCTCTTAAGGCTTAGCTCAAGAAGAGATTTGAGATGAAAGATCTGGGACATGCCTCTCATATTCTTGGTATGCACATTACATTGATAGGCATCAAGGACAACTCTATCTATCATAGAGAGAGTACATTCATAAAGTCCTTGAGCGCTTCCGTATACAGGATGTAAACCCTATTGGCTATCCATTTCCTTCTCATATGAAGGTATCAGGCTAATTGTCCAATGAGCAAAGGGCCGAGATGGTCAATATTCCCATGCATCCGCACTGGACAGTCTTATATATGCCATGATAGCCACCAGTAGAGATATTGCTTTTGTAGTTGGTGTTGTGGCACATTATATGGTTACACCTAGCAAGAGACATTGGGATGCCGTGAAGGTTATCATGAGGTACTTGAAGGGCATTATTGATATGTGCATATGCTATGGAAGCCAAGATACAAGAGACATGGAATACACTTACTCTGACTATATAGGACATGCAGATAGTAGGAAGTCCACCTCTCCCTATGTGTTCACTTTTGTTGGAGGTGTTGTTTCATAGATATCCATGGTGCAAAAATTCACGGCCCTTTCTGGTACAGAGGCCGAGTATGTCATAGCCACTGAGGCTTGTAGGGAGGCCATTTGGTTGGGTCATTTGGTTGCTAACCTTGGTATTGCAGATGCTATCCTTCCCTACACTGCATTCAAATTCTATGAGTGCTATCCAGTTAGCCAAGAATCCCATCTTCCATGTCAAGATAAAACACATTGAGGTGAGGTGTCACTCCATTCGTTGCGTCATTGAGAAAAATTCTATTGTGACCTTGTCAAGATCTTAACTGACCACAATCATGTAGACTTGCTCACAAAAAGCTTCTCTACAGAGTGCTTTGCCTTTCTTAGGAAGTTGATGGGCGTTGGATGAGATGATGTCTTTCCTCATTCTCTTGTATCTATGTATATGTTGTACTGTCTTTTTTCTTTTTTCTTCTCACTCCTCACACTAAGGTAGATTCGCCTTTAAATGGGAGGTTTTTGGGGGTAAAGGTGCCTCTGCCTAGCCGCCTATGTATTACTAAACTAATAGTACCCACACCTGCACACTGCAGGTGGTGAGTGTTGAGATATTTGCAATCACACCTACTTTAGTCCCTTTGTATAGGACATCTAGGCTAGGAATATGTAGTCCATTCTAGGAAGAGAGACAAAATCCCATATGCACAGTGGATGTTAAGTGCTACCAAAGAACTCTATATAATGATGTACTTGAACTATCACTTTCATATGATGATAATGCAATAGTACTTGTCTCTTCTGTCAAATGTCTGTGTCATTGTTGTCCATACACAAGATTGTGTTTATGAGTTCAAGTCTCAATCTTGAAACATAATTCACTTGTGTAATAGTTGTCTACATTGTCATGTCAACATGAGTTGTGTCTTTATCTTCCATCCTCCATAGCTTCCACCTTTGCCATGCTCTAGATCTCACATCTTTAACATGGTATTAGAGCCCAGTTGTGCAATGCATAACTCACTTCTTTTCTCTCTCAATCCCTCTTAACCTTAGGTCAGTTCAAGTTCAGCTCATGGTTCCATTTCTAACCTCCATCTCTACTTGACCTTCCTTGGTAGCTATAGCCAGCAGCACCCTATTAACTTGAAGCTCTTGGATCTCTCTCAACAGGTCATATCTGAACCTAATCTCTTCTGGAGATTTGTTCCTTGACTCCCAAGGCTTCTCTTTATCACTTATGAGCCTGACATTGGCCACTCCATAGCTCAGCATTGTGAATTTACACAGTTGATGCCCTGTGTGTCTACCATAGCTAGATAGACCCTGCCAACTTTGAGGAGTTGGATCTTGCAATAGAGGGCATAACTCTCCCTGTTGTCCTCTACAAACTTGTTCTCCAACTTTAGGAAAATCATCGTGGCACAACACAGCTCGACATTGGCCACTATATGCAACGACATTGCTGAAATTTATTGCTGCTGTCAAGATTGTACCTTCGGACGTTCGAGCTGCTGCCGCCATCGCTATAGGCCGCGATCTGGATGAGGATCATAGGGCTTTGATAGGCCTTGAAAAGAGCTACATTTCCATGAATTTTTTTTTGAAAATGATCAACCATAGCTCCTGCAATCAGCAAAAAACTAGGCCCCTGTCATGAAACCCTAAAATCCACCATAGCCAATTTTCCACCCAAGCTAAAAAATCTCATTATTTTCTCTCTCTTTCCATCTGGAGCAACACACTACCACTCTGATCTATTGTCCCAACATCAAATCAAGAAGGGGAAGAACCTGGAAAGATTGAAGAAGGATCGTCGACCTCGAACAAAGAAGATTCAAGTGCAACTTCAACACAGACATAGTCTCCGCATAGTGTGTTTTCACACTGTCATTACTTGTGTCTCTTGACACATTGTAATTTGCTCTTCCACTGATAAATCTCAAATTTTTGAAGTTGATTTGCTACTATTTCCATAATTCTAACATGGGCAAAGACTCTCCAACTGCTCGTTTCAAAGGAATCGAGTTTCACACGTAGCAAACCTGCATCAAACTCATCCTGATGAAGAAGGGCCTCTGGGCCATTACCACTGGAAAAGAAAAGAAGCCTCATGATGCGGATCTTGCTATAACTTGGCAAAAGAACGATGATAAGGCCCATGCCATTATCAAACTGGAGCTAGATGATAGCTATATCCACCATGTGGATAACTATGACACCTCACAGGATACATGGAAGAGACTTGACACCTTTTTCGGTGCACAGTCTAAATCATCAAAGTATGGTCTCCTGATTGAGTTTTTTAGGCTTGAAATGAAGTCCAGCACATCACTTGCCACACATCTAAATTACATGGAAAGACTTCTAACCCAACTTGTAGGAATCAACATTAAAATGGAAGAAGATGTTTGCATCAGTGTTCTACTTAAGAGTTTGCCTCCTGAATATAATAATGTATCAACAACCTTAATCAACATGCCAAATCCTGAACTTGTTGATATCCAAGTATCACTGTTAGAAGAGGAAAAGAAGCTAAAAACTAAGGAAGAATCAAGTACCTCTAGAGCTGAGCATGCATCATATGTTGGGAACAGGTACAAAGGCAAGAAGGATCAGCTCTTCTGTGACTTCTGCAAAAGGACCGGACACACCGAGAAGTTTTGCCACACAAGGAAGAGGTACCAAAAGGCCTATCTTGTTGCAGTCCAAGAAGAAGAAGAAAATGGAGCAAAGGAAGAAGAAGAAGAAGACCACCAGGAGAAGGACAAACCTCATTAGTCCTTCTATTCAAATAGACTTTTTTAGTTTTGTGTTTTCTAGCCCTAATGTCTCAAACATAAACTTGTAAAACTCCTTAGTTATCCTTGTACTATAGCCTCTGTACACTTTGTAAGGCCCCTACTTCAGCCTCTGGATGTCCTTCATGTTTGCGGTACCCACACTTAGCTTTTTTTGCGACAGCCTCTGGTGTTTTTTCATGTTTATGGTGTGCCCACACTTTGCACGTGTTGCTTTCACTAAAGCCTCTACACACTTTGTACTTTTGGTTGTGATTGAGGAGGGGTGTTGAGATATTTGCAATCACACCTACTTTAATCCCTTTGTATAGGACAGCTAGGCTAGGAAGATGCAGTCCATTCTAGGAAGAGAGACAAAATCCCATATGCACAGTGGATGTTAAGCGCTACCAAAGAACTCTATATAATGATGTACTTGAACTAACACTTTCATATGATGATAATGCAATAGTACTTGTCTCTTCTGTCAAGTGTCTGTGTCATTGTTGTCCATACACAAGATTGTGTTTATGAGTTCAAGTCTCCATATTGGAACCTAATTCACTTGTGTAACAATTGTCTACATTGTCATGTCAACATGAGTTGTGTCTTTATCTTCCATCCTCCATAGCTTCCACCTTTGCCATGCTCTAGATCTTGCATCTTTAACAGCGAGCGCCCATCACTATCACTTCATTATTTATTCTTTTAGTGACATTTCAATAAAGGGAAGGCCAGTCACACATTGTGACTATTGGAGTTCCCACATTTGGAGTCTCTCTCTTTCTTGCTCTTGCTCCATCTGCCATCACTCTCACCTCCATGCCCTCTTGCTCGATCCTTCTCAGCTTTCATCTCCTAACTATTGATGGATGCACTTATTGACATAGTTAACATTGTAGTTAGTTACAAACTTGAATGTTTGTCCTAGAATAATCTCGATGCCACTCACTTCAAAGTTTTAGAGAACATAAAAGAGGATTGGGATGCCCTCAGTCATCTCAATAGTGACTATCAATTTACATTGTTCTAGCAAGAAGTAAGTTCATCTATCATATGGATTTAGTTTTTCATTCTTAGGTTGTAGCTATGATTGGCCTAAGTTTCTCTAGTAGTAGTAAGGAAGTATATTATAATTTGACCCCTCATTAATAAGTACATTAGTCAAGATTAACTTAAGTGATGTAAGGAAAATATGTTGGTAAGAGACTCAAATAAAGGACTCATCTTCTATTTCTCAACTAGTAATACTATTGGGTCAAACATTTATGATAGGGCCAATTGGATTTGGTTGAGAGTGTGGTGCAAGAATGTATTGTCGTGATGTTGCTCAAACTATTCATAGAATGCCTATTCTATTTGCACATTAGGGAACTATCATTATTCACCATGGATGGTTCATGGAAAGGGTATCCATGTGAATAGTACTTCTTTATTCTACTTCCATTGAAATGGCTAATGGGCTGGTCATCTAGCATTTCTAGCTCAATATTCCCTAAAAGATAATTGCATGGATGTGGAAGGGTCCGAGGCCTCAAAGTTTTTATATTTTTATTGTCACCTTTAATAAAATAGAGCAACAAAAGACCCCTCTTGTTGAAGGATCTTTGCTTAACATGCTTATCAAACCAATTCTTTCATCAGTCTTTCTCAACAAGCAAGGAATGAGTGGCTAGTAGGTGTATTTTAATCAAGTAGTTGAGCTCTCCTAGGTGGTGTTAACAAGCTAAAGTTCCTTCCTATTATTCTTAATTAGCAATGCATAGATTTGGAAGTAATAACTCGATAGGTATGATAGTGTCTATGCTATATGTAAGTTGGAATGTGTTTGTCCCATTCCAATCTTGTAAGTTGTTTGTTTATAGGCCCACAATGTTGCCATATGATCCTATTTTGAATGTAATACTGAGACAATTTCGGTCATACACAAATGAGAACATTATTCATGTCTTTTATGCCAAGGACTAGACTTCCTATAGATGACTAGGAATGTAGATAATAGGTGCTCAATCAATTCACTAAAGAATTCTGTTAATAATTTTACTGGGGCAACCAAAACATGTGATGACTTTCTCCCAAAGGAATTGTGTAGTGGTTTGTGTATTTCCATGGCCTCAACCCATTTATTTATGTAGTCTTGGCTACAATGATATATCAAGCTTGCTAATATTCTACAGCTAGGCTAATGGATCCCATGAAGTATATATCCCATTTTTCAAAATCTTGCTACTGTGAGTATTATGTTTTAAGTAATTTTTCCTTAAATAGACGAGAATTTTTTCTTAGACTTAGAAGATTGGGTTGGTTCCAGGTCAAATTTCCATCTATTTCAGAGTCAAAACTTGTTATAGTGTTCTCTGAGAATTTGACTAGGTCACCTTTGACTGTGAATACATTTGTATTTGGATAGTGATCGATGAGCTAGTACCCCATTTTTTCATAGTCAAAGTAAGTCAAGGTGTTTGAGCTAGGTTCACTCTCATAATACCCATGTCAAAGAGCAACCTATCAATCTAAGAGGTTCTGGGATGCATCTAGATTTTCTCAATAGTATAGCAATCTATGTCATAATCTATTGTATCAAAATCAAAATCATCTTCATATTAAACTAACTAGTAGTCCTGAGAGTCACTCAAGTCCTCAATGGGGTTATGACATGAGTCCTTTACTTTTAATCTTGAGTTCTTTAGCTCTCTTTCTCCTTTTCTCAGCACACTTTTTGCAAATGACCAATACATACATCATCATGGGGCTACAATGCTCACTTCCCCAACCTTACTTTGCATGGTAAGGATGGTGTGTAGTAAAATGGGAATACTATCTTTGTCCTTAATCATTTTGATTGTGAGAAGACTAAAAGAAATAGATGTCACTAGTGCCTTGATATTGCTTACCTTATGTTGTGGACAATCCAGATACATATGTGTGATTCTGTATTTAGGGTAAAGTTGGTCAACATCACCTACTTAAACTGCTCTTGTTACTATGGACACCTTGAGGAAACATGACCTAGCTACCCATAGTTCTAATAGGCAACACAGTCCCAATTTGTAAGTATGACTCTCTATTGCTCTTACACCAATATCATGATGGGTATAGGATGGTAGTCCATGAGGATCAAATACCCTTCATCATTGTGACAAAAAAAAGGATATGTGTATTCCTCTTATTTTGTTAGTTCTTTGATGAAATGGACAAGGACATTACTAGGTGGGTGCATAACAATTGGCACTAAAGGTCTAGATATTCTTGAGAGATTAACCTCAAGTCACTACCAACTCTTGGAGGATTAGGTAGTACCAATTGTGGGATAAGTGGAGCCTATCTAGCATAGTTTGGGCCATGGTTGATGTGTTGATAGGCAAAGTTAGGATCAAAGAGCCTATGCAGAGCCCTACAATATGTGCTTCATTGCCAAATCATCCAAGGTTTGCACATTATCGAGGTGGTCTAGAACATTTCAAAGGTAGAAGGTCCCTATTGCAATGAACACATTACATATTCTAGTGATATGGTCTAGAAATTTTGAGTGATTTTGCTATCTTAAGAACTTCATACTACTACTTCATAACATCTGCAATTAAGTATTGTGTTTCCTTAGTTTCTATGCAATATTATTCTACTAGTATACCTTGGCAATATCCATGTGCTATCTTTTACCTCTCAGCATTCATGGTGCAGGTTATCCATGTGGATAGTCTCATCTAGAATATTATTGATGTTGGAGAAATCAAGTTTGGAGTTCTCAGCTAAGGTCTCATAGATCCTTTCATTGCAGATGCCCTTGTTGAAGATTTTTTAGATTGCCATAGTGGTCGTCTCTTTGTGGTAGGGATCTATTTGTATAGACTTAAAACCTTAGAGATATAATCTCTTATACTATTATCCTTCAATTTCTTAATTTTTACGAGCCAAAAAATGAGGTTATCCCCATAGTTGGCTTTGGCAAAGTGTTTAGTGAACATGTAATTAAGCAATACAAAGGAGGCCTTCTCAAGACACTATCAAAACCGATAAACGAGGTTTGTCCCTTTTCTCCTAAGAAATTTCCAAAGGCTTGCACTTTCTTGGCATCTCCAAGGAGCTTATTGGCCTCACAAACTTACTCAAATTGCTTGATAAAGCTATAACGGTCATCATCAGTGCGGTACTTATCTAGTTATTTTGCAACAACTAAGTGCATTTTTGCATGGTCTCTAACATGAGAGTGCTTTCCATTTCAGTTAGGATGGTTTTGCAATGTGGATCCCCACTTTCATCATGTCAGGGTAGTCACAAACATGTGTCATTGTATGAGATCCAAAAGGAAATCCTATGATGAGCCCATTGCTCCTACATTCAATAACAATCTGCAAATATTGCATGGATGCAAGCTGGTGTCTAGTGTCATTGTTAAGATTCAACAAAGTCAACCAAGAGTGTTTGTCCCCTAACCTTGCAAGTCTTGAAGTTTACTTTCCATAGCCTCATGGGTCATATTGGAGACATCAAAATCCCCAATCTTGTTGGAATCTATTGATTGAGGCCTAGAAGTCATTTGAGGCATCACTTTGTCCCTCAATTCTCCCCATTGTGCTTGGTGTCATCCTTGTGGTTTCTCTCACTTCTACATGGACTAACCAAATAACTTTATCAAATAGGTCACTAATAGGGACGTTTTCAATGTCAAAGAATCTACTAGCAAATAAGCTATGTGGACTAACTAGATAATCTCATCAACTAGGTTAGGGTGTTTGGAGTGCTCCTAGGTTGTCATGCAAAGATGGTTTGACTAAGTGTGTACTGGTATGGTTATTCGGTGTATTACCAAGTTATTCCCATGTCCTTGATACTCTATGAACTCCCCTCTTCCAAATAGGATGAGGGTCAAGGGTTTTGAAGAAGTAGGCTCCTTACAGTTGCTTCATGTCTATGTGCACTAGTAGGTATGTGAGGGGGTAATGCACAATGGGGGTTGACTACATGTGCACAAATATGTGCCTATATCAGTAAGTTACGATGGAAGATGGGTATGCACTAGTCTATGTGGGCAAAGAGTGGAGATGGTGCACTATGGCACAAGGTATGTGCACATATGCAATGTTCTATTGCACCATTGTAGTGCACTTTGGTTTGCAAAGGGTGGGAACTAAAGTGCAATTAGGTGATTGAAGTGGAAGCTCACGCACAACTGCCAAGACCCATGGACCACTTATTGTTTCAAGAATTTCAAGTGAGATATAATGGCTATCTCTCACCTAGCCAAAGTGCTTCCGATCCTATGAGTATGGTGAGCTTACCTTGATGCCCGAATGAGTAGTCTTGTCCCTCAAGCACTCCAATAGCTCCACAATCCGTGATGTGAGGTCAGGCAAGCTCAACCCTCTACCTTCAAGCTCCATCCACCATAGCCACACACATGAGCCAAGAGAAGAGAAAAGAAGAGAAGTGAAGAGAAGTGAAGAGAAGAGAAGAGAGGACAATATGGAGAGCTTCTCCAACATGGCCCCTCACCCTCATATACTCACTCCCTCACACTCTCACACTCCCTCTCTCAATCACAAGCAAGGAAAGAGAAGAGGAGAAAAAGAGAGATACTTTTGTCATACACCAATAATGAGATTCTCATTCACTTTTTGAGTTTATATACAAGCCCTAAATCCTTTGTGCACCCATCCCCTTTTTTACATGACCGAGCGTCTTGCCAAGGTTCTCTTTTCCTATTCCCTTCTATTTACCTTATCCCTTCACCTATGCCCATCTAGATTTTACAATTTGCATAGGAGGGAACTTGGTGCTCTTTTACAAAATTTTAGGGGCATCTTTCATTTAAAAATATGCCTTCCATCTTTTGCATTTTTCTAAGGTTGCCTTTACATCTTTTTCCTTTTCTCCTTCTTGTTGACTTCACTGGGTCCGCATTTTGAACTTTTCTTGGATTTATTTTTTCTTTTCTTTTTTCTTATCCTACACTGGGGTTAACATTACCCCCTCGTAGTCAAGTGCCAATCCCATGGCATTTGTAGTTCTTTGTTAATGAGGGCTCAGTGAGTTGAAGGGTGGTCGTGTGGGTCGATGATGGGGCCTTGTGGGGATTGGTCATGGGAGATTGAATGATTGAGTGTCAAGAATCATGTGGTGGGGGGACTTGCTTGAGCTGCTGCGCCAAACACACACTATATACACAAGAGGAAGCTTACTCAAGAACATAAGAAGAGAGATGGAGGCCAAAACATTTTCTTGCTGATTTCTTCTTCTTCTTCCACACACTATGCAATGTACAAAAATTATAGATAAGATACAACATAAAGAAAAGTGGCCTACTAAGTCAAACAGTGCATAACAGACTACACTAATAGACTGGCGCTATATCTTTGCCAGCTGTAGGTAGGTGAAACAAACTAAATATAAGAAGTGATAAGTCAGTGGCCATGTGAGTATCATAATGACCACCAATCTGCTAAGTGTAGACGTGCAGACCCATCTAGCCAGGCAGTCCATCATCAATGTCTACACGTGTTGAGCTTGCCATCTCAACAATCCCCATCAAGCTCAACTCTATCTCTGCAACTCCAAGTAAGCTTCGGAACTTTCGAAGCTTCTCTGCACCCAATTCCTTTGTGAAAATGTCAGTTATCTGATCCCGTGTGCTTAAGTCAATCTCTCCTGCAAGTACCTTCTCTCTCACAAAGTGGTAGTGCACCTCAATGTGTTTTTTCCTAGCATGGAACACTGGATTCCTAGCTAACTGTATGTTGCTCATGTTGTCACAATGAATGATAACTAGACCATCTCCTTGCACATCCAAATCACCTAATAACTTTTGCAGTCATACCATCTCACATGCTACCATAGCAGCACCTCTATACTCAGCCTTTGTACTTGATAAAGCAACTATAGGTTGCTTTTTGCTGCTCCATGTAACTGCTACACTACCAAGGGAAAACATGAATCCACTAGTAGATCTTCTATCTAACATGCTACCAACCCAATCTGCATCTGTGTATCCAAAGATGTGTACATCCTTACCTACCTCATTAAAAAGTCCATAATGTAAAGTGGAGTTCACATATTTCTATATACATCTGACCGCATCCAAATGAGGCTTTCTAGGCACCTGTATAAATTGACTGACAAGGCCAATAGCATAGCTCAAGTCTGGCCTTGTGATAGTCATGTAAATCAAACTTCCTACTATCCTCCTGAACATATTAGGGTTTTCTATCTCATCCCCAATGTCGGCACTTAAAGGAAGCTTCAAGCTCAACCCCCGAGACCTACGGACCGCTTATTGGTCAAGCGTTTCAAGCCGAGCGACCATGGCTACCTCTCACATAGCCGACGCGCCCTCCCTACCTATGGGGTGTAGTGAGATTACCTTGATGCCTAATCGTGTACCCTCCTCTCCCGTGCACGCCGGTAGCTCCACGATCCTTGAGGCAAGCTCAAGCAACCTCAATCCCTCTCCAACAAGCTCCATCCTCCATAGTCATGCGAGACAAGAGAAGGGTAGAGAAGAGAAGAAGATGAAGAGAGGAGATGTGGAGCTTCTTCTCCTCGATCCCTCACTCTCACACACTCACACACTCCCTCTCTCAAGCACAAGCAAGAAGGCAAGAAGAAGAGAAGAAGAAGAAGAAGATTTTTGCCACACACAAGAATGAGCTTCTCATTCACTTTTCAACTTTATATACAAAACCCTAAATCCCTTTTGGGCGGTCATCCCCTTTTTTACATGGTCGGCCTAGGCCCTTTTTCCCATTATCCTATTATCTTCCTAGCTTCATTCCTAGTGCCGATCTACCTTTACAAACTACATGGGTGAGAACCCGGTGCTCTTAAAATCATGGTGCACCTTGCGCTTTTTTACAAAAGTATAGACTCGCGCTTTTTCTCATGCACCTTTTTTCTTGATTTAGAAATTTTATGAACTTCTTGTGTTTCAAGATTCTTCTTGGCACGTCTTCACCTTCCATTTTGCTTTTGCCTTGGCCTTTTCTTCTGCTTTAGATTTTCCAGATTTTCCATCTTTGTTCGTTTGAGGGTTAACATTACCCCCCTCCTAGATGAGTGCTAGTCCCATGGAACTCCCAGTCATAGGTAGCAGGCTTTGGCATGCACCAAATATGTGGGTGGAAGGGACATCTATGGTTTGCCATGGAGGAGTTTTAGCGGTGGTATGGATGAAGGTCATTGGGGGCACATTGTTGGTGATAGGACTGGGAGTTGCACTCATGCGTTGGCACAGGTGTTAATGTTATGGGGATTCTGTGGCCGATGATTCTTGGTGGGCTTGCATGATGATAAGGATAAGAATTCTAGGTTGAGTGTCGATGAAGAGAAAATGACACTTTCATTGGAGTCTTCAATACCTACAATTGAAAACCTCTTATATGTGGTGTCTCCCTGGGGGTAGTGCTAGTCTTCTTATCATGCATAAGACGTAGTTTTATTAGTTTGGGAAACATGTCAAACTCTAAGCAAGCTGAGAGTTTTGTCATGCACTTGAGGACCCAAACTATGTATATATTTCGATGCAGATATGATGTGAGTGCTCGTGCATACTTAGATATTATGTAGTTAGAAGACCACGGGTCTGGTTCCTTGTAACAATGTGTGGATGAAGCAAAGGTGTCCATGTTGAGGAGAAGTATATAGGAAGGTGTATGAGACATCCTTTGTGTTGTGATAGCACGATGTAGCATAATTGAACACATTGACTCCAAACTTTCAGTAGCTAGTAGCTATTAGGTTTGCTCGACAAGTATGGTATACTTTTCATGGCCATTCGTGTGGTGCTTACCACAATCGATTGCAATGATACTAAGGTGGAGTGCAAAAAGGAATCGTGCAAATGGGTCAAGGTGACAGGTCTAACCATAGGTGACACAAGCTCCCTAGGTATGTCCTACCCTTGATGTGCCCTGAATAATTATAGGGGATGTGTAGAGGGCTACGGGACTAGGGATGGAGCCAACTGACAAGGTCATTGGGCGTACCTAAGTTGAGGACCCCTAGGTGTCGGGCTGTGATTGTGAGTGTTTTTGTTTTTTCTTTTCTTTTCTTTCTTTATTTTTTATTTTTATTTTTTTTCTTTTCTTTTCCACTTTTCCCTTTTTAAATTTTTTTTAAGAATAACATGAGTACAACCATTGCAATACATTGAGGCTATCAGCCTTCCAATTGGGTCAGGAAATGTTGAGATTCAAAGGCTGCGAAACTAGATATTACATTGATGATTGTGTCCCAGCCTCGTTGCTATAGAAACAGTTGTTGAGATGGGAAGATACACGGGAGATCTTGCAAAACCTCTTTGTAACGTAACAACTACCGTGAGTGCCAGGTGTAGAGTTTGACCCAAAAAGAGAAAGTGGCCGATCGTGCTTTGGGCCATGCAATGTGGGCGATCGGCAAGGGTGATTTTTGCATTCAGTGGTGTGGCTTAGTCATGGCTCTTTGTGAGGTTGGTGGTCTTGCGGTGACTTGGGCATTGAACACTCTTGTACAAAGACTTGTGTAGTCCTACATCCACTTGACACTTCGTGAGAGTATATGCAAGTCACATGTATCAATTATAATGAACACATGCAACACAAAAAGATATTACTTTATCAAAATCCTATGGTGCTGGCTGCGATGCATATCATTGGCACTTGTTAAAGACATGCCATGGATTAGTAGTAAGGGAGGTTTGTACAGTTGGGGGGCCTGCCTCTTTAACCACTTAAGGACAAAAAGTTATGACAAGATGGCATTTGGCAAGCAGCTTATACAACATAGGGCCTATTCTATTTGTATGAGACGGGGTGAATTTGGGTGACCAGACAATTGGGTATGTGCCGATGGTGGATTCTTGTCAGGTTGGGTGGAGAAGATATCGACCGAGACCCGAATGGTGTAGTCCCCGGCCGCAACTATTTCAAGAATGCTTTTAAACAATTCATCAAATTTTCACTTGTCTCTAGCTTCCTTCTCCTCTTTTGAGCACCTGGTGCCCGAGTGTCTGGTGGGGGCCTGCACGGCCGATGTTGCACACCCCGAGTGCTCCTTTGAGCCTTCGTCCTCTTGACTGCAGGGCGTATTCCAGCCATTAGCCAATCTTGGCTTATGCTAAGTTGCATGGATTGGTTGTGATGGAGTGGAGCAAGGCTCGTCCTCGGAAGGATAGACCGAAAAAAGGTGGAAAGGTGTATATAAGGGGACGGCACCTTGTCTGCGTCCTTAGAGGTGTTGATTGGGGCTTCCTATGGCGGTAATGAGGGTTGCATGCCCTCCACTTGGAGGCGAGAATGGTCACACAACTTCTAGGCAGGCGGTGAGAGGAGGACCTGAGGAGCTCAGCCTGTCAAACCCAAACTCTTATCCTTGCGCTTGACTATCATTGCTTGGGTGTGTTGGTATTATCTATACACGGTTACAAGACTCATTGCTTATTTATGTACACATTTACAAATCCATGTCACTTCGTGAGGATAAAGACCAATTGTAGAACTTAGGATTGTACTGGAGTGTGGCATACACATCCAGTACTCATGGCAGCTTACTCAATAACAATAGATATTTTGCAACATTGAGTAGCATAGTACCTTGTCTGAGCCTACTTGCAACATGTAGCTCCTTTTCAGTGAGAACCTTATCGATTAGAGAGTTTTCTTGGCTATTTTTGGCTAAGTCCATACCCCGAATGTCAGTTAACACTCAAAAGGAAGCTGGTGCCACATAGGTGGGATCTCTTTGAGACCGCCATTTGGCCAAATGCTCCTCTAAGACTATAATGATTTGGGCTCCCAGTTCGGCCATTGTAACACGGTTTTCAAACCAACTCTTTTTAAATTGACTTCGACCCTTTGATTGTCGTTTTAGTTGTTCTATCTCTAAGGGATTTGGTTGGCAGAGCACATCATTGAATGTCATAGTTAAGGGTAGTTCGCCGGCTTCCTCATCAGAAATGAGTTGCATGCATTCATGCAGGAGCATGCCATAGTACTCGTCAAGATGTTCTTGCTCTTCTCAGGATAGGGAAAATGGCAAGTATTCTCTTCAAGCTGTACCCTAGGGAATGCACCCATGTTTGCAAGGACGTAGATACGTGCGAACACTTTGAGCTTAGCATCCAACTCAGTTAAGCATTCTGCGACACTTCTATGTTCGATGAGGGCTTGCTCAGTTGCTATCTTATGCAAGGTTCTAGGAGTTTCCCTAGGCTCTAGCATAGCTAGGGGCTCATGCCTAGATGAGCAAGATTGGTTAATGCTAGGATTGCTTATGCTCTTGGGGTTTCCATGTTGCTCCTGAGGCCTTGCTGCTATTGTGTCATGGTTCTCCTTGGATGTGACTGGTATGGTCTTGTCATCCTGTTGTGAAAGTGTTGTATCCACTCTTGATTGGTCAATGCGAGTTCTGTTGTTGGTGGGTTGAGTGTTGCAAGCAACTGTTGATGGTGATCCGGGCTTTTTACAACCCGGATTATTATCACAAAATTTGGCCAAAGCCCCTATCAAGAGCTTACCATATCACTTTGGGTTTACTCTTCAAGCACTAGGTATGCTACATTGCTTCTCGATTATGATAACTCTAGCAAATGGGGGGAACAAGTTCTTAGGAGGCATGTCAATGTAAAGGGTAAAAGGGATGGTTATCTTAGTGAAGATAGAAATGGATTACATCTAGGAGTTGAGTGAGTGCATAGATTTTTCAAAGGACTAGCCTCCAACTACACATGGGCCCCGTCTGCATCACTAAGATTTGGAATCTATCACCATCATTAGAGGACACCTCACCCTAGCACACAAGTCAATATCCACATCATGGTGTCATTTGGATCTTGCACAAAAGCTTACAAGCATGACCCCTTTTGTCACATGTTTATATGTATTTATATACATATGGGGGACTAAAGTCAAAGCAGCTTTTAGAAGCCATTTTTTATCATCTCAATAACTCCCAAGAAAAAGTGAATTTCAAGAAAATTCCCGCGATGCCCGATCAGTTTCGACTTGGTCTACAAAGTTGCATAAGAAACTTTTTTCAAATTCCTCACGGATTTGAAGTTACGAAGGCGCAGACTGCTGGCTACATGCAATTTTCTTCTCTCTTTCACCACACTAACTTTCCACTCTATCCTTCTTGTAAATATATTATAATAATGTGCTTTGGGCACCCACCTCTTGTAATCTAGGTCCATTTCTCTATTTTGTCTACCACCACCCTTGGCTTCTTCCATGATGACCAAGGTGGGGACTTGTCCCATCCACTATTCTCCATATTTTCAAAGATGCCATACATAATCTAGGATTATGTTAATCAAGAAGATTAGCTTAATCTAATCCCTCATGGAGGCTATATAAAGAGCCCGTGGAGAATGAAGAAGGGGGGAGGAAGGAGAATGACAAGTCCATGAGAGCACTCTAGAATATCCTCATCTCTTTGAGGTAAGCTATGAGTGAGTTCTTTTATTATGTAGCATAATGGCAAGCTTCCTCTACCTCTTCTCCTATTATCTCCCTCTCTTCTCATCTTCTCATTCCATGTAGCATAATAGCAAGCTTCCTCTACCTCTTCTCCCCTTGTATCCCTCTCCTCTCATCTCTCTCTCTTATATTCCAATATGGTGTCTAGTACATATATTCTCTCTTGTAAATCTGTGTCTTGGTTCTCTTGATTCTCTTTGAGAAAAGGGATGTCCTAGCCCATCCTCCCTTTGGCTAGGTGGTGCCCCTCTTTAGTTCTCTTAGTGAGGATTGGAGGTTGGATGGGTAAGAGGCAACCCGTTTATCATTTCAGCCCTCATTTTTGGTGCCCCCACTGAGGACATTCTCAATCACAATTCTCTACCTCCTTATGTGGAATGATACAACACATGGTGGTGCATCCTCTACAACAAGTTCCCCACGTGGCTCTTCCTCAACGCCTTCACCAACTATTTTTTAAGCTGGTCAAAGTCCACGACTCCCAAAATTGTCTCCTAAAGAAGCTCAAGAAAGAAAGCATGCCTATCGGATGACGGCACGCATGCAGGTAAAAGGTGTTCACTTTAGAAATTCCATTATCTCACAACGGAAAAAATTATGTTTCCATCAATTACTAGGTTCTCATAATTGTGGTGAGTGTTCTGCAAACAAAGTGAAGGCCCTTCCGAGAGGTCCTCGTCTCCAAATCATCAAATCCCTCTCTCTCTCTGGTCTAATCCACATCAAAGGAGGACAACTATGCATGAATAGTGTGGAGTTTTATAGAAGTGTAAAGTACGGACACTACCTTCACTGTTGTTAGCTCAAAGGTTGGGTGTGGTTGAAAAGGTGGCCATCACACCTTATGAAATATATGCACCGAGGATGGACACACCAAGGCAAGAACAATCACTGGTGAGCAAATTCTCCGTATAGCAAAGTTGGTGGGTTCCAAAAAGAAACACTTTAGGAAAAATCCTTCATAATTCAAGAAAGTGCATTCCCTCTACTCCCTTAAGTAGTCTCCACTCATGAATAATAATAACGACCCGAATTTCTACACCTTCCACTCTGTACAAAACATCTGAGTTAATGTATGCATTAGTAGGAAGATTTTCTTCCAGCAGCGTCTTGTCATGTACTTTGGGGCTGAAAGATTAAGGGAGATTCTTGTATCACCAGAACCTATAATCTTCCCAATGCTAGACTACAATGCATCCTTCAATGTACATGTCTTTATCCTATTATAATAGTTTCTCATGAATCAGAACGAGTTGTATGGACCTATCCATCCACTTGCTATGCAAACTGTGCATATTGTAGCTAGCACAAAGCTTAGATTCCAATGCATTATTAGAAGCATACTGGGGCCTAGACGTCTTGCTGAAATCAATGCATCTGTGAGCCCATTCATCCTTCCCCATATAAAATACAACTTAAGTCTAGACATTTTCATCTTCATACTCTACTAAGGCAACATGGCATTTCCAAGTTTTTTTGGGCACAAAGGGGAGAAAGCTCTAGACTTTTTGGATGACTTAGAAATGGCCTTCCTAGTCACAGGCCGGGATGATGAAGCAGTACAGGCCTTCCCTTTAGTTCTAAAGGGTGATGCTCGAGTGTGGTATCAAGCTCTCTCAGAGGCTACAAGGGGTAATTGGGAGGATCTCAAGACCGCATTCATGCACAAGTACCAAGATACAGAGCCACCTGAAGATATTTGGAGACAACTCTTAGATCTTCCCCAAACCTTACCAGGGGAGTACCAAGCATATGAAGGCATGTTTATAAAATTGTGGGGTAAATGGACAGCTATTGTTTTCTAGCTGGACTCCATCCTCTACTAAGGGATAAGGTCAAAGGAAAGTTTCCCACATCCTATGAAGAATCAGTCACTTATGTGAGGGAGAAAGATAGAAAATTGAAGTATCAAGACTAGTTGAAGGGGGGAGTTGAGTCCATGCAGGTTTTACCAACCATGCCAAGGCCTAAAGAAATAGCAGAGGCCCCACCTAAACCGGAGATACCACAGCAAGAGCTCCTACAACGCATTACTAATCAACTTGAAAGCCTTTCGTTAAATTTGGTGCAAGGAGTACGACCCCCTCCCCTCATAAATGAAGGCAATCGAGGTCCAAGGAGACAAGAAAGAGAGTATGTTTGCTATAATTGTGGGGAGATTGGCCATGATATGTACTTTTACCCTCATCCTAGTCGTTTTCCAGGAAATGGGTTCCAACCAAGAAGGAGGAGATAACAAGTGACACCACCTAGGGAAAGGTTTGTTCCACCGAATCCAGGGCCTCCACCACCGATTCAAGTTCTCCAGCATCCTCGACCACTTGCAGAGGTGCTACCCTTGCCTGTCCAACCGCCAGAGAATCATGATGTTAGGATAATTAGTTTAGATGAAAGTGATGTCAAAGGGAAGGCCAAAGTAGTAGAGGTTGAAGCAATGCCGGTGAAGAAAGCCCAGAGAATTGAGAGAATGGAGCCTACACCACCAAAGGAGGTTGAAAATATGGAAGAGGAGGTAGAGTCATCAATGGCTGCAAAGACACGCAACAGTAAAAAGAGGAGGGCTTGCTCACGCCGACACATTGAGCCAGATGATTTTTCCCTGGGTAAAGGTACTAGAGCTTATGATTTTCTTTGCTGATGTGAGGAATCAAGGGCCAAAAATTTCATGGCCCCAATTACTACATCTATCTCCAACAGTGCGGCGACAATGGTCAAAGATGGTAAGCATTAGACCCATGAAGAATAGACATGTGAATGCAATCCAGGCTAGAAAGATGAAAGATATTGTGCCTCTAGTGGAAGCCGAAATCAATGGGCAGAGAGTGTCAAAGACATATGTGGATGGAGGTGCATAGATTTGTGTCATGATAGAAAAGTTGATGCATCGTTTGGGATTAGAGGTAAATGAAACTACTAAATTTGGGGCCAAAATGGCTAACAATGTAGTAGTAAATTGTTTGGGAGTTATAAAGAAAGTCAAGGTAAAGGTGTGTGGAGTGCAATTGGAGCTTGACATGTATGTGATGCCAGTGAAGGGGGACGGCTATCCGCTCATTCTTGGGCGACCATGGCTAATGGGAATGAAAGCCAGACAAGATTGGGAGACAGGGGCTTTAGAGCTAAGGCCACAAAAGGGGCTGCATAAAAAATGGAAGAGCACTATCTACAACATGAAGGAGGGCCGACAGGAGGATCTTGTGTTAGAGACCACCGCTGATGAATGGAGTTCCAGTGAGGGTTGGTCATCTATGACAGAGGGAGAGTCTTCTAATGAGGAGGAAGAAGGCTCTCTAGAAGTGATGGGGATTACATTAAAATGGCCTTCTAGTAGTGAAATTCCGCAACAGCTTCCAAAGGTCGAGAAGGAGGGGTTAGAAAAAATGTTGGCTGAGGATCTATCAGTTGAGGAGAAGGCAGCCTACATGGAAGTGGTGATAAAACACTCTGCACTTTTTATTTCTGATTATGAACACATCACAGGTGTGACACTAATACAACATCACATTAATCTAAAAGAGGGAGCATGGCCACTGGTGCAACGACTACGACGATTGGGAGTAGTTCAACAAAACGCTCTACTCACTGAGGTGCAATGACTTTTGAAGGCAGGCTTCATCTATCCAATAGGGGACTCAGAGCGGGTTTCACATGTGGTGGTGATACCCAAGAAGAATGGAAAATGGAGGATTTGTGTGGATTACAAGCCGCTAAATACTGCAACTAAGAGAGATCACTTTCCTCTTCCCTTTCAGGATGAAATACTCAACGAGGTGGCCGGGCATGAGAGATACACTGTTTGTGATGGGTATTCAGGTTATTTCCATATCCGAATAGTTGAGGAGGATCAACAGAAGACCACCTTCATTACACCTTGGGGTTGTTTTGCTTACAAAGTAATACCATTTGGATTAACAAATGCCCCAGCTACCTTCCAGCGATTCATGAATTATGTCTTCCAGCCATATTTTGGGAAATCCATCAGGGTCTTTATTGATAATTTTTGTATTTATAGTTCTAAGGCTTTACATCTAGGAAAGGTGGATGAAGCTTTCAACCGCCTTGCGCAAATGGGGGGGCAGTTAAACCATGAGAAGTGTCGCATTGGCGAAAGCAGTGTAACTTTGTTAGGGCATATCGTAAGTGAGAGGGGCATTGAAGCAGATCCAAACAAAGTTAAGGCCTTATTGGAGGTGCCATCACCATCTTCTGTGAAGCAACTAACCTCTTTCATTCAGAAGGTGCGATATATGGGGCGATTCATTCATCTCCTCTCCCAATTAATATTTCCACTGCAACAGTTAATCCACTCTGAGGAGCTCCTTTGGAGTGACAAAAGTGAAAGGTGCTTTCACGAGGTGAAGAAGGCTCTTAGCACCCTTCCTATAATTTTACAGCCTTATTGGGATCAGGAGTTTTTTGTCAATCCGAGTTTTGGGAAAGATGCTCTAGGGGCAGCACTAATACAAAAGGATGCTAAAACTGGACTAATGAGACCGGTTTACTTTTCTAGTAGAGTAATGACAGCATCAGAACGAGGGTACAAGATGGTCGAGGTGATGGTTTTGTCTCTAATGTTTGCTATAAGAAAGTTTCGTCCTTATCTTCTCCCTAGGCCATTCACAGTGATCACGACAGAAGAGCATTTTCCCTATGCCTTACAACACATGGATGTTTCAGCTAGAATCGCTAAGTGGGTGATACAACTCCAAGAGTTTGACTACACCTTCAAGGTGGAAGATTCTACTCAAGCTTGCCTAGGTGATTTGTTGACCCATAGATGCCATCAAAAGAAGGAAAAGGAGAAGGGAAAGGTAAAAGAGGAGACACCTCCTCTTGAGGAGCTGCCACGGGTGGAGAATGCCCATGCCCTCTACTTCGATGGGGCCTACAAGCGTATTAAAGACAAAGAGGCAGCAGGAATAATGGTGTTCAGTCCCGAAGGTGACAAACTTTATGGAGAATGTATCAGCTTGGAGGATGTCCATTCTAACAATGAGGCAGAATATCAAGCCTTGCTTTTAGGTTTGAGATGGTGTCTTTCACATGGTGTCACTCTACTTAATGTTTTTGGGGATCCTATGCTAATTGTTAAGCAAATGAAAGGAATCTGGGCTTGTAAAAATGATAACTTAGCAGTGAAAATGAGAGAAGCTAAAACTCTCATGAGAAAGCTACAGAAAGCGCAAATCTATTTTGTGCCAAGGCGCACAAATGGCGACACAGATGCTCTAGCAGCTGAAAATTTGAAAGAGGTAATGGTGGGCATCATTAAAGTAAAGCTTCCCTTATTTCAGGGTAAGTTTCAACTACAAGATGTGCTTTATTTTCTTGAGCAAGGTGAGGCACCTACACATATGAGTAAAAGTGAGAAAATGTGGCTAGCTACTAAGGCCACTAAATACCGCTTGATAAATGATGTATTGTATTGCAAAGGAAAGGATCCAGTGCTTAGAAGGGTGCCAACAGCAAAGGAGATTATAGATGTGATTAAGAGCTGCCATGAAGGGGTTTGTGGTGGACATTTTGCTCAATAAATAACCAGTAGGAAGATTCTCCAAGCCGGTTTTGTGTGGCCTAGTCTACATCGAGATGTGCAACATTGGTGCCACACTTGTGACAATTGCCAAAAGGCTGGGACCAAGGAAGCTAGTGCATGAGGAACAAAATCCCATAACTACATATGGCCCATTTGAGAAATGGGGGATTGATGCAATAGGACCACTCCCAGAACTCAATCTGGCAAGAAATACATCATAATGGGAGTGGAATACATGACGAGGTGGGCAGAGGCTTCAGCAACTAGTAGGATCACAACCCAAGAAGTGCAAAAATTTGTGTTTGAAAATATTTGTTGCAGGTTTGGCACACCTTTGGAAATTATCTCCGATCGGGGTCCTGGTTTTAGGGCAAACCTAGTAGGGAAGCTAATGGAAAGGCTAAAAATCAAGCACAGGCATTCTACTCCCTACTACCCACAATGTAATGGTTTGGTCGAAAAAGTAAATGGGCTAATTTGTAAGATAATTACCAAGCAGGTACACATGCACCCCAAGCACTGGGATAAAAAATTGAATGCAGCTATTTGGGCCTACATGACTTCATTCAGAACCTCACTTGGCTATACTCCATTTCACCTCATCTATGACCAAGAGGCTTTGCTTCCTATAGAGGTGGAACTGGCCAGTTTGCGTGTTTTAGTAGCCAGTCAAGAGAAGAATCAAGATAAGAAGTTAGCAGAAAGGATCTTGGATCTAGAGAGGCTGGAGTTAGATAGAGAAGCAGCACTCCAACACTATTCCATGCAGGCTGAAGAGAGGAGAAAGACCTTTAATAAGAAACTGGCTAGCAAACACATAAGGGAAGGATCACTTGTGCTACACTATGATAACCGCTTTGATAACAGAAATGATGCTAAACTTGTGTTCAAGTGGGAAGGGCCATTCATGGTCATAAGGAGATATCCAAATGGCAGCTATAAGCTAGGTGACATGGATGGGAAGGTTCACAAGACAAGGGTAAATGGATGGCGACTGAAGCCTTATTTTCAAAGAAATATGAACACTTTGGAGCAGTCATTCAATGAAGAGCCACCAATGAGGGGGTGCAGTCCTCCTTGCTCTATTGGGCCATCATTATCAAGCTAGAGGCATGAATACCTCTAGCCTAAGGGGAGAGCTAATGATCCGAGTTTTTTACAACCCGGATTATTACCACAAAATTTGGCCAAAGCCCCTATCAAAAGCTTACCATATCACTTTGGGTTTACTCTTCAAGCACTAGGTATGCTACATTGCTTCTCGATTATGATAACTCTAGCAAATGGAGGGAACAAGTTCTTAGGAGGCATGTGTTGAGATATCGAGCTCCACTCGTGATACGCCAGGGTGACCGTTGTGCATTTATGTCACCGACGTGTCAGTTGCAGATGCGGTTGGTACATCGCCCATGAATAATAGCTACATGATAGCTATCCTTATCTACTCTAGTTCGTGGCTCAGTTAGTATGCCACCTTAGTTAGTTGAGTTTGGTTTTTGAGACCCATATCTTGGGTTCTTCTATTTCTTTGTACTTGAGTTCTTTTGGTTTCTACAACTAAGAAGAGGAAAACTGTTTTTCAGCCTCCACCCTTGTGTGTATTCCCCCATTGTGCAAGCAAGAAAGCTACAAGTGAGACTCCTTCCTTCTCTCCCACAATCTTGACATGGTATCAGAGCCTTGTTTGTGGTAAGGAGATCAAGAAAGCAAGCCAAGCTCGGGGTGTTCTGGTAAGAGGAGCAGTGTTGCTTTCATTTTCTGTTTTGGGAGCAGATCTCTGCAGGTAGCACAGTCGGAAAGTACAGGAGTGCATTGTCTCAGGTTGAGACGCCCTTCGCGGTGAAGCAAGAGGGCAGTATATGCTGCGGGAAAGGGCTTTAGCCCTTGGCGACCTTGTTTTTTTGATTTGAGGCCATTTCGGGGCCTGTTTTGGAGGCGGAAGCTTTCTGCACGCACTCAGGAAAAGGCCCAGCTTTATGCTGTGCAGCCACTGTTCTATAGGTCGGTGAATAGTTACTGTAAAAATTGCATTGTATGCTTGTGCGCAGAGACATTGGGAGTTACAGAATCATCCCTGTTGCCTGTTGATGCAAAATCGTCACTAAGAAGTGACTGTGTGGTCAAATACCACTTTCGCCAGTTTTGCAGATTTTCCCTTGTGAGGGTGAAGCTGTGGTTTTTGCAGTGACAGAATTTTTTGCAGTCTTCTATAATGGCATCTGATTCTCTTTCACAGATTGTCACTGAAAAGCTTGACAAGAACAACTTCCAAGCATGGAAGTTTAGAATGACGAATTTCCTTATGGGAAAAGGATATTGGGAATTTGTTGCAGGAAATGAAGAAGAACCAGTTCTTCCTGATGTTCCCAATCAACAGCAAATGCAGGCATTCAAAGCATGGCATGAGAGAGCCAGGAAAGTTATGTATTGGCTGTCTATCAGCATTTCAGACTCTATGATTGTGCATATTCAAGATGCAAGTACGCCAAAGGAGGCATGGGATACTTTGTCAAAAATGTATAGCACAAATACACAAGCCAGGAAAATGCAGCTCAAGCAAGAGTTGCACAATGTGCAAAGAGAAAATATGAGCATCAACGACTACCACATGAAGGTGAAGAAGATTGCAGATGCACTTGCTTCCATTGGGTCGCCAGTGGAAGATGATGATTTAGTTTCTGTGACCTTGAATGGTCTAGGAAAGGATTATGCGCAGTTTCGGACATCCATTTCCGTCCGTGAAAGATTTCCTGATTTTGAGGAGTTGATTGCTCTTCTAATTTCTGAGGAACAGAGAAATGGTGGTGCATCTTCTTCAGGAGGAACTTCAAAAGAAGCTATCTTCTACTCAAATGCTCGAAGAGGTAGAGGCAGAGGTAGAGGAGGCCGATTTGGAGGCCGTGGT
This sequence comes from Lygodium microphyllum, assembly GCF_053477565.2. NCBI lineage: Eukaryota > Viridiplantae > Streptophyta > Polypodiopsida > Schizaeales > Lygodiaceae > Lygodium > Lygodium microphyllum. Next base: position 33,293,410 of record NC_141143.1, on the reverse strand, counting down.
AGAAATCAGAATATGCAGCAAACTCAAGAAAACCAGTCCTATGGAGGAGGACGTGGTAACTCTAGAGGCAGGGGGAGCCAAAGAGGTCGTGGTGGATGGCAAAGAGGCCAAAATGCAAACAGTAATGTTGAATGCTACTACTGTGGTAAAATGGGTCATATGGCTAAAGACTGCTATAAAAAGCAGAATGACATCATGAATGGAAAACTGCAACAAGGGAATTATGCATCTTCTAGTAGACAGGGCGATGACAGAAATGAGCACTTGTTTATGGTGCAGCACATGAACAATTCTGTGACAAGTGCAGAAGAAAGCAATGATGTATGGTATGTTGACTCAGGTGCATCAAACCACATGACAGGTCATGCAGAATTGATGGAGGATGCAAGAAAAATGAAAAAACCAGGATTTGTGGAGACTGGTGATGATACTGCACATCCTATTGTGCAGATTGGAAAATTTCCCTTGTCTATGCAGGATGGGAAAAAGAAATACCTGTCCGATGTATTTCATGTCCCGAATATCACCAAGAATCTGGTTTCTGTTGGTCAAATGGTTGAGCAGGGCTTGCAGGTCAGATTTAATCCTCATGGATGCTTTGTTGAGGATATGAAAAATAAAGGTCGCTTGATAGCAAAAGGAAAGAAGAAGGGCAGAATGTTTACATTGGATGCAGACATGTCTGAATTGAGTGCAGCAATGTTTGCACATGGGACCGGTGTAGTTGCAGATATTGATATCTGGCATAAACTCGTTGGTCATGTTAATGTACAGCGACTTAAATCAATGCAGGCCCAAAATATTGTTGCAGGATTGCCAAAATTCAAGGTTGCAGAAATGCATAAGGTATGTGAAGCCTGTCAGTTTGGAAAACAGGCAAGGAAACCATTTCCTAGACATGTTCAAGAGAGTGAGAAGCCATTGGAATTAATCCACTCTGATGTGTGGACTACTAAAGCTGCATCTCTTGGAGGCTGTCATTATTTTGTCACTTTTATTGATGACTATAGCAGAAAAGTTTGGGTGTATTTTATGAAAAAGAAAAGTGAAGTTTTTGGGCATTTCAAAACCCTTAAAGCTATGGCTGAAAAAGAAACAGGTCTGCAAATAAAATGCCTAAGGTCAGATGGAGGGGGAGAGTACCTCTCAAATGAGTTTGCAAAGTTCTTGCAGGAGCATGGCATAAAGCAGCAATATTCATGCAGTTATACCCCACAACAAAATGGAATTGCAGAAAGGAAAAACAGGCATATTGGAGAGGTATCTCGTGCCATGCTCAATGAAAAAGACTTGCCAGATTTTTATTGGGCTGAAGCAGTTGCTATAGCAGTCTACATAATGAACAGGACTCCCACTGCAGCAATACATGGAATGACTCCAGAGGAGAGGTATACTGGTAGGAAACCAGACATTTCTCATTTGAAAATTTTTGGTTGCATTGCCTATGTACATGTGCCAGATGAGTTGAGATCCAAGTTGGATCCAAAAGCTGAGAAGTGCATCTTTATTGGTTACTCTCTACAGCAAAAAGGGTATAGATGCTATAACCCTTCTACTCGTAAGTTTACAGTGAGCAGAGATGTTGTTTTTGATGAGATGAGTAGCTGGTATAAACCAGTAAATGTGATTGATGATGTAGATGCACAAAATGGTAATGCTGCACAGAATTCACAGCAGCAGTCACAAAATATTAGTGGACCTGGGGCGTCCTCTAGCAGTGGTTCACATTCTTCGCCATGGACAGGCAGATTGAGATCAGGAGAATCTTCTCAAAGTAATGCAGATAGTGGTATGCAGGTATCACGAAAAGGAAAAGAGAAGGTTGATCAGCCCATGTTTGATGTGAATGCATGTCACTCTTATGTGGATGGTGAATCCAGTGGCTCAGAACAGAGCATTGATGATGAGTTGGGTATTCCTTCTATTGTTACACCTGGAGTAAGGAAGACCAGGGATGTTTTGAGAGCACCTGGGAGTGAACCTACTTTGCGCAGGTCTACGAGAGCTAGGTATCCTGTGGATAGGCTGAAATATGATGGATTTACAGCCATTCACTATGCATATATGGTTAAAGTGATACAGGAACCAGAACCCACTTCTTTTGAGGAAGCCATGGGAAAAGAAAAATGGGAGAAAGCCATGGATGAAGAAATGGATGCCTTGGAAGCAAATGCTACATGGGAATTGGTACCTTTGCCTAAAGGTAATAATGCAATTGGCTGTAAGTGGGTTTATAAGGTGAAGCACAATGCAGATGGTTCTGTGAACAGATACAAGGCAAGATTAGTAGTCAAGGGGTTATATACATAAACATATGGCATTGACTATGAAGAAACATTCAGTCCGGTTGCAAGGATGGAAACCGTAAGAGTAGTCATTGCTATGGCTGCATCAAAGGGATGGTCTTTACATCAGATGGATGTAAAGAATGCCTTCTTGCATGGTGATTTGCAAGAAGAGGTCTATATGGAGCAGCCACCAGGTTATGTGCATGCTGTTCATCCTGAGTTTGTTTGCAGGTTGAAGAAAGCCTTGTATGGCTTGAAGCAAGCACCTAGAGCATGGTCTGACAAGATAGGACAGTATCTTGTCGCTATTGGCTTTCAGATTTCCAAGGCAGATTTCTCACTTTATGTGAGAAAGACAGAGAAAGGTATTATGCTGCTTGTCATTTATGTTGATGATTTGATTATGACAGGTGACAGTGATGAAGATATACTTCATGTGAAAATGCTATTGAAGCAAAAGTTTGAGATGAAGGATTTGGGAGAGCTACGTTATTTCTTGGGCATTGAGGTGATTAGATCACCAAGTGGGATACAGCTCTTGCAGAGGCAGTATGGATTGGACATGCTGTCCAAATATGGGATGATAGGCTGTAAGCCTATTTCAGTTCCTTTGGAGCAGAATGTGAAGCTGAGCGCAGATGCATGTGAGCTTCTGGAAGACCCTACTATGTACAGACGCATAGTAGGAAGCTTGATTTATATGACTATTACCAGGCCAGATTTGAGCTATGCTGTTGGATTGGTAAGTCAGTTTATGCAGGCTCCAAGGAAATCGCATTTGGATGCAGCTAGACGCATACTCAGGTATGTGAAGTCCACATTGCAGTATGGACTATTTTATGAGACTGGGGTTCAGATACAGTTGCATGGATACACTGATGCTGATTGGGCTGGTAGCATTTCTGATAGACGATCTACCAGTGGATATGTGTTCTCTTTTGGGAGTGCTGCAATCACTTGGAGCAGCAAGAAACAGCCTACAGTTGCCTTGTCGAGCACAGAGGCCGAGTACAGGGGTGCAGCAATGGCTGCATGTGAGGTAGCTTGGTTGCATAAGCTACTTTATGATATGCATCAGTCTACAGATGGGCCAGTTGTCATTTATTGTGACAACATGAGTAGTATACACTTGGCAAATAACCTAGTCTATCATGCTAGAACAAAGCACATTGAGGTGCATTATCACTATGTGCGAGAGAGGGTTTTACTAGGTCTTATTGATCTAGTTTATGTCAGCACAGAGGATCAGGTAGCTGACATATTTACGAAGGCATTGGGCGCAGAGAAGCTGCGCAAGTTCAGAGACCTGCTTGGTGTGCAGGAATTGGGATTGAGCTCGAGGGGGAGTGTTGAGATATCGAGCTCCACTCGTGATACGCCAGGGTGACCGTTGTGCATTTATGTCACCGACGTGTCAGTTGCAGATGCGGTTGGTACATCGCCCATGAATAATAGCTACATGATAGCTATCCTTATCTACTCTAGTTCCGGGCTCAGTTAGTATGCCACCTTAGTTAGTTGAGTTTGGTTTTTGAGACCCATATCTTGGGTTCTTCTATTTCTTTGTACTTGAGTTCTTTTGGTTTCTACAACTAAGAAGAGGAAAACTGTTTTTCAGCCTCCACCCTTGTGTGTATTCCCCCATTGTGCAAGCAAGAAAGCTACAAGTGAGACTCCTTCCTTCTCTCCCACAATCTTGACAGCATGTCAATGTAAAAGGTAAAAGGGATGGTTATCTTAGTGAAGATAGAAATGGATTACATCTAGGAGTTGAGTGAGTGCATAGATTTTTCAAAGGACTAGCCTCCAACTACACATGGGCCTCGTCTGCATCACTAAGATTTGAAATCTATCATCATCATTAGAGGACACCTCACCCTAGCACACAAGTCAATATCCACATCATGGTGTCATTTGGATCTTGCACAAAAGCTTACAAGCATGACCCCTTTTGTCACATGCTTATATGTATTTATATACATATGGGGGACTAAAGTCAAAGCAGCTTTTAGAAGCCATTTTTTATCATCTCAATAACTCCCAAGAAAAAGTGAATTTCAAGAGAATGTCCATGATGCCCGATCGGTTTCGACTTGGTCTACAAAGTTGCATAAGAAACTTTTTTCAAATTCCTCACGGATTTGAAGTTATGAAGGCACAGACTGCTGGCTACAAGCAATTTTCTTCTCTCTTTCACCACACCAACTTTCCACTCTATCCTTCTTGTAAATATATTATAATAATGTGCTTTGGGCACCCACCTCTTGTAATCTAGCTCAATTTCTCTATTTTGTCTACCACCACCCTTGGCTTCTTGCATGATGACCAAGGTGGGGACTTGTCCCATCCACTATTCTCCATATTTTCAAAGATGCCATACATAATCTAGGATTATGTTAATCAAGAAGATTAGCTTAATCTAATCCCTCATGGAGGCTATATAAAGAGCCCATGGAGAATGAAGAAGGAGGGAGGAAGGAGAATGACAAGTCCATGAGAGCACTCTAGAATATCCTCATCTCTTTGAGGTAAGCTATGAGTGAGTTCTTTTATTATGTAGCATAATGGCAAGCTTCCTCTACCTCTTCTCCTATTATCTCCCTCTCTTCTCATCTTCTCATTCCATGTAGCATAATGGCAAGCTTCCTCTACCTCTTCTCCCCTTGTATCCCTCTCCTCTCATCTCTCTCTCTTATATTCCAATATGGTGTCTAGTACATATATTCTCTCTTGTAAATCTGTGTCTTGGTTCTCTTGATTCTCTTTGAGAAAAGGGATGTCCTAGCCCATCCTCCCTTTGGCTAGGTGGTGCCCCTCTTTAGTTCTCTTAGTGAGGATTGGAGGTTGGATGGGTAAGAGGCAACCCGCTCATCATTTCAGCCCTCAATGGTAACGGTTGCTTTGACTTATCAGAACACATGGATGTGTATGAGGTTTCACCGCTATTAGGAGAGATGGCAATGGGTTCATTCATGGGTGGACTCGATGCCTCATTACTTAGCTCTTCAGTGTTCTTAACCTCAATATCCCTGGTATCTTCTGCCACTAGAGCTGTCATTGTTTTCGTTGTTTTGTCCTCTTTTTCTTGGGCAATTGTGGTGTCTCCTTTAAGGACTCGGGGCCTTGAATTAGGTCAATCGTTGATGTGTTTTATTGTGGGCCTCAGCCTTCTCTTTCTCTATTGTGTCCTTATGGGGCATAGCTATGGCCTGTTGAACAACCTTGCTAGGTTGTGAGGGTACAATTGCCTCTCTTTTTGGAGAGTCTAGCTCCTCAGCTAATTCCCCTCTATTTAGCTCCTCAAGCCTAGGCTTTAGGTGATTTGGAAGTGCTAGAGTTGTCAAGGATGTTGGTTGTGACACCTCCTCCACATGTGAATTGCTAAGGATACGTTTCGCAAGGGGCATTGTCACGACCAAGGGCTGTGACTATTGTGATCCCTGATTGGAAGTAGTAGCAGCTAGTTTAGCGAACTGGCCACTATTGGTAGGCTACAGTGTCAAGTCCTTAAGCAGATCGAGAGTGGCAGTGTCTTTGGTTGCCCTTTGCTCATTCACATGTACAGATTGAGTATTAGTTGAGCTAGTCATGATGGATTGCACTGGCATATCCTTAGGCTGAGAGCTAAGGGTGGTGTCATACTCCCCATTTTGGACATTTGGAAGCTCAGATGGAGATAGAGATTGGGATTGAATAGCTGTACTTGATGACTGTTGGTGTGCTTCTTGTGTCTGTTTAGGGAAAGAGGGTGTAGGAGACCTGGGACTCCTAAGTGGCTTTGACACTGGTGGCTGGAGGATTTGCTTGTGGCTGTTAGATGATTCCACCATTTGCCTTGTTGAGCACTCAACCTTACCATGAGAAATGTTGCACCTATGATGCTCGTTATCCTCTTGGGAAATTAGAGGCTTCTTGGGTGCTAGTGCCTTTTGTGTACACTCGATGGGTACATATGATATTCCCTTGCTAAACGCACTAGGCTGAGGATTTATCCTTAAAATAGTTCCATTTGGTTTCTTGATTTTCATGAGGGGCTCAGTCACTCCAACCTCATTGAGAGAAGACTTGGATTTCTGCCTAGATTTCCCCCTTCGCTTCTTTGCTTTTGACACGATCTGGCCTTCAACTAATAGAGGTGATTTAGTCAAGGGCTGTGGTACCCAAATCCATTGGTTACCTATGTAATACCCTTGAGCACGTAGCAAGGCTTTGGATATCCATTGTGGCATTGTGCTAGCTCTCCATCGATGCCTTTATCTATAAATCTTGGGCTTCTTTTGTGGTCTTCTACGATATTTGTAAGTCCAAAGCCTATCCTTGGCATTGTCCCCTGACCTTCTTATTTCAAGCATGGCCTCGTTCACTGGTTCTCTCTGTTTAACATGCGCTTGTATTAACTCTTCCAATAAGTCATTTCTCTCATCACTAGGCTTGCTTGGCGTAGTTGCATTAGTCGGTATGAGCTCTGGTTGGCCTAGTTGAGTCCATGCTTCATAAGTCAAGATATTAGAATCAGCTCCTTCATCGATGAGAGAATCGACATGGTGCTCCCTTTTTGCAGTGATTTTGACCCTAAGATAAGCAGGTGGTACTATGTCTTCATCTTCCGGGTCTTTGGCTTATAGCTTTAAGCCTTCTGACAAATGCCCTTGAGTCCCCAACTGCACGACTAAATGTGGATTCTCCACTGATGTCTTGGATCGTCAGTGCAATGCTATTCAATGTGCACCTATCGTCAAGACTATGATATCTAGTCATACTCGTAGTTGTAGCTTGATGTTGTTGCTTTCTGCTTTAACTAGATGCAGTCCGTATACAACACATATGTGTTTTTGCAATGTGGCCTTTTTTCCCTTGTTGGCTAGATTGCCCCATTGAGGTTCTAGGGTCTCTGTTTGTCTTTATTTGGGTATGGGATTTTAGTTGCTCTTTTGCAAGTGCGAATCCATGCTTGTAAAGGGCCATTACTACACTAGAATCTAATTTGGAGGACTTGTCACGGCACACATTTTCTCTCCAACCTACTTGGGGAAGGTGCGGAGGGGGCAGTCCCTCCCGACCCGCAGGGCCATTACAATAAACACCATGACCGATTTGAAGGACCGTTTGTATCCAAGTTTTAAACTACTTGCTCTAGATTTTAGTCTAGTGATAGATCTACGATGTGCTTTTGGCTCTATATGGCCTTTGTGTCAATTTTGGGGTCTATAGATCAAATATCTAAAAAATTCCAAATTCGGCCCAATAGGTCCAATTACAAGAATTGGACGGTTCGATTCTGGGTGGTCCGATTGTCCAAGTCGGACTATCCGATTGGACGGGGTGGTCCGATCCTAGTCTTGGTCCACTAGAGTTGGTCCGATTGTCTGACGTTCCTCCGATCAAATGGGTGGGTCCGAGTCTAAAAATGGGTCCTACTGCCACATGGCAGACTGGCAAAGTGGGACAGTCCGATTGCATAGTTGGTCCGATCAGACCGGGTGTTTCGACTGGACAAGTGGTCCGACTAGTAGAGTCGAACAGTCCGAGTGTCCGATTATGGGACTTAGACACCTGCAGCCTGGTCCGTCTACATTTTCCACAGTGCAATTGCGAGAACACGAATGACAAATGCTACGTGTGGGGGGTCCTGGTAGAAGCTCCAACTTTCCAAATCAAACAAGTACAATACAAAGAAAACAAGGAATACCTGGAATGGTTGGGCGACAACAAAATAACCGGATTAAATCCCGTCTGTACCTGCACTCACAATCTCTCTCTCAAGCTCTCTCTCTCAATGTCTAACTGCAAAATGAGGCTTTTCCTGACCTTTTGAGCCTCTTATCACCGTGCTCAAGTATCCTTCAACCTTATGGTTGTCCCTCCTGCACCCATCTACTCAAGGTTTAGATTTTATGCCCCTTTCTCCATGTTTTCAGCCTGTTTTCAGTAGTAGAAACCCTTCTGTTTTCCCTATTTCCTTGGTCCTAATCCTATCCTAATGCGACCAAAATAAAAAAGAAAACACCTACACTACTCCAACGTGCTTTTCCAAATCCAAAAAACCAAAAACCTACTTGCTAAGGAGATCGAATACCTCTTCAAACTCCCTCACTTCCTACCTACCTACCTCAAGCACCGGTTCGGGGAAAACCCTACTTCAATGCTCGATTCAAAGCGCGCAAGTGCTCAAGGCTTGAATCCATTTGTCCCAGCAATGGAATCAAAATGAAGGGAGCTTCAAGCTCAACCCTTGAGACCTACAGACCTCAAGTGTTTCAAGCCGAGCGGCCATGGCTACCTTTCACATAGCCGACATGCCCTCCCTACCTATGGAGTGTAGTGAGCTTAAGATCAAGTACCCTCCTCTCCTGTGCACGCCAGTAGCTCAATGATCCTTGAGGCAAGCTCAAGCAACCTCAATCCTTCTCCAACAAGCTCCATGATCCTTGAGGCAAGCTCAAACAACCTCAATCCCTCTCCAACAAGCTCCATCCTCCATAGCCGCGCGAGACAAGAGAATAGTAGAGAAGAGAAGAAGATGAAGAGAGAAGATGGGGAGCTTCTTCTCCTCGATCCCTCACTCTCACACACTCACTCCCTCACAATCACTCACTCCCTCTCTTAAGCACAATCAAGAAGGCAAGAAGAAGAGAAGAAGAAGAAGAAGCAGAAGCTTTTTGCCACATACAAGAATGAGCTTCTCATTCACTTTCCAACAAGCTCCATCCTCCATAGCCGCGCGAGACAAGAGAAGGGTAGAGAAGAGAAGAAGATGAAGAGAGGAGATGGGAAGCTTCTTCTCCTTGATCCCTCACTCTCATACACTCACTCCCTCACACTCACTCACTCCCTCTCTCAAGCACAAGAAAGAAGGAAAGAAGAAGAGAAGAAGAAAAAGAAGCTTTTTGCCACATACAAGAATGAGCTTATCATTCACCTTTCAACTTTATATACAAAACCCTAAATCCCTTTTGGGCGCTCATCCCCTTATCCCCTTTTTTACATGGTCGGTTGTGGCCTAGGCCCTTTTTTCCATTGTCCTCCTTTCTTCCTAGCTTCCTTCCTACCGCCCATCTACCTTTACAAATTGCATGGGTGAGAGCCCTGCGCTCTTAAAATCATGGTGTGCCTTGCGCTTTTTTACAAAAGCATAGACTCGCACTTTTTCTCCTGCACCTTTTTCCTTGATTTAGAACTTTTCTGCACTTCTTGTGTTTCCAGATTCTTCTTGGCGCGCCTTCACTTTCTGTTTCACTTTTTCCTTGGCCTTGTCTTCTGCTTCAGATTTTTTGAATCTATCACCTTGGTTTGTTTGAGGGTTAACAACACTCAACTTCACATTTTACTCCAATGGTACTCAAAGAAACTTACATGCTGTTATACCATACTTGGATAACATATCCAAGCCATATTGCCTTTGGGATAGCCATATACCATCATCCATCTAATCACCTCAATACCAAGAAAGTATCTCAGCTCACCCAAATCCTTCATCTCAAACTTCTTCTTCAAGAATTCCTTAACTTCAATAATCCCATTTTCGTTGTCACCTGTAATAATCAAGTCATCCAAATAAATGACTATGATGACCAAACCTACATCTGCCCTTCTCACATAAAGTGAGTGATCAACATCGAAAATACAAAATCCAATATTGACAAGATACTCTCCAATCTTGTCAGACCATGCTCTAGGTGCTTGCTTCAGCCCATAGAGCACCTTCTTTAACCTACACACATATGTGGGATGCTCTAAATCCTCATAACCTGCTCGCTAGCTGCTCCATATACACTTCTTCTTGCAATTCATCGTGCAAAAAGGCATTCTTAATATCTATTTGCTACAAACTCCAACCTTTGGTTACTTCCAAGGCAATCACACATCTAACAGTTGTCATCCTAGCAACTAGACTGAATGTCTCTTCATAATCTATGCCATTTATTTGAGCATAGCCTTTTGCAACCAGCCTAGCCTTATACTTGCTAATTGAACCATCTGCATTATGCTTAACTTTGTAAACTCACTTACAGTCAATAACTTTCTTACCCTTAGGTAAGGGTACCAAATCCCAAGTCTTATTGCCTTCTAATGCAGCCATCTCCTCATCCATTGTTGCATCCTAATGAGCATGACCAAAAACATCCTCAAAACAACTGGGCTCAACATCCTCAACCAGTTTCACCATATAAGCATAATGGTGAGCTGCATAACCTTCAAAGCCAAATCTCTTAACAGGGTATTTGACCCTACTAGACCTGCGTACCACTGGATCACTCAATGGAGCCTTTACATTACTATGAGCTCTCTATACACCTGGGTGTCCTAATTGAAAGAATACCAAGCTCATCATCCAAACTCTTTGAACCACTAGAATCTCCATCAAATCCCAAATGACTAGTAGATGCATCATTACCATCCTTCACTTTCTTCTTTCCTTTGCCTTTGCCTGCAACACTTATAGATACACCTAAAGATGTGGGGCGACTCCTTAGTCTGGGAGACTAAGGGCTCAATGTAGGTGTAGTACCAAATGATGTTTTTGGTCCACTAAGTCTTCCTGATTCTTGCTTTTCTTTCTGCACATAGTTATCATGATCATTATCATCATCTGATACATCACCAGTAGGTGCATGCCAACTGCTCATCTCATAAAAAATAGCATCCTTGCTTACTCTGAACTCATATGTGATAGGGTTATAACAATGATACCCTTTCTGCTGTAAAGAGTATCCAATAAAAATACATTTTTTAGCCTTTGGATCAAGCTTATTCTGTAGCTCATCTGGCATATGAACATATGCAATGCACCCAAATACCTCCAAGTGTGATACATCGGGCTTCTTGCCAGTAAAGTATTCTTCAGGAGTCATCCCATGAACTGCAGCTATGGGGGTTCTATTCATAATATAGACAGCAGTATGGGCAGCTTCAGACCAAAAATGTTTTGGCATATTCTTTTTAGCCATTAATGCCCATGCAACTTCTATAATATGCCTATTTTTTCTTTCTACAAACCCATTTTGATGTGGGGTATACCTGCAAGTAAATTGCCTCTTTATCCCATGAGTACTCAAGAAGCCACTAAACTCATTAGAGAGGTACTCTCCCCCTCCATTTGATCTCAAGCACTCACTTTCAAGCATGTTCCTGTTTCAATAGCTGCCTTGAAAGATTTGAAGTGCTCAAATACATCACTCTTTTCCTTCATGAAATATACCCATAGCTTCCTTGAACAATCATCAATAAATATGACAAAGTGTTTGCTGCCACCAAGTGATATATTTTGTGTAGGTCCTAAAACATTTGTATGAACTACATCAAGTAAATTTCTGCTCACTACTCTGTCATGCGAGAGGGGTTGTCTCACCTGCCTACCAAACTGGCATGCTTCACATACTTTATGAAATTCTGCAACTCTAAAAGAAGGCAACTCTATAACCAATCCTCTAGACTACATTAATTTCAGCCTTTGCACATTTGCATGTCCAATATGTTTATGCCATATTTCAATGTCTGTAACCACTCCTTTTCTTTTAGTATACATAGCAGCATCCATTGCAAGAATTCCAGCATCTAAAGTGAACATGTAGCCAACTCTACTTCCTTTTGTGACCAACCTGCACTTATCGTTAAAGTCTTCTACAAAAACAACCTTTTGCGTTGAATCGAACCTGCAACCCTTGCTCTACCATTTGGCCAACAAACATAGACTCTTTGTGATTGATGGCACATGTAATACATCTGTCGGACTCTTTTTTTGGCCATCATACAAGGACAAGGGAACCTTTCCAATGTGTGAATTTGGCTGGCATGAATCATCACCCATCTACACATAACCAAGATTTTGTAAGTCATGTATCTCTCCAAACCATTTAGCATGACTAGTCATATGATTAGATGCACATGAATTGACATACCATATATCATCATGTGTCCCCTTTCTTGTAACCACATTCATCATATACTGCATAACAAACAAACGCTCATTTTTGTCTTCATTTTGTCGTGAAGATGATGCATAGTTTCCTTGCTGTAATTTGCCACTACAAATATCATCCATCCTAGCATAACAATGGGCTGCAATAAGACTTGTCTTACCACAATAATGGCAAACAATAGCATAATTTCTAGAACCTTTGTTCTGCCATCCACCTCTTCCTCTAGAGCTCCCCTTGCCTCTAAAGTTTCCTCAGCCTCTTGAAACCTGCATTTCACCAAATTGGTGGACCTATTTTGTTGGTTATCATCAACACGTCCGATACCATAGCCTCTCGAAGAGGATCTCCCACGTCCCCTTCCTGAACTTGAGTAAAATGCTTGGATCTGTTCATGATTTCTTTTAGATGAGTCACCTTGCATATTGATCTCTTCGGTAATCGTGAGAGAGATCAGGCCATCAAAATCAGGAAATGGCTTCCCTACATATACTGAAGCAACAAATGATTTCCATGCATTCTCATTATTAAGGCCACTCAAAGTGGATGAAACCAAATCATCATCATCAAGAATTGCATCAATTACTGCTATTGTATTTGCAATGCTTCTCACCTTCAAAACATACTCATTGACAGGCATTCAAGGTATTCAACTGTTGCTTGAGTTGAATATTCCGTGCCTTTCTATTTACTGAAAACATGTTCTCAAAAATTGTCCAAGCTTGCGTGTGAAGTTTTTGCATTCCTTATGTGTCCCAACATCGTATTATCAATGACTGCAGATAGCCCAGTACATCAAATTTTTGTCTTTTGCATTCCATTCTTTCCATGCTTTTCATTCATCTGCAATCGAAGGGATACCTAGCTCTGGCTCCTTTTCTTCACTTGAAACAAACTCATAAAGGCCCTTTCCAATGAGAAAGTTTGTCACACGGAACTTCCATGAAGGATAGTTGTTCTTGTCGAGCTTCTCAATGATGGGATTTCCACTGTTCTCTGCCATTATCACAAAAAAGGATACAACTAGTCTTCTGCAACCTTTCACAACAAGTGCACAGCAATACACCAAGCAACATTTTTCATTGATTGCTCAATAGTACATGTAATTTGCAACCTATTTGCAAATAAACCTTATGTTTGCTTCCTGGCAAACACCTCAAAAATTACTGATTCAAAATTTGTAACTTGTGCATCCACTTTTGGTCAATATAGCTGAAATCACAGTGTACCCTCCTTGAAACTGTTGTCTGCAACCTTGTAGCTCTAAAATAGGGCCTGAAACTACTCTACTCACACACTAAATCTCATAGCAATCTGAGATTTTCACTCTATCTTCTAGGTGCCTCCACATGCACTATCCAAGAGAAACAATGGAAGAATGTGAGAGCTTCTTACCTGTTGCTTGCTTTCTCGAACCTTGCTTCTTTTCCTTCACTTCAACCTTCAAAATCAACCTCTCTTAGTGGCGCAACTCTGATACCATGTCAAGAATCGTGTGGTGGGAGGACTTTCTTGAGCTACTGCGCCAAACACACATTGTATACATAGGAGGAAGCTCACTTAAGAACACAAGAAGAGAGATGGAGGCCAAAACGTTTTCTTGTTGATTTCTTCTTCTTCTTCCACACACTGTACAATGTACACAAAGTATAGATAAGATACAACATAAAGGAAAGTGTCCCACTAAGTCAAACAGTGCATAACAGATTACACTAATCAACTGGCACTATATATTTGCCAGCTGTAGGTAGGTGTAATAAACTAAATATAAGAAGTGATAAGTCAGTGGCCATGTGAGTATCATAATGACTACCAATGTGCTAAGTGTAGACATGCGGACCCATCTAGCCAGGAGGCATATGTCCGCACGTATTGAGCTTGCTATCTCAACATTGAGGTGGTGGAGGCCAAGGGTAGGGGCCTTTGAGGTCAGTGGTTGGTCACCTTCTTCTTTACTTGAAAGGAAAAGAAAAGTGCATTGTTACCTAGGGGTGTGTCTACCTTGCCGTGCGATGTAATGTGCTCATGCTAGTGGAACTAGGAGCTAGGTCAGAACCACAGACAACCACAAGCAAGCCTAGGTGTTATCCCACACTTGAGGACCCAGTTCATGCATAAGGGAGGTGCAATGGGTGAAGCTGAGGGAGACAAGTCTAGCTATAGGTGAGTGTGACATCCCTAGATATGTCCTACCCTTGATGTGCCCTAAGCGTGAAGTGGGGAATCAAAAAGAGGCTAGGGAGTTAGGGATGGAGCCGGCCAATCAAGGCCATCGGATGCACCTAACTTGAGGACCCCTAGGTGCAATGACTGTGGCACTCATGTAGTGAGTTTCTTGCTTTCTCTTGTGATTTTCTTCTTTGTTTTCTTACTCTTTTCTTTTTCTCTCTTTTTTTTTCCTTTGTCTTTTCTTTTCTTTTTCCTTTTTTTTTGAAAGTAACAAAGAATTAATCTTCATTGTCATGGTCATGATAAGAAGTTGGGGGTTTAAGGGACCTACTAAGGGAGCCTCTTCGCTACATATATCCTTTTAGGTTCATTCTAACTTGGAGAGGAGTTGTGGATAAAAAAGTTTGGCTGCACCTAGTGAAGCAATTGTCATTCATGTCCTCTAAGAGAGCTATATAAAAGGATGGTAAGATTGTAGCTCGCATCATCAACCTAGCCATGGCACAGTTATCTATGCCAACATTAATATCAAAAATAGGTGCGGGAAGCAGTATTCTTGTGGTATAGGATCCTATTTAAGTAGTATTCTTAGTAATCTAAGATAGTTACAAGTAGCGATAAAGGTGGGATCAAGGCAATAAGTGAACTCATTAAGAAAATGGGCAATAGAGTCCCGTAAGTCATTCTTAGAGAAGGTCAGGGCGTCCTCCTACTTGGTGGCATTTTATTGTATATTTTTGAGAAATCATATCTGCCTTGGATGTCAGGGTTGAAGTCCACCCCTACACTTTTCGGATATGGCATGTACGCGGGGTTGTTTCTCTCAAAGGGTAGTGTGTTGCAAAACGACATCTAGGCGTCCACACTATGAGCTCTACATCTCGGAAATTTGAAGATGAAGTCAAAGAGTTGGTGGTTGTTCTCTTTCTGCTCCCACACTATGAGCTCTACATTTCCATTCACTGGGAAACAATCTTCTCATATTGGAAAGGGCACTTCTGGGGCTATTATGGGTTGGGCTTTTAATCTTCTCCTTGCCTGCTCCAACATCCTCATTCTCTTCTTCTTGATTTTTGCTTTTCTCTTGACAGTGGTATCCACCTCTTGTTGTGTTTCTGCTCGAAGAGAGGGAGATTGCAACACTAGCTCCTCATCTGGCTGCCCCATTTCAAATTCTAGCCCTGCTTTTGAAAGTGGCCTCAACATTTCATCTTCTCTCCTAGCCTCTTGTGGTTCTCCTTCCTTGAAGCCTAGTAGGTCCACATCTTGGACCCTCCTTGGACCATTAGTCTTGCCCCTAGCAAATAATTTCTTTGATCCTGTTGGCTTAGGCTAGTCCCTTCTCCTTGTGGTTGAGCACATATCCCATGCCTTATGGCTCTGTGGGCGATCTCTAGCTTTTTCTTTAGTGTCTCAATAGCCTCCTCCTCTTTTGATTGTGTGATATCCAAGATAATGTTGAGGAAGGCACATTGTTAGGCTTCCAATCTTGTGTGTATGGCCTTTGCCCTACTTTCTGCTAATACTCTATTCCCTTCTACAAGGGCCAGGCAGCTTGCCAAGTCTTTCACTCTCCTTTCATTCTTCATTACCCATTCTTTGGCTCGCCATTTCATTTTCTCTAAGCTTTCATTCTGTCTTTGAGCTAAGGCCACTATTGTAGGTTCTTGCTCTTTCCTCTTTTCAGTTATTTTCTCCTTGTCCTTCTTCAAGCATTCAATCTCTCTCTCTATCTCCCTTGCTCTTCCATCTCCATCAATAGCCTGCATGTCATTTCGGTTATTTTCTCATTGTCCTTCTTCAAGCATTCAATCTCTCTCTCTAATCTCCCTTGCTCTTCCATCTCCATCAATAGCCTACATGTCATTTCATCTATCTATCTTTGATGTTCTTCTCCTTCTTGAGCTTTCTTTGCTTCTTCTACTATGAACTAATCCATGGCCTCTTCGATTCTGTTAATTCACCATGTCAGTTCTTCATTTTGCACAATGAGGAGTTTGTACTATCTTTATAAGCCAATCAGTTATACTGATGCTCCTCCTCAAGCCCTTTGTGCCACCTATCTTCTTCTCCTTCTTTTGCCTTGAGCTCTGCCTTCAGCTCACTTATCTCTTTTTTATAGCCCGCCACTTGGCATGTTTTCTTGATTTGGTAGGCTACTAGTGTCTCCTTCTCAGTCTCCAACTCAATTATTGAAATCTTCTTATCCTTCTTTACTTTCTCTAGCTATGAGAGAAGATTTTTTATGTATTCATCATAGCCTATGGAAGTCAGCATAGCAGTGGGGATGGAAGTGGTAGAGATCTCTATACTTTTCCTTTTGGGGTGTTGTCTCGACTCGACACCTACAACCACCAATCTCTTGGTTCCAGTCATGCGGTTCTTGCACTTACATTCAAGACTATCTCATGTGCCCTATCCACTAGGAACTACACCCAGGCGATGATATTGTTGGCATCTACCTTGGCTATAGTGCTTTGAGTGGTTGTGGTATCTGGGGTGGTTGGCATGAGAGCGGGTGAGATTGGATGAAGAAATCCCTTACGCTTGCCTTCTGTCATTGGGGGTGGTATGATGTCTGGCACTTGGGCACTAGTTCTTGGGCCTTCTCCTCTAAAAGGGCTCATGGTAGCCAACTCCTCCTCCTTGGAGCGCTACTCTACTGACATGCGGATGGCCCTAGCCATGTTCTCATCTTATTTCCTCCTAAGTTCTTCAGCCTCTTCATTTGCCTTTCTTTTTCTCTCTTCTTCAGTCTTCTTGGAATCTTTTTGTGCCTTCAACAAGTTCGGTTTTCATTCTTCCTTCTCTCTTCTTTAGCCTTCTTTTGGGGAGCCTTCTTCTTCTACTTCTTAGCCCCTCCTTGGTTAGATTATTTCTCATGCTCTCCTTCCTCACTCATAGTTATCTTGCTAGATTGTTCCTATTCATGGAAAGGTGACTTGTTGGGTGCCTATCCCCAACTTGTTCTTCACCTTGCACCTCTCCTATTGCCTCCTTGATGATGGTTGTTAATACCCCACAAAATCCTATGGTTGAGGCCTTAGAGGATCACTTCTTTCTTGCCTTGGAGGCTAGGGACTCTCCACCTGCTGCTGGTTTTCCACCTATGGCCAATGCTTTTGCTGAGGTTTTGATCATTTTTTGCACGAAGCCATTTAGTTTCACTGCGTCACTAGGGATTTGGCTACACTAGGGATTTGGCTACAAAGCTTTCTAACATCGATACATTGATCTGGCTCATTATTGCATTATACCTATGACTGGATAACAAGGCATGCACCATCTTTTCTTGCAACTAGACTTTCGAAGCTAGGATGTCGCGAGACTGATGTCATCATTGGTGTGGACTAGAATCTTGTCCATTCCTAGCATGTTATACACATCCCTTTTGGGCCATCTCTCAACTTTGTTGGCCAGACCCAATGCTTTCTCCACCAACTCAGGGCTTAGCTTAACCTCCACCTAGCGGGTTTCCTCTTCTTGCCAAACAGTTATAGTGCCACAGTTTCTATTAAAGGTTTGAAGGAATTTCACGCACTTTTCATAGACTTTCTCCACATACTTCTGCAAATTTCATTGTTTCACAATTTGTTTCACTGCCTATTCTTCCATGGCTACATCTTCCAAGTTTGGGACGTGCTTGAATTGGTTGAAGGCCCTTGTCTCTATTGACAACCCATATTTTTCTTGTTCCTCTTCCAAGAATGGAAGTTTTCTACTTTTCTCCTAACCTACCATTGTGGATTCCTATCATAATACCATAGCTCACCATTAGTTTTCTTAAGATAATTCCTTGCAAGAAGTTGAGTAGAGAATGATTGTGCACTTATAGAAATATGAAATGCTTAAGTACAGAAATAGAATTTTTCTTCAAGCAACCTGCACAATCCAATAAAAATACTTAAAATCTTTCTTAAAGTATGTTTTTTCAATTTTCCTTAAAGGTTATTTTTCTAGCTTACCTCCTCCCCCCTTGGAAATGAGAAGAAGACTTCCTAGGATTAGAGGGTGAAGGGTTAAGGGAGTTGGTGCGCATTCATGGTGCTTTACTTTTGCATGAGCCAAGTGTAGAATTGTAGGTTGTATTCCAAATAGGTGTGGCAGTCCATGCCAAAAGGTCAAATGTTGACGCCTATTATGTATATCAGGACATCCATTAGAAAGTCACCAAATGCGATCTAGCTAGCAATATGCAGTTCCTCCTCAATCAGGACATGGTCTAGGTAGGGATGGGTGAGTTTGTGATCATCATCTAAAGTTTGACTACAAGTGATGGCTAAGACTTTGAATGAGGTAGGAGTTACGTAAGTTGTATCCTACTCTGAGGTTTTGATTGCACGTCTTTGTTCAGCATTGGTCATGATGCAGCAACCCTCTTGTTCCCACTGGAGACAAAGAGCATACCATTTATGCAAGAATGTAGACTCAGTGTTGGCTAGGGCTTTTAACATGTCAATTTCTTGGGTTATGGTAGAGACGTGCATGTGCCATTAGATATAATGAGTCATTGTTTGTGCGCTTGCTCACAGGAGATTTCATTGTCGATTAATTCTTCAACTACCATGGGAGCCTTAATGAATATGAATTCATATTCCTCCTAGGAGCAAGGTAGCATACGCACTTCAGTTGCTAAAGGGTCATCCAAAGGATCCAAAACTAATCAATCATAGCTTTTAGCAAGCATGGCAAATGTAGTATCTAAGCGTAGAATATAAGTGACTAAGTCATCCCCCATATTCTCAGCTAAGTTTGAGGCCAAGGTAAGGATAGATTGCAACTCGTAAGAGGGGTTTTAAGGCCTATAGGAGGTTGGGGTTTAACTTAGCTAGATAGCTCAGTAGCAACTAATGTCTATGGATCTTCTAGATTTGGAGGTGTCAGTTTAGATTCTTGTGCGATAGGTGTGGTTTGTGATTTGGTTGTTGTGCTGCTAGATGCTTATGAGGCTCTTGGAATACTAGTAGTGCTAGGTTGAGACAGTTTGGGAGCAGCAAGCTGTTAGAAGTCAAGCTCTTCCGTGAGTCTGTCTTTATGTATGACCGACATCTATGATAGCAAGTGTGCAGCTGTCTGCATATGACTATATTGAATAAGTCGGTTTAGCTAGTAGGTGACCTAACTAGAGTTAGTCAGTCTAGTTACACTTACACTAGGTTATCCTCATGTAGTGTGAGTATTTCTTTTTATTAAATAATCGAAGAGATCACTCTCTCGGTCTCTCTCTTTTCCTTCAACATGGTATCAGAGCCTCATCCATGAGGCTGTGGGAGAATGGGCATGACAACTTGCAGTGCAAAGGAGATGGAAGTAAGGAATGAGGAAGAAGCTGGACACTTGCAAATGAAGCCATAGTCAAAGGGAAGGTATGTATCAATGTCTGTATGCATACAACTGACAGGAGGTCATCAAGGCTTGAAGGGAGGATTGAAGAGCTTGATTTGAATCATGTTGTGTAGCAGTTTATGACCAACATTGGAAGCATTAAATAGTGGAATATATATTAAAGAAATCAGTGTGGTCTGCCTAAAAATCTGTGCCCCCTAGTCTGAAAATCTACGCCTGTTTTTGTTGGTCAACGTGATGAAGTATACACTTATATGCTTGACATTAATGATGGCATTTCACTTGGTAGCTGAAGAATAGTGAGCACTGATGAGTGCTTGGCATCTCCCATACCTGAGGCAGCAGTAAAAACGTGGATATATTCAGCATGCAGTCCACACGATTCCAAGAAAATGCGCCTCCTCAAGACAATACACAAGGGCATGTTAGTTGAAGATTATTGAGATTATGCAATAAGTCAGTGCTATGGGCAGCATTAGCAGCTCCATGTTCAGCCTACATACAGACATGGACTATATGTAAGGTTGTGACAGATTTGTAATATACCAACATACAGTTCTTATCATTTGATAGTAGAGCTGGCATACACAAACTTCATGGGATGTCCTATATTCATCATGGCTGGAATGAAATGCCTTTGAAGAGTTAAACTCTCAGACTTGTAGAGAGTTAACTGGCTGAGAACAGTTTTTACTCTTATGACAGTTTACATTTTGAAGATTGAGAGCCTATAGATGCTTACTTGGTCACAGTAAATGCTAGGAGGGTCTTCATGAATGCAAAGTACTTGTGAAGTACAAAGAGCATTGGATGCTCGAATCTGGACTAATTGAAGCTGAATAGAAACTGTCATTTGTGCTCATTGATTGTGGGGGCTGATTACAAACAGTTGATGCAACTCTCGACTTGCCTTTCCCAGGATGGGGTTGACTCCTTGAAGACGGGTTGTCTTTGATCAACCAAATGCTCATGTATTAAGTTGTCATCAAGTAGTGAATGGATGGAATGTATTTGCAGTTCTTGGACTGAAATACACCGTGATTGAATGTCTTTGGTGGCTGATTGAGATCTGTAGCCAGATTACTATGCTTTGGTACTTGCAGTACATGCAAAAAGTGTCAAATTGACTTGTTTGGAACCTCGTATGCAGAGGTAAACATCTGGACTGCTGTAGGTGCATTTTTGGATCATATACACTCATTTCTGGACTACGAAGAAGCTGCTGGTCACTCAAGTTTTATGCTTACAGATTGCATGTCTAATCATAAACAGTTTGTTTGAATACATGCTGGCTTTGCATTGATTACAGTCCATACACACAGGTTGAAATATCTTAGTGATTGCCAAGTGTCAGGGGGAGCATGTACCAATGTTTTTTTCTTTTGGACTGAAATACTACGTATCTGAGCAGACAATAACCAGCAAACTGTCATAAACAGTCAAGGGCTGAAGTCAGTCAAGTGACTTATTGACTTGCAGGGAGTCAGGCAATTGACATACAGTCTGTTGCATCATGGCTAATGCACATGGGACTGATAATATCACACAAATAGTTGGAGAAAACCTAGACAACAAAAACTTTGCATTATGGAAATTCAGAATGAAAAATTTTCTGGTTGGCAGAGGAATGCACAGAAGATGAAGCAGCTCCTGAATTACCAGAAGTAAATGCAACAAATGAACAGAAGAGAGCTCACAGGTTATGGACTGAAAGAGCATGTAAGGTATTGCATTGGTTTTCACTATGTATATCAGATGCTATGGCTATTCAAATCACTGGTTGTGAGTCTCCAAAGGATGCTTGGGATATACTGATGAGAAATTATGGAACCATGACACATGCACGGAAGATTCAGTTGAAATAGCAGTTCAATAATATGTCTAGAAATGGTAGGAGCATCCAGGTGTATACCATGGAGATCAAGACCATAGCTGAACAGTTAGCCACCATTGGTTCAAGGGTATCAAAAGATGATATGATTGATGTTGCATTGAATGGTTTAGGGAAAGAATACAAAGCATTTGACACGTCCATCTCAGTAAGAGCAGATCCCCCTGATTGGGAAGAACTGGTTGCATTGTTGCTGCATGAGGAGGTCAAACTTGGTCTAAGTACAGGTTCCAGTGCCTCTCAAAGCAGAGACATTGTGTTATACTCTAGCCAGCGTAGTAGAGGAGGCAGAGGCCGTGGTTCATATCGAGGTCGTGGCGGCACTCGTAATGCCTATGGACAGCAGCAGCAGCAAGGAAATTGGCATGGTGCCAATACACAGGGCCAGCGAGGATCTGGTGGTTTTAGAGGTAGGGGGAGATCACTTCGAGGAAGAGGAGGTGGATCTGGATCTTGGCAGTCTACTGATCAGTCCAACAAGGACAAAGATTGTCATTATTGTGGTAAGTATGGGCACATAGTGAAGGAATGTTACAAAAAGCAGAATGACATGAAGACAAAAGGGAAACAGCATGGGCATTATGCATCCTCTAGTGGTGGTCAAGATGATCAGGTTGATAGACTCTTTGCCATGCAGCATGTGTCCAAGACTGCATCAAGGCAGAACAGAGATGACAGGTGGTACATTGACTCTGGTGCGTCAAACCACATGACTCCACATGGAGAGTGGTTTGATGAGATGGTTGCAGGTACACATGGTCATGTATGTACTGGGGATGATACCCAACATGACATAAAGCATAAAGGGATTGTTCCATTGATGATGCCTAATGGCAAGAAGAAAGGCATGCATGATGTCTTACATGTACCAACCATAACAAAGAATTTGTTATCTGTGGGTCAAATGGCAGAACAGAATCTGCAAGTGAGGTTTGACAAGGATGGATGTTTCATTGAGGAGTATGGAAATGGCTGCAAGCTAATTGCCAAGGGCAGAAGGGATGGTAGGATGTTTACTTTGGAAGCGACCATTCCTGAACTTAAAGCAGCTATGTTTGCTCATGATGAGAGTGCCATCAGAGATGTAGAGATCTGGCACAAGAGAATCGGACATGTAAATGTACAAAAGCTGAAATCCATGCAACAGAAGGCAGTCGTACTTGGATTACCAAAATTCAAGTATAATGACTTTGGGCATGTGTGTCCTGCATGTCAGTTTGGGAAGCAGGCACGATTTCCTTTCATGAGACATGTACAAAACAGCACTAGGCCTTTGCAGTTGGTGCACTCCGATGTCTGGGGACCGTCGCATAATGCGTCTTTTGGAGGTGCACGGTACTATGTCTCATTTGTTGATGATTTCAGCAGCAGGTACACTTGGCTGTACATTTTGAAGCATAGAGATGAGGTGTTTGAAGTCTTTAGAGACTTTAAAAAACACGCTAAAAATGAACTTGGTTGCTACATGTCATGTTTGAGATCAGATGGAGGAGGTGAATATGTATCCAAATAATTTGACAGATATCTTGCCAAGTATGGGATCAGAAGGCAGCTCACGTGTAGCTATACACCGCAGCAGAACGGTGTTGCAGAACGGAAGAACAGAGTCTTAATGGAGTCGGCAAGAGCTATGCTAAATGAGAAGAGTTTGCCTGATGCCTATTGGGCTGAAGTAGTAGTGACTGCAGTTTATGTGTTGAATCGTACTCCTACAGCAGGAATACATGCAGTCACCCCTTATGAGAAACTGTATGGTCATAGACCTGATATCATGCACTTGAAAGTCTTTGGATGCATTGTGTATGTGCATATACTGGATGAGAAGAGGAAGAAATTGGATCCTAAGGTAGTGAAGAGTGTGTTTTTGGGATATGCACAGGAACATAAAGCATACAAGTGTTATGTACCTTCTACGCATGAGACACTCATCAGCAGATATGTAGTCTTTGATGAGTTAGCATCGTGGTATGGGAATCTTGTTGCAGTGTCTACTGATGGCTCACCTAGTATGAATCATACTGAAAATACTCCTGCAGAGAGTACTTCTATGAGTGGTCAAACAACAGATGTATCTTCCACAGTGAGTCCTTGGTTCGGACGCTTACGGAACCATAATTATATGTCCACTGACACGGATATGTCAGTGAGGGGGAGAAATGACAAGGGAAAAGGAAAAGAAAAGGTTTTTGAGGATGTGACAGGACCACTCCAGCAAGCTATGAGTCATCGAGCAGTGACAGCTTAGACATCAAATTGGGGATTCCGTCTGTTATGACGCCAGGTGCTAGGCAGAGCCGTTATGTGCCGCCTCATGAGAGGCAAGCTCAGAGTGAGCCACAGCTCAGGAGATCAGAGAGGATTAGGAGACCTGTTGACAGGTTTACGTACACTGGTTATGCTGCAAAGCATTATGCTTACATGACAAAGGTGATGGAGATCAAAGAACCAGGTACTTATGCTGAAGCAGTAAAGGATGAAAATTGGTGCAATGCTATGGATGAAGAGATGAATGCCTTGGCTGAAAATCAGACTTGGGATCTGATGCCACTCCTTGATGGGAAAAAGACCATTGGCTGCAAATGGGTCTATAAAATCAAATGTAAGTCTGATGGCAGTGTGGAAAGATACAAAGCCAAGCTGGTTGCTAAAGGATATGCTCAACAGTATGGATTGGATTATGATGAAACATTCAGCCCGGTTGCAAAGATGGAAACCATACGTACAGTAATTGCCTTGGCAGCTGCAAAAGGCTGGAAATTACAGCAGATGGATGTCAAGAATGCATTCCTCAACGGTGATTAACAGAGGATGTATATATGGTTCAGCCGGAAGGGTATGAGCACCCTGATTTTCAGCATTATGTGTGCAGGCTGAAAAAGGCACTATATGGGCTGAAGCAGGCTCCGAGAGCCTGGCATGCTAGGATCAGCAGCTACTTACAGAGCCTTGGATTTGTTGTTGGTAGGGCTAATCACAGCCTTTTCACAAAGAAGACTGACAATGGCTTGGTAGTGCTAGTCATTTATGTTGATGACTTGATAATTAGTGGAGATGATGACATGGGAATTCAGCAGGCAATGAAGATGCTGAAATCTGAATTTGACATGAAAGATCTAGGAGATCTGAAGTATTTCTTGGGTATTGAGGTTGTACCAGCTGAAAATGGTTTATGGCTGATGCAGAAGCATTACGCCATGGAAATGCTTGTGAAGTATGGCATGGCTGAATGCAAACCACTCGATACACCTCTGGATCAGAATGTAAAGCTAGACATGAACACTGGGGCTGAAGTTGAAGATGTGACTATGTACAGGCAGATGGTGGGCAGTCTGATTTACTTAACCATCACTAGGCCTGACTTAAGTTATGTTGTAGGGCTGATAAGCCAGTTTATGCAGAAGCCGAGGAAGCCACACTTAGATGCAGTTAGACGCATCATGAGGTGTTAAGTCCACTGTAGACTATGGGCTGTTCTATGTCAGAGATAAGCCCTTGACACTGATTGGATACACAGATGCAGATTGGGCAGGATGCTCATTTGACAAACGGTCTACGAGTGGCTATGCTTTTGGCTTTGGTAGTGGCATGATCAGCTGGAGTAGCAAGAAGCAGCCTACAGTTGCTTTATCCATTACTGAGGCTGAGTACAGGGGAGCTGCATTGGCAACATGTGAGATTGCATGGCTGCTCAAGCTTATGGCTGACTTGGATATACAGGTTGATGCTCCAGTGACACTGTTATGCGACAATCTCAGTAGTGTACTCCTGGCCATGAATCCAGTTTACCATGCCAGGACAAAACACATAGAGGTACACTACCACTTCATTCGAGAGATGGTCCTTGCAGGAAAGGTTGATCTCATGCATGTGAGGACTGATGAGCAAGTTGCAGATATCTTTACCAAGTCTCTAGGTAAAGATCAATTTTGTGGTTTTAGACAGCTACTTGGTGTGCAGATGCTGTCTTGAGCTTGAGGGGGAGTGTTAGAAGTCAAGCTCTTCCGTGAGTCTGTCTTTATGTATGACCGACATGTGTGACAGCTAGTGTGCAGCTGTCTGCATATGACTATATTGAATAAGTCGGTTCAGCTAGTAGGTGACCTAACTAGAGTTAGTCAGTGAGTTAGTCAGTCTAGTTACACTTACACTAGGTTATCCTCATGTAGTGTGAGTATTGCTTTTTATTAAATAATCAAAGAGATCACTCTCTCGGTCTCTCTCTTTTCCTTCAACACAAGCTGTATGTTTGCTTGATAGACTTGTTGAGGCTCTGCAGGCTTAGTGGGTTTGGGCTCTATGGGCTTCGCAGCTTGGGTATTTTGTGGCTTTAGCTCCTTAACTATTGTGTTATCCTGTTTAAACAAGTTCAAGGGTTGCTCTTGAGTAGTGCCCTTGGCAGCCTTGGCTTTAGGCACCCATATCCAGGTATTGCCCTCATAATATCCTTGTGCTTGCAATAGGGTTTTCGGAGCCCATCACGGCTTTGACCGTGCGTCGATGCCTATAGTGCCTTTTTTTCCTCCCAGGTCTTGGGTATGAGTCTTTAGCATTGCAAGATTGCGTCTGTTTATTTCTAGGTGGTGGTCCTTGGTGTTTAGGTACACATTTGAATTTGGGCTCATTAACTTTGGTTGCATTCTTTAGATACCGGGATTCCTGCTATGACAACTGCTAATTATGGTAAAGGAAAAGGAGTGGTTACAAACATTGAAATACGACATAAATATATTGGATATGTAAATGTGCAAAAGATAAAATTAATGCAATCCAAAGGGTTGGTTACATAATTTCTAGCTTCTAGAGTTGTAGAATTTCATAAAGCACGTGAAGCATGTCAGTTTGATAAGTAGAAAAGATAACCTTTTTTGCATGATATATATGTGAGTAGAAATATACTTGATGTTGTGCATACAAATGTTTGGAGGCCTACACAAAACATATCTCTTGGTGGTAGCAAATATTTTGCCATGTTTATTGATGATTTTTCTAGAAAGTTGTGGGTGAATTTCATGAAGAAAAAGAGTGATGTGTTTTAGTACTTTAAAACTTTCAAGGCTATTGTTGAAATAAAAACATGATTGAAAGTTAAGTGCTTGAGGACAGATGAAAGCAGAGAGTATCTCTCTAATGAGTTCAATGACTTTTTGAGGTCTCATGGAATAAAGAGATAGTTTACTTCTGTAGGTATACCCCATAGAAAAATGGGGTTACGCAAAGAAAAAATAGGGTTCAAAAATAATGACTTCATCCTAAAGGATGAACATGGTATACTACCTAGATGACATCAAGAATAATGACTTCATCCTAAAGAACTAGTTCATCAAACACTTCTCGAAGGCATGATATGCATATAACCTAATTTTCAAGCTCATGAATGTGAGCTAGAAGGGAAGCACAAAGATTGGGGACTATGCCACCTAACTGAGAAGTCTCTGCAAGTGTATCCTTGTTATTGAATGGCCTATACTTAGGGAAGTGTCCAATGTCTTTATCAATGGCATTAGCAAAGAGGAGTTGTACAAAACCCTAGTAAGAAACTCAAGCTTGCAAAGAGATGCATTGGTAAATGTGTTTGATAAATCCATTTGAGTCGATGACTTGTTAAAAGAAAGGAGTGGAAGACTATCTAGCCAATAGGTGTTATCACAATTCATAGTGACTACTCCACTATTCACAAAATGAGCAAGCAATGTCTAAAGCTCATGACAAGGGAAAGATATCATATTTTTCACAAGAAATGTCAAATATCAAGTTGGAGATAGTCAAAGGAAGCTTTGGAAGAAATGTGCAATCTGTGCACTATAGAGGTAACCACCTACCAAAATAATGCCCAGATTCCAGGCTTAGGACATGCACTAAGTGTGGAAGGTATGGGCATGAGGTGATTCATTGTAGAATGCCTCAAAGATTTTCTTATCAAAGCCATACCAATAACAATGTTTGATGAATAGATAGCTTCATTTTGGATGAGGAGCTCTATTAGCTCTCCCAACACCTAGTGTTCAAAGACCAACTGCACCTGGGGTGCTGACACTGATTAGTATACCTATACCCCCTACTCTGATAGCAATACTTTCACAAAGTGATGGCCCCATAGATTATGTAGAAGAGATAATGGAGAAAGAACCCTATGTGAATCCTTACATCTCGTATGATGAAGAAGGAAATATAGTTCTTATGGACTATAGACCAATTCCAATGATGATGTTGGTTAGAGGAAGGGAACGAGGATTAGGAGGAATGCAACCTTAAGAATAGGTGACTTGTTGAAATGATGGCCATATTGGGCTCATTTTATCTCAATACTTTATGGGAAGGAACAAGCCAACAAGGAGAGGACTAAGCTTAGATGTATTGAGTGTGGGATTTCACATATAAATAGATTACCAAGGAGGAAAGCATCATCTAGCAACTCACGCATGCCTTCAGTGCCATTAGGACTCTTTGAGGTGGAATCCCTTGATGATGAATACAAACCCATTCCACTCAATGTGATATGAGCAAAACAAGCTAGTGTATTGATACATGGACCTAGAAATGTAGACATCTCTTCAATTTACAAGAAGAATTGGGAGAAGAAAATGAAAATAGGTATAGGGAAAATCAACCTAAAAAGTGACATGCCACCATGATAATGTCAAGGAGAGAAGTACTAGATGTAGAACCCAAAACCTTAGCTCCAAAAATTGAGAAAAAAGGAAGTGCAAAAATAGGAGAGTATCCTGAACCTAAGCACCATCAAGAAAGTGAGGGACTAGGTAGAAAGGGCTCAAGCACATATAGGAGAGTCAATACCAGATCATGATGATCATGGATTATCTAACATGGATGCATCCTCCTATCCAACTTATATACAATTAATGGAAAGCTAGGGATTTGACCCCATGTCCAACCACAACAAACCAACCACGTCAAGGAAAGAGTTACTTTCCTCAAAATGACATGGAAATGGACATTCATAAATAAAGAAGGAACAAAAGCAACAAACTTGACAAAGGATTGCTTGCAACCCTAGTGTCCACTCAAGTGCTATTTCCTCTTAGATAGCTAATGAGACAAAACCATTATCATGGAAAACATTTAAATCATGGGTTGAAGGGCAAGGATGGATGGTACTAGCATGAGAATCAAGTAATGAGACTCACATATCAAGCATAATGGCAACCAATAAGCTAGAACTAAGTATGTTCTCGAGTTTCTTAGAAGGACCTTGAGAAAAAATCATGTAGCAACACTAGAAACTTTGGAAGAACAACTCAGAATGGAAGTGGATGAAGGTGCATGATGTAAGTCTTCAATACAACTATGCACTTTTGAACAAAGATGGAACTCTATTGATGACTAACATGATGACAATGAGCCAACCACAAAAATACACCCAAAGGATGAGCTCTTCAATAATAGGCCTAAGGAAAAATCCTCAACTATAATACCCATGATATGTTTGATAATCCTAACACATTACTTAATGAGGAGACAAGCACCGTGAAACCTAATCCCAAAGGTAAGGAGCTCGTGCAAGCATCCTAGTTCAAGATAATGGCAACAGAAGAGCACACCTTGGATGTGCTCATTGAGGAAGGAGCCAATCGAAACATCTTTAGGGGTGACACTCAGATACAAATAGGGAGCTCTAAGTTTATTCCAACATATGCCAAGTCAAACTCATCCATGCAACTATTTAGGTAAGTATAAGGTAATGCTAGGCATCAAGACTAGGAGTCTCTTGGTGATCTTTCACATGCTACCAAATACGGAAAGGGTTGGGACAAAAATTGTTAGAAGATAGGCATAGGAACCCATCGTAAGCAAGGGTATATGAGTGCAAATGGGTGTGAATAGCTTGAAGGGGCAAGGGAAACCCTAACCCTAGCTAGGTAGAGGCTATATAAATAGCCTATGGGTCACTATCAAAGTGGAGATAGAGTGTACCCAAGTTGTACCTTGAGCAACTTAGTAAACAAGATTTTGTTCTTGTACTTTGAGCTTCTATCTCCCTCTTATGCACACTTTTTCTTGCTAGAACTTTACTCTTTCACATAGTATCAGAGCCATTTCTGATCTACTCAGCTTCCCACAGCTCTATCTCAGTTAACTGCATAAGGAGAACTCCATCTTTCATCCTATCTTCTTCACCTCC
Organism: Lygodium microphyllum; assembly: GCF_053477565.2. Taxonomy (NCBI): domain Eukaryota; kingdom Viridiplantae; phylum Streptophyta; class Polypodiopsida; order Schizaeales; family Lygodiaceae; genus Lygodium; species Lygodium microphyllum. The sequence continues at coordinate 33,263,659 of NC_141143.1, read as the reverse complement.
ATAGCCTGTCTTGGACCCCCTAAACTTGGTGGACTTGATGCATGCATAGGAGGGCATTTTAGCTCTTTCTCTCTTCTACAAACCTTCTCTCCACCTCAGGGAAGAGATGCGTGGTAGGTCAAAGCTAGAAATTGGGCAGCCAAGAGCACAACATTGAGGGTTCTTTCAAAACGGCACTATTCTGGACAGGCAGGCAATTCGTACAACAGCGTGACCTATAGTAGGTGCAATAATGGCGGTGACCATGGGGCTTTGATAGTCCCCTAAGTGGGCTATCTCCACCCAAGAGGGTTCCCATAAATTCTTCCTCTGTTGCTCCCACAAAATCAAACCCTAAATGTCGTTTCATGGCAACCATAGCCACAAGCTTGAAAGCTTGACCTTCTTGGTTCTTTCATCTTTTGCTGTCACTAACAATGATTTTAATCACTGAGTTATCTCTTCCAAAGTCATTTAATAATCTAGAACTTCATTTCAAAGGTTCTTTCACTCGATAGAGTATCACCAAGCTCATCAAGTCTGGCCGACATCTACCATCTCTAGCAGCATAAACTAGAGATGAATGCTTGTAAGCACTAAAGCACATTGCTCAATCATTTTGCTACTAGTATTTACTCAATCTGAGTTTTTTCATCAGAAAATTAAAACCATTAAGTGCTCTACTTCATTTTGTAAGGCTATGTGTACAACCATAAACGCATAGACCATCCTATCCTAAACTTGTGTTGCTTGCTGCATATCATGTGTGGTTTCTTTCAAATACCTTGGTCAATGAAATCAGAAAGATGAGTGTCATTGTACTCTCCTCGGAGTCATCACCAACAAGCATTGAAACCATAGATCGTTCTTGTCCAACACAAGGTTCATCTACTAAACCATACCACAAAGCAGGCAACACCAATCAGGTATCTTTAACTTCCCGTGATCAAGTATTGGTACATACAGTTCTCACTAGATGTTCTATTTGTAAGAAAAAAGGGCATATTGTAAATAACTGTTGGAAGAAGTATCCCAAAAAGATGAAATGTAACAAATGCAAGAAGACAATGCATATCACTAGTAAATGCCCCAACATTCCTGGAGTACCCAAAGAACTGGTGGCCAACTATGCCTCCAATCCATTTGATGATCGACTTTTTTGAGTCTCTAAACCATCTACCTATAAACACTCTTATAGCCTGATCTATAAAGGCATCCCATTTGTTTGAGGGGGGGGACATCTTACATGCCTTGTAATTCAATGCCACCCTGGCATTGAGGGGGGTGTTAGAAGATAGGCATAGGAACCCACCGTAAGCAAGGGTGTATGAGGGCAGATGGGTGTGAATAGCCTGAAGGGCAAGGGAAACCCTAATCCTAGCTAGGCAAAGGCTATATAAACAGCCTATGGATCACTATCAGAGTGTACCCAAGTTGTACCTTGAGAAACTTAGCAAACAAGATTTTGTTATTGTACTTTGAGCTTCTATCTCCCTCTTGTGCACACTTTTTCTTGCTACAACTTTGCTCTTTCACAAAAACCTTACTAGGTAGAATATTCAAATGACAAACCACATGCAATCTTGACTACAATAGTCAGGGCATACACAACCCTGACCAATGTGAAAATCATCATGACTTTCAACAAAGGAAATGACACCTTTACTAAGTAGGGAATGACACTGATGTCTTTAGTTGAACTTAGTAATAGCTCTATTGAGGGGGTAACACCCACTCACTAATCCATGAAAACAAGAAGAGAAAAAGAAAAACAAAAAAGGAAAGTTGCAAAACCTAAAAGGAACCTAAAGAAGTGGATCTTGAAAGTTAAGAGTCCTAACAAAGACACTGTTGCACCTAGAAATCAACCTCTATGATCCACTTTCCATAAGTGGAGACCAACACATCATTGATATAGGAGAAAAACTAGCAAAAAGCTATGACGGGTCTATAAAGCCCTAAATCCTTATTGCATAATTAGGGTTATTATGCTAGGAATAGATGGATCTGGCTCCCAAATCTTCAATCGCCATCTACAACTTTGTAGACTACCAATAAACCCTTTGCACACAAAACATCTCTACAGGAACATCTACCAACCCAGAACATTACATAGTCTCAAATGGAAATATTAGCCACCATCAAGGCCATGAGACAATAAAAAATCATGACAGTGTACAAAAGAAAGAACCTATAGTATTGGTAATTTTGATGCAACATAGTGCTATTGGGTAGAAACAAGTGACACCTGCACAAGTATCAACCATGAAGTTATCAATATCACAACAACCTAAAGAGAATAGCAAGACCCCAAATATGCAAAAGAAAGCATCACCTCAGCATTGACTATGGCAATTGCACAAACTAGCATCAAGAACAAGGAGAAGACCATAGAAGACTCACTATGACTATCCCCTCATGTTCTTTAGATGTCTTTCCTAATGAAAATCAAGGTTGGATAGGACAACAATAGTTAATAGCTATCCCACCTACATTGGCCACACTAGCAATCATAAGCACTCATCACGAGAAGATACTACCATTGATGAAAAGGTGAGAACCCCCTAGAGTCCAACATCAACATTGAAAACATCAACCAATCATAATCACCAAACATGTAGCACCATGCATGAATCGCCTCAAGAATTGCACCCATCATATGTTAAATTATCAATCCTAGATTTACATGTCAACATGCTTGCAAACTCAAGTGAGGATATTTTTTATAAGCATAGGATGATTTAATAGAACCTTCACTTTGTTCACTTGTAGCTAGGGACTGATTGGACTTAGGTATTCTAGATGACAAAACAACTAAAGTGGTTGAATACCTCCTTTTCTCTTGGGAGGATTATGAGTTGATCTTCACAAAGCACATCACCATAGCAGAAGAGTAGATAGAAAATGAAGTATCAAAAGAAGAGCATTGCATGATCGCTTGATCGCCTTCTTCAAGAAAAGTTGCACAAAAATGACATAAGAAAGACGTAGATGACTTGGATTGACTAGCAAAATCCAAATTGCTATTCTTAAAGAAGTGGTTTACTCAACAAGCAAGCACAATGGAATGGATCAATTCTCAAATCATGGAAAACGCAAAACAATGATGAGTGATCAAGATAATTGAGTAAGATTGGATCTGTGTTGCTCCTACATCACTTAGAGTGCTTGCATTGCTCCACAATAGACCTTTAAAAGATGGCATTGTGTTTCTAGTTGGTTAGCTTCACAAGACTTCTTAATTGATGTTTTGACCTACATAACCCACATTGGAAAATGTTTGTATGACATGGATCATTACATGGCACTCAAATACATTTTTGAATGTATAAAGATTGCTAGTAGCAAACAAACAACACTCCACGCTATTGTAAATAAATAAATTTCTTTCTTTGTGTGTTTATACATAAAAATTACATGTTTCTCTTTTCTCTTTATTATTTAGATTTAAAAAAAGGCAAGTGGAATGTATAATAAATTACCTTTTTAGCCTTCCCTATAGTGCTTGTAATGTGCTACATTTATTGCATGGGGATAGCAACAGAGGTTCCAACTACTATCCAAGATATGATGGTACAAAACTCAAGAAAATTTAACTTTTTCAATATTTTAAGCTAGATTGAACTACATGTACTCTCAAATCTTCATCAAGTGAACGCAAGAGAAAACTAGGTTGAAGGCAAGTGAGGATGGGTTTCGTAGAGATTAGTGTTTGATTACGATTCCTCAATCTCACGTGAAAGAGGGATAGCAAGAAGCACTGTGAGGCACAATGGGATACAAAGAATACATGCACACACTCTCTTTTTCACAACCCCACCAATATCTCTTGTCCCTTTGTGCTTCCATCAATACTTTCTTCTTTAACATATCTATCTTCTCTCATCTTCCAGCATAGCTACTGCCATAGAAGGGAATTGCGGGTTGGACAGGGGATTACTGCTGAGAAAAGGAGGAGAAATGAAATAAGAAGTGGTGAGAGAAACCAATATGATGGAAGAATTACCATAGAGCCACCAAAAAGGACCAGAAGCTGCTAAGTGAAAGGAGGAGCTTTCGATAATAAGGAAGTCAAAGAGAAAGTGAATGCATTCCCCATATGTTGAATTGAGTATTATTTATAGACATTACATGGTGCAGCAAAAGAGAATCTGAGCAATGAATAGAGAACACAACAAATATGAGAAGAATATAAACTAGTTTAATTTCAAATGAATTAATATAAAGATGGCTCTGTCCACTTGCTTCCACTGTGAAGCTTAGATAGCAATCTAGATAGATGATAGGCAAAGAGCTTATGGGTAGTTGGAAGAACTCTACTAACTGGGTGAAAGATAAATTGACGATAGCTTTAGAGGGGTTTTCCTTTTATAGCCCATGAATGTAGTCTAGTTGGCATGTTTGAGACCATATTATGAACTTTTCCTAGTCACCAAGGAATATTCCAAGGAACATTCCATTTAATATCAGGCTTGCATTTTTCCCTGGACCCCTATTAGGGCGGCCCTTGGCTCCCTTAAGGTCCCCTAGCCAAGGGCCACTTTCATGGCCCCCAAACCCTAAAATAGGGATCCTTGATAACTCCCACATCTTGCAACTTGACGCATTGTGTGTTGAGTTATTATGAGCAGGACTACTCTATCTAACCAAAAGGCTACTATGTCTACAAAGGTCACCTTTTTGCCATCTAGTCACATAGATCTTATTTGATATACGAGTCAGGACGACCTATGGTCTCACATATGGCTTCTCCTCATAATGGGGGCCTTACAACTTAGAGCACCATGGATAATCAATAGCACCTTACGAGACATTGAGCATATCTAACATTATCTTCATTGAAAGATTGGGAGGAGGTATTGTATTGAAAGAAGAAAGACAATGGGGGAGGTGATTTTCATTATATCCACATGCTATCATACAATTAATGAGGTCAAAACTATGGTTGATTTGAATGCTATAATTTCAATGGAAGCTTAAATTTTTCATTTGTAATTATTGCCTACATAGTGCATGTACATAGGTGTACTATAATGTGCACCAACCCAACCTTGTACACTGGCATATGCATTGATGCACACATTGACACATGAGAATACTAACACATGCACTATATGCACTCATGCGCCTATGCACTTGCATTGCATTGCGATCTCTTGAAAATCACATACACATCAAGTCCATACACCTGTCCATTCAATCATTGGCACTCTAGGACTTACCATAGTGCATTGCACCTTGAACTTGCACGTTATCTCAACCATACTTGCACTATAAGTGCACTTTAGTATGCTTATTGTAGAGATACTACTGTTGAGATATCGAGCTCCACTCGTGATATGCCAGGGTGACTGTTGTGCATTTATGTCACCGACTTGTCAGTTGCAGATGCGATTGGTACACCGCCCATGAATAATAGCTAGATGACAGCTATCCTTATCTACTCTAGTTCGTGGCTCAGTTAGTATGCCACCTTAGTTAGTTGAGTTTGGTTTGAGACCCATATATAGGGTTCTTATATTTCTATGTACTTGAGTTCTTTTGGCTTACACAACTAAGAAGAGGAAAACTATTTTCAGCCTCCACCTTTGCGTGTATTCTCCCATTGTGCAAGCAAGAAAGCTACAAGTGAGACTCCTTCCTTCTCTCCCACAATCTTGACATGGTATCAGAGCCTTGTTCGTGGTAAGGAGCTCAAGAAAGCAAACCAAGTTCACGGTGCTCCGGTAAGAGGACCAGTGTTGCTTTCATTTTTCTGTTTTAGGAGCAAGTCTCTGCAGGTAGCACAGCCAGAAAGTGCAAGAGTGCATTGTCTCAGATTGAGATGCCCTTTGCGGTGTAGCAAGAGGGCAGTATATGCTGCGAGTAAGGGCTTTAGCCCTTGGTTGCTCTGTTTTTTTAATTTGAGGCCATTTCGGGGCCTATTTTGGAGGCGGAAGTTTTCTGCATGCACTCAGGAAAAGGCCCTGTTTTATGATGTGCGATCACTATTCTACAGGTCGGTGAAAAGTTACTGTAGAAATTGTATCGTATGCCTGTGCGCAGAGACATTGGGAGTTACAGAATCATCCTTGTTGCCTGTTGATGCAAAATCATCACTAGGAAGTGACTGTGTGGTCAAATACCACTTTCGTCAGGTTTGCAGATTTGCCCTTGTGAAGCTAAAGCTATGTTCTTTGCAGTGATAGAATTTTTTGCAATGTTCTGTAATGGCGTCTGATTCTCTTTCACAGATTGTCACTGAAAAGTTTGGCAAGAACAACTTCCAAGCATGGAAGTTTAGAATGACAAATTTCCTTATGGGAAAAGGATATTGGGAATTCGTTGCAGGAAATGAAGAAGAACCAGTTCTTCCTGATGTTCCCAATCAACAGCAAATGCATGCATTTAAAGCATGGCATAAGAGAGCCAGGAAAGTTATGTATTGGCTGTCTATCAGCATTTCAGACTCTATGATTGTGCATATTCAAGATGCAAGTACACCAAAGGAGGCATGGGATACTTTGTCAAAAATGTATAGCACAAATACGCAAGCCAGGAAAATGCAGCTCAAGCAAGAGTTGCACAATGTGCAAAGAGAAAATATGAGCATCAATGACTACCACATGAAGGTGAAGAAGATTGCAGATGCACTTGCTTTCATTGGGTCATTAGTGGAAGATGATGATTTAGTTTCTGTGACCTTGAATGGTCTAGGAAAGGATTATGCACAGTTCCGAACAACCATTTCCGTCCGTGAAAGATTTCTTGATTTTGAGGAGTTGATTGCTCTTCTAATTTCTGAGGAGCAAAGAAATGGTGGTGCATCTTCTTCAGGAGGAACTTCAAAAGAAGCTGTCTTCTACTCAAATACTGGAAGAGGTAGAGGCAGAGGTAGAGGAGGCCGATTTGGAGGCCGTGGTAGAAATCAGAATATACAGCAAACTCAAGAAAACTAGTCCTATGGAGGAGGAAGTGGTAACTCTAGAGGCAGGGGGAGCCAAAGAGGTCGTGGTGGATGGCAAAGAGGCCAAAATGCAAACAGTAATGTTGAATGCTATTACTGTGGTAAAACGGGTCATATGGCTAAAGACTACTATAAAAAGCAGAATGACATCATGAATGGAAAATTGCAACAAGGGAATTATGCATCTTCTAGTAGACAAGGTGATGATAGAAATGAGCATTTGTTTATGGTGCAGCACATGAACAATTCTGTGACAAGTGCAGAAGAAAGCAATGATGTATGGTATGTTGACTCAGGTGCATCAAACCACATGATAGGTCATGCAGAATGGATGGAGGATGTAAGGAAAATGGAAAAACCAGGATTTGTGGAGACTAGTGATGATACTGCACATCCTATTGTCCAGATTGGAAAAATTCCTTTGTCTATGTAGGATGGAAAAAAGAAATACCTGTCCGATGTATTTCATGTCCCAAATATCACCAAAAATCTGGTTTCTGTTGGTCAAATGGTTGAGCAGGGCTTGCAGGTCAGATTTAATCCTCATGGATGCTTTGTTGAGGATATGAAAAATAAAGGTCGCTTGATAGCAAAAGGAAAGAAGAAGGGCAGAATGTTTACATTGGATGCAGACATGCCTGAATTGAGTGCAGCAATGTTTGCACATGGGACCGGTGTAGTTGCAGATATTGATATCTGGCATAAACGCATTGGTCATCTTAATGTACAACAACTTAAATCAATGCAGGCCCAAAATATTGTTGTAGGATTGCCTAAATTCAAGGTTGCAGAAATGCATAAGGTATGTGAAGCCTGTCAATTTGGAAAACAGGCAAGGAAACCATTTCCTAGACATGTTCAAGAGAGTAAGAAGCCATTGGAATTAATCCACTCTGATGTGTGGACTACTAAAGTTGCATCTCTTGGAGGCTGTCATTATTTTGTCACTTTTATTGATGGCTATAGCAGAAAAGTTTGGGTGTATTTTGTGAAAAAGAAAAGTGAAGTTTTTGGGCATTTCAAAACTCTTAAAGCTATGGTTGAAAAAGAAGTAGGCCTGCAAATAAAATGCCTAATGTTAGATGGAGGGGGAGAGTACCTCTCAAATGAGTTTGCAAGGTTCTTGCAGGAGCATGGCATAAAGCAGCAATATTCATGTAGTCATATCCCACAACAAAATGGAATTGCATAAAGAAAAAACAGGCATATTGGAGAGGTATCTTGTGCCATGCTCAATGAAAAAGACCTGCCAGATTTTTACTGGGCTGAGGCAGTTGCTACAGTAGTCTACATAATGAACAGGACTCCCACTGCAACAATACATGGCATGATTCCAGAGGAGAGGTATACTGGTAGGAAACCAGATATTTCTCATTTGAAAATTTTTGGTTGCATTGCCTATGTTCATGTGCCAGATGAGTTGAGATCCAAGTTGGATCCAAAAGCTGAGAAGTGCATCTTTATTGGTTACTCTCTGCAGTAGAAAGGGTATAGATGCTATAACCCTTCTACTCGTAAGTTCACAGTGAGCAGAGATATTTTTTTTTATGAGATGAGTAGCTGGTATAAGCCAGTAAATGTGATTGATGATGTAGATGCACAAAATTCACAGCAGCAGTCACAAAATATTAGTGGACCTAGAGTGTCCTCTAGCAGTGGTTCACATTCTTCACCATGGACAGGCAGATTGAGATCAGGAGAATCTCCTCAAAACAATGCAGATAGTGGTATGCAGGTTTCACGAAAAGGAAAAGAGAAGGAAGATCAGCCCATATTTGATGTGAATGCAGGTCACTCTTATGTGGATGGTGAATCTAGTGGCTCAGAACAGAGCATTGATGATGAGTTGGGTATTCATTCTATTGTTACACCTGGAGTAAGGAAGACCAGGGATGTTTTGAGAGCACCTGCGAGTGAACCTACTTTGCGTAGGTCTACTAGAGCTAGGTATCATGTGGATAGGCTGAAATACAATGGATTTACAGCCATTCACTATGCCTATATGGTCAAAGTGATACAGGAACCAGAACCCACTTCTTTTGAGCAAGCCATGGGAAAAGAAAAATGGGAGAAAGCCATGGATGAAGAAATGGATGCCTTGGAAGCAAATGCTACATGGGAATTGGTACCTTTGCCTAAAGATAAGAATGCAATTGGTTGTAAGTGGGTTTATAAGGTGAAGCACAATGCAGATGGTTCTGTGAACAGATACAAGGCAAGATTAGTAGTCAAGGGGTATTCACAAACATATGGCATTGATTATGAAGAAACATTTAGTCTGGTTGCAAGGATGGCAACCGTAAGAGCAATCATTGCTATGGCTGCATCAAAGGAATGGTCTTTACATCAGATGGATGTAAAGAATGCCTTCTTGCATGGTGATTTGCAAGAAGAGGTATATATGGAGCAACCACCAGGTTATGTGCATGCTGTTCATTCTGAGTTTGTTTGTAGGTTGAAGAAAGCCTTGTATGGCTTGAAGCAAGCACCTAGAGCATGGTCTGACAAGATAGGACAGTATCTTGTCACTATTGGCTTTCAGATTTCCAAGGCAGATTTCTCACTTTATGTGAGAAAAACAGAGAAATGTATTATGCTACTTGTCATTTATGTTGATGATTTGATTATCACAGGTGATAGTGATGAAGATATCCTTCATGTGAAAATGCTATTGAAGCAGAAGTTTGAGATGAAGGATTTGGGAGAGGTGCGTTATTTTTTGGGCATTGAAGTGATTAGATCACCAAGTGGGATATGGCTCTTGCAGAGGCAGTATGGATTGGACATGCTATCCAAATATGGAATGACAGGCTATAAGCCTATTTCAGTTCCTTTGGAGCAGAATGTGAAGCTGAGCGCAGATGCAGGTGAGCTTCTGGAAGACCCTACTATGTACAGATGCATAGTAGGAAATTTGATTTATATGACTATTACCAAGCCAGATTTGAGCTATGCTGTTGGATTGGTAAGTCAGTTTATGCAGGCTCCAAGGAAACCGCATTTAGATGCAGCTAGATGCATTCTTAGGTATGTGAAGTCCACATTGCAGTATGGACTATTTTATGAGACTAGGGTTCAGATACAGTTGCATGGATACACTGATGCTGATTGGGCTAGTAGTATTTCTGATAGACGATCTACCAGTGGATATGTGTTCTCTTTTGGGAGTGCTGCAGTCACTTGGAGCAGCAAGAAACAACCTACAGTTGCCTTGTCAAGCACAGAGGCTGAGTACAGGGGTGCAGTGTCAAGATTGTGGGAGAGAAGGAAGGAGTCTCACTTGAAGCTTTCTTGCTTGCACAATGGGGGAAGACACACAAGGGTGGAGGCTGAAAACAGTTTTCCTCTTCTTAGTTGTGTAAGCCAAAAGAACTCTAGTACAAAGAAATAGAAGAACCCTATATATGGGTCTCAAACCAAACTCAACTAACTAAGGTGGCATACTAACTGAGCCACGAACTAGAGTAGATAAGGATAGCTATCATGTAGCTATTATTCATGGGCGGTGTACCAACCGCGTCTGCAACTGACAAGTCGGTGACATAAATATACAACGATCACCCTGGCGTATCACGAGTGGAGCTCGATATCTCAACACTCCCCCTCGAGCTCAATCCCAATTCCTGCACACCAAGGAGGTCTCTGAACTTGCGCAGCTTCTCTGCACCCAATGCCTTCGTGAATATGTCAGCTACCTGATCCTCTGTGCTGACATAAACTAGATCAATAAGACCTAGTAAAACCCTCTCTCGCACATAGTGATAATGCACCTCAATGTGCTTTGTTCTAGCATGATAGACTGGGTTATTTGCCAAGTGTATACTACTCATGTTGTCACAATAAATGACAACTGGCCCATCTGTAGACTGATGCATATCATAAAGTAGCTTATGCAACCAAGCTACCTCACATGCAGCCATTGCTGCACCCCTGTACTCAGCCTCTGTGCTCGACAAGGCAACTGTAGGCTGTTTCTTGCTGCTCCAAGTGACTGCAGCACTCCCAAAAGAGAATACATATCCACTGGTAGATCGTCTATCAGAAATACTACCAGCCCAATCAGCATCAGTGTATCCATGCAATTGTATCTGAACCCCAGTCTCATAAAATAGTCCATACTGCAATGTGGACTTCACATACCTAAGTATGCGTCTAGCCGCATCCAAATGTGGTTTCCTTGGAGCCTGCATAAACTGACTTACCAATCCAACAGCATAGCTCAAATCTGGCCTGGTAATAGTCATATAAATCAAACTTCCTACTATGCGTCTATACATAGTAGGGTCTTCTAGAAGCTCACCTGCATCTGTGCTCAGCTTCACATTTTGCTCCAAAGGAACTGAAATAGGCTTACAACCTGTCATCCCATATTTGGACAGCATGTCCAATCCATACTGCCTCTGCAAGAGCTGTATCCCACTTGGTGATCTAATCACCTCAATGCCCAAGAAATAACGCAGCTCTCCCAAATCCTTCATCTCAAACTTCTGCTTCAATAGCATTTTCACATGAAGGATATCTTCATCACTGTCACCTGTCATAATCAAATCATCAACATAAATGACAAGCAGCATAATACCTTTCTCTGTTTTTCTCACATAAAGTGAGAAATCTGCCTTGGAAATCTGAAAGCCAATAGTGACAAGATACTGTCCTATCTTGTCAAACCATGCTCTAGGTGCTTGCTTCAAGCCATACAAGGCTTTCTTCAACCTGCAAACAAACTCAGGATGAACAGCATGCACATAACCTGGTGGCTGCTCCATATAGACCTCTTCTTGCAAATCACCATGCAAGAAGGCATTCTTTACATCCATCTGATGTAAAGACCATCCCTTTGATGCAGCCATAGCAATGACTGCTCTTACGGTTGCCATCCTTGCAACCGGACTAAATGTTTCTTCATAGTCAATGCCATATGTTTGTGCATACCCCTTGACTACTAATCTTGCCTTGTATCTGTTCACAGAACCATCAGCATTGTGCTTCACCTTATAAACCCACTTACAGCCAATTGCATTCTTACCTTTAGGCAAAGGTACTAACTCCCATGTAGCATTTGCTTCCAAGGCATCCATTTCTTCATCCATGGCTTTCTCCCATTTTTCTTTTCCCATGGCTTGCTCAAAAGATGTGGGTTCTGGTTCCTGTATCACTTTGACCATATATGCATAGTGAATGGCTGTAAATCCATCATATTTCAGCCTATCCACAGGATATCTAGCTCTTGTAGACCTGCGCAAAGTAGGTTCACTCCCAGGTGCTCTCAAAACATCCCTGGTCTTCCTTACTCCAGGTGTAACAATAGAAGGAATACCCAACTCATCATCAATGCTCTGTTCTGAGCCACTGGATTCACCATCCACATAAGAGTGACCTGCATTCACATCAAACATGGGCTGATCAACCTTCTCTTTTCCTTTTCGTGATACCTGCATACCACTATCTGCATTGCTTTGAGAAGATTCTCCTGATCTCAATCTGCCTGTCCATGGCGAAGAATGTGAACCACTGCTAGAGGACGCTCCAGGTCCACTAATATTTTGTGACTGCTGCTGTGAATTCTGTGTAGCATTACCATTTTGTGCATCTTCATCATCAATCACATTTACTGGTTTATACCAGCTACTCATCTCATCAAAAACAACATCTCTGCTCACTGTAAACTTACGAGTAGAAGGGTTATAGCATCTATACCCTTTTTGCTGCAGAGAGTAACCAATAAAGATGCACTTCTCAGCTTTTGGATCCAACTTGGATCTCAGCTCATCTGGCACATGTACATAGGCAATGCAACCAAAAATTTTCAAATGAGAAATATCTGGTTTCCTACCAGTATACCTCTCCTCTGGAGTCATTCCATGTATTGCTGCAGTGGGAGTCCTGTTCATTATGTAGACTGCTGTAGCAACTGCTTCAGCCCAATAAAAATCTGGCAAGTCTTTTTCATTGAGCATGGCACGAGATACCTCTCCAATATGCCTGTTTTTCCTTTCTGCAATTCCATTTTGTTGTGGGGTATAACTGCATGAATATTGCTGCTTTATGCCATGCTCCTGCAAGAACTTTGCAAACTCATTTGAGAGGTACTCTCCCCCTCCATCTGACCTTAGGCATTTTATCTGCAAGCCTGTTTCTTTTTCAACCATAGCTTTAAGAGTTTTGAAATGCCCAAAAACTTCACTTTTCTTTTTCATAAAATACACCCAAACTTTTCTGCTATAGTCATCAATAAAACTGACAAAATAATGACAGCCTCCAAGAGATGCAGCTTTAGTTGTCCACACATCAGAGTGAATTAATTCCAATGGCTTCTCACTCTCTTGAACATGTCTAGGAAATGGTTTCCTTGCCTGTTTTCCAAACTGACAGGCTTCACATACCTTATGCATTTCTGCAACCTTGAATTTGGGCAATCCTGCAACAATATTTTGGGCCTGCATTGATTTAAGTCGTTGTACATTAACATGACCAATGCGTTTATGCCAGATATCAATATCTGCAACTACACCGATCCCATGTGCAAACATTGCTGCACTCAATTCAGACATGTCTGCATCCAATGTAAACATTCTGCCCTTCTTCTTTCCTTTTGCTATCAAGCGACCTTTATTTTTCATATCCTCAACAAAGCATCCATGAGGATTAAATCTGACCTGCAAGCCCTGTTCAACCATTTGACCAACTGAAACCAGATTCTTGGTGATATTCGGGACATGAAATACATCGGACAGGTATTTCTTTTTCCCACCCTGCATAGACAAGGGAATTTTTCCAATCTGCACAATAGGATGTGCAGTATCATCACCAGTCTCCACAAATCCTGGTTTTTCCATTTTCCTTGCATCCTCCATCCATTCTGCATGACCTGTCATGTGGTTTGATGCACCTGAGTCAACATACCATACATCATTGCTTTCTTCTACACTTGTCATAGAATTGTTCATGTGCTGCACCATGAACAAATGCTCATTTCTGTCATCACCCTGTCTACTAGAAGATGCATAATTCCCTTGTTGCAGTTTTCCATTCATGATGTCATTCTGCTTTTTATAGCAGTCTTTAGCCATATGACCCATTTTACCACAGTAGTAGCATTCAACATTACTGTTTGCATTTTGGCCTCTTTGCCATCCACCACGACCTCTTTGGCTCCCCCTGCCTCTAGAGTTACCACGTCCTCCTCCATAGGACTGGTTTTCTTGAGTTTGCTGCATATTCTGATTTCTGCCACGGCCTCCAAATCGGCCTCCTCTACCTCTGCCTCTACCTCTTCCAGCATTTGAGTAGAAGACAGCTTCTTTTGAAGTTCCTCCTGAAGAAGATGCACCACCATTTCTCTGTTCCTCAGAAATTAGAAGAGCAATCAACTCCTCAAAATCAGGAAATCTTTCACGAACTGAAATGGATGTCCGAAACTGTGCATAATCCTTTCCTAGACCATTCAAGGTCACGGAAACTAAATCATCATCTTCCACTGGCGACCCAATGGAAGCAAGTGCATCTGCAATCTTCTTCACCTTCATGTGTAGTCGTTGATGCTCATACTTTCTCTTTGCACATTATGCAACTCTTGCTTGAGCTGCATTTTCCTGGCTTGCGTATTTGTGCTATACATTTTTGACAAAGTATCCCATGCCTCCTTTGGCGTACTTGCATCCTGAATATGCACAATCATAGAGTCTGAAATACTGATAGACAGCCAATACATAACTTTCCTGGCTCTCTCATGCCATGTTTTAAATGCCTGCATTTGTTGTTGATTGGGAACATCAGGAAGAACTGGTTCTTCTTCATTTCCTGCAACAAATTCCCAATATCCTTTTCCCATAAGGAAATTCGTCATTCTAAACTTCCATGCCTGGAAGTTGTTCTTGTCAAGCTTTTCAGTGACAATCTGTGAAAGAGAATCAGACGCCATTACAGAATACTGCAAGAAATTCTGTCACTGCAAAAAACACAGCTTCACCCTCACAAGGGCAAATCTGCAAAACTGGCGAAAGTGGTATTTGACCACACAGTCACTTCCTAGTGACGATTTTGCATAAACAGGAACCAAGGATGATTCTGAAACTCCCAATGTCTCTGCGCACAAGCATACGATGCAATTTCTACAGTAACTTTTCACCGACCTGTAGAACAGTGGTCGCACAGCATAAAACTAAGCCTTTTCTTGAGTGCGTGCAGAAAACTTCCGTCTGCAAAACAGGCCCCGAAATGGCCTCAAATAAAAAAAACAAGGTCGCCGAGGGCTAAAGCCCTCACCCGCAGCATATACTGCCCTCTTGCTTCACCGCGAAGGGCGTCTCAACCTGAGACAATGCACTCCTGCAATTTCCGGCTGTGCTACCTGCAGAGATCTGCTCCCAAAACAGGAAATGAAAGCAACACTGCTCCTCTTACCAGACCACCGCGAGCTTGGCTTGCTTTCTTGAGCTCCTTACCACGAACAAGGCTCTGATACCATGTCAAGATTGTGGGAGAGAAGGAAGGAGTCTCACTTGAAGCTTTCTTGCTTGCACAATGGGGGAAGACACACAAGGGTGGAGGCTGAAAACAGTTTTCCTCTTCTTAGTTGTGTAAGCCAAAAGAACTCTAGTACAAAGAAATAGAAGAACCCTATATATGGGTCTCAAACCAAACTCAACTAACTAAGGTGGCATACTAACTGAGCCACGAACTAGAGTAGATAAGGATAGCTATCATGTAGCTATTATTCATGGGCGGTGTACCAACCGCGTCTGCAACTGACAAGTCGGTGACATAAATATACAACGGTCACCCTGGCGTATCACGAGTGGAGCTCGATATCTCAACATGCAGCAATGGCTGCATGTGAGGTAGCTTGGTTGCATAAGCTACTTTATGATATGCATCAGCCTACAGATGGGCCAGTTGTTATTTATTGTGACAACATGAGTAGTCTATCATGCTAGAACAAAGCACATTGAGGTGCATTATCACTATGTGCGGGAGAGGGTTTTACTAGGTCTTATTGATCTAGTTTATGTCAGCACAGAGGATCAGGTAGCTGACATATTCATGAAGGCATTGGGCACAGAGAAGCTACGCAAGTTCAAAGATATGCTTGGTGTGCAGGAATTGGGATTGAGCTCGAGGGGGAGTGTTGAGATATCGAGCTCCACTCGTGATATGCCAGGGTGACCGTTGTGTATTTATGTCACCGACTTGTCAGTTGCAGATGCAGTTGGTACACCGCCCATGAATAATAGCTAGATGACAGCTATCCTTATCTACTCTAGTTTGTGGCTCAGTTAGTATGCCACCTTAGTTAGTTGAGTTTGGTTTGAGACCCATATATAGGGTTCTTCTATTTCTATGTACTCGAGTTCTTTTGGATTACATAACTAAGAAGAGGAAAATTGTTTTCAGCCTCCACCTTTGTGTGTATTCCCCCATTGTGCAAGCAAGAAAGCTACAAGTGAGACTCCTTCCTTCTCTCTCACAATCCTGACAACTACTTCTGATCAATCCTAGTGCATGCAACATGCCTCTCTATCTTCTTTCATAACCTAATGCCCACCCTATTCACAAGGGAGGTTTGAGGGGGAGTAGGAGAAGAAAGTGACGCCTTGTATGTGCACTTGCGTCACCCAATGGCACACCTTGTATACTTGGATACACTTGAGTGCACTTCCATGCACTTGAGTGAACACAAATGTACACACATTTGCACTAGCATTGACACGTGCACTTATATGTGCTAATGTGTATCAGAACCTTGCATTAGCACTAGATCCATATCTTGAAAATATTCAGAGCACCCTTATACACCATAATGCTCTAGTTTCACTCTAGTGCACTAGGTCTACTACAATCCACCAACACACTTGTGCTTGCACACAAACCTGTAAGTTTAGTGAACTATTATGCATTAAGCTTTATCCATGTGCACATACACATGCATTATTACACTATTGCACACAACCTTGCAAAACTACTTATACTTAACTTATACACCTTGTGCACTCACTATTATCTTGAATTCATTTAAGATCCCAAGTGTGCAACATCGTACTACTCCTACGTGCATTGCAAGAATCTCTTTCATCTCAATATCATCCCATGCCCACCTTGTTTGCAAGGGAGGTTTTGAGGGAAGGAGGAGAGAAGAAGGTGACAACTTGTAGTACACTAGTATTCATAATTCTTGCTTTTCTTTATGCACATAGCCATCATGGTCATTATCATCATCTAACACATCACCATTAGATGCATACTGACAACTCATCACATGTTCCTACTCACTTTGAACTCGCCTATGATAGGGTTATAACAACGACACTGATCCTGCTCTAAATAATATCCAATAAAGATACATTTTTCATTCTTTGGATCAAGCTTCTTTTGTAGCTCATCTAGCACATGAACATATACAATACAACCAAACATTTTCAAGTGTGATAAATTGGCCTTTTTACCTGTAAAATATTCTTCGAGGGTCATTCCATGAACTGCAACTGTGGGAGTTCTGTTCATAACATAGACAACAGTATGAATATCTTTAGAACAATAATATTTTGCCATATTCTTTCAACCATCAATGCCCATGCAACTTCCGCAATATGTCTATTTTTGCTTTGTGCAATCCCATTTTGTTATGGGGTATACTTGGAAGGTAATTGTCTATTTATCCCATTAGACCTCAAGAAGCCATTAAACTCATTAGAGAGGTACTCTTTCCCTCCATCTAATCTCAAGCACTTAACTTTCAAGCATGTTTATGTTTCAACAGATGCCTTGAAAGATTTGAAGTGCTCAAAATACATCACTCTTTTCCTTTATGAAATATACCCATATCTTCCTTGAACAATCATCAATAAACATAACAAAGTATTTGTTGCCACCAAGAGATATATTTTGTGTAGGTCCCCAAACATCTATATACACAACATCAAGTATATGTCTTGCGTGCTTATTAAACTGGCATACTTCACACATTATGTAATTTTGCAACTCTAAAAGTAGGAAATCTTGTAACCGATCCTTTGGACTACATTAATTTTAGTCTTTCCATATTTGTATGTCCAATCCATTTATTCAATATTTCAAATGTCTACACAATCACTTCTTTTCCTTTAGCATACATAGTAGTATTCATTGCAAGAATTCTAGCATCAAAAGTGAACATGTAGCCCATTCTATTTCCTTTTGTGACGAATCTACACTTATCATTAAAGCCTTCTACAAAATAACCTTTTGCATTAAATCAAATCTACAATCCTTGCTCTACTATTTGGCCAATAGACACTAAATTCTTTGTGATTGATGGCACATATAATACATCCGATAGGCTCTTTGTCTAGCCATTATGCAAGGACAAGGGAACCTTTTCAATATGTGAAATTGGGTGGCATGAATCATCACATGTTTGCACATAACCTATATTTTGTAAGTCTTGCATCTCTCCAAACTATTCAACATGACTGGTCATATGATTAGATGCACCTAAATTGGCACGCCATACACCATCATGTGTCCCCTTTCGTGTAATAATATTCATCATATACTATATAATAGACTCATGCTCATTTTTGTCTTCATTATATTTTGAAGATGATGCATAGTTTCCTTGCAACAATTTACCACTATAGATATCATTCTTCTTAGCATAGCAGTGGGCTATAATATGAGACCTGATTTGCCATATTAATGGTAAATAATATGTGAATTTCTGGAACCTCTATTATGCCATCCACCTCTTCCTCTAGAGTTCCCCTACCTCTAAAGCTTCCACATTCTCCTAAAACCTGTAGTTCACCAAATTGCTGATTTAACATGTTTTGTTGGTTATCACCAGCACGTCCCATACCATGGCCTCTTGAAGAGAATCTGCCATGTCTCATTTCTAAACTTGAGTAAAATGCTTGGATCTGTTTACCATTTCTTTTAGATGAATCACCCTACATATTGATCTCTTTGGTAATCATGAGAGAGACCAACTCATCAAAATTTGGAAATGGCTTCCATATATATAAGTGACAAATGATTTCCAAGCCTTTTCATTATATTTAGGCTACCCAAAGTAGGTGAAACCAAATCATCATCATAAGGTATTGCATCAATCGGCGCTAAAGCATCTGCAATGCTCCTCACCTTCAAAATATACTTATTGACAAATATTTTTCCTTAATTCATGGTATTCAACTCTTGCTTGAGTTGAATCTTTCATACCTTTGTATTTATTGAAAACATATTCTCAAAATTTGTCCAAGATGTACGTGAAGTTTCTGCATTCCTAATATATTCCAACATATTATTATTAATGACTATAGATAGCCAATACATCACCTTTTTGTCTTTTGCATTCATTTCTTTCCATGCCTTTAATTCATCTGTAGTTGTTGTAGGGATACTCAGCTCTAGCTGCTTTTCTTCACCTGAAATGAACTCATAAAGGCCCTTTTTGATGAGGAAGTTCATTACACAGAACTTCCATGAAGGGTAGTTATTCTTGTCCAGTTTCTCAATGATGGGATTTTCACTATTCTCTACCATTATCACAAAAATGATATAAAATAGTAAGCAAGTCTTCTCCAACCTTTCACAATAGGTGCACAACAATATATCAAGCAATCTTTTTCATTAATTGCTTAATAGTTCGTGTAATTTACAATTTGTTTGCAGATAAAAGTTATGTTTACTTCCTAGCAAGCACCTCAAAATTATATATTTTGAATCTACAATCTAGTAACCCACAATCAAGTAGAAGGATAAGGAGGATATCAAGAATTATGTTATCCACATGCGAATTCTCTTTAAGAGATTCTTGGCTAATGAACGACCCATTGAGAGAGTGGTCTCCAGAGTCTTTGTAAACGGAATTCATAGCAAGGAACTCTATAAGGTCTTGATAAGCAACTCAAGCTTGCCAATGTTGACAAACATGGATCTTGAACACAATTTAGCTATGGAGGCTTGAACTCGTAAGCAAGAGACATGAAGACTAATGACTAGACTCACAGACTTTAACACAAGTGAATTAGGTTCCAAGATAGATTAGCTTGGACTCATAAACACAATCTTGAGTGGATAGAGTTACAGACTCTAAGTACAAGGTACAATAGCATTGCATTAAAAAGTGAACCAAGTACATGCTTTTATAGCTTTCCAGCTTCTCCACTATCCTCACTGTGCATATGGGATTCAGAACATCTCTTCCTGGAGCATACATCATTTGTTATTTCTCAACACCCCCCTCAAATGATGAGTTCCTACACTTGCTGACTTTTCCTCCCCTACATGATAACATGACCTGGGAGACTAGCTCATAGGAAGCCTAGTCAAGTTAAAGCTTGAGACTTTACATCTTTGGCAATGATTTGTACAAAGCAAATCCACTTTGGGAACAAATTCCTTAGAACAATATGTCAGAGTTGTTGATGGTAGCGGAAGCATCTTCTTCTTCTTCTTCATTCATGAATTGACTTTGGTGGTGGTCATTTTGCATTTGCTGTTCTCTTTTCTTATGAAAACATTCACTAGAAATATGGCTAGTCTTACCATAATAATGACATGTCATCTGACTTTTGTTGTCGCTGTTGAATTCTTGACCTCTTCCTTTGGGTCTAGCAGCTCCTTTGGTGTATAAGAGATTTTCCCTAGATGATGGGATACCATCTTTTGCATTCTTGTTTTTCTGATTTCTCTTCATCAAGAAGAGAGTGCTCAATATCTTTAAGTGAGAGACTGGGAACATTACTTAGTGTTGAAACAAGGTTCTCATAGGGTTCGTGATTAACAATGGCAAGTAGCACTGCTATTGCCTCATCCTCATCGATGCTCTTTTTAAGAGTCACTAGCTCAGTTTTAAGGCTCTTGAGCTTATTGATGTGTACAATCATAGATGAACTGTCTTTTACATCCAACTTAAAAAACTGCATAAATAATTTTACCTTCAAGTTCTTTGCTTGTGTACCAAATAACTTGTCAAGTTCTTTCCATGATTTCTTTGCATCCCTGATGCCAAAAATATGATGTAATACATCATCGGATAGACGTAGGCAATAATACCTAGAGCTTTGTTGTTCATCTTCTTCCATGCCTTTGTTTTAGGCTGGTCTTCTGCAGCATCTTCCTCTTTAGCATTGTCATCTGCATCATCTTCCTCAAAGAGATCCTAGAGGTTTTTTCTCATGAGATGGTACATGGTTTTCTCCTTCTAGGCGTGAAAGCCTTCACCATTAAACTTTGATATCTATTCCACTTTAGTCATCTTAAAAGGAGGTCTTACCACAAGAGCACTCGGGCATTGTCTGTCCTTTTACCGTGAGATTGAGACTTACAAGGAATCAGATCAATAAAAATTTAAAATCATTAAAAAATGAGAGTAAGCTTTGAAGCACCTGAAATGAAATCATAAGATGATTTACTCTTGAGTAAGCTAACAAAACCTAAGTGCCAAGAAGCACTTATTGAGTATCAATAGATACTATATCTTGAAGATCTTGATATTGAGCTTGATGTTGTAGGTTTTTTTTTAAAGTTTCCTTGTGCACTTTCGGATCTCCAATAGACTTCAAAGGTAATGTCAGAGTGATAAAAATCACTATTGATAATGGGAGTAAGAAGATGAACAAGGATGCCAAGCTTTTAAGTTTCTAGCTATGGCTTCCAACACAGTACACAATTAGGGTTTGTGTAATATCTCTCCGTAGAGACAAAAAATTTTCAAGCTACATTAGCTAGAGATAGCTTATATGCATAGCTATCAAAGCCCTATGGAAGTCGTGGAGATTGCGTTGTGTATTGTGCGTGCAGAGTGTACGAACTGCTATAGGCAAAATTTGCACCAGATTTGGGTATTTTCGCAATGTCAAGTCTTGTAGTGCGCAATTCGACCTCTAATGCTATGGGGAAAAGCGCCTCAACCTAAAGAACAACTCTCTTGAAGTAAACAAGAGATAAGATGGTCTGGTTTTCTCACATTGACTCCTCCAAGATTAGTAGGTATGGCAGACAGCCATGGCAGTTCAAGGTAGATTGTGGATTGAGTAAAGTAGAGTTAAATATTGAAGACTTTCCGTGGCTATGAACTGAGCTGAGATTGAAGAGAGTTGAAGGAGCAGGGAGAAGAGCTAAACTGAGTTCACCATTTCTCTAATACCACGTTGACAAACATGGATCTTGAATACAATTTAACTATGGAGGCTTGAACTCATAAGCAAGAGACATGAAAACTGATGACTAGACACATACTTTAACTCAAGTGAATTAGGTTCCAAGATAGATTAGCTTGGACTCATAAACACAATCTTGAGTGGATAGAGTTATAGACTCTAAGTACAAGGTACAATAGCATTGCATTAAAAAGTGAACCAAGTACATGATTTTATAGCTTTCCAGCTTCTCCACTATCCTCACTGTGCATATGGGATTCATGACATCTCTTTCCTAGAGCATACATCATTTGTTATTTCTAGCACTCACCCAAGTCCTTGCATATTAATGCTTTTTGAGAAGGAATTGAGATGCATGCGGTCTTGCCCGTCCTAGTGCTAGGAGATGCTACAAGGAAAGGGATCGTAGACACGAGGGTAGGAGTCAGTGTACTTAGCCTCACAATGCTCCAAGCTTGGGATAATTTGCCTATCAAGAATGTTAGGTTCAATGCCATACTAGCCAATGGGATGAAAATTAAGCCATTCGAGGTGTTGAAGAATTGACTGTTGAAGATTGTAGAAGTCCAGTTTCCTATGGATTTCATCGTCATGAAGGGGGTAGACTATGACATCCTACTAGGCCGACCTTGGATGTGAAACGCACGAGTCATAGAATACTAGGGCAACGGTTTGATCTTCTTGGGCAATCGAACAAAAGCAGTAAGGGTAGAGATGGATACCTAGAAGACCACATCAGTCAACTTGGATACCAACTCCACCATGTTGAAGGGTAACACTCAAGTTAGGAAATCTTATGGGTCACTAATGAAGTATATCCCTTGCCCTGAGGATGAGTGGGATTGGATGTACGTATCAACCACAATCAATCTTCCATTCTCAGACAATGAGGAGGAATACAAGTAAGCCACTAAGGCAGCCGATAAGTCCACGAATAAGCCCTAAGTACCTTTTTGTATGATGGCTAAAAGCTCTTATAGTTGGCCCACCCTTGTCATGTTCCATGTCTCAAATAATAAGGAGAGCTCCATGTGATCTTATAGTACTTAACGTACATGATAGGTGGCAACCCAACCGCTAATCTCAAACCCCTCAAGGATCTCATGGACAAACCCAAGTGGAAATGGATCAAGGTACATGATCTGAACCTAATGTATAATTGGGCCTTGGTCATGGATGTCAAGAATCGCGTGGTGGGGGGACTTGCTCAAGATGCTACACCGAATACACACAGAATGCACAAGGAGAAGCTCACTCAAGAGACAAGAAGAGAGATGGAGGCCAAAACGTTTTCTTGCTGATTTCTTCTTCTTCTTCCACACACTTTACAATGTACACAAAATATAGATAAGATACAACATAAAGGAAAGTGGCCTACTAAGTCAAACAATGCATAACCGACTACACTAGTCGACTAGCGCTATAACTATGCCAGCTATAAATAGGTGTAACAACCTGAATATAATAAGTAATGAGTCAGTGGCCATGTGAGAGTCATAATGACCACCTATGTGCTAAGTGTAGACGTGTGGACCCATCTAACCTGGCAGTCCATCATCAATGTCCGCATGTGTTGAGCTTGTCATCTCAACACTCCCCCTCAAGCTCAACTGCATCTTTGCAACTCCAAGTAAGCTTCGAAACTTTTGAATCTTCTCTATACCCAATGCCTTCGTGAAGATGTCAGTTATCTGATCCACTGTGCTAACATATACCAAGTCAATCTCACCTGCTAGTACCTTCTCTCTCACAAAGTGGTAGTGTTCCTCAATATGTTTTGTCCTGGCATGGAACACAGGGTTCCTAGCCAACTGTATATTGCTCATGTTGTCACAATAAATGACAACTGGACCTTCCACCTACACATCCAAATCAGCCATTAACTTTTGTAGCCATATTACCTCACATACTGCAACAGTAGCACCTCTATACTCAGCCTTTGTACTCGACAAAGCAACTGTAGATTGCTTTTTGCTGCTCCAAGCAACTGCTGCACTACCAAGAGAGAACATATATCCGCTGGTAGATCTTCTATCAGACATACTACCAGCCCAATTTGCATCTGTGTATCCAAATACCTGTACATCTATACCTGCCTCATAGAAAATTCCATAATGTAATGTGGACTTCACATATCTCAATATGCATGTGACTGCATCCAAATGTGGCTTTCTAGGTACTTGCATAAACTGACTCACAAGACCAACAACGTAGCTCAAATCTGGCCTTGTAATGGTCATGTAGATCAAACTCCCCACTATCCTCCTGAACATAGTAGGGTCTTCTACATCAGCACTCAACTTTACATTCTGCTCCAATGGGATTGAAAGTGGTTTGCATCCTGTCATACCATACTTGGACAACATATCCAAGCCATAATGTCTTTGGGACAGCCATATACCATCATCACATCTGATCACCTCAATGCCAAGGAAGTACCTTAGCTCACCTAAATCCTTCATCTCAAACTTCTTCTTCAGAAAATCCTTGACTTTAGCAATCCCACTATCACTATCACCTGTAATAATCAAGTCATCCACATAGATGACTATGATGACCAAACCTGCATCTCCCTTTCTCACATAAAGTGAGTGATCAACATCAGAAACATAAAAGCCAATATTGACAAGATACTCTCTGATCTTGTCAGACCATTCTCTAGGTGCTTGCTTGAGCCCATAGAGCACCTTCTTCAACCTGTACACATACGTGGGATGCTCTAAATCTTCATAACCTGCTGGTTAATCCATATACACTTCTTCCTAAAAATCACCATGCAAGAAGGCATTCTTCACATCCATTTGTTGCAACCTCCAACCTTTGGCTGCTGCCAAAGCAATCACACATCTAACAGTTGCCATCCTAGCAACTGGACTGAAGGTTTCTTCATAATCTATGCCATATGTCTGGGCATAGCCTTTTGCAACCAGCCTAGCTTTGTACCTACTAATAGAACCTTCTGCATTGTGCTTAATCTTATAAACCCACTTACATCCAATAGCTTTCTTGCCCTTTGGCAATGATACTAGATCCCAAGTCTTATTGGCCTCTAATGCAGCCATCTTCTCATCCATTGCTGCATCCCAATGAGCATGATCAACAGCCTCCTCAAAACATGTGGGCTCAACATCCTCAACTAGTTTCACCATATAAGCATAATGGTAAGCTGCATATCCTTCAAAACCAAATCTTTTAGCAGGGTATCTAACCCTACTAGATCTGCGTACCACCGGATCACTTGATGGAGCCTTTACATTACTATGAGCTCTCTGTACACTTGGTTTCCTGATAGAAGGAATACCAAGCTCATCATCCAAGCTCTCTGAGCCACTGGAGTCTCCATCAAGAACTCCATCAATGCCATCTGACACTTTATTCTTTCCTTTGTCTTTACCTGTAGTGCTACTAGATGCACCCAAAGATGTAGAGCTACTCCTTAGTCTCCCAGACCAAGGACTACTAGATGATGTCTCTGGTCCACTAAGAGTCTGTGATTCTTGCTTTTCAGCCTGCACATGAGTGTCATGATCATCATCATCATCCAGTGCATCACCACTAGATGCATACCAACTGCTCATTTCATCAAAGATGACATCCCTGCTCACTTTGAACTTACATGTGACAGGGTTATAACAGTGATACCCTTTCTACTCTAAAGAGTATCCAATAAAGACACACTTTTCAGACTTTGGATCCAGTTTCTTCCGCAACTCATCTGGCACATGAACGTATGCAACACAGCCAAATACCTTCAAGTGTGATACATCAAGCTTCTTGCCAGTAAAGCATTCTTCAGGAGTCATCCCATGAACTGCAGCTGTGGGAGTTCAGTTCATAATATAAACAGCAATATGAACAGCCTCAGACCAGAAATGCTTAGGCATATTCTTTTCAGCCCATCAAGGCACGTGCAACTTCTGCAATATGCTTGTTTTTCCTTTCTGCAACCCCATTTTGCTGTGGGGTATATCTGCATGTGAACTGTCTCTTTATCCCATGAGACCTCAGAAAATCACTGAACTCATTCGAGAGGTACTCTCCCCCTCCATATGACCTCAAGCACTTTACTTTCAAGCCTGTTTCTCTTTCAACTACAGCCTTGAAAGTTCTAAAGTGCTCAAACGCTTCACTCTTTTCCTTCATAAAATATACCCACAGCTTTCTAGAACAATCATCAATGAATTTGACAAAGTATGAACTACCTCCAAGAGATACATTTTGTGTAGACCCCCAAATGTCTGTATGCACAACATCAAGGATATTTCTGCTTACATCTCTGTCATGTGAAAAGGATTGTCTTGCCTGCTTACCAAACTGACATGCTTCACATACCTTATGAAATTTTGCAACTCTAAATATAGGCAAACCTGTAACCAACCCTTTGGATTGCATTAATTTCAGCCTTTGTACATTTGCATGTCCAATGCGTTTGTGCCAAATTTCAATGTCTGCAACAACACCTTTTCCTTTAGCATACATAGCAGCATTCATAGTAGGAATTCCAACATCCAGAATAAACATACATCCAATTCTACTTCCCTTTGCAACTAACCTGCACTTGTCATTGAAGTCTTCTACAAAGCAGTCCTTTGCATTAAATCTGACTTGCAGCCCTTGCTCTCGACTGACATCAAGTTCTTTGTAATAGATTGCACATGTAGTACATCTGAAAGACTCTTTGTCTTACCATCATGCAAGGACAAGGGAACTTTTCCAATGTGTGAAATTGGGTGGCATGAATCATCACACGTCT
The DNA here is from genome assembly GCF_053477565.2 of Lygodium microphyllum. Lineage (NCBI taxonomy): Eukaryota > Viridiplantae > Streptophyta > Polypodiopsida > Schizaeales > Lygodiaceae > Lygodium > Lygodium microphyllum. Next base: position 33,236,841 of record NC_141143.1, on the reverse strand, counting down.
GCACATAACTTGCATTTTGCAAATCTTGCATCTCTCCAAACCATTTTGCATGGCTGGTCATATGATTGGATGCACCTGAATCAACATACCAAACATCATCATGTGTTTCCATTCATGTAACAGCATTCAACATATGCTGCATAACAAACAGACGTTCATTTTTATCTTCATTCTGTCATGAAGACGATGCATAGTTTCCTTGCTGCAACTTACCACTGCGAATATCATCTTTCTTAGCATAACATTGAGCTGCAATATGACCTGTTTTGCCACAATAATGATACACAATACGAGAGTTGTTAGAACCTCTGTTCTGCCATCCACCTCTTCCTCTAAATCTCCCCCTACCTCTAAAGTTACCACGATCTCCTGAAACCTGATATCGCCAAATTGCTGATTCAATCAATTTTGCTGGTTGTCACTACCACGTCCTGTACCACGGCCTCTTGAAGAGAACCTACCACGCCCCCTTCCTGAACTGGAGTAGAAAGCTTGGACCTGTTCACCACTTCTTTCAGATGTCTCATTCTGCATGTTGATCTCTTCAATGATCATAAGGGAGACCAACTCATCGAAATCTGGAAATGGCTTTCTAACATATACAGAAGTTACAAAAGACTTTCAAGCCTTTTCATTGTTAAGTCCACCCAAGGTAGACGACACCAAATCATCATCATCGAGCATTGCATCAATCACTGCCAAGGCATCTGCAATGCTCCTTACCTTCAATGCATACTCATTGATAGACATCTTCCCTTTTTTCAATGTATTCAACTCTTGCTTGAGTTGAATCTTTCGTGCCTTTGTATTTACAGAAAACATACTTTCAAGTATGGTCCAAGCTGCATATGAATTCTATGCCTTTCTAATATGTCCCAGCATATTATTGTCAATTACTGCAGACAAACAATACATGACCTTTTTATCTTTTGCATTCCATTCCTTCCGTGCCTTTGTCTCTTCTGCAGTTGGAGGATCACTCACCTCCGGCTCCTTTTCTTCACCTGAAACAAACTCGTAGAGGCCTTTTCCAATAAGGAAGTTCGTGACACGGAACTTCCATGAAGGGCAGTTGTTCTTGTCGAGCTTCTCAATGATGGGGCTTCCACTGTTCTCTGCCATTATCACAAAACTAATACCAAACAGCAAGCAAATCTTCTGCAACCCTCGACCTGTAGTGCACAACAATACACCAGACAGCCTTTTTCACTGTCTGCTCAACAATACATGCAATCTGCAACCTGTTTGCATATAAACCTTATGTTTGCTTCCTGCAAACGCCTCAAGAATTACAGATTCGCAATCTGTAACCTGCACATCCACTTTCGATCAAAACAGTCGAAATCACAATGTACCCTGAAACTGATGTCCGCAACCTTGCGGCTCTAAAACGGGGCTTGAAACGGCCTCAAATGCCCAAAATAACTGTGGGACTGTCCTAAAGGGCTAATCTGAAAAATACACAGTGCTCTTCGCGCACACCAAATCTCATTGCAATCTGAGATTTTTGCTCTGCCCTGCTTCCGGTGCCTCCACAGTCACTATCCAAGAGAAAGAGTGGAAGGATGGGAGAGCTTCTTACCCGTGGCTTGCTTGCTCAAACCTTGCTTCTTCTCCTTCACTTCAGCCTTCGAAATAAGCCTCTCTCAGTGGCACGGCTCTGATACCATGTCAAGAATCGCGTGGTGGGGGAACTTGCTCAAGATGTTGCGCTGAACACACACAAAATGCACAAGGAGAATGTCACTCAAGAGACAAGAAAAGAGATGGAGGCCAAAACGTTTTCTTGTTGATTTCTTCTTCTTCTTCCACACACTTTACAATGTACACAAAGTATAGATAAGATACAACATAAAGGAAAGTGACCTACTAAGTCAAACAATGCATAACCGACTACACTAGTCAACTGGTGCTATAACTATGCCAGCTATAAATAGGTGTAACAACCTGAATATAATAAGTAATGAGTCAGTGGCCATGTGAGAGTCATAACGACCACCGACATGCTAAGTGTAGACGTGTGGACCCATCTAACTAGGCGGTCCATCATCAATGTCCACATGTGTTGAGCTTGTCATCTCAACAATGGATGAGAAAAAAGACGAGTGTAGAAACCTAGTAGATGACGAGCAGTCAGACAAGGATAGTTCAGATGATGAGTACAAGGACTGTTGTTCTTTCAGTGAAGAGAGTGAAGAAGAGATTGACATGATAGAGTATGACATTGATGGACATGAGATTGAGCAAACACGAGTAGATTCCAAGCCAGGAAAAGAGAGTATCTTTAGAATTGAGAGAGGAATAATGTGAATAGTGAGAGCGGAATTTAGGTGCCAGGAACTGCTTAAAAATAGCTAAAAATTATGAATATCAAGGGAAAAATATTCAACGTCGAAGGCGGCGGTTCGATCTAGGACGATTTTAAGCGCCAAAGTGCTTTAAAGGTGCCCAAGCGACGCTTGTTGATTTTTCATAATCTTTCAGACTGTCCTGCAGGTTGACACAAGCTACTGGCCAATGCGGGATGCCAAGCCGGATGCCTAGGATTTTTCAGAGCTCAATTCGAAGTCCGGACGGGAAAATGGCCACAAAATGGTCAAGATATGAAAAGGTGGACACTTGGGAGGCCAAATTTGAGCGTGCCTTTTGAGTTTGGACCCCCCCAAAAAATTTTATGCACCTTATGAAGCAAAAAACGTGGAGAGAGAATGAAGAGGGATGAAAAAACGTGGAGGAAGATGGCGCCCGAAAAATGCGCCATGGATGATGGAGAGGCAACTTGCCTGCTATAAACAACCCCCCCAATGGATTATGGGGCTTCATTCCCTCCTGAATGCTGACTCTATCGCCGCCCTTCGCCCGTCAATTGATGGCCTGAATGCTGAGATAGAAATCCAGTCTTTCTCTCTCCTCCCTCTCTCTCTTCTAAAGGCAAGTTCATGTGGGAACAGAAAAGAAGAAGAAAGAATGATGGAGGCTTGTCCGGCATGGATCGGATTGCTCCACGGGATGGAAATGGTGACTTGTGATTGTCATGAGTATGAAGTGTTGCTGATTTTCAAATTTGCAGCCATGGACATGAAATCCGAAACACGCAAATAAGCGGTAATTCAATTTTTTTCAATGGAAATTTGAGTTTTCATGGCTTTTGATTGATAAAATGTTGTTCATGTGGGATAAAAATTGTTTATGTTGCTGTTTCCCATGAATACTTGCTGTTCATAATCAGAAAATCAGAAAAATATGCATCTTGAGGTTCAAAATAATACATTAAAACACGTAAAATATGGAAAATCAAGGGAAAATGATATTTTTGGGCATAAAAATGGAAAAATGAATAGGAACACCAACTAAATTTTCATTTTTGTCGCAAGAAGGAACTAAGGGCCACAGCCCATAACCTATTTTGAATTTTCAGTAACTAAATAATGCAAAAAATAAGGGAAAATACAAGAAAAATAGAGGAAAATCACTAAAAATAGGAGAAAAATGCATTTTGGGTGTGGAAAATTAATGATAATTAAGAACAATGTTTGTGAATGTTTGTGGGGACTGAAGCATGAGGATTTGCCTCAGTTCAACCCCACATTCTTGTTCTAGTGTGTCTTTTTCCGCTCTTTACACATAAAATGATGGCAAAATGCCCTATAAATCCATACCACAATGCAACATTTGATCAATGGGAGGGTAGAGTGGTTAAAATGTGTCTAAATGCGGAGTAAAATGATGAAAAGATTGCTGCCTTGTTTACATGCCATATAGGTCGGTGAATAATTATAAAATAAGAGCCTAGTAGCACGAGGGTTTCCTTGGTGCTAGGTTCGAGCAGCGCCGCATAAGAACGGTAGTTGAAAATCATTAAAAGGATGTTTTTTGCATGTGCACAATATTGATTTTATAATTGTTTGAGCACTTGGCATCCACAATATGCATAAGTCATGGAAATATTTAAATGTATCAGAAATCCTGGATGCACAACAATTGTTTTCATTAGGACCTTGACCCACGTTGAGTGAGAGACAGGCCACCCTAAGCCATAGGCTAGTCGTGGGGTCTAGGGAAAAGAGAAGTAAGGACATTGGTACATTTCTGTATACGATTAAATGGTACCTTGAGTGGATTTTGTACGAAATGTTTATATGTTGAGCGACGCATCGAGGGGCCAATCCCCAAGGTGTAGGAGAGTCGCAGAGGGGTGGCAGCACTCAGCCGTTGGAGGACCCCCTATGTCTGTGCTTCGTGCCATTAGGCAATGTGTAAGGGACTCCCTCTGAGGAGTAGTGGGTGAGAGAAGAGTGGATTACAAATGACGTAATACAAACGCAAGACATTTAGGAAGGCAATGTATGTGTCATCAACGCTCCTGGCCGCGAGGCCGTGGGGTTGTTGAGCGCGTGAGATAGAGGTCCGGCTAGTACATGAGCCAGTGCAAGCCCGTTCTAGGTTCCATCAGTGGTGCGTCTGCCGGGAGCTGCTTAAAAGTGGCAGTCCTTGAATCTTGGTTGTCTAGGGACCAACTAGCAATTTATGCCAAAGGATACTGAGATTGACCCGTTATTTATTGATAAGCATCGTCTAGCAGAAATCCAAAAGCAAGAGAGAGACGAAAGAGCTAGGCGACATGCTGAAATTTTTAGGAGATATTCCCCTAAGCGTAGCGGTGCTAAACCCTTATGAGGGAGTGGATCTAGTGGTCTTGGGGCCACAAGCAGTAAGTTAGGAGAAGGTGGAAGCTCTAGTGCTCCCCTTTCTTCCATAAACCAGTCTACATCAAGTGCGGGAGGTGTAACCCCACCTTCCCTTATTCCTAGTGCAAATCCAATCCTCGTCATGGCGCAGCCTATTGCAATTCCTGCAGGAACGACGGATTTGCCGGCTCTAGGTTACCCGCTACCCATTTTTAATGGGCTAGTTGAGGAAGATGCAGAACTCCACATTAGGGAGTTTCAAAAGCTGATGTTTAACTGTCGCATCCAAGAAGAAGGACATTTAATGATGTTCTTCAATATGACTCTCAAAGGAAGAGCCGCTACATGGTATCATGGTTTAGAAGCCGGAACCATATTGAATATTGATTCATTTTATGGAGCTTTTCGAAGGGAGTTTGCCCCTGAAAGGGGTGGGCAATATTGGTTGCGTGTACTCAACGTGACCCGCCAAGAACCACACGAGGATATTCGTGCTTAGGTGAAGAAAATAAAAGAGGTTTTCCGTAAGTTGGACACCTCTATTCCTATTCTCGCAACTGCCCAATTGCAATATTTCCTACATGGTTTGGACTTTAATATCCAATTGCAGTTGAGTAGTGTCCCCTTGGAGGATATAGATACTGCCATTACGCGAGCACAAGAAGTGGAATCCCGACTACAAGCAGCCTATGCTTCTCGAGGCAATTCGAATATGGGTTTAGTATTGGGAAACAATATGATGATGGCCAATGGCAGTAGTGGTCAAGGGATAGCGATGGCTAACCCTAATGGGAGAGGGAACATGATACAGAATGTGCCTTTATTACCATCTCCCCCTAGCATGTCGATGCCTACGGGCAGTCAAATGACTCCAAATGGTGGAGGCCAGGCGGTCAATTCTAATACCATTCCTGTGGTTCAACAACCAGTTCCTAATCGAATTGTTAGGCCGATGGAACGACATGGTAATGACCAAGGCTATGAGTCGAGCGCTTCCAATGTTCTTGGCGAGGTTAAGGACATGATGAAGCATTATACTGACATGATTACGGAGTAGTATCGGCAAATAGCCGTTGATGTCAACTTCCTTAAAAAACAACAAAATTTGATAGGAAGTAGATACCCAGATGAGGGTGCACCTTCAAGGTTTAGTTGCAAATGGTGTGGTGGGCAGCACTATCCAAGAAATTGCCCAAATGTTGAGTGTGACATCTGTGGAAAATCCGGCCATTTAGCATCTACTTGCTGGCGTAAGATCAGTTCCCTCCAGCGAGGTAGTTGGCAACCAGGGCCTGTTAATCATCATGCGCAAGGAAATGATTCCCAACGAGAAGATGGGCCTAAACAAATACTCCAACGACCAAAGACTACAGTGGAGGAGCTACCTAGTGGTAGTGGGGTTAGTTTGATTGAGGCTGTACACGTTAATGATGCTGAAACCTCTAATCTACGAGCTATCCTTACAAGAGGTCAAAAGGGTAGAGAAGCCGACAAGGATAAGGCTGTCGACGGAAACCCTAAACAAGGCGACAAAGGAACACAAGTTTTGGATCCTGCCATGGAAGGGGGACCTTTGAAGCCCGTGGAGAGTAAATCCGATAAGGAACCACCAAAGAAGAAGGTGAAAGTTAAAAAAGAGGCAATAAAGCCGGTTTAGCGACCTAAAGAGCGGATGGTTTGGCGTGAAAAGCGAGCTCTATCGAACTATCATGAATTCGATTTGGCGAGCTCTCTTTGCGAAGTCAAGCCGGATGTGAATCTTTTACAGCTTATTAAGCTTTCCCCAGGAGTGCACAAGGAATTTAGAAAGATCCTACGTACCGGGTATATCGTAGAACCTTTGGGTATTGCGCGAGTTGGTGATGACTGGTTCGAGCATGCTGAGAAGCGTTGCCCAAGGGTTGTAGCCTATGTCGATGGGATATTAGTAGATTATGCCATTGTCGACACGGGATCATCTGTTAACATTATAAGTTCTGAACTAATGGAAAGGTTGGCTCTTGCGATCCAAAAAGATACCTCCACAATTCTCAGAATGGCAGATGATAGTTTGAGGCAGCCGGAAGGCTGCATTACTAAGGTCCATGTCACTGTTGCAAATGTAGAATGCCTGTTGGACTTTAGGGTGATTCGTTTTGCAGGCCGTCCAAGTTACCAAGTATTACTCAGACGACATTGGATCTTGCAAGCGGACTGCCAAGTAGATATACCCGCCGGTCTACTAATATTCGACAGAGGTGCCCATCGTGTGGTGGTGATGCTTATCCTGAGTCCCTGCAGAGTGAGAGAGCTCCTCTATCTTCTACAGAATTGGAGACATTATAAGATTTATCTGCCAGTGAGACATCATCGAGTGATGAGTCCAAAGAGGGATCCACCACGGAAGACATCTATCAGATTACTTTGAACAAGCCGATAGAGGGCCAAGATCGTATAAGAGATGCAGATGTTATTGAGCTAGACCTTGGCACCCTTGATGATTCGCGGCCAATCAAATTAGGTTCTATGCTCAGCACAACAGAAAGGGAGGACTATGCGGCCTTGATTCAGGAATTCTGTGATATCTTTGCCTGGAGTTATGATGAGTTGAGAGGCATTCCTCCTAGTCTTGCTATTCATACAATTCCGTTGAAAGAGGGCAGTCGTCCTGTACGACAGAAAGTAAGGCGTATGCCTTTCAAACTGAGAGACGGGCTGTTTGAAGAGTTACAGAAGCTTCGAAAAGCGGGTTTGATTTTTCCTGTGCAACACACGGAATGGTGTTCGCCGGTTGTGATAAGAAAGAAGAAGAATAATCAGATCTGATTATGTGTAGACTTTAGAGAGCTGAATAAGCAGACAGTCAAGGACTACTACCCGTTGCCATTTATTGACCAGATTTTGGATCAGTTAGCGGGTAGGGAGATATATTCGTTTATGGATTACTTTGCAGGATATAACCAGATGGCAATTGCAGAAGAGGACAAGTTGAAAACAACTTTTATTACTGTATTTGGTACTTTTGTGTACCATGTGATGGCCTTTGGTTTATGCAATGCGCCTGGTTCGTGGTAACGAACAGCAGATAAGACATTCGGTGACATATCCCCTGAAGAGTTGAAGGTGTTTATTGATGACTTAGGGGCTGCCACCATGAGAGAAAGGCAGTTGATCATTTTAAGAAAATGCTTTGAGCACTGTAGACAATTTTGCATCGCTCTAAACCCGCGGAAGTGTGTTTTTGGAGTACCTTATGGGCTATTGCTGGGTCATGTGGTCAGTTCGGTAGGAATTGCGACAGACCCCAAGAAGGTCAAAGTTATAGTTGCCATGGGTCCACCACGCACTCCGAAGGAAGTTCATAGCTTTCTGTCTTCGGTTGGTTATTACTGTAGATTCATAAACGCCCTGGTAGAAAGAACGTTGCCGCTTACAAATTTATTGTCCTTTAGCTGTTCGTTTGTATGGGGTGACCCTTGTAAGGTAGTATTTGAGGATGTGAAACAAGAGCTAGCAAGAGCACTCGTTTTAAAAGCACCTAAAAGAGGTGAGGTATTCTATATATTCTCAGCAGCCACCATGTATAGTATCAGCTGTTGTTTAGCCCAAATTTGGGAAGAGAAGTAGTACCACCCGATTGCTTTTGCTAGCCAGAAGCTGGGGGTATCCGAAATCAATTATACCTACATGGAGAAGTTGTGTCTAGTGATGATCTTTGGGACCAAGAAATTTAGGTATTATATTCTCTATGAGAAAGTCGTGCTTTATACGAAGGCGGAGGGACTTCGATTACTGATGAATAAGCTACAGCCGCCTGATCGTCTAGCAAAGTGGTTGATCACTTTGCAGGAATTTGATTATGAAATCATGAGCAAGCCACCAAGGTTGCAAGGCATCGTGGAATGTCTTGTGGACTTTGGGGAGCCGAAAGAATCTGTGGCTGAAGGTAGTGACATGGAGTTGTTATTTAAAATAGATGCGACATCTATTCCCTCCTGGTACGCTGCAATAATGCATTATTTATCAACGGGAGAGGCGGGATTCGAATTATCTAAAGCTGAGAGAAGGAAAATTAAGCAACAAGCGTTAAAGTTTGCTTTGATCGCATGTACATTATATCGGCAAGGGGTTAATGACATCTACCGCCGATGTGTGATGCCTGACGAGGTGCCATTCATTTTGGAAGAGTGCCATGATTCTGCTTGCGGTGGCCATTTTGCTGGACGGCTTACAGCACAAAAGGCTTTAAGAGCAGGTTATTGGTGGCCTTCCATCTTCCAGGATGCGTTTGCGCATGTTAAGAGATGCGATATTTGTCAACGACATGATAGTCGAGAGAATAGGAAACGACCACTTACCCCTATTATGGCGATACTTCCATTTGAGAAGTGGGGAATAGACTTTGTGGGTCCTATTACTCCATCGTCGATTGCGCAAAAGAGGTACATCATTGTAGCAACTGACTACTTCACAAAGTGGTCAGAAGCATGTGCAACAAGGAAAGATGATGCTAAAGAAACTGCTAGTTTCCTTTTAGAGCAGATAATATTCCGTTTTGGTCCACCGAAAGAATTAGTGTCGGACCGCGGAACCCATTTCCTGAATAAGGTGATCAAAATTTTGATAGAGACTTGGCAAATCAAGCATAACAAGACAACCCCATATAACCCGCAAGCCAATGGGCAAGTTGAAAGCACCAACAAGCAGCTTGTGGGCCTTCTGTCCAAAATTGTGTCGGAAAAGAAACGGGATTGGGATAAAAAGTTATACGTGGCAGTGTGGGCCTATAATACGACTTTCAAACGAGCCACTGGCCATACCCTGTTCAAGTTAGTATATGGGGAGGAGTGTGTGTGTCTTGCCTTTAGAGATTGAACTGCCGACTATTCAGTTTGCCATCAAACATTCTTTGAGTGATGAAGACGCACTTTTTAAGTGCTTGACGACACTGGCACATTTAGATGAGCTTAAGCTACAGAGCTTATTGCACCAAGAAGTGGCGAAGCGCCGAATGAAGCGGCTACACGACCTTAAAGCCAAGAAATACACCTTCAAGAAAGGACAGCTTGTTCTATATTATGACGCACGACGTGAATTATTTCCAGGCAAGCTAGAGCCCAAATGGGATGGGCCCTATAGGATCGTTAGAATAGGAAAGAATAAATCCACAGTTTTGTTAGCTGACCTTGAGGGGATAGAATTTAAAAATAAGGTTAATCTTAATAAGATTAAACCTTATTATTTCTGATTGCACTAATACTATGACTGCCTTGCAAGTCTAGGTGAGATCGATCAAACATCTGCAAGGAAATCGTGATAGAGGTTGATGGGTCGTCTGATCCCTTATTTAGAACACCCGTATTTAGAACAGTGGTATCATCAGGGAAAGCTCATTTGGTGGAGCAAAGGATATAAGGTGACTGAGCAAGAAGGCGGGACATTTATTTGGGAGATCAAGGTCTTTTGCCATCACTGCCTACAAATGTTGACGAGCATCCCTGTTGAATTCAATGAGGATGGAGGGATGGAGCCTACAGTCCACCCGTTGAATATGTTGAATTTTGATTACCATAATTACGAGTAGAGTTCAGGATGGCAGGATATGTAGACCCTTTATGGACGTACACCTTGTACTTTGATGGGGCGTCCAGGGGTGCATGCAAAAAAGGAAGTGTAGGAGTTATCATCCGAGACCCCCGACGACACATTGTCATGAAGTTAGCTGCTTATCTCGGGGTGAATTTTACCAATAATATGGCAGAATACAAAGCCCTGATTATGGGTTTGAATATTGCAAAGAAGGGTGGTATCCGCCAGTTATTGGCGAAAGGGGACTCTCAGTTGGTTTTAAATCAACTCAATGGGACGTACATGGTACGAAACCCCATCCTTTGCATGTACCATCATACTGCCATAGCCCTGCTTGACTGATAGAGTGTATTTTCAGCTGATTCCACGAAATTGGAATCAGTTTGCCAAATCATTGGCTAATTTTGCGTATGAAAAAGACCTCTTCTTTAATTGTGGCCCTTGTCCCGATATATCTATTGAGGATGAGACAGGACCTAGTCGTTTGTGGGGTATGCTTTCTGAACATGCTCTCTTTGGCAGACGATGGTTGATCTGGGTGGTGCAGAGGGTAAGCGAGACTCATCTGCCTTTATTATCCTTGACGCATAGACTGATTAGACGACATGTGATGCGAACACCTCTTGCGATATACGCAGGAGGGATGGGTCATAATTTAATGTGCCTAGTTTAGGGCTACGAGCCTCTGTGCCCTTGGGAATGGTATGCTTTGCTGTCTATCATAGTTGTTTCCAGGAGGATGTTATGCGTAGTCATGTTTTGTTTCATTAGGCCAAGAGGGCCGATTCAGTTTTGTAGCAAACTCATGTCTGATTTCAATAGGCCAAGAGGGCCATTTCCCTGTCTAGTGTGGGTGCGTTTAATCGGGTTTTTGTTTTAAGTGTGGTGTTGGACAGGTTTTGTGATTCGTGGAATTTGCTGGAGCCTGGAGGAGCCTTTGCTGCGATGGAAGCTTCTTGTGGCCAATCCAGGTGATATCTCTCCTTTACGAGTACCTTTCTTTCCTGTTATATGTGTATTTGTACTTGTCGAGGGGATACATTTTTGTTGGAAGCCGGCAACCAAGGCATGAAGTCCCAGGTTTAGACTAAGTATGTTTGAGGGAGGTCGGAGTAATCATTGCCTCCTGTAAAGACATTGTCAGGCATCGAAAGACCTGTTTTAGAAGGAAGTCTTAGTGGCCCTGTTCTGCTAGCCTGCTAGGCAGCCGTTCTAGGAGTTCTTGTTAGTAGTGAGGCAGTTAGAGAAGCCTGCTAGAAGTTAATAATAATGATGCCAAGAAACCCTGAACATCCTGTAAGATGAATATAAATACGAAGGTGTGTAAAAAGGGGTTCTAACCCCTATCAAAGAAAAGAAAAGGAATGAAAATATATAAGCAGTTGATCATTGCCTTGCAAAGGCCTGGTAGGTTCCTGGGGACGAGTCAGACCCGAGGCCGATACCTTGTCTTCCTAGGGGTGGCTTCTTGCTGAAGAATGAATGACAAAACAAGGAAGGTTGGAGCGAAAATAAAAGTGAGCGTTAGAAAAGGATTAAGTGTCGCCTTGTGAGGGCTTGGTAGGTTCTTGGGTGCCGAGACAGGTCCTGAGACCGATGCCCTGTTCTCCTTGGTTCACTACCCTCAGCTCCCTCCTTTTTACATGCCCAAGTATGTCAATAAAATAAAAATCCTAAAAGAAAAAATGTACTGAAAGCAAATACTCCTTGATCAGGCTATAGGAGTCCTCGCCTTGTAGGAGCTCCTAGTTGTGTTGTCTTTAGTTGGTAAGTAGTTCAGACTACCATTTAGGGCAACCTCTTTGATAGGTTTTTCAGTTTGGCTGTGTTGTAGCAGTTGGTTAGTGACTCGCTTCGGATCTTCTATTAGATGATGCTAGGCCTACTCCTTGTGGATGACATGCCTTGGTTCTGTCAAGGGGGCGAGGGAGCATTGTGCTAAGTTTTATTATATATTTGTTTTGTATCAATTTGATGCTTCTTTGGTTGTTTATGTGCAGCTATCTTCGTGGATTCGACGGGTTGAGTCGCCCTATCCCCTGGTCGCCAATGAGAGCGGAATTTAGGTGCCGAGAAGTGCTTAAAAATAGCTTTAAAATATGAATATCAAGGGAAAAATATTCAACGTCGAAGGCGGCGGCTCGATCTAGGACGATTTTAAGCGCCAAAGTGCTTTAAAGGTGCCCAAGCGACGCTTGTTGATTTTTCATAATCTTTCAGACTGTCCTGCGAGTTCACACAAGCTACTGGCCAATGCGGGATGCCAAGCCGGATGCCCAGGATTTTTCAGAGCTCAATTCGGAGTCCGGACGGGAAAATGGCCACAAAATAGTCAAGATATGAAAAGGTGGACACTTGGGAGGCCAAATTTGAGCATGCCTTTTGAGTTTGGACACCCCCCCCCCCAAAAAATTTTATGCACCTTACAAATCAAAAAAAGTGGAGAGAGAATGAAGAGGGATGAAAAAACGTGGAGGAAGATGGCGGCCAAAAAATGCGCCATGGAGGATGGAGAGGCAACTTGCCTGCTGCAAACAACCCCCCCAATGGATTATGGGGCTTCATTCCCTCCTGAATGCTAACTCTATTGCCGCCCTTCGCCCGTCAATTGATGGCCTGAATGCTGAGATAGAAATCTAGTCTTTCTCTCTCCTCCCTCTCTCTCTTCTAAAGGCAAGTTCATGTGGGAAGAGAAAAGAAGAAGAAAGAATGATGGAGGCTTGTCCGGCATGGATCAGATTGCTCCACGAGCTGGGAATGGTGACTTGTGATTGTCATGAGCATGAAGTGCTGCTGATTTTCAGATTTGCAGCCATGGACATGAAACCCGAAACACGCAAATAAGCGGTAATTCAATTTTTTTCAAAGGAAATTTGAGTTTTCATGGCTTTTGATTGATAAAATGTTGTTCAGGTGGGATAAAAATTGTTTATGTTGATGTTTCCCATGAGTACTTGCTGTTCATAATCAAAAAATCAAAAAAACATGCGTCTTGAGGTTCAAAATAATACACTAAAACACGTAAAATATGGAAAATCAAGGGAAAATTATATTTTTGGGCATAAAAATGGGAAAATAAATAGGAACACCAACTAAATTTTCATTTTTGTTGCAAGAAGGAACTAAGGGCCACAGCCCATAACCTATTTTGAATTTTTGGTAATTAAATAATGTAGAAAATAAGGAAAAATACAAGGAAAATAGAGAAAAATCACTAAAAATAGGAGAAAAATGCATTTTGGGTGCGGAAAATTAATGATAATTAAGAACAATGTTTGTGAATGTTTGTGGGGACTGAAGCATGAGGATTTGCCTCAGTTCAACCCCACATTCTTATTCTAGTGTGTCTTTTTCCGCTCTTTACACATAAAATGATGGCAAAATGCCCTATAAATCCATACCACAATGCAACATTTGATCGATGGGAGGGTAGAGTGGTTAAAATGTGTCTAAATGCGGAGTAAAATGATGAAAAGATTGCTGCCTTGTTTGCATGCCATATAGGTCGGTGAATAATTATAAAATAAGAGCCTAGTAGCACGAGGGTTTCCTTGGTGCTAGGTTCGTGCAACGCCGCATAAGAACGGTAGTTGAAAATCATTGAAAGGATGTTTTTCGCATGTGTGCGTATTGATTTTATAATTGTTTGAGTACTTGGCATCCACAATATGCATAAGTCATGGAAATATTTAAATGTATCAGAAATCCTGGATGCACAGCAATTGTTTTCATTAGGACCTTGACCCACGTTGAGTGAGAGACAGGCCACCCTAAGCCATAGGCTAGTCGTGGGGTCTAGGGAAAAGAGAAGTAAGGACATTGGTACATTTCTGTATACGATTAAATGGTACCTTGAGTGGATTTTGTACGAAATGTTTATACGTTGAGCGACGCATCGAGGGGCCAATCCCGAAGGTGTAGGAGAGTCGCAGAGGGGTGGCAGCACTCAGCCGTTGGAGGACCCCCTATGTCTGTGCTTCGTGCCATTAGGCAATGTGTAAGGGACTCCCTCTGAGGAGTAGTGGGTGAGAGAAGAGTGGATTACAAACGATGTAATACAAACGCAAGACATTTAGGAAGGCAATGTATGTGTTATCAACGCTCCTGGCCGCGAGGCCGTGGGGTTGTTGAGCGCGTGAGATAGAGGTCCGGCTAGTGCATGAGCCAGTGCCGGCCCGTTCTAGGTTCCATCATATAGAGTGAAATTTCATGTGGTTGGAGCACATAGGATCGATTGACTACAAACGGATAGGGCTCACCTAACCAATTTTGGCACTGCTACTTAGAAAAGAATCACCTTCAGAGCTAGGACCACCACAAGAGACTCCCTCTTCCAACAAAGACAAAGAATTTGACTCTGTGTTGGAAGTAAGCTCAGATAGCGACCCTGAAATACCTTGACTACCTAAGACCAATGCACCAAGGGGGACCTGCCAATCCACCTAAGGCATAGATGGTTGAAGGAGGAAAGAATGAGGCAATCTAGGGAGTTGAACACTGAGGAGTAGAAAAAACTACAAGATCTATCAAAGTGATTTATGAAATTTAAGAAAGGTGATAGAGTAGTGATCTTGCTAGGTGCCAAGAGGCAAGAACAAGCAAAAAAACCCATAGAAGGGCTTGCCAAGGTCAAGGAGGTCAAGCTTACTAGGGAAGGGGAGAATCCTTGACTTGTCTTCATAGTTGATGACCCGACCAAGCAAGAAGAAGTAGATACCATTGCGTTGCTAGGAGAGTACATAGATGTATTTTCTTGGTTCCTCAACGAGTTGAAAGGAGTAGATCCAAGTGTAGTGGCTCATAGCATTCCCATGACACCAGACGTAATGCCGGTCCATCAGCGACTATACCCTATGAATCCCAAGCATGCTCATGCATTCAAGGAGGAGATAGACAAGTTGTCAAGAGCGGGATTCATCTATGAAATTGAGCACATTGACTAGGTTTCACTCATTGTAATCATTCTAAAGAAGAACAGAAAAATCAAAGTGTGTGTTAATTATAAGAAAGTCAATGTTGCTATGAAGAAAGACAACTCTCCACTACCATACACTGAGCATATGCTTGAGAGACTGGCAAAGAAGCCTACAATTTCCTGGGTGGCTTCTTAGGTTACAATTACCTGCAAGTCCACCCCAATGATAGGCATAAGACCGCATTCACTACCGAATGGGGTGTCTTCGCCTACATAGTCATGCCTTTTGGGTTAACAAATTCCAATGTCTCATGTGTTCCATCTTCAAGGACATGCTTACGCGAGAGTTAGAAGTGTTTGTTGACGATTTGTGTGTTCACTCGAGTTGTACGAAACACCTAGACAAACTCCATGTAGTCTTTGAATGATGCAGATTGTATCATCTCTCATTAAATCCCCTTAAGTGCCAATTTTGGGTGAAACATGGATGCATCCTAGGGCGCACATGGTGTCCAAGAATGACATTGCCACCAACTTCTTGAAAATCAAGGTTATTGTCGACCTTCCATCGCCAACCAACTACAACGGAGTTTTGTACTTCCTAGGACATACGGGACACTATCAACGATTTGTGTTGAACTATGCATTAACTGCTAGACCACTCTACAAACTTATGATAATATTCGAATGGACCAAGGAATGCCAACGTGCATATGAAGAGTTGAAAAAGGTTCTGACAACTGCACCCATTCTAGGAGCCCTAGACTAGACCCTCAAGTTCCACATACACATTGACTCCTGGAAGTTTTCCATGGGAGCTATTTTGTGTCAGTCTAGAGAACACATCTTAGACTATCCTATGAGTTTTGCTAGCAGACAACTCATGGATATCAAGATGAACTATTCCATGTCTGAGAGAGGGTTGGCCATGGTGTTTGCCATAAAGAAATTTCAACATTATCTTTTGGCAATGCCTTTCACCTTCTTTGTTAACCATCAAGCCTTACTTTATCTTGTGAATAAACCTTGCGCTACAAGACACATTGCTTGATGGTTACTTCTTCTTTTAGAATTCAATTTCTTTGTGGTTCTATGCAAAGGAAAGTAGCACTACATGGTTGATCACATGTCTTGCATACCCACAAGGAGAAGCGACTGGACAAGGTATAGTAGAAGACTTATCAAACACACATATTTTCAACATGTCTAGAAAAAATGACATGTTTAGAGCCGACTTGATGCCCTACTGGGTGAATGACACAGTCCAAGTACTAAAGCATGGATTATCTGAAAGACTTATTGAGAAGGCCTAGCTTAGGTGACTTATCCTCTCAAGATACAACCCTATAAATTGATAGCCAGTCAACTCTATAGGTTAGGACAAGATGGCTTACTATGATGATGTGTGTACGAATATGAGATGCATGACGTACTCATGGAGGCACATGGCAAAATCGCAGGAGGACACTTCAGTGGAGATACGATAGCACACAAGGTGCTGCAATCTCAATTGTGGTGGCCCATGCTTTTTTGTGATGTAGCACAATTTGTGAAGCATTGTGATGAGTGCCAATAGACCAAGGTTCTTATTCACAAAGACAAGATGGAGCTCACCCCAATCATTGCAAGACAACCATTCAAAAAATGGGGGATTGACTTTATTAGGTTGATTAGTCCTACAACACAATACTCGTAGGCCAAGTACATCATACTTGCAAGAGGATACCTCACAAAGTGGGCAGAAGCACGAGCCACTAGGAAAAATGATGCTCGAACCAGAGCCAAGTTTCTTTGGAAGTAAATAATCTCATTATTCAGTTGTCCCATTGAACTAGTTAACAATCAAGGCATGCACGTCATCAATGAAGTGCTTGCCCACCTCTTGTCTACCTTCTCGTCGATCATCCATAGGAAATATTCGCCCTACTACATTCAAGCTAACAGCCAGGCTGAATCCACAAATAAGATCTTAGTGAATGTCCTAACCAAGGTAGTCATTGCTTCTCGCAGCAACTAGGACAACAAGTTGATGGCAACTTTATGGGCCTATCAAATAGCCTATAAAATATTTGTGGGGTAGACCACCTTTAAGCTGACCTACAAAAATGAAGCCAGTCTACAAATAGAATTCTTTCTCCCTAGCATGAGAGTGGCCATCCAAGAGAGATGGAATGGAAAGGAGGCGTGGATAGAACATAGTTGAGCTAGAATGCCTATCGACTTCTAGCCATCCATGCACTAATTTGTGAAAAGGCACGACGTAAGAGCTGGTTTGGCAAGCATGTCAAGCATCGAGTCTTTGAGTAGGGTGACCTAGTGCTATTATACTGAGTGAAAGGCCATAAACAGAAGATGAAGTTTAGGGGATTTGGGCCTTTTAGAGTCCGCAATCAACCAAATCGAAAATGTAGAGCTCGAGACCCTAGACGGAGACGAAATTGATTTCTTCAATAGCAGTCGCATAAAAAAGTACTACCCTCACAAGAATCCATTGCACGAGCCTCTGATGTTAGAGTCCCCTATGAACGTGTGAGTTGCCACAATCACAGAGATTGAGGATGAAGATGAGGAACCAGTAGCACACGTGCTTACCTACACATAACAGTCATTGGCCAATAGACACATACCTTTGATGCCTTGATCAATGAGGAAGCCAATTTTAATAACTTAACTCATGATCTTTGGACTCTAATTGGTTGACCACCACTACAACCCACAAATGCTAAACTCAGCCCATTTGGGGGATCAATCACACGCACTTTTGGAAAAGTGCAAAGTGGTAGTCTCCATTGAATTTGAGAGCGTACCCATGATCTTTTATGTGTTGTCAAACACAAAGGATGCCGGTAAGGAATCACTATTAGGACACACATTTAAGAAGAAAACACATTGCAATGACGATTGCGAGTCACATCGCATTCACTTTGCCATCGGTAATGTACACATAGTGACAACTTTTAGCAAGGGCAACATAGCCACACCAAAGCCCGTAAAGCCATCAATAGGTGAACATGTGGCCAACTCTACTTCCTTTTGCAATCAACCTACACTTATCATTAAAGTCTTCTCCAAAATAGCATTTTGAATTAAATTGGACCTATGGCCCTTGCTCTACCATTTTGGCCAATAGATACTAAATTCTTTGTGATGGATAGCACATTTAATGCATCTTATAGACCCTTTTTCCAACCATCGTACAAGGACAATGGAACTTTTTCAATGTGTAAAATTGGATGGCATGATACATAACTTGGATTTTGTAAATCTTGGATCTCTCCAAACCATTCAGCATAGCTACTCATATGATTAGACACACCTAAATCAATATACCATACATTATCATGTGTCTTCTTTCCTACAATCGTATTCATCATATGTTACATAATAAACATACACACATTTTTGTCATGATTTTGTCGTAAAGTCGATGCATGATTTGCTTGATGCAATTTATTACTATAGATATCATCCTTCTTAGCATAACATTGGGCTACAATATGACATGTTTTGCCGCAATAATGACAAACAATACTAAAATTACTAGAATCGTTGTTTGACCATCCACCTCTTTCTCTAGAGCTCCCCTTGCCTCTAAAGTTTCCACAACCTCCTAAAACCTACATTTCGTTGAACTAGTAATTTAACATGTTTTGCTAGTTATTGCCAGCACATCCCATACTACAGTCTCTTGAAGAGGATCTACCATGTTCTCTTCCTAAAATTGAGTAAAATTCTTAGTTCATGACTTCTTTCAGATGATTCAACATGCATGTTAATCTCTTTTGTGCTCATAAGAGAGACTAACTCATTAAAAACTAGAAATGGCTTTCGTACATACACAGAAGTGGAAAATGATTCCTAGGTCTTCTCATTATTAAGGCCATCCAAGGTAGATGAGACCAAATCATCATAATCAAGTATTGCATCAATAGCTGCTAACACATCTTTTCTTTCTTCAAAGTATTTAACTCTTGCTTGAGTTTAATCTTCCGTGCCTTTTTATTCACTAAAAACATGTTCTCAAATTGTCCAAGCTACATGTGAAGCTTTTGTATTTCTGATATGTCCGAGCATAGTATTGTCAATGATTGTAGATAGCCAATATATCATCTTTTTCTCCTTTGCATTACATTCTTTCCACACCTTTAATTCATCTGTAGTTTGCAAGATTACTTAGCTCTAGCTCATTTTCTTCACTTGAAATAAACTCATAGAGGCCTTTTTCAATAAGAAAGTTTGTCACACAAAACTTCCATGACATAGAGTTGTTCTTGACTAACTTCTCAATGGTAGAGTTTTCCACTTTTCTTTGCCATTATCACAAAATTGATACAAAACAGCAAGCAAGTCTTCTCTGCAATCTTTCACAAGCACACGGCAAAACACCAAGTAGTGATTTTCACTGATTGCTCAACAATACATGTAATCTATAACCTACTAGTAGATAAAAAATTGTATTTTCTTTCAAGAAAACATCTCAAATCTTATAGATTTGAAATCTCTAACATGTGCACCGACTTTCGACCGACATAATTGAAATCACAATATATCCTAAAATTGTTGTCCATAAGTTTGTGGGTCTAAAACAAGGCCCGAAACATCCTCACATGGCCAAAAATTTAGTGGACAGTCCTAAAGAGTTGATTTGCAAAATATGTAATGCTATTCTTACACACCAAATCTTACAACAATTTGAGATTTTTGCTCTACCGTGCTTTTGATACCTCCACATGTAGTATCCAAGAGAGAGAGTGGAAGAATGGGAGAGCTTCTTAGTCATTGCTTGCTTGCTCAAATCTTTGCTTCTTCTCCTTCACTTTAGCCTTCAAAATCACTCTCTCTTAGTGGCACCACTTTGATATCATATCACAAATCACATGGTGGGGGAACCTGCTTGAGCTGCTACACCAAGCACACACCATGCACACAAGAGAAAGCTCACTCAATAATATAAGAAGAGAGATGGAGGATAAAACATTTTCTTATTGGTTTTTTCTTCTTCTTTCATGCACAATATAATGTACATAAAGTATAGATAAGATACAATACAAAAAAAAGTAGCTTACTAAGTCAAACAGTGCATAACTAGCTATACTAGTTGACTAGTGCTATAACTATGCTAGTTGTAGGTAGGTGCAACAAACCAAATATAATGAGCAATAATTCAATGGCCATGTGAGGATCATAATGACCAATGATGTGCTAAGGGTAGATGTGTAGACCCAGTGAATTAGGCAGTCCATCATCAATGTTTGCACATGTTGAGCTTGCCATCTTAACAATCCTTTTGCAAGAAGGTTATGCTCATTATGACTAATGGTTGATGCCCTGCCTACTTGCCTCTAGTATCCTATCATGAGCTTATGATTTCCAATACAAGTTTAGACCTTCAAAAACTAAAATTTAACCCCATTTCCTAATGCAACAAAGATCAATACTGATGGGACTTGAAATGGGCCGGCACTAGCTATAGCACTAGCCGGACCTCATGCTCATGACACACAAATACCCTCACGGCCTCGCGGACCAGGAGCATCAATCTAATGCTAAAGGACAAACTGCCCTAAAGCTTAATTCATGCGTTTATAGTTTATAGTCCAATGGTTCCCTTAAGCTCCTCAAAGGGAGAACCCATACACATTGGCAATGCCACGAACACATACATGGAGGCAACCTCTCGGTAGAAACATCGTGGCCCACTGCAACTCTCCTACATCGCAGGGATTGGCCCCTTGATGCGCTGCTCAACATATAAAACAATCAAACAAGAACTCCTCTCTTTTATATTTCTCGTATTTCCAAGAGATATACCATGTGTCCTCACTTTTAACAGTCCCTTAGGAAACCGACCCTCTACCCTACGACAAGGGATAACCTCTCACTCTCAATCGTGGGTCAAATTCCTAAGAAAACAATTGCTATGCAGTCCAGGAGATTTTCCTTTGATACCATGAACCATGCATAGTGCATAATGTGAATGGTCTAGTGCACAAACAAAAGAAAATCAGCATTGTGCATCGTGCGAAACCAATCTTTTCATGATTTCCATGCTAGCATTTATGTAATAAGAAAAGACACCGAGCCTTACGCTCATGCTGGCTTTTCCTTTATTTTAAAACCATGTCCTATAGGCATGATGCAACACATAAATCAGATTTAAGA
Organism: Lygodium microphyllum; assembly: GCF_053477565.2. Classification (NCBI taxonomy): domain Eukaryota; kingdom Viridiplantae; phylum Streptophyta; class Polypodiopsida; order Schizaeales; family Lygodiaceae; genus Lygodium; species Lygodium microphyllum. The sequence goes on along the minus strand of NC_141143.1, from coordinate 33,215,508 downwards.
TTATACTTTGACGCTCAAACTCCCCTCTCACCCTACTGTTTAATGTTTTGCATTCGTTGATAGGCGAAAGGGTCATTTTATGTGTATTTCTTTATAAAGGAAGTAATAAACACGGACGGAAACATAGAAACAAGGGTAAACCGAGGCCAACCTTGTGCTCTACCTTCATTATACATTGCACAAACACACATGTAATTTTTTGGAATTTTTCTTTTACTGTTTCCTAATTTTGTCCCATTTAAAATATATTTTCACCATTTTTTGGTATTTTTCCTCTATTTTCTTCAATAAAAAATGATTATAAATTAAGATTGATTGTGGGCTATGGCCCTTAGGTCAAGGGGCTATGGCCCTTAGGTTCCTTGACAGCAAAATTTCATGTTTTGTTGACATTACGCCTCATATTTCCCCTTTATTTTGCAAAAAACCCCCATTTTACCCCTTAAACGTGTGGTTTACGAGTTTTATGACATTAATTTCAGCCATATCACTTATGATTTTCTAGTTTTTTTATTATAAACTGATAAAACTCATAGAAAACAACATCATAATGAATATTCAGCCCATGGGAACAATGTTTCATCAACCAAATAGCATAAAAACTCATTTTTTCTTCATAAAAATTGAATTACCGCTTAGGCTTTGTGTCTCGGGATCTCGATTTTGGTGCGGGACTGCGAGTCAGTCCACATTCAATGTCCAGCATCTTCACAATCAGCAATCTTCATGTCTACATTGATCCGAAAGCAATCCGGTCTCACCCGGACAAGCTTTCCTTCACCATTCTTCATTTTCCTCTTGCACACAAGAACAGCCCCTTAAGGGAGAGAGAGGGAGGAGAGAGAAAGATTAGAATCAGAATTCTCCATCCAGGCCACCATTGGACAAGCGAAGCATGACGATAAGATCAGCAAACAGAGGGAAGATCGGGGGTAATGTCAATTGCAATGGTTGCTTTGAGGCTGGCATCTCCATCCCTCAACATAAGGCGCAAATTTCGGTGCATGTTTGCCACGCTTCTTCATGCTCTCTCTCTCTCTCTCCACGATTTGCATGCCACATTTCATGTGGCATAAGTTGTCCAATGCCCAAAGGTCACCACCCATTTGGCCAAAAAGAAGTCCACCTTTTCGCATCTTGACCGGTTCCTTGGCCATTTCCCCTTCCGGGCTACAAATTGAGCTCTGAAAAATCCTTGGCGTCTGGCTTGACATCCCGCAATGGCTGGCAACTCCTGACATCCCACATGGCAGCCCGAAAAATTATCAAAAATCACCAAGTGTTGCTCGGGTGCCTTTTAAAAATCGTATTTCACTTTATGCTTAAAATCGTCCTAGCTGGAGCCACCGCCTTCGATGTTGAATATTTTTCCCCTAAATTCCAGATTTTTTGGCAAATTTTAGGCACATCGCGAGCTCAAAAATCCGCTCTCAAATACTCAAGATTTATCCATACATCCATGTATGTGCCTTTCTAGGCTACTTTTAGAAACTAGTATAACTAGCTAGTTGTTATCTAATGCTTTGCTTATTATACAATTATGATTTTTCATAAAATATTATGATTAAAATAAGGGAATAACAACAAAAAATTAGACATTTATTAAGCTCCAATCCCCTTAAAACACATAAAATTTTACAAACTCTTGTCGATGATTAGAGTGCAAGATTTTGTCACTCAATGACGCTTTTTGTGATTTTCTAGATCTTTTCTACGAATTAACAATACAAAGAAAACTAAACTAATTGTTTTCATCCACATTTCTTTTCTAACTAAATAAAATAAAGAAACACAATCATGGATTGGTTCATTTTCTATTATCCATATTTCTAAGCTAAGACATGCGAGGTTTCTGCATTGAGCGCATTATGGTGGCAAAAAAGCCCATCTCGCTCATGCTCAACATATTCCACCCATGGTCTATAGTCAACGGACTCAACAAGAGAGATTTCATTGTGTCCCAGCAACAAAACCACAAGATCTCCTACCATCTACTCCTACCCACTTGGCTAGTCTCAAAGAAAATCTATAACCCACCAAGTAAGCAAAATGAATCAAATAAATAGTTAAAGCAAGAAAACTCACCAACTATTGTAGTCTAGGAGTCCATTGAAGAACTTCGAAGCTCCGATGATCACGTCATCCACAAGCTCCACCTCTTTCAATCCCACAAACTCCACGCAAGGTTGCATCTTTTGACTTGTTCCTCCAAGCTAAGCATTATGCTCTCTCTCTCTCTCTCTCTCTCTCTCTCTCTCTCTCTCTCTCTCTCTCTCTCTCTCTCTCTCTCTCTCTCTCTCTCTCTCTCTCTCTCTCTCTCTCTCTCTCTCTCTCTCTCTCTCTCTCTCTCTCTCTCTCTCTCTCTCTCTCTCTCTCTCTCTCTCTCTCTCTCTCTCTCTCTCTCTCTCTCAAACTCTCAAACTCTCTATCTCTTTATCTCCCAAAGTAGGAGAACTTAAGAATGAGAGAAAAAAAGATGGAGAGGATGCAAAGAAGAAGCAGAATAGAAAATCTCACAAACATGTTCAAAAGACAATGCCAAGCTCACTGAATAAGCTTACATGAAATAGAGAAAACTCTGAGATAGACCTGACATAGAAGAGAAGAAAATAGATTAGCTTTTGATTTGCAACCTTAAAAATAATTTATTAGTATTTTTTTCACCTTAGATATGATTGGCCATTTTATAATTGGAAGGCCTTTCTCTTTTCACACTGTTCCCCCGAATATTATTACTTGTAACTTTGGGTTTTTAGCCCATCAATGCATCTCACATCGACTCACACATGGGCAACACATTTAGGCACATATGGTTTTAAAACTACAATTCATACAGGAGTGAGCCCGCTGCTCAAGAATAATTTTATAATAACTATTCAGGCTTCCTAGTATTTAATTTGATTCCTAATTTTTCATGGAGTGCTTGCACCTCCATATCTTTTTTTTTTCCAATTTTGAAATGTTTAGGGTAAAGGTACATATGCCTACACTGCCATGTATAATACTTCATGCACCATGAATGCACACATGTACACTATAGGTGGGGAATGTCTAATCACTACCACTTTATTCTTTATTCTTTTAGTGCCTATTGAATAAGGGAAAGACGGTCACATATTGTGACTATTGGGGTTTTACGTATGGTATCTCTCTCTCTTGCTCTCTTGCTCCATCCACCATAGCTCTTGCGTTGCTCTTGCTTCCACTTTATGTGCTTTCACTTAGAATCTACCTTTCAACTAGTATCGGAGCTAACAATTCAAGGAGCTTCTTCATCCTTTGCTTTAGTCCAAATTCAAAGCTACAACTTAAGGTTTTATAGGATTAAATATTTCTTCTTCCTGAGGTATGCATTAAATCTCCTCTCTTTCGGCTTGTTCCAACTTACTTCTGGCTTGTTGAGGAGCTTCCCAAGTCTTAGCTAAGCCTTATTGAGTGCTTATTGAGCTAAGGGGCAATCACTCTATCCATTTTGAGTGGATATAGAGCATGCTTCAAAAATCGTGGACAGCTATGTTTAGCCATAACTTTTACATACAATATCAAATTCAAATGTTCTACAACTAAAAACAAAGAGGATGATGAGAGCCACAAATTTGAGTACTCATAGAGTTGATTTTATGTAGTTTTTAGTTCTCTGTTTTACATAGAATAGAATAGCTATGGTCTAGATAGTAAATAGTGAGCTCCATTATGCATGTTCAATACCTCAGTGATACTATTTTGGTGCCCAAAAATTATGATTATGCTTTGGAATACCACTTGGATTGTTTAGACCTAGATTAGCTCAATCTTGTAGAGGTTTGTTACTACTATAACAATTTGAACAACAAGCATACAGTAGTGAACTTCACGCTTTGAATGTCTATCATGCCTACATGGTATTTTGGTTATGCTACATATCTACGGTGATATCTATCATTGATGTATGAGCTCAGATATGGTTATGATATGATTTAGCACTTAGATTTGAGATACATTTGATGTATTTGGGCTTTGGTCAGTTTCTTTGAGCTTTTATGCTTACTCCCTTATGGATATTGAAGCTCCATTGGCTATTTATGCTCCCAAATGTGTTTATGATATGGTTGGGCTTCCTAGATGGTTTGATGTATATGTCTTGAGCTTTACTTGCTCAATTTGCATTTTAGATTTGCTTCCAATGGGAGATACTTGTACTTACTTAGCCAAGCTTGTTCTTTGAGACAATGGGACTCTTAGTTCATGTATATGCTCTCTTCTATGCTATTGGACATAGTAATCTCTACTTGTGGGCTCATTTGATTTTATATGCTTTGGATACTAGCACTTACCTCTATCAATAATATATTGGTAATATGAATGCTTATGTGATGTATGGATTATTGACAATTTGAGTTCATGACAGTCTTTGGTATTGATGGTTTATGCTTGGTCATTGCCAGCCACATTCTTTGTATCTCAATTGCTACTCGGATATCCCTAGCAGTGGGATCTTGCTTTCTTGGCTATTTTTCCATAGTTGGATTGATATATAATGTTGCCTTTATTTTAACATTGTTGTAATTAGAGTTTTTAAGTATTCTTTTGGAGAACAAACACTGTACTTTGGTAGTCTATTGCTTGAATTTTGGTGAATAACTCTATACTTTGGTATTCTCTTATTTTTCCCTTGTTAAGTTTTGCATGCTAATTTGTAGTCATTTATAGCAACCCATTCTCTTGCATTTTACATTGGTATTCTATCATCATGGCTAGTTCTTTGAATGATAGTGCTATTTTTAATAGTGAAAAGCTTGACAATACAAATTCCACCTATTGAAAGACACAAATATAGCAAGTACTCGTTCAAAAGAAGAAAATTAGGCCTTTGAAAACTGCATAAGACTTGAAGACATTGATAAGGATGTTTGGAATGAGTTGTATGAGCTATGTAAATACACTCTTATATTTTCATTATCAAATAAAAATTCTTTTAATGTTGTGGCACCCAAGGATACTGCTTGGAAGTTATGGAAAAAGATATGCAATCTTTATGATAAGCAAAGTCATGCTTCATAGATGTATTAGCTGAAACAGCTCATGAACCTTCACATGAAGGAAGGGACTAGTGTGTTTGTGTGTATTTGAATGAATTTCACTCATTTCTTAGCCAGATAACTTCATAGGGTATTGAGTTTAAGAATAGTCTTCATTCCTTTTCTCCTTACTTGTGATACATCTTGATTCATGGGACACTTTTCGTATTGCCATGTGTCCTAGTATACCTAAGAATGGTTCGAAACTCCGAGATATTGAGGGTGCCTTACTCACACTGGAGATAAATAGAAGGAATGTGGATGTAGCCTGTACTTCTCATGATCTTAACAACCACAATGGTAGAGATTCACATAGGTCTTAGTCTTGCAAGTAGTCTCACAATAAGTCCCATCTTCATAAGGCCTCTCTTACATGTCATTATTATGGGAAGTAGGGTTATGTCTGGCCACAGTGCCATAAGATGTGTGATGATAAGCACAAAGAGAAAGGTAAGGGTAAAGTAATGTAGGATAAGTCTAATGATCATAGCATTATTTCTAGTAAGTCCAGCATGAAAAATTACGAGATAAATGCCTTGGAACCTAAGTTTGATAATGATTATATCTTGCTAGCTTCTTCTCTTGATACTAATTACTTGGTTAATGACTCATCCACTTTTTCTCAATGATTACATATTGCTAGCTTCTTCTCTTTGATATTAATTATTTGGTTGATGCATAATCTTCTTTTTCACAATGTTGGCTACTTGATTCTGAGGCTTGTTTCCATGTTACCCCACATAGGGATTGGTTTCATTCCTATTGCAGCATGGCAAGTTCTATGAAGCTAGAAAATGACTTGGCATTGGATAATATTGGCATTAGTGATATTAAAATATAAATTTTTTCAAGGAATACTTTTGTTTTGCATGATATGTGATGTGTCCTAGCTTTGAACAAAAGCTTATTCTTTGCTAGATAATTGGAAAATGTAGGATGTCATGTATCTTTTGTGCATCACTAGTGAAAATCTTATCTCTACTCGAGGTGCCAAGGCTAGAAGCCTCTATCCCTTACTTATATCTTAGTCTATTGACCATGTTTTGGCTGCCATGGTTGACATGCCACTTGTATCTTTATGGCATCATCATCTTGGACATATGTCCTTAAAATATATAAAAATGCTTTCTTGTTAGCATTTTCTTTCGTCCATTGACTACAGATGTTTTAATCCATGTGATCATTCTCTTTATGTCAAATAGACATGCATTTCTCATAAGTAGTCTTGTGTGTTCTCATACGTACATAGGTGAGCCTCTAGCTCTTGTTCATTTTGATATATGTGGTTCTATGCCCTCTCAACCACTAGGTAGTGCAAAGTACTTTGTGACTTTCATTAATGATTATTTACATAAGGACTGGGCATATCCCGTAAAGTAGAAATTGGATGTATTGGCTATCTTTTAGTGTTGGCTTGCTCTTTTTGAGAACCAATCTAGGTATAGACTAAAATACCTAAGGTTAGATAATGGGGATGAATATGTATCTAAAGTATTTGAGGATTTTTGTAATGAGTGGGGTATTAAACATCAGTTGATCGCCCCTTACACCACACCCTAGAATGGTGTGCAGAATGCATGAATAGGATGGTTTAGGAGAGAGTCCAAAGTATACTTAGGGAATCATGCTTACCACAACATTTTTGGATTAAGGAAATTATTACTACTAGACACTTGATAAATAGATCCCCGTGCACTACTATTGGTTGTCAGATTGGAGATGAGGTATGGTCTAGAAAACATGTGTCATATACTCATTTGCATGTCTTTGGATGTGAGGCATGTTTCCATGTTCTCAATGCCAAACGCAATAAGCTAGATCCTAAATCAATGAAATATATCTTTCTTAGTTATGGGCATGCAGGTGAGATGGGCTATTGCTTATGGTATCCGTAGTCTAGGAAGGCCATTCATAGCCATGATGTTGTTCTCCATGAGTAGAAAATACATAAGCAACCTAAGCAAGTAGTTGAGGTACACATGGTGATATTTTAAGAGGAGACTCCTATTACCATACAATCAACTAGATAGCTTGTAGTTGATGTTCTAATGGCTCATGATCATGATGTTGGATAGGATATATAGGCCCCACAACCTATTTTGGGATGGCCTACTAGAGATAAACATCAACTTGATTAGTTTAAGCCCTCCATGGACTATATTATGGTGATAGATTCTAGTGAGCCCCTTACTTTTATGAGGAGGCCATGCACAAAGGTAATAGTCACTCTTGGGAAGGGCTGTGTAGTTAGAGTATGACTTGTTGCATAAAAGCATTTACATTGGAAGTTATGGCATGCTATATGGCTATACTTGGCTAGTGACATTGGGATGCCATAAAGGGTATCATGAGGTACCTAAAAGGCATTGCATAAATAAGCATTTTCTATGGTGGTCAAGATACTACAATCATGGGTTACACTAACTTTGACTATGCAAGACATACAAATAGTAGGAAGTCCACCTCTAGGTATGTCTTCACTTTTACTAGAGGTGATGCTTTTGGTGTCCAGGATGTAGAAGTGCATGGCCTTATCTACTACTGAGACATAGTATGTTGCAATCATTGATGCTTGCAAGGAGGTCCTAAGGTCAGGCCATCTGGTGGCAAATCTTGGTATTATTTCTTGTTCTCTCCTCACCGGAGGTGCATTCACCTTTAAGTGGGAGGCTGTTGGGGGTAAAGGCATTTATGATTGCACCACCCTGTATTTTACTTCACACATCATGATCGCATACCTATACATTGTAGTTGATAGGTGCTCATCACTACCGCTTTCTTTTTTATTCTTTCAGTGAGAGTGTTGAATAAGGAAAGGTCGATCACATATTGTTATTATTGAAGTTCCCACATACAATATATCTCTCTCTCTTGATCTCTTGCTCCATGAAAAGCATTTTAATTATCAACTTTGATTTTCACTATTTTGATGCGATGAATGTAGCTTCAAGCCGTTTCTTTTCATTTTTGTCAATTTCCTTAATCTGCATGCATGCCTTTCTTTTTAACTTATTTTATCACCCATTGCTCTCTACTTTTTGCTCTCATAGCACACTTTGCAAAAAAAGATTAAAAGCATTGCCACAAGGATATATTGTCTTGCTATTTCAATGTATGGATACTATGTTAATGTGAAGAAGTAAGTTTCTTGAACAGAGGGAGAAAGAGAAAAAGAGAGAGAAATAGAAAGGGTCACTAACATCATTTTCCTTTACCAAAATAGATCTATTAAAAAAACTTTGCAAAGGCTTTGAGACTATCATTCAAGGTTATAAAAAGCTAGATAATATAAAATAATCAATAACAAAATATTAGAGTAGCGTAACAGCTATAGTTGTGGGTGAAGGGTTTGCTACAATGCCAAACTACTCCCAAAGCATCTACTCTAGCTACAAACAAGCTAAGCCTCATTTTGTACGACTTTATGCATGTTGATTACTTATTAGTAAATTACACAAATGATAATCTTATTTTATTTAGAGCAAATATAGTTGAAAATCTAATCAACTGTGCAGCACACCAAAACCTTTCAATACCACCTATCTATGTACTTCCACTACCACACTCCACACCTAGAGAAGTCAAAAGGCTAGAGCCCCATCCAAATACTATAGAGTTAGATTATTGAAGCTAATCGATACAAGATACTAGTGATTTCTTGGAGATGTTAGATACAGAGGGAATGTAGAGATTGTGGATAGGCCAAAATTTTGTATACGAAGATTGTAAAGATGCTAAAATTTTCTATTCAAATCATAAATTGTCCAATAGTATATAAAGCACAACTTTAAAATCAAATTGCAATCATTGGCAATGGAACTTTACTTATTTTGTATTCCTTTTTATCCTTTCAACAAATATTACATCTGTATTTCTATCAGATGGGATGTGGCAAGAGGAGAATTTATTTCTTGAGAATGTCTCAACATTTAGTATTTCTCTTTTTTCTCTAGGGAACATGTAAATAAGCTTCACCATGATTACAATTACTAGAAAATTAAAAAATGTGTAACTAATTAGACAATGTAACATAGTTTTGGATTACATATTCTATTTATCTTGCAACCATTGCACCTAAATAAATAAGTAGCATAAATACTTAGGTCCTCTTTTGCTAGGTCCATTCACACTTGATGTAAAGAGATGTTTGCCCTTACACTAAGCATCATTAAGAACTCATCATCTAACCAAGCTTCCAACATTGCTATAAGATTATTAGTATCATCCTATAAGTCCTGATTAATTGTTAAAATCTTTACATCTACATAATGCCATCTTATGTAATAGAAAGTCAAATTAAATTTTATGATGCAATTATATATTTACAAACAATTGATTTCTGTTGCACTTTGGACGCAATTCCATATTATTTTGTATTCTAGCCCTTTGACCTAGGAAATCAATGCATTTCTCTAATATACATATGAACATTGATTATATTTTTTGAACTTTCACATCATAAAAGAAATTCGCAAAAGCATGTAATGGCATGAAGAGTGTGATATTCACCTATCAACTCACTACATTACATCACATATACCTTTGAATTTTTACATAAATATTTAATATAAAAGATTCACATGTTTTCAATTCTGAAATTGGCCACTTTGCACTATCTAAAGAAGCTCGGAGTGGAAAAGGACTAAGAGATCCATATCCTACTATGTTTGAGGTTGCATTGTAAAGAAAACCCCCTCCCCATTCAATGACGTGTTTGAGGTCACTTTGTATATTTACTTACAATAGATCCATACAATGCATCAAAGATTTCAATCATGCTTTTGATAGGTTGTCAATCTTTGAGTTTTGATGGATATATATACACAAACATAGGCCAACTTCACCAAATTTCTAAAACATAAAACCTAGTTTGAAGTCTATTGGAATATTTTAAACTTACACTTTGGTTTATGGTGTGGTATGTTAATGGGCTAATTTTGTAAATGCATTTTTTAGTGCATATATGTATGTTGTATAAGTATCTCCTTGATTTTTTTTCATAGTCCTTTGAGCTTAAAATCCTTGACTTGCCCCTTGTAAGTATCAATGAATTTATTTTCACATCTTCTACTCTACATTGTTTGCAACATAGCCCAAGAACCAACAAAGATGGTAGTAGAAATCCACCTCTTGTTGCCAAGATTAAAAATTTTGTATATTTTAATTGCTCTAATAGAAGAAGAAGGACACAAAGGACATGAAGTGTCCATTGAAATAGAAGAAGAATATGAAGAAGCCATTGAGTGAAAAGAGAAAATGGTAAATCTTGTGCAAAAATGAAATAAGGACATGCACTTTGTTGAACTGTTTGAGATTTTTGGAAAAAATAGAGGGATACTACAAGGGAGGGAAAATGTTTGGGTGTATTATTCAAAAAATTTCAAAAAACAACTAAGAGACTACAATGTTATATTGGATTGATAAGAAATGTCACCATCTAGTGTTTTTAAATGTATTAATACCTTTTGTTTTTGTGCTTCCATGAATTTATGCTCTAAAAAGACTTTATTTAAAAATTTTAAATATGAGATAAAAGATTTCAAAATTAAAAGATTCTACTTTTATCATAACTATAGTTATCTCTCTATTGGTTGAGAAGCTTTCTCTCTCTCTAAAACTAAAAGGCCCAAACTTAAGTCCAAATATCTCCTAATACATACATATCATGTGTACAATTACTTTAATATGCATTGAAAAGTCTTTAACATCTCAAATCTATAAAACTTGTGTTATGCTACATTGGGACCCTACAATGTACAAGGAGACAATCCAACATCCCAATAGGTTTTGGGCCAATTCAACCTTATACTTTGCTTATTTATCCTATTTATGGATTTTTGCAACATTTAAGTATAAAGTCCTAAAGGAGAAGAAGATAGCAACCACATAATTTGGTCATATAGAGCCTCTAGATGATTCAAACATTGGAGAGATAGGAGTTCAATGCAAAAGTCTCAAAGGACCCTATCATATAAGTCCATCACAAAGAAAAATGTCAATTTTTCTATTCGTGATTATAAAATTTGGTAGGAAAACCAAACTCCTAGCGTTCATCAACAAATGTAATCAAATTAATCCTTTCAAGCATCTCATTTTATCAATCTTTCATATATGTCAATTTACAAACCAAAGCTAAGTAGCATCAACCTTCATGTCCTTTAAAAGTTTTTCACTCTCACTCAAAGTTGATCCCTCCTTTATCTCTCTATAGCCAAAGACCCTCAACACTAGGTTGATTGGCTAGTTGGCTCTGTGTGTGTGTGTGTGTGTGTGTGTGTGCGCGCGCGCGCGCGCACGCGCGCGAGTGCATGCATGCATGTGTGTGCGCACACGCACGCACGCGTGTGTGTGCATGCGTGCGTGCGTGCATGTGCGCGTGCATGTGTGCATGCGTGCATGTGCGCGTGCATGTGTGCATGCGTGCGTGCGCGTGTGCATTGTGCATGTGCGTGTGCGTGTGCGTGTGTGCGTGCATGCGTGTGATGGTTAGAGAAGTAGCAACAATCGAATGGGTGCACATTCAAGAGTTCATGAATACATAAGGGATGACTTGGGCATGATGTCAAGATAGGATTGCCACTCAAGGATATCAAAGGATGTAAATGATTGGCAAAAGGGGTAATGTATGGATTACCTCTATCTCTTAGTGAGCCAACTTCTTTGGCGAGTTCATGATGGGACACTGCTCAAAAGGTACTCCTTTACTATTTGTGCAACTTTCTCCTTGCCTTTCTCTAGCTCCTCAATGATCTCATCATCATGGTGAATAATAATACGATGTATAACAATTTTTGCCACCTTCTCTCTCTCTCTCTCTCTCTCTCTCTCTCTCTCTCTCTCTCTCTCTCTCTCTCTCTCTCTCTCTCTCTCTCTCTCTCTCTCTCTCTCTCTCTCTCTCTCTCTCTCTCTCTCTCTCAATGTGTGCACCCTTTCCCCCTGTGTGTGTGTGTGTGTGTGTGTGTGTGTGTGTGTGTGTGTGTGTGTGTGTGTGTGTGTGTGTGTGTGTGTGTGTGTGTGTGTGTGTGTGTGTGTGTGTGTGTGTGTGTGTGTGTGTGTGTGTGTGTGTGTGTGTGTGTGTGTGTGTGTGTGTGTGTGTGTGTGTGTGTGTGTGTGTGTGTGTGTGTGTGTGTGTGTGTGTGTGTGTGTGTGTGTGTGTGTGTGTGTGACCCCCACCAAACTTAACTCCCTAAAAAGACTAATCTCCTTAAGTCTTGATGCCCTCTTTCCCTATGCCACCCAAACTCAATTCATGACCCCCTAGTTCTTGAAATACTAAACCAAACCCAAACCCTAGCTCCTCCCAAAACACTAACCCCCTCTATCCCAAACTTATTTGCCCCATCCAACAACCCTAGCTACCTTCCCCCATCAATTCTAACCCCTCAGTCCCTAAAATGCTATACCCCTTGACTTGACCCCACCAACATGAGTCCTAACCACTACCAAATACTTAATCCCCCCCCCCTTCCCCCATGGCTAAAACATTAAAACTTAAAAAAGGTTGAGGCCCTCAAAACTAACCCCCCACCTAAAACACCACCTCTCAAAGACTTAATGTTCCCTCCTCCATTGAAACCTTAAGTCATAACACTCCCCCACCAAAATAAAGCTAAAATCCTAGCCTCAAAACATGTTGTAAAGTGTGTGATTCTTGCATGCATTTGGTAGTGATAAAGACTACACTACTATAAGCTAAAGTTTAGCTTGGTGAGAAAAACCCAAATACTAGCTAAATTCAAATGTGCTTTTGAATCGCATTGCAAAGCACTAAAAGAATACTAGCACGAAGCACCAAGAGAATGTAGAAACTAACATTTGTCTTCTAGGGCTATTGCCTAGGTCTTGAGTTCACATGCTTCTACCACGGTCGCATAAGAGTAGGGCTTTCTTGAACACTCAATAATTTTTTGTAGTAGAACCAAACTGCTAGCTTTCATCAACAAATGCAATCAAATTAATCTTCCAATCATCTCATTTTTATCAATCCTTCAAGCATTACATTATATATGTCAATTTAAAAACCAAAGCAAATCCATGTTCTTCTAAAACATAACTATAATGTATCCCTAATGTAAATTGGATGGAGCTTTTTCAATGCTATTATTAGGTGAGCGCTAATTATTCCATTATGCACCAATTGGGTGTAAAAGTCAGCCATTGGCTGTTGTCTAACCTAGCTATATGGAAATGGAACCAAAATGGGATGCTCTCACACACTTCTTCTAATGGTAGGCCTTATTTATTGCAACATATGTACTAAGCTTTAATAGTTAGCTATAAGATTATCAAAAGCCTTACTTATGATTTTTTGACACCCATTTAGCCTTCTACTTGAATTCCATTGAGGTATTGCATGGGGCTTATCCAATCCTACATGCTTCCTAATCTAACTGGCCACTTATAGTTGTGCAATGTGCAAGTTACATTCATGAGATAGTATATAGTTGGTATAGTACAATCCCTCCTAGGATGACATGATGTTGTTAATCCCCAAAAACTTTGAAATGGGTTGTCATATGACTCCCACCTATCTTTTACTACTACTACCTAAATGCAAGTTGCTTGCAGAAATAGTACACATTTATAATACCAGTAATATATGCATAGTGGTTTTCAAACGTTTTGAAGGGGTCTTCATCTCAATGTTTGCATATGATCTCCACCTTGCTTTAGAATCTCGCATCTATCTTCTAGGACTATTGCTTAGGTCTTGAGCTCACATGCTTCTACCATTGTTGCATTATAGTAGGGTTCTCTAGAACACTAATGCTCCATGTTTAAGTATGCACATTATAAACTTCTCAATTTCAAAGAGGTTGGATATATGATGAGAGAAACAAATCAATTAGGCCCCTTTAGGTCCACCAACCCTCTAGGTTTGTTAAAGGAATTATAGAATCATGTGCTCCTTAGGCTCTACATTTCTAATGAGATGTTTATAAATAAATGCTAGATCATATGCAATGCTTAATTTCATTCAAATCGGCACTAGCTTCTTAGACCAACATGGTGTGTGTGTTGAGATATCGAGCTTCACTCGTGATACGCCAGGGTGACCGTTGTGTATTTATGTCACCGACTTGTCAGTTGCAGACGCGGTTGGTACACCGCCCATGAATAATAGCTACATGATAGCTATCCTTATCTATTCTAGTTCGTGGCTCAGTTAGTATGCCACCTTAGTTAGTTGAGTTTGGTTTGAGACCCATATATAGGGTTCTTCTATTTCTTTGTACTTGAGTTCTTTTGGCTTACACAACTAAGAAGAGGAAAACTGTTTTCAGCCTCCACCCTTGTGTGTATTCCCCCATTGTGCAAGCAAGAAAGCTACAAGTGAGACTCCTTCATTCTCTCCCACAATCTTGACATGGTATCAGAGCCTTGTTTGTGGTAAGGAGCTCAAGAAAGCAAGCCAAGCTCGCGGTGGTCTGGTAAGAGGAGCAGTGTTGCTTTCATTTTCTGTTTTGGGAGCAGATCTCTGCAGGTAGCACAGCCGGAAAGTGCAGGAGTGCATTGTCTCAGGTTGAGACGCCCTTCGCGGTGAAGCAAGAGGGCAGTATATGCTGCGGGAAAGAGCTTTAGCTCCTGGCGACCTTGTTTTTTTTATTTGAGGCCATTTCGAGGCCTGTTTTGCAGACGGAAGTTTTCTGCACGCACTCAGGAAAAGGCTCAGTTTTATGCTGTGCAGCCACTGTTCTACAGGTCGGTGAAAAGTTACTGTAGAAATTGCATTGTATGCTTGTGCGCAGAGACATTGGGAGTTTCAGAATTATCCTTGGTTCCTGTTTATGCAAAATCGTCACTAGGAAGTGACTGTGTGGTCAAATACCACTTTCGCCAGTTTTGCAGATTTTCCCTTGTGAGGGTGAAACTGTGGTTTTTGCAGTGACAGAATTTTTTGCAGTCTTCTGTAATGGCATCTGATTCTCTTTCACAGATTGTCACTGAAAAGCTTGACAATAACAACTTCCAAGCATGGAAGTTTAGAATGACGAATTTCCTTATGGGAAAAGAATATTGGGAGTTTGTTGCAGGAAATGAAGAAGAACCAGTTCTTCCTGATGTTCCCAATCAACAGCAAATGCAGGCATTCAAAGCATGGCATGAGAGAGCTAGGAAAGTTATGTACTGGCTGTCTATCAGCATTTCAGACTCTATGATTGTGCATATTCAGGATGCAAGTACGCCAAAGGAGGCATGGGATACTCTGTCAAAGATGTATAGCACAAATACGCAAGCCAGGAAAATGCAGCTCAAGCAAGAGTTGCATAATGTGCAAAGAGAAAATATGAGCATCAATGACTACCACATGAAGGTGAAGAAGATTGCAGATGCACTTGCTTCCATTGGGTCGCCAGTGGAAGATGATGATTTAGTTTCCGTGACCTTGAATGGTCTAGGAAAGGATTATGCACAGTTTCGAACATCCATTTCCGTTCGTGAAAGATTTCCTGACTTTGAGGAGTTGATTGCTCTTCTAATTTCTGAGGAGCAGAGAAATGGTGGTGCATCTTCTTCAGGAGGAACTTCAAAAGAAGCTGTCTTCTACTCAAATGCTGGAAGAGGTAGAGGCAGAGGTAGAGGAGGCCGATTTGGAGGCCGTGGTAGAAATCAGAATATGCAGCAAACTCAAGAAAACCAGTCCTATGGAGGAGGACGTGGTAACTCTAGAGGCAGGGGGAGCCAAAGAGGTCGTGGTGGATGGCAAAGAGGCCAAAATGCAAACAGTAATGTTGAATGCTACTATTGTGGTAAAATGGGACATATGGCTAAAGACTGCTACAAAAAGCAGAATGACATCATGAATGGAAAACTGCAACAAGAAAATTATGCATCTTCTAGTAGACAGGGTGATGACAGAAATGAGCACTTGTTCATGGTGCAGCACATGAACAATTCTGTGACAAGTGCAGAAGAAAGCAACGATGTGTGGTATGTTGACTCAGGTGCATCAAACCACATGACAGGTCATGCAGAATGGATGGAGGATGCAAGGAAAATGGAAAAACCAGGGTTTGTGGAGACTGGTGATGATACTGCACATCCGATTGTGCAGATTGGAAAAATTCCTTTGTCTATGCAGGATGGGAAAAAGAAATACCTGTCCGATGTATTTCATGTCCCGAATATCACAAAGAATCTGGTTTCTGTCGGTCAAATGGTTGAGCAGGGCTTGCAGGTCAGATTTAATCCTCATGGATGCTTTGTTGAGGATATGAAAAATAAAGGTCGCTTGATAGCAAAAGGAAAGAAGAAGGGCAGAATGTTTACGTTGGATGCAGACATGTCTGAATTGAGTGCAGCAATGTTTGCACATGGGACTGGTGTAGTTGCAGATATTGATATCTGGCATAAACGCATTGGTCATGTTAATGTACAGCGACTTAAATCACTGCAGGCCCAAAATATTGTTGCAGGATTGCCAAAATTCAAGGTTGCAGAAATGCATAAGGTATGTGAAGCCTGTCAGTTTGGAAAACAGGCAAGGAAACCATTTCCTAGACATGTTCAAGAGAGTGAGAAGCCATTGGAATTAATCCACTCTGATGTGTGGACTACTAAAGCTGCATCTCTTGGAGGCTGTCATTATTTTGTCACTTTTATTGATGACTATAGCAGAAAAGTTTGGGTGTATTTTATGAAAAAGAAAAGTGAAGTTTTTGGGCATTTCAAAACCCTTAAAGCTATGGCTGAAAAAGAAACAGGTCTGCAAATAAAATGCCTGAGGTCAGATGGAGGGGGAGAGTACCTCTCAAATGAGTTTGCAAAGTTCTTGCAGGAGCATGGCATAAAGCAGCAATATTCATGCAGTTATACCCCACAACAAAATGGAATTGCAGAAAGGAAAAACAGGCATATTGGAGAGGTATCTCGTGCCATGCTCAATGAAAAAGACTTGCCAGATTTTTATTGGGCTGAAGCAGTTGCTACAGCAGTCTACATAATGAACAGGACTCCCACTGCAGCAATACATGGAATGACTCCAGAGGAGAGGTATACCTGTAGGAAACCAGATATTTCTCATTTGAAAATTTTTGGTTGCATTGCCTATGTACATGTGCTAGATGAGCTGAGATCCAAGTTGGATCCAAAAGCTGAGAAGTGCATCTTTATTGGTTACTCTTTGCAGCAAAAAGGGTATAGATGCTATAACCCTTCTACTCGTAAGTTTACAATGAGCAGAGATGTTGTTTTTGATGAGATGAGTAGCTGGTATAAACCAGTAAATGTGATTGATGATGTAGATGCACAAAATGGTAATGCTGCACAGAATTCACAGCAGCAGTCACAAAATATTAGTGGACCTGGAGCGTCCTCTAGCAGTGGTTCACATTCTTCGCCATGGACAGGCAGATTGAGATCAGGAGAATCTTCTCAAAGTAATGCAGATAGTGGTATGCAAGTATCACGAAAAGGAAAAGAGAAGGTTGATCAGCCCATGCTTGATGTGAATGCAGGTCACTCTTATGTGGATGGTGAATCCAGTGGCTCAGAACAGAGCATTGATGATGAGTTGGGTATTCCCTCTATTGTTACACCTGGAGTAAGGAAGACCAGGGATGTTTTGAGAGCACCTGGGAGTGAACCCACTTTGCGCAGGTCTACCAGAGTTAGGTATCCTGTGGATAGGTTGAAATATGATGGATTTACAGCCATTCACTATGCATATATGGTCAAGGTGATACAGGAACCAGAACCCACTTCTTTTGAGCAAGCCATGGGAAAAGAAAAATGGGAGAAAGCCATGGATGAAGAAATGGATGCCTTGGAGGCAAATGCTACATGGGAATTGGTACCTTTGCCTAAAGGTAAGAATGCAATTGGTTGTAAGTGGGTTTATAAGGTGAAGCACAATGCTGATGGTTCTGTGAACAGATACAAGGCAAGATTAGTAGTCAAGGGGTATGCACAAACATATGGCATTGACTATGAAGAAACATTCAGTCCGGTTGCAAGGATGGCAACCGTAAGAGCAGTCATTGCTATGGCTGCATCAAAGGGATGGTCTTTACATCAGATGGATGTAAAGAATGCCTTCTTGCATGGTGATTTGCAAGAAGAGGTCTATATGGAGCAGCCACCAGGTTATGTGCATGCTGTTCATCCTGAGTTTGTTTGCAGGTTGAAGAAAGCTTTGTATGGCTTGAAGCAAGCACCTAGAGCATGGTCTGACAAGATAGGACAGTATCTTGTCACTATTGGCTTTCAGATTTTCAAGGCAGATTTCTCACTTTATGTGAGAAAAACAGAGAAAGGTATTATGCTACTTGTCATTTATGTTGATGATTTGATTATGACAGGTGACAGTGATGAAGATATCCTTCATGTGAAAATGCTATTGAAGCAGAAGTTTGAGATGAAGGATTTGGGAGAGCTGCGTTATTTCTTGGGCATTGAGGTGATTAGATCACCAAGTGGGATACAGCTCTTGCAGAGGCAGTATGGATTGGACATGCTGTCCAAATATGGGATGACAGGCTGTAAGCCTATTTCAGTTCCTTTGGAGCAGAATGTGAAGCTGAGCACAGATGCATGTGAGCTTCTAGAAGACCCTACTATGTACAGACGCATAGTAGGAAGTTTGATTTATATGACTATTACCAGGCCAGATTTGAGCTATGCTGTTGGATTGGTAAGTCAGTTTATGCAGGCTCCAAGGAAACCACATTTGGATGCGGCTAGATGCATACTCAGGTATGTGAAGTCCACATTGCAGTATGGACTATTTTATGAGACTGGGGTTCAGATACAGTTGCATGGATACACTGATGCTGATTGGGCTGGTAGTATTTTTGATAGACGATCTACCAGTGGATATGTGTTCTCTTTTGGGAGTGCTGCAGTCACTTGGAGCAGCAAGAAACAGCCTACAGTTGCCTTGTCGAGCACAGAGGCTAAGTACAGGGGTGCAGCAATGGCTGCATGTGAGGTAGCTTGGTTGCATAAGCTACTTTATGATATGCATCAGTCTACAGATGGGCCAGTTGTCATTTATTGTGACAACATGAGTAGTATACACTTGGCAAATAACCCAGTCTATCATGCTAGAACAAAGCACATTGAGGTGCATTATCACTATGTGCGAGAGAGGGTTTTACTAGGTCTTATTGATCTAGTTTATGTCAACACAGAGGATCAGGTAGCTGACATATTTACGAAGGCATTGGGCGCAGAGAAGCTGCGCAAGTTCAGAGACCTGCTTGGTGTGCAGGAATTGGGATTGAGCTCGAGGGGGAGTGTTGAGATATCGAGCTCCACTCGTGATACGCCAGGGTGACCGTTGTGTATTTATGTCACCGACTTGTCAGTTGCAGACGCGGTTGGTACACCGCCCATGAATAATAGCTACATGATAGCTATCCTTATCTATTCTAGTTCGTGGCTCAGTTAGTATGCCACCTTAGTTAGTTGAGTTTGGTTTGAGACCCATATATAGGGTTCTTCTATTTCTTTGTACTTGAGTTCTTTTGGCTTACACAACTAAGAAGAGGAAAACTGTTTTCAGCCTCCACCCTTGTGTGTATTCCCCCATTGTGCAAGCAAGAAAGCTACAAGTGAGACTCCTTCCTTCTCTCCCACAATCTTGACAGTGTGTGAGTTTTAAATTAGTGCATTATGAAGTTTACAATATGTGAGAGGGGATTTTTGTTTCTATATCAACTTGTATCAATCAAACAATCAAAGTTCATACACTAAGTTGTTTTTTACTACATGTGTGTGCTAAAGTAGATATTAAACACACTACTTTCTATCGTAACTAAATAGTGAACATACATGTGTCATTTTTAAACCTAACAAAAAATAAGCTCAAGGGCAAGCAAAGTAATGACAAATTGCCACATCCATGATATAAACTTGACCACTTCACAATGCTGGTACTTGCCATTTGTTTTTTCCTAATCCATTTTGGTTCCCTAACTAAATTGACCACCTTTTTCAAGGCAAAGTTATGTCGCAACATGTGGAACCATTTCCTAAAAAGAATAGGAACCCTAAAATCCATTTTGTAGGGGTCAAATAGTAAATTATGGGCTAACTCGCTATACTTAATTTTAGGCCTAATTATGGTCAAATAGTTGAAGGGGTTCTTTCATTTACCTTTTTGCATACTTAATTTTAGGCCTACTTATGATATTGCTAGGGCATAATGGCATATCATGATATGATCTCCATAGGCGTGTAATTAAGTAACTAGGATAAGATGTTTGTCAATGGCATGTGTAGATATAAAGCATGCTCTAGAATTTGTGCATATAATGTTTAAGGTTAATTTGAAATGTCTAGTACATGCTCTATACATCATGTTTGGTATCTTATAGAAGGACAACTTCCACACAAGCATTCTTTTACTTTCCTTCCATATTAATGAGTGTCTAATGATGATGAATGGTTCCTATGGATTAATTGTTTGGTTTGTTGTGGGCTTAATATCAAACACACACGTATAAAATGCAAAGGAATTTGATGTACAAGAAGTGTGGAATCAAGGCTCAATCATTTAGGTAGAAACCATGTGTCAAGAAGTGTGTATATGTTGGCACATATAGAGAGAGAGAGAGAGAGAGTGTGTGTGTGTGTGTAAAATAGTAATATTAGGGGTAAAGATTACGAAGTAGCGAATACGTGGATTTCTTGATGGTGGACACTAGCATTATTTTGGTTTCTTAGTAATGACAAGTGGATTTTTGAATGAATAGTAACACTATTTTGGTTTCTCAATGGGTGCACCCCCCATGCGTTGTTAGGTAAGAGAAGCAACCAGGTGTGGGGCATAAGGGGGAAAGAGGGAGTTAGACATGAGGAGGGTTGGTTAATATATACGGTTTAGGAAGGCAAAGCACGCCTACGTTTGGAGAGAGAGAGAGAGAGCGCATGGGAAAGGGAACTTTTACCTTGTGTGTGTGTGTGTGTGTGTGTGTGTGTGTGTGTGCTGTGAAAAGGATGGAGGTAGCGTGTGGGAAAGCAGCAAAATGGAGCGGTTGTTAGGCTATGTGGCGTTTTGAGAGAGAGAGAGAGAGAGGCGTGTGGGCAATACGTTACAAGACAAGAGTCAAGACGAGGATGGCGATTGGGGAGGATGATGCGTGCGTGATGATGATGATGATGTGTGGCTGTCTCTCCGCGACCTTTCTTTTCGGCATTTGCCTGTTTTTATTTTTTAAAAATTTTTTTAAATAACTTTGGGTTTTGTTTGTGGCTGCCTTTGGGGATACCAAAGTTTCTTGGGAGGCTGAGCCTGAGATGTGTAGAGTCGAGTCGAGTAGGAGTCAGGAGGAGGGCCCTGACACACACGCGTTCCTTTCAATGAAAAGGAGCCTCCACTCTGAGCCTGAGGATGTGAGTGAGTATATCGTGTATGATGTGAGGCTGCTGGTCTAGGGGGCCTCGACTCTCGAGCCCAGAGAAAAGAAGCACACACTTGCCAGGCTGCATACTTGCTTCTTGGATATCCACCCCACAAGATACCATCAAAAGCTTGGCTAAAGATCCTACCTTACCTAAAGTCACTTTGCCATGTATTGTATTAGGGCTCCTTCAAGAAACCTTTAACCACCCCCAAGTGCCACAACATGTTGCTTACAATTTGGAATACCCCACTCCAAACTTGACATAGTACCCCCCCCCTTTGATTAATCACCCAATCTTCACATATCCTTTTGTCACTTTCTCTCCATCTTTCATTAATTACCCAATCTTGAAATAGTACCATCTTCCTTTAATTACCCGATCTTCGCATATCCTTCTATCAGTCTTGATGAAGAGGAGCATCTTTGGCGCATCTCTCCTATTTGGATCTCTTAGGCAAAAATAAAAAATAAAAAATCTAGCACTACTAGTAGGGGTTTCAATCCTTCGTCTCACATACTTGAATATCACCCTCGCGTTTGCATCCATAGTATCTCCATGAGAGTTGGATTTCATTCATTCTGTTAGGCTCTCCACATCATCACAATCAATGTTGCCTTGAGAGCCATTATTTTGTGTAATCTTATGACTACAATGAAGCAACAAACTACGATTCTTGTTTTCTACCCATCCTATAATGAAGCAATAAACTATCATTGAGCTAATTGTTGCCTACCCTCACAATGAGAACATATGTAAATGGACAAGTCACCCTAGAATGAAGGTGCAAACAATTTTTCTAATAATCGCTTGATCAAAGGACTAAGTAAGTGCACCAAAAAAAAGAAGAACCAAATATCTACCTCAAACATGCAAAATCAAAACTAACCATAATCCATCTAAATGCTCACCAATTAAGGTGGACACACTTGTTATGTGTCCATATGTGTTTTGAAAATGATTATATATTATAAGTGTATTTTGTCAAGGAGAATAGAAATCAAAAAAGAAGAACTACCTAAAAAAGCATAATTACAACATCACAATGTGTTTATACACTATTAGGATAAAGGTTTTAGAAAAAGTTAATGCTTCACCTTTGGCCTATTTAGACACACTTGATAAAGTACACAATCCACTCAATAGATATTACAATATTACTTACATCATGTCTAAATGAATCTGTTCAATGTCAAATTTGTCACTTACTCATGCTGATGGCATCTGAACTTGCAACTTAATATTAAGTTAATTAAATTTAAACATAGATATAAAAACGATTGCACTAAGCAACTTTTTCATGCTAAGTTAATGACACTAGTTAACACTAGTCACTACTACCAAGAGAAAAACCGATTTTTATTACTCTTCAAAATCAAAGATGAGTAAGGCTAACAATTGATACCCCATAATAGGGAACAACCAAATCATTGGGAATTTTGTGAAGGGCCCATCCTTCCCAATATATATTTGCCTTATATAACCGTGTTACCCTCAAGATTATACAAGAGAGAACAAGAGATTTTGTGGTAAGTGTGTCACATTGGAAAGTCTCAAGAAAGTACAAGAGAGAAAAAGGGCCAAAAGCATAGGAAAAATGGATATATAAAACAAGAGCCAAAGAATGGCCATTTTTTACTAAGCATTCAAGTGTGTGTGCACACACACAAATGAAAATAAAGTATTCAAAATTGCCATGTGATAATAATTATTAAAATAAGAAAACAAGGAGTTTTAAAAAATGTGCAAGTGTAAAGTAAAATAAGGACAATTAGTGAAATGTTTCAATGAAAAAGGAGGTGAATAAGACGATAAACTAATGCATCTACATGTAAATGCATTAAATGACTGACTAGGCCCATTGCCTATTAGGCCTAGGGTATAGCAAAAGATACAAGTGCAATGAAAAATTCAAAAATTTAGACACCCAAAAGGAGAGGGCACAAAAATGTGGCTATTTTGACAATCAATTTTGACCAATCAAAATTTAATGATTTAACAATTATTCATGATCAAAATTAATGACTTTGGATCATTTGAAGATTTTTTATGAAAATCCCAAAAAATAAAAAGGCCTCTTGATAAGTAGTCACCCCACTATTTGATATTATAAAAATGGCAATTATCATAGAGCATTCATGTTCAATATAATTTTTGTAATCAAAATTATGTTAATAGAAAGGTAGTATGTACTGTTGAATACATTTGCATGAATTATCTTCAATGGACTCCTAGTTAGCTATAATAAATTTTCTATTGGATAGTATCATCATGCTTTGAAGCAACTCAACAAGACATTACAATCATGGTGACAAATCAAGCCTTGATTGCTTCACTCAGTATCCAACCTAATGCTGCATAATGGCTAATAGACTAGCTATCTGTTGGAGGATCAAGCATCCCTTGCCTTCTCCTCATTAACAAAAAGAATGGACATAACATTCCCATAACTTTTCAATAATAAACTTCCATGAGTACTTGATCCTTATCAACTTGGTTTGTTTAGGGCTCCCAAAGATAGGAGCATTAGTACATATAGAGCTCATTCCCTCCCTAAGAAATCTATGATTTTTTTTGCTTCAAAATTAGTTAATGCACAATTTTATTCAACAAAGCATTCAATTGGAGGTTTTCTTGTACAATGTCTCCATTAAAGTATCGTACATGATATGATTGTTACGACAAATTTTTTAAAGTTGTGACACAAAACCAAGCAAATGAGGGCCAATAAAAATGCATTACAATGTTCAAAAAATAATATCTAAACAAAGGTTACTTGGTTCACATTCAATAATCATAACTTTTTATGGTAGAGGGAGCTAGTTTAGTATAATTAACTTATATCATCTTTTAAATATGTAAAATTGCTATATATCTCCCAAGCTAGTGTCTTTCCGTATATTCTCATGTTTTGGACACCAACAAGATGTTCTAACTAGGCCAAAACCCCCATATGAGATTTTTGATACATAAAGGACCCAGGATGATTTTAAAATGCTAATATTAGATTTCAATATTTTAGAACTCATTTGGGGGCTTTGTTTTGCTCTACATGCATAATGATGTCAAAAACACAAATTTGGTACCAAAATGTAAATAAATATCAAGTGTAGAATATACTTTTTGAAATATGGATAGAACATCCTTTTCATAGCTTGAGATGGCATTAATTGTACTCAAAAGATGAAAATTTCAAAAAGCCAACTTGTTAGTCATTTCAATGGAGAGAAAGTATACTTTTTGGAAAAAAAAAAGACTTTTTTGAGCTTAGAACTCTTCTAATGATTGTGATTACATGCCTACTAGCAATAGGGATCCATGCATAAATAATTAACTACTAAAAAAATTCAATGAGGATCCAAGGAAGCATAAGTTACCAAAAGAGTCAACTCACTCCAAAATTTTGAGATAAACATGTCATCTCTACAAGATAGCCATTAAGAGGGACAAAAAGCTTGCACCTCAATTCAATTACAGCCACCAAAAGTATAACATGAGAAGCACCCAACTTTAAATGACATCTTTAGGCACAAAATTTATGAAGGCATACAGGTAGAGGAATCTTCATTATAACTAAGCACTCCAATTATATATTTTGAATTGCTTATGGTACAAATAATAAGGCATATGCAATCAACTTCCTGCAATACTAGAAGAGAAAGCTTCTTAGTACAAAAACACAAACTATAGTAAAATATGGTGTGTGTATCATGGAAAACCACAATTGTGGAGGACATTTCTAGATTGAAATGGCTCAGAGCATAGATTAAAGAATGTGGTGTTGATGGGAGATAGGAGTTGCATTTGATACCGATCAATAGTGGAGATAAAACTTCCAAATGATTGAATCAACAAAGATTAATAGCTATGGCTCAATCACCAAGTTGAAAATACAGTCACAAAAGCACAATGATAGAAATGGACATTGAAAACTCACAAGAAGCACTTGATTTATGATGGAACATGAGGTATGGTAGAACAAGGGACTATGGAAGCCACAATAGAGACCAACAGCCAATAGCTAGCTCAAAAACAAGGAAGGAATGAATAATAAAATGCAACCTAAAAATAGCAACACCTAAAATCTTAGAGAATCATCAATGTGACTTTAGAGCACCCTTCAAAGAGTGAACTAGTTAACAATTATGCTAGATTGCCCTTCAAAACACACATCCCCACACTAGCCAATCTCCAACATAATCCTCAAAATTCCTTTTACATGTAACATAATAATGGATCTAACACATAAGGTATACATGCAAATTCAATAGTATGACAATCACAATGAGCTCTACACAAGTTTTAGTACTATTGAGTTTGCTAATCAAGTCCTTATTTAGATTATAACTATTCACAAACATCAAAATCAAAACTTTCTCTTTCATATTCACAAAACTTTAGGTTAATACATAAGCAATTATTATTGCCAATTGAAGCATTGAAGCTTCTGCCTGCAAAGTCTGATCCATGAGGGACTTTTGCACTTGAGAGCTCTTGTGAGTTTCTTTTTCCAAATCTCTACCTTGATGCCAAAGATGTGCTCTTTCTTCCTATGAAGTCATTTTTATGTTTGTATGTTATCATTTGCATTTAAGAAATTCTATACTACTATAAATGAATGTGAGCTACAACTACATAAAGGTTCACATTACTACAAAGATTGTGTAAATTTATACAAGAGAGAGTATACATACCAAGACCCTAAAGAAAATATAGCATTTTCCACATTATAGGGTTTTAAATTTATTCCAATATTATATGCAAATGACTTTTATACAAATGCCTGAATACAAATGTCAAAATATTGTGTTTATTGTAGTCGATAGGATGTGCATTTCAACCACACTTAGCTTATGTCATACACATTATGTATGTTTCAAGTTTGAGGTCCCACATTAGTAAGAAGATCCTTATGTAAACTAATGTAAACAAGAAAAGCATAGAGTAT
Source organism: Lygodium microphyllum (assembly GCF_053477565.2). Classification (NCBI taxonomy): domain Eukaryota; kingdom Viridiplantae; phylum Streptophyta; class Polypodiopsida; order Schizaeales; family Lygodiaceae; genus Lygodium; species Lygodium microphyllum. Next base: position 33,189,156 of record NC_141143.1, on the reverse strand, counting down.
CATGTGATATTCAAGAAAAGCAAACAAACACAAGAGTTAAAATGAATGGGGTAAGAAATCCACCAACAATCATCGATAGGGTATAGTCAATGTGGCAAAGCTTCAATGCAAAATGTGCTAAAGTCTCCTCTTTTCTTACACTTGAAAATAATTCTAGAATGAATGACATGTATTTCACATGACCCATCCCTTTCTGTGTATTGCCGAATTTACATTAATTGAGAAACATTCAAATAGAACATGAGGGAATAGATATTGACATGCCTAATGAAGGACAAGTAACATGGCCTAAGTCAAGGAGGGAAACCTCAGCTTTTTACTTATAATGTGATGCTTTTTGGCATACATAAGCTATCTTCATACTTTATACCTCATAGGGAAATCCTTGCTTAGGCAATAAAATCATGGACTAGAGACTCAATGTTTTTAAATGGAAAAAATGCATATTGATAGGCTCAACAACACAAACACTTTCATAATTTTGATGAGGAAACTTTGCATTTAAAAATCTTGCAAATTTTTTTCAATCTATGAGGCATAATAACATTGATGACATACTACAAACAATTTCTCAAAAACTAACTAACTATTATTATGAGCTCATGAATTGTTATTATATTGCAATATCACAAACACTCATATGTCTAAGTGTGGAATTAGTGGTGATTATGATACCCATTTAGTCAACATGTATGAATAAGTTCAAACATCACCATAATCCTCATTGACTTTATATGCATCCACATGTATCTATCATTATTTGCCCTATGCTATAATTCACACACTATATTTTGCATCTCTGTTTATGTAAACTTAAGATCGGCATGGGATTATAGCATTTGTACCCTTTTTCCTCATCTAGATAACCAAGGAAAATATGTTTAATTGAATTAGGGTCCATCTTCTTTCTCAAATTATATGGGATGTAAACATAGCATTGCAACCAAAGACCTTAAATAAGCAACTATTATTTTTCTCCCATACATATTTTCATAAGGTGACATGCTATGCATAATAGTTATGGTTCTCATACTCATGATATGAATGATTGTATGTACTAATAAGTTAGTGGTGTGTGCATTTGATTCCTAAGACTCCTTGCCACTTTAGCAATATTGCATTTCTTCATTTCTACAAATCCATCCTATTATAGTTTATACATGCATATAATGTGCCTCTCAATGCCATTATCTCTCAAGTATTCATTAAATTCATGTAATATGTACTCATCCCCATTTCTTTTCTCAAGGTCATCTCAAGGTCATCATGAGTCTTCTCAATGTTCTCTTAGAGAGGATGAATTGCATTGCTATGCTTTTACTCTCCTACTTTGAGGATCTCTCTTAGACCTCCTACCTTACATGAGGGTGATTGATGCATTTGTATCTTCTTTGATCTTAGCCATGGATTCTTAGTGCCATGTGCATTTCATCAATATATGACATGGTTATGGGGTGTTGCTCTATTTCATGGTTATGGATCAATGTTTTCTTTTCATTTGATTAGCATTGTCGAAAGTTATGGTTTATTTAGAAGCATGCTAGATTTTAGAGAGAAGAAGGGTGGCTTTAAGAATATCAAAAGAGATAAATCATGTACTACAAGTACAAAAGCATAGTAATCTCATTGCAGGTTTCAATCAACCAAAGACATTCAATCACTTGGTATTCACATACTTTGACTTTCACAATCCAATAAGCACATGATCCAAAAACCTCAAGGTATTGCAATTCAAGAGAATAACTTGAGTGTGTATTGGCATATCCCTTATTGAAATTGGAAGCGCTCTAGAGCTAAAAGTTAATCTCACAAACAACTATTGCTTACAATAGACTTGTCTTTAGGCTTGTATGTTTGCAACACCTTTGTGAAAAATACACTTTGATTTTTTAAAATAACCCTCATGGTGGTAATACCTTGAGAGCTTATTTGCCTTGTCTATACCTATTTTGACCAAGCACTACATGGGCCCATGACTTTAACACACCATAGATATCTTCCTTTAGGCCACTATCTTGCCTTTGCATGCCTTTGACACACTCGGTTAAACTATCAAGTATCACCCAACATAACCAAGCATTACTTTTCATCCTCCCTATATCTCCTTTTTAGACTTTAAATCCATTCTTGAGCCCCTTACATGTAATTGTACAATACATATCACCTTGCACATGCATAGCTAATTTAGACCATTGAATTGTTCTGTTCAAAGGACACAAAAGCATCTAAAAAATAACCAATCAAGGTATTGCTACAATGAATACATTGAGGGTCTACCTTCTTTCAACATTTGCACTTATAACTAAAGAAAGTTGCACTTGGAGCTTTGTGACCATTAGCTTGCACACTTCATTAAGACTAAGTGAGTGGCATTGGCAGTTGTTGTAGTCTTGAAAGAAGAACAAAAGTGCTCAAACTGGTCCACTCTCAAGCCATTACCATTTTGAATACCTTGATAGGCTACACTACAAGGCTTTACATCACTCTCTTGACTTATTGTTACCAATGGAAGGTACCTATGTTAGACATTATATCCACCTTGTCTGCAAACCAAGGATCCTCATTCTCATCTTGGTTGACAAATGAAGCCCTTACCACTTTGAAAAGGACCCTCAAGGTATCCCAATGTTGAACACCTCGATTGTGCACTATACATCTACTTTGAGATCCAGTGCCTAACCATCTCACTACTTGTACCCTCAATCTTGTTGGAGACCTTCAAACGTCCAATTGTGCTTGACATAGACCTTGTTGACTACCCTTGAGGTATTCTGACATCGGTACATCAAGGGTGTGGAATATACCTCTCTCAAAGACTTCTTGGACCTTGTCACTTGAGCCCATAAGCCTTGGCTAGAGGAGAAGTAGCTAGTCCTTGACTTAACCCTATGAAACATCCCCCCAACAAAATGAAAGTTACCCTTGAGGTAATAATACCTCAAGGAGCACATAGATAATTTAAAGAGCCTCTTTACAAATAAGATGGTATTTCTCATTTATCCGAAGTACCTTTTTGTCTAGGGGCTCACTTGCATTGAAGAGACATACCCTATTTACACATAAATGATCACATGTGAGGTACTATTATCAAGAAACCTTGAGGGGCTATGTTCCTTGCTATTTCAACCTTTAAAGATCCAACAATCACCCTAAGGACTTGTGTGGACATGCTAAAGTGACTCTGTCTCTACATTCTGCACTTATAATGAGATTAGGAGACCTTATGTGCCTAGTAACAAACCCAAAGAGCACAAAGGACTAGAAATGCCTCGAGGCTAGTGATCATAAGTCTCAGATTCCATGACCATCACAAGCTGAAAGATCACTTGACCTAGGCTTATGTGTAAAGGACCCACCTATAGCTCTCAATCATTGAAATAATACTCATGAAAGTTCAATCAAAAGTGACCATTTCGAATTGCAAATCCCTAGCCTTCACAGTAAAGACACATGTATACACTTTTGGGTGTCTCTGGTGCAATTCAAGAAGCATCCATTCCAAGGAGTCTCGAGAGTACACTTGGTTGAGCCTGAATTCCTTAATGAGCTTCTAAACCTTCCAAAGGTGTGCTAGAGACCATCTATCTCAACTAAAACTTAGCCAAACCAAGTCAAGCTTGCTGGGACCACAAAGCACATCAAATAATACCCTTGAGCACCTCTCTTAATAATAAGAATCCATGTTGCACATATCAAAGCATATTTCATGAAAGTTTTATTAGGCTTTCATTGAAGTTTTAGCTTGATAAATAGATTTTGAGATGGTTTTGTTAGAAGCACTAAAAGTTTTCAAATTTCTACAAAAATTGCCTTACATATGGATAGAGAAGTATACACTTCCTAGTTTATTTGACCCATTCTATTTTTTTCAACTATTAACTTGTGTTGGTCAAATTTCCCTAAAATTTTTCCTTCTTAGCCTTTAACATTGAGGAGTAGTTGCTTTTTAATAGAGGGTCTGAATCGTCACGATCTGCTACTACAACACTAGTGTTAACCCTCACTAACCATTGTACTTCACACCCCCTTAAGGGCAAGGGAAAAAACCTAATATATTAATGTCATAGGGCACTTCATGCAAAAAGAAAAATACATGCACAATCAATAGACCATACCTAGGGATTCTCAGCTTACAAACTCCTAGTGGCCTCAATTGGCTAGCTCCATCTCTAGCTCTTAGTTTTGATCTTTGACCCCACACTTACTCATATCATATTAGTGGTAGGATATACCTTGTCGGGGGTTAAAGAGACTACATGTGCCTAGTTGTCTACATTTACTTATATACAATACCCGCACACCTATACACACTGCAAGTGGCGGGCACCCATCAATGTCACTTTATTTTTCATTATTTTAGTGGTAATAAAATAAGAGAAGGCAGGTCACACATTATGACTATTAGAATTCCCACACACCAGTCTGTCTCCTCTTGCTTGAACCTCCATAGCTCTTGCACTCTTCTTGATTTCACTTATGCTTTCAATTTTCGACTCAACCTTTTAACTAGTATCAGAGCGGGATTTGAGGAGCTTCATTGACATTCACTTTAACCCAACAAGAAAGCTTCATTCACATCTTCCATGGTAGTCACTCTGTGCATTATAGATTTATTGTTAAACATGATTTTCACTCTGTGCAAGATAGAGTTGTTTTTTAGACCTGCTATTTATTGTATGCAAGATAGACTTACTATTCACTATGTTGTTCATTGAATTGTAGATAGACCTATGGTTCATTATGTTGAGGACAAATATGCTATTCATTGTGTTTAGGACAAATTACTATCCACTATTTTTTAGGATAGACTTGATGTATATTGTCAGTGCAAGTATTTAATTGGTTTAATGCTCTATTGATACTTATGGAGGCAAGCTTATTATGATTTGATGATGTATTGATGCTTAGGAAAGGCTTTTGGATTGAATAGATCTTGTTTAGCTTAGTATTTGGAAGGTTCTTTGCTATTGCACCATGTGGACATCAACCTTATAGGCTAAAAGCTTATGTATTGTATGCCTATAGGCACTTTCTGGAGGCTACATGGATGTATTGATGCTTGCATTGATTATTATGCCCGAGTATGCTTATGTTGAGCTGTAAGCCTTGGCTTTCTTTGGACACTAGCACTTACATTTGTTAGTAGTTTGTCAGTGATTTATATGCTTATGGGAAGTATTGTCTAGTGACATTCTTTGGTATCAATGGTCTATGCATATTCATTACGGTTGCTTTGTTTCCACCCTTTTGCCATCCCTTTTGGATAAGCTTTGGGGCTATTTTGTTGTTATTACTATAGCACATACTCTTATCATTTATAGCTATTTGCATTCATTATGGCAGGTACTTCTCATGTATCAATAGATAGTGCTATTTTCAACATTGAAAAGCTTGATGGAAACAACTTGCAATTCCAAAAGATACAAATATGGCAAGTCTTGGTGCAAAAGAAGTAGGTTAAGCCATTGAAGTTAAAGGCACAAAACCAAAGCTTTATGATGGAGAGGATTGGGAAGAGTTGGATGAGTTATGCAAGTCTACTATTATCTTGTCATTATCAAAACAAATGTACTTCAATGTCATTGACACCGAGGGTGGTGCTTATGTATTATGGAAAAAGATTTGTGATATTTATGATGAGTAGAGTCCTCCACTCAATCCTATTGGTTAAAGAAGCTTATGAACCTTTGCATGAAGAAGCGCATGTCTATGTCTACTCATTTGAATGAGCTTGACTCTATTTTCAGCCAATTGGTTTTGTAGGACATCAAGTTTGAGGATGACATAAAGTCTTTTCATTCCTTTCAAAGACATGTGTCCAAGGAGACTATGCCATAAAGATACATGTGGAAGATTAATCATAGCCAAATCAACGGACCTAGAAACAAGCAAAGAGTAGAGGCTACCAGCCTTAACAAAAACAAAACCGCCATAGGTGATCTTCCGTGAAGAATCACCAAAGAATACGTAGTGCATGCTATCATCCAATGGTCAATTGAAATAAGGCTTTTCATCAAAGTTGGGATATCATGTATATCATGAAGCACAAATGAAGCACTAGTACGAAACCACAAATATCGCCTATGCCAATGATATCCAATGCAGTATCATCTTCTAGTCTAACTAAACCCATAACAATATGGTAGCTATGAAACCAATGGTGATGCAGGATAATATGAAAGAAAGCCCCAAATCAAGAAGCCAACACTGAGAATAAACAAATAGTGCATTGGTTAGTTGAGTGGCATCAAGAGATGAAGTTGCAATAATGTAGTCATTAGAACTATACTCCAAGGCATCTTCACACTCAACTTAGGTACAACCTCAATGGAATTTGCATTTTATTATACTTTTTCCTTGCCTTTCTCATTGCACTTATCATTGTGTATTTTATGGCACTATGGCCTAACATGACCCTATTATGAGATTGCCCATGAGATTGAGACTTGCTCTTGTTGGGATGTGAGACTTTACCCACAGTTATTATTACCACTACCACAATTTCTACCTCTAACAATCAATGCATGAGAAGTGCATAATGCATCAATATTCTTCTTGTTTGCTTATTCTATCTTAGTAGAGTACTCTCTACATCGTTGCATTTAAAACCACCGTTAGGGAATTAGCACTCATAGCAATATGAACGTATTCCATGACTTAGGCAGTGTGACAAGCAAGAATCCATTTGCAATATATTCTTCCCTTCGATTATTATTATTTTGATTCATGTGATCATTGTTTGTAAGACCAACAGACTCGTAGATCTAATAAGAATTCTAGTTCTAGGCATGGGGGTTAAGCCTTTGGCTCTTGTGCATTCAAATTTTTGTGGCCCCATGTTGTCTTTGGGTGGTGCAAAGTACTTTGTTACAATCATACATGATTATTCGCATAAGGTTTGGGCCTATCTTATTAAGCAAAAACCAAACATTTTGCTTACATTTCAGCACTTTTCAGCCATAGTTGAGAACCAATCTAGGTATACATTGAAATGCCTACAATCTGACAATAGGGGTAGATGTATCCTTAAGGCTTTTGAGCAGCTATGAAATGAGAGGGGTATTAAGCATTAGTTAACCACCCCACATATACCTCACCCCAAAATGGTATTGTAGAGCATATGAACATGACTATTTAGGAAAGAGTCTATAGTATACTTAGTCATATAGGCTTACCACAACAGTTTTGGGATGAGGCAATTACTATTTCCATGCATCTCATTAATGTTGGGGAGTAAGGTGCATGTGCCGAGCTATCCATGTATTACTACACAGATACACACCTGTACACTGTAGGTGGTGGGTGCCCATCATTGTTGCTTCATTCTTTTTTCTTTCAATGGCATTTGAATAAAGGGAAGACGGTTCACATTGTGACTGTTGGAGTTCCCACATCTTCTCTCTCTGTCTCTCTGTCTCTGTCTCTCTCTCTCCTCTTCCACCATATCTCTTGCTTCCGCTCACGTGCTTCCACTTTGAGCTCACTCCCTTGAACTAGTATCAAAACCATTTTCCCTAAGAGCTCGACATTACTTCAACTTCCATTCAAATACCTACATTAATTCATAGTCAATGGCAGCCATGGCTTCTTCCATTAGAGGTGAGCATTTACCTCTTTTGCTTCGAGGTTGGTTTGTGCCTTCTCTAGGACCATCCCCTTTGGTTGCCTAAGCCTTATTTAATCCATGATTAAGGTTAGTAAGAGTAGCAAGAATAGCTACCATGATTTGTACCTGGATCATGCCCTCTCTACTGCCTTGGCACTTGGGCAATAATCTCCAACACTCCCAAGGTGCCTATGCCTAGCTGCTTGTATGTTACTACACTAATAGTACACATACACACTTGTACACTACAAGTGGTGAGCACCTAGCACTAGCACTTAATTCTTTATTCTTTCAGTGAAAATTGAATAAATGGAAGGCCGATCACACATTATGACTATTGGAGTTCCCATATCTTCTCTCTCTCTCTCTCTCTCTCTCTCTCTCTCCACCATAACTCTTGCTTTCACTTGCATGCTTCCACTCCAACCTCACTCCCTTCAATTAATAGATCCCCATGCATTGCTCTCTTCACAGTTGAGTTGCAGAGGAGATATGGTCTAGTAAACCTCCCTTGTATACATACTTGCAAGTCTTTGGATATGGGGCTTTCTATCATATTCCCAAAAACACAATATTAGTGAGTATGGGAATCTCCCAAATCCCAATTTTTGAATACTAAAAAAGTGGCACCCAAATAACATGCCTATAAGTTTCTCAAAACCATATGATGTGACGTATAATTGAAAGCACTTGAAAAATGGAATCTATTAAGCTATAGAGTGCTCAATTTGGAGTTATAGTGTTCAAGTTATGACAAATCCAAAGATTTGACCATGTGTCCCAAACTTGTGGGAAATTCCCATTTTCCCCAATATGGTGTTCAAAGACGAGCAATAAGTTGGATCCAAAGTCCATGAAATGTGTCTTTCTTAGATGTGGTGATGCAGCTGAGATGGGATATTGCCTTCTAAATCTATAAGCTTGGAAGATTATCCATAGCCATGATCTTATTTTCCATGAGAAAAAGATGCATATGAGACCAGAGCAATTGATTGAGATATACAAGGTGATCTTTCAAGAGGAGCCTCCTATTATAGTATAGCCAGTCCCAATGAAACATTTTACTGTAATTATTGATGACGTAGTGGCCTAGGATTTGCCTTTGTATAGGATCATGATGTTGGACAAAGAGAATAGGCTGTAAAGGCCCGACAACTAGTTTTGAGACACTTTGCAAGAGCTTCACATCCTCCCAACCATTATGAGTCCTCTATAGATTATATCATGGTGATAGACTTTGTGAGTCACTTACCTATGAGGAGACTATGCGTAGAAGGTATTCTCATTCTTGGGATAGGGCTATGCAATCTGAGTTTGATTTGGTATAGAGGCACCGTACATGGGACTTAGTTTCCTTCCTTGATGGAAAGCATGCATTGCCACACAAGTGGATATACAAGTTGAAGAGTATCCCTAGTCACCTTAAGCCAGTATATAAGGCTAGATTGGTTAGTAAGGGCTGATTTTGATGAGATATTCTCTCCAATGGTGAAGATGACTACCCTATGATTGGTCTTGGCCTTGGTTGCTCAATTAGATTTGGATCTCTGTCAAATGGATATCAAGATAAATTTCTTACATGGGGATCTATATGAAAACATTTATATGCAACAACTTAAGGGCTATCTGAAAAGAGGTAGGAAACACCTAGTGTGCAAATTGAAGAAGAGTATTTATGGGCTTAAGTAGGCACCCAGGGAATAGTACCATAACTTTGATGCTTTCATGCAGTCATAGGAATATTCCCATAGTGATATAGATTCATGTCTATACATGAAGAAGGCTTGTGATAGTAGCCTTATTATCTTGGTGCTTTATGTTGATGATATGCTTATTTGTTGGGATTGCTCATGTTGAGCTAGATGCTTTGAAGACTCAGATCAAGAAGAACTTTGAGATCAAGGAAATAGATCTATCCTCACACATACTTGGTATGCACATTACACGCAATTGCTCTAAGGAACCTTTACTTGTCCTAGAAGGAGTACATTCATGGAGTACTTGAGCAATTCCATATGCGTGATGGTAAGCTTATTAGCTGTTCTTTATCGTCTCATAACCAATTGCCCATAGTTAAGATGATGAGAGGGCCAAAATGGCCAAGGTTCCATATGCATTTGCAATGGGCATTTTAACGTATCATTTTTGTAATGGGAGTTGCGGCACGTTATATCATTGCACCGGGTAGGTGACATTGGGACATTGTCAAGGGTATCATGAGATACCTTAAATGCACTACATATATGTGCATTTGCTATGGTAGCTACAATACAAGAGTCTTGGGTTACAATGACTTAGATTATGTAGGACATTCAAAAAGTAGGAATTCTATCTTTGGGTATGTCTTTACTTTTGTTGGAGGGGCATCTCTTGGATGTCCTAGATACAAAAATGCACAACCTTGTTTAGTACCGAGGTTGAGTACATTGTTGCCATTGAGGCTTTATGGTTAGGCCATCTAGGTACAAATTTAGGTATGATTATACACTGCATTATACTCTATGTATATGTTGTACTTTTATCTTTTCTTCTTTTCCTCTTCACTCAAGCACATTCACCTTTAAGTGTGAGGTTATTGGGGGTTAAAGGCTACCTATCCTGCCTAGCTACGAGAAGGAAGTAGAGAATAGGGGATAGAAGATAAGAAAAAGAATTGACAGGAGATTCAAATGAATCCCGAGAATTATATATACAGAAGTAACAAAAGATCTCCATGCATTTTTATTACTAAGGTTGCCCAAAGTAGAAGAAACCAAATCATCATCATCATGCATTGCATCAATAGTTGCCAAAGCATCTACAATACTCCTCACCTTCAAAACATACTCATTTATAGATATTTTATCTATCTTCAAAGTGTTCGAGCTCAATCTTCTATGCATTTGTATTTATTGAAAACAAAATTTTGAAGGTAGTCTAAGCTCCATGTGAACTCTCTACATTTCTTATATACCCCAGTATAGTGTGTTATCCATGATTATATACAATCAATACACTTTTTTGTATTTTATATTCCACTCTTTCCAAAATTTTAATTATTATGTAGCATTCAGAGGATCACTTAGCTCTAATTACTTTTCTTCACTTGAAACAAACTCATAAAGACCTTTTTCAACAAGAATGTTCATCACATGAAACTTCCACGATGGTTAGTTATTCTTGTCTAGCATCTTAATAATATGATTTTCATTGTTCTTGGTCATTATGAATATATACAAACACTCCCCCCCAGAAATTATGAAGGTTGTTTTTGGCTGATCCTTTGGGGCCAAGTGAATCTTGTTGTACCCATTGAAACCATTTAGAATAGAATGCATTTAAGCCCAACGATCTCATCTAGGATACTATCCAAGTAGGAAGAGGAAAGGAATCTAGAATAGGGGCTTTGTTTAACTTTTTATCATTCACACAGATCTAGAGCTTTTTAGTATTCTTGGAAACAATTACGCTAGGAGAAATCCACTTGTCCATGTACGTAGGAGCAAGAATCCAATATGAAGCCATCAATCCATGGAATCGTATCTCTCTTCACAGGAATATAGTAATGATAAAATCTTGGATCCAACCTTTCATATCTCCAAGATATCCTTGAACTTTGAAAGTAGGAAAATCAACTGCTCCTAAAACTTGGGATCCACTAATCTTAACCGGCTTGGTTTTCCCAATGCGAAGTTACATCATAACTAATTCGCCTTTTGTTATACTGCACTGACTTTTTGCAGTAGCCAAGCCTTGAATTCATGTTCAAAAAAATCAATCCATGGGATCACATCTAGCTTCAAATGAATAGATACTAGGCCAACATTAGCCACCAAATTTTGGCATCTTCATCCAATAGTGGGATACTAGGTCAACATTAGCCACCAAAAATCATCATCATCATCTAGTCCTTCAACCATATTCACTGTCTTTTTGACCATAGGCCACAATACAAAAGGTGGTGGGTAAGTATTATTGAGATAAAGCCCATCAACTTTGTTATGACCATGCTGCAAAGTCAAGCGGTCCTAATCCCAGTTATTGCTATGCTGACCCAAGCCAGCTAAAGCCATAGGCATATTAAACAAAGGTGGTAACCTTCACCTCCTTGGTCCATGCTTAGGACTACCAAAGAGACAAAAAATGGAGTTTCAACTATATCAATCAACATAGATTGAAGCACTCTCAGTGGTCAAACATGTTGCTAGTTTGCCATCCAAACTAGAAATGGTACTAGTTCCCATTCTAGTAAGCCAAAATCCTAGCAAGTAGCCACTATAATCATATTTGCTCTTGGTCTATTATCAATCAACACATCATTGATTACTTAAACTTGACATCACACATAATTACCAACATCATTGGATCAGATAAGGGGTCCCAATGACATTAGTTCACCTTGAATTTTCTTCACTTCATCTGAAAGAATTGTGGCAATCATGGCTACCACCTTTGGCACTAGGAAAGTAGACCGATTTGGCTAAAGAATTTTGAGAAGATGATCCCAAAAAGCTAGGGTCAAATCCAAAAGCTGGCCTAAAGGAATACCAATTGAATAAGGCAAAAGAGAAAATTTCATTGACCCCATCAAGTGGGTTTGAAGCTCCCAACATACACCATGGTCCTTTTAGCATTGTTGAAGTTGATATTCCACTAGAACAAGAATCCTCTAACATAGCTATAGGAGTCATAGACCAATCTGCCCCAATGGTTGTCTACTCAACTTCATATGGCAAGTGCTCCATTAGCATTTGATTTTGAGGGTTAAATGGATTTGAAGACTTAGTTGGCTCTCTTAAAGAGTTCTAGTTGAGATGCTAAGTGGTCTTGAGATACTTCTCTATCCCATTTTGATGTCCTTTGTTGGTACCTCATTGGGTAGAAATTTGCCACTCCTAGGACCCTATCTCTGGTCTAACTCCTTCTCGAGGATTCATTATCACATTCTTGGAGGATTTCAATAATGTGAAATATGAGTAGATTTGTTTGGCATATCTTTTGAGGGGGACAATAGCTAGAGCCCACTGGGAAGAAAAATGTAGCTCTTCGTGATCATGTGGATCGCCACACAGGGCAATATCCAAGAGCATTAGCAACGTCTCCTTACCTATCAGCGTGCATTGTTGGATTTTATTGAGCAAGTGTGTGATTAGTTGCAATGTGCTCAGGTAGAGGTGGTAATGCTATGGTCTTAGGTCGTAGGTTAGGAAGACAAGGATAACTCCATTCTCATCTAGCTAGAGCAATAGAAGAATTGTTTGCTACAAGAGATTCATGTGATGAGTGGGTGGTAGCTAATCAATAATTCCATGCCGCTTTTTAGGACGTGTCCAAAAATTAATCCAATGGTTACAATATTCCTCAGCCTTAACCCCTTAGTCCACCTCCTGTGTAGAATTGGTCATCTCCTCCTACTATCTGGGCTCATTCTCCTCTGATTCAAGCCATTATTGTTCTTGCTCTAGGTCTTGCACCATTGTGTCCTCCATCTCCTAGTTTTGTTTCAAATCATGTGGCTCTAGATGAACCTACTCCAAATGATTCTAGCGACATAGAAGAAGATCAACTCTAGTGGATTTGAGTCCACTATACATGCCATTATTGGGCATTGCACATTGGATGGTCTCAAATGCGATGTCAAATTGAACAATCATGACATATTTGTCGATTGGCAATGTAGCTATAACTACAATCATGCATTGTTAGGATATATTTGCAATGATAATGATAATGATGTTGTTATCATTTCCTTTTTGTATTCGGATGTCTCTTTGCATTTCTTTCTATCATTTATGTGTGCAGTATGTTGTGTTTCATCTTCTTTCATTCAGTGTTGGGTATGGATTAGGAGGTCTATTATACATTTTGGTTATGTTTGTATTGGATTACAACAACCCCAGCCCCCTTGCCCACACACACATGTAAGGGACAAACAAAAAGAGAGAGATTCAAGAGGTAAGGTCCTGAATATTTTCTCATATTATTACACTTAGGAGACAAAGAAAGATCAAGGCCCATTCAACATCTACTCTACAAATATGTCACTAAGAGTTGGCACCACACACAAGTAAATTGACATGGGCATGTAAAAACTACAACAAAGGTATACTAGCCACATGGTTGCAAACTTGGTCCCATCTTTGCCAAATGGAAGAGAGAGAATGCAAAAATACAAATGAATGACCATAATGTCTTTTAAACTCTACCTAGTTCATGGTGTACCTCCATTTTTGAAGGTGCTCCATCAACTCCAAAAGTTATGATATGAAAGTTAAGTGTGGTTCAGTAAGCCATCCACGTATTATTAAACTTAACTACACAGACTTATGAAGTAGGATTTGTTTTGCATCGAATCCACCCTCTTGTCTCAATGCTCATTGCCTTCAATGCGCCAATTTGCCATCATATTACCTCAAAACATGTGGGGAAAGTTGACTTCGTTACTAATAGTTCACAAATATGAGTGGGGAAAGTTGAGTTCATAGTCCCTATCATACTTCACAAAGATGTGTAGGTGAAGTTGCTGGATTTGAATGCACACACCGGAGCTCATAGGCATGAACTCAAAGCAAGGGAGCTATGCTCTTGAGACCTGATATTCTTTGTTGCCCCTTCCGCATAGTTCTTGAACTTGTATTGTTCTTAGGGTTACAACTTACAAACATGTCCGAAGTGAATACCCTGGGTGGGCAACCCGCCTATGTCACAAATGGGTTAGGCCTTTGCATTATGCATAGATATAGTGGAGTAGCTAAAGGCCTAAAAGCATTAGAAACATTTTGCTGCCAGCTAAGGAGACATTCAGCTGAGCCAGCGCCGATGAGGGCGGGTCCTTGAGTTGACTGCATCAGTAAATCCAGCTGTTTTCCCTGCGAGTCTGCTTTCTTTTTTTCCCCTCTTTATCATTATTATATCATTTTGGCCCTTGTCTTCCATCCAATAAGCTTACAAACATGTCTTGCACCCCCTCCTCTCTCTCTCTCTCTCTCTCTGTCTCTCGATCCGTGTCTCGTTGCTTTTCTGTGCAGAACCTCTCTGCCCGTAGGTTCTGTCGATTTAAAAAGAGGTTTTGTTCCTGATCCAAACGTTTATCTCTGCCTCTTTTTGCAGCCCAAACGATTCAAAGAAGCTTTTATCGAACATCTCTGCTGTCGTCTGTCCATCTGGGTTCCGGCTCCTCTTTCTAATTTATTAACTCTGATTTAAATATGCAGTTTTTCCCTATCCGATCAAGCAACATTGACCTGGTTGATTGATCATGCAGTTTTTAACTATGTAATCAAGCTACATCAACCTGGTAACCTGTATATAATGGAGACACTCTCTATTCTCCTGCTTACACCGTTTTTCATTAAAGAATTAGGCGATTGTTAGACAGATTAGTAATGCTTTAAGTTTGCAGTGAGACTTTCTATTGGCTCATGTGACATGTCGCCCTTTTGGGGCCCTTCGCATAGTTCCTACTTTCCTTTTTGAGACACTTCTGTTTGCCTTCTTTTCTCCCTGCAGCTCCCTCCTTTTATATGATTGATCTCCTGCAGAAAGGGCCCTCCTCTTCTTTTGTCCCGTGGGTCACTAACCTTTGTTTCTTCCTCTTCACAATCTAGCCTAGTGTAGTACTTGTATGTGTGAGAGAAGCCTCTCTGCCCCCGCCCTCTCTCCCCTGCCCCCCCAAAAGAATCTAGTACTTGTATATGTAGGAGAAGCTCCCGGCCCCCTTCTCTCTCTCTCCAAGGCACATCGGATTTGCCCTTGGGGCATTTTGTTGCAACCCCAACTAAAAGGACTCTTTCGAAGAACTGGTAGAATCAAGCCTTCCTTCACGTGTGTAATTTTACGTAGCTTCATGCTCCCATTTCCAAATTTGATGGTCCCAAAAGGGAAGGAACAGAGCGCCTGCTTGTGGCCGCGGAACAGAGCATTCAGTTGTATGCATTTGTGGGCACATGCAAGCTTTGCTTTCTCAGGATGATGGCACTGAATTGCTTGTGCCTTTGCAGTCTTTTCTCATAATGTACCGTCTTGTGCATACACTCTCACGTACAGGGAACAGAGCTTTCAATTGGAGGGAGCTCTGTGTTCCGTCTAAATTTTTTTCGCATTCCTCCATTTTTTTCGAATGGAAAAACTTCCTGCTTGAGCTTGCACCAAATTGGGCTCCTTTATATTCGCACAAAATTAGCTCCTCTGATCAAATTATGGGTCGTGAAGGAACCACCCACAGGCGATAGAATGCAGGACGAAGTCAGGCTAGACATGTCTATGGACGCTCACAACAGTGTAGGATCAATGCCAACTTTTGAGCAACGAAAATATAAATTTAGGCCCAAGAAGACTGGTCCGTGGGACAGGTAATGCTCCCCAATCTCTGATAAATTAGCAGTTTTGGTCAATTATCCCATCCCACCATTGTTTACACTTTGTGACATTTGATTCTAGCCTTTTTGAATGTCCTGCACTTTAGGCTACGATCCAGAAGGCTCCTGTTTTCACATAAAAAATTCGAGTCGCGTTTTGAATTTCTAAGAATCTGCATGCACATTGTCATTGTAACCCTCAGCATAGGCTGTTATCTTCCTTGTCAGGTTATCAATGGAGAAAATGGTCTTTTCTCTTTTCCCAGGAAACATAAATAATGTCTTTGTAAACAAAAGTTTCAGGCCTAGTGAAGAAATGGATTTAGCAAAGCGTGTACTGAGGACAGGACGAAGACCCACAACTTCTTTGATGTCTGATGAATCAGCTGTAGACTACGATTTGGGATTATTTTCAAGCAATCAAAGCCGGCACCCCTCTGCTGCGAGCTACCCATCTATGCGAGCCATAGCCTCAGGAGCTCAACACACAACCGAGAGCAGTGCCGCCTACTTCCAGTGGCCACCATCATCAAGGATCCATGGGACTGCAGAAGAAAGGACTGCATACTTTAGTGGATTACAGAAAGACGTGCAATCTGAAGCTGAAGAGCGCATGCCATCAGGCCAGCAGGCCACAACATTGCTGGATCTCATGACCATCAGGGCTTTCCATAGTAAGGCCTTGAGACAATTCAGCCTTGGCACGGCAGTCGGATTCCGAACAAAGCGAGGGAGCCTTACAGACATTCCTGCAATCATCGTGTTTGTTGCACGCAAGGTCCACAGTGAATGGCTTCAAGGCTTTCAACGGCTTCCCCCTGTTCTTGAGGTGCTTATGATCATGTTGCCTACTTCCCATTTTGTTATGTATTTGAATCACCAAACTCAATTTCAATGCAGCGTAGTTACATATTACAGAAGGTGTCCACTGTTCACCAAGAGTACGATGATAAGCGATTATAAGTGTTGTAGAAGCCTCCATCACGCCTGCACTGTACTGGGTGTAATAACAGCTAGGAAAGAGGTCTTTGAAAGAGAGCTCATACTGTGGACTTTCACGGTTTGTTCCTGTAGTACAGTGCCAAAAAGTGAATGCTTAATTGTTTTGCATTTTATTTCCATGATAGCCATGAGCTATTTCAACTCAGATGGTGATCCACATGATTTTCTTTTGGACCTGCAGATAGTGACGAAAGGATTTGATAGCATCAAATTTTTCATAGTACATCATGGAATCTAAACAAGGACTGTGATATTGCAGGGGCCAGGGGGCATATGGTGCGATGTTGATGTCGTAGAGTTTTCATACTATGGCACGCCGGCAGTTGTACCAAAGGAGCAAGTTTATACAGAATTAGTAGAGGGTTTGCGAGGGAATGACCCTTGCATAGGTCCAGGTTCCCAGGTATTATTACACACTGCAAATTGAGCTCTTCTTTAACATATAATCAAAGTGACACGTACAAGGTACATGAGGTTTTTAGGCTTTCAGCTTAAACAGGCATGTTAAACTCAGGTAGCGAGTCAGGAGACTTATGGGACACTTGGAGCAATCGTTCAAAGTAAGACTGGGCCACGCCAAGTCGGATTCTTGACTAACAGGCATGTTGCAGTGGACCTTGATTACCCCAATCAAAAAATGTTCCATCCATTGCCACCTAATCTTGGCCCAGGCATATACCTGGGTGCTGTGGAAAGAGCAACCTCTTTTATTACCGACGATCTGTGGTATGGCATTTTTGCAAGCATGAATCCAGGTAAAGGAAATGTTTGACTTAATGTAATCCTCAACTGGATTTTATTACCTGCAGGCTCATAATTTTCTTGTTTGGATGGGAGCAGAGACATTTGTGCGTGCGGATGGTGCATTTATTCCTTTTGGAGATTGCTTTGACATGTCAAGAATAACTACAATGGTTAAAGGGGTAGGTGATATGGGGGATGTATTGTTTATAGACCTCCAGGCCCCTATAGGAAGCATTGTCGGCAGGCAGGTAGTTAAGGTTGGTAGGAGCTCGGGTGTAACAAAGGGAAGCATTATGGCTTATGCCCTTGAGTATAATGACGAGAAAGGGATTTGCTTCTTTACAGATTTTCTCATTGTTGGAGAGAACAAACAGGCATTTGATTTAGAGGGTGATAGTGGAAGTCTAATACTTATGACTGAAGCAGCTGGGAAACCTAGGCCGGTTGGGATTATTTGGGGTGGGACAGCAAATCGAGGCCGTCTGAAGCTTCAGAATGGGCATGGCCCTGAGAACTGGACAAGTGGAGTAGACCTCGGTCGGCTCCTAGAGCAGCTGCAGCTGTCATTGATATCAAGCAGTGCTGCTCTTGCAGGTATGCATGTGAGTGTCTTTTTTTGGACATGTCTTTTCCAGAAGAGTGATACCCTGCTTATTGCAAAGTGGGCATTTTCTAGATTATAACTGTAATGATTGAGAAAAGCTAAGTCTTACTTGTGCTTCATCTTTCACTCCTGCATCGAACTGTCTGGACACATGTGGACTCCGTCTTTTTAGTCATGATTAGATTTTTGAACATGCGATCAGGATGGCCGAGTCTGTGTTTACTAGGTCACTTTTAATACTAAAAGAAAAATACTGCCCTATTGAGTCCCCAATGTGGTAGCATTGCTACCACTTGGGGCTACAGAGAGGCATAACGATCACCAATGATGCTTTTTGGTGGTTGAATTGGCTCTTGCCCTTTGCAGGATGATAGTATTGCTATCAGGAGTTAGGCTCATATCTCTGAGATTGTGGGTCCAAGTCACCCTGGTGCTACAGGGAGGGATAATGATCCCTGTCAGTGGGTCTTGCCCTTTGCAGGAGAATTCTATGGACAGATTGCAGTCCCTCTTTATGTGCCACATTTAGGGTTGTAGGTCCTTTCTTGATCCAGTGTGGCTCTTCTCCCAGTGCCCAGCGACCAAGTGTTGTATGTGGTGAGCTGCACATGGTTGCCACAAAAAACAAAAGAATGGACCACTGAGGTCATAACTGTAAATCTAAGCATTTATTCCCATGAGTGTGAAAAATGTATGCATGTCATATATACTTAATTTATGCTGTGCATAACGGAGGTCATGTTTTGAATGACCTTAAAAAGACACTTATAGTTTTGTATTGGGGAATGTAATCAGCTGCAGTTGAGGAGCAAAGGCAGTGGACAACTGGGTTGGTAATTGGACCAGCTTTGGAAGAGGCATCAAGAGCAGCTTGGCCAGGGTCAGAACAAGAAAGGGGAGAGCCAAGCCAACCTGCTGGTGCTGAGGAACCATCAGAAACTGGAATGAGGACGCTGACAGAACAACAGCCAGTAGATGGAACCAGCATTAGAACCCAGGAAGCTCAAAGTCTTGGAATTGAGGATCCTATGAGTTCAACAGCGATGTTACTCTTGGACTTTGGTTTTGCTCCTAGGGAGAGGGAAGTACAGCCTGAATCTGCAGACCAGGCAGCCACTAAGGAGGCCAGTAATGAAGAGCTTCCCTTTGCACTCAATTTGTTTGACAGGGACCAAAAAAGAAGAAGATCACCAGACAGCTGATCTACCGAAAGCAAGGAGTTACTTTGTTCAGCTGCATTGGCCATTTTCTAGGTTGGCATTTTTATCCCCATTTTTGTTGTGAAAATCTATAGCAAGGGGGTGCCCAGATTTTTGCAGTATATACCTGAGGATGAATCGACCACATGCTTTCGATGGAGCCCCATTTCATCCTAAGCTGCAAGATAGGTAATAAGGCATTTTGCAAGGCACAGCTGTGATGGAGGACCAGTCTCTGCATTTTTTTAGTTCTTTGCCACCATATTCTGTCAGTTCTCAGTCAAGCTGAATGCTAATGATGTGTGTCAATTTCCATGCATGCTTAGCTGCATTCTTTGGTAACTAGTGGCACATGGCCTATGAGGCCCTATTCTGGGAAGGGATTGTTGCATACCTATGTCATCCACTGACCTCTTCAACATTCACAGAGTGCAGCATGTTCGTATCAAACACTGCTTGGCTTTACTTCATTCTAGCTTGTCATAACAAGGTCACCTCTCAAGTTAAGGCACCTTTCCAAACTAAATTAACGCAGAAGTTCATCAGTGTCGTCTTCCCATTTCTTACAGGAGATTGGATAGCACACATGACATGTGGTAGAACCTCAATGGATGCAGATAATGAGAAATACACAGCTTTATATCTTAATGCCTTGTAATGAACTCATACATTGAATGCCGCTCTCATGATTGACAAGCTAAATATACTGGTTAGACCTTATCTGTTTTAGGGATGTAGCAAGTGTATTTAAGTTATATCATTTATATGTTTAGTATAGGTGCCTCATCATGATCCATGACACAACCTTACGGTGGTGCCACACTTAAGCACTTAACTAGACTCTCAAGAGCTAGCATGTTTAAGGAAGCCACATTTCTAGTATTAAGGAGGCAAAAGTCTTGTCAGATTCCTTTCCAATTTTCGTCTCTTTCTTTCGTCAAGAGGAAATACTTTTAAAGGTAAGAAATGGTTGCATTCGTCTCTCTTCTCATCTAGATGTACCTATTATAGCTTTTGTGTGTGTGTGTGTGTGTGTAATCAAGAGGCTATCCTAGTGGTAAGCCACTTGGTTTTCATTAACCCATTGACCTAGATTCAATTCTCCCTTTGGTAACACCTATACTAAAGGATTGTGCAAGATGTAGGAGTTGAACTAAATAGCTTTTGGTCACCATCGTGTTCAACTTAACCAATTGAGTTACATCCGTTTAGTTATCCTCTCTCTCTCTCTCTCTCTCTCTCTCTCTCTCTCTCTCTCTCTCTCTCTCTCTCTCTCTCTCTCTCTCTCTCATTTAAGTTGTACTAGTGGTAAGCCACTTGTTTTATCAACTCATAAACTTGGGTGCATATCTTGCTTTTGGTTCTTATTACTAAATGATTAGACCAATAAGAATTAAACTCAAGACCTACTAGTCACCATGCACTAAATGAATTGTGCAAATCATCTCTAGCCAACTTGTGCAAGTCATGTCTAGTTGACTTGTTGCATTGCCAATAATGCTGCAGCAAGCCTATGTGCCCCCTCTTATATGTGTGCCATAATCATTTTCCTCCAATCCATTTCCTTCGTGACATTGAACTTATTACTAAATGACTAGACCAATAAGAATTGAACTCAAGACCTACTAGTCACCATGCACTAAATGAATCGTGCAAATCATCTCTAGCCAACTTGTGCAAATCGTGTCTAGTTGACTTGTTGCATTGCCAATAATGTTGCAGCAAGTCTATGTGCCCCCTCTTATATGTGTGCCATAATCATCTTCCTCCAATCAATTTTCTTCATGACACTGAACTCTAAACCACTTCTTATATGGAAAACACATACTATAACTAGGAAGAATGACAACCAAACTAGTAAGATTGTAGAATTTTTAGTTACAACTATAGAAATTTGGCATCTTTAGTCTCTTCCAACTCTAGTAAAGTCCTTTTTCTAGTTAGCATCTAGACAATTGAAGCCTTATCTAACAACATTAGATAACAACTTATTGTATAACTACTAACAATATCGACCTAACTACAAAATTTTAGTTTTCACTAGTTATAGTTAGCAATTGCTATCCTCTAACTAGCAAATTATGGATAACCTTTTAAGTTATCTTGGAACTCATCATTTTCCTAGGTATAGCTAGTAAGTAAATGCCCTTTTGATTAGAAATTTAGGTTTGTATAATACTTAATTGCATGTAAGCTATCCACACTAGTTGGCACAAAAGTAGAACCATAAATGCTGAAAGGCAATAATGAAACAACATTAATGAAAGACCTCCACATGACTAAAACAATGTGTGTGGCCCAAACAACAAAGAGTTGTGGCATTCAATAATAACACTATCGTGTTGATCAAATCACATGGCCACATTGGCCAAGCATAGATGATGGTCATGCCATCCATCATATTGTAAATCTCATGATCATATTGGTGAGAGAAAAGCATATTGCCCTAATGGATTAAATAGAAACTCCACACACTAACACAAACATGTGGTACAAATGAGTAACAAGAGCAATATTCAAAGTGCATGGCATATATTATAGCTAAGGAAACCATAGGGTCATATCTAGCATCATGAAAAGTAGATGGCCATATTGGAAAGGAAAGCACACCACCAAATGCATGGCCATATTGGCCACGAAAGAGCACATGGACCAAAAAGGACCACCAAGGCCAAGCACATATCCATCTCATCAGTTAGAATCTAGAAAATTGATGCCTTATTTAGCAACATTATATAACACCATGGTGACAATAATTGATCTAACTAGAAAATTTTAGTTTTCATTAGTTATAGCTAGCAACTACTATCATGATTTTCCTAGATATATATAGTAAATAAATGCCCTTTGATGAGAAATTCATGTTTGTATAATATTGACTTGCATGGAAAGCTTTGCACACTAATTGGCACAAAACTAGGACCATAATGATTGAAAGGCAATCATGGTAATTAAAACAATGTTAAAGAAAGACCTCCACATGACTAACACAATGTGTGTGGCCCAAACAACAAAGAGTCATTGCATTCAATAACAACACTAACCATGTTGACCAAAGTGGCAACATTGGCCAAGCATAGATGATGGCCATGCCATCCATCGTATTGTAAAGCTCATGATCATATTGGTGAGAGAAAAGCACAATGCCTCATTGGATTAAATAGAAATTCTACACGCTAACAAAATATTCCATGTGGTACAAATGTTTAAATGTGAGAAGACCAATGTTCAAATTGCATGGCCTATATTAAGCAAACCATAGGGTCATATCTACCATCATGAAAAGTAGATGGCCATATTGGAAAGGATAGCACATCGCTAAATGCACAACCATATTGGTCATGGAAGAGAATATGGACCAAAAAGAACCACTAAGGGAAAGTGCATAGCCCTCTTAACTGAAAACCAAACTATTGCATTGCCCAAAACATGTGGCTACAAAAAATAAGCAAACTACATGGCCACCTCTATGATGCAATGCATGTCACCTTTCAAAACAACATTAAACTCATAAACTTCATGTCTTAAAACACAAATGTAAATATCAAGGATTCTAGGGATTGCCAACTATTGTAGTCAGCTTTGTATGGAAGTTTACATTATGATGGATGGCAAGCTACTTCAAGGTTCATTGTGAGGTGATGCAAACAACAAGAAGGTTGCACCTAAAATAACATTACAAGGGTGAAAGTATATTACCTTTTCAAAGAAATAGTGCTCTAAAACAATGAAAGTTTAATTAGATATCCTCATTTTAGTAGGTTTTGAAATTGAGCAATTCCATAGAAAAGTGTCAATGGGAGTGTATATGATTCTCAAAAATCTCAAAGGGAGATGAAAGAATTCAAAAGATGTAGAAGCTCTTGCAAACGGTCGATGGAACATTGCAAGTGCATCATAATAAAGAAAACCACAAGAGGAAAATAAGATAATGCATCATAGTTGTAAATGCTTTGCTACAAAATGAAGATACCTTAGACTTTTCATTGATGGAATGACCAAAAGAAGTCAATCTTGTCTCCCCTTTCCTTGTCTCATAAAGGATATTAGTGAACAAACACTTGTAAATTTATTTGGTGGCATGCATAATGTAGGACAAGCAAGTACATCTTAAGGTATCAACATGTGCAGAATCATCCTAACCTTACTACAATCATTGTGAATGTAGTGCTCTCAAGTTGAGATGATTCTTTGTCACTAGTTCTCTATATGTAGCTAGATATAGACTTGTAGTCTACACCTATAAGAAACCATATATCACTTGCATTAAAAAAAAAAGCATTTATTTACATGCTCTAGGTACATGTTCGATGGAGAATAGTGAGTACAAAATATGTGAGTGCTCAATAATTGTGATGTGTGTATAATGTTAATGTTATATCTCTTTTGTTATGTTTGTGTGTGGAGGAATAACTTGGATCAAACTAACTCAACCATAGTTAGTGTACACCTATGTTTTGTTGTGTTGGTTTTCATTTTAGTTTTGATGGTAGCAAAAGAAGAGCAAAGAGTGCACAATAATCCTATTTTGTGTTGTGTTGGCTTCATTTTAGGGTATTCGAATGTTAGAATATCAAGCTCCTTCATGTGTGTTTGACCGACATGAGCTAGACACAGCTAGTCTGGCTAGATCAGTTAGGTACATTCAATAAGTCGGTTCTACTTCTGGTGTGAATGGTATTTATGACCTTAGGTTGTATATGCACTAAAGTGTGTGTTGAAGATATAATGAGAAGAATAGAGAGAGGAAGCATGTTGCTTCACTCTGTGTCTTGCTCACTACCTGCATCCCTGAAAGCTAATATGGTATCAGAGCCATGAATGGGCTCATTGGTGGAATGCACTGGAAAAGAAGACTTGAAGCTTGAAGACAGAGTGTATCTATGAAGTAGCAAGGCTGCCATTGTTACTCTATCAAGGTATATGTCAGGGTCTATGCATTCTATCTATGCAAGAGCTTGTTATAGCTTGTTGGGCAGTCTCTCAGGGCATCATTAAGCACTAGAGTGTGCTCTATGGTCATCATTGTCATCGAATGCTGTTGCTACATACTCCAGGCCAGTCTGCGTGTTTGCGCCTGCTGTGGCTGAAGGCATATCTCACTGCAACACAAGGCATTGGGAGCTCATCAAGCAATCTACAGCTTGCTTATACACCTTGGAAGGTGGTTGAAGGTCTTGGCATGCTATTACTTGGATGTGTGCTCAGTTATGAGCTACAGATATGATCTACAGATCTGAAATAAGAGTAGTTTAGCTGTAAATAGTGATAGGGCAGCTTGTATCTGATCTTGGTTGGAGCTTGAAGCTCTCTGACATGCTTTATGGACCTCATTGGAGCCTAGGAGCACTCTGGAAGACATATGTATCAGTTCTCATGCCTTTGAGCTGAAATTTCTTGAAGGAAGTACTCAAATCTGGAAGTGTAAACAGGCTGGAAACCTGTCTCGAAATAGTGGGCAGCAAGCATTAGCTTCCATTGAAGCATTACATAACACTTGGCTGGCATTTATCATATGTATGACATGGGATATGTCTGCTGGAGGTTTATGGATTGAGTTGAGCATTAAGTGATCATGGAAGTTGAAGTCTAAGGCTGGTAATTACTGCAGTGACATTGTCTCAGTGGTTGCAAGCAGTAAATGCAATCTATGAATTGGATTCATGAAGACAGGATGCCTATAGTTAACCGAATGCTCATGTATTGAACCTAACACTTCAAAGTGAATGTCTGATATGAGTTGAGGTTGTTTTGGAGCTGGATAGACTTTGGTTTACTGAGAACTTGCTGATTGCAATCTGTAAGCAGAAGGTTTGATACTTATACCTGCTATCTATGCACTGACTTGTGCCTCGTTGGTTATGCTTGGATTGCTACATGTACAAGCAGATGTCTATGAAGGTTTGGGACATGTATGACATGTATATCACTCAGTTTTGGGCTTGAAATCACTGTTGGTCAATCACAGAATTACAGTTTTCAAACTGCATGTATGTATCCTGGCAGTGAGGTTGGAAGAGGTTCAACTGAAGTAAATATATTGCATCTGTATTGTCTGTTTTGCCTACAGGTTAGGTCACTTGGTTGAGGGTTGTTGTGGATTGTCAGTGGGCTGAAATACCCTATTTTTATTGCAATTAATTGCAGAAAACTGTCATAAACAGTTCCAGGCTGAAGTTGAACTGTGAAGAAGATCTTGGTTTGTAGGTAGTCAGGCAAGGTCTACAACATGGCAAATGCTGATAGAATTGATAATGTAACCTAGATTGTGGGAGAAAAGGTTGATAGCAACAATTATGCAATATGGAAGTTTCGCATGGAGAACTTTCTGATAGGCAAAGGATACTAGGACTTAGTGATAGGTGTTGAGGCTGAACTTGAAGTTCTAGAAAGGAATCCTATAGCTGATCAAAGATGAGTGCATCGAGCTTGGACGGAAAGAGCTCGCAGGGTGTTACATTGGTTGTCATTATGTATCTCAGATGCTATGGTGATGCAGATCATGAACTGTAAATCCCCAGCAGATGCATGGAATATATTGGTCAAATACTATGGCACAACCATAAGTGCTAGGAAGATACAATTGAAGCAGAAATTCAATAACATGGAGAGGAAGAACAGATCCATACAAGATTATGTCATAGAGGTTAAGACCATAGCAGATCAGCTGGCATCTATTGGTTCACAAGTTGAAGATGAAGATATGGTTGCAGTGACTTTGAATGGCTTGGGTCCCAAATACAAGTCTTTTGACACACTTCAGTGTCTGTGCGGGCTGAAATGCCTGACTTTAATGAGCTGGTTGCATTATTGATTCATGAAGAGGTGAAGCTTGGCTTAGCTACAGGGTCAAGCAGTTCAAAGCATAAGAATGCAGTCTTTTACTCGAATCAGCACGGCCGTGGCAGCCGTGGTAGGGGTTATGGATCTGGCAGAGGAGGCCAACAGAATGCATCCTATGGTAATAGCAATCAGCAGTCATCAAATGCAAGAGGTGGTGGAAATTTTCGAGGCAGGGGGAGATCTAACTCCCGTGGCAGAGGTTCATGGCAGCAACAACGTCAGTCAGACAATCCAAATAAAGATAAGGATTGTCACTACTATGGAAAGCATGGGCATATTGCAAAGGACTGCTGGAAGAAGCAGGAAAACTAAAAGGGCAAGCAGCATGGACATTATGCTACGTCCAGTCAGGCAGATGATTCTGGTGATAGACTGTTTGCCATGCAATATGTCAAAGATAAGGCTGCTGAAAAATCATCTGATGATGCAGTGTGGTACATTGACTTAGGGGCATCGAACACATGACCCCTCACGGTGACTGGTTCACTGATATGATGGCTGAAAAGCATGGCTATGTATGCATAGGTGATGACACACAGCATAGCATTGAACATAAGGGCAAAGTGCCTCTTGTGGTTCATGATGGCAGGAAGAAAAATTTGCATGATGTCTTGCATGTTCCTTCAATTACGAAGAACTTATTATCTATCGGTCAGATGACGGAGTAGAACTTGCAGGTTAGATTCAATAAACATGGCTGCTTTATTGAAGAGTTTGGCAATGGATGCAAGTTGATAGCTCGTGGTTACAGGAATGGCCGAATGTTTACTCTTGATGCTTCTTTGCCAGGAGCTAAATTCAGCTATGTTTGCCCATGGTTCTGGCACTGTTAGGGATTTGGAAATATGGCACAAGAGAGTGGGGCATGTCAATATGCAAAGGCTGCAAATTATGCAAAATAAACAGTTGGTTACAGGTTTACCCAAGTTCCAATATTCAGATATTGGTAATGTATGTGAGGCTTGCCAGTTTAGTAAGCAGTCACGATTGCCGTTTGTCAGGCATGTAAGACAGAGTACACGTCCATTGCAGTTAGTACACTTTGATATTTGGGGGCCAGCTCATAATGTATCTATGGGAGGTTCCAGATATTATGTATCTTTCATTGACGACTACAGTCGCTACACCTGGCTTTACATATTGAAAACAAAAGATGAGGTCTTTGCTATTTTTCAGCAATTTAAAGCACAGGTTGAGAAGGATTTTAAATGCTACATCTCTTGCTTGAGGTCTGATAGTGGTGGGGAGTATGTATCAAATGAATTTGATGATTTCTTGGCTGAAAATGGCATTTGTAGGCAGCTCACCTACAGCTATACTCCGCAACAGAACGGAGTAGCTGAAAGGAAGATGCTAGGGCCATGATGAATGAAAAGCATATGCCGCTTTACTATTGGGTAGAGGCTATTATGACAGCCGTATACATTTTGAACAGGACTCCCAGTGCAGGTATTCATGAGATGACACTGTTTGAGAAGCTGTATGGCTATAAGCTGGATGTAAGTCACATGAAAGTCTTTGGCTGTCTTGCTTATGTGCATATTCCAGATGAGAAAAGGAAGAAGCTGGATCCCAAAGCGCATAAGTGTGTTTTCATTGGATATTCACAGGAGAAGAAGGCATACAAATGCTATGATCCCTCTACCAGGGAGACTTTGGTAAGCAGGGATGTTATCTTTGATGAGATGGGCTCTTGGTATGTATCACCAGTTGCAGTGCCAGCGGATATGCCTTCCACTCATGTTTCTACATTTGATTTACAGCAGAGCACTGCTATGACAGGACCTCGTAGTCAGACAGTATCCCCATGGACAGGGAGATTGAGGAGCTCGCTGTCCACCACTGACACCAGTATGTCAGTGAGGGGGAGACATGATGTCTTGGATAGCAAAGGAAAAGAGAAAGTTATTGAGGATGCATCTGGTATGATGACACCTGGCAGAATGACTTCTGGCTATGAGTCTGGTGATACTCTAGACAACGAACTAGGTATTCCGATTGTCTATACGCCTTGCATAAGGTAGAGCAGGTATATTTTGCCTCATGAGAGAGGGGAATCGAGTAGTGCACCACAGCTTAGATGCTCACAGAGGGTCAGATACCCTGTTGATAGGTTGACATACAGTGGCTACTCTGCAAAGCATTATGCTTACATGACAAAAGTGACGGAGGTCAAAGAATCAGGTACATATGCTGAAGCAGTGAAAGATGAGAATTGGTGTGCAGCCATGGATGAAGTAATGAATGCCTTGGCTGAAAATAAGACGTGGGATTTAGTGCCATTGCCTGAAGGGAAAAAGACCATTGGTTGCAAATGGGTCTACAAAATCAAATGCAAGTCAGATGGTAGTGTGGAGAGATACAAAGCCAGGCTAGTCGCAAGGGGTATGCCCAAGAATATGGAGTTGATTATGAGGAAACATTCAGCCCTGTTGCCAAGATGGCAACCATTCGCACTGTGATTGCCTTGGCTGTTGCTAAAGGCTGGAAATTGCAGCAGATGGATGTTAAGAATGCATTTCTTAACAGTGACCTAGTAGAGGATGTTTATATGGTTCAGCCGGAAGGGTATGTTCACCCTGATTTTCAACATTATGTATGTAGGCTAAAAAAGGCATTGTACGGGTTGAAGCATTATGTTGGTAGGGCTGATCACAACCTATTTACAAAGAAGATTGACAGTGGTTTAGTAGTGCTTGTCATATATGTTGATGATTTGATAATCACTGGTGATGATGACTTGGGCATACAACATGTAATGAAGATGCTGAAATCTGAATTTGACATGAAAGACGTGGGAGAACTGAATTATTTCTTGGGCATTGAGGTAGTTCCAGCTGACAATGGGTTATGGCTGATGCAGAAGCACTATGCCATAGAGATGCTGAAGAAGTATGGCATGGCTGAATGCAAACCACTGGATACACCTCTTGATTAGAATGTCAAGCTAGACATGAACATTGGGGCTGAAGTAGAGGATGCGACTATGTACATGCAGATGGTTTTGGTAGCTTGATTTACTTGACCATCACTAGGCTTGACTTGAGCTATGCTGTAGGGCTCATAAGCCAGTTTATGCAGAAGCGTAGAAAGCCGCACTTGGATGCAGTTAGACGCATTATGAGATATGTTAAGTCCACTGTAGAGTATGGGCTGCTCTATGTCAGAGATAAGCCCTTGATATTGACTGGATACATGGATGCAGATTGGGCAGGTTGCTCATATGATCATAGATCTACGTGTGGATATGCATTTGGATTTGGTAGCGGGATGATTATCTAGAGCGGCAAGAAGCAGCCTATGGTTGTTTTGTTGAGTACTGAGGCAGAGTACAGGGGTGCTGCATTGGCAGCATGCGAGATTTCATGGCTGCTCAAGCTTATGGCTGATTTGGACATACAGGTAGATGCTCTAGTGAAGTTGCTATGTGATAATCTGAGTAGTATACTCCTGGCTATGAATCCAGTCTATCATGCCAGGATGAAACACATAGGGGTACACTACCATTTCATCAGAGAGATGGTTCTTGCAGGACAAGTTGATCTTATGCATGTAAAGACAGATGAATAGGTTGCGGATATCTTTACCAAGTCCTTGGATAAAGATAAGTTCTGTGGTTTTAGACAGCTGCTTGGAGTACAGATGCTGTCTTGAGCTTGAGGGGGAGTGTTAGAATATCAAGCTTCTTCATGTGTGTTTGACCAACATGAGCTGGACACAGCTAGTCTGGCTAGATCAGTTAGGTACATTAAATAAGTCGGTTCTACTTCTGGTGTGAATGGTCTTTATGACCTTAGGTTGTATATGCACTAAAGTGTGTGTTGAAGATATAATGAGAAGAATAGAGAGAGGAAGCATGTTGCTTCACTCTGTGTCTTGCTCACTACCTGCATCCCTGAAAGCTAATATCGAAGACAAGCAATAAAGAATATTACTCCCTTCCTATAGCCTCCTTGTCTCTCTCTTGTTTTCTAAGGTATTGGTAGAGAGAGAGTTCTAAAGTCTTGCTATTAGAGTGGGGGCGTGAGCACATGTCAGTGGGAGAGCAACTTATGGTGGAGTGAGAGATTAATGTTTGATTTACATTCTTCTTCAAGCTTCTTGGTGACATTAAATCCATTTGAAAATTAGTTTGAGAAGAAGCACCATACTTGCTTATTTACAATGAATAGAGATTTTAAAAATAGAGGGAAGTATTGTTGTTATGCTTCTTGGAAGAGCTCTCAAGCTCTTACTTTTACATTTGAGGATAAGAGGACATTTTGCTAGATTTGGTGTATTTTAGTATATCTCATGGGTCTAATCCATTTCACATCAATTAAGAGTAGCATTGCTTCAAGTGAAATAGATAATCAATTCCAAGCATTAACTTTAATAACCAATTTAAGATTGCCTATGGATTTGTAGCCCAGTTGGTTCGAGTGTGGGTAGAGTTTCATGGGTGCTTGAGTCCAAACGTGGGTTGCACTTCCCTAGTGGCATAGATGCCTATAATCATCTAAAAATGTTAAGCTTTAGGATGGCACCTACTTTCATACTTGTAGAATGGTGGACTCATTTAGGTTCAAACTGGTTCTGTTTACACTATAACATTGTGATCTAAGTATTCAAAAAAATAGTCCATCTCTAGTTTGTTTGTGTAGCGGTGTTTGAATTGGACATTTCAAGGTAGTGAGTGTCATACCTTCTAGCTCACGAGAGATTGAGATATATTCAATTTTGGAAGTCATCGTGAGTGCTATGAATTGAATATTATTCTATGCTAGACTAGGATTTTTTTGGGATATTTTGGCTAGTGATTTGACATCAAAGCACATGCTTTTGTGACACAATGGGATGTGCTAGTGGCTTGCAAGCTAGGTCTCATACTCCACATTGCTATTGGGATTGTTAAATATACTTGGCACTAGCATTGGAAACATGATTGTTGATATATAAGGAAATGATTTGTATTTTTGATCCTTTTGATGGGATCGTTTTTTTTGGTTGTGGACATGGATATGTATAGATGGTCTTAGTGCTTTGTGATTTGAACATAATTATGGTTGTTTTGGGCATTATGCTACACATGGTGCAAATTTATGCTATGAGGAACTACCATTATTGTGGTAGATATGGACACATTTCCAAGGATTTAGTAAGCATGGAAACATTATTGAGGAATAGTTATAACAACAAAAGACATGAGAGAATGCTTATTGCATGTTGTCTAGAACTTAAGGCAACTGTGTTTACTTATGATAAGGATGAAGTGCAAGACTTGGAGATTTGGCTTGCATGAATTGACCATATTAATGTCCACAAGTTAGAAAGCATGCAACTCAAAGGGATTGTAAATGGTTTACTAGGCTAAAGCATGTAGATTTTGATAATATATGTTAAGAATACAACAAATCCTTGCAATTGGTGCATTCACATGTGTGGGGTCTGAAAAAAGTCTTTGATGTTAAGGATTTAAAAGCATATGGAGATATAATTTGTCTGCTATACCACTTGCTTGAGATCCCCTAATGGTCGAAAATATGACTTGAATGAGTTTGAGAAGTTTTTGACCTAATGTGGAATAGTAAGACAATTCACTTGTAGCTATAAATCATGATAAAATTTAGTGCCAAAAAGGAAGGGCATGGTTGTCATGTCATTAGCTAAAGTGATGTTGACTGAGAAGACTCTTGTCAATGGCTACTAGAAGGCAAACGTTGTTGAGAGTTTTGAATCTAATAGAACTCCTACAATTGGCTTTCATAAGGTTACAATTAGTGAGAAACTCAATGTGCATAATACTTAAGATCACCCAGTTAAAATTATTTAGGAGTATTGAAAATAGTGTTGATGAGCACAAGGACTATTATGTTTGGGCCTACTCATAGTACTTATCATGATGCAAATCAACGGATTGGAAGTAGGTTAAGAAGTGGTGCAACTATGTGCACTAACATGTTATTTGAGTCACCATTGAATTATGGTCATGATCCATCTTGTAGTGATAGGGGCAAACAAAAGCAAGGATAGGTATCTCCTCACTCACTCACTCACTCACTCACTCACTCACTCACTCACTCACTCACGAGAGAGAGAGAGAGAGAGAGAGAGAGAGAGAGAGAGAGAGAGAGAGAGAGAGAGAGAGAGAGAGAGAGAGAGAGAGAGAGAGAGAGAGAGAGAGAGAGAGAGAGAGAGAGTTCTATTCACATCAAATGAGGAGGAGTAGTTGGCATTGACCCTCATGGCAGATGTTACATGGGATGCAAGTTGAAACCTTTAATGTAGCATGGTACATTCTTGATTATTGACACTGAGTACGGTGAGGAGGAAGCATCTTTAGGCAGCGGTGAGCCCAAAGACCTCTTATTAGCTCTTGGGACACCATTTATTGATTTGGATTAAGGTACTACTTCACCATTATTCTATTTGTTTTTCACAAGATATGTGCATTGTCATTACTAGGCATTTCTTTCAAATAGTGCTAATTCCTTTTACAACAGATGCTACATTCTTGATATTCCAAGAGAGGCCTTCATGCTTCATGCTTTGTTTTATTGTAAACTAATAGCCTCGCATATTTATTCAAATACATGAAAACCCATTAATTTGACTCAAAGCTGGTGAAATTGGTGAGGTTCTAGGTATCTTTATGGCTTTATTTTTTAAAAATAATGCACTCTCTTCATTTCGTTGGAGTAAAAGATTTTAACAGCACCAAGTATGATAGGTGTAGCTGGCCACATGCCATTACACAAAATAGCTCTAAGGCATATTTCCAATCTTTTTACAAAAGAGCTTAAAGACATAGTGGGTGGACTCAACAGACTTAAGGACCATAGTAACCTCTTCCTTCAGTTGACCTACATAGTCAATATCCATTAATTAGTGAGGGCTCTTGAATAGAATGTTGTTCCTTCTCTGCTAGATGAACTGTAGAATGACAGAAGTGGTGCACAGATCGATCGCCATATGCGCATGTAGTGAGCGTCAAAAGGTCCTCAAGAACAAAAGAACTCTACTTTTTACACAAAAACCAATGAAGAAAGCTTGCACGACATGAACAAGAGACCAATTGGGTGCAATCTCCCCCCATGCCTTGTGTGAGTGCTCCACAAAGCATGTATTTTATATATTATTCATCTTCAAGCTCAAGAAATAGCCCAATTTACAAAATAGCACGCTTTTGCTTTTGTGTGTGCTTTACTGCCACTAAAGAATTAAAGCTATTGGGCGCCCAAGAAGTCAGGCGGTACCTAAATACAATGTCCAATACAAATATTTAAATCGTGCGCCTATTGCGCATACAAAAATAATAAATAAATATCAAGCTCTTTAATAAATAAGCACGACAAAATATAGACGCCATGCCTAAGATACGCGCCCATAAAAAATTGATGATAATTTGAATACACGCTATCCTCCAATGCTTCCCAATGCCACCATTGCTTGCTCTACACATCAACTGAAGCATTCACAATTGTTAGAAAAATAATACAATTAAACCAACAAAAGTGAATACCTAGCAGTCATTAGCTACAAAAATAAATTGGTTAGAAATCAATCCTAACCTTAATTTATTATGAGTGCGCACTCAAAACTCATAAACGTTTATTAATTTAAATATGTATTTTGCAGAATCACCTGCTATGGAATCACCCACTTACACATTAAATTAACAAAATGCCCGAAAAGGATAGGCGTCCCCATTGACTTTTCGCACAAAGAATCCACTTTGTGTATGAGCCTCGGTAATAATAAAATTTTACAGAATCCACCGTGGAATATGCCTCGTGGCGTCATACCCCCGGGGTGGGAATTTTCCTCAATTGCTATTAGCTCAATGTGGAGCTAGCAGTGTGGGGAAAGCACTTAGGTCTCTAGCGTGCATCCATTGGGCCTCTTTAACAGGATGATTTTTAAACTTGACTAAATATCTAGAATATCTACGGCCAGTTCTAGTGGTCATAAAGTCACTATCTATAATAGTTTCAGGCTCAAGGATTTCAGTTTCATCATCTAGCAAAGGAAGGTTTTCATAGACAAGGTGTACAGGTAGTTGGCCTCTAAAAGGTCGTAATAAACTGATATGGAAGGTGTTGTGGATTTTCCAATGTTGTGGTAATTCTAGTTTAAATGCATTGTCATTGATTTTGTGTATGATCTTGAATGGTCCATAAAATCTAGGTGCTAATTTGACAACCGGTTGTTTATCTACACTTTGTAATCTTCGCTTTTCAATTCGTAACCAAACATAATCATCAACTTTAAAATTCATAGTCTATCGTTTCTTGTTTGCTTGTTTTGTGTATGATTGCTGGGCTTTGGCAATCATATATTTAACTTCATAAAAAATAGTAGCATGCATGCTAGCAATATCATCAGCAGTTTGAATTTTGTTTGATAATGATGTAACAGGTGTAGGTAATCGATATCCATAAATAACTTCAAATGATGCTTTCTTTGTAGCTATATGTGGTGTGTTATTATATGCAAACTGAAGTAAATGTAGATATGTATCGCATGTGTGTGGTTTTGAAATGGTGTAAGCACGCAAAAGATCTAAAATAGTACTGTTAATAGCTTCTGTTTGAACATCTGTTTCAGGATGAAATGCAGATGAAAAATCAATCTTTGTTCCTAAGTTAGCAAACAAAGTAATCCAAAAATTATTGCAAAATCTAGAATCATGATCAGAAATAGTGACTTTTGGTAAATCATGGTTAGTGAAAACAGTTTTAAAAAACAATTGAGCAACTTGAGATGCAGTTAAAGTTTTCTTGCATGGAATGAAATATGCTTGTTTGCTAAACCTGTCTATAACAGTCCAAATCATATCATGGTTAGCTTTAGTGTTAGGTAAACCAGTGATAAAATCCATTGAAATTTGTTCCCATGGTCGTGATGGAATGGATAATGGCATTAGTAAACCATATTGTTTACCATGGTGTCTCTTTACTCGTTGAGAAATTAGGCATTTAGATACAAAATTAGATACATTAGTATCCATATGAATCTTCAATCAATGTACGCAAAGTAGATTTAATTCCTCTATGACCTTGATATGGAGGACAATGAATTTCATGCAAAACAAATGATCGAAATGGAACTGTCACACATAATCTTTTTTCATAACACATAAATCCATTAGTGTAAGATAATGAATCAATAGGAATCCAATTATTTGCAACTAGTTTATTCCAATCAGCTTGAAAAGTAGGATCCTGATGATAAGTATCTTTCATAGGAATAAGGAAATCAAATGATATCATAGAAATATTTTGAATTGTCGGTCTTCTACTCAAAGCATCAGCAACAACATTCTCTTTTCCAGGTTGATATTGTATAAGGGATGAAAACTTTGAATAAAAGCGGCCCATTTAATGTGTCAGTCAGATATTTGTGGTTGACTAAGGAGATGATTAATGCTTTGTTGGTAAGTTTTGATCATGAATTTAGATCCCATTAAATAATGTTTCCATTGACGTAAGGATTGTACTACGGCTAACAATTCTTTATCATAGGTAGAATATTTAAGTTCAGATGGTTTGAGTTTGCAGCTAGAGTAAGCTATGGGATGAGAATCTTGCATAAGGATTGCTCCTATTCCTGATCCACTAGCATCAGTAACTACTAAAAAGAATGGTCTATTGAAGTCAGGTAATTGTAATACAGGAGCATGAGTTAAAGCATGTTTCAGCAAATCAAAGGACTTTTGTTGATTGTCAGACCAGTTATACACAACACCCTTCTTTAAAAGTTTTGTCAAAGGTATTGCAAGTAATGAGAAATTCCTCACAAATTTTCTGTAAAAGCTAGCAAGACCTTGAAAAGAACGTAATTCATGCATATTTTTGGGTATGGGCCAATTTAAAATTACTTCTATCTTTTTAGGGCCGACTTTAATACATTTTGATGAAATAATATGTCCTAGATATTCAATTTCTGTTTGGAAGAATTCACTCTTTTTTGGATTAGCATATAATCGATTGTCTTTTAATAACTTAAAAACTAAAGACAAATATTCATAATGCTCATTCTCATTTTTATTGAAAACTAATATGTCATCAAAGAAAACAATGACACAATGCTGATGTTTTAGAAATATACGATTCATCATACGACTGAATGTGGTTGGTGCATTAGTTAAACCGAAAGGCATAACCAGAAATTCATAGTGTCCAAATTGTGTTCTAAATGCAGTTTTGAATATATCAGATTTGTCCAATCTTACTTGATGATATCCAGATCTAAGATCTATCTTACTGAATATGGCACATCGTTGTAGTTTATCCATAAGATTATCTACCCTAGGAATCGGGTATCTATTCTTAACAGTAATTTTATTTAGGGCACGATAATCAATGCACATGCGATATGTATTATTTTTCTTCTTCACTAATAAGATAGGTGCACCAAATGGAGAACTACTAGGTCTAATTAATCCTCTGTTAAGCAATTCTTCTATTTGGTTTTGAATTTATTTCTGTTCAATTTGGTTATATCTATATGGTGCTTTACATGGTGGTTGTGTTCCAGGAATTAAATATATCTTATGATCTTTAGGACGTGAAGGTGGTAATCTAGGTGGTAAATTAAAAGCAAAACAATCTTGGAATTTGGCAAGAAATTGTGCATGCCTAGGATGCATATGTTTTTCTTTAGCTTGAATTTCATTCACCCATATTAAATAGGATTTGCTACGTTTACGTAATGCACGTTTAGCTTGAGTATGAGCAAGTAATGGAAAATTATTGGAAGCGTGCATACCATGTAGTGTGATTTGTTTTCCTTGAAAATAAATTTTAATTGAATGAGTAGAATAATCTATATCAGGATTGTATTGATGACACCAAGGCATTCCTGAGATAATGTCACTAGATTGCAAATGTACAACTAAGAAATTTCTTCGTTCAGTATATTCACCAATTTTAATTTCTAAATTATGCACCTCTTGTGTCCCATTATATCTCGTACCTAAGAATGCAGCCTTGATGCGATAATGTGTAGAAACAGTTTGTAAATTCAATTCTTTGACCAATTTTGCAGAAATAAAGTCATGTGTGTTGCCATCATCATGTAAAATAGTCTTTTCTTTACCATGCACAAAACATTTCATTGTTAATAAGGAATTGGGAGTTGGCATACCTGGCAAAGTATCCGAAGTAGTACCAATGTTGTCATCGTCTTCCGTAAAGTCTGGTATTTCCTCATGTACTTCATCTTCGATTGCTCCCAGATAATTGATATGGATGGATGGCTTTTTGGATTGAGAATTGGATGCTAGATGTCCAGGTTGATGGCATTTGTAACAAACTATGGGTTTTGCTTTGGATACATTATTGGTAATGGTAGGAAGTTTAGGGATGTTGGGATTTGACGGGAGAGATGGCTTAGGGTTTGGATTTGTGTTTGATGGCAAGGCAGGTGGTTGTGTCCAAGATTTACGGAATGAAGATGGAAGAAAATGACTTTGATTGAATCTTCAAAAATTTGAATTGAATTGTTTAGAACCAAAGTTACCATTAGTTGGAAATTGTTGTGGTCGCTTGTCTGATCCGCGAATTTTGTCTTCAGTGTTATGGGCCAAGGAAATTGCATCTTCAAGTGTTGTTGGCTTAAACATATTGACTTCCGCATAAAAATGTCCAAGTAGGCCAGACATAAACTTGCATTTATGAGTTGCTTCAAGTACATCTTTGAGCATACGTAGTTGCAATAGGGCATTCCAGAAACGTTCAGTGTATTGGGAAATAGTTTCGCGATCCCTTTGTTGTAGAAGATCCCATTGCTTGATTGCTTTTTTGTGGAATTGAGGAGGAAGGAAATTCTGTAAAAATTTCTCTTGGAAAGTCTCCCAAGTAGTGGGACAATCAACACTTTTGTGGACCATAGTCCACCATAAGGATGCTCGGTCAACTAAATGATTAGTGACACATTTAAATTTTGTCTTTCTCAGCATATGTTTCTTCATGAAAATAATCATCAAATTGAATGATAAAAGTAATAACAGTCTTTCCATCACGTGATCCATTGAAAGCATGAAATTTGAAGTTTCTTTTACTTATCTTTGTTTCTTTGCGAATGGATTGGGCTTCAAGTGTTGCATCGATGGTACGTCGTATAAGATCTTGAGGTTGCGATCCATCTTGGTCGGTGGTAGATCGTTGCAGATTGGCCAATTGAGCTTGCAAAGCTTGTCGTGCTCTTCGTTCTTCTTGAAGCTGCATCATAATCAAATCCAACTTTTGCTCCATTGTTGGTTCGGGTAAATCACCTTCAACCATAAGATCGTCCATGTTTTGATCAGTCATCCTGCAAAATTCCAAAAGACCTCACACACTCGAAACCTTGTTAGTGGAATGAGCGTAGCTCAAAGGCAGGTTTACAAGGCTTGTATACATATATATATATATATATTTGGCTTTTATGGTATTTCTCCTTTACGATTACGGAATTCATTGTCACAACCGTCTTCCAAGAAAATAATTTTGCGTATAGACTACGTATAAACTGCGTATAGTCTGTGTGTGAACTTCTATTTTTGCTCAAACTGGTTCAGCAAGACTGCAAGTGTGAACAGGGACTTCTTGAGAGTAGTAAAGTGATTCGTATGCTGCTGAGTATGAACTGCCTCTATGGTAGTTGGTGAAGATGACTTTGATGACCTTGGTGACTTGAGGAACTTGGAGAACTTAGGGCTTAAGCTTTAGTGACTAAGCTTAATTTTTGTGGACCAGAGGACGTTTTCGGCCGATTTGACGACGGGCAGTTCGTCCTGCTGCCGTCGACGTTTAAAAATGGGTTGTGAAGCTTCTATGAAGCTTCTTTTAAAGCTTACTAAGCTTATTACTTAAGCTTGAAGAGCTATGGAAAATTTCTTATCTGTTCTTCCACGACTTGATGTAGAAGCTTTACCGCCGGTCCTTCACCTATCGAGAGAGGTCCTTCGCGATGATCAGAGGGTACAGAAGGGGGTTCTTGACTGCCAGGAACATGCTGGTATCAACCGTTTGCCACGAGACTGACTATAGAGCTCGATCATTCCAAGAGCTCTGCCTTTGTGCGAGATGGTAAGCGATTGGAAGCTCTCGATCTCAGCTTCGCTCTGATACCATTGGTGCACAAATTGGTCACTGTATGCGCATGTAGTGAGTGTTAGAAGGTCCCCAAGAACAAAAGATTTCTACTTTTTACACAAAAACCAATGAAGAAAGCTTGCACGACATGAACAAGAGACCAATTGGGTGCAATCTTCCCCAATGCCTTGTGTGAGCGCTCCACAAAGCATGTATTTTATATATTATTCATCTTCAAGCTCAAGAAATAGCCCGATTTACAAAATAGCACGCTTTTGCTTTTGTGTTTGCTTTAGTGCCACTAAAGAATTAAAGCTATTGGGTGCCCAACAAGTCAAGTGGTACCCAAATACAATGTCCAATACAAATATTTAAATCGTGCACCCATGCGCATACAAAAATAATAAATAAATATCAAGCGCTTTAATAAATAAGCGCAACAAAATATAGGCTCCATGCCTGAGTTACGTGCCCATAAAAAATTGATGATAATTTGAATACACACTATCCTCCAATGCTTCCCAATGCCACCGCTGCTTGCTCTACACATCAACTGAAGCATTCACAATTGTTAGAAAAATAATATAATTAAATCGACAAAAGTGAATACCTAGCAGCCATCAGCTACAAAAATAAATTGGTTAGAAATCAATCCTAACCTTAATTTATTACAAGTGTGCACTCAAAACTCATAAACTTTTATTAATTTAAATATGTATTTTGCAGAATCACCCGCTATGGAATCACCCACTTACACATTTAATTAACAAAATGCCCGAAAAGGATAGCCGTCCCCATATACTTTTCGCATTGTTTACTGTAGCATAAAGGAGCGCAAAACAGAAAAAGAGAAAAATAAAAGGTGCCTTAAATGGCAACTAGACCCGGGAAAAAATTAAATGCACGGCACGATCCTCAAGAAGTCTTGGAGTCGCCCAAGGAGAGTAAAAGAATAAAAAGCACACCATTAAGTGCGAAAACACTTCCAAAACCTTGTAAAAGAGCACCAGGGCTCACTCCTGTGCAAATTGTATGCATTAGTTGGGGATAGGATAGACTAGAATGGTGGGAAATGAGGAAATGGGCCCAGGCTAATGGCCAGTCATGTAACAAAGGGGGATGACCGCCCATGGAAAATAGGGCATGTATATAAAGTTGAAAAGTGAATGGGAAGCTCATTCTTGTGTGTGGCAAAAGCTTCTTCTTCTTCTTCTCTTGTTTCTTGCCTTCTTGCTTGTGCTTGATAGAGGGATTGAGAGAGTGTGAGGGAGTGATTGTGTGAGAGTGAGGGATCTTGGAGAAGTAGCTCTCCATCTTCTCTCTTCATCTTCTCCTCCTCTCTTCTCTTCTCTTGTCTCGCACGTGGCTATGGAGGATGAAGCTCATGGGAGAGGGATTGAGGTTGCTTGAGCTTGCCTCAAGGATCGTGGAGCTACCGGTGTACAAGAAAGAGGAGGGCACTCGATCGAGCATCAAGGTAAGCTCACTACACCCGTAAGGTAGGCATTGCGCGTCGGCTATGTGAGAGGTAGCCATGGCCATTCGGTTCGAAACACTTGAGCAATAAGTGGTCCGTAGGTCTCGGGGTAGAGCTTGAAGCTCCCCTCCATTTTGGTTCCGTTTACTGGGACCGACAAAATCGAGCCTTGAGCGCCGCATGCATCAGATCGAGCATGGAAGTAGGGTTTGCAGCCTGAACTAGTGCTCGAGATAACTAGGAGATTTAGGAGGGTTTAATCCGTGGAACAAGTAAGTATTTGGGTTTTTTGGAAGCATTAGATTAGGACTACTGTTCTGCATTTCTGTTTTTCATATTGGCCACACTAGATAAAGGTTAGATTAGGGTAAGAAAAGAGAAAACAATGGTTCTGGCTGCTGCTGGAAACAGGAAAACAGGGGACCAGATTCAAGTTTCTGGGTGAAACAGGGTCAGGGAATTGGCGATGAGGTTTTGCAATGCTGGGAAAGGAACTTAAGAGACTTGGGAGGCTAGGACAGACCTCATTTCTTTAGTTGGCCTTGAGAGAGAGAGAGAGAGAGAGAGAGAGAGAGAGAGAGAGAGAGAGAGAGAGAGAGAGAGAGAGAGAGAGAGAGAGAGAGAGAGAGAGAGAGAGAGAGAGAGAGAGAGAGAGAGAGAGAGAGAGAGAGAGCTTCTTCTCCACAAGACGAGAAAACACGACCCTGATTCTAGGCGCATTCGATTCGTGCTGCTTCAGGTGAGTCCGGTGTGTTCCAATAATGCTCTAATCAGATATGGGAAGTCTATGGTGATTGAGTGCAGCAAGCATTAGGAAGGATTCAAACGCGCCGGAATCACGCCTGTCGCCAACGCAATCGGACCAACTCGCAGTGGTCCGATTCCCAGAATCGGACCACCTGAGTCTTGGGCTTGGACTGTTCGATTCCCAGAATCGGACCGTCCGACTGAGAGAGTCAGACCAGACCGCGGTTCGATTCTCAAGAATCGGACCAACCCAATCGGATGTGCCACATGGCACTCGGACTGTCCATTAGAATCGGACCATTGTGGTCGGACCATTAAAGCCGGACTCGGACCTCAGACCACTTCGAAATTAGGACCACCCTCCTTGTCCGATTCCTAGAATCGGACCACCAGGGTCAGATGATTCCTAGAATCGGACCAACCCCGTCTGACTGTTAGAGTCGGACTAGACCGTTCTGATTGCAAGAATCGGACCGCGTCCGATTCCCAGAATCGGACCAGCTCTGTCCCATTCCCAGAATCGGACCATCTTTCTAGAAGAAAAAGATAAGGATCTTTTGCTGGCCTTGCCACCCACAGACCTGACCCCAGGATGCAACCTTGAACACTCCCAAGACCCAGTTTGACCATTAAAACCTCAGAGACTAATCGAACTTAGGGTGCAGAAAGACCGTAGAATAGCCGGGAACCGAGTTGGGAACTCAAATTAG
This sequence comes from Lygodium microphyllum, assembly GCF_053477565.2. NCBI lineage: Eukaryota > Viridiplantae > Streptophyta > Polypodiopsida > Schizaeales > Lygodiaceae > Lygodium > Lygodium microphyllum. The sequence goes on along the minus strand of NC_141143.1, from coordinate 33,146,830 downwards.
GCTGGGAACATGGGTAGAAACAAGGTGGAGTTTGCATTAAACACTTTCTGCATCGGCATTTCACTCTTGTGCTCCACTAAACCTGCACAGCAAGAAAAGAGAAAAGCCTATTTTCGCACCAAGCACCACAAACGCACCAAGCACAACGTGTGAGTAAGGATCGCCGCTGCTTTCAAATAACAAGAAACACATCTAGATATCTAATAACATTAAGGAACCCACTAGTAAGAGAAGACCCCAAGACTTAAATAGGTGCTTGAGCGCCTTACTAGTAGTACCTGGAGAGAACACGAAGACACGGGAAGCAACAAGATAGAGGAGTGGAAGCTACCGGAGCTGATTGGATTCATTGACAACCTCATGGAGCTGGAAACAGAAACAATGTCAGGATCAAGAGGCGACCAAGGGGAAGACCAATTAGACTTAGGAGAATTTCCAACCTCGGTCTAGAATTGGTTCACCACTACGATCTACTCACCAGGACCGTGATCCAAGGTAGATCTGTAGAGGAAGTGGTAGCTAACCTGGAAGAAGAGAGAAGAGCTATCAAGAGAGTGCTGGAAGGCATAATTGCCTACAACCATGAGCAAAGGGCTAGAAGGCTATAGCAAGACATGGATATGTACGAGGCTAGACGAGTACTAGACCTAGCTGGGGCAGCCAAGTCCGGACCGAACATAGAGAGGGAACGGGCAGCAGAGGTTGGCATGACGTTGAGTGAACTAGTGGCAAAGCGACTCATGGACAATACATCCGTGGAATAGAGTGCTACTGCCCTAGCCACCACGCTACTGTCAGGATTGGAAGTCACGCAAGGGGCTAAAGGGCAGGCTAGAATCCCCATAGTAGCAAAACTACTAGCTCGATACGAACCTAGTAGTGACCTGTACAGCTTCATGGAGCAGTTCGAGCAAGTATGCGAGGCGAACGGTCTTACTGACCCTGCGCAGTGAGCTCAAGCCTTCGGCTGTGCTTAGGTGACAAGGGGATGTCTTGATACTCTAGTCTGGATGATGCAGAACGTACAAACTTCGCTCGCCTTAAGGGCCTCTTCATCAAGAGGTTTTCGGAGGCAGGGTATTCGGATAACCTCATTGTTAGGTTGATGAATATCAGTCAAAGGGAGAAGGAGGATGTTAGGGATTACGTTACTCAGGTGCACAGCCTCTACAAGAGAATCTCTGCCAATGAGCGATCTACTGAGAGGGCAGTATCTATAGTGTTCATGAATGGGATTCGGAGTGAGGAGCTCTACAAGGCTTTGGCCAGTAACTCCACCTTACAACGAGACATGCTAGCTCGAGTCTTCGAGGAGGAAATACGCGTAGATGATCAACTTAGGGAACGTAGCATGAGGATTACCAACCGAGATAGTGCAAGCCAGAGGGACCCTGAGAGATCAACCACCTTGGGGGAAAAAGCAACTGCTAGCGTGTAGGATAAGGGAAAGAGTGTAGACCACGACCAAGGGATGGCAGAGATGAGAATGGAGATTGCACGGTGCAAGAGCTCGTTAGAAAGCCAGTGAGATCGCACGTACAATGTGTGTACTGTGGCGGCAATCACCTCCCAGTTGAGTGCCAAGATCCTAGATCTCGACCGTGCTCAAATTGCGGTAGATTCGGGCATGATGCAATGCATTGCAGAATGCTGAGGAGATTCCCATATACGCAGCAGTACAACCCTCCATAATTAGGTAATAGGCCACCTAATTTCTTTGGCAGGGAAATCCAGTTAACTCTTCCAGTACCAACTGACTCAAGACCTGTCGTGCCTAGGCTGGAGATGAACCCAACTCGTATACCCACGCCACCAGGGCCTTTTGTGACTCACCCACCTAGCGATGCTCCTATTCACTTTGTGGAGGAGCCTAATGAGGAAGAGACATATATCAATCTGTACATATCCTACGACGAGGAGGGCAACCCAGTCCTGATGGACTATCGGCCAGTGCCGGTGATGGCTTTAGGAAGAGGACGAGGCAGAGGCTTTGGAGGGCCTAGCCAGGATCCAGTCACATGCTGGACTTGCGGCCACCCAGGCCACATTTCATCACGCTGCCCAGAGCGAGAACAACCTAACAAAGACAAAGCGGATCTTCGATGTGCAGAGTGTGGTATCACACATCTGTTTCCTGACTGTCCTAGGTGGAAGCCATCAACGAGCACTGCCAACATGCCATCGGTGCCCTTGGGGCTCTTTGGAGTGGAAACTTTTGGTAGTGAGGATACGCCCATCCCACTACATGCTATGACGCGAGCTCAAACGAAACAAGTAGGCATCTCCTTGCTAGGCCCAAGCAACCTTGATGCAACCTCAATGGGGAAGAAAATCCGGAGAAGATGGAAGAAGAGAACCGATACGAAGATAACCCTAAAAACTGAGGAAACGACTACGTTGGTAACGGGAAAGAAGGTCACAGATGCAGAGGCAGAGACCTCGGCTCCTAAGACATCAGAGCTAGGGAGTGCCAAGGTAGGGGAATATCCCCACCCCAAATGGCAACTCGAGTCTATAACCAAGGTCAAGGAGTGGGTCAAGGATGCCCAAAAGCACCTTGAGGATGCTGAGCCCATATTGGAAGACCCTATGGATGACTTCTCCAGTGTTAGCACACCAGTCTCACCCACAAAACCACAGGCTGGGAGCATACCTGCACCACTAGGAGCAACTCAGCAGCAAGGTCGGGGGGGAACTTACCAGGGCAGACAGAATGCATGGCCTAGAACTGCTAGCCTCAGAGGAAGACAAGGGTCCAGTAGCCTCCTCACAACCTTGCTGTCCACTCTAGTAACTCTAAGCTTGGAGGATCTACTTAGGTAAAATCACTCCTTGTGGGGCAGGAGTTAAAAGACTCGATCGAGGGACACACAGGACTTGCGGGTGCTGATCCGCAAGATCATGATGCAGTTACACGGATCCCAAGTCTAACTCTACACTCAGATCCTAAGTCTTTGCACATCAATGATTTTTGGGAAGGCACTGAAATGCACGTAGTTTTGCCCATCCTAGCCTTAGGAGACGTGACTCGAAAAGGAATTGTAGACACAGGCGCCGGTGTTAGTGTGCTAAACCATGCGGTCCTAGAGACATGGGGGAACCCTCCTGTAGAGACTGCTACATTCAATGTCACGCTAGCAAACGGAATGAGGGTAAGACCATTTGGGGTCTTTAAGAATTGGCCGGTAAAGATTGCCAATGTGCAATTTTCGGTAAACTTCATTGTCATGAAGGGAGTGGATTACGACATACTATTAGGCCGACCTTGGGAGGAATGCACGAGTCATAGAGGACTGGGGCAATGGATTGATTTTCCTAGGGAGCAGAACTAGTGCAGTGAGGGTAGAGATGGACACTTGGACGACGACACCTGTTGACCTTGCTGCCATCTCGGCTATGCTAAAAGGCGATACTCAAACGACCAAGCCCTATGAATCGCTCGCTAGATATATTCCTTGCCCTGAGGATGAGAGGGATTGGATGCACATTTTGGCAACCATTGACCTACCATTCTCGGATGAGGAAGGACCACATCAACAAGTTGCTAAAGCCGCAACCATGCCAACTGAGGAGCCAGTTGTGCCGCTTTGCATGATGGCAGGAAGCTCACTCAACCCAGGCAAACCGGCCTCGTCTCGCATCCCCAACAACAAATTAGAGCTTCAGGAAATTGTAGAGTATCTGACCGATAAATTGGACGGAAATTTGGCTGCTAACTTAAAACCTCTACGTGACCTTTTAGCTAAACTAGAATGGAAATGGACCAAGGTCCACGACCTGAACTTGTTATATAACTGGGCTTTAGTTACTGACGACAAGGAGATTGAAGAGGGAAGCTTAGGGGATGATGAGCAGTCAGAAGGACAGGACCCGAATGATGAGGAGTATGAGGACTGTCACTCTAAGGGAGAAGAGAGTGAAGAAGAGGTAGACACAATAGAGTACGGCACGGAGGGAAAAGCGATATAACAAATTAGGGCAGACTTGAGGCCTAGGAAAGAAGGGATCACTCGGAACGAAAAAGGAGTCATGCTAATGGAGTGTGACAGATCCTGGCTAGAACGAATAGGAGCCGTGGATTACGAGCAAGCCGGAGTAGCACAACCATGGGTAATCCTAGTGCTCAAGACAGATTCACCTATGGAACTACGATCCCTTGGGAAAACACCTTCCTCAAGTGAGGGATGTGAGTTTAACTCAGAGCGGAAGTTAGCACTGAGAGTGATCCTGAGATACCGCAACCCTCTAAGGTCAAACGCACCAAGGGAGACTTGCTAGTCCGCTTGAGGCACAGGAGGCTAAAAGAGGAGGTCAGGAAGCAAGCAAGGGACTCAGAAGCAAAAATGCAGAGGAAACCACAGGATCTGCCCAAATGGTTTACAAAATTTAAAAAGGGTGACAGACTGGTGATTCTGTTAGGTGCAAAAAGACAAGGTCAGACTAGTGAACCGATCGAGGGACCCGCCAAAGTCAAAGAGGTTAACTTGGCTGGGAAAGGTGAAAAACCAAGACTGGTGTTCGTCGCAGATGACTTGGGGGAGGAGGAAGAGACCAAACTCGTTGCGCTCCTGCAAGAGTACATTGACGTAATTGCCAACTTAAGGGAGTCGACCCTAGGGTTGTGACTCATAACATCCCAATGGTTCCAAATGTAGTGCCAACGAAACAACGACCTTACCCCATAGACTGGTGTTCGTCGCAGATGACTTGGGGGAGGAGGAAGAGACCAAACTCGTTGCGCTCCTGCAAGAGTACATTGACGTAATTGCCTGGACATTCGAAACTTAAGGGAGTCGACCCTAGGGTTGTGACTCATAACATCCCAATGGTTCCAAATGCAGTGCCAATGAAACAACGACCTTACCCCATGAATCCCAAGCACGCCCATGCAGTGAAGGAGGAGATTGATAAACTCATGAGGGCACGTTTCATATATGAGATCGAGCACACGGACTGGGTATCATCTATCGTGATTGTCATGAAGAAAAATGGAAAAATCCGAGTGTGTGTGAACTACAAAAAGGTGAATGCCGCTATGAAAAGGGATAACTATCCTTTACCTTACACCAAGCACATGCTTGAGAGGGTAGTAGGGAAGGAAGCCTACATTTTCCTGGATGGTTTCTCGGGCTACAATCAAGTGCAAGTGCACCCCGACGACAGGCACAAGACTGCCTTTGCCACAGAATGGGGCATGTTTGCCTACATTGTCATGACTTTTGGGCTAATGAATGCACCTGCAACTTTCCAACGCCTAATGTGCACTATATTTAAGGACATGCTTAGGCGCGAACTGGAAGTGTTTGTAGACGACCTATGTTTACACTCTAGTTGGGCCGAACACTTGGAGAAATTGAGAGCTGTCTTTGAAAGGTATAGGCTGTACCTCCTCTTGTTGAACCCCTTGAAGTGCCAATTCTGGGTAAAACACGGATGCATCTTAGGGCACGTAGTGTCAAGGAACAGCATTGCTATTGACTTTTTCCAAAGTCAGAGTCATTGTTGACCTACCGCCACCCAATAACTACAAGGGAGTCCAGTGCTTCTTGGGACACACTGGATATTATCGACGATTTGTGTTGAATTATGCACTAATAGCGAGACAATTGTACAAGCTATTGATAGTGTTTGAGTGAACGGAGGAATGCCATCGCGGATATGAGGAGTTGAAAAAGGCTCTTACGACTGCACCAATCTTGCGAGTCCCAGACTAGAACGTAACGTTCCATGTACACATAGACGCCTCTAAGTTCGCTATTGGAGCCGTGCTATGCCAGCCTGCTGAACATAACTTGGATTACCTGGTGAGTTTTGCCAGCAGGCAGCTCACAGAGACCAAGATGAACTATTCCACGACAGAAAGGGAGGGGTTGGCCATGGTATTTGCGGTGAAGAAATTTAGGCATTACCTGTTGGCCACTCCCTTTGTCTTCTTTGTCGACCATCAAGCCTTACTGTATCTTGTGAAAAAGCCTTGCGCTACGGGATGTATAGCTAGATGGTTACTCCTTTTACTAGAGTTTGACTTCTCTGTGGTTGTATGCAAAGGAAAGCAGCACTACATGGCTGACCACATGTCCTGCATACCCATAGGAGAAGCCGCTGGGCAAGGCGTGCCTGACGAATTGCCAGACGCCCATCTTTTTAATTTGTCTAGTGAACATAATTATTTAAAGCGGATCTGACGCCGTATTGGGCCGATGACATAGTGCAAGTGCTAGAAAATGGACTTCCAGAGTGACCCATTGAGAAGGCCAAACTGAAGAGACTTATCTTGAAAATTCAGCCATACCAACTGATAGCTGGCCAACTCTACAGGTTGGGACAAGATGGTTTATTGCACAGATGCGTATGTGAACACTAGATGCATGACACATTGAACGAGGCACATGGCAGAATTGCTGGAGGACACTTTAGTGGGGACACAATAGCCCGAAAGGTGCTACAATCCCAGCTATGGTGGCCCACCCTATTCCGCGATGCAGCTAAATTTGTAAAGCACTGCGATGAGTGCCAAAGGACCAAAGTGCCTGTGCGAAAGGACAAGATGGAGTTGACCCCTGTCATAGCCCGACAACCCTTCGAAAAATGGGGCATCGATTTTATTGGACCTATCAGTCCTGCATCACAGTATTCCCAAGCTTGATACATCATAGTGGCAACCGACTATCTAACGAAATGGGTAGAAGCACAAGCCATGAGGAAGAACGATGCTAGGACCACCGCAAAGTTCTTGTGGGAGTAGGTCATTTCACGGTTTGACTGTCGAATCAAACTTGTCAACGACCAAGGCACACACTTCATTAATAAAGTGATTGCCCACTTGCTCTCTACCTTCCTAATAATTCATTGGAAGTCCTCTCCCTATTACCCTCAGGCTAATGGCCAAGCCAAATCCACAAATAAAATCCTAGTCAATGTGCTTACAAAAGTCGTGTCTACTTCGAGAAGTGACTGGGACAACAAGCCAATGGCGGCCTTGTGGGCCTATCGCACATCTTATAAAACGGCTGTAGGATAGACACCCTTTAGGCTGACGTACGGAACTGAAGCCATTTTACCCTTAGAATTCTTCATCCCTAGCTTGAGGCTAGCAGTGCAGGAGTGTTGGGAGGGAAGAGAGGCTTGGACCAACCGCTTGGTGGAGCTCGAGTGCTTAACGGAGACCCAACTCCTTGCCACTCACTCTCTGATTTGTGAAAAGGCTCGACGAAAGATGTGGTTTGACAAGCATGTCAAGCAGCGAGACTTCGAACAAGGGGATCTTGTTCTGCTGTACTCGGTAAAAGGACATAAACAGAAGATGAAGTTTCGGGGGCTAGGGCCTTTCAGAGTCTGCATCATCGGTAGGACCGGGAATGTCGAGTTGGAGACACTTGACGGTGAAGGAATAGGATTTTTTAACGGCAGCCGCATTAAGAAGTACTATCCTCCTTCACATCCATTACATGAGCCACCCATGCTAGAACCCTCATTGAACGTCTGCATGGCTACTGTAACTAACCTTACAGATCAGGACGAAGAAGCAGTGGCACCGGCGTACCTGCGGATCACAGTCGCAACAGGAGCAGTGTATTCTTTCGAAGCCTTGATTGATGAAGGTGCTGACTACAACATCTTGACGCATGACCATTGGACACGCATTGGTCAACCAAAACTACAGCCCACTAACACTAAACTCACCCCGTTTGGGGGTACCGCTTACCCACTCCTAGGGAAGTGCAAGGTGGTCGTTTCCATCGAGTCTGAAAGTTTACCAGCCTTCTTCCATGTGTTACCTGACACTAAAGGAGCTGGTAATGTGTCACTATTGGGTCACACTTTCAAGAAGCAAAACAACTGCAATGTGGATTACAACCTAAACCGCATACATCTTGCTATCGGCAATGTGTGCATAGTGACGACCTTCAGCAAGGGCTGTCTTAATTCCCCCACCTTTACGAAGCCACCGGTAGAAACCCCTACGACCACGCTTCAGACCGAGTCTGAACAGATGGAAACTATGGCCTTGCGTCGGGCTCTTGACCCCAGGCCCAAACCCACCAAGAGAGCTCACAAGGCCAAAGAGTCCAAGTATCTATGGTGCCAAAATAGCAAAAACCACATCCGGGTAGACCACCCAAGTATGGTCCTAAACGTCAAAATTATCAACCGTCCCGACCTACAAGGCAGTCTAGGCGCTATCGCCGTAGACACACAACCACGCCGCACTGGATTCCCAAAGATCTCTTGTGGGCACAAGGCTACTACGAGGGCAATCCATGGATTTGGGTGCTTAAAAATGGCTAGCTAAGAAGCTCATCTACAAGCAATCTCACCCTAATGAGAGAGGCTTGCACAAGTGGTGCCCAGAACATACTTAGTAGGCCATGGCTAGCTGTGGCTAGTAAGCCTCAGCTCAACTATCGACCAAAGCAAATGCCACAGGCCTTAAACCTACCTAATCCAGAAAACTTAAAAACCACTATGATTGCCCACTCAGAACCTAGCACAACCCCCATGCCTACGAAACTTCCTACAGCACCTCAACGTGCTTCAGAGTGCAAGGCCCAACCCGTGACACCGATGGGGAAGTCACAACTATCTAGTCCAGTTGCACCACCCCCGCTAGCGGGTCTTAAACCTTCATACGCAATACGACCTTTCCTCTCTTTGGCTAAGGACCTTGCTGCAACTTCTGGGGAGGACTTAATAACCTGCATTAAAATGTTAGACAAAACTTTCACTACATTTGCTAGAAGCTATGAGAGGCTAGACCTAGGCCTTCTTGACGAAACACTTGCTTCGGATGTTTGTGCATTACCATACACTTGGGAGGAATACAAACTTATGACCACCAAAGTTTCCAAAATTGCTGCCGAACTGATAGCAAACGACAAAATCTCGAAGGATCAAGCTGCCCTCAAAAGACTTGTCACTTCGTATCATAAGCCTCCTCGTTCTCCTCCTGAACAGGACTTGCACGAGCTCACACAGATGGCAAGCTCACCTTCCACATTCTTGCAGTAGTGGTTTATGCTAAGGATCCAATGGGAGAAAAAAGGTTGTCGAATAATGACCAATGCAGGGTAGTTAAAACTATCAAATATGACCCCACTTATGTGGCACCTATCTCATTTAGGGTCTTGGCCATCACTCGTAATTAGCATTTGGACGACCATGTGCTCGCCCACCCCTACATTGACCAATTCCTCACCGAAGAGGAATTACATGTTTCCAGCCGCCTCAATACTGGAGATCTCTTCCACAACGTTTTAACCTACATTTCCCAAGTCTCCATCCAACCATCTACTCTTGATTGTCATGCCCAACTCGAATACAATCCGAGCTTCTATGATTGGCTATTGGCTAGGTAAGTCAACCCACACGAAACAACACTTGCCTCGTCCTTCCTGTGCTAATCCTAGGAAGGATTCTTTGAAAGGTTCCTGACCGAGGGGGGAGCAATGTGAGCAAGAGCTTGTGAGCAAGAGCAGAGCAAAAATGAAAAGTTATGCTATCTAGCAAGCATATTGTTATAATTAAGTAAGTTTCTATGGAAGAATACTGTAGAGTAAAACAATAGCAATGGTCAAGCCTCTAAGTAAGTGTACCCATTTTGGGCACATATATTTTTCTCTCAAACCGAGTTTTGATTAGAAATAAGCCGATTGTTAGGCATTAATGTTGGCATGGTGTGCTGACAGGTCACCACCATGGCAGGACAAGACAAAGGGGGCAAACTCCCATTCTCTAAAGAAGAGATGACCAAATTCGGCATCAGCATTGAGACGCGAGGATTCGGTCAGTTCACTTTCAAGCACACACTGAATCTGGACGAGGCCATCCTGGAGGAACCCATGATCAAAGACTTGGTGGATAGATGCCACCTCCACAAGTACGTGGAAAAGGTGGGATAGGCTATGGATTACAACGTGTGCGGATTTCCTGAGGAACTTCGACGAGAGCAGGAACTGTGGCACTGTCACAGTAAGGACAGGGGAGCATGAAAGAAGAATCGAAGTGCCCCTCAATGCAACAATCATAGAAAAGGCCCTGGGGCTTGTGCCCAAGAAAGAGAGACGGCCAAGACGAGATGTTTACACCATGCTGGGAGTCAAGAAAGAAGCGGTACACACCGTGGATGGAATCAGCTTGGCTAACATCTCGAACTCAGTAGTGAAATTACAAGTGAAGATGATCCATACCCTCTTCTCGGGCCAACGGTACAATGCGTTGATGAACATGATCGGGGTCCCACTGTTGGAAAACATAGCAGCAAGAGTCCCTGAAGAGATAGAATGCAATGGATTTGTACAGAAAACCATTCAAAGTTCAGCTGCCCTCCTCACTCCGGCAGAAGCACCAGCAGGAGGAGAATCCCCTGCCTCAAGTGTGCACTTTGCAAGGAAGAAACCTGCATCAAAGGCAGCTACAATCAGATACGGGGGTATCCTGACAGCCATCATAGATGAGGCAATAAAGGATGAGGGCATCATGGATGAGGAAGCTGCGCATCAAAGCCCACCTCACCACAAAGGAGGGGAATCCAGTGAGAGAATAATAAGTGAAAAGGGAGAGCAAGAGGTGCCGCCTCCACGAGCAAGCAAACCCAAAGAACAAAGCAAAAGTGATAGGAGACAGAAGGAGAAGAAAGAGAAATTAAGTAAGGAAGAATGGGCTGACATCAAAAGGACTCAAAGATAGTGTCGAAGGGCGGAGGAAGAAAGAAGGATGAAAGAGGAGGAGGAGCTTTCCAGGATAAGAGAGGAGTCGAAGAAGGCAGAAGAGGATAGGAAAAGAAGGGCGGGAGAAGAAGCCGAAGAGTAGCGACTAAAGGAACTAGCCGAACTGGTGGAAGCTACATGAAGATCGGTGGAAGAGACCCATGGGGGCAGAGAACCTGAACCCGTAAGCCCTAGCCATAAAGCCAAAGCCAGTGCAAGTGTGGAAGCAGCTCCAGTGGTCGTAGGCAAGGGCAAGTCCCTCCTACATCCACTTCCTCCCTCCTTTGTGCCGATAACGGTTGAAACTATGACTGCAACCACTACACAACCCACACTTCCCCTCGACACGGCACAACTCATGACCATGGTGTAGATGCTTGTGAGCAAGGTGGCCGAAATCTTCCTTGAAACTAGATTGAAAAGGCCCACCACTGCAGATGCAGAGTCACGGCAAGACCCTAAACGACAAAGGCTGGAGGCATCGACCACCACGCCCAATACTACCATGCCTGCCGACACTGACTATGATGCATATGTGGCCAAGTTACTGACACAACTGGACAAGGAAAAAGAAGAGAATAAGGTGGCCTTGTTGAAACTAGAGAAAGAAAAGGAGACGTCAGCAGCCCTCAGGCTAGAGGTCTCAAGGCAGGAAGTCGAAAAACGGAGAGAAATAAAGGCCCTATAGGACTAGCTAGCAGAAAAAATGAAGGAAGCCCAAAATAATGAAAGCCACCTTAGACAAAGGCTGGAGGATGAGGAGCAGAGCCTGGTGGCGGAACAACGGAACCTAAAGCTACTGATGCAGCAATACAGTGATCTACAGCAAAGGGTTGCCCAAGAGGAAATGCTCTACTGGGAGGCTCAGGAAGGCGAAGCCATTGTTCCATAAGAACATGCCACGGAGCCCCAGTCATGGTAGGAGCTAGAAGAACAGAACATGTTAATAAGGGAAATCGAATTCCTGAAAAATGAAGGGCCAGGAGTCTCAGCAGCAGCAGCTGAAGCAAAGCGGCTATAGGATGAAGTGCAAAGATTGCAAGATGCACTGGAACCTCCTAGGAAGACGTAGAAGCCCTCATGGCCATGACCTTTAATAAAAAAAGGCTATTCCTTGGCTGAAATCCAAAGCCAAGAGCAGTTGGTGCAAGAGAAATCAGAAATCCTGGCCAAGGCGCACCATAGGCTCAGCATTGTCAATCAAGCAAGAGGGATTGCTGAAGAACAGCTCGCTCAGAAATTAAGAGAAAGAAACCAGTTATGGTTTTTATCAAATGAGCAGGAACATGTAGTAACCACCCTGGCAAGCCAGTTGGAGGAACAAAGGAAAAGGATGGAGGAGAGAGCCATGGAGTGGGAAATGAAAAACTTTTACAGGGTAAGGGACTTAACTAAATGCCTAGCGGTGGCAGAATGTGAAAGAATGCTTGCCGAAGCTAGGGTTGAGGCTGTAGAGATAACCACTAAGACCCAGTGACAGGCCTTCCTCAACACGGTGCTCCACGTGACGCAAGATGAGGGCGATGATACAGTGGAAAAGGTAAAAAGAAAGTTGGAGCTAACCACCTAGGCTCTAAGATATGGTCTTCAAGAGCGGGAGCTTCCAACAAGTACATGAATAACTAAAGAGCAACAGTTCTACTACTTGCGCTGTACGGGCCTTTCCACTGCTGAGCTCAAGGAGTTGGGTTTTCACGAGCAGGAGTAGCCACTGCCACCATCACCAGTCATTCCTCCTGTGGTTGAGCGAAATGTCGAAGAGGGTCCGGATTTCGAGCAAGATGATGACAAAGAGCCACAAAGGATGCCAAGTCTGCCTCAACCCGAGATCCCACAGGAGGAACCTGCAAATGCCGATCTACCTGAACACATAGTTGCAGTTAGGAGAAGGAGACAAGAGTTAGCTGAGGCCCAACACCAAGCACGCACACTTCCACGATAACTCCCTGAGGAGCCCATGCCACTGAGAAATGATACACATCCTGTAGACTGGCCCCAGGAGTTGGTCATTTGGCGCTAGCGAGAGCTACATAAGAGGCCATTCGAGCTTTCATTCGCTTTCCCATGCTCTCTGGACCGGGCCCTGCCTTTAAGAGTCGTAGCCAAGATCAAAGATCTGGCTAACGAACTTGCAAACAGATGGATGGAAGAAAGAAGCATGATAATGACTAGGTGGAGACAAGAGTCATGAGAGTTCTGGGAAGACAAGGTCAATCTGGTTCCCAAATCCGTCCAAGGCTATGAGGCACAACCGAAATGGCGAAGGAGGATTTGGGACACCAATTTTGATGCGTGGAACGCATTTTGTAATTCCCTTCTTGAAGAGCGTAACGATCCCATCTACATGTCCTACCCCCGTAGGCATGGAGTGGACTATGATAGAGATTTACATGGGGATTATGACTTCTCAAAAATCTATAATGTAAATGCTAGAAGCCCAGAGGAGTGCTTAGTATTTAGGGTAGAGGATATACTTCCCTCCATAAATCGTTTTCTTGTAGACTTATCTTCCTGCCCCGATCCAGCATTCTTGACCACTTGTAATTACCTCCGACTTCTCAAATTCCTGCTACTCCAGAAACCTGCAACAGAGGAAGCCCATCTCCCCCCACTCTTTTTTGATATTAACTTAGGAATAGATAGTAGAGCCATGACTAGGTTGATGATGCGGGCTACTCTCCTCCCTGCCTTCTGCCTAGAGCTCTTAGAAAATATGAGTGACACTCATTTTGCAAGGTGTAATCACCCCTTCTTGTCCAAACTCCTCTAAGGGCTAAAACCAGTATTAAAGAATACCTACTGATCTGGGTTTTTTACAACCCGGATTATTACCACAAAATTTGGCCAAAGCCCCTATCAAGAGCTTACCATATCACTTTGAGTTTACTCTTCAAGCACTAGGTATGCTACATTGCTTCTCAATTATGATAACTCTAGCAAATGGGGGGAACATGTTCTTAGAAGTCATGTCAATGTAAAGGGTAAAAGGGATGGCTATCTTAGTGAAGATGGAAATGGATTACATCTAGGAGTTGAGTGAGTGCATAGATTTTTTCAAAGGACTAGCCTCCAACTACACATGGGCCCCGTCTGCATCACTAAGATTTGGAATCTATCACCATCATTAGAGGACACCTCACCCTAGCACACAAGTCAATATCCACATCATGGTGTCATTTGGATCTTGCACAAAAGCTTACAAGCATGGACCCCTTTTGTCACATACTTATATGTATTTATATACATATGGGGGACTAAAGTCAAAGCAGCTTTTAGAAGCCTTTTTTTATAATCTCAATAACTCCCAAGAAAAAGCAAATTTTAAGAAAATTTTTGCGTAGCCTGATCAGTTTCGACCTGGTCTACAAAGTTGCAGAATAAATTTTTTTCAAATTCCTCATGGATTTGAAGTTACAAAGGCGCAAACTGCTGGCTACATGCAATTTTCTTCTCTCTTTCACCACACCAACTTTCCACTCTATCATTCTTGTAAATATATTATAATAATGTGCTTTCGGCACCTACCTCTTATAATCTAGCTCAATTTCTCTATTTTGTCTACCACCACCCTTGGCTTCTTGCATGATGACCAAGGTGGGGACTTGTCCCATCCACTATGCTCCATATTTTCAAAGATGCCATACATCATCTAGGATTATGTTAATCAAGAAGATTAGCTTAATCTAATCCCTCATGGAGGCTATTTAAAGAGCCCATGGAGAATGAAGAAGGGGGAGAAGGAGAATGACAAGTCCATGAGAGCACTTTAGAATACTCTCATCTCTTTGAGGTGAGCTATAAGTGAGTTCTTTTATTATGTAGCATAATGGCAAGCTTCCTCTACCTCTTCTCCTCTTGTCTCCCTCTCCTCTCATCTCTCTCTCTCTTATATTCCAATATGGTGTCTAGTACATATATTCTCTCTTGTAAATTTGTGTCTTGGTTCTCTTGATTCTCTTTGAGAAAAGGGGGAGGAAGGACATTGACAAGCCCATGAGAGCACTCTAGAATACCCTCATCTCTTTGAGGTGAGCTATGAGTGAGTTCTTTTATTATGTAGCATAATGGCAAGCTTCCTCTACCTCTTCTTCTATTATCTCCCTCTCCTCTCATCTTCTCATTCCATTTAGCATAATGGAAAGCTTCTTCTACCTCTTCTCCTCTCGTCTCCCTCTCCTCTCATCTCTCTCTTATATTCCAATATGGTGTCTAGTACATATATTCTCTCTTGTAAATTTGTGTCTTGGTTCTCTTGATTCTCTTTGAGAAAAGGGGGAGAAAGGACAATGAAAAGCCCATGAGAGCACTCTAGAATACCCTCATCTCTTTGAGGTGAGCTATGAGTGAGTTCTTTTATTATGTAGCATAATGGCAAGCTTCCTCTACCTCTTCTCCTATTATCTCCCTCCCTTCTCATCTTCTCATTCCATGTAGCATAATGGCAAGCTTCTTCTACCTCTTCTTTTATTATCTCCCTCTCCTCTCATCTCTCTCTTATATTCCAATATGGTGTCTAGTACATATACTCTCTCTTGTAAATTTGTGTCTTGGTTCTCTTGATTCTCTTTGAGAAAAGAGGGGGAAAGAACAATGACAAGCCCATGAGAGCACTCTAGAATACCCTCATCTCTTTGAGGTGAGCTATGAGTGAGTTCTGTTATTATGTAGCATAATGGCAAGCTTCCTCTACCTCTTCTCCTATTATCTCCCTCTCCTCTCATCTTCTCATTCCATGTAGCATAATGGCAAGCTTCTTCTACCTCCTCTCCTATTATCTCCCTCTCTTCTCATATTCTCATTCCATGTAGCATAATGGCAAGCTTCTTCTACCTCTTCTCCTCTTGTCTCCCTCTCCTCTCATCTCTCTTTCTTATATTCCAATATGGTGTCTAGTACATATATTCTCTCTTGTAAATTTGTGTCTTGGTTCTCTTGATTCTCTTTGAGAAAAAGGATGTCCTAGCCCATCCTTCCTTTGCCTAGGTGGTGCCCTCTTTAGTTCTCTTAGTGAGGATTGGAGGTTGGATGGGTAAGAGGCAACCCGTTCATCATTTCCGCCCTCATTTTTGGTGCCCCCGCTGAGGATATTCTCAACCACAATTCTCTACCTCCTTATGTGGAATGATACAACACATGGTGGTGCATCCTCTACAACAAGTTTCCCAAGTGGCTCTTCCTCAACGCCTTCCCCAACTATTTTTGAAGCTGGTCGAAGTCCACGACTCCCAGAATTGTCTCCTAAAGAATCTCAAGAAAGAAAGTATGCCTATTGGATGACGGCACGCATGCGGGTAAAAGGTGTTCACTTTAGAAATTTCATTATCTCACAACAGAAAAATTATGTTGCCATCAATTGCTAGGTTCTCATAATTGTGGTGAGTGTTTTGCAAACAAAGTGAAGGCCCTTCCGAGATGTCCTCGTCTCCAAATCATCAAATCTCTCTCTCTCTCTGGCCTAATCCACATCAAAGGAGGACAACTATGCATGAACAGTGTTGAGTTTTGTAGAAGTGCAAAGTATGGAGACTACCTTCAACTGTTGTTAGCTCGAAGGTTGGGTGTGGTTGAAAAGGTGGCCATCACACCTTATGAAATATATGTCGCCGAGGATGGACAAACCAAGGCAAGAACAATCACTGGTAAGCAAATTCTCCATATAGCAAAGTTAGTGGGTTCCAAAAAGAAACATTTTGGGAAAAATCCTTCATAATTCAAGAAAGTGCATTCCCTCTACTCCCTTAAGTAGTCTCCACTCATGAATAATAACAATGATCCGAATTTCTACACCTTCCACTCTGTACAAAACATCCGAGTTAATGTATGCATCAGTAGGAAGATTTTCTTCCAGCAGCGTCTTGTCATGTACTTTGGGGCTGAAAGATTAAGGGAGATTCTTGTATCACCAGAATCTATAATCTTCCCAATGCTAGACTACAATGCATCCTTCAATGTACATGTCTTTATCCTATTATAATAGTTTCTCATGAATCAGAACAAGTTGTATGGACCTATCCGTCCACTTGCTATGCAAACTGTGCATATTGCAGCTAGCACAAAGCTTAGATTCCAAGGCATTATTAGAAGCATATTGGGGCCTAGACGTCTTGCTGAAATTAATGCATCTGTGAACCCATTCATCCTTCCCCTTATAAAATACAACTTAAGCCTAAACGTTTTCATCTTCATACTCTACTAAGGCAACATGGCATTTCCAAGATTTTTTGGGCACAAAGGAGAGAAATCTCTAGACTTTTTGGATGTCTTAGAAATGGCCTTCCTAGTCACAGGCCGGGATGATGAAGCAACCAAAGCACGTGCCTTCTCTTTAGTTCTAAAGGGTGATGCTCGAGTGTGGTATCAAGCTCTCCCGGAGGCTACAAGGGGTAATTGGGAGGATCTCAAGACCGCATTCATGCACAAGTACCAAGATACAGAGCCACCTGAAGATATTTGGAGAAAACTCTTAGATCTTCGCTAAACCGTAGCAGGGGAATACCAAACCTATGAAGGCATGTTTATAAAATTGTGGGATAAATGGACAGCCTCTTTAGCCGAGGGAGAAAGAGTACCTGATTGCCTTAAGAAAGATTGTTTTCTAGCCGGACTCCATCCTCTACTAAGGGAGAAGGTCAAAGGAAAGTTTCCCACATCCTATGAATAATCAGTCACTTATGCGAGGGAGAAAGATAGAAAATTGAAGTATCAAGCCCAGTTGAAGGGGGGAGTTGAGCCCATGCAGGTTTTACCAACCATGCCAAGGCCTAGAGAAATAGCAGAGGCCCCACCTGAACCAGAGATACCACAGCAAGAGCTCCTACGACGCATTACTAATAAACTTGAAAGCCTTTTATTAAATTTGGTGCAAGGAGTGCGGCCCCCTCCCCTCATAAATGAAGGCAATCGAGGTCCAAGGAGGCAAGAAAGAGAGTATGTTTGCTATGATTGTGGGGAGACTGGCCATGGTATGTACTTTTGCCCTCATCCTAGGCGTTTTCCAGGAAATGGGTTCCAACCAAGAAGGAGGGGACAACAAGTGACACCACCTAGGGAAAGGTTTATTCCACCGAATCCAAGGCCTCCACCACCGGTTCAAGTTCTCCAGCATTCTCGACCACTTGCAGAGGTGCCACCTTTGCCTGTCCAACCGCCAGAGAATCATGATGTTAGGATAATTAGTTTAGATGAGAGTGATGTCAAAGGGAAGGCCAAAGTAGTAGAGGTTGAAGCAATGCCGGTGAAGAAAGCCCGGAGAATTGAGAAAATGGAGTCTACACCACCAAAGGAGGTTGAAAATATGGAAGAGGAGGCAGAGTTATCAATGGCTGCAAAGACACGCAACAGTAAAAAGAGAAGGGCTCGCTCACGCCGACACATTGAGCCAGATGATTTTTCCCTAGGTAAAGGTACTAGAGCTTATGATTTGCTTGTTGATGTGAGAAATCAAGGGCAAAAAATTTCATGGCCCCACTTACTACATCTATCTCCAACAGTGCATCGACAATGGTCAAAGATGGTAAGCATTAGACCCATGAAGAATAGACATGTGAATGCAATCTAGGCTAGAAATATGAAAGATATTGTGCCTCTAGTAGAAGCCAAAATCAATGGGCAGAGAGTGTCAAAGACATATGTGGATGGAGGTGCAGAGATTTGTGTCATGATGGAAAAGTTGATGCATCGTTTGGGATTAGAGGTAAATGAAACTACTAAATTTGGGGCCAAAATGGCTAACAATGTAGTAGTAAATTGTTTGGGAGTTATAAAGAAAGTCAAGGTAAAGGTGTGTGGAGTGCAATTGGAGCTTGACATGTATGTGATGCCAGTGAAGGGGGACAGCTATCCGCTCATTCTTGGGTGACCATGGCTAATGGAAATGAAAGCCAGACAAGATTGGGAGACAGGGGCTTTAGAGCTAAGGCCACAAAAGGGACTGCATAAAAAATGGAAGAGCACTATCTACAACATGAAGGAGGGCCGACAGGAGGATCTTGTGTTAGAGATCACCGCTGATGAATGGAGTTCCAGTGAGGGTTGGTCATCTATGACAGAGGGAGAGTCTTCTAATGAGGGGGAAGAAAAATCTCTAGAAGTGATGGGCATTACATTAAAAGGGCCTTCTAGTAGTGAAATTCTACAGCAGCTTCCAAAGGTCGAGAAGGAGGGGTTAGAAAAAATGTTGGCTAAGGATCTATCCATTGAGGAGAAGGCAGCCTACATGGAAGTGGTGATAAAACACTCTGCACTTTTTATTTCTGATTATGAACACATCACAGGTGTGACAGCAACCAGTGGTGCAGCGATTACGACGATTGGGAGTAGTTCGATAAAACGATCTACTCACTGAGGTGCAACGACTTTTAAAGGCAGGCTTCATCTATCTAATAGGGGACTCAGAGTGGGTTTCACCTGTGGTGGTGATACCCAAGAAGAATGGAAAATGGAGGATTTGTGTGGATTATAAGCCACTAAATGCTGCAACGAAGAGATATCACTTTCATCTTCCCTTTCAGGATGAAATACTCAACGAGGTGGCCGGGCATGAGAGATACACTGTTTGTGATGGGTATTTAGGTTATTTCCAGATCCGAATAGCTGATGAGGATCAACAAAAGACCACCTTCATTACACCTTGGGGTTGTTTTGCTTACAAAGTAATGCCATTTGGATTAACAAATGCCCCAGCTACCTTCCAGCGATTCATGAATTATGTCTTCCAACCATATTTTGGAAAATCCATTAGGGTCTTTATTGATGACTTTTGTATTTATAGTTCTAAGGCTCTACATCTAGGGAAGGTGGATGAAGCTTTCAACCACCTTGCACAAATGGGGGGGCAATTAAACCATGAGAAGTGTCGCATTGGCGAAAGCAGTGTAACTTTGTTAGGGCATGTCATAAGTGAGAGGGGCATTGAAGCAAATCCAAACAAAGTTAAGGCCCTATTGGCGATGCCATCACCATCTTCTGTGAAGCAACTAACCTCTTTCATTCAGAAAGTGCGATATATGGGGCGGTTCATTCATCTCCTCTCCCAATTAATATTTCCACTGCAACAGTTAACCCACTCTGAGGAGCTCCTATGGAGTGACGACAGTGAAAGGTGCTTTCACGAGGTGAAGAAGGCTCTTAGTACCCTTCCTATAATTTTACAGCCGTGTTGGGATCAGGAGTTTTTTGTCAATCCGAGTTTTGGGGAAGATGCTCTAGGGGCAGCACTAATACAAAAGGATACTAAAACTGGACTAATGAGACCGGTTTACTTTTCTAGTAGAGTAATGACAGTATCAGAACGAGGGTAGAAGATGGTCAAGGTGATGGTTTTGTCTCTAATGTTTGCTATAATAAAGTTTCGTCCTTATCTTCTCCCTAGGCCATTCACAGTGATCATGATAGAATAGCATTTTCCCTATGCCTTGCAACACATGGATGTTTCAGCTAGAATTGCTAAGTGGGTGATACAACTCCAAGAGTTTGACTACACCTTCAAGGTGGAGGATTCTACTCGAGCTTGCCTAGCTAATTTGTTGACCCATAGATGCCATCAAAAGAAGGAAAAGGAGAAGAGAAAGGTAAAAGAGGAGACACCTCCTTTTGAGGAGCCACTGCTGGTGGAGAATGCCCATGCCCTCTACTTTGATGGAGCCTACAAGCGTATTAAAGATAGAGCGGCAGCAGCAATAGTGGTGTTCAGTCCCGAAGGTGACAACTTTATGGAGAAGGTATCAGCTTGGAGGATGTCCATTCTAGCAATGAGGCAGAATATCAAGCCTTGCTTTTAGGTTTGAGGTGGTGTCTTTCACATGGTGTCACTCGACTTAATGTTTTTGGGGATTCTATGCTCATTGTTAAGCAAATGAAAGGAATCTGGGCTTGTAAAAATGATAACTTAGCAGCGAAAATGAGGGAAGCTAAAACTCTCATGAGAAAGCTACAGAAAGCCCAAATCTATTTTGTGCCAAGGCGCACAAATGGCGACGCAGATGCTCTAGCAGCTGAAAATTTGAAAGAGGTAATGGTAGGCATCATTACAGTAAAGCTTCCCTTCTTTCAAGGTAAGTTTCAACTACAAGATGTGCTTTATTTTCTCGAGCAAGGTGAGGCACCTACACATATGAGTAAAAGTGAGAAAAGGTGGCTAGCTACTAAGGCCACCAAAAACCGCTTGATAAGTGATGTGTTGTATTGCAAAGGAAAGGATTCAGTGCTTAGAAGGGTGCCAATAACAAAGGAGATTATAGATGTGATTAAGAGCTGCCATGAGGGGGTTTGTAGCGGACATTTTGCTCAAGAAATAACTAGCAGGAAGATTCTCCAAGCCGGTTTTGTGTGGCCTAGTCTACATCGAGATGTGCAACATTGGTGCCGCACTTGTGACGATTGCCAAAAGGCCGGACCAAGGAAGCTAGTGCATGAGGAACAAAATCCCATAACTACATATGGCCCATTTGAGAAATGGGGGATTGATGCAATAGGGCCACTCCCACGAACTCAATCTGGCAAGGAATACATCATAATGGGTGTGGACTACATGACGAGGTGGGCAGAGGCTTCAGCAACTAGTAGGATTACAGCCCAAGAAGTGGGAAAATTTGTGTTTGAAAATATTTGTTACAGGTTTGGTACACCTTTGGAAATTATCTCTGATCGGGGTCCTGGTTTTAGGGCAAATCTAGTAGGGGAGCTAATGAAAATGCTAAAAATCAAGCACATGCATTCTACTCCCTACTATCCACAGTGTAATGGTTTGGTCGCAAAAGTGAATGGGCTGATTTGTAAGATAATTACCAAGCAGGTACACGTGCACCCCAAGCACTGGGATAAAAAATTGAATGCAGCTCTTTGGGCTTACAGGACTTCATTTAGAACCTCACTTGGCTATACTCCATTTCACCTCGTCTATGGCCAAGAGACTTTGCTTCCTATAGAGGTGGAACTGGCCAGTTTGCGTGTTTTAGTAGCCAGTCAAGAGAAGAATCAAGATAAGAAGTTAGAGGAAAGGATCTTGGATCTAGAGAGGCTGGAGTTAGACAGAGAAGCAGCAGCAACACTATTCCATGCAAGCTAAAGAGAGAAGGAAGACATTTAATAAGAAGTTGGCTAGTAAACACATAAGGGAAGGATCACTTGTGCTACGATAATCGCTTTGATAATAACAGAAAGGATGCTAAACTTGTGTTCAAGTGGGAAGGGCCATTCATGATCATAAGGAGATATCCAAATGGCAGCTATAAGCTAGGTGACATGGATGGGAAGGTTCACAAGACAAGGGTAAATGGATGGCGACTGAAGCCTTATTTTCAAAGAAATATGAACACTTTGGAGCAATCATTCAATGAAGAGCCACCAATGAGGGGGTGTAGTCCTCCTTGCTCTATTGGACCATCATTATCAAGCTAGAGGCATGAATACCTCTAGCCTAAGCGGAGGGCTAATGATCCGGGTTTTTTACAACCCGGATTATTACCACAAAATTTGGCCAAAGCCCCTATCAAGAGCTTATCATATCACTTTGGGTTTACTCTTCAAGCACCAGGTATGCTACATTGCTTCTCGATTATGATAACTCTAGTAAATGGGGGGAACAAGTTCTTAGAAGGCATGTCAATGTAAAGGGTAAAAGGGATGGTTATCTTAATGAAGATGGAAATGGATTACATCTAGGAGTTGAGTGAGTGCATAGATTTTTTCAAAGGACTAGCTTCCAACTACACATGGGTCCCGTCTGCATCACTAAGATTTGGAATCTATCACCATCATTAGAGGACACCTCACCCTAGCACACAAGTCAATATCCACATCATGGTGTCATTTGGATCTTGCACAAAAGCTTACAAGCATGGACCCCTTTTGTCACATGCTTATATGTATTTATATACATATGGGGGACTAAAGTCAAAGCAGCTTTTAGAAGCCGTTTTTTATAATCTCAATAACTCCCAAGAAAAAGTGAATTTCAAAAAAAAATTTACGCAGCCCGATCAGTTTCGACCTGATCTACAAAGTTGCAGAAGAAACTTTTTTCAAATTCCTCACGGATTTGAAGTTACAAAGGCGCAGACTACTGGCTACATGCAATTTTCTTCTCTCTTTCACCACACCAACTTTCCACTCTATCATTCTTGTAAATATATTATAATAATGTGCTTTGGGCACCCACCTCTTGTAATCTAGCTCAATTTCTCTATTTTGTCTACCACCACCCTTGGCTTCTTGCATGATCACCAAGGTGGGGACTTGTCCAATCCACTATGCTCCATATTTTCAAAGATGCCATACATCATCTAGGATTATGTTAATCAAGAAGATTAGCTTAATCTAATCCCTCATGGAGGCTATATAAAGAGCCCATGGAGAATGAAGAAGGGGGAGAAGGAGAATGACAAGTCCATGAGAGCACTCTAGAATACCCTCATCTCTTTGAGGTGAGCTATGAGTGAGTTCTTTTATTATGTAGCATAATGGCAAGCTTCCTCTACCTCTTCTCCTCTTGTCTCCCTCTCCTCTCATCTCTCTCTCTTATATTCCAATATGATTTCTAGTACATATATTCTCTCTTGTAAATTTATGTCTTGGTTCTCTTGATTCTCTTTGAGAAAAGGGGGAGGAAGGACATTGACAAGCCCATGAGAGCACTCTAGAATACCCTCATCTCTTTGAGGTGAGCTATGAGTGAGTTCTTTTATTATGTAGCATAATGGCAAGCTTCCTCTACCTCTTCTTCTATTATCTCCCTCTCCTCTCATCTTCTCATTCCATATAGCATAATGGCAAGCTTCTTCTACCTCTTCTCCTCTTGTCTCCCTCTCCTCTCATCTCTCTCTTATATTCCAATATGGTGTCTAGTACATATATTCTCTCTTGTAAATTTGTGTCTTGGTTCTCTTGATTCTCTTTGAGAAAAGGGGGGAGGAAGGACAATGACAAGCCCATGAGAGCACTCTAGAATACCCTCATCTCTTTGAGGTGAGCTATGAGTGAGTTCTTTTATTATGTAGCATAATGGCAAGCTTCCTCTACCTCTTCTCCTATTATCTCCCTCCCTTCTCATCTTCTCATTCCATGTAGCATAATGGCAAGCTTCTTCTACCTCTTCTTCTATTATCTCCCTCTCCTCTCATCTCTCTCTTTTATATTCCAATATGGTGTCTAGTACATATACTCTCTCTTGTAAATTTGTGTCTTGGTTCTCTTGATTCTCTTTGAGAAAAGAGGGGGAAAGAACAATGACAAGCCCATGAGAGCACTCTAGAATACCCTCATCTCTTTGAGGTGAGCTATGAGTGAGTTCTGTTATTATGTAGCATAATGGCAAGCTTCCTCTACCTCTTCTCCTATTATCTCCCTCTCCTCTCATCTTCTCATTCCATGTAGCATAATGGCAAGCTTCTTCTACCTCTTCTCCTATTATCTCCCTCTCTTCTCATCTTCTCATTCCATGTAGCATAATGACAAACTTCTTCTACCTCTTCTCCTCTTGTCTCCCTCTCCTCTCATCTCTCTCTCTTATATTCCAATATGGTCTCTAGTACATATATTCTCTCTTGTAAATTTGTGACTTGGTTCTCTTGATTCTCTTTGAGAAAAAGGATGTCCTAGCCCATCCTCCCTTTGGCTAGGTGGTGCCCCTCTTTAGTTCTCTTAGTGAGGATTGGAGGTTAGATGGGTAAGAGGTAACCCGTTCATCATTTCTGCCCTCACTACAAAGTCGCGCATTTTTATCACAATGCATGCGACCGCCCCGTGACTAAATAGGTGCCACATACCTTGCCCAATGTACTCTCTCCCATTCAAAAAAAAAAAAAACATGTGCTTGCAGTCTTCCTTCACTATTATGGTGCCCCACAGTCACTGCATCTAGAGTCCTCTCTAGCCCCTCCCCCACTTCACACTTAGGGCACATCAAGGGCAGGACTTTCAGACCTATCACCCTAAGTTTTGCACCGCACCTCCAACGCCGCACGAACTTGGTCCTCAAGTGTGGGACATTACCAAGGGCTTGCCCAAGGTTAGACCCATCTCCCAGTTCCACTGGCACGGGCACATGCTGTACACAGTGAGATAGACACACCCTCTAGGAAGTGCACCACTTTTCTTGTAGGTTATGTTCATGTTTCAAGAACGGGCTACTTTGTTGAAGGAGATCATCTACTACATCAATGACAAGGAAATTTTCCAAGAGTTGGACATGACCCCATTACTGCAACTTCAGGAGCTTTGCTGCGAAGGTTTAAATGGCTCAACAGATTTCATGTTGCCAATCATCCGCCTA
Source organism: Lygodium microphyllum (assembly GCF_053477565.2). Taxonomy (NCBI): domain Eukaryota; kingdom Viridiplantae; phylum Streptophyta; class Polypodiopsida; order Schizaeales; family Lygodiaceae; genus Lygodium; species Lygodium microphyllum. The sequence goes on along the minus strand of NC_141143.1, from coordinate 33,121,855 downwards.
CTGATGTGGCTGCCATGATTGAACCAAATCAAGCAGAAGGAAAACCCAGTGAGAGAGCTACCATTGGCATAGATCTTGGAACCTCATTGTCCGAGGATCCATGCCCACCGCCTCAAGATCTACGGATCGCTTATTGATACCACAAGCCTGAAGACTTTCAACTCAAAGCTGAAGATCCTTTACTCACCACAGACAAGGGTTTTCAGCCCAAGCCATGGCTTTTCAAGGCAAACAACGTTCGGGGGGTTTCTCCAGAATAAATCCCTCCAATACCATCCTCCTAAGGGATCGCTTATTGCTTTAAGCGTTTCGGATACTCAAAAGATGATCAGCTCCATAGGGGCGCTAGAATAGTGTGAAGGATGCCGAGAATCTTCATGAATCCTAAAGCACGCCGGAATCTCTCCTGGTCATCGTCATCAAACTCCATCACCTCTCATTCACAAGCATCAGTGTCATCTACCCACCAGTTCCACCTAGCAATAGCATCATCTATCCCACTACTTCCCACCACAGTGCTATGGGACTGGCACTTGGCTAGGAGGGGGGTAATGTTTACCGCAGCACAAAGGAGCGGAAAATGGAAAAAGAGAAAAAGAAAAGGTGCCTTAAATGGCAACTAGACCCGGGAAAAAATTAAATGCACGGGCACGATCCTAAAGAAGTCTTGGAGTCGCCCAAGGAGAGTAAAAGAATAAAAAGCACACCATTAAGTGCGAAAACACTTCCAAAACCTTGTAAAAGAGCGCCAGGGCTCACTCCTGTGCAAATTTTATGCTTTAGTTGGGGATAGGATAGACTAGAACGGTGGGAAATGAGGAAATGGGCCTAGGCTAATGACTGACCATGTAAAAATGGGGGATGACCGCCCATGGAAAATAGGGCATGTATATAAAGTTGAAAAGTGAATGGGAAGCTCATTCTTGTGTGGCAAAAGCTTCTTCTACTTCTTCTCTTGTTTCTTGCCTTCTTGCTTGTGCTTGAGAGAGGGATTGAGAGAGTGTGAGAGAGTGAGGGAGTGATTGTGTGAGAGTGAGGGATCTTGGAGAAGAAGCTCTCCATCTTCTCTCTTCATCTTCTCCTCCTCTCTTCTCTTCTCTTGTCTCGTATGTGGCTATGGAGGATGAAGCTCATGGGAGAGGGATTGAGGTTGCTTGAGCTTGCCTCAAGGATCGTGGAGCTACCGGTGTACAAGAAAGAGGAGGGCACTCGATCGAGCATCAAGGTAAGCTCACTACACCCGTAAGGTAGGCATTGCGTGTCGGCTATGTGAGAGGTAGCCATGGCCACTCGGTTCAAAACACTTGAGCAATAAGTGGTCCGTAGGTCTCGGGGTAGAGCTTGAAGCTCCCCTCCAGGCACAAAGTCATTTCAAGGTAACTTGTTAGTGTTGGAAACCCATCATGTTCAATGACATCCATTAAAAAAACATGGTTGAATAAAGTAAATCACTACTCCAAGGGCATGATAGCCACGTTAATTAGAAAATATATTGATGATACTCCAACATTTGCATCATAAGAAATTTATAGCAATGTATCATACAAACTAGATCTTGAATGAAAAATTGTATCACCAAAGAAATATGCAAGATAATCCAACAAAATATGGAAAAGAAAACAATATAAAAATTGCATCTACATCGTAGTCTTGTACATGTTTAATTTGTATCATGTTATTTGCAAAGTCCTTTCCAATATCAATTCAAATTGATAAAACTTGTATCCATTGGTTTTTAGGTGCATTTTCAGATTCCTAAAACTATTGATATTTAGGTTTATATTGTAATTGTTGTTTTTAAAGTTGGTGTAGCACTTCTTATTACTGTTGTAAGAATCACAAGAATTTAAATTGATGTTTCAAGAATTGCAGGCTTCTTATTTGTAGGAACTGTAGGAATGCATATTCTTGTAGGTCTTCCTATAAAAATTATGGTTTTTACAAATCCATCCTATAAATCTGACATTTTCAACAAACCCAAAAACTCTTAAGTTGCTAAAATCTCTTGCAAACTTGAAAAATTACTTTGCAAGTGAAGGACTTGAACACTTCTTGATATGAAAAACTGTAACCTCTTTTTCTACTAGTATCTAGCTCATTCAAAAGCATCACTATTATGCTTTAAAAATGATCAACATGAATAACATCAATCATTCCTATTATATAACTACATAAATATTCAGTGTAGATATGTGCATACTTTCATTTGTTTCAACTTCATTGACAAAATGATCAACCTCCTCAAACACTTTAGAAATATCAATCTAAACTGAAATATCAGCAACTTGATCATCCAATCTAGAGATCCTCAAGAATAACACCTTGACTTGAAACATGAGAAAATATCAATTAAGTACGCAAATTTGAAATTTCATTATATTTCTGCAATATAACTTCCTCAAGAGTATGAAAAACCTCAAAATAATGAGAAACTTGCAAATCCATTACATTTCAAACTCGAGAAACTTCCTTGTTGCAACAACATTTTCTCTTTTCTAAAGTTGATTGATGACATATAGAGCTTTAAGTGCTACAATTTTTGCCAGATTGCTCTCCTTTTCAAGCTCAAAAGAAAGCGCTTGAATTATCAATTGGAGATTTTTCAATAAAACATAACTCATGGAGAAATTCAGAAAAACCATACAAACTAATAGATTCTTATAATCCTTGACATTCAACCAACTCTTGCAATGGAAATGCAATGATAATCCTAAAATTTTGCAATTCTTATAAAGGAACACTGATATGTTCTTTAGAATGAATAATGCATTGACCTGAAATACTATCTTACATACTAGAAATATTAGTATATTAAACAAATACATCAAAAGATGGTGATTTTTGTACTGTGGGTAGTGGTACTTCAAGCATTTGCAAAGCTTATTCATTAAAATCCAACTTATAAGATGGATTATCTTTCTTAAAATCAATAAGAAAACCAAGAAAATGACAAAATATAATCTTCATTGAGAAAAATATAATCCTTAAGCTTGTTGTCCATGAAAAAAGCATATTCTTGAATGCAAAACTTGTCCTCGTAATCATCTAACGAATCATTTTCCTTGTTGACAACTACATTCCTTATTCTGAACTTGAGTACAGATGATTGGAGATTGATTGTGCCACTATTTCATTGGTAAGCTCTCTTGTTGGGTTTGGCACACTTAAGGAACCTTTGCTTTCTTGGCTCTTGTCCTATCTCACTCCCTTTCCCTCAATGTTTGATAAGACTATGGGTAAAGAGCACCAATAATCGTTATCATCACTTGAACTTGAATTTGAATCTATATCCAAATGATCATAATAGTACTTATCCTTGATCTTCTCAATTTCTCTAAACAATCTCCCAACATGCTTCAAACCTAAGCAAGACTTGAATCATCATACCACTCATAAGCATCATGAAGAGCACACTCAAAACAACTCAAGTTTTCCCATTCTTTATCCAAATTTAAACTTGAACCCTTGTTTGATGCTGAAGAAGACTTCTTGTGAATACCATTGAACTTCTCGTACAAATCAGTTATGTAGAAGTACTTCTAAGACTCCTTTCTTCATAAGGCTTAGCATTTTGAGGTCAACATGCTCAAATCAAAATTTACATCTTTTGTCCTCTTTGATTTACCCATTATATTGAACTCAAAAGTTGCATAAACCACAATCCTTGCTGGGCTTTGCAAAGCTAAGAAATGCTTCCATATGCACTCTCCCCAAAACATATTGATAAGTGTGGTTTCATGAAAAACCATCCATATGAACTATGATTTTGAAAGGAAACTAAGGTAGAAACCTAAATCAATTTTTTGTAAAATGGTATGACCTTTATCCTTGTCTTCTTCCTTTTAATATAGCAATTGCCTAGGCGAATTGTTGTAGGTTGGAAGATGGGCGATTTGCTCCACTAATGAGCTTCTAGCTTTTACTTCCTATTTTCTCTTCTCCAAGTGGGTATATAGGGCATTAATCTCTTCTCGAAGTGGGTATATAGGGCGATTTGCTCCACTAATGAGCTTCTAGCTTTTACTTCCTATTTTCTCTTCTCCAAGTGGGTATATAGGGCATTAATGGCTTGGATAGTTCATGACCTTTGAAAACCATGGATAGGCTTCAAGGTTAGGCGATTGCTATAATGCATAATAGGGTTGCAAGAACTTGACTTCCTCCTTGAACAAGACACCCATAATTCTTATTGATCCTCTATTTCATGGAGCAATCTTGGTAGTGTAGCAAAACAAAGGAACTACTAAAGCCTACCCTTGAACCACCACACCCAAGAAATGCATCATAATCCAAAGTTCAAAAGAATCTCATGTATTATGGCATCAATGCAAGCAACCCCATCTAAGTTGTGAACCCATGCTGTCATAAGATTTAAGAATATTCTCTCTTCAAGAAACTCAAGAGGTAACATAGTGTACTGATATGTAAGAAGCTTATTCAGATGAACTCATGCTATCTTAAATCTTATGTGTCTTTAAGAATCCATATGTAAGAAGCTCCAAGAAACTCAAGAGGTAAAATAGTGTGATAATTTGCATCAATGATATCCATGAGCTTTTGTTGCTTTTCTTATTGTGCCACAAATCGTGATGTATATACTATGGCCATCTAAGCAACTTTTAGCTATTCTATGGTTTGCACAATAAACAACATTTTGGTGGTGTCTACAAAATTCCAACAAAAATGACATTTTAAATTTTTTGCTCTTGTCACGATCGTTCAACTTGGGATGTTGAAAGATTTTCTCATATGAAGGAGTCTCTAACACAACCACATTGCCTCCTCTAGGAATCAATGTTTGTGATTTTCTATTCTTCATTGAGCCTATAACACTATGTGGAGCTGGTTGGAAATCTTTTTTTTTTCTTACCAGAAGATACCATCTCAAAGATGTTGCCTACACATGCATGTGACTTGATAAGATTGATATGTAACTTGGAATGCTTTCAAAAACTCTACTCATTTAAGAACAATGCAATGCATATGCATGGAATCAACTCAATCCAAAAGATGTGATATATGCATCAAAGGCTTATTCAAAAGAATATGACAATAATTCTAGTTTAAGAAAATCCACATCATAGGAAACACAATTCACCATTCAACAATATTACTTTTCTTCTACTTATAACTTCGAAGCCTGAGACTAATGCTATACAAGTGTCCCATTGTCTTAATGTTTTTTCTTCAACATCTACTCTCCAAATATTTGGACGTATACAATCACGTTTTAATAGATCTAGCTTACATTTCTTTGTTTCCACAATTACTTCTCTAACTATAGCATGAAAATACTTATTATTTGTATTATTTTCAATTACAATAATTATATCTTTTCCTATGACGATATCATCTTTCTCCAACGACCAAGGAGATACGCAACCAAGTTGCCCTAACTCTAGTAATCTAGTGCGTTGAGATAAATCTTTTGTCTCATAAGCTATAATTTTATTACCCTTAGAAATAGGAATAAACTTGTGTAGCAATGAGTTTTTGGGTTGTATGCAATTCCAATTAGACCTAAGTCTTTCTGGTTGTAACGCACTCATTCATGTATTAAAGTCGACTAGCTCCTCTATATCATCTTTTCTTATTATGTATTTCTTGTAATATTCTCCACTTACAAAACAAATCTTCACCCCTCTCACTTGTATAAAGAAAAAATTAGTTATTTGAGCATTCCATTGACCTATGCTAAGGACTTCTTCACATGTATTATCTACTTTAACTACTACATAATCTCCAACTTTGTAAAATTTGTAAAAATGTTGGATCTAGAGCATGGCTATGGAGGTTGAAAGAGGAAGAATGAGATCATGAGGTAACAGACATCAAGACCAAATGTCACACAAGTGAATTAGGTTCTAAGATGGAAGCTTGGACTCATAAACACAATCTTGTGTGTTGAGAATGACATAGACACTTTGCTAGAAGTACAAAAGTACTATGACATTGTATTCAAAATGAGAGCAAGTACAATGCTTTATAGGAATAGACTAGGCTGCACTTTCCACCACTGTGCATATGGGATTCTGTATCGTGAGCCCACATTGCTCCATACAAAGAGGCTAAGCTGGGTGTGATTTCCAATATCTCAACACCCCTCCTCAATCACAACAAGAGAAGTACAAAGTGTGTAGAGGCTTTAATGAGCAACCACCTGAAAAGTGTGGGCACACCACAAACATGGTAAACACCAGAGGCTGTCACAAAAAAGACTAAGTATGGGTATCAAAGACATGGTGGAGATCTAGAGGATGTAATAGGGGCCTCACAATGTGTATAGAGGCTATAGTACAAGGTTATATGAGGAGTTTACAAGCTTATGTTAGAAGCATTGGGGCTAGGAAATACAAGGCTAAAAAATTCTATCAGAATAGAAGAAGTGATGAGGCTTGCCATTCTCTTGGTGGTTTTCTTCTTCTTCTTATTCTTTTGCTCCATGGTCTTCTTCTTCTTTAACAACAAATAGATAGGCCTTTTGGGACCTCTTCCTAGCATGAAAAAAATTATACGTGTGCTTGATCCTTTTGTAGAAGTCACATACATGTTGATCTTTCTTGCCCTTGTACATGGTAACTACATATAACATTTGTTCATCTTTAGAGGTGCTTGGTTCTTCTTTGGATGTGATCTTCTTTTCTTCTTCTAGCAAGGAGGCCTTAATGTCAACCAATTTAGGACTAGGCATGTTGATCAATGTAGTTGACACATTATTATAGTCAGGATGTAGGCTTTTTAACAACACACCAATACAAATATCTTTATCCATCTTGAGATCAAATCTTGCAAGCTGAGTTAAGAGACTTTCTATATGTAGTTTAAGTGAGTTGTAAGAGATGTGTTTGATTTCATATCTAGCCTAAAAAATTCAATCAATAATCCATACTTAGATGAATTTGATTGTGCACCAAACAAAGTATCATTAGAGGTTTCACAAGTACCCACATGGTGGATGTAACTGTCATCCAATTCTTGCTTAATGATAGCCTATGCTTTGTCATCATTCTTTTGCCAAGTAACTGCAAGGTCCGCATCCTGAGGCTCCTTCTCCTTTCCATTCGTAATGGCTCAAAGACCCTTCTTCATCAGAACGAGCTTGATGCGAGTTTGCCAGGTGTGAAACTCGACCCCTTTGAACCGAACTGTTGGAGAGTCTCAAATTTGAGTAGCAAAACTCTCAAATTTGAGTAGCAAAAGATTTAATTGTGTTAAGCGACACAAAGAATGTAGTGTCAAATAACACTTGATAAGTAACAATAGATACTATGCTTTCAGACACTTGAGTTTGATGCTTTGATACTTGAATTTCTCCCCTCTTTGCTGATTTGATGACAAATGCTTGCTAGAAACTTCAATTTTTCGTGGATTAGAGTGGTACAGGTTTAATTTGAGTGCCAGGAGAGAGAAAATGAAGGAAAGATAAAGTTTCAAGTAAGTTGACTATGGAGTTTTAGGGTTTGCAGGACATGGCTTGATTTTTTTCTCTTTGTGGCTCACACAGTGAACCATTTTTTGGATAACATTTGAGTTGGCAGTGCCTTAGGTGATGGGCTTTCATTGCCCTATGATCATGATCAACATTGCGGTGACATGCCACTATGCAAGCACAGTGTGAAAAACTCCGGAGTGCATCATCATTCAACTTTCTTATTGACGTAGAGAGTCAATGTGATCAAAGTCATTAGTGCTAGTGTCCGTGGCATAGATGGTCCAAAAATACTAGATTTTTGGACAATTTTAGTCTATTTTAGATATGTTGGATATTATTTATTGCAAATATCCAAAAAATCTAGAAAAAATTCTAGATTAGGATGGCATGCAAAAAGTAAGTGGCTTTTTAAAGCAAGTTTTGAGATTTTTCATAAAAAAGAAAGATTAGATGTCGTGCCACTACACGAGCACAGTGTGAAAAACTCTAGAGTGCGTCATCATTCAACTTTCTTATTGATGTAGAGAGTCAATGTGATCAGAGTCATTAGTGCTAGTGTTCGTGGCATAGATGGTCCAAAAATACTAGATTTTTGGACAATTTTAGCCTATTTTAGATATATTAGATGTTATTTATTGTAAATATCCAAAAAAGCTAGGAAAACTTCTAGATTAAGATGGCATGCAAAAAGAAAGTGGCTTTTTTAGTCAGTTTTGGGATTTTTCATAAAAAAGAAAGATTGGCGAAATCATGTGCATCGCGATCATAGTTGACAGGCTAAAAACTGCACTTTGAACTAGAAGAAGAAGAAGGAATGAACTGGGAGATCCTAGACTAGGTGTCTTGGGTAAGTGTCATGCGGTTTTATCCCCATTTTAAAGCCAACGGAGCCATTAGATTTGGGTTTCGAGCAGCAAAAAGGAGGCTGTTATTTTGATCCACGTTTTTGGTCTATGAGGGAGCTCTAGGAGATCTAATGCTTGGAGAGTGCTTCTGAGTAGTGCTAGAGAAGGGATTCTAGATTCTGTCAATACATATTGATTCAATTCATTGTGCTTTGTCTTTATTGTGTTTACCTCTTGTCTATTATTTTTCTTCTCTTCCATCTCCTATCTCTAATTTCTTCTATCTCTGATCCTTGGTGGATACGACCTTTCAACAAAAACCCCTCCAACATTGGTGAACCTGGCATGAAAGGTCGTCAGAAGAAGGAAAGAAAAGCTGGGAGAACCTTTGAACACAATCTCCAGAGATGTTTTGCAACAGTTGGTGTAGAATATGAATATGCTTATGCAGGTACAACAACAACAACAAGTGATGCAGCCTTCTGCTCAAACAGAAAGTATTGTGATGAATGCTCTGCAAGTAGTTGAGTGTGAGATGAAGTTATTCAATGGCAGGAATGTATCTGCATATGTACATACCTATGCTCACAATATGGAATTCTTTGGGGTGGTTCAACTTGCATGGAGCCGGTATTTTGTACGTGCTACTGTACATGAATTAAAAGCACACATTACTGAATTATACATGCAAGATGCTGATTGGGTAGCTTTCAAAAAGAACTCAGGGAAGAATTTTACATTGAAGATGCTAGTTTGATTACACACAAGAATTTTCATGAGTGGGTTTTACAACCCAATAAGGGTTTTGTGACTACATAATTGTTAAGAGAATTTGAAAGTTGATTTGAGTAGTTGGATCTTGTAGAACAACAAGCTCTTGCAAGCTAGAAAATTAAATTGTTTCTACAAGCAACAGATCTTGAACTTCAAGAGAACCTTGATGATTTGCTAGAGGATTAGACTACAAAGATAGGTCTGGAAACAGAGTGGAGACATGTCAAGGAAGTTGTTATTGCACTTGTAAAAAAGCATAGAAGAAGAGAAAGATTGCAGGCTTCTAGCTTGCCCATTGTTATGCGAAAAACAATTGAAGTATCCAGTAAGCCACCCACTTCTATGGCTAACCCTATGGCTTTACCTGCTATTGTTCCCTCTGTTAGGAAAGATGTCTTAGATGAATTGGTCAAAGGCATGCGAGATCTTCAATTGAAGGTTTCAAAGTTTGGATGAAAAAGGACAAGAGGAAAGGGGATGGGCAGCAGTCCCTAAGCCATGAAAAAGATGTATGTGGTGTGATAGTTTGCATCACGAGAGAAATGATTGTGCTACCTATCAGGAGGCCTTGGCATGACAACTCATCTTTTGGAAAGATGGCAAGATCCATGCACAAGAAATTGGATTACTTCTTGCTTTGAATTTTGGAAAGGGAGGTATGCAGAAGTTGTTGGAAGACTTGATTGTTCGAAATTCTTATGCAGATGTACATGCTTCCAATTTTGGTCTACATTTGGATAGAATGCATGGCCAAAAGATGGTTGGTCCAAAGATTGAAATATGGACACATGCTTTACATGCAGCTGAAAAGAGAAAAGCTACTGATAGTGAAATGTCTCATGCAAGGCAAGACATTCATCACATAACTGGTTGCGAATCATTGGTAGATGCATATTTAGAAAAAATGATAAAACACAGATGCACTTGTGGAAGAGAAACATAAGAGAGATGAAGATAGTGTAGGGATATCTAAGGAAGTGACAAAAAGAAGTGTGGATTTTCCTAAAGCAAGAAATCAGCCACCTCTCGAGAGTGTAATGGAAGAGGTTGGACAGGAGCAAAAATAGGATAGGGAGCAAAGAGGGCAAACAACTGGGTTATAAGCTGCAGTAGTCTGATATTAAGACATGCACAAATACCTTGGAAGATCCTATAGTGGAAGAGTCAGCCATTGCATCTATAGATTTTCTTAATGCATCTGAAGAGGTTTACAAAGATCATGTTTTACATGATGCAGAGACTCAAAGGAAGATTGTTGAAGTGTTAGATGCACATGATTTGCAGGATATAGTTATCATTTATGGAATAGTTAATGAGCTCAAGGATATGCATTTACAAGATGTTAGATGTAATGATTTATAGCTAGAAAATGTTTTGGATGCTTTGTCAAAGGCCTTGATTGAAAATTCTAAGATGCTTCAAGAGATGTATTGTTTCACTATTTTCGGTGATGGTGAGAATGTGTTGAATGCAAATGACACTTAGTTTATGTTGGATGAGGAGCAAAAAGGTTATCAAAAGTAACTTCCCATGCAATGGACTTTGAAAGAGCAGGCATATTGCTATGTATTTGTTGATTGGTGCATTGATAGCATGTATATAGAGATTCAACAACCTCTAGTGCATGATATGCTTCCAAGACCTTATGACCCTAGAGGGGGTACAAGATATGGCTCAAGAGTTGTACAAATGCTGAGTATTTTGATCTATGATCCAGGGGGATGCCTTTTTATATGCATGATGAGCAACAAGTTGATGCTATAGGTATTTGATTCGGGTGGTGCATTAGTGGCACATATCGGAGGATGTGCAGGTTCAGAGGGGGTGGATGTCATGCCACTATGCGGGCACAGTGTGAAAAACTCTGGAGTGTATCATCATCCAATTTTCTTATTGATGTAGAGAGTCAATGTGATTAGAGTCATTAGTGCTAGTATTCGTGGCATAGATGGTCCAAAAATACTAGATTTTTGGACAATTTTACCCTATTTTAGATATGTTGGATATTATTTATTGTAAATATCCGATAAAGGCAAGAAAACTTCCAGATTAGGATAGCATGCAAAAACCAAGTGGATTTTTCAGCCAGTTTTGGGATTTTTTTTAAAAATATTGGCAAAATTGTGCGCGTCGCAATCGCAGTTGACAGGCTGAAAACTACACTTTGAACTAGAAGAGGATAAGGGAGTGAACTAGGAGATCTTGAACTAGGTGTCCTGAATTTTTATCCCCCTTTTCGGAGCCAACAGAGCCATCAAATTTGGGTTCCGAGCAGTAGAGAGGAGGCTATTATTTTGATCCACATTTTTGGTCTATGAGGGACCTCCAGGAGATCTAATGCTTGGAGAGTGCTTATGAGTAGTTCTAGACAAGGGATTCAAGGTTCTATCAATATATATTGATTTGATTCATTGTGCTTTGTCTTTGTCGTGTTTACCTCTTATCTATTCTTTTTCTTCTCTTTCATCTCTTATCTCTACTTCCTTCTATCTTTGATCCCCAGTGTTTACAACCTTTCAATAAAAACCCCTTCCACAATGGCATGTAGGAGGAGATTCGTCAATACAACCAGGCGTAAACAGGGCGTTGATCACGTTTTTCCAGCAATGCTGAGCATATACTCCACCAATGTCAGAATTGAAGTGCCACAAATAAGCTTTGGAAGCAAGAGAACAATTCTCTAGAAGGAAGCACTGAGAAATATTGCTTATAGAGTGAGATATGAAAGCTCCAAGCAGGGTAGGTACATGCTGGCTATGGCTGCCACAAGAAGGTGGAAGTTGAAGATGAGGTTGAAGATGAAGATTTGAGTTGCCACCACTGAGTTGAACTGAGTTTAAGAGAGACTGAGAGACAAAGAGAGGAGTTGAGTGCTTAGGCCATACCCAACTAGGCTCTAATACCATGTAAAAATGTCGGATCTAGAGCATGATTATGGAGGTTGAAAGAGGAAGAGTGAGCTCATGAGGTAACATACATCAAGACCAAATGTCACACAATTGAATTAGGTTCCAAGATGGAAGCTTGGACTCATAAACACAATCTTGTGTGTTGATAATGACATAGAAACTTTGTTGGAAGTACAAAAGTACTATGACATTATATTCAAAATGAGAGCAAGTACAATGCTTTATGGGAAAAGACTAGGCTACACTTTCCACCATTGTGCATATGGGATTTTGTATCCTGAGCCCACACTGCTCCATACAAAGAGGCTAAGATGGGTGTGATTGCCAATATCTCAACAAAATTCTCCCTTATAAAGTACTTTTTGGTGACATGTAGCTATAGTATCATCAAGGTAACCATCTTCTAAGGACAAAAATTGTAGAACATACCTTTTCTTGTCACACGAAAGTCCTCTATGTATCCTTTTTTTGGGAGATATTAAAATTCCTTTATGTTTAATCATGTTGATAGTGATCTGTCATGTTTCTTACAAATACTTTCCAAATTTTCTTTGCTTTGCAACACATGAAAGTTCTAATATTCCATCCTCATGTAGTGGATGGCAAATAGAACTCTCACGATTAGCAATCATAAGACCATCAGGAAGTGAAACACATTGGTGGCATTGAACAAGTACTTTTTCTATTGGTAAAAGGCCATCTGTTTTCTCATGTAGTGCTTTAAATGCCATGGTAAATAGCTTTTTGAAATGAAAAGATACATAAGATACCTTGTTTTTTGGCCATTTTTTTAAATCCCTATATATGACAATACCATGCACTCAAAGACCAAAATATTCATCTTTTCGAATGCGCCAAGTTGCAAGAAAAGAGTGAGCTACTTCTATGCTTTTATTAGACCAACCTTTTTCTCTATTATAATTGTAAAATGCATGTGCTATATCCACCAAAAGAATACCTTAATCACTAAATTCCTTTGGAATACCCTCTACAGTGCTTATGATGCATGTCAAACACCATTGTACAAAAATTTTATTCTCTTGTGCTTAAAAGCTTTCATAGTATTTACTTAGAGCATGAAACCACCACTATCCATATTCAATGAAAGGAGGAGCAAGCTTATATATCATTTTTGTATACCTATCAATGGCTTTCTTTGTCTCGTTTGATAATTTTTTCATTAGAGATAATATATATTTACTAAATAAATTAAGTGAAAGAATATGCATTATATCATATAATAAATCTAATGACAAATCTATCCCATACAAGTTGTATAATCTCCAAAGTGATGACTCTCCAGACAACCCTTCTATCTTTAGTATATTCTTCCTCTCGCCTATTGTCAAAGCTCTCTTTGCTTTGGATAAGGCTATGACCATATCATTAGCTTTTCATTTGATTGGTGGATACATAATCTAGTATCTATTTAAATAGTACATGTATCTACCTTGAAAGGATGGATTGCTAATATCCAAACTTGCATGAGCTTTGTATCCACGACAAAAGAATTGACCACCATAATTTAAATGAGTCTATTTTACATTGTCCAGGATGGTCTTGAGTAACCATCATTAACATTGCACGAATTCTACATATTTTGGAATGGCCTATCAGATCTCCAAATATACATTATAGTGAATAATTATAAAAAATTTCAAGGCCATTAACATAAAGGTCTTCTAACTAGTAATTAAAGGCTACAAAAAGGCATGAAATATGTCACTAGTTTTTCTACGACTTTACAAGCACTCAAGGGTAGAAACAAGATGGGAAGGGCACCTATAGTAGAATCTTTTCGAGTATTTAGAACCTTCATTTCTACCACACCACAATCATGCTGAGTTGTTCAAGATGCTTGGAACCCATCCCAATGGAGAAGAAGAGCCAAGTTACGAGGATCACCTTTTAACATATCTCTTTTATGTTGGTTTCAAGAATGATATTATGTACATACAAAGTTATAATCCTAATTTGTTTCATTACACCTTCTTTCTAGGACTAAAGATCTAGGAAATATAGTATATGTTTTCTTACATGATACATTTTTACACACAATAGGCATCTCATATTCAGCACTTGGATTCCAAAATTTTTGAACTTCTCTACATTTTGATGCATCCCAAAATTCATTTATATATTTAGGGTACTCATCTATCTCTTTACCTAACCACCTATCTTTTTGACACCACAATGTTTGCATGTCATGACAAAAAGTTTTGCTTTGAGCTAAAAGTTTGATTTGTTTTCCTATTGGTAAGTGATGCCTATAAAAGAGTATTAAACACACTTAGTTGAAACTTTAAGTTCCAAGCACAAATTGTGCAATTTGCACAAAGTGCAATGGTGCAAGGGCATGTATCCTAATGTAGTGCAAAATGTGGCAAGGGTTTAACCCCTATTGCTCATTTCTATATGAAAGAAGGGTTGTGTCTTGAAGGAAAAAGGCTTGTGTCCCTAATGAAAGGTAGAAGCACATTAGGAAAGGGAATTGGGATGTGTCATAAGAAGGACTGCCTACACTGAACATTGTCATTGTCATCTAGGATTTTTCTAGGGTCACCCCTATTTTTTCTAGTTCTAGTCGACCAACATTGTCCCTAAAAGAGCATGTTGGCAATTTTTTGGTTATTTGGCTATTTATAGCCAGCAGCCCTCCCACTTGGCAGACACACATATGCTTCAGTCTTCAATCTTTCCTTTGTAGGTGCACACTCCGACACTCCAACTCTCCATGCTTAGTGCTACCATCTTCATCACCCCAATCTGGTGCCTTAACTAACAATTTGGGCTACATGTAGGGACTAATCAGTCCATCATCATTGTGTGGGCATTCTTCTCAATGAATTTTGTATTGGAAGGGCCTATGTAAAAATGCAAGGTCTAGTATGTGTTTGATGTCCTATTGTGCTAAGATTTCCCTAAAATGATTGTGTGCAACGTGTCTTGGGTAATATATGAAGGCTATGTGATTTAGTTCTATATTTTCAATGGTAATGTATACTAAGGCTAAGTGGTATGTGCCTAGATACTCATGTGTTTGAGTGTCAAACCTAAATGTACAAAGTGGTGCAAGGGTATATTCCTACATAATGTGCTTAAAGGAAATCTTGGTAGTAAAGACACCCATTACTTACATTATATAAGTCCTTTATATTGGCTTAATCCTTGTAGGGCTTCCAGGTTGGAGTTGTTGAGAAATAAGGCAAAGCTTAAACCTTATCCTAGGGTTGTATTAAGTAAGTGTGTGAGAGGTTGTGTAAAGTGTCCTAAAGGTCAAAGTGTCTATCTCTTTGTGAGAGACTTGGAAAAATAGACTGTAGAGAAGACAGAATGAGAAGAATGAAGAAAGCTTGAGACTCCATATCCGTGTCTCTCAACCACCTTCTATTGTGCATCCTCATCGAACCTCTCATCTACTCTCAGTCGATATCAGAGCTCATCCAAATGCTAGCATTCTCAAACACAATAGAACCTTTTTAAATCATACAGGTTGAGATAATCATAATTCACTGTATCACTCACCATTCTCTCCAGGGTCTTCCAAAAGATAGTTAACTAAGTGCTCCTACTTAACGTGTAAGAGTGGTTATCAATTATATGTCCTAAATAACCTATGGTGGTGTGCACTCTGGTGTAAAAAATGCCCTTGTAAACCCTATTTTAAGTGCACAAGTTTGTATTAATTTTAAGTATCTAATGCTCCTAAGTGGATGGGTGTCTAATTTGTGCCGTAGTATACCCTAATGCCTAAGTGAAAATTCATCTAACTAGATGTGCCCTAGGAAAGTTGGCTAAGTGTGCCCCACATGGATTAATGCAATGCAATCGAGTGCTTCTAGATGTGCCAAGGGCACCTATGTACCTAATGTGATAAAGTTCTTGATGTGTGAAACTACTTTAAGGGTAATGTGCTTGAGTTTCTAAGTTCTAATGTGCATGAGTGTCACATAGGACTAAGTGCCTAAGCTATTTCAATTGGGTGCAAACTATGATGGGTGCAAATGAGTGTGATTTGTTCTAATGGGTATGTTTTTACCCCAACTAATCTAATGCTTAACCTAGTAAACTCTAGTACCTTAAGTGGACATGTGTGAGTCCACCATAGGATAAATGTGTACGAGTGCCTAATCCAACATGCACGAAGGCCTACTTCCCAATGTGCATGAGTGGAATTGGACTCTTGTGCATAAGTACCTTGTTCACAAGTGCCTAGCCTAGATGTGGGAGGACTAGAGTGCACTTGAGTGCTTTGTGTGAGTTGTGCACAAGTATGAGTAATCCAAATGCCTAAGTAGTGCAAGCAAGTACCCCATAATGTGCCAAATGTGTAATGCATTAGAATGCATAATACTATATCCATATTGTGAGCAGAGCATTGTAACATCATGACATGATAGTAGACTATAGGTACACTATCAATAGAACTTGGTGACAAGCTAATATCCTTGTCACACTGGGGTTGCACTACAATAGTGAAATTTTGTAAATGGGTGACATAATGTTATGTTAATGAAAACCGCTTCTTCATGATGATAAATATCTTCTCCCTCTCTCTCTATAACAATGGACCCATACACACTCTCTCCCAATTAAAAACACATAAATTAAAATCTCTCTCTCTCTCTCTCTCTCTCTCTCTCTCTCTCTCTCTCTCTCTCTCTCTCTCTCTCTCTCTCTCTCTCTCTCTCTCTCTCTCTCTCTCTCTCTCTCTCTCTCTCTCTCTCTCTCTCTCTCTCTCTCTCTCTCTCTCTCTCTCTCTCTCTCTCTCTCTCTCTCTCTCTCTCTCTCTCATTACATCATGTTGCATGCCCTTGCATCCATTTCCTACTACATTTCTTGCCTTTCCCATTGTTTGTCCATTTCTTTTGTTTCCTACTTTGATTACCTCTTATGTTTCCTAGGTCCATTGCTTGCTATGTCCATTGTCTTTGTTTCCTACTTTGATTACTTCCTAGATTTCATATGTCCATTTCTTGTGTTTCCTACTTGTTCTCCCTTGCCTGTTTTCCTTCCCCTTCTCTACTGTCAACAATGACCAACAATGTCATGGGCTCTACCATCAACGACATTTGTCGATACACCAATGACCAAGCTATTCTACATAAAATAAAGGACATCACCATTGCCAACATCAACACACCTAGTGCTACCCAATGTACTAGTAACATTGCTATCTCAATGGGATCTCATGTTGAAACTTAATGATGGCCATAGTCAATGACAATCCCTATTCCATATTAGCATGTTCCCATACGCTTGAATGCCACTCTCTAGGTCAACCCAAAGTAGCCTTGAAGTAGCCCTACATGATCTCCTTTCCCTCTTGGCCTTATAACATTAAACTTTGTAGCCTACATGGAGTGTTAACCTACTGCATGCCCTAGTGTACCTTCAGTATGCCGTAACATGCCTTTACTATGCCCTAGCATTTGTGATGTACATTGCAATATATGCGCTACCTCAAAGACTATTGTGGACCTCAAATACATTGGTAGAATTTTACTTTATTTGCTATCTCTATTCAGCTTGCTAAGTGTAGCAATGTATGAATACTCATTGTTTGAATGGCCTCCAAGATTTCCTATCCCCACATAGTGTGGTTGCTTCACTCCCAATAGCACCCCTACAAACATAGTAGATGTGAAAACTATAATTCAAATTGCCAAATGTCTTCTTCAAGAAATTTCATAGCAGTCAAACTTTTATTTTATCAAAAATAACATGCATATCTTTGTTGTCTAATCACCGTGTTTAGTGATAGTATTGAAACATTATTTTATAAAAACATAAATAAATGTCTTTCTTTTTTAATAATGTGGGAGCTTACACTCAACCGCCAAGACCCATGGACCGCTTATTGTTTCAAGCATTTCAAGCCAAGTGAAATGGTTATCTCTCACATAGTTGTATGCACTCTCACACCTACGAGTATGGTGAGCTTACCTTTACACCTGATCGATTTGCCTCCTCCCATGAGATCTCCCGTGGCTCCATGTTCCAAGGTGTGAGCTCAAACAAGCTTGATCCTCAAGCTCCAAGCTCCAAGCTCCATTGCCATGCACGAGACAAGAGAAGAGAAGAGAAGGGAAGAAGAAGAGAGGAGAAGATGGAGAGCTTCTCCACTATGGTCCCTCACCCTTAGGCACTCACTCCCTCACTTTCTCATACTCCCTCTCTCAAGTACAAGCATAAGCAAGAAGAAGAAGAAGAAGAAGAGAGCTAGTTTTGGCCACACACAAGAATAAGCTTCTTCATTTAGTTTTTGCCTTTCGTACATGCCCTACTGTTCTTTGGGCACCTATTCCTTTTTACATGACCGGCCATTTTAGCCTAGGTCCTCTTTCCCTTTTCCTTTCCTATTTACACAGTTCCTTCATTCGTCTACATTTACAAATCGTAGAAGAGGGAGGTTGGCACTCTTTTACAAGGATTTAGGATGCTCTTTTATATTTAAGATGTGCCTTCCCCTTTTGCACTCACTGTAGACTTTTAAATTTTCTCATTGCTCTTTTGGCCCTTTTTTCTTATGTTTTTTTGTTGGGCCATCTTTTTTTTCTTGGTCATGTGTCTTTTTGATTTTCTTTCATTTTATTTTTCACTTTCTTTGCACCGGGGTTAACATTACTCCCCTGCTAGTCAAGTGCCAGTCCTATGGCACTTGTTGGTGAGGGCTCGGGTGGTTGAAGGTTTGCCATGTGGATCGATGATGGAGATTTAGGGAGATTGACCATGGAGAAGAAGCATAACAAAATGGATGAGAGATTGTAGAGGCTAAGGATAGATTTCACTTTCTTTGCACCGCGGTTAACAGTACTCCCCTGCTAGTCAAGTGCCAATCCTATGGCACTTGTTGGTGAGGGCTCGGGTGGTTGAAGGTTTGCCATGTGGATCGATGATGGAGATTTAGGGAGATTGGCCATGGAGAAGAAGCATAACAAAATGGATGAGAGATTGTAGGGGCTAAGGATAGATTGAGTGGGTGATGGGGGGCATCCAGGTCCGTGGTTGATCATGAGTTATCAAATGTTCCTGAAAAGAAAAGGAAGTGCACTACCTAGGGGTGTGTCCACCTCACCCTAAAGTGCATGGTGTCCATGCCAATGGAACTGGGAGTTGGAGCCCATGGTGTTGTGCTAGACTTGAGGACCCAGCTTGTGTACAAGGGGAGGTGTTGTGGGTGTGACATAGGGAGACATGTCTAATAACCGTAGTAGGCAAGTGCAACTCCCTAGGTGTGTCCTACCCTTGATGTGCCCTAAGTGTGTAAAGTGAGGAAAGGGGCTAGGGATATAATTGTCCCTAGATGCAATGTCTATGGCACTTTGATGGTATATGAGAATTCCATTTCTTCCCTTTCTTGTGGTTCTTTTTTGTCCTTTCTTCACCTTCTTTCTTTGTTATTCTC
The DNA here is from genome assembly GCF_053477565.2 of Lygodium microphyllum. NCBI lineage: Eukaryota > Viridiplantae > Streptophyta > Polypodiopsida > Schizaeales > Lygodiaceae > Lygodium > Lygodium microphyllum. The sequence continues at coordinate 33,102,487 of NC_141143.1, read as the reverse complement.
TTGTCTTTTTTTTGTTTTTTGATATTTAGTACTTTAGGAGGGAATACCTAGATATCATCCTGGCGCTCTTCAGGAGCTACATTGTGAGGGGGGTCTAAGAGACTTGGTAAGAAAGGGTTTATTTTGCAAGTAGCATTTTATGTTAATAGGTACATTTAGGGGTGTTGTTGATAGGAAGGGTGACTGCATTTGGTGAAGTGATTGTCATTCATATCTTCAAGGACCACCATACAAAAGGAAGGCAAGAGTGTGGTCCTCATTATTAGACAAGCCATCATGTAGCTATTAATTCCTACATTTAGGTATAAAAAAAGTGTGGCCTCTTCTGCTATGGACTTTGAGAAAAATCCTAAGTATCCTAAGATAATTATAGGTAGTGATGAATGTAGGGTCAGGGTAGGATGAAAAATTGTCAAGTAAGTGCATGATGGATGGGCAGATGTTCCGCTCAATGAAAATTATGCACTCCTCTGACTCCCTACATTCACATTATAGATCCTTTGGAAACCATACCTACCATACACTTCCATATTATAATCTATCCCTATTCTCTATGGATATGGCATGTAGGTGGGATCATTGCGCTTCTCCGATATGGTGCTATAGAAGGCCATCCAAGCATCAAGGTTGGAGTCCTAGATACATTGCCACCATTTTGGTTTGGCTTTGTATAAGTTGATGATCTTTGGGATCTCTCAAACCTTGTCTTGCCAATATTCTACAAGCTCTCTCTACCACTCTGTAGGGTATCTTGCTCTTTCCTCCATCCATCTATTTCCTAGTCATTGGGTGAGCCTAATCACCTATTCCACCACTCTTAGAGACATGACTCTATCAAAGGAGAAAGGGTAACAGAAGGATATTTGGAAAGGTTGGCGTTTGTTCTCCCACTGCTCCCAAATAGCTAGTTCCTAGGCCCAGTTTACAGGATAGCATTCTTCTCTTTGTTGGATCTAGACCTCGATAACTTGTTGCAATTGTGCCCTAGCATACCTAGCCTCCTTGATGCTTGCTCCACCATCTCTCTTCTCTTCATTCTTACTTCTACCACATTTTCTAGAATGGTGCTTCCCTCAAGATCTTCAATTGGCATCTCCTGCCATGGTGGGCTAAGCTTGCATGGTTTCTCTTCCTCATCTTGGCCTTGCTCCAAGTCTAGCCCCTCTTCTTGCAGGGGCTCTCTTGGCTCTTTAGTTGTGTCAGTTGTTTTCCTGCTCTCTAAACCCTAACTCTGCCAGCTCCTTTGTTGAGAGCCTAGCCTACCTTAAGTATTGTTGTTGTTATTCTGTGCTTAGCCTAGTTTTGGCTGTGGGGGTGCACTCTTGGAAACTGTACCTTAAGGTTCTTCTTGTAATTTCCAATTTCCTTTTTAGCCCTTCTACTATGTCCTCACCTTCAGCTTGGGTCACATGCATCATGGTATTTAGGAAGGCTTGCTGCTACTGTTGCTGGACTTTTGTATCTGCCTCCACTCTTTCCACCATTGTTAGTGCCATGATGCATTCACTTTCCACCAAGGCAAGGAATTTGGCAAGGTCTCTAAGCTGTCCAGTAGTCTTTTCTTCCCAAGCCTTTGCCTTTTCCTCCATCCTTTCTACACCCTAATTTTGGCATTGAGATAGTGTTATTACCATCTATTTCTGCTCTTTCCAAATCTTGAGTATCTCCTCTTTCTGTTGTCAAAGGAGACAGTTCAATTGCTCTTCTAGTTGTTCTTGCTCTAGGAGGGCCATGTGGAGTTGGTTTTCCACCTCTATCACCCTTTTGGATGACACCTCATATCTCTGTGCCTTGGCCTCATGTAGTTCTTTAAGCAACCATTCCTTTTGTTGTTTCTCCGTACAGAACTTTGCATAGGCCTAGGTCTTTACTCTTTCTATCTCCTTGATGAGCTCATCTTCGATTTTCCTTAGTTTCCCAAGGTGCTCCTCCATGTTCTTATTTTGTTATAAGAGGGTCTAGCCCTATCTCCTCCCCTACCTTTGCATCCTGAACTCTTTTACGTTCCCTTCTTTCTTCTTTGCTTCTAGATCCTTCCTCAGGTCCCTTATTTGCCTTTGTTGGGTGGATATTTGCTTTGTCTTCTCTAGCTAATAAGCTAATAATGCATCTCTTTCCATTTCCAACTCTGCAATACTTCCTTCCTCTCTTCTTTCACCTTTTCTAATTGGCCTAGTAGCTCTGGCCTTCTTTTAGTCTTTTCTTGACTTTGTATCTACATTAGCAAACCTCTTTGTCCCTAGCACTAGGGATCCTCCACTTGGTGATGGACCAAGCTATTGCACTAAGCTTAGTAGATACTACACCGATGCCACTGCATTGCTTTGGTTCACCATTGTGGTATGTGGTTCCCGTGTGGTGGTAGTGGTGGAAACCATGATGAGCGGTGGTGGGTCTAATGGAACCTTCTTTTTGCCTTCCACTATAGATCCTTGTGCTGCTCTTTTGCTGCTATGGCACTAGTGCCTAGTGCATCTTCTAGGCTCATCCTTCCCAATTCTTTCAATCGGGAGGTTTTCTCCATTGATAATTTAAGGGCAAGATCCATCTACTCATCATCTTCTCTCTTAAATAGTCTTTCCTCCTCTTGTTGCTTCTTCCTTCATTCTTCTTTTGATCTTCTAGACTCTTCTTCTACCTTTCACAAGTGTTGCTCCTCTTTTGATGTTGTAGTTTTCTTCCTCTTGCCTACGATTTTCAACATTTTTTTTCCATTCTCTCCCTGGCTTTGATGGGATAGAACCCTCCTCACCTTGCTCACTAATGATCCTTTTTCTTAAACCCTTATGTTGTCATTGTACTTGGAGTTGAGCTTCTTTTTTCATTGCACCTTGCTCTGCTTCTTCTTTCTATAGCATGCTAGCTTTTTTGCTCCCACATTTTCTATTTTTGGAGACATTGATGGGCTTTTTGTGACCGAGGAGTGGTGCTACTCTTGAATAGGATATCTCTCTGATGTCTCCCCTAATTCTTCTTCACTTTCCATCTCTCCCATGGCTTCTTGAATGATGGCCATTTAGCACCCCTCTAAACCCTATTATGGATGCCTTCAATGTAGGCATTTTTCTATCCAATTCAGTCATGGTGGTCAATGACTCATCTCCTGTAGGTATTTGTCTTGATGACAATGCCTTGGATGACAATTCATTCAAATTTACCTTGTCTAGGGCCCATGCTACAATGCTTTCAAGCATTGGCATTTGTATCCAAGTCATGAGTGTGTTGTATCGGTTGACTAGAGAAAAGGGCATGCACCATCTTTGCCTATAATTAGACGATGGGGTTAGGGATGTCTGCTTAAACTAATCCCATCATTAGTGTGCACCTTGGTCTTTGACATCTTCAACATGTTGTGAATATCCCTCTTTGGTCTTTTTCCTTGTGACCTAATGCCTTCTCCACAATTTTAGGGCAAAGTGCAACTTCTATCCTTTTGGGTGAGCCTCCTTGCCCCTAACAATGTCGTGCTACTACATGCACACTATGTAAAAAAAAATCTAGAGTGTGGCTTTCTTATTGATATAGAGAGCCAATGCCATTTTAGACATTAATGTTAGTATCCATGGTTCAAAATATTAGATTTTTGGACAAGTTTAGCCAATTTTTGATATTTTAGATATTATCTCTTGTAAAAAATCCATAAAACTGTGGACAACTTCTAGATTATGATAACATGTAAAAGAACGAATGTAGCTTTCAGCTAATTTGAGAGGATTTTATGTAAAAAGAGAGATTGACAAAATCGCGCGACACACAATCGATGTTTTCAGGCAGTGAACCGCACTCCAAAGTGGGAGATGAAGGAGTGATCTGACTGAATTCTGGCTAGGTGTCCTAGTATTTTACCCCCCTTTTGGAGTCAATGGAAGCATCAGATTGCCGATTTGAGCAACATAGAGGAATGTATTATTTTATACACGTTTTGTCTACAATAGTTTTATTCTCTCATAATGCAGAAGTAAACTGACAGGCTTCATCTCTGTTAGTATTCTTCTATATTTTCTATTTCTTTTTGTGAGTATTCTTCTGCGTCTTCTATTTCTTCAAGCCCCTTCTCTTTTGTCTATTCCTCTCCTTGAATCTCCCTTCACCTTGCTGTTTCTTACCCGCATGGTGGACTTTTGACACCAAACGCTTCGACACCGTGTTAGGGGAAGTTTATGCTATCATTAGAGATGAATTCCAAAATATATTTCAACTGATATTTAGAGAATTAGCTACAGCATTGTTCTTTTAATTCATTTCTTACTCTACAGAAGACATCTTGTCAAAATATGCAAGTATTATATGCGCCTATGGCAGGGCAATGTTTGTAGATCATTCATAGATGCTTTGAGTTGAATTAAGAGGAGCTTTTTCTCTTATTTCTTGGCTGTGGTAACTTTCCTTATCAAAAACTCAATTTGAAGCTCTCTTGAAGCAAGTCTCTTTGCCCTACAAGCCTTGTAATCGACTCATAAGATTTTGTCCCTAACAGTCTACATTGAATGTAATAATGCAAGGTTGATTCATGCTATGGCATCATGTATGAATGATGGGATGCAAAGTTGTTTATGATACATTATAGTATATTGTACCTGGTTTTATAATTTTTGATTGCTTTTACAATCAAGAAAACGAGCTTTATTTGAGTTAGAACTTATGAGATAATACTCTTGTGATCTTTGCTAAGAACATGCAATTGGAAGCTCTATTAACATATCCCGGATGATGTCTACATGTATGGACATGCTATGTTAATGGATTGCTATCATTTTAGCATTGATTTGAGGCCTGAAATACTCAGTATGGAGCAGTGAATGTCTACTATAAACAGTTGGGCTGAAGCTATTCTACTCATGTATGCTTATGCCTATGTTGTTCGGGTCATGTCTTGGAGATGTACATTGATGTATTGACCATCGAGGATTGGAAAAAAGTTCAACATTGCTTCTTAATCATTGGTTGAGCTTCAGCTCCACTTTCCATAGCATTTGGATATTTATCTTGGATGTATCTTGGTACTTATTGGTCTATGCTTGACCGCTTTGGATATGCACTTACGCTCATGTCACCTACCTATGTCATTCGATTGTCTGGAGCATATTTTGGAGATTTATAGGCTTGCCAGCATTTATTTTGGAATATACTTGATGTCTATGGATGCTACATATGGATGTCACACCGCCTCTATGTCCAGGATGTCTCATTGATGCTTGATCTTGGACACTTGTCACTGGTGCTTGTACATGATTTGCTCGAGATTTGTTGCTTGATATTTATGGCCTTTGTGCCAGTGGAAGCATTTTTGGATGCTCGGCGGACATTGAGCAGGTGATCTATGCTATTTGAGCTTTTGAGACTATTTGGGATTTCTTACCCTTTGGGATGATGCATGGTTCATATGTCTTGGTTCCCCAATGCTTATGAGCCGACTCTCTGACTTGGGTCCCTTTCCTTGTGAGCTGACACCTACTTATGTCAAGTCTTGGTAGTGGCAAGCACACTTTGCTCCATTGACTGGGAGGTGTGCCCATTCCCTCTAGCAAATATTTCATGATATGTTTGGGTGTTGGATTCATGCTTATTGACTGTCATATGCCTATGTTATGCCTGCATGATGCTGATTATAGTCTTGGCAGTATATGATTGACTTGGGATCCACTTCTGGCACAATTAGCTCTCATTTACTGAAATTTGTCATTTGTTACAACAAGCTAAAATCTACAGATTTTGAGCACTTCTATGAGGGTAATGCTTACTATTTGATGTTATCTTGGTCATATTTGGTGGACAGGTGCTTCTCTTGGTAAAATCCACTCTTTCCGCCAATTTTAGCAGTGGTTTTAGTGCATTTTTTGCTAATTACAGCAACCTGCAATTTTACTGTTTTGCATTGATTTGGGATAGTATGGCTGGTCATTTGAAAGATACAACTCTCTTTAACATTGCCAAGTTGGATGGTACCAACTATGGGTATTGGAAGTCCCAAATATGGCAGGTTTTGGTGCAAAAATTATAGATTAATCGTTTTAAGGGTGTCAAACCTGAGGATATGGATAATGATGTTTGGATGGAAGTTGATGAGCTATGCAAGTCTACCATTATTTTGTCACTCTCAAAAGAGGTCCATCATAATGTCGTTGAAGATGAAAGTCAAAGTACATGTGACTTATGGGAGAAAATTCAGGAGCTTTATGTGCAGTAGAGTCCTCCATCATAGATATACTGGCTGAAGCAGTTAAAGGACCTTCGCATGATGGAGGAGTCATCCCTATCATCTCATTTCAGTCAATTTCATGCTATCATGAAGAATCTGTTGTCACAGGGTATTGAGTTCAACGATAACTTGCACCCGCTATTTTTGCTTGGCACCCTTCTTGAATCATGGGATGTATTCCGTACTGCCATATGCATGAACAAGCTTGATGGGCTGAAAATCAAAGATGTTGAGAGTGCTTTATTGACTGAGGAAATCAACAGGAGAAACAATGATGCTTCTCGCTCTTCACATGCATTGACCGTTAGAGGTGGCAGCTCGGGGGGTTCACTCATGAATATATGTATATATAACGTGAGTTCAAAATAAGGGGTTTTTAAAACACCAAATTTATACATTTTTTACATACAAAAGGGTGTCATATAAAGGGGTTACTTGTAGATAATAGAAAAGGGTTGTGTTTTATTCAATAAAAATTCACAAATTAGGATATTTATAAATAGGCCATGAATGCACATTATATAGAGAATATATATATATAGTGAACCTCCCAAGGGTGGCAGACATGGCGGGCATGATAATGATCATAAGGGTAGGGACTTTTAGAAGTCTAGGTCCAAGTCACGTGGTCGCAGTAAGTCTCATGGACGGAAGTCTGATCTTACCTGTCATTATTGTGGGAAAGCAGGACATATTAGGCCACAATGCCATAAAATGCGCAATGATAAGTGCAAGGAAAAAGGAAAGGAAAAAGTGTAGGAAAAGTCTTCTGAGCACAGTATTGTACCTGCAAAGACCAGTGTGAAGATAGAAGAGGTTAATGTCATGCAGGCCACCGATTCAAATGATGATTACATACTTGCAGCTTCTTCATGCAATGCCTTACAAACTTCTGAGATACATTCTATGGATGAGGCACAATTAATGATTGAGCTATTTAATGAATTCATTATTCTCTCATTAATCAAATCTGAGAAACCAAATTTGGCATTTTCATTCTTCCAAAATCTCAATTAATTATTTATCAACTGAATCATTTTCTTGCAAGTGCCCTTTTTGAAGCGTTTTTGGTCCTAATGTTAATATCCTCATGTGTTGAGCTTGTTATATCAACACCCATCACTATGGTTGTGGCTAGGTCATGTAGATGATTAAGACAAGCCAATAGAGAAAAAGAGCCTTTGGGCAAAGAAGATAGAGAAGATACTTCATTTGAAGTGATAGAACACTTGGTGGGTCATCCTTCAATGCCACGTTATAGAAAATGTATCCTAATTTCTAGAGATTTCTTCTCAAACTGCAAAGTACCACTAACTTAGCTGAAGCCATCCGTGGTACCACTTTCTTTATCATGAATCCCTTGACAGGTTTCTACAGGGGTTTCTAAAAAATACTACAAAAGAAAAGTACCTTGGTTTGCATTCTTTTAGTGACAATGTAGGGACCAAAATAACTATGCTTTAACTTACCACGAAAATTTTCTAGCTTAAAATTATAGACAAGCATGTAATCATCTTTCTCAAAAATATTCTTTTTGATATTCCTATTCACCCAAGCTTCCCTCCTACATTGCACCACTTAAGCCATGTAAGATGAGACAACTTGTTCTTCATCAAGCTATAGCAGTTGCTCCAATCTTGGCTAAAATGACTCTTCAGGAGACAATTTGAACTCCATATCAACCTGCAAATATGGAAGAACAAATTCCATGGGCACTATAGCTTCTAGCCAATACACTAATGGAAATGGGGCCATCCTTGTAGTTAACTTAACTTATATATTGTGCAAAAAGCCCCAAAGAAGAATCCAAATTCTAATACCAGTCTCTCTTATTCTCTACAACAATTTTCTTCAAGATCCTCATTAGAATCTTATTTGAACTTTTAGCTTGTCCATTAGCATATGGGTGATAAGGAGTAGACTTCTTATGAAGGATCATGTGTTTACGGGTCAATTTTACAATGAACTTATTAAGAAAATGCTTGCCTTGATCACAAAGAAGCTCAATTGGACATCCAAAGCATATGATGATATTAGAATTAAAAAAACTAGCAATAATCTTGGTAGTATTGTTTTCAAGGCCTTGGCCTTTGCCCATTTAATACAATAATTTGTATATACTAAGATATAATTATTCTAAGTATACATTGTTATGACTTGATTGGGATGATGGAACAGATCCCCCATTTTTGAAAAGGTTCTAGCATTAGAATGGGGTGATCTTGCATGTGATCTAGAGGTTGAGGTTACCCTTTCTTAGCAAAAAGAAAACAAGACTTAGCAAATTGATAAACATCTTTCAGGTCAGAAGGCCATCACGATCTAGCTTGTAAGATCTTTCAACCTATTGCCTCTCTAGAAAAATGGCCTCCTAAAGACTTGCATGAGCCTCTTGAAGGACTAGCCAATGTTTTTCCTTCGGAACACATCTTCTCAACACTTCATTAGGCCCCCTCTTGTATTGCTATCCATAGATGACTTGAAAATATTTACTCCAAAGAGCGAGCTTCTTCCATTGATAAGTGCTAACTAAATTTGGCATGCTACCTGAAAGCAAAAACTTCAATAGTTTATTATAATAACTGTCAAGATTGTACACATGTACTTCAAATAAATTAGCATTGTCAAGCAATTGATCATCAAAATCATTCTGCTGCGCTTGTCCATTTAGGTTGCTAAGAAAATCTATCATAGCAAGCTCCTTTCTTGGTGTGCGAACCATTGAGCAATCAAATTCTTGCAAGAGTAGCATCTAACAAGTAAATGGCTAGTTAGCTATGCTTTATTCAACAAGCAAGGTTTGATGGTCCACATGAAACACAACTTTACTAGCCAACAAATAATGTCTATACCTCTATAGAGCAAAAACACCATAGCCTCTTCTTTAGTCACACTGAATAATTCCTTTCTATAGTACTAACCTTTTGCTTGCATAGTAAACTGGATGGAACCACCTTAGAACTTGATCTTGCATTAAAATTGCACCAATTGTAACATCCTCACTCTCCACCTCTGATCTGCAAAGGGGGCATATCCTCTCCTTTCATGGGATGCCACTGGCTCTGCCACTCTCAATCATAAGCTGATGTGATGATACCCTGAGCTGTCCAATAAGAACTCTCAATCGATGTGGCATATAGATCTGCATATATCTCGGAATCTCTATGAATCCCTGCTATGATATACTCAAGAACTGTGTATAATAATGTGCCGTCTTCGATGGGAGTGGCTGTGTAGGGCTGACCCATGTCCTCTATATATAAATATGCCATATCTCCTGTCTGATGAATCTGTTCCTCTCCAAGAGAGAGAGGGTGTAAGTGGGAGCCTGAGTATTATATAGAAGAGGTGGGAGCCTATCAATGTCCAGCCCATGTCTGTCAAACCAAGCTCTAGTCTGTGCATACCATGATGTGGTATCCCCCACTCGAGCCATCTCCTGAGATGCCATATATGCTCTGTATGCAATGCGATCTCTGTCCATATCCTAAAATCTGTGTAGGAAGCAAACTATCTGAAATAATGCCTTGACTAGTGTGGGCGGTGTGGCAAGCTCTGCTCGCACAATGTCATGTGGGACTGAGGCCTTGTTGCGAATCAATCTAGATATCATGATCACCTGAGGTCTCTCCATCAATGTCCATACATAATCGGAAAGGCCTAGCCCCCATATAGCTACTCCATACATCAGTGCTGGAGTGACTAGAGTATCAAAGAGCCACCCCTTGGTGCGGGGCTCCTGGAAATGTGCCTGATGACACTGTCGCTCCATAAGAGCCAATGCTGAGTATCCTCTAGTGAGGCGGTCACGAGCTGCTTGTGTCATCGAGAAAGTCCCTGAAGCTGCTGTAAAGGTGACTCCCAAATATACATATGATCCAGTGACCTCAATACTCCCTCCTGATGCCATGAAAATACTATGTCTGCGTATCTGAGCTGATGTATGGAATATAAGAACCTTGGTTTTACCAAGGTTCACTGTCATGACTCTCTGTATGCAAAAATCATCCAATGCTAATAAATGCTGTTGTAATTCCTGAGCTGAGTCTGAGACCAACACAATGTCATCTGCATATAGTAAGATATGAACTGTGGCTCCATTGAGATCTATACCTCCACCGACTCGCTGTTGAATAAACTCTGTTATCTCATCAATGTATAGCCCAAATAGAGTCGGTGAGAGTGGGCATCCTTGCTTCACACCAATGGTGCTCACAAGGGGATCTGATATACCTCCCGGACATCTGACTCTGCCAGTAACCCACTCATATAGTGCATAAATACCCCACATCATGTCATCATCCACCCCCAGATCAAGTAGGCATCTGAAAAGCCCCTCTCTCGGAACCATGTCAAAGGCTTTGCGGAAATCCACAAAGCAACAGTACAATCTCTGTTTCTTCACTCGTGTCTGGTCGATCAGACAACAGAGAGAGAATGAGGAGGTGAGAAGAAGAAGGAGTGGGAGAGAGAAGGGAATTGGGAGAGAGAAGGAGGAGAAGGAGAGGAGAAGGAGTGGTAGAAAAAAAGGAAAGTAGTGGGGAAAAAGAAAGGAGGGAGAGAGAGAAGAGGAGGAAGAGGAGGAAGAGGGGGAGAGAAGGAGAAGGAGAGAAGGAGGAGAAGGAGAGGAGAAGAAGGAGCAGTAGAAAAAAAAGGAAAGTAGTGAGAAAAAAGAAAGGAGGGAGAGAGAGAAGAGGAGGAAGAGAGGGAGAGAAGGAGAAGGAGAGAAGAGAAAGAAGGAAGAGAGAGAAGAGGAGGAAGAGAGAGAGAGAAGAGGAGGAAGAGAAGGAGAGAAGAGAAAGAAGGAAGAGAGAGAAGAGGAGGAAGAGGGAGAAGAGAAGGAGAAGGAGTGGTAGAGAAAAGGGAAGTAGTGGGAGAGAAGGAGTGAGGAGATAGAAAAAGAAGGAGTGAGAAAGGGAAGAGAAGAAGGGGAGAGTTGTAGAAAAAGAGAAGAAGAAGAGAAGGAGAGAGAGTAGAGAAATAAGAGAGAAGGAAAAGAAGAGAAGGAGAGAGAGAGAGAGTAGAGAAATAAGAGAAGGAAAAGAAGAGAAAAGAGAGAGAGAGAGAGAGAGAGAGTAAAGGAAAGGAGAAGAAGAGAAGGAGAGGGAGAGAGTATAGGAGAGTAAGAAAGAAGAAGAAGAGAGTAGGAGAGTAGAAGAAGAAGAGAGGGAGAAAGAAAGGAGGAGGAGAGGAGAAAAAGAAGAAGAAGAGAGAGAAAGAGAGTAACCGCCACAAGTCACCCAAACCACTCTCTCGGCAATGAACCTCGTCTAGCGGTCTTTCCCAACCGAACGTGTCAAACCGAAATCGCTAAGGTCTGGACTGCCCAATCTCCGCAAGGCGAATGGCTCTTAAGAAGAGAGTCATGGGAAGTGTAGGCATCCAAGCTACCGGTAATGCTAGAGGGGCGAGCAGAACAACCAACGCAGCATACACGAATGAAGCCCAAGTTCCAAGCCTTAAAATTAATTAAGTAATATGACTCATGGAAGAGATAAAATGGTTTATGCATGGAACAAGAACGAGTCTTAGGGTTTTGATTACTCTAAGAATTAAGTTGCATGCGCAAATGGAAGAGTTTGGAATTCATATAAAATGATAAGGTTATTGCCTTATCTCACATGAAATGATAGTTTTTACTCACATAAAATGATAGGGTTATCACCTTACTTCACATAAAATGATAGCTTTTTAACCAATTCAGTGCATGAATAGTCATTTAGAATTCACATTTCGCAATCATGGTTAAAAGGAACACATGAAATGTTAATTTCTGTTCATGAGATACACTTGCATCGTTAGAAAAAACCCTAGACTTTCATAGACGCAAATCACATGTGATCCGAGGCATTAGGTATAAGTACAAATTGCTTGCAAACTGTTTCATCGATCTTGCTGTGGATTATCGCAAATGGATACAGCTCTAGCTTAGTTGAAGTTGGTTACCTAACCATAAATGGATTGTTGACCCAAGTTATGCTTGGCGGGTTGAAAAGGTTGTAAATCCCTTAAGCAAGTGTTTTGATACATCCAGTTAAAATTCTGATTGTGCATGCAATGGGATTGCGAGGCCTTGAAGCAAGAGGTTGTGCATTCAACTGTTTGTTAATGTGGTTTTGGGATGTTAACCCAAGTGGGGACTGTTTGATGATTTCATGGCCGGTTCTAAGATGACTGACTGCCATCGAAAGGAAAGGGATGTTTTCCCTAGCAATTGTTACTATGCTGATTGCTTTAGCTATGGTTGATTTCCTAAAGGGATAATTAAGGAAGGATGGCGCTAGCTACCCGCACGAGCTGCCAAACCCTAACCAAGGGGGTTATGCATCCGCGCTAGGAATGTGGACCAAACCCGCCGCGAGAGGTCTCTCTGTGAACATCACTTGGTGTAGGAGGACGCTTGGGTGCCAATGGGGGCTCTGACCATAAATCTCAATGCCTCCGGGCCCTACACAAGTGTTCTACGTGACTCGAGATGGGATCTTGAGGTCTTGATACTAGTAACAAGGCAGAATCTTGGAAGGATAAACCTTCGAGTTTTACTGCCAGAAGATGGAATGATTTTTCTGCGGAGGCAAAAAGGAGCACTTAGTTCTCTTGTATGGGTAGGAGACACACATTAATTCGAAGATAAGTTAAGGAAGTGTTTTATCTTGTCTTCATGTCTGTGGCCTAAATTACATAAAGGAACCTGTGACTAACGGGTTAATTAAGGAAGATGCTTTCATGTGTCAAGCATAACATGATAGGTAATTAGATAACTAAAACAACCCTCGAGGGAAGCATGGTGGATGTGACCAATGGGTCTATCCTACAGAAGGGTGGTCTTGGTTAGCCAAGTGCTTTCCTCAAAGGAGATGTTAATAGGAAATGTTAGGAAAAATTTTGTCTATGACCTTAGACAATATTGACTAGGAACCCGAACTTCAGGTCGATCCTAGTGGGAAGGGCCGGATAAGTTTCATTGCGGGGCAGACTCGAGAGATCCTAGTTGGCAAACCCCGTGTCATTCCTTGGGAGTGTCGGTAGGCGGCATCTTCTAGATATATCTCTTGATGGTCTACTAAGACGTGTCCCGCAATTTGAGGAGCAGGCACGTTACACGTTTTCACATCATTTGAGAAAAGTTCCTAGCTAACCGGGACAACTCTTCCTTAGGACAGACCCAAGTCGCGTCCACCGCCCTTTCCTCTAGTTGCTTAGTTATCTAATTACCTACCACATTATGTTTGACATGCAAAGGCAGCTTCCTTAAGCAAGTTCCTTTTTCAAATATCCGATCTTTATTTATCATAGTCCTGGAATGCATCAAGTATCATGCCCGAAGGCTATCCCAGCAATCAACAGGATTGCTGCTCCAAGTTTTGCATGTAGACTAGTACACGGACCTCAAGATCCCATCTCGAGTCATGTCAACCTCTTGTGCGGGATCCGGAGGCAAGGAATTTATAGCCAGAGCCTCCCCTGGCACCCAAGTGTCCTCCTGCTCCAAGCAGCACCCACGGAGAGACCTCTCATGACAGGTTCAGTCCATATACCCGGTGTGGCAACAACCCCTTTGGATAGGGCTAGGCAGGTAGTCGAAGGTAACTGAACCTGCCTCTCCCTCCAGGATTTTAACCTGAAGCATTAAGTGTTTTGCCTTGAATTAGTTCCTTGAGCAAAGAAGTTCAAACAATGTATCTAAGTGTACAATCACGATCATTTCAGTGATCGTTCATACGACCAACTACTAAGGTGTGATTCCTTATTCCCGAATCCTCCCAGCATTCGGTCTTGGATCATTCGTGACTTGGTGAGATTCTAGGGGCTTTGCAAGCTAGGTTTCTTATTTTCCATTTTTCTTTGGGTTAGGGTTTGTACCCTACCAACCCTAATTATCTTTACCTTGGGTCTCCTTGTAAATAGATCTTGGATGACCCCGTCATCCTCGGTTGGTCAACTTGCTGGTTATCTCCTAGATCGTCTATCCCCTTGACCATGGTTGATCAAGATAGTTATGTTTAGAACAGTTTCTACTCCATCTTAAGTATAATCTTCTTAATCCCTCTTAATAATGCTCACATGCACTAAGCTTTTACCTATCCCTCTTGAAGTCACCAAGGACTTTAACATGGGACTCATGGATCTCAGTCCCATTTGGTAAATTACAAACAATGTTGAATTTTACCAACAAATTTAATGCACACAACGTAATGCCATGTCTTCATTTCAATGCTCACAATTTTGATATAATTCGTATGATATTTTATGCCACACATGCGAAGGTACTTTCTATGCATGCAATCTTAACATTATCCTCTATCTAATTACTTACACGATCTATAACCTTCTTGAATGATCTGATCTTTATAACTTTATGTGATTATTGTATGAGTCTAGCCGCACTTTAATCTTTTCTACAGTTTATTACATGTACCTTAGAATCCATCTTGCGATATGGAGATGCACTTTGCTTCGATGTCCTCTGAAGTGTATTTTGCAAGAACTTGTGCAAGGAGCAATGCACTTTATGCAAGAATTCATGCAAGAATTTTTTTGGGGTAATTTATGATGCAATTACCTAATCAATTTCACCTATTATGATGTCATCTTACAACGAAATTTATATTGTGTGCTACAAACATCACAACTAAATTCATACCAAGGCAATTACCCATCAATCACGCAATCAATGTGATGCACATGAATATGATTTTCACCATGATAATGATAATCTATGATTTAATAATAGAGCAACTTGGGTTTGGAGTGATGTCTTGAATCCAGTTGTATTTACGCCTGATGATAGACCATTCATGGTTGCGGTACCGTCTTGATTCAAGCCGCCATCCACTCTTGCGGGGTTTTTGGATATCCTTGTAGATCTATGCTTCAGGGCCATACTCGAAGATGTGCATACAAGAGATAGAATTCTCACACTCTCCGTTAGAGTAGCGTGTCGAGGCGTCTCCTTGCGATGATGATGAGGAGGGGGGTTGTTGTCAGGCGGAGGGGGGTGGCGTTGCAGATTACACCGAGGGGGGGGGGGGGGGCTGTCTGACACGACGAGGGGGGGCACTGCCTGCGACCTACCCGAGGGGGAGGGGGGGCTCCCTTATGTAGTGGGGAGGGGTGGTTTATGGGGGGGGGGGGGGGGAGATGGCCGTCTGAAAGGGCCGCCACCCCACACCTAGGGGGTGCATGCCCCCCTCTCCCTCTTTTACTCCCTCTCTCTCTCCCTCTCTCTCTCTCTCTCCCCGACATGCTATCAGCGGGGAGAGAGAGGGAGTAAAAAAATTTAAGTTAATTTTTTAAAAAATTTAAAAGGGGGGGTTCTCATGGGGGGGAGATATTACATTAAGAAGAAGAACTTTGGCTTAGATTCCTCTATTTCTCAAAGAAAAAACAAGTCTAAACAGGTGTCTTCCTCTACTAGTAGAGTAGAGGTCATAGCAAAGACCAAGGCTATGGCCATGATCAAAGTTATGATGCACAACAAAATAGAGGAGGACAATCCCAAGGAAGGAGGGGGTTAAAGAGCCCAAGGAAGGAGGGGGTTAAAGAGACCAAGTTGCATATACTAATAGGCAATCAAATTTTGGTGATAGTAGGGTGTGCTAGCATTGTGGTCAAGAGGGCCATATTTTTTAAAAATTCTTCAATAAGAAAACTGAAATTAGAAATAGAAAAAAGTAGCAAGGTGATTATGCATCTAGTAGCAAAAGCAATGATGAAAGAAGTGAACAATTGTTTATTAGTAGCACTTTATGAATACTATGATTGTTGATGATTCATCAACGAATGATATATGATATATAGATTGAGGTGTCTCTAGCCACATAACTTCTCATACAGAGTGGTTTAGAGAGATGTGTAGTCTAGAGTCTTTGGGCTATGTGGAGACAGGGGATGATACATCTTACCCCATTACTCACATGTTGGAAATATTCCTTTAAGTATGTAGGATGATAAAACTAAGGATGGTACAATCAAGTTCTTGACTAAGTGTTGCATGTACTAAATATTACAAAAAAAATTTAAAAGTTAGTAGAACAAGGATTACAAGTTTGATGGTTGTTTCATAAAATATCTAAAAAACGATTGCAAAAGGAAAACATGCTATAGCGGATTGTTTAGTCGTGATGTAAGTCTACCTAAAATGTATGTTGTTATGTTTGCACAAGGTTTAAGTGTTGGGTTGATACTGAAACTTGATATAAGAGATTTGGTGATGTAAATGTGTAGTGATTGAAAGACATGCAATCAAAACGTATTGTGGATGGCTTGCCCAAGGGTTGATGGGATGCATAAAATATGTGAAGCATGTCAATTCTAAAAGCAAGCAAGGCATGTGTTTTTACATGAAAAGCATATATGCAAGAAGCTACTTGAATTGATACATTTTGATGTGTGGAATCCTACAAAGACTACAACTTTGAGTGGTTGCAAGTATCGTGTTTCCTCCATTGATGATCACACTCCTACACTATGGATCTACTTTATATGTGAGAAAAGTGAGGTGTTTACTCACTTTAAGAGCTTTAAGAGGATTTTGTTGAGAAGGACACACAGTTGCACATTAAATAATACCTAAGGTGGGATTGAGGGGGAGAATATCTCTCCAATGAGTTTTTTTATTTTTTGTAAGAAAATAATATATAGAGATAGTATACATGTAGATATACTCTGTGGTAAAATGGAGTTATTGAGCAAAAAAAAATGCATATTATAGAGGTGGCTCGTGCATTGATGTTAAAAAGAAACTTGTCTCATTACTACTGGGTTGAAGCAATTACTACTACTGTATACATTATGAATAGGGCACCCACTATTGTTGTACATGGTATGATACTCAAAGAGAATTTTACAAGTAGAAAGCCAAATATGTCCCACCTAAAAGTATGTGGATGTATTTCTTATATGTATATGCTTGATGAGTTCTATAGTAAATTGAATCCCAAAGTAGATATATGTATTTTTTGGATATTTTCTTGAGCAAAAGGAATATAGATGTTGTAACCTTGTTACACGTGAGCTAAGAGTTAGCAGGAATTTTGTTTTTGATGAAATGAGAAGCTTGTACAGTAATGTGCAAAATGCAATTGAGATTGATGAGCATGAGATTGTGGCTATATAGAAAATAGGTTATCAATTATAGATACTGAGTGGCCCAAAAGAGTCTTCTAGTCATGGTTTTGTTAATAGACCTTATAGTGGTAGATTGAGATCACAGGTTTCTCCACTAAGTATATTACAAATGTCAAGAAAAGTTAAAGAGAAAGTTGGAGACTCACCTATTATGACATATGTATCATTAGGTTTCTCTCATATTGATATTGATTCAGATGGCTTTGAGTAGAGCTTGGATGAGTATGAAAATCCATCTATTAAAACACCAAGTGTACGAAAGACACGAGAGGGTACTAAAACACATGTAGTGATCCATGTCCATGTAAGTCAAGTAGAGTAAGAAAGCTAGCAATGATTGACATATGATAGCTATATAGCTCATCACTATGCATACATGGCTAAGGTTGTGTAGGATGTGGAAACCACTTAGTTTTTAGGATGCAATGGGTAATGAGTACTGAGATTGTACTAAGGATGAAGAAATGCTTGCACTTATTGTTAATGACACATGGGAGTTGGTGCCTTTACGTAATGGTAAGGAAGCTATTGGTTACAAATGGGTTTACAAGGTTGAGCATAAGTTAGATGGATCTATTGAGTACTATAAGGTACGACTTGCCAAAGGATATACACAAACTCATGGTATTGATTATGAGGAGAATTTTACTCCAATGACTAAAATATTCACTATAAAGATTTTCATAATAATGGCAATATTAAAAGGTTCCATCATGCATCAAATGGATGTTAAGAATGTCTTCTTGCAAGGGAAGTTGCAAGAGAAAGTTTATATGGAGCAACCACTTGGTTATGTGGATGAGAATCATCTAGATTATGTACAAAGGCTTCTTAAGGCCTTGTATGGGGGGGCGCCAAAGCAAGCAAGCATGGCATGATAGGATTGTAGAATAGCTTGTCAACATTGGATTTTGTAGAGCACAATTTGATCACTCGCTCTATGCCTATGAGAAGGATGCAAGTATTGTGGTTATTATTATATATATGTGGATGATTTGATCATTGTGAGTGATAATGAGACAAAGATTGGCCATGTAAAGGGTCTCCTCAAGACCGATTTTGAGATGAAAACACAATTTTAGTGAATTTGAAAATCTTTCAAGTCCCATTTTTCATTATTTAGAATGTTGGGACTCCAAAAATATATATTTAAGTTTTTCAAAGCTATCATGTGACACATCATTAAAAACCTTATGAAAAGTGGAATTTATTGAGCTACTAAACAATAAATTTGCAACAATGATGTGAGAGTTATAGCAAAGTTTTTTTTAAACCATGAATCCTAAACTCGTGGAAATTTTCCAAAATCATTAATACTGTGTTTGAAGGATTTGGGAGAGCTATGATATTTTCTCTATATAGAGATAATCAAGACTCTAGAGGGTATATGGTTGTCACAAACACAATATGCATTGGATATGTTGAAGAAGTATGGTATGGCTAATTGTGAGCCTATTTCTATATCTTGGATGTTAATGCTAAGCTTAGTGCAAATGAGAGTGAATTGATTGAGGATGACACTATGTATCAAAAGATTGTGTGTAGCATTCTCTATTTGACAATCACTCGGATAGATCCAAACTACATAGTTGGTTTTGAGAGTTAGTTTATACAACTTCCATGGAAGCCATTTTTGGATACTGTGCGATGCACATGTGCTATGTCAAGTCCACATTGGACTATGTCTTATTATATGGTGCATGTGTACCATTGGACTTACATGGTTGCACAAATGTAGATTGGGCTAGTAGTATTCGAGATAGGAGATCTACAAGTGGTTTTATATTTTACATTGCAACACATGCGATAGCTTGGTTACACAAGCTTCTTGGTGATTTGGAAATGCAGATGGACAAGAACATTATCGTTTATTGTGATAATCTTAGTAGCATTTAATTGGCCAGAAACCCAGTGTATCATGTGTAGACCAAACACATAGAGGTCCATTACCATTTCATTTGGGAGCATGTTCTAGCAGGAAATATTGACTTGGTTTATATCACCATAGAGGATCAAGCTGCTAACATTTTCACCAAGGCCTTGGGAGTTAAGAAGCTTCAATGCTTCATGACTATATCTAGATTTTTCAAGCTCATATGGAGCTTGAGAGGGAGGGTTGAGATGTCAAGGTCTACATAAGCTGGCAACCACTATGTGCCTAGGTGATGTGGTAGGATATTACTCACACTGGCATGTTAGGTGACCAACATTGTTGAGAATCAAGCTCGTGATTAGTATCACCGACATGACCGACCTTATCTACACAACTATTGTCTTAGCTGTCACTCTACATGTGGGTTGTAATAACTAAGACAGTCAAACTCAACTACAGTTAGTGGTACAGTTAGTTAGTGACCTAGTGTGTTTATCAATTATGCGTGATTAGACTTTAGTAAGCATTATGAAAGAATGAGAAGAAGAGAATAAGAGAGTTCACTACTCTCTATTACATCTCCATGTCTTTGTCTCTCTCTCTCCATCTGAATCTTGAACATGGTATCAGAGCCTGAACCCAGAAGACTAAAGGCTTGGTAGTGGCCATTTGACATCAAGCCATCAGATCTGAAGAAACCTCATCAAAGGAGACCGTGCATGCAACTCATTTTTTTGCAGAAGCTATATCTTGCTACGAAAATGGATTTTGGAGAAACACACCACAATTCTTGACCATTTCAACGTGGTCTACAACTTTGCAAAAGAAAGATTTTTCAAATTTCCTACAGATTTTGAGATATCCAGCACAGACTTGTGCAAACTTGCTATTTACTGCAGTAAACAACAGGTGGTTTCAGGGCACTGGTGGCTTTCATACTAACAATGTATATGCCCTTATTATCATGCATTTGAGCATGATATTGGAGTGTTAAATGATCACTTTTGGAGCTTATTTGTAGGCTGAAAACAATGAACTAGTTGTTGTCCTGAATTTGGAAACAATATACCTACAGGATTGAAGTATGTGTGATGCTTATTTGCTATTGACAAATGCTTGGATCATACCACTTGAGTGGTAGATGATTTTTGGGATACTCTGAGTGCTGAAAGTATTCGGTATTGACCAGTTATTGTCTACAGGAAGGATACTTATAATCTTCACTTGACATACATGCAATATATTCTGACTGGTTGGACATGTATCAACTCTTGCACAGAGTGGAAAAACTGAATGAGATGTCTTGGGGCTGTTAACGGAATCCTACACAAGAACATCAGAGAGCTCACTGATAGTGGTTGGAAAGAGCTAGTAAAGTACTGCATTGGTTTTTTAATGCATTTTTTATGCAATGGCTATGCATATTACCAATTGTTATTCCTTGAAGATGCTTGGGATGCACTCATGAAGAATTATGGTAATGTTACACATGCAAGAAAGATACAAATGAAGCATAAATTCAACAACATGTCTAGGAATGGCAAGAGCATTCAAGCATACACAACTAAAATAAAGACCATAGCTGACCAGCTGGCTACTATTGGATCTCGTGTTTCAGAGGATGATATGATTGCAATGACATTAAATGGGTTAGGGAGGAGTATAAGGCATTTGATATGTCTATTTTTGTGAGAACAGAACCCCCTAATTGGGATAAGTTACTTGCACTGCTGCTACATGAAGAATTAAAGCTTGGCTTAAATATAGATTAAAGCATATCTCAGGGCAATGACACTGTCTTTTACTCTAGTCACAGCGAGCTAGAGTTTGTAGAGCTCGTGGAGCTTTTCGATATCAAGGAGACACTTGAAACACATATGGGCATCAGTAGGAAAAATGCTTGGCATAGCTCAAATATGCAAGGAAAACAAGGATGTGGAGCCTTTAGACGCAAGGGGAGATCACCTAGAGGTAGAGGTGGTTCTTGGCAGTCGCATGAGCAGTCTAACAGGGATAAAGGCTATCATTATTGCGAAAGATATGGGCATATCATGAAGGATTGTCATAAAAAGCAAGCTGATATGAAGGCAAAAGGCAAGCAACATGGACATTATGCATCTTTTAGTGGTACTTAGGATGACCAGGGAGATAGACTGTTTACTATGCAACATGTATCTAAGAATATGCCTAAGCAAGGCAAAGATGAGAAGCGGTACATAGACTCAAGAGCTTCCAATCATATGACTCCTCATGGTGAATGGTTTCATGAGTTAGTAGCAGGGTCACATGGATTTGTATGTACTAGTGATGATGCACATCATGATATTCAACATATAGCAATGGTTCCGTTGCTCATGCCTGATGGCAGAAAGAAGAGCCTACATGATGTACTACATGTACCTTCTATTACCAAGAATTTACTGTCAGCCTAATAGATGGAAAAATAGAATCTGCAAGTCAAATTCAATGGGGATGGTTATTTTATTGAAGAATATGGCAATGGTTTTAAAGGCAAGAAAGATGGCAGAATGTTTACTTTGGATGCATCTATCCTAGAATTGAAGGCAGCTATGTTTGCCCATGATAATGGAGTAGTTCGAGATGTAGAAATCTGGCACAAATGCATCGATCATGTTAATATACAAAAGCTAAAAAATATGCAACAAAAAGAGGTTGTACTTGACTTGCTGAAGTTCAAGTACATTGATCTTGGACATGTATGCTCTGCTTGTCAATTTGGGAAACAAGTGAGACTTCCATTCATGAAACATGTCAAAAATAGTTCTCAGCCTTTGCAATTGATACATTCTGATGTATGGGGTCCTACCCATAATGCATCTTTTGGTGGTGCTAGGTATTATGTATCCTTCATTGATTATTTCAGCCAATACACATGGCTGTATATTCTGAAGCACAAGGATGAGGTGCTTGATGTCTTTAAGAACTTTAAGAAGCATGCTGAAAATGAACTTGGATGTTATATCTCATGTTTGAGATCTAATGGAGGTGGAGAATATGTATCCAGAGAGTTTGGCAGGTACCTTGCTAAATATGGCATAAAAAGGCATCTCACATGTAGTTACACACCTCAGTAGAATGGTGTGGCGCAGAGAGAAAAAATTGGGTGCTTATGGAAGCTGCTACGGCAATGCTTAATGAAAAGAATTTGCCAAATGCTTATTGGGTTGAAATAGTGGTTACTATAGTTTATGTGCTAAACAGAACACTATAGCTGGGGTTCATGATTTGACTTTGTATGAGAAATTGTATGGGCACAAGCTAGACATTAGTCACCTAAAAGTATTTTGTTGCATTGCCTATGTACATGTGCCTAATGAAAAGAGGAAGAAGTTAGACCCAAAAGTTGTCAAAAGTGTTTTTCTTGGTTATGCATAGGAGAGAAAGGCTTACAAATGTTATGATCCATCCACTGGGAAACCTTGATCAGCAAGGATGTGGTTTTTTATGAGTTGGCCTCATGGTATGGTAATCCGAATGTGGTGGTCTCTGATGGACCAACCAACCCTACTTATGCTGAAAATTATCCTTTAGCTAGTATGTTTATGATGAGTGGATAGGTGATGGTTCATCCTTGGATAGGACGACTCCGTACTACTGCATCCATTGACATGGATATGTCAATGAGGGGGAGATTAGATAAAGGCAAAGAAAAGATGTTTAACGATGTGACTAGCCTACATACATCTAGATATGAGTCACATGGCAGTGATAGTTTTGATAGTGAATTAGGCATACCATCAATTATGACACCTGGTGTGAGGTAGTTGTGAGGCAAAGCAAGTATGTGCTGCCTCATAAGAGGCAAGCCCTGAGTGCACCGCAGTTGAGGAGATTTGAAAGGGTCAGAAAACTAGTTGGTAGGTTAGGCTACAAAGAGCCTACAAAGTTTAGTGAGGCAATTACAGATGAGAATTGGTGTGCCACCATGGATGAAGAATATGCCGCATTGGCTGAAAATGAGACATGGGAATTGGTTTGTTTGCCTAAAGGTAAAGTAACCCATTGGCTCCAAATGGGTTTATAAAGTGAAATGCAAGTCAAATGGTTCCTTGGAAAGGTATAAAGCCTGGCTGGTTGCAGAGGGATATGCACAGCAGTACGACCTAGATTATGAGAAGAAGTTTAGCTCGGTTGCCAAGATGGCAATGATGAGAATAGTTATTGCATTAGAGGCTTCCAAGGGCTGGAAATTATGGCAGATGGATGTCAAAAATGCATTCTTGAATGGCGACTTTCTTGAAGAGGTGTATATGGAGCAACTTGAAGGTTATGTACACCCTGACTATCCGACATATGTGTGTAAATTGAAAAAGGCCTTGTATGGAGATTGAACAAGCACCGAGAGCATGAAATGCTTGCATAAGCACTTATTTACAGTAGCTTGGTTTTTAGATAGGTCATGCATATCAAAACCTGTTTACAAAGAAGACAGAGCATGGTTATGTTTTTCTGGTGGTTTATATCAATAATTTAATCATCATTGGAGATTATGATCATGGGATTGCTGAAATTAAAGCAATGTTACAAGCTAAATTCAAAATCAAGGATCTTGGTGAGCTGAAGTACTTTCTCGGGATTGAGGTTTTGTCCACACCTCAAGGTATATGGCTATTACAAAAACAATATGCTCATGATATGTTGCTGAAATATGACATGATGGAGTGTAAAGCCATGGAAACACCATTGGATCAGAATGTCAAACTTGCAGTTGATGTTGGGACTGAGATCGAGAATGTCACTATGTATAGAATGGTGGCTAGCTTGATTTACCTTACTATTACATGTCTTGACTTGAGTTATGCAGTGGGGCTGATTAGCCAATTTATGTAGAAACCTTGTAAGCCACACTTAGATGCAGTTAGGAGGATTATGCAGTACTTGAAGGATATTGCTGATTATGGGTTGTTTTATGAGCATGGAAAATCATTCGACTTGATAGGTTATATGGATACTGATTGGGCTAGTTGTCTCTATGATAGGAGGTCAACTAGTGGTTATGCTTTCAGTTTGGGTAGCTGTACGATCAATTCGAGTAGTAAGAAGCAACTGACCGTTGCTTTATCTAGTATAGAGGAAAAATATAGGGGTGCAGCCTTAGTAGCATGCGAAGAAGTTTGGCTTGTGAAACTGCTATATGACTTGGGTATACAGTTGGACATCAAAGTCACATTGCATTGTAACAATCTCAGTAGTGTGATGTTGGCTAGCAACCCCGTCTATCATGCTAAATCCAAACACATAGGAGTTCATTACCATTTTATCATGGAGATGGTACTTGCTGGAAAGATTGATCTACTCCATGTGAAGATAGAAGACCAGGTAGCAGATATCTCTACCGAATCACTTGGTAAAGAGAAGTTTGTGCATTTCAAGGAGCTACTTGGAGTGCAACAATTAGCTTGAGCTTGAGGGGGAGTGTTGAGAATCAAGCTCGTGTCAGTATCACCGACATGACAGACCTTATCTAGATAGATGTAGTCTTAGCTGTCACTCTACATGTGTTGTAATAACTAAGTCGATCAGACTTAACTACATTTAGTGGTACAGTCAGTTATTTAGTGACCTAGTGTGTTTATCAGTTATGTGTGATTAGAATTTAGTAAGCATTATGAAAGGATGAGAAGAAGAGAACAAGAGAGTTTACTACTCTCTGTTATAGCTCCATGTCTTTGTCTCTCTCTCTCCCTCTACATCTTGAACAAACATGAGGATGGGCTAGTGACTCTACAACTAGACTATATATGCGTAGTCCACCCTTGGTTACATAGCAAGTTCACATTTAGTGACTATGTGTACATATGTGTGGTTATTTCATTTAATATTCTATCATGTTGAAGACTTACTTCTTTTATATGGAAGAAGAAGATTTCCACCCTATCTCTTTGTGGCTTCAAGTCTCTGTTTCTTTTGTGTGTGTGCTCTTGGGTTCTTCACCTCTCTCCCCTCTTGTCTATTTTTGTATACATATGTGTGGTTATTTTATATTGCTATTTTAGCATGTTGTAGAATTAGTTATTTTGTGTGGAAGAAAAATATTTCCATCCTATCTATTTGTGTTCTCAAGTCTCCATTGCTTCTGTACGTGTGCTATTGATTCTTCACCTCTCTCCCCTCTTGTCTATTTTCACACTCTATAAGTCAAACTCCAAGATGGACAAGCCCAAAAGTAGGACTCTCAAATAGGGTTGTGATGGAGCTTAAGGAATCGAAAGCCCAAGTAGTACAACTTGTAGATTTCCTTAAAGAGTGGAAAATTCACATTCATGCATTCAAGCACAGCTTGCCATATTCAAGAAATCTGATACTTATCTTCATCTCACTATTAGAGGCCTAGAGGTCTCGATTAATAGTGATGCCTTCACTAGCTACATCCAAGCTTCCATTTTTTAACAAAAGCTATGATGGAAAAATCTAATAAATTGCTCAACAAAATGGCCATGGACCTTATTACAATCTATATGAGTATAATGCATTAAATGACAAGTTCCTAGTCACAAACAATTTGATGCATATTTGGAGATAGGACTTCTTTGAGGGCATTATATTGTATGAAATTTCCAAGAATATAATATATATTTTTAGTACAAAAAAATTTAGTGCAATTAAGCAAAGCCAGGAGCACATCCACTTGAACATTTGAAAAAATCATGCAATGGGTGTAGCATTAAATAAAATAATATAGATAGCTAACAACTATAGAAGAACTAGAAAACACATTCTTCACCCATGAGTTATCACATCGCCCATAAACTTCATTTGGCTCTTTAGGAATTAGAGACATTAGAGCCGTTCTCACTAATGGAAGACATGGTCTTTTTGGAAGAGCTAAAATCTTGATGTTAAAAGGTGCATCCATTCCAATATTAGAGATATGACAACCTAATCCTTCATGTTGCACATTAGATGTAATTATTTGTTAATCATGATGCAAAGAAATCAAAATAAAAGTAAAAGTAAAATAAAAAAGATGCAAGAAAAAGTGAAAAAAAGTGGTGCAATGGAAAAACGTGAGAAAAAGGGGACAAAAGCATAAGGAGAAAATTTAAAAGTCCAACATGAGTGCAAAAGGAAAAAGGTGCATCTTAAATATAAAAGTGCATCCTAAATCCCTGTAAAAGAGCACCAAGCTCCCTCTTGTACAATTTGTAAATGTAGACATGCATGGATGAAGGAACTATGTAAATAGGAAGGGAATAGGGAAAGAGGACCCAGACTAAAATGGCCAATCATGTAAAAAAGGATGGGTGCCCAAGGAGGAGTAGGGCATGTATAAAAGGTAAAAAGTGATTTGTAGGTCTTGACAGTTGAGCGTGACCTCCCACATTTAGGTTCCATTGCCGAGACCAACAGATTTAAGCTTTCAGTGCTTGCGCACTCTAAATCAGGCATCAAAGTAGGGTTTGCCTGGGACCAGTGCTTGAGATAGGTAGGAAGTTAGGGAATCGAAGGGCATTGTAGGTCTTGGTAGTTGAGCGTGACCTCCCACATTTAGATTCCATTGCTGAGACCAACGGATTCAAGCTTTTAGTGCTTGCGCACTCTAAATCAAGCATCAAAGTAGAGTTTGCCTTGGACTGGTGCTTGAGACAGGTAGGAAGTTAGGGAATCAAAGGGCATTCAATCTTTTTTGCAAGTTAATTTTTTGGTTTTTAAGGTTCAAGTGAGTAGGTTGGATTAGCTTAAGTGTCTACTTGTGATTTGTATGCATTTGGATAGGAAAAACTAAGGAAAAGAAGGAAACAAGTAGTAGGGTTATTACTGTAAAATAGGGTAAAACATAGAGAAAAAGGGGCTTCAATGCATTAAAAGAGGAAAGAGAGAGAGAGGGGAGTTGAAGAATGAAAGAGAAGGGGTTTAAAACATAGACAGAGCAAGGGGGAGCTCACTACTATACTTAGGATTTGAGAGAGAGAAAAGAAAGAAAGAAAGTTATATTAACGTCTTCTAAAGACCAAAATTGGCCTATGAGACAAACTGTGATACAACTGATGAGGTCCAGCTATCCAAAATAAAAGTGCTGAATGAAAAGCTAAAAACTGGAAACTAAAAATACGGTGCTGTGAATGTGATAAGTGTCGTGTATGTGTATGTGCATATGTAGCTCTGATACTCCAGATAATGGCTACAAAAGGGGAACAAATGTCGGCTATGATAGGGGAACAACTGTCGGCTGTGATAAAGTGGTGCGATGTGTATATGTAACAGATGCAGGGAGATATACTATCCTGGGATGTAGTAGCAGTCGTCGAAGTCATTAATAGCAGGTGATCCCTCCTGGATGCAGGATGTGGTACATCGGTGGTGGAGAAAGAGAAAACTGGAGATCTGAGATCCAATGTGTCAAGTGTCGCCGGATCTCATTCTGCTGTCGATGTAGATCAAGAATCCTCTGGACCTCCTGTCGGTGTGGCTGTGGGGTCTGAAACCCACGGATCCTTGTGCGGCGTTGGGTACGGTGGTCCTCAGCCTGCTGTAGTGTGAGCCCGGAGGTCTGGCTGGAGGCTGGTACAGTAGCTCTCACTCTGTCTGTCTAAAAGAACTATGTAATAGTCGTCTGGGTGGGCCCCTCTCTGACTGGGATCCGCTATGTGCTCTGCTCTTTGATGTGCCATGCCTCTCCCAGAAAACGGCCAAAGGATCTCTGGTCCATATCAGTCATACATCCCTAAAGTGAGCTGCTCAATGTGTATCTAGATCTGAACTCTGAGTATGCCGGGCATCTGAGAACAAAATGCTCCTCACTCTCCACCTCTGATCTGCAAAGGGGGAATATCCTCTCCTTTCATGGGATGCCACTGGCTCTGCCACTCTCAATCATAAGCTGATGTGATGATACCCTGAGCTTTCCAATAAGAACTCTCAATCGATGTGGCATATAGATTTGCATATATCTCAGAATCTCTATGAATCCCTGCTATGATATACTCAAGAACTGTGTATAATAATGTGCCATCTTCGATGGCAGTGGCTGTGTAGGGCTGACCCATGTCCTCTATATATAAATATGCCATATCTCCTGTCTGATGACTCTGTTCCTCTCACAGAGAGAGAGGGTGTAAGTGGGAGCCTGAGTATCATATAGAAGAGGTGGGAGCCTATCAATGTCCAGCCCATGTCTGTCAAACCAAGCTCTAGTCTGTGCATACCATGATGTGGTATCCCCCGCTCGAGCCATCTCCTGAGATGCCATATATGCTCTGTATGCAATGCGATCTCTGTCCATATCCTAAAATATGTGTAGGAAGCAGACTATCTGAAATAATGCATCGACTAGCATGGGCGGTGTGGCAAGCTCTGCTCACACAATGTCATGTGGGACTAAGGCCTTGCTGCGAATCAATCTAGATATCATGATCACCTGAGGTCTCTCCATCAATGTCTATACATAATCGGCAAGGCCTGGCCCCCATCTAGCTGCTCCATACATCAGTGCTGGAGTGACTAGAGTATCAAAGAGCCACCCCTTGGTGCGGGGCTCCTGGAAATGTGCCTGATGACACTGTCACTCCATAAGAGCCAATGATGAGTATCCTCTAATGAGGCAATCACGAGCTGCCTGTGTCATCGAGAAAATCCCTGAAGCTGCTGTAAAGGTGTTGAGATGGCAAGCTCAACACATGTGGACATGGATGATGGACCGCCTGGTTAGATGGGTCCACACGTCTACACTTAGCACGTCGGTGGTCATTATGACTCTCACATGGCCACTGACTCATTACTTATTATATTCAGGTTGTTACACCTATTTATAGCTGGCATAGTTATAGTGCCAGTTGACTAGTGTAGTCGGTTATGCATTGTTTGACTTAGTAGACCACTTTCCTTTTATGTTGTATCTTATCTATACTTTGTGTACATTGTAAAGAGTGTGGAAGAAGAAGAAGAAATCAGCAAGAAAACGTTTTTGGCCTCCATCTCTCTTCTTGTCTCTTGAGTGAGCTTCTCCTTGTGCATTCTGTGTGTGTTCGGCGCAGCATCTTGAGCAACCCCCTCCACCACGCGATTCTTGACAAAAGGTGACTCCCAAATATACATATGATCCAGTGACCTCAATACTCCCTCCTGCTGCCATGAAAATACTATGTCTGCGTATCTGAGTTGATGTATGGAATATAAGAACCTTGGTTTTACCGAGGTTCACTGTCATGCCTCTCTGTATGCAAAAATCATCCAATGCTAATAAATGCTGCTGTAATCCCTGAGCTGAATCTGAGACCAACACAATGTCATCTGCATATAGTAAGATATGAATTGTGGCTCCACTGAGATCTATACCTCCACCGGCTCGCTGTTGAATAAACTCTTCTATCTCATCAATGTATATCCCAAATAGAGTCGATGAGAGTGGGCATCCTTCTTTCACACCAATGGTGCTCACAAGGGGATCTGATATACCTCCCGGACATCTGACTCTGCCAGTAACCCGCTCATATAGTGCATAAATACCCCACATCATGTCATCATCCACCCCCAGATCAAGTAGGCGTCTGAAAAGCCTCTCTCTCGGAACCATGTCAAAGGCTTTGAGGAAATCCACAAAGCAACAATACAATCTCTGTTTCTTCACTCGTGTCTAGTCGATCAGACAACTGAGAGTGAAGATGTGGTCTATAGTAGAAAATGCCCGTTTGAACCCTGCCTATGTGGGTGTGCGCATTGACTCTCTCTCTGCCAGCGTGCGAGAGAGAGAGAGAGAGAGAGAGAGAGAGGTTTATTACAGGGTAGCAGGGAGGCAAGGAGAGCTTTGATTTGTGTAATCGGACACACTCAAAGGCTATAGGTGAGTTGTTTTGATTGCTAACCCCTTCTTTGATTTTGGAGCTTGCTAGAGACTAGGAGGAAGCATCAAGTGTGACACATTGGATTTTTGTCAAGTGTACACACATTTTTGCCTTTGCAATCATGGTTCTGGGAAGTCTAATTCCCAAAATCAGACCATCTAGTTGTCAAATGTCAATGTGTCCCCCTGTCCACTTGTAGGACACATCTTAGCAGCCCATTAGGAAGAGATTCTAGAAAGTGCCACCTGGCACTCATAAGGAATGTCACGGGGTTTGCGATCTAGGTCTTCCCGAGTCTGCCACAAAGAAAAAGCACCTGGTCGTTCCCACTTAGGACCGACCTGAATCAAGGTTTTCCTAATAGCCAAGTTCCTAGGAGGTAGCTAGCGTCGACGAACTACTTTTCGCAGAAACATCAGGGTCGAAGTGGATTTATACTGCACTTGGTTCAAGGAGAATAGGAAATGAGAGGGATGCGAAGCTTGACCTCTCTACCCGTAAGGCATAGTCCCATTCCGTTCCCCTAAAACAACATAAATCGGGACTCTAGCTCTATATATTCTAGTCAATGTTACCTTGTTGTCAATTTCTTTGAGAAAAGTTCCCGGCCAATCGGGACCACCCTTCCGTAGGACGAACCCAGAGTCATGTCCACCGCACTTTCCTCGGGTTGCTTAGTTATCTAATTATCTACCACATTTAGTTTGACAAGCAAAAACAACTTCCTTAATTAACCAAGTAATCACTGGTTCCTTCACGTAACTTAGGCACTGACACAAAAAAACGGTGTCAAGCAAGTTCCTTTATCAACATTCGATCTTTATTTATCAGTCTTTGGAATACATCAAATAACTTGCCCGAAGGCTATTCCAGCAATCCTCAGGGATCACTATTCCAAGTTCTGCCCATTGACTAGTATGCGGGCCTCGAGATCCCATCTCGAGTCACGTCAGCCTCTTGTGTAGGATTCAAAGGCAAGGGATTTACGGCTAGAGCCTCCCCTGGCACCCAAGCACTCTACTGCTCCAAGTAGCACCCACGGAGAGACCTCTCGTAGAGGTTCAATCCACGTACCTTGTGCGGCTAACAACCCCCTTGGATAGGGTTAGGTAGATAGTCGGAGGTAACTGGTACTGCCTCTCCCTCCAAACTTTTAACTTGAAGCATTAGTTGTTTCTCCTGAATTAGTTTCATAAGCAAAGAAGTACAAACAGTGCACCTAAGTGTACAATCACGAGCATTCCAGTGGTCGTTTGTACGGCCAACTGCTAAGATATGATTCCTTCTCCCTGAATACTTCTAGCATTCGATCCTGGATCATTCGCGACTTGCCAAGTTCCCAAGGCTTTTGTAAGCTGAGTTGCTTGTTTACCCTCTTTCCTTGGGTTAGGGTTTATACCATGTTGACCCAAATTGTCTCACCTTAGGTTTCCTTAAATTATAGTCAATAAATCCTGGGCAACCTTGTCGTCCTAACTTAGTTGGTCAATTGCTTTCTTTGCAATTCATTACTACCTTGGCTTGACAAATCAGTCTTCAAGGAAGAGTGTTGAAGCAGGACAGCTTCTCAATTCCTAGGAAATTTAACTTGCAATTGGAACTTGCCAAACTTGGTCTAAGGTGTAGGGGTTCTATTTTGTGATTTAGACGTAAAAGCATAGGACGTTACAGCTTGTTGCACAAGATAGGTGTCAGTATCTAGCTTGTGGGATTATATCTTTCTTTGTACGGTATTTCTTTCTCAAGAATATCTCTGATCAAGATAAGGGCCTGGGAGTCTTCTTGACCCAATCCAACCCCTAACCTTAGTAGGCTTGATAAATGTTTTAGCCCTAGGGTCCCTAAATTCCTTGCGGGAGTCTAGCATTTGGTCAATTGATCCTTAGGGTGAGAACCCTAGATCGTTCTTGCACGGATGATTAGATAGTCCTAACATTTCAAGAATGTGGATAGGACCTTTGAGATCGGAAATATTAGATTGGCATCCTAAGTGTGATACTAGGCAGAATTTTAACATAACTTAACCTAACCCAGCACATTGAGGTGTTTGTCATATGCTAACTATTCATGCCTTTATGAATCTCATGTGAGTTACACGATTACATGCGATCTACCTAATTGATCTAATTGTCTTACAATTAAAGGTGATCTTTCCCTTAGAGATGCAAATACTTTTCCTAAAAGATGTAAGTGACTACAAGATGTATGAGTTATATCATTCCATGCGAATATGCAATTTCAAGACCATAGACCTTTTGCTTTTATGCAACTATAGTATCTATAGTAATCTTTCTTTTCCTTTCCTTATGCAATGTTGATTTACATTCAGAGTTATTCTTATAAACCATATGTTTTATGCATCGAATTCAAGCTTTTAGTATTTTAATAAAGATGCATCCTTTCCCAAATCCAAACCTTGATAAAAAAACTCCATGCATGGATGTATCATTCTCTCATGATCAAATGCCATGAATCCATCATTGATTTCATCCTTCCTTTATCACTTAACCCAACCTAGAATGCAGCCATCATCACATGCAATTTGCAAAGTTCATAAATCTTTTCCATACATTGCAACTATTCAGACATCATTTAATGTCTGTCTACGATTATCTTCTACATGATTCACAACTAGGAATTTATTTCATAAGTGCATTATGTTATATGCCCTATCCTTTGCAAGATGCAACAAGGACGCCTTTGCACAAATCCATCTTTTAGCTTATGCATCATATGTTCAAAAAAATGCAACTACCCTTGACCATGGAAATGCAAGCAAATGGAAGTACTCGTCATGCAACTAAACTTTGTAAATCGAAGGAGTACATAAATTTTGTGATGCATTTAAGTTTCCCAACGCGAATTAAAACATGCTTTATATATCTTTTCCATGTGGGACTATTTTTCTAAACCTGGGCATTCATTATCGGGGCGTTGTCCACTCTCGTACTTTGGGTGGAAGCTCCCACATGCGCTCCTCTCGACTTTTGCTTAGGAGCCATCGATGAAGTTGATCTCGACTCAGCAAACTCTCCTTGGTCCCCTTTTTCTATTTCACAAATTTCCTACTGCCCGAGATCTCCCTCGCAACATGGGAAATAGACCTTGGGGAACACGGACTAGGCAATCCAACTCCGCGGGTGAACCGGGTCTAGAGAAGCTTCAATAGAAGCTTCTCAACCTTTTGGATAACTAGGGAAATGACATGAGATGGAGAAGATGATGAGGATAATGATGATGATGATGATGATTAAGACGATGACAGCGACAGCTTGGCGGTGGGAAGTCTTCTTCACGGCGGCGAGACAGCAACACGATCCCTTCCTCCTCCCCCCTCAAGCTTGGGAGGGGGGGTTCATATATAGGGTGAAGGTGGGGGGGTGGCCACACAAGTGGCAAGGTGCATGCCCTCCTCCCCATGCCCCTCCACAACTCAAGCTCCACACATACTCCCTCTCCCCGCCATGCAATGGCTGAAGGGGGGAGTTAAAAAAAATTTGCAATTAATTCATTATCTTTTTTTGTCCCTTGAAGGGGAGTTCCTATGGTGGCTTGCGGTTTCGAGCCATGGTTTCATATGCACCATGCGGGCATGGTATTGATAATGCATGAGGGTGAAGCACTTAGGCCAAGGTTCTTTTTTTGTTGTGGGAGAATTCTCCGAATTGCTTTTGCGTGGGATCTAGAGTCGTTAATATTTCGTTGCGGAAATAGCACAATTGATTGTGATTGAACTAATACACTTCATCACACAAAAACTTGAAGTGCACAAGGAAATATAGAAAGCCTGAAGTACACTCCACCACTCATGTGTCCAGTTCATGTAACATTGCAAACTAATTTGTATAACAAGGAATGCATTAATGGGGTCTAAGGAACAAACTCACTAATAGGAGAAAACCTTGAGAAGTTGGATACAACCAAAGAACCACAACCTAAAACAAAAAACTACGAATTGTCAAGTGAGGAAGAAGGAAAAGAGAATCAACACGATTAGGGATGGAACTTTACCGGATCTAATCAATCTAATCAACACCTAGTTGCTTAGGAAACCGCCGACATGCTAACAATTCTTTATCATATATTTTGATAGAATTATATATCTCTAAAATATTAATTAATTTCTAATATAAATAAAGATAATTCATGTTATTCATTGAATTCTTTGGTTTATATGGAGCTAGCACACAACAACCCTGCAAATGACAAGCTCGACTTGGGAGAATTCCTAGTCGACATTCAGCAAATGATAAACCAATATGACCTATGAGCCAAAATGGTGCATCATGGTAGACCAGTTAAGGACATCATAGCTAATCTTGAGGAAGAGAGAAAGTTGGCAAGAAAAGAACTGCAAAGCATAACCACCTACAACCAAAAGCAGCCAGCTCGGAAATTGAGATAAGACATAGAAATGCACAAGGTCTAGTGCTATTATCTCTCACCAATAGAGCTAGGGTAGAACCAAATGCTAATTAGGGAGAGAGAGCTATAGAGGCTGAACAAGCTTCTCACAAAGCACTCTTAGACAATACAGCTGCAGAGCACAGCTAGTAGCCCTAAGAACTACGTTGTTAGCAAGATTAGGAATCATGCCAAACTCTAAGAGCTAGACCAAAATACCTATCATTGCTAAGTAACTCGACGACAATGACCTATATAACTTCGTGGAGTATTTTGAGCAAGTATGCAAGGTGAATGGCCTCATGGACCTTGCTCAATGAGCACAAGCTTTCAAACTTTTCCTCTAGGAGATAAATGATGGACATGGTTTACTAGCCTAGAGCATAATAATTTTCATAATCTCAAGAGTCTCTTCATCAAGAAATTATTTGAAGTAGGATAGTTGGTCAACCTCATCATCAGGTTGATGAATGTTAGGAAAATGTATAAGGAGGATATTTGAGACTATGTCACCCACATGGGGAGTCTCTTTCAGATAATCCTAATGGCAGAAGGCCCTAATGAATGAGCAGTCTCTCCATTGTATTTATAAATAGAACTTGAAGTGAAGAGCTCTACAAGGCCTTGGTGAGCAACTCGAACATGCAAAGGGATGTGCTAGCTAGGGTCTTTGAATAAGCCATATGCATGGATGACCTGCTCAAGGAGAGAAGCTCAACCAGGACCCAAGATGGCACTAACTTTAGATCCTCAGAGAGAGCTACAACCATTAGCAAGAGATCTATCTAGAGCACACAAGACAAGGGAAAGGGTGTTGATCACAGCTAGGAGTTGGCAGACATGAAGCTAGAGTTGGTTAAGCTTCAAGAGATTATGAGAATTCCACATAACCTCATGTGCAATGTGTGCGTTGAGGAGGAAATCACCTCTCAACCGAGTGCTTAGATCTTAGTGTAATATTTCCACACAATAAAAGTTAGTTGGTTAGTTTGAAAGTTAATTAGTCAATTAATAAGTTAGTAAGGTTACTAACTAAAGACTAACTAAGGTAAAAACTAACTAACATTAATAACTAATAATTTTTATTTAATTAAAAATATTTTATTTAGAAAAATTGAGATTCATAAATCTGTTTTTTTTCTCAGATTGACACAAGAACCATAGCCACCTTTCACGTAAGTTACAACATGAACGAGACTTATGAGCTATATTAATCACTAGTATTAATGTGTATAGTTTGGATGGTCCAAAAATATTAGATTTTGGGCAAAACTAGTATATTTTAGATATTATATTAAAAAGATATGGAGATTTCTAGAACTGGATGTCATTTAAAAGAAAAAACAAGTGATGTTTTAGTTAGTTTTGGAGATTTTATAAAAATAAAAAGTAAAGAGAGGGATTTGCAAAATCATGCATGTCGTGATCGCAGTCTACAGATAGAAAACAACACTTCGAATAGAGAAAAGAAGAAGGAGTGAACTAAGAGCTTTATAATAAAGTGTCTTGGGATTTTACCCCCCTTTTGGAGTCAATGGAACCATTATTTATGATTTGAGCATCAGATGACTAATCTTTCCAAGATCCCCTCCACAAAAAGCTCCACTTCCCACCCATAAGCCCTCTTCTCTAATTCACTATAAATATGAGGCATGGGGAGTCACAAGGAAGCATAAGGATACCTCGAGAGGCTGTGAGAGAGAGGTAGAGAGAAGGATACCCTCCAAGAGATTATGAGAGAAAGCTTGAGAGAGAGAGAGAGAGAGAGAGAGAGAGAGGAGTTACCCTGAGAGGCTGCACAATTCCCTCTATCTCGATCCTCAACTTAACCATCTTCTCTTACACTCTCTCATCTCGAATCTATTCTACCTTCTTTATCTCTTGAATCTACCTACGGACGATGGCCCCCAAGCAAAAAATGTCACATGCGGATGGCAATCCCACAACCAACAAACGAAGCTTCAGGCAAAGGCATCATTGTCAATCTAATTGCGGTTCCGATTGTAAGTAATGTATTTCCAAATTGATAGATGCTTGTTTTGATTCTCGTATGAGATTTGTTAGGCCCCATACTATGATGCACAAGTATAGGTCATTGAAACGGATAAATTTTATCTCACGTATTCAAAAGATCGAGCTTGCAAAGTGCATGTATTAAGGAAAGTTAATTGCACCTAGTTGCATATGGCTTGTTCATTGATAGAGCAACTACAAGGAGGAATCGGTCAATGGGTTATGAATGGCATAATCATGACATTAAAATTTAGGCATACAAGTGTTAAGTAAATTTTACATAGAATCGCTCTTTGATCCCAAGCGGAAAAATGTATATGCGATGGTAATGTTATCATGACTATTCTTGCATTGTTTGGCAAGAATACAATTGGTTTTTTGTTGATTGAACAACATCCTAAATGCTTTTACATTCAACTGGTTGTTAGTTTTTTGTTTGGATGATTGTGTCAAGTGCTTGTGATTTATGCTAAATGCATGGCAAGGATCTGTGATGACAAGTTTCCATGGGGATAAAGGAATGTTTTCCTAGAAATTGATATTATGGCCGAATACCTTGTTGTGCTAGATTCTTAAAGGATTTAATTAAGGAAGGATATATTGCATGGGTGGATCACCTCCATGATCGCACTGTGGATTAACCCGAGAGGACACTTCTCGATTCATGGGCCAAAGGTTGAGTGGTGAAAAGGCCAACCACGAGAATCATGTTTCACTCCTAGACAGCTTGCAGGCCAAGTGGAGCTCTAGACGCCCCTTGCTAGATCTAGAATGGAGTTGAAGACCTCAGTGGACCCCAAATTCTGGGCATGTTGGGAGATCCTATTCTAGATAAACGATTAAATTTGTGGTGCCATGTGATTTGGAATAATTACGTCTGTAGGGCAGAAGAGATACTTCTGTTGGACAAAAGGGATACATAATTTCTCTTATATGGGCAGGAGACAAAGATTAACTTGAAGATAAGTTAAAGAACTTGTTTGAACTTGTTTGTCAATAGATTGCTTTGCTTTGTTTTTGTGTCTATGATGTAAGTTATGCAAACAAACCATGTTCCCTAAAAGGCTTAATTAATGAAGCAAACTTTAAGTGTCACATATAAATGTGGTAGGACCTAATTAGAAAACTAAAGCTATTGAGGGAAGCGGATGAGCAGAACCCCCGACGGGTCTGTCCTATTGCAAGGTGGTCCCAGAGAACTGGAAGGCTTCTCACAAGATTTTAACGTCATTCGACCTTTAGGTATTGTTAAGTTAGAACCCGATTTATGTTGTTTTAGGGAACCAGAATGGGACTATGCCCTATGGGCAAAGAGGTTGAGCGACGCATCCCTCTTGTTTCCCATTTTCTTTGAACCAAGTGCGGCATGGGTCTGCTTTGGCTTGGATATCTCTGCGCAAAGTAGGATGTCCAAGATCCGACACTAGAATGTTGATAGGAGACCTTGGCCACTAGGAGCCCAAATTTCAAGTCGATCCTAGTTTCAATCATGAACGTTCCGTTGCGAGGAAGATTCGGGAAACCCTAGGTGACAAAACTCAGAACATTCCATGGGAGTGCCAGGCAGTGACGCTTAGATTCGTTTCTTGAAAGGAGAGAAGGATCAAAGCTTGCACGCGAGAGCTATGGCGGGAGAGCAAGAGCAAGAAAGAGAGAGACATGAAATGGGAACTCCAGCAATCACAATGTGTGGTCAGGTGGCCTTCCTTTATTCAAACTGTCACTAAAAGAATAAAGAATAAGTGACTGTGACGGGCGCTTGCCACCTACAGTGTGGAGTGGCGGGTACTGTCAGTGCAGTAATACACGGGCGGCTAGGCGGAGGTGTCTTTACCCCAATAGCCTCCCACTTGTTACAGAAATATGGTATGGCTGATTGCAAGCCTATGGATACGCCTTTGGAGCAGAATGTAAAGCTGCAAATTGATGTTAGGACAGAGATTGAGAATGTTACTATGTACAGACAGATGGTAGGCAGCTTGATCTATCTCACGATCACTAGACCTTACTTGAGTTATGATGTGGGGCTGATTAGTCAGTTCATGCAGAAGCCTCGCAAACCACACTTGGATGCAGTCAGAAGAATTCTGAGATATGTAAAGAATACCACAGATCATGGGCTGTTTTATGCATATGGGAAACCCCTTGACTTGATGGGATACACTGATGCTGACTGGGCTGGTTGCACGTATGACAGGAGGTCAACGAGCATCTATGCATTTGGATTGGGTAGTAGCATGATCACTTGGCAGAGTAAGAAACAGCCTACAATTGCATTGTCTAGTACGGAAACAAAGTATCGTGGTGCGGCCTTAGCGGCTTGTGAAGCTAAGTGGTTACAGAAGTTGCTGAATGACTTGGGAGTACACTTGGACAGCAAAGTCAAGCTGTACTGTGACAATTTGAGCAGTGTTATGTTAGCAAGCAATCATGTTTATCATGCAAGATCAAAACACATTGAGGTACACTACCATTTCATCAGGGAAATGGTTTTACCAGATCAGATTGACTTGGAGTATGTGAAGACTGAAGACCAGGTTGCAGACATCTTTACCAAATCACTTGGTAAAGATAAGTTCATTCACTTCAGACAGCTACTTGGAGTGGTGCAGATGATTTGAATTTTGTTTTTGAGCTTGAGGGGGAGTGTTAGAAATCAAGCTCACCGTCAGTGTGTCTTTATCTATGACCGACATCTATGACAGCTAGTGTGTACAGCTGTCTACATGTGACTACATTAAATAAGTCGGGTTAGTAGTCAGTTAGTGACCTGACTAGAGTTAGTCTGTCTAGTCTACATTTACACTAGGTCACTTTATCTTGTAGGGTGTGTGATTTTCAGTTTAGTGTGTGGAACATGAAGAAATGAGCTTGAGAACCTGAAGGCTCATGGATATGGTGCTTTTCCCTGTCTCTCTCTCCTCTTTGTACAAAGACAAAAAGAAAATCTAGTTTTGAATACAATGTATTTAAAAATATATGGGTTTTGATCTAAGAAGAGTGCATATTGCAATGGTTCACATGTATAGACTCATGTTTGAGAGATGTCATGGTGTTTTGAAGTTTGCCTTGAAGTTAGATGAAGCACATATTCAAAAAGGACAAAAGATGAAAATAGTCATCATTTGCATCATGAATAGGGTATTGGAATACAACAATTGTGGGGGTCAAGCATCAGAGTATAAGTTCTGGTATGGAGATTTGGTGGGTTAGTGCAGCTTAGGTACCAATTGAGAATCATCAAATACTGAAATGGTTGTTTACTCATACAAGTATTCCAAACATTATTAAAACTCAAAGTGAAGGAGAAATGTTGGTTGTTGATGGAGTTGATCATTTTAATGTGGAATGGCACATGAGCGCTGACTTGAAAACTATCAAATGTATGCTTGAAATATGTAATGGGGCAAATGCAAAATATCCTTATATTTATTGCATGGAAAGTGTTGGGTCTAAAGATTGGAGCAACTTGCGCCCTGTAAGAAGAGCCCCAACTAGAGACTCTATAGATCTAAGTTTTTTTTTATAAAGGAAGATATATGGGATCCAATTCTTTAAATTCCTCTTACAAATGTTCATATATGTGCTTTGCATGCAGAGATTAGAATTATTGATAAACTTCTTAGGTTGCATCTCGACTATGCATACCCAATTAAGCCTTTGTCTTTATCGGATGAGTGTATTGACAAATGTGAGGCATTACTCTCCAAAATGGGTTTTCATGGAGGTCAAGTTTACTTAAGAAAAGATCAACAATTTCAGGGACCGATGTCTTGGCTGATGTCTCAATGGGAGGCTCAAAAGCTAGACGCTTTTTAGATAACCATACATGAAAACAAGTGAGCATTACTTGAGAGCACAAGAAAATAAGTGAGCATTACTTGGGAGCATTGGAGAGAATTGTATGGGATAAGACTAAACATTGCAAGCACACCACGCCTTGCATTTCTAAGGATGGAGGTTTGGAGACACCTCAATGTCTTCCTAAGGCTCCTTAAGCAACAAACAAAAACCTACACGTATCCAGAAGATTTCAAATGTTCGATTACAAATCTTGTTCAAGCAATAAAGGAGGCATGGGGAGAAAAGGATATCACATTTTATTTTGTAAGAGAGAATATTTAATCCAAGCTTTCTTTGATAAAATTTCCATTGGCATAAAATGATTGTTACTCTTATGAATTTGTAGCATATCCTTCATATCCATGGGCCTTACTTTGTGAAGGAGCAAGGCCCCCTAGCAACTTATAGTGGCCAAAGCATGGAAAAATCTCACTATCAAGCACATACAAGTTTTTTTCAAAGCACAAGACATGGAGGAGGAGTTACAAAAAGCAATGCTCTTAAGGAGCTATTCAATTGGTTTTTTCAACGACAGCTTCAAAGAATGAATACTTCAACTTGAGAATTCATAGTATTTTTCAAGAAAAGAAAAGTACAAAGCTAGCTCTCAAGATCCTTTACATCATCCTCCCCCTCTGGGATATTTCCTCTATAACACAGAAATTTTCTTCTCTTGTAGCCAACTATTGATTTTATATTAGTTCGGTTTTCTACCCAAGCATAAGATGAGAGGGCCAAAAATTATCCTGCTCTAGAACCAAAGAAACCAGGACCATAACCAAAAATCCTAATTTCCACAGTCTTCTCCAAAAACATCACCTTGTGTGCATTGTACTGTAACCCAGAGAAACTAAGTAGCCTTGGAAGTGCCTTGATACATAGTATAGGCCATGTTGCTTCCTCTGAGAAGATGTTATGAAACACCAAGAAAACATGTGGATGAATCCTTGCTAAGTAATGGCCAAGTGCAACATCTTTCAGTGAACTAATACCAACTCTTATCCCTTTACCCCATCCGAGGAAGTTATCGAAATCTTCAATATCCAACTGTAAAAAAAGATAAATGTCAAATGGATGTTGAAATCAAACATATTAATATATATCTTACACAATTTGAGATAATAGTGCTGATTGATTTTCATCATTCTCTAGCTTAGTTGGATTCCATACGTTAATTGATGATTGTGCCTCATTGGTATCTTCCAATTCTTTAACATATTGTGACTCTTCTCTTCCAAAATTGAAAATTCCAAGTCAATCTTGAAGGACATGAAACTCCACTTCAATAATCCCATACTCTTTCTTAGCATTCTTTGCCTTACGAAAACAAAGAGAAAGGGTATCCCCTGCTTCAATAAACTTATCATCCGTAATTTCAGTGTCAAGTTTAAGTGACTCTTCTTTCGATTCCTTTTTGACATCAACAATGACATTTGCAGCATCAGAAGTCTCTGTAATGATGGCTAAACAATAGTCCTCCCCTAAGATTGAAGAGCCTTTGGATATCTACTAGTAGTATGTATTTCTTGTCCTTGAGGAAAGTTGGAAGCGAAGCAATAGTATAAAAAGAAGAGTCACATACAAGATCTGCATTTGCATGGTTTTCTTCAATAATGGTCTTAGCTTTGAATTGGGAAACATCTAGTTTGCTAGCAATATATGCTTCTTGCTCATGGTCCAAACATTCCTTTGCATCCTTGTCATTTGTTACTTCGTCCAAAAGGCAGAAGCTTGAACATTTTGGACCCTCTAATTGTTGTTCATCAAATTTAACAGGTTATTTAACAAGAGTTTATGCAATGAATGTAATTATTTTGGACATTAGCCAACATTTCCTAGAATGAGTAGAACAAAACACATCTAAGGTACAAAACCGGTCAAGAGAATGAGATATACACTTTCTTGAAAAAATCCTTCTCTGAAGGGCTCCCAATAGGTATGTAAACATATTCCTTTGCATCCTTTTCAACTATCGTAAATGGAACACTTTCAAACTTAGCAAACTCCTCCAGGAAAAACTTCTTGCATGAGTTCAATACATGGTCAATATCCTAGTCAGGGTTAAAAATATCCTTTGTAGTTCAGTAATAAGATAACTCCATGCTATTCTAAAGAAGAAAGTCTAGGAGCCTTTTTGATGGAGAAACCTGTGTGATCTAAGACAATCTAGAAACCCTCAATGGTGACTTGCCTTTGACTAGAGACTTCCTAGGCATTCCCACACTTGCTACTAAACAAGGGGAGGAAGCTGTGGGAATTTCAGGGGAGAAGGCACCACAACCCGAAGCCCTTGTTGACCCTAATGACAATCTTCTTATTTTCTTATTAGGGGTTACCTACTCTTGGGAGCTTGCAACATCCTTAGGTTCAAACATGAGTGAAATCACGATACGGCATGAAAGTGTGCACCCGACCTTACAAACAATGCCTCCTTGCTTTGTATTTTTGGATCTACGATACGGCGTGAAAGTGGGCAAGTGACATCAAGAACAATATCTCCTCGCTTCCTATCAAGGGGTACACGAAATGGCACAAATTGACATATGAAAAACTCAAAGTGGACCTCAACTCTAGCTAGGCTTGATAATTTGCCAAAAAAATCATAAATGTCTAATCACTTGTTTATATAGACCGACAACTATTTGCCACGTGGAAAGCCACGTAGACAGCCATGTGGATGGCCCGCGTAAACCCTAGCCCATAAAACAATGCCACGTATTGCCTATCCCACTGGTATAAAAGATCGATGCCAGATTACGTGGCTCACTTTTTGAATCCACGAGTGCGAATACATAGCAACATCAAGTTCAATGATTGTCACATCAC
Organism: Lygodium microphyllum; assembly: GCF_053477565.2. Classification (NCBI taxonomy): domain Eukaryota; kingdom Viridiplantae; phylum Streptophyta; class Polypodiopsida; order Schizaeales; family Lygodiaceae; genus Lygodium; species Lygodium microphyllum. The sequence goes on along the minus strand of NC_141143.1, from coordinate 33,059,397 downwards.
CCTATATCAATCATCTGCAAATACAGTGTGAGTAGGTGAGTTTTGAACCTATGCTTCACTGCAATCACGTTGTATCGGTCATCGGCAAATATGTCACGAGTAGGTTAACTTGTAATATTTGCTTCACTCCTTTCGTGCCGTATCGGTCATCTGCAAATACGGTGCAAGTAGATTGATTTCGAACCCGTTCTTCACTCGTGTCACGTTGCATTGGTCATCCATACGTCATTCGCAAATACGGCACGAGTAGCTTGATTTCGAACCCGCGCTTCATTCCTATCGCACCTTATTGGTCATCTACAAATACGGTGCGAGTAGCTTGATTTTGAGCTTGCGCTTCACTACTATCGCACCATATCGGTCATCTGCAAATATCGTGTGAGTAGCTTGATTTTGAACCCACATTTCATTGCTATCATGCCGTATTGGTCATCTGCAAATATGGAGTGAGTAGCTTGATTTCGAACCCGTGCTTCACACCTTTCATGCCATATTTTTTGTTTCTGTTTGGGGTTTAAGGTTTCTTACTCATGGTTTTAAAATGTTCTAACTTGTCTCATTTTCCAGCAGATCATGGCTAGGACAAATCAAACTACAAGGAAGGTGTATATAGACAGCAAAGAGAGAGAAAAAGACAATGCCATCAACTCCTCAATGTTTCCCTCCTGAGATCCCTCCTACCCCTAGTTGCCCTCACTCTCCTGCCATGGAATCTAAGAAATCTAGTGCAGAGACAACGTCTTCTCTTGCCCATAGTAAGCTTCATCATGTACAATCCTCCCCTACAACTGCCAAGTTTCCAACCTCCCTTAGAGTCCCTATTCAGCAGACAAAGCAACATGGACCCTCTTATGCCCATGGAGAAGAAGACCCTTCCAAGTCCAAGAGAAAGAGAAAGTCTAGATTTTATTATGTTCAAAAATGTTTTAGTGAGATAATGAAGGCTCAAAGAGCTACATACCATGTGCTTCCAAAGATAGCATTTATCAAAGTTGTCAAAGATATTTCTCATAGATTATCAAGGGTGTCCACACTGAAGTTGGCATGCATAAAAAAGGCAACTTGCAACCATTCTTTGCCTTCAGGAGGATGTTGAAGACTTCGTTATTGATTTTATGAATGATGCTTACATTGCTATTGCCCACGCTCATAGAGTGACTTTGATGAATGAAGACTTTAAGTATGGTCAACAAAAATAGGTATAGGTTCAACAAGGTATTGAGGCCCTTGCCCACTTCTGATAAAAAACATTTGAGATCTTTAACATTCCTCCAAAATTGTCTAGGAGAGCGAAACAACTAGTGATTGAGGAGGTGACATATTTATACCCTACAAAGATTGCCCCCAATGCCCAACAAGAACGACCACAAGAGATTATAGAGTCAAAGGATGAAGTTTGCAAGAGGAAAATCAGTGTCCTTGGTCATGTCAATGTGAAGAGAATGGGGGAGGTATATGGGCAAGTGGTTGTGAATGTCTCTTGCACTTCTTTGAGAAAAGAATATCTTAATATTTTCCCCGAGGAAAAATCCATGCTTGTTAAGAAATATATTTAATTGTCAGATTTTATAGTCTTTTGTTGCATATTTTTACTCATTTTTTTAAAAAATGGAATGATAATGTTGTTCATTGCAACTGACATTCCTTTGTTTTCGCTATTGATTTTAGGACGTTGATTGCTTCTCTCAGTCAAGAAATCTCTAAAACTATATTTATCGTTGATTCACTATTATCATGGAATTGTTTTTAAGATCTCATTCAAAAATAGAATTATTTTTTAAAACGTTCAATCCAATCACAAACTATCATATTTTTTTTCCTTACATCAAAAGGTATGCAATTTTGCAAAGGGCTTAATGTACACTTTTTTATAGTATGCATTTCTTACTAACATTTTACTTTACAGAGCACATTGGAGCTTAATATACATTGATATTCTCACTAGAGAAATTATCCTTATGAACTCTCTCGGTGGTATCCACGATCAAGCAAAAATATGCATTGAATACAATAATCCTTACTTTTTTGGTTTATTTTTTATTTTACTTGATTGTCTTTTTTTAGTAACATGTTTCCATTTACAGTGTTGGTAGGTTGGTGGTTACCTTTTTGGACACCACATATGAGGATGTTGCTAATCCTCAAAAACCATATAGCTTTCTCTTACAAGAAGTGCCCTTGCAAAATGATGCGTATTCTTGTGGATGGAGAGTGATTTCAAATGTTTGTAGGACAATAGATTCAAATATTCTCAAGATAGATGGGGTTAATGTAAGTATCTTTCACATTCTTTTTTGAGCAACATGTCTTTGAGTTTTCACAACTACTGCATTATCATCAAATTTTATAATCATTCCATTTCTTTATTTAACTCCCTACAAGTATGAACTATCACTGCCCTAACAACTTATTACAACTTTCCCTAGATTGCCAAGATTACCCCGATTCATAAACATGGTGGATAAGAAAGAGATGTATGGAGTTAATTTTGGATAGGGCAATCACGCCAGTCTACCTCGACTCTCCTCCACTTAAATCCTTAAAAGTAAGGCAAAAGGAAAGTCATCCATAAAGACAAGTAAATTAAGCTCCAAAAATATAGAAATTCCAACACTTTCTCATCCATCTCCTCATCAGCCCCTTGAAGAAAAGAGGCCCCCTGTCCAAGTGAAATTCTTCAACCAACCAAAGAAAAAGCCATTGCAAGGAGATTAGATATCTTTTCAAAAAGTGATGAACAAGTTACAAAGATAAAAGAAGACAAATAGATGCAAATGAAGCAAGATACTTGTATATCTACACTTCAAGTTGTAACTTTTCATTCAATGAAAAGCTTTTTATCAAATGTAAATGTCATCAATGTTTTCATATTTATCGCCTGAAGCTTACAATTGTGGGAGGCAAGCAACTCACACAAGAGAAAGAGCATTCAACTCTTTTCCCAACTATTTTACCGTTTACTTTGAACTTATATTCTGGAGATGCACAGTCTAGCATTTCCAAGGTATCCCTTACATCTTCAAGTTTCCAATTGGAAGTGATATTTACCTCCTTTTCTATAACTTGCACCTTAAGATTGAAGGGCATGCAATCTGTATCAGAATCCAAGGGAATTCACATGCCTAGTTTAAGTTTGTATCTCCTATAATCAAAGCCCAAAGCAAGAGTTTGTCATGCTATATCATAATAGAGACAAGGATTGGGGGTATACAATACACCTCATGGTGTCACCCTTATGGTCAACCTCTCTAGATTTTCAAAACTTTCCTATAATGTTATCTAGTTCTGCTTCTACAAAATTTCTACTTAGCTAAGATACTTTTTTTCTTTATAAGTTTGCTATTTTGAAGCAGCCCACAAAGTTATGTAAGGGGATAAACCATGACATGCGTATTCTTCTTGAGATCCTTTCAGTTGTCATGGACTTTTGAATATTTTGACATATTTTAAATTTAAAACTATGCATGGTTGCCTTATCAGGAACCTCCCAAATTAGAGATGAGAGACTTGGCAATGGTAAATCCTTGATATGTCCATATGTACCCTCTTTAGACAAAACCACATATTGTGCATGATATATAAAAAAAATTCTCTCACTAAAAGAACCAACGGTCTCATCAACATATATAATGTTTACAAACTCCTTATGAATCGCATTGAAAGTTCCACTCAAACTCTCCACATGTTGCCATTCATTACTTGTTGATGGAAATATATCTACAACCAATAATTCGATATTAATACTTGCTTAAATGAAAAAAAAAATCATATATGTTATCAACTTAAGACTTACAATGTGTCTGCTGGCAAACACGTTCGTTGGGAGACAATTGCATATCCTTGGCCATGTAAACATGTTGCACTTTGACTAACCACCCTTCATGTGTAATTTTGAAAGCAATGATATGCACTTTCTAGTGATGTTTTATATCCTCTCTTTTTCTTCTTTTGACCTTGTGAGAGCCTTTGCAAGAGGGCAACATGGTCACCCAATTGTTTATGCAAAAGGTTTTGGGCTCCCAATTTCCATCTACTCCTTGGCTATAGACAATGGAGGAGTTTATTAAACAAGACATGCACCTTTTGGATGCCAAACTTAGGTCGAATTCGCAAAGAAAAGCTCTCACTAAGAAAGACAAATGAGCAAAGAAAGAAGCTTACTGAGAAAGACAAATGAACAAAGAAGAAATACTGAAAAGACTAATGAAAATATATTGGGAGTTCCAAAAGCTCCCAACTTTCAAAAAAGTCATTATTAACTTCAAAATATCTTTATCATAATCAGTTTTGTCAGATTTTATAAGTAAATAAGGATTCCGAGACTACCAAAACATGTCAGATTTTGGAGATTTTGGCTGCAACGGGTGTTGGAATGATTGTAATTTTTTTCCCATGAGAGGTGAGGTTGAGAGGAGCGATGATATTTTGTTCTTTTGGAATATATATGTATGTATGGTCCATGAAGAATATGAAGGTGTGTGTGTGTGTGTGTGTTTTTCTTTTTGGGGGTTTAGATAGGGGCCTTATGGGTGTATTATATGCATGGTGAATGCCTTTGATTCTGCTTGAATGGTGGGAGGGATATTTATTTAGTAATGAAAGTAAGGTATTTAAGTGTGAGTAAGTTTGAGTGTTGAATATATACGAGAGTAGACTAATTAAATATATGTTGTATTTATTTATGTGTCTGGGTGTTTTTTTCTTATTCAAGGCATTTAGGCATATGAATTAGAGGCTCCAAGAGGCTTAACCCAAAAGGACAAGTCTACATCCTGATCAGATTGGCTAGAATTAGACAGTAGGACCGTGGCATGTGAGAAGGTGGTGGTTAAGGGGAGAGGAAGTGATTTCATCTAATGAGGAGTTTGAGGAGGAGACAAATCTCGCATTTGTAGGAGGAGCTTGAATTATTGGAGGGAGCTCATGGAATGAGAGTCTATAAGAAGGGGGAGCTTGGTAATAAGAGACCTACAAGGAGATCAGAGAAGATTGCTCTATCTTGAAGAAAAGGGAGAAGCCAAAATGATTAATGCATTGTTGGAATAGGCTCTGCGGTGGCCATGGCTTCTCCCAAAGAAAAGAGAATGTGGATCGTTGATTTTATCATATTGAAAATTTGCATTTGTAGTTTGCATTGTTCAGTGTGAAGTGCACCTTCAAGTTCATGGGGAGTTAGGTGTTTTTTTCAATTTGCACACACAATACTGACATCAATTGTATCTCTAATTTCTTATGATGGTGAATTGGATGGAGAAAGAGCTTTGTTTGCACCTTATTTTGTGTTTTGTACTTTGATCTTGAATTATTTTTGTTCTATTCTTTATTTATTGCAGTGTATAGTGTTTCTTTGTTATGTTCAGTAGTTAGGATATGTCAGTATGACATGACCAAGAAAAGTTGGTGATATTGCCTTGATTTGTTCACTTTGATGGGAGTGGAGAACATTATTTCTATGATGAGATCATGATGTACACACATGAGGTGCCATGTTGCATTGCTTGTAGGGACAATGGTTGTGGTAGTTATAACCCATAATTGACTGCACTTGATGCACTTGTATGATAGAGTGATTTCCTTTTATAGCCAATGTAATTGTGACACACTCCAAGGCAAGGCATCTATGAGTCCAGATTGATGGGATGGCTGCAATGCCTTGACTGTTTGCCTTGAATAGATGTAGGATGGATATATAAATGATTGATGTTATTCCAACAAGTTTTATAACAAATTACTAGATTCAAGGCATTTTTTGGATTATGGATAATATTCTCTATTTTGGGCAAGAAAATTAAGGAATTATGGTGTTGAGAAATGTGCAATCACATCCACCATAGCCTCTTTGTATGGGGCAAACAAGGCAAAGAAACATACAACAAATAAAGCCTTAGACTAGGTCATGTATGCATGGTTTATTAAAACCACAGTTGTTGAATACCATGCTCCCTTTCCACCTATCTCCACCTACCAATACCACCTACTATAAGCCTATAAAAGGCACTCATCCCCACACTCATTTCATCAAACATTATCAGTTAGTTGTACTTGCATTACGCTTGGATAATATTAGTTATTCTTCTTTATCAATGCTTCTACCTCATTATGATTGTCTATTTGCTCATCAATGATCCTCCATAGCATGCATTCATAGTATTTTAACATGGTATCAGAGCGGGATTTAAGTTAGTGAGTCATTAGGCCACTAATTGAGTCATTCCAATTTGAATTCCTAGCTCCCTCCACTTTCCCATGAATCTTTCACCTACCTCCATAGCTACCCACCTTTAGTGGAGGACTTGGGGTTTGACACTAGCTACTCTCTAGGAACTTGACCATTAGGGAAACCCTAATTCAGGTCAATCCTAAGTGGGAACGGCCTTTTGTTAAGAGATTTTTGGCTTTTGTTTTGTGGTGTTGTCGTGGGAGTCAATAGAGAACAACCACCAAACTCACCTACCAATGTGGATGCAACTCTAGCCAGGTATTGTGAGGCTATTTGTAGTTGAGAAGGAAAATAACTATTCATAGACTCATATAGCTATTGTTAGGCTATTTGTAGTTGAGAAGGAAAAGAGCTAGTCGTAGACTCATATAGCTTAATCGCAAAAGGGGGATGCTCCAAAAACACATTAACAAATATCAAGAATTTCTCAGAAGCTACATTCTCTCTCTCAATATCACAACTGGGATTTTGAGATCGTGATCCCATCCACACTAACATTTGCAATAGGACAATTAAACACATCTATAAAAGCACATCACGTGAGAATTAGTGACATGAAATTATGTATATATGTAGCCATATGTTACAAACATAGTAAATATGCATATGTCCTTGTTGAGGGTGCTCACGCTCAACCGCCAAGACCCACAGCCCGCTTATTGTTTCAAGTGTTTCAAATGAGATCTAATGGCTATCTCTCACCTAGCCGACATGCCTTTGAACCTATGGGTATAGTGAGCTTACCTGGATGTCAAAATGAGTTGCCTCCTCCCTCGCACACATCAGTAGCTCCATGATCCTAGATGCTAGCTCAAGCATCCTCAAGCCTCCTCCATCAAGCTCCATCCACCATAGCCACACGCCTGTGAGAAAAGAGGAGAGAAGAAGAGGAGAGGAGATGGTGAAGAGCTTCACCCTCTTGATCCCTCACTCCCACACACTCAATCCCTCATACTCTCACACTCCCTCTCTCAAGAGCACACACACAAGCAAGGTGAAGAGAAGAATAGAAGCAGAGAGGACTCTTATTAGCCACACACCAAAGAATGAGCTTCCATTCACTTTTTGAACTTTATGTACAAGTGCTAAAATCCCATGGGCACCCATCCCTTTTTACATGACCGACCGTTGTGGCAAGGCCCTTTTTCCTATTTCCCTCTTCTCACCTCATGCCTTAAGCCTACACCCATTTATTTTTTTACAAATGGCATAGGAGGGAGCTTGTGCTCTTTTACAAGAGTTTTTAGAGTTTTTTGAGGTTCCTTCCATTTAAAATTATGATTTTTGCCTTAGCTTAGCTTTAGGAGCTGCCTCTACGCCTTTGCTCTTTTTCTATCCTTTTTCCATTCTTTGCTTCATATTTCTACCATCTCAAACTGAGGTTAACATTACCTCTCCGAGTGGGTGCCAGTCCCATGGCACTTCGAGCTCTTTGTTGTGGAAGGGTGGGCTCTGAGCAAGTGCTAGTGGGGTGATGATAGGGCCACATGCGGACTCTGTTGATTGGAAATCTTTGGTAATGATTTGGATGGAGAACCCAAGGTATGTTGAGTGGATGATGGGGGCCTCTGAAGTTGATGATTTGCAGCATCTTGTTGTACCTAAAAGGAGAATGTGCTCTACCTAAGGGGAGTGTCTACCTCATTGTGTAGTGCTCTATGCTCGTGCTAATGGAATGGGGAGGTGGGTCTAACCACATGCAAGCCTCGATGATGTCCCACACTTGAGGACCCCATTCGTGTGCGAAGGGAGGTGCGGTGTGTGTAGCTTAGGGTGACAGGTCAAGTGTTACCTCCCTAGGTATGTCCTCCCCTTAAGGTGCCCTAAGTGTGAAGTGTGGAATCAAAAAGGTCTAGGGGGTTAGAAACCGAGCCGGCCAACTGATGCCACCGGATGTGCCTAGCTTGAGAACCCTTAGGTGCAGTGGCTGTGAGCTATGTGCCACGAATTGTGTTTGGATATGTCGTGTGCTCCTTTCATTGTTATTTGTTTGTTGTGTTTGTGTTTAGCTTTCTTCTTTTTTTTGCTTGCTAGTTATCATCATTAGAATGTGGTGGGGAAGGGGATTTAATGGAGTGACTCAAAAATTTCCAGCTCTGCATGTAACCCTTAGGGTTCAAGTAGACATGGAGAGAGGTGGTGGAGAGGAATGGGTGGTTACAGCAGGTGAATTGTCTATCACTCATATCCTTGAGAATAGTTAGACAGAAGGAAGGTAGCAGGCTGGCTCACATCATTGGGCGGGTCATTGCACAACTATCTATGGTGTTAGGATCGAAAAAGAGTTGGGGGAGACCATGTTTTGCCAGGGTGGGATTCTGATTAAGTAAGCTTTTTAATAGCCTAAGGTAGTTGCATGTGGTAATGAAGATGGGATTGGGACAGGAGGAGAAGTCAACAATGAAGCAAGTCATGGTAACATCTAGGCTGTCCGAGGTGAAAGTGAGGGCTTGTGCTAAGGTAGTAGTACTACGGGGGTTATATATGATGGGGAGGTCGTAGCGACCATTTGTACATACTCCTACCCCTCGAGGATATGCCATGAAGGTGGGGTTGTTTCTCTCAGAGGGGAAGGTATTAAGCCATTTAGGAGAACACATTGTCATCGCAAATGCGTCTCCACCACAGTGGTTGGCACTCCTATCCAAGCATAGATTGAGGTACTTCAAAAACCTTATTTTGCCAATACTCCGCATCCTCAATGCCTTAGAGGGTGGGATTCTTCTCTATTTCTTCCAACCATTGTTGGCCTAGCCATCTTTCAACACCAAGCACCTCTTCCACTACTTTAAGGCAAAGGACTTTGTGTAGGCCATTGGGGAGGAGGAAGATGAAGTTAAAAGGATGTTTTTCTTTTTCTTGTCTCTCACCCAGACTATGAGTTCTACATGGAAGCTAGTCAGCAAGTCACCTGGGCATGGTGGAAGAGGTGCAAATGGTTGTGCCATAGGTTTGGCCCTCAATCTCTGTCTGGCTTCTTCCACCATTTTCTTTCTCTTTTCTCTCAGGGCAGTTTTTCTTTTCGTGGATGCGTCTATTGGCTGATGTTGTTCTTCAGAGTGGGGTGAAGGGGGTTGTGGGATCACTTCTTCTTCGAATCTGCCCATATCAAATTGTAATTCATCTTCCCCCCTTTGGTGATATTCTTGATGTACCTCCTCTACAAACCCCAGTGCATCAATCTCCTTAGGGTTTAGGCTAGCCAACAACAGGTTCTTGCGTTGTTCATCAAGGCTCAACCCAACTGCAACGGGTTGTGGTAGCATGTGTAGCCCTACTTGCAGAGCTCTGCATGCTATGCTCAATTTTGTCTTTACCACCTCAAGGGACTCCCCTTCCTCCGTGTGAGTGGCATCCATCAAAGTATTCAAAAAAGCTCGTTGTTGAGTATTGAAGCCCACTTGGGCTACCTCTGCTCTGCTTTCTGCTAGGGCTTTCTCCTTTTCCACGAGAGCTAGGCGACGTGCCAATGTCTTCACTCTTCGTTCATTTTGGCATGCCCACTCTTCGGCTCTCTTTTTCATCTCCTCCATACTTTCTCCTTGTCTTTATACAAGGGCCATGAGTCTCTGCTCCTGACTTCCAATTCCCTACTTATTCTCTCCTGCTCTTTTCTTTCAAGGCTCAACTTTTTGGTCATGGTTTCCATCTCTCTGTGGTGTTTCTCATTTTCTCGCTTCCTTTCTTCTTCTCTTGCGGCAAACTCTTCCATGCCTTGTTCGATCCGATCTGTTTTTGCTACCAAATCCTCATGTTGCATGATTAAAAGTTTATATTCTCTCTGCATTTTCACTAGCTTTTGATTTTCATCGTCAAGCCGTTGCCACCATCTTTCCTCCTTGTCATCTTTGGCCTTTAATTCATGTTTTATATCAAAGATCTCCTTTTGTTGCATAGCTATTTGCCTTGTCTTTTCAAGCTAGAAGGTTGCTACCAACTCCTTTTCTGCTTCCAATTCAACCACCACTATCTTTCTTTCCTCCTTTGCCTTCTCTAGTTGAGAAAGCAGTTCAACAACATATTCATCATAGTTTGCTGGTGGCATAATAGTATTAGGGATTGGAGTGGTCGAAGCTTCCATCTTTTGGCATTTCAGATCCTGCCTAGACTCGGCATCTATGGCCAGTCTTTTCTACCCAATGGTCATAGTCTCCACAATCTTTCCTTGGGGCGGTTCCTTATTAATGAAGTACTGCATCCAAGCCACAAAATTGTTTACAATGGCACCGATGGCCGGGATGCTTGGAGTGTGAGTGGTTGCTTCGCTAGTGGGCACCAAGAGGGGCGGGATGGGATGGATGGGAGCCTTGCCCTTGCCCTTGATGACCGCAGGTGGTATGACTTTGGGTACATGAGTGCTTGAGCCAGGTCCCTCATCCTTGGGCAGACTTAAAGCCCCTAGGTCATCGAGTCGGCTTGGTTATTCCTAGCGAGTTGCTTTAGTCATGTCTTTCTCCTCCTTTCTCCTCAACTCTGCCTCCTTTTTGGCAGCTCATCTCTCTCTCTCTTCCTCTGTTTTCCTTGATTCTTCTACCAAATTTTCAACTTCTTCCTTCTCTTTCTTCTTCCTCTCTTAAGCCTCTTTTTTTGACTCCTTGGCTTTTCTGGCTTCCTCTTTCAACTCCTCTGCCTATTTCTTTTTCTTCTTCTCCCTCTCTTCAGCCTCTCTTAGGGATTTCCTTTTGGCTCTCTCTAGATCTTCTTTTTCCTTCTTCCTGTCCTCATCCTATTTCTTCTTCTGAACTATCTTTTTAGTAGGCTTCTTTGCTTTTTTCCTTCTAGATTGAGCCTCCTAATCCTCCTTCTCTATCTCAATTTCTATCATGTCACTCAATGGCTCTTTCTCATAGTGGATCAAAGACCTATCTGGAGTCTCATCCTCTCCTTCTTCTCCTTGCTAAGCTTTTTTTACATCCTCTTGGATGATGGCTGTCAGCACACTTCCATATCAGATGGAAGAGGCTTTTGAGGAAGGTTTCTTTCTCTCGGCACTTTTAGAGGCTGGGGACTCTCCGCTCTACCAATTTGTTGTCTAGGGCTAGTGCTTTGGCTGCTTGGTCTACAATCTTGTGCACATAGCCATTCTAGACCACCTCATCTAAGGTGTGGGCTACCACATTCTCTAGCACAAGCACATTGATTTGATACATGAGGGAGTTATAGCACTGGCTAGAGAAGAGTGAGTGCACCAATTTTTCCTAAATGCGAGCCTCAGCATCAGGGATATCATATATGCTAATGCCGTCGTTTGTCAAAACATCCTCCCTCTTCATCTTTAGCATAGCATACACATCTCTCTTGTGTTTCTTCTCCACCTTAGGTTCCAACCCCAGTGCCTTTCCACCAAGGCCTAGTTCAATGGTACCTACACCTATTTAGCATTCTCCCCTCTTCCCCCAGTCACCGTTCTGCATTCTTGATCGGGGTTGTATATTCTCAAAAATTACACACACTTTGTGTGGTCAAGCTCCTATGCAAACTTCTCTAGGTACTTCGAGAGGTTACACTATTCCACCACTCTCCTTACAGCCTCCTCCTTGGCTACCATCTCATCGAGATTGTGGATAGTGCGGAATTTCAATTGATTATAAGCACGGTTTTCTAAGATGATGTCGTAGGGCATCCTCTCCTCCTCCGTGAAAGGGAGTCGGTGAGCACAATCTTGTTGCAACATCTTTCATTCCTATCATGAACCATGATTCCCATTAGCGCTTTCAAACAATTATTTGTTAAAAAGAAAGACTTCGTGTTTGTTGAATGAAAACATTTAAGCTCCAAAATAAACTTTCCTTTCAGACTTTTCACCCTTTATTTCAAAATTTTCGTGACATTTTTCCTCAATCACAAGTTAACATGTTTCTTTCCTTTCTGTGTTTAAGTGTAGACTAAGGTTTTCACGGCGGTGTGTTTTTACTTATGTGTTTATGCATTTGCTTGATTTTGATTGGTTCTGATTTGACTCACCTTACCACCTCCTCTTTCGGATTTGAGAAGAATCCTTCCTAGGATTGAAGGTTAGTGGACCAAGGGCATTCTGTGTATGGGTCGAGTGTTTACCTTCGCATGAGCCAAGCATAAAAGTCTAGATTGTGCTCCAACTGAGCTTCACAGTCCAGATCGAAGGGTCGGCTCTCCATGTGTGTGATGTAAGTAAGGACATCCATTAGGAAGTCGCTGAAATCGACATGGCTAGCAATATGTAACTCTTCCTCCGTCAGGAGGGTGATCAAGGTAAGGGTGTCCTTTGATGTGCTCTTCCATGGGTCGGCCACAAATAGTTGTTAACACCCTATACAAGGTTAGAGCAACATAAGTTGGGTCATACTCCGATGTCTTGATTGCATATCGCTGCTCAGTGTTGGTCATTATTTAGCATCCTTCGAGTTCCCATTGCAATTGAAGAGCTACCTGTTTCATAAGAACGGGGATTCGATTTCAGTAAGTTGTTTCAACTCCTCGATTTCTTGGTCAGTGATAGCAGAAGTAGCTTTCTTATTGTATGACATAATGAGACGCTATTTGATGGCTTGCTCTCTAGATATCTCAGTGTGCTGAGATGCTAAGGGCTCTTGCAACAGGTCCAAGTCCAAACAGTCATAGCTCAGAGCCAGTGACATGAATGTGGCATCTAAGCATCTAAGGCAAGAAATCACGTCATCCCCTGTGTCTTTGGCTAGATCTGCGGGGCCAATGTCAAGAATGATTTTTGCTCATAGAAGGGTCTAAGTCCTGCGGGTGGTTGGATTTGACAGAACTAGAGAGTTTAGCAATAGATGATTGCGGTTTTGGTTGTTCTTGAGATTGCGGTTGGGTCTCTTGCACAACGGCGGGCTAGGACTAGACTATTGATGGCACTGCTACTTGTGGATGCAGCTTCCTACATCTTGGTAGAGTTACGTGGTACTAATTTGGGAGTAGCGGGCTGAGATTTGGGCTAATAGACTTGGTCGGTCTTCATGGGCATAATCCATTGTGAGTCTATGGGCTTGGTGTCTCGAGGCTTATGTGGCTTTAGGCCTTAACACATTGTATGGCTGGGTATGGTTAAGCACGAGGGTGGCATTTGATTTAGTGCCTTTGGCTATTTTAGCCTTAGGGATCCATATCTAGGCATTCCCCTCATAATAGCCTTGTGCTTGCAATAGGGTCTTAGGAACCCATCGCGGCTGGATCGTACGTCGCTATTTGTAGCTTTGTCTTGGCCTCCCAGGTTTTGAGGTTGCGTTCTTAGCCTTGCAAAGGCATGGTTGATTGCTCCTTGGTGGCAGGCTCTAATGTTTAGGTACCCATCTGAACTAGGGTTCATGGGCGTTGGCTTTGGCCTTAGCAGGTTGCTAGCATAGAGGCTTGGTGGGTTGTAACAAATCACAATCCCCCTCCTTAGACTTGGCTATAGGTGTTTCTATCGGTGGCTTTGCAGATCTCGTAGGAGTTGCACAACCCTTACTGAAGCCTGCTACTATATGGACATTGCCAATGGCTAGGTGGATATGCTGCGACTCATAATCGACATTGCAATGAGCTTGCTTTTTAAAGGTTCGACCTAGCAGCAACTCTATGCGCCTACATCTTTGGTGTTTGGCAACACATAAAAGATCATTGGTATGCTCTCAGGCAACTCGATAGAGACTGCAGCCCTACACTTCCCTAGGAGTGTGTATGATCGGCTCCCATATGGGCTTAGTTTGGCACTAGTGGATTGTAATTGTGATTTGCCAATGTGGGTCCAATGATCGTGGGTTAAGACATTGAAGTCTGCTCCCTCATCAATCAAGGGATTGAAAGTGCATGTCTACTTGGCAGTGATCGTGATGTAGAGGTAAGTAGGTTCAACGGTTTTCTCATTTTCATCATCAATCTCCGTGATTGTGGCTACTCGTACCTTGACAGGGGGTTTTAAGATTGGTGGTTCATGCAGAGGATGTGTGGAAGGGTAGTACTTCTTAATCTGATTGCCATCATTGAAGAAGCCTATGTCCTCACCTTCCAGAGTCTCGAGTTTGACATTACTAGTTCGGCTGATGGCACGAACCTTGAAAGGCCCTAGACCTTTAAACCTCATTTTCTATTTATGCCCCTTAATGGAGTACAAGAGTATTAAGTCTCCCTGTTCAAAGTTGTGATGTTTGACATGCTTGTGAAACTAGCTTTTGTGTCATGCTTTCTCGCATATGAGTGCATGGGTAGCTAGAAGTTGAGTTTCCGAGAGGCATTTGAGTTCAACTAGACGTTCTATCCATGCCTCCTTCCCTTCCCATCGTTCATGAAGTCCGATCCTCATGCTAAGAATGAAGAACTCTACAAGTAGAATTACTTCAGTTTCATAGGTCAACCTAAAAGGCATCTGGCCTATAGCCATTTTATAGGCTATGCGGTAAGCCCACAAGGCTGCCATCAACTTGTTATCCAAGTCACTGCACAAAGCAGAGACTACCTTGGTCAGGACGTTTACTAGAATTTTATTTGTGGATTCCACCTGGCCATTTGCCTAGGGGAAGTATGGTGAGGATTTCCAATGGATAATTAGAACGGTGGATAGAAGATGCGCAATCACTTCATTAATGAAGTGTGTGCCCTAGTCATTAATCAATTCAATGGGGCAAGTCAATCATGAGATTGCATGCTCCCATAGGAACTTGGCAATTGTTCTAGAGTCATTCTTTCTCATAGCTCTTGCTTCTGTCCATTTCGTTAGATAGTCAGTGGGGCTACAATGATGTACTTAGCTTGCGAGGATTGTGCTACATGACTAATGGGTCCTATGAAGTCAATTCCCAATTTTTTGAAGGGTTGTCATGCAATTATTGGGGTTATCTCCATCTGATCACGAAAAAGCATGGGCCACCACAATTGAGACTATAGCACCTTGCGAGCTATCATATCTCTGCTAAAGTATCCTCCAACAATTCCGTTATGCACCTCTGAGAGTGCATCGTGCATCTCATGCTCACATACGCATCTACGCAACAATCCATTTTGCCATATATATAGTTGGCCTGCTATCAATTGAAAGGGTTGGATCTTGAGGATAAGTCACCTAGAGATTTCTCTATCGGTCGTTCAGGTAGTCCATACTCAAGCACTTAGACTATGTTGTCTGCCCAATATGGTGTCAAGTCAGCTCAAAATAAAACTCTCTCGCTAGATAGGCTAAACAAGTGCGCATCTGGCAACTCATCGGCGATGCCTTGTCAAGCGGCCTCTCTTGTGGGGATGCATGACATGCGGTCGGCCATATAGTGCTGCTTTCCTTTTCATACAACCACGGAGAGGTCGAATTCTAAAAGCAAAAAGAGCCGTCGAGCTATGCGTCCTGTAGCACAAGTTTTATTTACTAAATATAGCAAGGCTTGATGGTCCACAAAGAAAGTGAAAGGCGTGGCTAATAAATAATGCCGAATTTTCTTCAGAGAAAATACCATGGCCCGACCTTCTCTTTTTATCATCGAGTAGTTCATCTCGATCTCAGTGAGTTGTCTACTAGCAAAGCTCACTGGATAGTCAAGATTGTATTTGCTAGGTTGGCACAACACTGCCCCCATAGCGAATTTTGAAGCATCAATATGCACATGGAAGGTAATGGTCCAATCTGGGGCTCATAGAATCAGTGTTATGGTCATAGCCTTTTTCAATTTCTCATATGCGCATTGGCATTCTTCAGTCCATTTGAATATAATCAACAATTTGTACAGAGGTCTAGCAATTAATGCATAATTCAACACAAACCGTCGATAATACCCTGTATGTCCTAAGAAGGCTTTGAACTCCCTTATAGTTGGTTGGGGGTCGAAGATCAACAATGACCTTGACTTTTGAAAAGTCCGTGGCAATGTCGTACATCGACACCACATGCCCTAGGATGCATCTATGCTTTACCCAAAATTGGCACTTTAAGGGATTCATAGAGAGACAATATAGGCAACACTATTCAAAGACTGCTCGGAGTTTGTCTAAGTGTTCTCTCTAGGTCGATTAAACACATAAGTCGTCTACAAAGACTTCTAAATCTTTCTTGGGCATGTCTTTAAATATATGGCATTGAAAGGTGGCTAGAGCATTAGTCAACCTGAAGGGTATGACCATGTAGGCAAAGACACCCCACTCAGGCGAATGCAGTCTTATGCCTATCATCAAGATGCACCTACACCTGATTGTATCTAGAGAAGTCATCTAGAAAACTGTAGGCCTCTTTGCCTGCCACTCTCTCGAGCATGTGCTTGGTGCATGACAATGGATAGTTGTCCCTCTTAGTGGCACCATTAACCTTCTTATAATTGACACATACTCTAATCTTTCTATTTTTCTTCATTGCAATGAATATGGGTGACACCTAGTCTCTGTGCTCAATTTCGTAGATGAACCCTGCTGTCATCAGCTTGTCAATCTCTTCCTTGACTGCATGAGCATGTTTTGGATTCATAGGGTATGGTTGCTACTTGACCGGCATTGTGTTTGGTGTCATGGGTATGTTATGAGTCACTACACTCGGATCTACCCCCTTAAGCTCTTCTAAGGACCAAGAAAATATGTCTATATAATCTCGCAAGAGAGTAAAGAGACTTGTCTCCTCTTCCTCCATCAAGCCATTGGCAATAAAGACATGTCAGGATATCTCCCCTTCCTAGGCTAGGTTCACCTCCTTGACTTTGGTAGGTCCCTTGATGGGTTCACTTTGCTTGCCCTTCACGTTTTGCACCCAGTATGATCACTACCCTATCACCCTTCTTGAACTTCATAAATCTCTTAGGGAGGTCCTGTGGGTTTCATTGTTTGTCTGTTCGTGTGTCCTTATGCTATTTTGCCCTTTCTTCCTTTAACCGTTTGCGCCTCAGGTGGACAGGTAGATTCCCCTTGGTATGTCTAGTCTTGGAAGGCCTCAATATTTTTGGGTTGCTCTCTGAACTCACTTCCGACTCAGAATCAAACTCCCCATCTTTGCTAGAATAGGTAGTCTCTCCCAGTAATCACAACTCTGAGGGTGAATCTGTTTTAAGCACTGGTGTGGTACGTGGTTGGGTTAGGCATGCTTGTTCAAAGCCTATGGCTTCTATATGTTCCAACCAAGCACGATAATCCACACGCATGAACCCTCACTCTATCCTGAAGGTGTTCTTTCTCTGTGGCTTGGATTCTGCTTGTATCCGTTCTATATCTCATCCTTCAATGTCGTATTCTATGATATCGATCTCACCCTCACTCTCATCACTGAAGGAGCGGCAGTCTTCGTATTTGTCATCAGAAGTATCTTCGTCTAATTGGTTGTTGTCTCCTAGGTATTTGTATGTCTCATGTCTTTGATCGGGGACTAGGGCCCAATTATACATGAGGTTTAGGTCATGCACCCTGGTCCATTGCCACCTTGATTTATCTAAGAGATCTTGGAGTGGCTTGAAATTTGCTACTAGATTGCCAGCTAGCTTGCCGGTCAAATACTCTAAAATCTCCTGGATTTCCCTCTTGTTGTTTGGCACTTGGAAAGTGACAGGGTTGGGTCTTCTACGAAGATTTCCTACCATCATGCAAACTGGTACTGAGGGTGTACCTTGGGCTTGCTGATCATTTTAATGGCCTAGTCGTACTCCTCATTGTCCGAGAACGACAAGTTGATGGTAGCAAGGACATGGGATATACTTAGTCAGGGGCCCGTAGGATTTCTTGATCTGAGCATCACCCTTAAGCATTGCAAAAATCGCATCGAGGTCGACTGGTGTAGTCTTCCAAGAGTCCATTTCTACCCTTACAGCTTTTGTTCTATTGCCTAGGAAGATGAGACCATCCAAGGTTGGCCCAATAGGATATCTTAGTCCACTCCCTTCATGACTATAAAGGAAACTGAGAATCGTACTCCTATGATTTTCACTGGCCAGTTTTTTAGCACCCCGAATGGCTTCACTTTCCTTCTGTTAATGCAACAGTGAACCTAGTAGTCTCAATAGGTGGGTTGCCCCAAGTCTAGAGCACTATGTGGCTCAGTACACTAACTCCTGCCCCTCTATCTACAATCCCTTTCCTTGTTGTGTCACCTAGGGCTAAGTCCGGTAAGACTGCATGCATCTCGGTGCATTTCCAAAAAGCATTAACGTGGAAGGACTTAGGCACAGAGTGCAACGTCAAACTCGGTATTTGCGTCCCTACATCATGTTCTTGTAGGTCTGTAGCCGCTTGCTCTCATGATCCTTCAACCCACTGCTTCAAGTCTTGCCATAGGGTCAAATGCTGCCTAAGTAGATCTCCCAGGATTAGTGTTACAGGGACGGTCACTAGCATGGTGAGAAGGTCATTCTTCTCCTATTCTGGATTGTCTTGGTCAATGGCCGTGATTGATTTGTTGGCCCATAGCGTTAAGGATTTGCCTAAGTGGTACTACTTGTGGCTAGTCGCATCTCTCGATTTTGGTCGAGGGGTGAGACTGGCGTGCTTATGTTGTTGATCTCATCCTCTAAGATGGGCTAAGCATCTTTTAGGTGTTCTTGGGCCTCCTTTACCCACTCCTTCACCTTCTCGATGGGGCCTCTAGTTGGTTCGAGTTAGGGTACTCCCCAACCTTAGCACTTCCCTTTTCAGCAGTCTTTGGGATTGATGTCTCTACCTCAGCGTCAGTGACTTTCTTTCCAATAGGTAGTGTTGGGATTGATGTCTCTACCTCAGCATCAATGACTTTCTTTCCAGTAGGTAGCGTTGTGGCACTCTTAGTTTTGAGCGTGACTTTAGCTTCGGGTCTCTTCTTCCTTCGCCTATGGCTCTTCTTTCTTATCGAGGTTGCATCAAGATTTTTAAGACTTGGCAGTGATATGCCAACCTGCTTCGTTTGTGCACAGGTCACGACATGCAATGGGATAAGTGTAGCCTCCCCATCAAATTATTGACACCAAACGGTCCTAATTGGATAGATGGCACATTAGCCAAACTCAATGATGGATTTTGCTTTGGACAGTCAACGAAGAGATGAGTGATTTCGCACTCAAGACACTTTTGGTCAGTCTTGTCTCTATTTTGTTGCTCCCTTTTAGGAAAGTGTGATGAGACGTGTCCTGTGTGACTGCAAGTCCAACATATGATTGGTTCTTGGGTCTGCCCTCCAAGGCCTCTACCTCGCATCCCCTACCTAACGCCATCACCAATACTAGTTGATAGTCCATAAGGATTGTGTTGCCCCCATCGTCGTGCGAGACGTAAGGGTATACGTAAGTCTCTTCCTCATTTGGCTCTTCTAGGTAGTGGATTGGAGCGTCACTTGGTGGATGGGTCACATAGGGACCGGGTGGTCTAGGTATTCCAGTAGGATTTATGTCCATTCTAGGAACAACCGGCTTAACGTCGTTTGGCGCAGGAAGGGCCAATGGGACTCCCCTTACAAAGAATTGTTGCGGTCTATTTGCTAGGTAAGGTTGATAGTATGGTCATGAGTATGGAAGTCTTTTAGGAAATCTACAATGCGCAACATTGTGACCAAACCTACCACAATTAGCACAAGGTCGTGACCTAGGGTCTTGACACTTAGTTGGCAAGTGGTTTTCACCATAGTACACGCATTGGACGTATGGGCGTGTTGGTCATCTTAGCATCTTCTACATCTTGGCTATTTCCATTTTCATGTCAGTCAATTTCTGGTTGGTATTCATGGCCTTTCCCTTATCTTGGGTACTTGTGCCTGATCGCTTGTTGCTAGATGCTAAAGCTCTCTCTGAACTTCTAGAGTTGGTCTCTTTTTTGTTTGAGTTCCTGGAGCTCCTCTCCTTCAGCTGGTCATCTACTCAAATGGCTTCTTTGAACACCCTTGCTAGCATATCTCACTACAAGCTCAAGTTGCCTGCCAAGGCTTTATAAAGCTCCTCATTTTGTATTCCACTAATGAATACTGTCGACACTACTCTTTCAATCGGGTTCATTCGCCCATCAGGATTCTCTTGAAGAGACTCCTCAGGTGGGTCACATAGTCGCGGATGTCCTCTTTTTCTTTCTGCTACTTGACATTCATAAGTCGTACTAACAGGTTATCAGAGTATCCGAGCTCGAAAAATCTCTTAATGAGGAGGTTTTTGAGGCCATTGAAGTTTGCTCATCTAGACTTGTGTACCAAGTTCGACCCTTGCTGCCTAAGAAAAGCTCGAATTCTTGAGAGCACCGAGTCAAGTCGGTGAGACCGTTGGCCTTGCAGACCTGCTTGAACTGCTCTACAAAGCTGTATAGATTATTGTGGGGCTGGTACTTATCAAGCTGCTTAGCGACAACTGGTATCTTAGACTAGCTCTTGGAGCCTTGGTTTATCCCTAACCCTACTAGTAGTGACATCACTCGCTGCAGCACTTTGCTCTACTGTTGTGTTGTCTAGCAATCACTTCATGTGAAGCTCATTCAGCATCAAGTCTCCTTCTAGCACTCTCTCATGGTCGGTTCAATTCCTGCCTACTAGATTCAACACTTGTTGTATCTCTTGCATCTCTGTGTTCTACCTCAGGCTCCTAGTCTACTGGTCTTGGTTATATTCCACTATACCTTGTAGTGCTCTATGGGCTAGCTTCCTTTCCTCCTCTAGGTGAACTATGATGGCTTCTATCGTTCTACCATAGTGCTCATACCGAGTGTGAGAATCATAGTTGTTCACCAACTACTGGATCGCTTCTGGGAAACTCCTAAGTTGAGTTCCTTGTTTTGCCTACGGTCTGAGCTTTCTTCTAACATGGTTGCGTTCTCATGCTCCACCAAGCTGTCGATAAGGTCAAGCAGTTCGGGTAGATCCACGTCTCTATTGATGTTCGCCTGGTCCTATGCTAGGCTTTGATTTCCCATCTACGTCTTGGGATCTTTTTCTATTGGTGGTTTCCTTCAAGTTCTTTTATCTGAGTGAGTTTCTTAATTATTGCATACAATCCTAAAATTACCTCCACTCAGCATGTGTGTGAGCCCGCAAGGTGCTGCAATCTAACTGTGGTGGCCTACCCTTTTTCAAGATGCGACACAATTTGTGAAGCATTGTGATGAGTGTCAACGGACTAAAGTTCCGATTCGTAAGGATTACATGGAGGTAGCCCCAATTATCGCACGACAACCCTTCAAGAAATGGGGGATTGACTTCATCATGCCCATTATCCTACACCACAGTATTCACAAGCCAAATACATCATTGTAGTCACTGACTATCTCACAAAATGGGTAGAAGCACGAACCATGAGAAAGAATGACACTAGGACTACTGCTAAGTTCCTATGGGAGCAAGTGATCTCACGATTCGGTTGCCCCATCAAACTAGTTAGCAACCAAGGCACCCACTTCATCAACGAAGTGATAGGTCACCTCCTGTCCTCCTTCCTAATCATCTGTCGAATATCCTTGCCTCATTATCCACAGGCAAACGATCAAGCAGAATCAATGAATAAAATACTAATAAGCATCCTAACTAAGATCGTCTCTACTTCATGCAATGATTGGGATAACAAGTTGATGGCGGCCTTAAGGGCCTACCACACAGCTTTCAAGTCACTGCAGAGCCCCTTTAGATTGACATATGGTACAGAGGCAATCCTTCCCTTAGAATTCCTCATACCAAGCCTCAAAATCACACTTCAAGAAAGATGGGATGGGAAGGGGGCATGGACGGAATGCCTGACCAAACTCGAATGCTTAACGGAAACCTGGCTTCTCGCCATCCATGTGCTAATATGCAAAAAGGCAAGACATAAAAGCTAGTTTGACAGGTATATCAAGCAGTGCAACTTCGAGCAGGGTGACTTAGTACTATTGTACTCAGTCAAAGGACATAAGAAAAAATTGAAGTTTCGAGGGCTATGACCTTTTAAGGTCCGAACCATCAATCGAACAGGAAATGTAGAATTTGAAACCCTAGGGGGTGAGGGCATAGGCTTCTTCAATGACAGCCACATAAAAATGTATTTTCCTCCAATGCACCCATCGCATGAGCCCCCAATGCCAACACCCCCTATCTGTGTGCGAGTAGCCACCATCACTGAGATGGACAGTGAGGATGAGGAAGCAGTAGAACCAGCCTACCTCAACATGACAGTCACACCGCTAAGCACACATGCACCATCAACGCATTGATTGATGAGGGAGCTGATTTTAATATCTTAACCCATGATCATTGGACCCAAATTGGCAAATCACTACTGCAGCCCACTAGTGCTAGTCTCACCCCTTATGGAGGCCAACCCTACAAAATTCTGGGAATGTGCAAGGTTGCAGTTTCTATCAAGTCCGAGAGCATGTTGATAATTTTCTATGTGTTGCCCAACACTAAGGATGCAGGCACAAAATCATTGTTAGGATGAACTTTCAAGAAGCAAGCTCGTTGCAATGTCGACTACGAGTCGCAACGCATCCACCTAGTCGTGGGTAACATCCACATTGTTATAGCTTTCAGCAAGGGTGGTGTGACTCCTTCCACATCCACAAAGCTACCAGTAGAGAAACCCACCACCAAGTCTCAGGAGGGGGATTGTGACTTGTCACAGCCTACCTAGCCTCGAGGCCAACAAACCACTGCAACCAACACTCTGAAGCCCATGAACCCCAGTTCAAATGGAAACCTAAACATGGAGTGCCACCTAGGAATAGAAAGCCACAGTCTCACAAGGCTAACCATTCACACCCGAAACACGATGAATCCCCAAGACCTTATTGCAAGCGCAAGGCTACTATGCAGGTAACACCTAGATTTGGCTACCTAAAGCCCAAACATCCAAGGGTCCTACTCAAACACCATCTTCAAACCACATGAAATGTCCCATCAGAACCACTAAAACCACAAGAGACTCAAGCCACTAAATCTGTGGAACCTCTAAAGCCTAGCTCAGTAGGGCGCCCATAAGCCAATATATCACCCAAAACCACAACCTGTTACTAATAAACCGACCACATCTAGTCCTGGTAATGCCCCTCCTCAACTCTCAAATCCACCGAGTAGCACGTCAATTGTAGCCACAATCGCGCCCATAAGGCCAAGCTACAGCCTCAAGAGCAAACCAAGCGACAAACATTGGCTGTTGATCTCTCTAGCGCGGTCAAAGCCCAACCACCCCCGCTGGGCTTAGACCCTCTTATGAGTGGTGCTCAATTATAACCTTGGCAAATGATTTAGCTGAAAATATTGGGGATGACTTGGTTGCTTGCCTCCGACTCTTAGACACTACTGTCATGACATTGGCTAAAATCTACGATCGACTAGATCTAGGACTCTTGGAAGAACCTGTAGCAATGGAAGTACGAACACTCCTTTTCTCTAGGGAGGAGTCGGAATTCGTATTTGTTAAAGTTTCCGAAGCAACTATAGAGTTAATTGCAACCAAGATATCCAAGGAACAAGTAGTCAAACAGCATCTCATCACGTCGTATAGTAAGAACACGATCATGGCCACAAACTGAGAAATCAATAAGTTGCAACAGCTTTGTGGACAACAATTCCCCCTTCTTGCGGAAATGGTATGCTGTACGATTGCAATGGGAGCTAGAGGGATGCCAAATAATGACCAATGTTGAACGTCAACACACAATCAAAGCATCTAAATATGACCCAACCCGCAGACACCTCTGTAGAAAGAAAGATGGCACTGAGAGAAAGAAGGAAGCAAATGGTTGAGGAGACAAGGCAAAAATAGAATGCTAGGAGAGTGAGAGCACCCCAGGCACCTATCCCACCATGTGCGGGCGACACCCCAACAATCTTCCACGCTGACCTCATAATCTGGGAGAGGCAAGAAATGGCTAGGAGCCCCTTCGACCTCAACTTCCAATTCCCCACCACCCTGCATAGAGTGTTACCCATCAAGGTGGTGGAGGAGTGATTAACGTTGGCAGCAGGCTACTAGGACAAAGATGGCTAGAGGAGAGAGAGCAAAACCCCACATTATGGGCCACAGAAGTCACCGAATTTTGGCAAAATAAAGTTTTTGAAGTACCACAGTCTATGCCCAACTACAAATGCCAACCTACATGGAGAAGTAGGGTCTACGACACCAATCTAGACACTTCGATGGCCTTTTGCAACACTCAACCCTTCAATCGGAATGACCCAACCTTTATGCCCTACCCTTGAAGGGTGGGAGTGGATTTTGACTCCAATGTCCACGGCTGTTATGACTTCCTTGTAATCTATAATCCTCATTGTACTACATATGAAGATGCCCTTGTCTTCACATCAGAGAACATGTATGATACTCTAATCCAATTCACTAATGAATTCTCTTCATGCCCTGACTCCACCTTTATTACCACTTGTAATTACCTTAGATTGCTTAGGATACTCCTTAGGCAAGACCCCACCCCGCAAGAGCGCAGCCTCCCAGTGCTTCATTTTGATCGTAATGCTATAGATAGTTGCGCGATGGCTCATCTAATGATGTGAGCCACTCTATTGTGTTCATTTTGCTTAGCTCTACTAGAGGACATGAATGATAGCCGCTTCACCCTTTGCAATCATCCATTCCTCTCCACCGCCATCCTTCAAGTCCACCTAAACCTCAAGGGGTATGTCCAAAGCCACCAATTCCTTTGTAAATCTATTAAGCCCCCTTCTCCACCTCACTCCAATGACGAGGACTAACTTCTATCACAACTATGTAACTTGTGAAAAAAAAAAAAAAACGTATCGATCACAGCGACTGCACCTAGGGGTCCTCAAGTTAGAAGTGTCCGGTGACTTCAGTCGGTTGGCTCTGCCCCTAATCCCCTAGCCTCATTTTGATCCCCCACATCACGCCTAGGGCACATCAAGGGCATGACACACCTGGGGAGGTAACACTCGCCTATGGTTAGACCTATCACCCTAAGCTCCATCCCACTAGCATGTGCACAATGCACCACACACGACAATGGCACACACCCATAGGTAATGCACCTTTCTTTTCTTTCCAAGTACAATCAAAGGCCCCACCACCAACTTTAGAGAACCCATCATCCATGCAATGCCCTCCCCATCTTATGACATGTTGTTACATATGATCAATGCCCCACCCTCATTAGGTGCTACCAATGATCCATGGTGCTCAAAATTGTAAGGCCCCCATTATGAGGAGAAGCCAAATGTGAGCCCGGAAATTGGTTGAGTCCTGACTTGTATATCAGATGAGGTCTATGTGACCGGATGGCAAAAAGGTGACTGTTCTGGGTCTAATCTTTGGGTTAGACGGAGTGGTTAAGCTAGTAGCAACTCGAGGCGCATTGCATCGAGTTGCAGTGTAAGGGAGTTAAAAGGGGCCCCTATTGTGGGGTCTGGGGGCCGTGAAAGCAGCCCCTGGCTGGGGGGGTCCCAGGGGGGGCAGCGCCCCCGGCCCGATGGTAAAGGGAATATTCCTTGGCCGACTAATGGAGGCTCATATGGTAAGTCGGCCAACCTAACGACCTTCGCGGGCTATAAAAGCTAAACCCCTTCGCAGCCATCTTTCACCCAGTCAGAGTTGTTATTCCAGCTAGCCTTAAGCTCTTCACCTATCTTCTGTCTAGATCGCCATCTAAGCTTCACACAGTGGAAGCGCATGGGTGGACAGAGCCATCTTTGTATCAGTTGTTTGAAGTTAAAGAATTTACTGATTCTCCTCTTATTTGTTGTGTACTCTCTATCTCTTTCTCAGATTCTGTTCGCTGCGCCGTGTAATATTTTACACATGTGCCATTAGGTGAAGCACAACTAACCAAGGGGCAAACGCAATAACCACAATTAGAAAGTGAATGAAGAAGCTCATTGGAAACATCGCACGTGAACTCAGTCACGGAGAGTCAAATGATGGATCCATCTAGCATCGTTTTCAATTTCAAAGATAGACCCGCCCCTCAACCTCCCTCCAACACCAAGGATCATATGCAATGCCAGGACCTTTTAATTCCATAAATCCCTCTAATATGTCCATAAATCCCTCCAACACAAGGGATCATATCCAACGCCAGGGCCTTTCAATTCCATAAATCCCTCTAACAAATACAACCAAAGACCCCACCACCAACTTCAGAGACCCCATCATCCATGCAATGCCCTCCCCATCCTACGCCATGTGCCATCAGGAAAAGCACAACCAACCAAGGGGCAGATGCAACAGCCACAATTAGAAAGTGAATGACAAAGCTCATTGGGAATAATGCAGGTGAACTCAGCCCCACGGAGAGTCAAATGATGGATCCATCTAGCATCATTTTCAATTTCAAAGATGGATCTGCCCTCCCTCCAACACTAGGGATTATATCCAATGCTAGGGCCTTTCAACTCCATAAACCCCTCTAATACCATGGCCCCTACCCAGCTCAAGGGCCTACCAGTTCCATAAGTCCCTCCAATAGGTCCATAAATCCCTCCAAGACCAGGGCTCATTCCAAACTCAAGTGCCTTCTAGTTCTAGAAATCCCTCCAACACACCCCCAACATGATATGTCCACAACCTTAAGAACCCCCTAGCCACCTAGTACCACCGTCTCCCTTACCATCAGTAAGTGCCATGGGACTAGCACTTGTCTAGGAGGGGGTAATGTTTACCCTCAGACGAACAAGGTGGAAAATCAAGAAAATCTAAAGCAAAAGATAAGGCCAAGGCAAAAGTGAAATGGGAGATGAATGTGCACTATGAAAAATATGGAAATACAAGAAGTGCAGAAAAGTCCTAAATCAAGGAGAAAGACACACAAGAAAAAGTGCAAGTCAATGCTTTTGTAAAAGAGCACAAGGCACACCATGATTTATTTTAAGAGTGTTGGCCTCTCACCCATGCAAATTATAAAGGTAGATGGGCGGTATGAAGGAAGCTAGAAAGATAGGAGGACATGGGAAAAAGGGCCTAAGCTATGGCCCAGCTATGTAAAAAGGGGATGACCATCCAAATGGCATTTAGGGCTTTGTATATAAAGTTCAAAAGATGAATGAGAGCTCATTCTTTGGTGTGTGGCAAAGTGGACTCTGTCTTTTCTTCTTCTTCTCTTCTCTTCTTGCTTATGAGTGAGTGAGTGAGGGAGTGTGAGTGAGTGAGGGAGGGAGTGTGTGAGGGTGAGGAATCTTGGAGGTGAATCCCTCCTCCATCTTTTCTCTTCTTCTTCTCTTCTCTTCTCTTCTCTTGTCACGTCTTGCGCATGGCAATGGAGGTGTTGAGAGTGGAAAAAGACTGAATTTTTGATTGATTTTTGTTGTTTTTGAGGTCTGAATGGTTGATTTTTTATGGACTTAGAGTTATATATGGTTGTTAATGAAAGTGTTTGAGAGTGTTTTGAATTATATTGATTATTTTTTGGAAGTTCATGATGATTCTATGTAGAAATATGAGGCTCTGTGATGTTCTGATAGGCTTTGTTGAGGTTCTGATTGGTTCTGATACCTTCTGTTTAGCTTTTGTTTTGTTCTGATTTTCTTCTATATGAAGCATGGATTGATGATTGATGAAGGTTGAAATCTTTTGGAAGTTTATTAAATAGTTTTTGATAGTTTGGAATGGTTTTAGTATGAGTTATGAGGATTTGCTGCTCTCTGATGACCTTCTGTAACCCTCTGTAAACCTTATGTAGACCTTCTGTCTCTGCTCTGTTCCTGTTATGTTATGTTCTGTAGATCTTCTGTAAGTGTTCTGTAGAATGTATATGTGACTTTGAAAAAGTTTTCTAACTTTTGGAAAGGATGAATCTAAGTTCAAAATAGCTAAAACAAACGGAAGAAGCTGTTGCTAAAGACTGAAGAGAATACTGGAGTGACAGAGACAGGAGCGAGATATGAAGGGTTACTGTAGTGGCTCTGGTGCCTCTTCGACACAGAAATACCTTTTGGGAGGTGTATCCACGACCTAAGAAGGATTATTGAGAGTCATTCTTGAGTATTTTAGTGAGAAGATTATGTATTGTTAATAGAGAGATAGAGAGATAGAGCCAGAGATAGCCGATCCTATGAAAACTATGTATCTTTCTATGAGAGATTGAAAGAGAAAACTATGAAGACATTGAAGATGAATACTATGTGATTTATTTCCATTCAAAAATGGTGTATTCTTTTATATTCCTTGTTCTATTGATGGATTTTATGAAGATGTTGAAGATTATGGTTGATTCTATCAAATCCGTGGGAGATATCTACTATGATGTTACGTGAAGAATTGCTATTTTCTTTGTTTTGGTCATCAAAAGAATGAAACAAAAGCTTGTTGATATTATAAGATAGATTTTCTTGCAGTAGAATCCCCTTTTCCTTGGTGTCTCTCTTGGGGTGCCAGGAGGTTTAAGGATGCTTGAGCTTGCATCAAGAATCGTGGAGCTATCAGAGTGCTTAAGAAAGGAAGCAACTCAATCGGGCATCAAAGTAAGCTCACTATAGTCATAGAGAGGGATGTCGCGTCGAGTATGTGAGAGGTAGCCATTAGTGCTCGCTTGAAACGCTTGAACAATAAGCGGTCCATGGGTCTTGGTGGTAGAGCTTGTTCTTGCCTCTCCATGGGGGTCTCACTAATTCCTACCACATTATTTTCTCCATCGTCCACATTCCTTGCTTTCCTTGTTTCAAATGGGTTTTTTGAATTTATGCGACCTCACAGAGCCATCGAATGTTAAGTGAAATTGACATGGTAGTTCAGGGAGAGTTGGTGATCGTCCATAAAAGTTTTGCCAGTGTTTCGCTTAGCATTATAGTCATATGGGGTAAAGGCATAGCAGGGGAAGGGGGATATTTTCCTCCTTCAAGGCTCAAGCTTCAATGGAAAAGAGAAGTAGAGAGATTTTTCCATCATCTGGAGGTATTTCTTCTTTGTGAAGGAGAGGGAGTGCATTTATAGGCATGAGGGGGAGCATCCAGTCAACTCATTCTTTTGGCTACTTGTCAAGAGCCAAGTGAGCTTTATTAAAAATGCATTTTGATTGCCTGCATGTTGAATAGTGGCATGGGGATGGTTATTTTATGCTTTTTCTCCCTTTAGGCATAAAAAACGTTATGAATTTTAGCTTATTTCTTCAAAAACGTCTTTTTTTCTTCAAAACAACTTCATTTGGTGGATTTTGGCCACATTACCTCATGACTTATCTAGTTTATAAAGTCATGACATACTCTTTGATACTTAACTTACTCAATATTATGCTCATTCTTGCACGTTCTTTGTCTACAGATTAAGGCTTTTGTGATTTGTCTTGGGGTCATGAAATCAATGCGATATTTGACTCATTAAATGGAATCGAGAATGCTAAATCAAATATAATGCGAAAAAATTTATGATCAAGTTATTTTAATATGATTTTAGGAGGCATCTTTGCTTTTTGTTGATTGGGAACATTGAGTTGTCTTATCATGTCGTTTGTGGAATTGATTTAATGCAAGACTCGATATTAAGAAAATTACGTGCAATCACTTATGTGATAACTTGACGAGTAAAATTTTAAAATGCTTTAAGTTGAAATTTGTTTCTTGATATGGAGAGCTGTGGTGGGGATATTACATCCTCTCCTCCTTAGAGGAATCGAGATGTCCTCATCTCAAAAAAGAATTGGGGAAACTGTTTTTTTTTAGAGCTGCCTCTTCTATCCAAGTGGCATCCTCCTTAGGATAGTCTTTCCACTGAATAAGAGACTCTCTAATGGTTTTGTTTCTCAGAGGTTCCTCTTTTACATCTAGAATCTTATCATGCTGGAATTCAAGGGCTCCTTGACTAGGCATTACAATTTGTTGGTAATCAGGAATATGATCTTGATTTGCCACGTAAGCTTTCAGAAGACTAACGTGAAATACATTGTGGACTTTCACATGATCAGGAGGTTGCAGTTTGTAGGCATTAGCTCCCAGGCATTTGAGAACCTTGTATGGTCCACAATACCTTAGACTCAACTTTTTGAACTTTCCTAATGATAAAGAACTCTTCTTTGGGTGTACAAATATGAAAACTATGTCTCCCTCTTGGAAGATACGCTCTTGCCATCCTAGATCAACATAAGCTTTTTGGCAGTCTTTGGCAACCTGGATGTCTTGTTTGATAGTTTTGACTTGATCATTCATGTCTTATAGCATTTTCTTAGAAGCCTCAACCTTTAGAGTTGGATCAGAGAAATTTAGTGGCATCAAACAATCTTGCCCATACAATGCTTGAAATGGAGTCATTTGAATACTCTGGTGATATGACTCATTGTAGGAAAATTCTACTAAGGGCAAATACTATATCCACCTTCTCGGTCCTCTAGAAGAACAATAATCTGTAAGCATATCTTCAATTACCTTATTAACCTACTCTGTTTGGGGATGGTAAGCTGTGCTAAAGCAAAGCTAGGCTCCAATTGCTTCAAATAGACTTCTCCAAAAATGTGTCGTAAACAAAGAGTTGTGGTCACTAATGATCTATTTAGGCAATCCATGAAGCCTAAAGATCTCTTTCACAAACAGTCATGCAATATCTGAAGCTTTGTAGTTGGTCTTGACTGGGATAAGATGAGTGACCTTTGTCAGCATATTCACAATCACCATGATTGAATTATATCCTCCTTGAATAGAAGGTAAGCCAACTACGAAATCCATATTGATGAACTCCCATTTCATTTATGGAATGCTAAGTGGCTGGAGCTTGCCTGGCATTTTGATATGCTTAGCTTTCACGTATTGGCAACTTAGGCATTTAGTAACATATTTGAGTACATCATGCTTCAGTCTTTTCTAGTAGTATTTTTTCTTGACTACATTAAGAGTTTTTGCATAGCCGGGGTGTCCTGAGAACGAGGAGTCACGCGCTTCCCATAATATCTTCTTTTTCAGCACTTGACTGAGGGGAATGCAGAGCCTGTTGTCCTAAAATAGATAATTCCATCATCCACAGTGAAATTTTGGTATTTAACTCTAAGCTTAGGATCAGTGTCCTTAACTAGGATTTCTCTAAGAATTAGCTTATACTTAGGATCCTTGTTTGCCTCTTCTTTGGCTAGCTCAATGATTGGATTGCTAGGCATTGATATCATGGTAGCTAAAGTCTCTCCTGTAGATGGCTCTTTCATGATAAGTGCATTTAGAAAAGCTTTATGACTTAATGCATCGGCAATCACATTCTCTTTTCCAGGTCTGAACTTGATTTCAAAATCAAATTTTTGCAAGACTTCAATCCACTAACACTGCCTCATGTTGAGGTCTAGTTGAGTAAAGATCCATTTGAGACTTTTGTGGTTAATGATCAAAGTAAACTTGCTTCCAAGCAGATAGTGTCGCCACAATTTGAGAGCATGGATCACAACTAACACCTCGAGATCATGGGTGGCATAATTACTCTCATGGATTTTCAGTTTTCTTGAGGAATAGGCTATCAAATGGGCCTTGTTGCATAAGCACACAACCTAGTGCAAGAGAACTTGCATCTGTTATGACCTCAAACTCTTGACTTAGGTCAGGTAGCTTTAAAATGGGTGTTGTTACTAAAATTTTCTTGAGCTACTTAAAACTAGCTTGCTCAATGGACATCCATACAATGGCAGTTTGCTTTTTCAGCAAATCAGTGAGAGGTGTAGCTATTAGGGGATAGTCTTTTTATGAAAATTCTATACCATCTAGTCAACCCTAAAAAACTTCTTACTTCCTTAATTGTTGTTAGCAATTGCCACTCTTGAACATCTCTAACTTTGGCTGGGTCTACAGAGATTCCTTTAGCAGATACTATGAATCTGAGATATTCCATTTGTCTTTTGAAAAAGGCACACTTCTTTTTCTTTGCATAGAGCTTATGCGTCCTCATTGTGTCCAGCACAATGCGCAATTGCATTCATGGTCTTCATCTCTCTTGGAGTATGTTAGGATGTCATCAAAGAAGACTAGGAAAAACTTATCAAGATAAAGTTGAAAAATGTCATGTATTAATCTGTTAAATGTAGTAGGGGCATTAGTTAGACAGAAAGACATTATAAGGAATTCAAAATGCCCATATCTGGTATTGAAGGTAGTTTTGGGAATATCTTCTTCCTTGATCCTTATTTGGTAATAACCAGATCGAAGATCAATCTTGGAAAAGATTTTTGCTCCTTGTAGCCTATCAAGTACCTCATCTATTATTGGGATCGAATACTTATTCTTGATTGTTACCTGGTTTAGACCTCAATAATCAATGCAAAGGTGAAGATTTTGGTCCTTTTTCTCAATATTGGGGCTCCCTATAGAGAATTATTGGGTCTAATGTATCCTTGATCCAGTAACTGCTTGAGTTGCTATTTCAACTCAATTGCTTTAGGGATAGACATTTTATATGGAATCTTAGCGATTGGAGCGACTCCTAGTTTGACTTCTCTTCGAGGTGGTAATTCAGTTAGCTCTTTTGGGAAGATGTCATCATATTCCTTCAACCAATATGGCTCTCCCTCGTCTTGTTTATTTTGCTCAACCTTATTTAATTTTATGAGATACACATGTAATCCTTTTCTTAACCCTTTTATTATGTGAGATGATTTTGCTAGTCAAACCTTGGGTTTTCTTGGCTCACCTTGGGTCATCACTTTTTCCCCATTTAGGTTTTAAAATGTCACATGACCTTTTCTGCAATGAATATGTGTATCATTGGGGATTAGCCTGTCCATACCCAATAGACATTTGTAGGCCCCTTAATTCATGATTCTAAATCCCATTTCAGAGAGATTGCTTCCCAGGCTAAATGTCACTTTGCAAGTTTGCTGAGTAAACATGATTTCTTTTCCATTAGCATGTTCCACAACCTAGATGTAGGTATTGTGGCTATACCTAATTTCTTGGCACACTTTGGTGACATAAACGAATGTGTACTTCCACACTCAATCAAAATTTCAAAGGAGTTACATTGATATTTTGTTGGTGTTTGAATAATCAAAAACTTGCAATTTGGGCCTTTCCTATGGAGGGTGGTGTAAACCGATGCCCTCTCCATATTGGCTTCCATGCTTATATAATGTAGGTTGTGGGACATGCATACCATGGGTGCCAACCATTGTCACTTCATTCTTTATTCTTTCATTGTGACTAAAGAAAATAAGGGAAGGCCAATCACACATTGTGACTGTTTGAGTTCCCACATCTTGAGTCTCTCACTCTTACTCTATCCTTCATAGTATGCACCTCCCCTACTTTAACTTTCTTGCTTCCACTCGAGCTTCTTCCTTCATTGATTGCAAAATGAAGCAAAGCTGGCTACGTTGTTGTACCGCTACATGCACACCATGTAAAAAAAACTAGAGTGTGGCTTTCTTATTGATTTAGAGAGCCAATGCCATTTTAGACATTAGTGTTAGTGTCCATGGTCCAAAAATATTAGATTTTTGGACAAGTTTCAGACAATTTTTGATATTTTAGATATTATCTCTTGTAAAAATCCATAAAATTGTAGACAACTTCTAGATTAGGATAACATGTAAAAGAAAGCATGTAGCTTTCAGCTAATTTGAGAGGATTTTATGTAAAAAGAGAGATTAACAAAATCGTGCGACATGCGATCGCTATTTTCAGGCAGTGAACAACACTCAAAAGTGGGAGATGAAGAAGGAGTGATCTCGCAGAATTCTGCCAAGTGTGCTGGAATTTTACCCCCTTTTGAAGCCAATGAAAGCATCAGATTGGCGATCTAAGCAGCATAGAGGAATGTATTATTTTATACACATTTTTTTCTATTAGAGTTTTATCTTCTCATAAAGCAAGAATAAACTAACAAGCTTCATCTTTGTTAGTATTCTTCTACATTTTCTAATTCTTTTACTTGTAAAGATTAGAAGATTTAGATGTAAAGAATGCCTACACAGCAATTGATGCAGCTACCTATAGGCTGCAAATCGATCCAACTAAATTAAATTTGAAAGTATGTAAAGCTAGTTTGCAATCTAAAGTATGGATGCATGCACTAGATCAAATGGAACGTGGTAAAGCAGGCAAAGAAGATTTAGCTAACACCAGTCAGTGCATTCGAAGAATAACTTGTTGGAAAGAGCCGGTAGATTCTTTTTCCACCTTTGCACATTTGGCTGATGTCAATCATAAAGAAGTCTTGATTGAAGAAAAGAGAAGAAGAGAAGATGAACCAGGGCCTTCCTCTTCTGGCCCTCCGAAACGGGTAACTAGAAGAACACCTGAACAACCAAAGCTTGCTAAAAATATAACCCCACATCAAGAGATAGAAGATGCGCCACAAACAAAGAAGACTGAAGGAAAGAAGAAAGGCAAGCAGCTAGGCTACAAATTGTAGTCTGACATAGAATCTGCAACCGATCTCAAACAAGTCCTAGAAGAACGAATTCTGGGAAGCAAAATTGAATTCACCTTCGGCAAAATTCTTGGAATTACCAAACCTGAATTCCATGATGTAATTATTAATGTAATCAAAAGGAAAAGACAATATGTTGGTGATGAAGCTGAAGAAATAGTGCATGCTTTTTTGCAAGTTCTTCGAGTTTTTGTGCAGGATGAAGAGAAGCAAACTTCACAAGGAATTCATCTTGAAGCAGTTAAAGAGTTCATTGCAGCAATTGAAGTTGAAGATAAAAAAAGTATGGATGCAAAAATTAAAGAAGTGAAGGCTGAAAATGTAATGGTCGGCTGGTCCAAACCAGTTGGGCAGCCCACCTCTCAAAAAGAAGATTGTCTACAGCACATGCATGATGAGGAAAAAGCTTGATTCATTCCAAGCAGTCACTACTCTCGTACACATTGGGCAAGAGCAACAACGGAGACAGTCGTCAAAATTGGAGAAAAAGAAACACCATGTATTGCACTCTTAGACCATGATTTTGAGATAAACATCATGGAAAGGAGTCTCTATAAAAGCAGCAGATGGCCCATAGATGTTGATCCAGGTTGGCTAGTGAGAGCTGCAAACAACTCTTCTGGAGAATTATATGCTACATGTCCTAATGTGCAGGTAACTATTGGAGACATAAAAGACAAATTTCACTTTTTTGTTCAAGACTCTTGTAGTTACCCTATCATTCTTGGGCAACCTTACATTTTTTAAGCCCGCTTGAAAACAAAAGCTCTTGATGATGGTTCTTCGTATCCTCAAATCCAAAGCAAGGATAATGAACAAGCTGTCCAATTTCTTACTGTGTGTGTTAACCATCATCAAAACAGAGATCAATTGCATGATTATCCTATGGCTCCTAATGCTCGGGAATTCAAGGGTTTATGGACTGCACTGCTATAAAAGGAGGCTATGGCAGTGCGTCATGTAAAAAGATTAAACCTCCTTATGCTATAGTAATTGTATCTCTAGCAAATCTATATGTATGTATAGCCAATAGTACGAGCTATTATAAGTCTCTTCCAATCATGACTAAAATTGAAAGAAAATATTTATGTCATGTAAAAAGAGAGCTGAAAACTTATGACATGATTGCTAAAAATGAAGATATTTCGGGATTTTTTTTTATGATTTCATAATTTGTGATTACTCTTACAGTCAAGAAAACAAGCTTGATTTGAGTTAGAACTTATGAGATAATACTCTTGTGATCTTTGCTAAGAACATGCAGTTGGAAGCTCTATCAACATCTTCAAGAACTTGGCTTGAAACATTCAACCCTTCTCTTATCTCTACCATCTCTAGAGTCTAAGCTCTTAAACCCCCATACATTCCTCTCTCTCAAACCCCTGTGATTGACTATGAAGTACCTCTTGAACCTTTAAACATTCACTATAATCTACTTATCTCTTGAAGACACATCTCCATCTATCTTGTCCAGTTTTCTTGCCAAACCCCTATGGTGACCTTCAACCCTATGCGCTGCAACAATGTGTTTACGTTGGATGATGGAATCACTGCTATAAATGTTACTATGTATGCTAAAGGCAAAGGTATGGTTGCAAACGTATTTGGACACACAAATCTGCAAAGTTTAAAATTGATGCAATCTAAAGGATTGGTTATAGATTTGTCTATATTCAAAGTTGTAAAATTACATAAAGTTTCAATACTATTGTTGAAATATAAATTGGCTTGAAAGTTAAGTGCTCGAGGTTTAGATGGAGAGAGAGAATAAGGGAGAGAATACCTCTCTAATGAGTTTAGTGACTTTTTGAGGTATTGTAGTAGGATGAAACAATAGTTTATATGCAAGTATACCTCACAACAAAATGCATTTGTAGAAAGTAAAAATAGACATATTGCAGAAGTTGCGCAGGCATTGATGGTTAAGAAAAATATACCCAAGCATTTTTTGTATGAGGCTATTCATACTACTATCTACATTATAAATAGGTCTAATATAGCTATAGTTCATGGTATGACTCTTAGAGAATATTTTACAGGCAAGAAACATGATATATGACACTCGAAAGTATTTGGATATATTGCATATGTTCATTTGCTTGATGAGTTAAGAAAGAAATTGGATCCCACGACTGAAATATGTATTTTCATTGGATACTCTAATGGGTAGAAAGGGTATCATTGTTATAACTTTGTTAATAATGAGTTTGGAGTAAGCAAGAATGTTATTTTTTATGAGATGAGTAGTTGGTATGCATCTAATAGAGATGGATTGGATAATATCAATGATCATGATAGTCATGTGTAGACACAAAAGCAAGAATTGTGAACTCTAGTGGACTAGAGACAGCATTTGGTAGTAGATCTATATCCAGTCCTTGGTTTGGGAGACTAAGGAGTAGTCCCACATCTACATAGGTGTATCCATTAGTGTTGCACGTAACAACAAAGGGAAGAAGAAAGTGTCAAATGGTAATAATATATCTACCAATCATGCAATTCTTGATGGAGACTCTAATGGCTCAAAGAACTCGGATGATGAGCTTGATATTCCTTTAGTCAAGACACTAGGTGTACAAAGAGTACATGATAATGTAAAGACTCCATTGAGTGATCTAGTGGTACATAGGTCTAGCAAGGTGAGACATCATGCTAGAATATTTGGTTTTGAGGGTTATGCGTCTCTTAATTATGCTTGTATTATAAAGGTAGTTGAGGATAATGAACCTTCTTATTTTTTGAGAAGCCTATTGACCATGCTCATTGGGATGTAGCAATGAATGAGAAGATAGTTGCATTAGAGGCCAACAGTACTTGGGATCTAGTACCATTGCCTAAGGGCAAGAAAGCTATTGGTTACAAGTGGGTCTATAAAATAAAACATAATGTAGATGGTTCTATCAGTAAATATAAGGCCAAGCTAGTTGCAAAAGGCTATGCACAGACACATGGCATAGATTATAAAGAGATATTCAGTCCAATTGTTGCTAGGATGAGAACTGCCAGATGTGTTATTGCTTTGGCATTTAATTTTTCAGCATATGAATGTGAAGAATGCCTTCTTGCATGGTGATTTGCAAGGAGAGGTATATATGGAGTAGTTGGCAAGTTATGAGGATTTAGATCATCCCACATATGTGTGGAGGTTAAAGAATGTGCTTTATGGGATAAAACAAGCACCTAGAACATGGTTTGCTAACAAGTTTGGAGAGTATATTGTCAACTTGGTTTTTATGCTTTAGATGTAGGTCACTCACTTTATGTGAGGAAGGGTGATGCAAGTTTGGTTGTCATAGTCATCTATGTGGATGACTTGATTATTACAGATGATAGCAATTGTGGGATTGCTAATTGTAGGGGCCTTTTGAAGAAAAAGTTTGAGATGAAGGACTTGGGTGAGCTAAGATACTTTCTTGGTATTGAGGTGATCAGATGTGTTGATGGTATATGGTTGTTCCAAAGGTAGTATATATTTGATATGTTATCTAAGTATGGTATGACAACATGTAAGCCTCTTAAATTGCCATTGGAGAAAAATATAAAGCTGAGTATTGATGTTGGGGATGAGTTAGGAGACCCTCCTATATCTAGGAAGATATTATGGAGTTTGATCTATATGACTATTACAAGGCTCTTTGACTTGTGAGACAGCTTATGTAGGTGCCTAGGAAGCCTCATTTGGATGTACTTAGACTTATATTAAGATATGCAAAGTCCACCGTACATTATGGACTTCATTATGACATAGCTAAGGATGTGCATGTATTTAGATACATAGATGCAGATTGGGTTGGCAATAAGTCTGATAGAAGATTTACCAACATATTCATGTTTTCCCTTGGTGGTGCAACAGTTACTTGGAGCAACGAAAAGTAAAATAGTTGCTTTATCGAGTATAAAGGCTAAGTATAGATGTGTTGCTATGGCAACATGTGAGGTGATATTGTTGTAAAAGCTGTTGGGTGATTTGGATGTGTAGGGTGATGGTCCAGTTATCATTCACTATGACAACATGAGTAGTATATGATTGGCTAGTAACCCAATTTTCCATATTAGGACAAAAAAAATTGAGATGCATTACCATTTTTTGTGAGAGAATGCACTTATAGGAGAGATCAATAATGGTATATATTAGCACACAAGATCATATAGCTGACATTTTTACAAAGGCATTAGGTGCAAAGAAGCTTCAAAATTTTTGAAGCTTACTTAGAGTTGCAGAGATGTAGTTGAGCTTGAGGGGGAGTGTTGAGATGGCAAGATCAATACGTGTAGACATTGATGATGGACCACTTGGTTAGATGGGTTTGCATATCTACACTTAGTACGTTGGTGGTTATCATGATTCTCGCATAGCCACTGACTTATCACTTATTATATTTGGTTTGTTCAACCTACCTACAACTGGTATACTTCTAGCACCCATCAATTAGTATAGTTAGTTATGCATTATTTGAATTAGTAGGCCACTTTCCTTAATATTATATATTATCTATACTTTGTGTGCATTGTATTATATAAGGAAGAAAGAAGAAAAACTAGCAAGAAAACGTTTCAATCTCCATCACTTTTCTTGCATTCTTGAGTGAGCTTCCTCTTCTGTGTATTCGGCACAATAGCTCAAGCAATTCCCCCTTCATGTGATTTGTGACAATTCCACTAGGCAATCCAAATAGCCCAAATAACAGAAGCAAACAACCAATCAAATAATCTAACGCCAACAACACAGACAACAAAAAATACAGAATTTGAGCAACCTATACTGATGAAAATCAATGTCCAAATTCCCAAATGACATAAAGAAGACAACCATACATAAAAAATAGTCAAGCCCAAGGCATCAACAAGAGAATGTTCCCACCAAATGACAACCAAGGATTGTCGAAATGCTTTTATTGTAACTATAACATGGCAGTGATATGTCTCTCAAAGTGATGCCAATGGGGCAAGCTAATGTGGCATATCTAAATAAATGGAAGCAACAAATTAACGATCACATGATTGTGGATCTTCTTGAAGAGAGGCTCGTGAATGTACAAACAAATAGGGGAAATGAAAGAAGGGTTTCTTGAGAGTAGTTTTGTAGTATTGTGTCTTGTTATTTTCACAAAACATTATTAAAGGACTACCCAAAGTAGGAGAAAGAGAAGCTTGTGTTCCTTGACCCTAAAACAATTTGGAGAATGATACAAAGGGATTTAGAAACCTTAGATAAAGAGCCCACCCTAATAGAAGTTAGAGCCAAACTTAGAAGCAAGGAAATAATTGAGATTGATATTATTCAACCATACTTCAAGGAATGGTGGATAGGAAAAATAGGTAGCATCGTGAAAAAATGCTTTTGACTCCTCCAAAATAAGAAATAGAGAGATATAATTCCCCTTCTAAAAAAAGATAGCACATTAGCATCTAGCCAAGAGCAAAAGCTAGACAAGCTAATGAATATTTGCTTGACATCTTTAGTTAACCCAAAACACACTCTATGGAGAAAACAAATGCTAGAGCCACTACAATTGAGTGCAAGAGCAAGGTGGTTGCCTCAAAGTTAGGAAGAATCTAGAGGCTAACTTCACCAAGCTAGAACTAGTAAATGCTATTAATTCCTCGCAAAGAACAAAACACTAGGGTGTGATGGACTTCCTAGAAAAATCTTTCAATGTTTTAAGAAAGCTTTGATTGGGCCGTTTCTCAAAGTCTGGAAACATGCAATCTCATATGGAGATTTGCCAATAACCATAAATGAATGTGTGGTTAAGTTAATACAAAAAAAGAAGAACAATAGAATTTAGGAAATTGGAGTCGAAACACTTGTTTAAACACAACATTGCTTTAGCTAGACTCATGGATTCAAAAAGAGCAATAAGACTTTATCAAAGGCCAATATATTGACACCATTATTAGCTTGTAGGAAGGTACATGTAAATCAACCTCAACTATAATATTTCCGCTACAAAATATTCAAGATCCTAAATCTCGCGCAAAAGGAATTTCAAATGCACGACATGCAATTAAATCTTGTAAATCAGGCGAGCAAATAAATATCCCAATGTATTTAAACTTGCCTACGAGAATTAAACGTGCAGTGCATCCTTTTCATGCAGGAATTTTATCGAAACCTCGGCATTAAGATTCGGGACGTTGTCCACTCGCGTAATCGGGGTGGAAGCTCCCGCGTGTGCTCCTCTCGTCTTTTGTTTAGCGGCCACTGATGCAGTAAATTTCGCTTCAGCAACTCTCCTTTGGTCCCTCTCTTCGATTTCTAAAATTGCTTTCCTGAACTGTAACGTGTCCCCATATCCATTTGCAGGACACGTCTTAGCAGGCCATTGGGAAGAGAGTCTAGAAAGCGCCGCCCGGAACTCCCAAGGAATGTCACGGGGTTTGCGATCTAGGTCTTCCCGAGTTTGCCACAAAGCGGAAGCATTCCAGCCGTTCCCACTTAAGACCGACCTGAATCAGGGTTTTCCTAATGGTCAAGTTCCTAGAAAGTAACTAGCATCGAGCCCCAGATGAACTACTCGTGCAGAAACATCAAGGTCGAAGCGGATTCATGCTGCACTTGGTTCAAGGAGAATGGGAAACGAGAGGGATGTGAAGCTCAACCTCTCTGCCCGTAAGGCATAGTCCCATTCCATTCCCCTAAAACAGCATAAATCGGGACTCTAGCTTTTATTGATTCTAAGTCATTATTGCCTCGTTGTCAAATCCTTTGAGAAAAGTTCCCAGCCAACCGAGACCACCCTTCCGTAGGACGGACCCAAGGTCACATCCACACACTTTCCTCGGGTTGCTTTAGTTATCTAATTACCTACCACATTTAGTTTGACAAGCAAAAACAGCTTCCTTAATTGGTTCCTTCACGTAACTTAGGCACTGACAAAGAAAAACAATGTCAAGCAAGTTCCTTTTCAACATTTGATCTTTATTTATCAGTCTTTGAAATACATCATATAATTCAGCCCGAAGGCTATTCCACCCGAAGGTTGTTCCAACAATCCTCAGGGATCGCTATTCCAAGCTCTGCCCGTTGACTAGTATGCGGGCCTCGAGATCCCATCTCGAGTCACATCAGTCTCTTGTGCAGGATCCGGAGGCAAGGGATTTACGGCCAGAGCCTCCCCTGGCACCCAGCATCCTCCTGCTCCAAGTAGCACCCACGGAGAGACCTCTCACGGCGGGTTCGGTCCACGTCCCCGGCACGGCTAACAACCCCCTTGGAATAGGGTCAAGCAGACAGTTGGAGGTAACTAATGTTGCCTCTCCCTCCAGGCTTTCAACCTAAAGCATTAGTTATTTTTTCGGCATTAGTTCCTTGAGCAAAGAAGTACAAACAGTGCTCCTAAGTGTACAAACACAAGCACTCTAATGGTCGTTTATATGGCCAACTTCTAAGGTATAAATCCTTCTCTCTGAATACATCCAACATTCGATCTGAGATCAATCGCGACTTGGCAAGATCCCAAGGGTTTCATAAGCTGAGTTGCTTGTTTTACCCTTTATCCTTGGGTGTTTATACCCTGTTAACCCAAATTGTCACTACTTTAGGTTTCCATATATTATGGTCAATAAATCCTGGACAACCCCATTGTCCTCACTTGATTTGTCAATTGCTTATTAGGCAATTCATAATTACCCTAACTTGGCAAATCAGCCCCAACGAAGGGTGATGTAGCTGGTTGACTACTCATCCTCTAGAAAATTAGACTTGTACTTAGAACTCGCCAACCTTGTTCTAAGGAGTGACAATACTATTACAAAACCATGCGGTGTTGCAACTTGTTGCACGAGATAGGTGACAGCATCTAACTTGTGGGATTATTTTCCCCTATCACAGGATATCCCTTAGTCAAGAATACCTTTGGTCAAGATGTAGGGTTTGGGAGTCCTCTTGACCCAATCCAACCCTAACCCTACTAGGCCGATAATGCTTTGGCCCTAGGGTTCCTAATTTCCTTGTGGAAGTCTAGCATTTGGTCATCCGATCACTAGGGTGAGAATCCTAGATCATTCTTGTCTGACCAATTTGACAACCCTAACATTTTCGAGAATGTGGGTAGGATCTTTGGGATCGAAAATATTAGGTTGGCAACCTAAGTGCGATACTAGGCAGAATTTTAACGTAACTTAACCCTACCTAGCACTTTGAGGTGATCGTCATATGTAATCTAATCGTACCTTTATGATTTTCATGTGAGCTGCTCAACTATAAGCGGATTACTTAGTTGACCCAATCAACCTGCGAGTAAAGATGATCTTCACTTTTAATATGCAAATACATTCTTCTAAATTTGCAAGTACTTTCCCCTAAAAGATGTGAGTAACTGGAAAATAGGTGAGATGCATCATTCCATGTGAGTATGCAACTTCAAACCATAGACCTTTTGCTTTTATGCAACCTATAGATCATTCTTTTCCTTGACCTATACTAAAATGATTGACATTTAGGTCTAACTCATATAAACCCTATGTTGATGCAACAAAGTCAAGCTTTAATATTTTTAATGAAGATGCATTCAAACTTTGAAAAAAAACTTCATGCTTAAGCAAATGCCATGAGTCCATCATTGACTTAATCCTTCCTTTAGCACTTAACCCAACCTAGGCGGTATTTGTCATCGCATGCGATTCGCAAAGTACATAAATCCTTTCCATATATTGCAATTATTTGGACATCATTTAATGTCTGTCTATGATTACCTTAATCGTGAGACGCAACCAAGAATGTATTACATAAATGTGTTACGAGTTATATGTCCTATCCTTTGCGAGGTGCAACAAAGATGCCTTTGCACACTTCCGTCTTTTTACTTATGCATCATGTGTTCAGGATTGCATCTTGACCACGGAAGTGCAAGCAATTGCAAATGCACGACATGCAACTAAATTTTGTAAATCAGTGAGCAAGTAAAATTCCCAATGTATTTAAACTTACCTACGAGAATTAAACATGCTTAGTGCATCCTTTTCATGCAGGAAATTTATCAGAACCTGGGCATTAAGATTCGGGGTGTTGTCCACTCGCGTACTCGGGGTGGAAGCTCCCGCGTGTGCTCCTCTCGCCTTTTGCTTAGGAGCCATTGGCGCAGTGGACTTGGACTCCGCGAACTCTCCTTGCCCTTTTTCCCGATCTCCAAAACTGCCTACTAGGCCTATATTTCCTCCCCCGCGCAGAAATTAGGGCTTGCAAGACCGGTTTTTTAAAACCCGAGGAAGGCACGAGAGAACAAGGCTTATGGAAGCCTTAATAGAAGCTTCTAGCTTCTATCCACAGGCTGATGACATGGAGAGAGAAAATGTTTGGGAAGATGATGAGGATGGAGGTGAAGATGACGACGAGGACGATGATGATGATGATGATAATGATGATGATGATGAAGAAGGTGGAGGCGTAGCAGCCTGGCGGCATGGCAACATGGCGGACGGGCAGCAACACTTCAGCGACGGGCAGTAGCAGCACGAACTTCCCTCCTCTCCCCTCAAGCTTGAGGGGGGGGGGGAGGGTAGCCACACACGTGGCAGTGCTGCATGTCTCCTCCCCATGCCCCTCCACCACTAAACTCATACTCCCTCTCCCCGCCATGCAACGGCTGAAGGGGAGAGGGTTAATAATAGAAAAATTCACACAAATTCATTATCTTTTTGCCCCAAGAAGGGGTGTTCCCACGGAGGCCTACGGTGGCTCGCGGTTTTCAAGCTAGACCTTCTTATACACAACATGGAGCTGGAGTTTGCTATTGCGTAAGGAGGGAGCATGTAGCCCAATGTGTCTTCATTGCAGGAGATTGGCTTGAATTGCTTTTGCGCGAGATTTAGGATCTTGAATATTTCGTAGCGGAAATATTACATCCTAACTACGCAATCTAAGGCGCCAGTTTCAGGTACTAGTCCGAAAGGGTGTGGGTTCAAATCCCACAGCTCAGAACTCTCACTCAGTGTGGGGAATTCGAAGTTCCCTTCAAGGCGGAGGGTGTGGCCTTCCACCAAGAGCCTTGAAGAAAGGGGGTTTGGTGAAGAAGGGTTAGTTATTGATGAACACCGAACCCCCTTTCTTCAAGGCTCTTAGTGGAAGGCCGCACCCTCCGCCTCGAAGGGAACTTCCAATTCCCCACATTGAGTGAGAGTTCTGACAACTGTGGGATTTGAACCCACACCCTTTCAAACTAGTACCTGAAAATGGCGCCTTAGACCGCTCGGCCATCCCTTGCCTCCGGATCCTGCACAAGAGGCCAACGTGACTCGAGATGGGATCTCGAGGCCCACATACTAATCAATGGGCGAAAACTTGGAATAGCGATCCCTAAAGATTGCTGGAATAGCCCTCAGGTGGAATAGCCTTCGGGCTGGATTATTTGATGTATTTCAAAGACTGATAAATAAAGATAAAATGTTGAAAAGGAATTTGCTTGACATTGTTTTTTTATGTTAGTGCCTAAGTTATGTGAAGGAACCAGTGATTAATTAAGGAAGCTGTTTTTGCTTGTCAACTAAATGTGGTAAGTAACTAGATAACTAAAGCAACCCGAGGA
This sequence comes from Lygodium microphyllum, assembly GCF_053477565.2. Lineage (NCBI taxonomy): Eukaryota > Viridiplantae > Streptophyta > Polypodiopsida > Schizaeales > Lygodiaceae > Lygodium > Lygodium microphyllum. The sequence goes on along the minus strand of NC_141143.1, from coordinate 33,014,512 downwards.
AAGTGTGGTGGATGTGACCCTGGGTCCGTCCTACAAAAGGGTGGTCCCGGTTCGTCGAAAACTTTTCTCAAAGGAATTGACAGCAAGGTAAACAATGACTTAGAATCAATAAAAGCTAGAGTCCCAATTTATGATGTTTTAGGGGAACCAAATGGGACTATGCCTTACGGGCAAAGAGGTTGAGCTTCGCATCCCTCTCGTTTTCCATTCTCCTTGAACCAAGTGCAGCATGAATCCTCTTCGACCCTAATGTTTCTGCACAAGTAGTTCATCTGGGGCTCGACACTAGTTACTTTCTCGGAACTTGACCATTAGGAAAAACCTGATTCAGGCGGTCCTAAGTGGAAATGGCTGGAATGCTTCCGCTTCATGTAGACTCGGGAAGACCTAGATCGCAAACCCCGTGACATTCCTTGGGAGTTCCAAGTGGTGCTTTCTAGACTCTCTTCTCGATGGGCTACTAAGACGTGTCCTACAAGTGGACAGGGGGACACGTTACAGTTGGTATCAGAGCAAACCAACGGAATCTAATATTTACAAGAAAACTTAATGAGGGGAAGTAGAGCAATGTTGCCGTTAAAGAACATTTCCTTACTTATCTATGGATGCTGGCCTATAGAGTCGCAAAGCATGGAACAAATTCTTGGTGTTCCAAGTTATGTTTATGACTGTGATGTGTGTCTCGGATTATCGACGGAGGATAGGTATAATGAATATCCTAGACCGCATCTACAATCCTTCACCCCTGTACATGGAACGGAGATGGATAGGAGATTCAGGAATTTATTACATAGCTGCCCACCAACTTGCCTACTTCGGACCAACTTGAAGAGAATCAAGTGGATGGAGGACTTAAAGATCGTGAAGCTATTCATCTTTGTCGAGGCTCATGCAAACACAACCCTACATGTCAACGGATGAAAGGTTAAGCAGAACAAGTATGTGTACGAGGAAGTGACTAGAATAATCCCTGCCGTGACAGAATCAAGGTGTTGGGACATTATGAGAAGAATGGGTATCAAAGGAAGGGATACCCCAAGCTTCCTATGGCCTATCGATTCCTGAAAATCCATGACCCCGCTCCATACTATTACTCAGTTCCCGTAGCCAAATGTAACACAATCTTATTCTCCCCAAATTGATGTGCCAATCAGCTTGTTCTACCTTCCCAAAACAAATGTACTCGAAAGGGCTATGCCCATATGAATGAATTAGATTTTTATCACTATATGTCATGGCTGTAAGTGTTGGTAAAGGAGTTAAGTGATTAACTCACTTGGCTAAAAGCTGAATTGGGCTTATTAATGTAATGTGAGAAACGTTTAGCAAGTTTTTAATGTAAAGAATCTTATTGCCCAGGCACAACCTCAAGTGCAGATTCCTAGTCCGACCCATGCACTAAATACAGCAGTAATTCAAGAGAAGAAGTTTCTTCTCAAACAGATCAAGCCACCTGAATTCGATGGTAAGGGAAGGACTGTCCAAACTGATGCCAAGATTTGGATCGAATCCATGGAGGATTACTTCGTAGGAGCAGGTACTGCACCCGCTAACCAAGTGATGCTCACCAAACGAGCAAAGCAAGACTTTGGTGGAAGCAATGTGCAAAGACCAAGGGCTCTCGGAAGGGTCAATTACTTGGGAGAAGCTTAAAAAGGCTGTGTGAGGGAGATATCTACCACCTGCCTACCGCGCACTCAGAAGATGAACAAATTCTATGAACTAAAGTAGCTTGGACTATCCCTAGATGCATACTATTCAAAGTTCGTCTCTCTTTTGAAGTACGCACCACAAATGGATATGACACAACAGGTGTCAAAGTTTTGTGCTGGATTAAACCCACCCATAAACACCCGCCTGGAGTCAATGAGCCCAACAGACCTTTAGGACGCGCTCATTCGAGCTACACCGATAATATAGGAGGTGCAGACCAAGCGAGGAAATAACAGGAGTTGGTCTTACAAGGATCAGAACAAGGGAGTATATAGGTCGCAGGCTAAGAGAGCGCATGGCCAAAACCAGAAACAAAGGAAGAAAGCTAGGGTGAACACTGCTTACAACTTCGTTCCTGCACAAGGTAATGGCCGTAATCTCGATTGCTTCCATTACAATGAGCTTGGTCATTTCAAAAGGCAGTGTCCCAAGCTTAGTAGAGGACAACGTCAAGGGCCATTCCAAGGAGCCACCCATGGGCAAGGAGCCACCGCCAGGGCCAAAGGGAGAACCACCAATATTGCCAACAAGGAGCTCGGTGATGAAGAAGACCCAACCATGGAAGCTGACATTGAGAGGGCAACAATTCACACTGCTCTTTACAAGAAAGGCCCGAATCGCCAATTCTCGATGATTCAAACACCATCGGATTATCAAGGTAAAAGCTTCAAAACCTTGATTGATTGTGGCAGTACACATTCCTTCATTTCGCCAGTCTGTGCAAAAAGATTAGGAATAGCCACAAAAGATGCACCTATCTTACTCGTGGAATTAGCAAATGGTCGTGAGGTCTCTTGTACCAGGCAAACTACTAAGGTGAAATTCCTACTAGGTGGAAAGTCGACTTTGGTCAGATTCAGGGTAATGAACCTCGGTGTCCATGAATGTTTGCTCGGTATGGATTGGCTAATACCCAATGATGCCCACATTCACTGTGGAAAGGCCAAGTTTCCTTTCGAAATTCTGAAGGGGAACTAGTCACAACTCAAGGAGAGGCTGGGAAGCCAAAAATTCAACTGGAAAAAGCAACACGGATAATAAAAGGAGTTAGGAAGGGGCTACATGTCTATTTGATTAAGTTAAATAAGCTAGATCAGAATCGGGAATCTAGGAAAGAACCTTCATGGCTAAAGGAATACACAGACGTATTTCCTGAAGAGTTGACAGAGCTTCCTCCTCAAAGGAAAGTCGATCACGAAATCAAGCTAGCGCCAGGAGCTGCTCCAATCGCAAAGAGACCATATCGGATGTCCATCCCGGAAGCGATTAAGCTCAAGAAGCAACTCAAGACCAAGGCTACATCCGTCCTAGCAGTTCGCCATGGGGAGCTCCAGTGCTATTCCAGAAGAAGAAAGATGGAACGCTTCGGCTATGCATTGACTACAGAGGGTTGAATCAATCAACCATTAAGAGCAAATACCCCATTCCAAGAATAGATGAACTTCTTGACTGTCTTCAAGGTGCAAAGATCTTCTCTAAGATAGATCTCAGGTCTGGATATTATCAGATAATGATCAATGAAGAAGATATCCCAAAGATGGCATTCAGCACAAGGTATGGACGCTTTGAATTCCTAGTCATGTCATTCGGGCTGACAAATGCTTCTGCTATCTTCAACAGGCTAATGCACGATATCTTTAGGCCCTATCTTGATGACTTCGTACTCGTCTTCTTTGACGATACCCTAGTCTACTCCAAACAGGAATAAGATCATTAACCCTAGCTTTGTATTGTTCTCGAAACAATGAGAGCACACAAGCTTTATGCCAAGAAGAAGAAGTGTGCATTTTTCAAGCGACAGATTGAATATCTGGGATTCATTGTATCAGCAGAAGGAATTTCAGTAGATCTAGCCAAGGTTAGAGATGTTCTGGAGTGGCCAACACCAACTTCTGTCAAAGAAATACGTAGTTTTCTTAGATTGATAGGATGGTACAGGGTCTTTATCAAAAACTATGCTTTGATTGCAACACCGTTGTGACTGATCTACTAAAGAAGTAAGTATCAATTGTATGGTCACCTGGTGAATAGGCCAGCTTTGACAAACTAAAGCAAAGCTTGGTATCAACACCCATCCTGAAACTTCCAGATCTTAGTAAGAAGTTTGAAGTGATAACTGATGCTAACACACTTGCCTTAGGATGTGTGCTTATGCAAGAAGGTCATCCTGTAGTATGCTCTTCAAGGAAATTGAAGAGCCATGAAAGGAACTATGCTCCCCACTATCTGGAGCTGTTGGCTGTCATCCATGCTCTCAAACTTTGGAGGCATTGCTTGCCGGGTAACAAATTTACCTTAGTAACAGACCATAAAAGTCTTAAATGGATTTTTACCCAGAATGAGCTCAATATGAGACAACGTCAATGGATTGAAGTGCTAGAGGAATACAATTTTGAAATCAAATACCAGCCCGGAAAGGAGAATGTAGTTGCCGATGCACTCAGTCGCGCAAGGCATTTCTGAATTCTCTGATTTTGCAAAATCCATCAACAGCAAGATCTCTAGCCACAAAGGTATCCATGCCAAACAACCCAATTCTTGAGCTAGCTAGAGATGAGGCATGTCATGACCCAACCTATCAGAAATTGCTAAGGGAGATCCCCATCAAAGATCAAGACCCGAGGCTGCAAACAAAGTATCAAGAATTCTCTATCAATAGTGGACTTGTCTATTATAGGACAAGATTATGTATACCGGCAAGCCAATCACTCAAGCAGAAGATAATTTGGGAAGCCCATGACTCCCCTTTCTCAAGACATCCTGGCTATGCTAGGACCCTTAATTAATACGGTCAGGAAGAGCTATTATTGGGATAGGCTCAAAGGTGACGTTCTCAAATATGTCACGGAATGCTTGTCTTGTCAACGCATTAAGGCCAAACATGTCAAAATGCCAGGAAAATTGCAACCACTTGACATTTCCCAAATGAAGTGGGAATTCATTAGCATGGACTTTGTTATTGGCCTGCCCCAAGTTCAAGGAGGATACAACTCCATTATGGTCGTGGTAGATATGCTTACCAAGGTTGCACATCTTATCCCTGTTAAGACAAACTATAAAGCCTCAGACATCGCAAGGTTATTCATCAAGGAAATATTCAAACTTCATGGGTTACCCAGAAGAATCATCAGTGATCGTGATTCTCCCTTCACATCACACTTCTGGAGGGCTATCTTCGAGGCCATTGGGACTCAACTCTATTTCAGTACAGCTTACCATCCCCAAACCAATGGTCAAATGGAGCGAGTCAACCAAGTCATTGAGGATATGCTAAGGACACACTACTGTCACGAACCCAAAAAGTGGATTCAATATTTGCCACTGGTTGAGTTTGCCTTGTCATAGTCCTTTAAGCTTCTTGGATCCAACCTTGAAGGTTGAAGCTGCAAGGCAGATGATGGAAGATATGGATGACCAAATCAAGTCAATAAGACAGGATATCCAAGCTGCCAAGGATAGATAAAAGGCTTATGCAGATCTAAAACGGCAAGATAGATCCTTCGTTGAAGGTGATATGGTCTTTATTCGCGTATGCCCAAAGAAGAGTTCCCAATCCTTGGGTGAATGCAAAAAGCTAAGTCCAAGGTATTGTGGACTCTATAAGATTCTCAAGTGCTTAGGGCCTAATGCTTACAAACTTCAACTCCCCGAAAACCTAAAAGTTCATAATGTATTCCATATCAGTCTATTGAAAAAGTATGTGCCTAACCCTAGTCACGTACTTGATGATCAACAAGTTGTAATGCCTAGCCAAGGAGTCCTTGAGCTACGGCCTGACAAGATCTTAGATGTTAGGGAGAGGCATTTGAGATCCAAGACCTTGAGAGAATACCTCGTCCAGTGGAAAGATTATCCCGAAGAGGATGGCACTTGGATGGATGAAAGTACTCTCAACCAACAATACCCCTAGTTCTTCTCGAGATGAGGACATCTCAATTCGTCTAAGGGGGAGAGAATGTAATATTTCCGCTACGAAATATTGAAGACCCAAAATCATGCGCAAAAGCAGTTCAAAATAATCTCCTGCAATGATAAATGTTGGTGGCTAAGTGCATAAGAGACCGTGGCAAAAAAAAACCCATAGCCCACTGGTGCGTAGATCGGATGCCGTATGCTCGTGTAGCGAATGCCGAAAGGTCCCCAAGAACAAAAGAACTCTACTTTTTGCACAAAACTCAAGGTAAAAAGCATGCATGACATGAACAAGAGACCAATTGGGTGCAATCTCCCCCCATGCCTTGTGTGAGCGCTCCACAAAGCATGTATTTTATATATTAATCATCTTCAAGCTCAAATAATAGCCCAAATTACGAAATAGCACGCTTTTGGCTTTTGAGTTTTCTTTAGCACAAAATAGAAATAAAGCTAATGGGCGGGCGCCCAAAGAGTCAGGCGTACCCAATACAATGTCCAAATACAAATATCATAATCGTCCGTCCACGCGCATACAAAATAATAAATAAATATCCAACGCATCAATAAATAGGCATGACAAAATATAGGCACCATGCCTAAGGTATGCGCCCATCAAAATATAAGTGATAACTCGAATACATGCTATCCTCCAATGCTTTCCTCCGCCACTGCTGCTATCTCTACACATCAACTTAAGCATTCACAATTGTTAGTAAAATAATATAATTAAACCGACAAAAGTGAATACCTAGCAATCTTCAGCTACATAAATAAATCAACTGGTTAGAAATCAATCCTAACCTTAATTTATTACGAGTGCACACTCTAAACTCATAAACGTTTATTAACTTAATATGTATTTTGCGGAATCACCCGCTATGGAATCACCTATGTACACACTAAATTAATGAAACAGAATCCACTTTGTGTATGAGCCCCGGTCAACAAACTTTACGAAATCCACCGTGAGATATGCCTCCTAGCATCATACCCCCGGGGTGGGATAGCAATTGACTCAATTGCTATTAGCTCAATGTGGAGCTAACAGAGTGGAGAAAGCATTTAAGTCTCTAGCATGCATCCATTGGGCTTCCTCTACAGGATGGTTTTTAAATTTGACTAAATATCTAGAATATCTTCGGCCAGTTCTAGTGGTCATAAATTCAGTATCTAGAATAGCTTCAGGTTCAAGTATTTCAGTCTCTTCATCTAACAAAGGTGGGTTTTCGTAAACAGGGTGTACAGGTAATTGGTCTCTAAAGGGTCGTAATAAACTAATGTGAAATGTGTTGTGAATTTTCCAGTGAGGTGGTAATTCTAACTTGAATGCATTGTCATTGATTTTGTGAATGATCTTAAATGGGCCATAGAATCTAGGTGCTAATTTCACAACTGGGTGTTTATCTACACTTTGTAATCTACGTTTTTCTATTCTCAACCAAACATAGTCATCAATTTTGAAATTCATTGCTTGTCTTTTCTTATTGGCTTGTTTGGTATATGATTGCTGGGCTTTGGCAATCATGTCTTTAACCTCATCAAAAATAGTAGCTTGCATAGTAGCAATATCATCAGCACTCTGAATTCTATTTGATAAAGATGCAACAGGTGTAGACAATCTATAACCATAAATCACTTCAAACAGTGCTTTCTTTGTAGATGTGTGTGGTGTATTGTTATATGCAAATTGTATAAATAAAAATGTGTGTCCCATGTCTTTGGTTTAGAAATAGTGTAAGCACGTAAAAGATCTAAAATACTACTATTAGTGGCTTCTGTTTGTCCATTAGTTTCAGGATGAAATGCAGATGAGAAATCAATCTTTGTTCCTAGGTTAGCAAACAAAGTAATCCAAAAGTTGTTACAAAATCTAGAATCGTGATCAGAAATAATAATTTTTGGTAATCCATGATTAGTGAAAACAGTTTTAAAAAACAATTGTGATGCCTGAGATGTTGTTAAAGTTTTCTTACATGGAATGAAATATGCTTGTTTACTAAACATGTCTACTACAGTCCAAATCATGTCATGGTTAGCTTTAGTATTAGGTAAACCAGTAATAAAATCCATAGAAATCTGTTCCCATGGTCCTGATGGAATAGATAAAGGCATAAGTAATCCATACTGTTTACCATGATGTCTCTTAACTCTTTGACAAATCAGACATTCACAAACAAAGTTAGATACATCAGTGTCCATATGTGGCCAATAAAAATCTTCAGTTAATGTACGTAAAGTAGATATGATACCTCTATGACCTTGGTATGGAGGACAATGAATCTCATTCAAAACAAAAGATCTAAATGGAACTGTAACACATAATCTCTTTTCATAAAACATGAATCCATCATTATAAGACAGTGAATCGATATGAATCCAGTTATTTTCAACTAATTTATTCCAATCAGCATGAAAAGTAATGTCCTAATGATAAGTATCTTTCATAGGAGTTAGAGAATCAAATGATATAACAGAGATATTATGAATGGTGGGTCTTCTACTTAATGCATCGGCCACTACATTTTCTTTACCTGGTTGATATTGAATAATGGGATGAAAACTCTGAATAAAAGCTGCCCATTTGATATGTCGGTTAGATATTTGAGGTTGGCTGAGTAAATATCTAATACTTTATTAATTAGTCTTAATTATAAACTCAGAACCCATTAAGTAATGCTTCAATTGTCTTAAAGCTTGTACCACAACTAATAATTATTTATCATATGTGGAATATTTAAGTTCGGAAGGTTTCAGTTTACAACTAGAATAGGCTATGGGATGATTATCTTGCATAAGTATGGCTCATATTCCAGATCTGCTAACATCAGTCTACTAAAAAGAATGGTCTATTAAAATCAGGCAGTCAGGCAGTTGTAATACAGGAGCATGGGTTAATGCATGTTTCAATAAATTAAAGGATTTATGTTGATTATCAGACCAATTATAAACAATACCTTTCTTTAAAAGTTTAGTCAAAGGCAAAGCAAGTAATGAAAAATTTCGCATAAATTTCCTGTAAAAACTAGCAAGACCTAGAAAAGATTGTAACTCATGCACATTTTTAGATATAGGCCAGTTCAATATTGCTTCTATCTTCTTAGGGTCAACCTTAATACCATATGATGACACAATATGACCTAAATATTCAATTTCTGTTTGAAAGAACTCACTCTTTTCCGGATTAGCATACAATTGATTATCTTTCAACAACTTGAAAACCAATGACAAATGTTCATAATGTTCTTTTTCATTTTTACTAAAGACCAAGATATCATCAAAGAATACAATAACACAATGCTGATATTTCAAAAATATATGATTCATCATTCTACTAAATGTAGTAGGTGCATTAGTCAATCCAAAAGGCATCACTAAAAATTCATAATGACCAAACTGTGTTCTAAATGCAGTCTTGAATATGTCAGACTTATCTAATCTCACTTGATGATAACCAGATTTAAGATCTATTTTACTAAATATGGCAGAACCTTGCAGTTTATCCATAAGATCATCGACTCTAGGAATTGAATATCTATTCTTTATAGTAATTTTAGTTAGAGCACAATAATCAATGCACATATGATAAGTATTATTCTTCTTCTTTACCAACAAAACAGGTGCACCAAATGGAGAACTACTAGGTCTAATCAATCCTCTATTTAGTAATTCCTCAACTTGATTTTGAATTTCTTTTTGCTCTATCTGGTTATGCCTATATGGTGCTTTACAAGGTGGTTGTATACCAGGAATTAAATCTATTTTGTGGTCTTCAGGACGTGAAGGAGGTAAACCAAGTGGTAGATATTCTGCAAAACAGTCTTTAAATTGTACAAGAAATTCTTTATGCCTAGGGTGCATATGTTTTTCTTTAGCTTGCAGTTCATTCACCCAAATTAGATAAGATTTACTACTTTTGCGTAATGCACGTTTAGCTTGAGTATGAGAAAGCAGTGGAAAGCATTAGATACATGCATACCATACAATGTAATATGTTTTCTTTGAAAATGAATATTAATTGAATGTGTGGAATAATCTATATCAAGGTTATGCTGATGACTCCAAGGCATACCTAAAATAATATCACTGGACTATAATGGTACAACTAGAAAATTCATTCTTTGAATATATTCGCCAATTTGAATTTCTAAATCATGCACCTCTTGTGTTCCATTATACCTTGTGCCTAAAAATGCTGCTTTAATGCGATAATGCGTAGGAACAGTTTGTAATTTCAATTCTTTCACTAACTTTGTAGAAATAAAATCATGACTACTACCATCATCATGCAAAATAATATTTTCTTTTCCATGCACTAAACATTGCATTGTCAACAAAGAATGTGGAGTTGGCATACTTGGTAAAGTATCCAAAGGAGTAGTAATGTCATCTTCATCTTCCGTGAAATCAGGCATTTCTTCATGTTCTTCATCTTCCATTTCTCCAAGATAGTTGATATGGACATGTGGCTTCTTCGATTGGCAATTGGCTGCTAGATGTCCAGGTTGGTGGCATTTGTAACACACTATAGGTTTGGCTTTAGATACATTCTTTGCAATGGCAGAAAGTCTAAGAATATTAGGATTTGGGTGTGAAGTTGGCTTAGGGTTTTGATTGGTATTCGATTGTAAAGTAGGTGGTTTTGCCCAAGACTTACGGAAAGATGATGAAGGAAATCGACCTTGATTGAATCTTCTAAAATTTGAATTGAATTGCTTAGAACCATAGTTACCATTTGCTTGAAATTGTTGTGGACGCTTGTCTCTTCCTCGAAGCTTGTCTTCAGTGTCATGAGCTAAAGAAATTGCATCTTCAAGAGTTGCAGGCTTGAACATATTGACTTCAGCGTAGTAATGCCCAAGTAATCCAGACATATACTTACGCTTGTGAGTCGCTTCAGGTACGTCTTCAAGCATGCGTAACTGGAGTAATGCATTCCAAAAGCGTTCGGTGTACTGAGGAATAGGCTCACGATCTCTTTGCTGAATATGGTCCCATTGCTTTATGGCTTTTTCATGGAATTATGGAGGAAGGAAATTTTGCATAAACTTCTTCTTGAAACTCTCCCAGGTAGTGGGACAATCTATGCTCTTACGAACCACGGTCCACCAAAGAGATGCTCTATCCACTAAATGATTAGTGACACATTTGATTTTATCTTTTTCAGCGTATGTTTCCTCATGAAAGTAATCATCAAACTGGCTGATGAATGCAAGGACAGTTTTTCCATCTTGAGTGCCATTGAAAGTATGGAATTTGAAATTTCTTTTACTTATCTTTGTTTCTTTGCGGATGGATTGAGCTTCGAGAGTCGCATCGATGGTAAGTCAGATAAGATCTTCAGATTGTGGTTCCTCTTTGTCGGTAGTCGATCTTTGTAAATTGGCCAATTGAACTTGCAATGCTTGCCGGGCTCTTCGTTCTTCGTCCAACTGCATCATAATTAAATCTAGCTTTTGCTCCATCGTAGGTTCAGGAAGATCGCCTTCAGCCATTAAATCATCCATATTTTGTTTTGTCATCCTGCAAAACTTCAAAAGACCTCACACTCTCAAAATCCAATTAGCAGGATGAGTGTAGCTTAAGATCGAGTGTACAAGGCTTATATATTTTTGTGTGTGGCTTTCACAATCTTCGTCTTTGGCTATTGCCGAATTTGTAATCTTTGAAAAATCTGCATTTTGACCTTCTGCGTGTGCTGAAACTGGTTCAGCAAGTCTGCATATGCGAACAATACTTTCCAGGGAACAACTTTGTAGTTCGGAACTTCTGGGTAGGAACAGTCCTTATAGGAGTTTTGAACACAAGTCAGTTCGTGACTTCAGGTTACTTGCCAGACTTGCAAAGTAAGTAAATTTTGACTTGTAGAATTTGAACTTGTAGACTTTGTAGATTTTGTGTGACTTTGACTTATGGTAGTAAGCTTGAAGCTTATCAGTCCACGATGTCGAATTTTAAGGGGGGGGCTGTTTTTTTATCTGCGAAAATCACGGAATGGCCGCCCTACTATCGTCGGCTGAAATTTTTGAAGCTTTTAAGCTTCTTTAAGCTTTATATTAAGCTTTTAAGCTTATGAGTTTTGAAACTTATCTCTGTGTATCCACGACTTGGAGAAGAGGATGTAGGAGTGGTCCTCTGCTGTTGCAGGCCGGTCCTTCACGATCAGAGGCTAAAAACAGAGGTTCTTGACCGCCAGGAATCCACCCGTATCGACCGTTCGCGATGAGATTGACCGTAGAGCTCGATCGTTCCAGGAGCTCCACCTTCGCACAAGATGGGTAGCGATTGGAAGCTCTCAATCTCATGCTTCGCTCTGATACCATTGGTGCGCAGATCGGATGCCGTATGCTCACGTAGTGAATGCCGGAAGGTCCCCAAGAACAAAAGAACTCTACTTTTTGCACAAAACTCAAGGTAAAAAGTATGCACGACATGAACAAGAGACCAATTGGGTGCAATCTCCCCCCATGCCTTGTGTGAGCACTCCACAAAGCATGTATTTTATGTATTAATCATCTTTAAGCTAAAATAATAGCCCAAATTACAAAATAGCATGCTTTTGGCTTTTGAGTTTGCTTTAGCACAAAATAGAAATAAAGCTAATGGGTGGGTGCCCAAAGAGTCAGGCGTACCCAATACAATGTCCAAATACAAATATCATAATCGTGCGCCCATGCGCATACAAAATAATAAATAAATATCCAATGCCTCAATAAATAGGCGCCATGCCTAAGGTATGCGCCCAATCAAAATATAAGTGATAACTCGAATACACGCTATCCTCCAATGCTTTCCTCCGCCACTGCTGCTATCTCTACACATCAACTTAAGCATTCACAATCATTAGTAAAATAATACAATTAAACCGACAAAAGTGAATACCTAGCAGTCTTCAGCTACATAAATAAATCAACTGGTTAGAAATCAATCCTAACCTTAATTTATTACGAGTGCGCACTCTAAACTCATAAACGTTTATTAACTTAATATGTATTTTGCGGAATCACCCGCTATGGAATCACCCATGTACACACTAAATTAATGAAACGCCCGAAAAGGATAGGCATCCCCATCAACTTCCTGCACAAAACTCATAAACGTTTATTAACTTAATATGTATTTTGCGAAATCACCCATGTACACACTAAATTAATGAAACGCCCGAAAAGGATAGGCATCCCCATCAACTTCTCGCACAAAGAATCGACTTTGTGTATGAGCCCCGGTCAACAAAGTTTACGGAATCCACCGTAAAACCTCACAAAATCCACCATAAGATATGCCTCTTGGCATCACCCACACAGGAACACCCCTTCAAGGGGGGGGGGGGGGGGGAAGGGATAATGGATAAATTTTTGCAATTTTTTTTAATTAACCCTCTCCCCTTCAGTCGTTGCATGGCGGGGAGAGGGAGTATGAGCTAAGTGGTGGAGGGGCATGGGGGAGGAGGGCATGCACCTTGCCACGTGTGTGGCTACCCTCCCCCCTTCTACCTATATATGACCCCCCTCCCCTAGCTTGGGGGAGAGGGAGAGGAAGGAATCGTGCCGTGCTGCTGTGCTACCGTCACCTAGCTGCCATCGCGCCGCCAACAGCTGCCGCCATGCCGCCTGGTCATCACTACTGCCTTCATTGCCATCACCACCAACATCATCATCGTCGTCGTCTTTGTCATCGTCATCATCACCTCCCTCATCATCACTCTCTCTCCATGTCATTTCTTGTACTTCAGAAGCTTGGAAGCTTCTATTAGAAGCTTCCATTAAGGCTTCCATAAGCCTTGTTCACACTGTGCCTCCCGGGTTTTTAAATCCGTGTTCCCCAAGGCCTAACTCGTGCTGCGAGGGAGATCCCGAACGGAAAGCAATTTTAGAAATCGAAAAGGGGGACCAAAGGAGAGTTACTGAAGCGAAATTTACTGCATCAATGGCCCCTAAATAAAAGACAAGAGGAGCACACGCGGGAGCTTCCACCCCGATTACACGAGTGGACAACGCTCCGAATCTTAATGCCTAGGTTCCGATAAAATTCTTGCATGAAAAGGATGCAGTAAGCATGTTTAATTCTCGTAGGCAAGTTTAAATACATTGGAAAATTTAATTGCTCGCACGATTTACAAGATTTAGTTGCATGTCGTGCATTTGAAATTGCTTGCACTTCCGTGGTCAAGTTGTATTTTTTAACGCATATTGCATAAGTTAAAAGGTGGATTTGTCTAAAGGCATCCTTGTTGCCTCATGAAAAGAACATCGCATATAACACATAATGCACTTAGGTAATAATTTCCTAGTTGTGACTCGTGTATGTTATAATCTTATGATGTCTAAATAGTTGCAAAGCATGGAGAATTGCATGTGAAGATGGTTACATTTTAGGTCGGGTCAAGTGATAAAAGAAAGGATTAAATCAATGAAGGACTCATGGCATTCGCTCATGCATGGAGTTCTCTTACCAAATGTTGAATGCATTTTCATTAAAAATATTAAAGCTTTGATTTCATTGCATCAATGTAAGGTTTATAAGAGTTAGCTCTGAATTGTCAATCATTATAGTTTAGGGCAAGGGAAAGTAACGATCATTGTAGATCTTATAGCTGCATAGAAGAAAAAGGTCTATGGTCTTGAAATCGTATATTTGTATGGAATGTTATATCTTGCAGTTATTTACATCTTTTAGGGAAAGTATTTGCATCTCTAAGGAAATATCACCTCTTGTCATAACACAATTAGACCAATTAGGTAAATCGCTTGTAAATGTGTAATTCTCATGGGATTAATAAAGGCGTAAATAGTTAGTACGACAAACAACTCAAAGTGCTAGGTAGGGTTAAGTTACGTTAAAATTCTGCCTAGTATCGCACTTGGGTTGCCGACCTAATATTCACGATCCCAAAGATCCTACCCACATTCTCGAAAATGTTAGGGTTGTCAAATCAGCAGTGCAAGAATGATCGAGGGTTCTCACCCTAGTGATCGGATGACCAAATGCTAGACTTCCGCAAGGAAATTAGGAACCCTAGGGCCAAAGCGTTATCGGCCTAGTAGAGTTAGGGTTGGATTGGGTCAAGAGGATTCCCAAACCCTACATCTTGACCAAAGGTATTCTTGACCAAGGGATACTGTGTGATGGGGAAAAATAATCCCACAAGTTAGGTGATGTCACCTATCTCGTGCAACAAGTTGCAACGTCGCATGGTTTTGTAATAGTATTGTCACTCCTTAGAACAAGGTTGGTGAGTTCTAAGTACAAGTCTAATTTTCTAGAGGATGAGTAGTCAACCAACTACATCGCCCTTCCTTGGGGCTGATTTGCCAAGTTAGGATAGGGTAATTATGAATTGCCTAGTAAGTTAGTTAATTCTCCACCAAGGCATGTGGACCAATGAAAAAGCCTCTAAGATAGGCAAAGCAGATAGAATATGCTTTAAGTGTCACCAAGGAAAGGAAAAGATTCCTCACTTGTTCTTCTTTCGTCTTACTAAGAGAAAAGTGCACCAAGAACTTCTTAGACTTGTATTCCCAATCCACCCTCATGATTTTAGTTGGAAGGAAATACTATTAGATTAGATGAGGCCCATAGAACCTCGCTTGTACTTTGGAACAACATTAGAAGCATTTGAACTCTTTGGGTCTCCAAGAGCACTTTTATTTTCCAATGTAAGAAAATGGATGAGTGCTTTGCATTAACATATGGCTTTGTTTTGCATGTGTTGAAATAAGAAGCTAAAATCATCAAAGAGGAAGCCCTGCACAAAGTGTTTCCACCAAGAAAGAAAAGAAGGCCCCGATGAAGACCAAAGAGGAAAAGCGGTTGCCATCCTTCTTTCCCTTAGGGAACAACTCTAAATGCTTTGGGATTTTATTGCTACAATGTAGTACCTTTTTGTAATAGGACAATTTGTAATTGAAGCTAGCATAACCCTAGATGTATATGCTCTCGCCACCTTAGAAGCCTTGATCTTCTTTACCTAGCATAACATGTTGGTATTCTCAGTGACGAGTAGTATAGGTGGGTTCAGACCGGCAGACAAACATGCATCCCAAATACAAATGGCCAATCAAATTTCAGCATGGAAAACTGTATATTCACACACATGATGGAAGGCCAAAAAAATTAGGGGCCTTTTTTGACACGTCATGGCCAAGTTTTTGCTCCTCTCTTCCAGCCTGCCCAGCACGAATACTTCTCCTTCATGTCATGTCTTCTCTTTGGCTCCTTTCCTTGTCCACCACTAATGTGAATGAGATGGCATACAACTCTTGGGAAATCCTTGTAGATGGGTGGAAAAGGGGATTTTTCACCCTTTTGTCCACCGTGCAAGTGTGAACCCACCCTATGTAACAACTTCTGTTTAACATTTCTAATACAACTTAAAGTTGAGTGAAAAAAACAAAAGATACTATAGAAGTAAATAGGATTTTGGCTCATAGAGATGATGTTGTGCCCCTGCAGTTTGGGCACTACCAAAAGAGACGAGTCCTAGTCTCGTGTGGAAATTGGGGGGCCGGCCGCGCTGTGTGTGTGGAGAGAGACTAGAGTTGTATGCCTGTAAACAACAAAAAGAGAGGCTTTTTCGCGCCCAAATGCTGTGTGTTTCCCGCCCTGTGTAAACTACGTGGGGATTTGCAGGTTTCTTCTTCTTTTCCACCGATCCTGAGTTCTTCTTGCATAGCATCCACTCGCTCACCCACCAATAACCCTCCCAGTGCTAATCGTCCCTGTTGCCGCCCCCTCGCCATCCCCATCCCAGCACCCAAACCCTAAATCCGCCCAGCCTGCCAGCGAACTAGCGCATCACCATCATCATGTTGGAACTCAGACTCCTTCAAGGTAGCCTTCTCAAGAAGGTCCTGGAGGCCATCAAGGACCTCGTCACCGACGCCAATTTCGACTGCTCTGCCACTGGCTTCTCCCTGCAGGCCATGGACTCCAGCCACGTGGCCCTCGTCGCGCTGCTGCTCCGCTCCGAGGGTTTCGAGCACTACCGATGCGACCGCAACCTCTCTATGGGCATGAACCTCAACAACATGGCCAAGATGCTCAAGTGTGCCGGCAATGACGACATCATCACTATCAAGGCTGACGACGGCGGAGATACAGTGACCTTCATGTTCGAAAGCCCGAGTAAGTCTACTGTGGGCTTGGAACGAGCTTTGTGGATTGTGGGATGTTTGATATGAGCGTGTCTGTGAGCATTGTCTGGGTTTAGTATGTTTTGAAGTGTGATTTCAGGATGTCTCAGTATGTGTGCGTTGAGGATGTTGGCAATGATATCCTTTAGGTGTCTTCGTTCATCTGAGCATGTTTAGATGACTTATATTGCTAGGGCATCACAGATTGACGCACTCTCTAACCTATCAGCACATATTTACTCAGTGCAAGACAATATTGACATGGTGTTTGTGCTGAGGGGCATCAGTGCTTGCATTTGAGCCTGCTTCTGATGTTGCTGCCCCTACATGTAGCCCCATGTTAATTAAAACTGGTTTCTTGGGTTTTCTTTTGCTTGTATTGCTGAAACCGTGAATTGCCGATTTTCCCTCTGCTGATTACTGGAGTGTTAATTTTTGGGCTGATCAAGGTCTTTTAATTCTTAGAAGCATGTTGACTATCTAGCTAGCCTCCTTAAGAAAAAGATAATTTGTGTTTTGTTTACCAGATTTTAATTATGCTTTTGCACTGCAGATCAGGACAAGATCTCTGACTTTGAAATGAAGCTAATGGACATAGACAGTGAGCATTTGGGTATTCCTGAAACAGAGTATGAGGCCATCATAAGGATGCCATCCCAAGAATTTGCAAGAATATGCAGAGACCTGAGCTCTATTGGAGATACTGGTAAGCGTAATTCAGCTTTATTGGGGGGACAGTATAGAACAGTTAGTTGCTTTCGAAGTGTCCTGGTGGTGATGCTCCACTTGCTTCGCAGTTGTGATATCAGCTACAAAAGAAGGGGTGAAGTTCTCCACTAAGGGTGATATAGGAAGTGCTAACATTGTCTGCAGACAAAACACATCAGTTGACAAGGTAATGATAGAATTTTACATATGTTTAATCCCTTGGTTTGAATCTGTGAGTTTTAGTCTGGGGCTCTTGTCTTGATGATAACTTCTGCTTGTGCTGCAGCCAGAGGATGCCACTGTAATACAGATTCAGCAGCCTGTCTCTTTGACCTTTGCTCTCCGATATATGAACTCCTTCACTAAAGCTACTCCCTTGTCCAACACTGTCACTGTTAGCATGTCAAATGAGTTGCCAGTTGTTGTTGAGTACAAAATTGCTGAGATGGGCTACATAAGATTTTACCTAGCTCCCAAGATTGAAGAAGAGGATGAGGTCAACTCGTAGATATTCTGAACCTGTTTGAGTGCTATGGTGCTAAAAGGAAAGATAATGCAAGCTTGTAACAAAGACCCTTGAAGACCCTTGTATTTCATATGGTATGTTACACAATGGAGGTGATCAGAAATTTCTGCTCCACAGCATTTTTTGCAGAACCTCAATTACGTACCAAGTTAACCATGTTAGTATCCATCCTGAATGGTTCATCTTATATCTTTCCATCAGTTTATTTGTCATCTTTTTCAATGTGGTAACAGATGCTTTGTTTGATTCTGATGTAGAGTGGGTAATTCCCTTGTATAAGTTTTTGTTCCTTGTCTATTCTTATTTTTTTCCTGTTAAAAGCTTTTCAAACCTTTTGTTCTATGAAAGCTCTTGGGTCTTCCCCCCATTAACTGATGCGTACAACCAGGGTCAATAGCATACTCAGCTTCTGAGTTACTACGTTTACATGTGCACTAGTCTTGATCACCGGATAGTCTCCAAGTTTTGGATAATATGATTTATGATTGTATGAAAGGAAATCATTATTGACAACTGGGGATCTCCAAATGATTGGTAGCTTCCTTACGAAAACCGGTCAGGTTATACCAAAGATTCTTGTTGATGGAAAGGAAATGGATGAGTGTTGTTACTGCTTGAGTTTGTGTTCTAAACGGAGTTGTAGCAGAAGGGGTAACACTAGGTTAAATCAGACTCCCATTAGTGATTTCCTTTCTTCAAAGGACTCAATTGTGATCTCTTTTTCAAATTGAATGGATACAAGATAACCAGTGATTTATAATGAAGTACAAAATGTTGTGTATGGATTCTATTGATGCTGTGTTGTATTCTCTTGGTGCTTTGAATTGCGGTTCAAGGTACATTCTGTGGTAAGAGGTTTCATGGGAGTTGGAGACAATGAACATAATTCAAGCTTTGAAAGCCTTTGGATCTTAGACTTATACAATTTCGAATGTAAGTGCAATATATAGGAATGTGGGCCTTGTTAATATATAGTGGACTACCAAAGTTAACAAGATTTAGTTTAGGTTATATCTCTAGAGAATGCTTATGATTGTTTCTCGAAGGCCATTATATTAAATGGTGGTTTTTATTTACATCGAGTTTATCTTGCCATGTATATTATCCATGCTTTGAGCTTAGAGCATTACATACCTTTAATACATACATTTAATAACCCTCAAACTATCAATAACTATATATATTGTCCTCGTTCTCTTGTAGTCATCAGCCATTTAAAATAGAACCATAGATATGTTTTCAAGATTCCAACAATTTTGTCTATTATGATAATTAATTGCAATATGTTTGTTGATTGATATATTTCTCACATGAAAATTATTTAATGCCATTGTATTTTACATGTTTTGTATTTGTTTTAGTCTTACCATGAAAATTATTGAATACCATTGTATTTTACATGTTTTGTATTTGTTTTAGTCTTCCATTAGGCACTTTCATACCTCCTTATGGTTTGATCTTTGGCTCAATGTTACCCTCTTATGGCTTAATCTATTTATTGGTACTCAAGTATAGCTTGGTTAGTTTATTCTAGTTGTATTCCATCCATAAGGCATTTCTTTATTATGAAGACTTGTCAATTTTTGTTTGAAGGAAAGTGCGATATGATTTTTGGTCCTCATTTTACAATGAAAGACTTGTTAATTTTTGTTTGAAGGAAAGTGTGATATGATTTTTGGTCCTCAATGAATGTATCAATAAATCATGAATACATGTATATTTGCTTCCAAATGACAGTGTCATGTTTTGTAGACTTGTGATGCTTGCAAATTTCCACATGGTTGCCACACCATTTGTTGGGATGTTTACCTTGGTAGTAGCATATAAGAGGGTATGTATACTAGACATAATTGTGTTACTCAGATTTGCTTGTATAGCCAAGCTATTCTCACAATAAGTAATATGATCAACAATGATTTAGTTCCTCATCCTTAACCTTTTTTGTGTATCCTTTTATTAGTATGTCATCCAAAAAGGACATTCAAATGAGGTACATAATCTTGCAATACCTTGTTTACAGCATTCATTGTGTGGGCAATAGAATTGGACACTCCTTGGGGTAAAAGTGCACATGCATACCAATCCCAAAAGTGTTTTCATGTTGGTAATATCTTTGCTTTCACTTGCTAATCGAAATTGATCATAGCTAGAGTCATCCAAGAACTATATTGCTCTTTTAACAAAAGCTTCTGCAAACTCAATTGTGAGATGTGCATTTGCATTCTTGATAGCCACACTATTGATTGGTTGCATATCTTGTATAAATCACAAAGTTCTATTTTTCTTAGGCACAATAAATTGCTTGTTCAAGTAAGAGTTGAGGAAGGCTCAAAATTTTCTCTTTATCTCTTTACTTAAAAGATCAAAAGATCAATAAACTTTTGCAAGGCTCTTTGAATTGGAATTAGCCATAAGTTCCATGGGTTATTTGAAATAGTAAATATCACCATAGGAGCAATGGTACTAGGATCTACATAGGTAAATCTCATACGGTTGAAATGTAAAAGCTCTACCATGCCTAGACAACATCTCTTTAAATCATTGCTTCTTTGCAAGCAAAAGAAACTTAGCACAATCGATTTTCAACTCTTTGAGAAATTTTGTAGTAAATCTTTGACCAATTTTCTTTGGATTCCTTAAATTTTATTATTGAGAAGCCAACTCAATTGTCTCCTCATTGTTTGGATGCAATGAGGTTACAATTGGTTTTACTCTCTTATTTATTGTCTTATGCTTTGTTTTGACTTTAGGTTCAACCTAGTCATTTGAGGATAGACCCTCTTGCATCATAAAATTAGCCATTACACAATATATATTCAAAGAACATACCTATATATCAAATTATTTACAGATTTTTGCTCAAATTTTAGCACGCCTTAGATTTTAGCATACTTCAAATTTTACCACGGTATTTGCACAAGACAATCCATTATGTGTCAAAAATACATTTATCTACAATCAATAATCCATGCCTTCTCATATCCATTGTAGCCTTTAAAATCTATTGCTTTTTAGCCTTGTTCATGGTCTCAACTTTTTGAAAGCATATGGAACTTGTTGAAAATCCATGCCTTCTCAACTTTAAAATCTATTGCTTTTTAGCCTTGTTCATGGTCTCAACTTTTTGAAAGCATATGGAACTTGTTGAAAATCCAATGAAGCTTGAAGAAGAAGCAATTGAGCTTGCTATTTGAGGTGAGAGCTTTTTCCATTTAGTACCATGGTAGTTTTGCTTTACGATGGCACTCATTGAAAGCTTGGTTCTTTGAACTCGTTATTTAGTGGCAATGGATAATCTCTTAATGCATCTCGATGCTTGGCATGATTAATACATATAATAAAAAATTGAACAACCCTCCTAGTATCTTAGCTCATGATCAGTGCATAGGTTGATCCATCATTTAAGACTTTCATCTCCATAAGTACAATAGTAATGTATAGTTATCTAGAATAATGGGGTAAGAAGAGTCCTTCACAAAAAAATGTTGCTCATTGTATACATTACCAATAGTAACCTTAACATTCGGGCACGTTGCATACAAATTTCTTAGAGAATTGTTGGTTGTCCTCATCCTCCATGCATGATCTGTTGAGATATCGAGCTCCACTCGTGATATGCCAGGGTGACCGTTGTGCATTTATGTCACCGATTTGTTAGCTACAGATGCGGTTGGTATACCGCCCATGAATAATAGCTAGATGACAACTATCCTTATCTACTCTAGTTCGTGGCTCAGTTAGTATGCTACCTTAGTTAGTTGAGTTTGGTTTGAGACCCATATATAGGGTTCTTCTATTTCTCTGTACTAGTGTTCTTTTTGGCTTACACAACTAAGAAGAGGAAAACTGTTTTCAACCTCTACCTTTGTGTGTATTTTTCCATTGTGCAAGTGAGAAAGCTACAAGTGAGACTCCTTTCTTCTCTCCCACAATCTTGACATGGTATTAGAGCATGGTTCGTGGTAAGGAGCTCAAGAAAGCAAACCAAGTTCGTGGTGTTTTGGTAAAAGGACCATCGTTGCTTTCATTTTTCGAGTTTGGGAGCAAGTCTCTACAGGCAACACAGTTGGAAAGTGCAAGAGTGCATTGCCTCAGATTGAGACGCCCTTTGTTGTGTAGCAAGAGGACAGTATATGTTGTGAGTGAGGGCTTTAGCCATGGTTGCCCCTGTTTTTTTGTTTTGAGGCCATTTTGGGGCCTATTTTGGAGGCGGAAGTTTTCCACATAAACTCAAGAAAAGGCTGTGTTTTTTGCTGTGCAACCACTGTTCTACAGTGATAGAATTTTTTGCAGTGTTCTGTAATGGCGTTTGATTCTCTTTCACAGATTGTCACTGAAAAGCTTGACAAGAACAACTTCCAAGCATGAAAGTTTAGAATGACGAATTTCCTTATGGGAAAAGGATATTGGGAATTTGTTGTAGGAAATAAAGACAAAACCAGTTCTTCTTGATGTTCCCAATCAATAGCAAATGCAAGCATTTAAAGGATGGCATGAGAGAGCCAGAAAAGTTATGTACTGGCTGTCTATCAGTATTTCAGACTCTATGATTGTGCATATTCAGGATGCAAGTACGCCAAAGGGGCATGGGATACTTTGTTAAAAATGTATAGCACAAATACGCAAGCTTGTGCAAAGACAGTATGAGCATCAATGACTACCACATGAAGGTGAAGAAGATTGCAGATGTACTTGCTTTCATTGGGTCGCCAGTGGAAGATGATGATTTAGTTTCTGTGACCTTGAATGGTCTAGGAAAGGATTATGCACAGTTGCGAACATCCATTTCTGTCCGTGAAAGATTTTTTGATTTTGAGGAGTTGATTGCTCTTCTAATTTCTGAGGAGCAGAGAAATGGTGGTGCATCTTCTTCAGGAGGAACTTCAAAAGAAACTGTATTCTACTTAAATGCTGGAAGAGGTAGAGGTAGAGGTAGAGGTAGAGGAGGTTGATTTGGAGGCCGTGGTAGAAATCATAATATGCAGCAAACTCAAGAAAACCAGTCCTATGGAGGAGGACGTGGTAACTCTAGAGGCAGGGGGAGCCAAAGAGGTCGTAGTGGATGGCAAAGAGCCTAAAATGCAAACAACAATGTTGAATGCTACTACTGTGGTAAAATGGATCATATGGCTAAAGACTGCTATAAAAAGCAGAATGACATCATAAATGGAAAATTGCAATAAGGGAATTATGCATCTTCTAGTAGATAGGGTGATGATAGAAATGAGCATTTGTTTATGGTGCAGCACATGAACAATTTTGTGACAAGTGTAGAAGAAAGCAGCGAAGTGTGGTATGTTGACTCAGGTGCGTCAAACCACATGACAAGTCATGCAGAATGGATGCAGGATGCAAGGAAAATTGAAAAATTAGGATTTGTGGAGACTAGTGATGATACTGTACATCCTATTGTGCAGATTGGAAAAATTCCTTTGTCTATGCAGGATGGGAAAAAGAAATACCTATCAAATGTATTTCATGTCGGGAATATCACTAAGAATCTGGTTTCTGTTGGTCAAATGGTTGAGTAGGGCATGCAGGTCAGATTTAATCCTCATGGATGCTTTGTTGAGGATATGAAAAATAAAGGCCGCTTGATAGCGAAAGAAAAGAAGAAGGGCAGAATGTTTACGTTGGATGCAGACATACCTGAATTGAGTGCAGCAATGTTTGCACATGGGACCGGTGTAGTTGTAGATATTGATATCTAGCATAAACACATTGGTCATGTTAATGTACAATGACTTAAATCAATGCAGGTCCAAAATATTGTTGCAGGATTGCCTAAATTCAAGGTTGCAGAAATGCATAAGGTATGTGAAGCCTATCAATTTGGAAAACAGGCAAGGAAATCATTTCCTAGACATGTTCAAGAGAGTAAGAAGCCATTGGAATTAATCCACTTTGATGTATGGACTACTAAAGTTGCATCTATTGGAGGTTGTCATTATTTTGTCACTTTTATTGATGACTATAGTAGAAAAGTTTGGGTGTATTTTATGAAAAAGAAAAGTGAAGTGTTTGGGCATTTCAAAACTCTTAAAGCTATGGTTGAAAAAGAAACAGGCTTGCAAATAAAATGCCTAAGGTCAGATAGAGGGGGAGAGTACCTCTCAAATGAGTTTGCAAGGTTCCTGTAGGAGTATGGCATAAAGCAGCAATATTCATGTAGTCATACCCCACAACAAAATGGAATTGCAGAAAGGAAAAACTGACATATTGGAGAGGTATCTCGTGCCATGCTCAACGAAAGACTTGCTAGATTTTTACTGGGCTGAAGCAGTTGCTACAGCAGTCTACATAATGAACATGACTCCCACTGCAGCAATACATGGGATGACTCCAGAGGAGAGGTATACTGGTAGGAAACCAGTTATTTCTCATTTGAAAATTTTTGTTTGCATTGCCTATGTTCATGTGCCAGATGAGTTGAGATCCAAGTTGGATCCAAAAGCTGAGAAGTGCATCTTTATTGGTTACTCTCTGCAGCCAGCAGAAAGGGTATAGATGCTATAATCCTTCTACTTGTAAGTTTACAGTGAGCAGAGATGTTTTTGATGAGATGAGTAGTTGGTATAAACTAGTAAATGTGATTGATAATGTGGATGCACAAAATGGTAATGCTGCACAGAATTCACAGCAGCAGTCACAAGATATTAGTGGACCTGGAGTGTCCTCTAGCAGTGGTTCACATTCTTCGCCATGGACATGCAGATTGAGATCAGGAGAATCTCCTCAAAGCAATGCAGATAGTGGTATGCAGGTATCATGAAAAGGAAAAGAGAAGGTACATCAGCCCATGTTTGATGTGAATGCAGGCCACTCTTATGTGGATGGTGAATCCAGTGGCTTAGAACAGAGCATTGATGATGAGTTGGGTATTCCTTCTGTTGTTACACATGGAGTAAGGAAGACCAGGGATGTTTTGAGAGCACCTAGAAGTGAGCCTACTTTGTGCAGGTCTACCAGAGCTAGGTATCATGTGGATAGGCTGAAATATGATGGATTTACAGCCATTCACTATGCCTATATAGTCAGAGTGATACAGGAACCAGAACCCACTTCTTTTGAGCAAGCCATGGGAAAAGAAAAATGGGAGAAAGCCATGGATGAAGAAATGGATGCCTTGGAAGCAAATGCTACATGGGAATTGGTACCTTTGCCTAAAGATAAGAATGCAATTGGTTGTAAGTGGGTTTATAAGGTGAAGCACAATGCAGATGGTTCTGTTGAACAGATACAAGGCAAGATTAGTAGTCAAGGGGTATGCACAAACATATGGCATTGATTATGAAGAAACATTCAGTCTAGTTGCAAGGATGGCAACCGTAAGAGCAGTCATTGCTATGGCTGCATCAAAGGGATGGTCTTTACATCAGATGGATGTAAAGAATGCCTTCTTGCATGGTGATTTGCAAGAAGAGGTTTATATGGAGCAGCCGCCAGGTTATGTGCATGCTATTCATCCTGAGTTTGTTTGCAGGTTGAAGAAAGCCTTGTATGGCTTGAAGCAAGTACCTAGAGCATGGTTTGACAAGATAGGATAGTATCTTGTCACTATTGGCTTTCAGATTTCCAAGGCAGATTTCTCACTTTATGTGAAAAAAACAGAGAAATGAATTATGCTACTTGTCATTTATGTTGATGATTTGATTATGACAGGTGATAGTGATGAAGATATCATTCATGTGAAAATGCTATTGAAGCAGAAGTTTGAGATGAATGATTTGGGAGAGCTGTGTTATTTCTTGGGCATTGAGGTGATGAGATCACCAAGTAGGATATGAATTTTGCAGAGGCAGTATGGATTGGACATGCTATCCAAATATGGGATGACAGGCTGTAAGCCTATTTCAGTTCCTTTGGAGCAGGATGTGAAGCTGAGCGCAGATGCAGGTGAGCTTCTGGAAGATCCTACTATGTATAGACGCATAGTAGGAACTTTGATTTATATGACTATTACCAGGCTAGATTTGAGCTATGTTGTTGGATTGGTAAGTCAGTTTATGCAGGCTCCAAGGAAACCGCATTTGGATGCGGCTAGACGCATACTCAGGTATGTGAAGTCCATATTGCAGTATGGACTATTTTATGAGACTGGGGTTCAGATATAGTTGCATGGATACACTGATGCTGATTGGGCTGGTAGTATTTCTGATAGACGATCTATCAGTGGGATATGTGTTCTCTTTTGGGAGTGCTACAGTCACTTGGAGCAGCAAGAAACAGCCTACAGTTGCCTTATTGAGCATAGAGGCTGAGTACATGGGTGGAACAATGGCTGCATGTGAGGTAGCTTGGCTGCATAAGCTACTTTATGATATGCATCAACCTACAGATGGGCCAGTTGTCATTTATTGTGACAACATGAGTAGTATACACTTGGAAAATAACCCAGTCTATCATGCTAGAACAAAGCACATTGAGGTGCATTATCACTATGTGCGGGAGAGGGTTTTACTAGGTCTTATTGATCTAGTTTATGTCAGCATAGAGGATCAGGTAGCTGACATATTCACGAAGGCATTGGGCGCAGAGAAGCTGCGCAAGTTCAGAGACCTACTTGGTGTGTAGGAATTGGGATTGAGCTCGAGGGGGAGTATTGAGATATCGAGTTTCACTCGTGATATGCCAGGGTGACCGTTGTGCATTTATGTCACCGACTTGTTAGCTGTAGATGCGGTTGGTACACTGCCCATGAATAATAGCTAGATGATAGCTATCCTTATCTACTCTAGTTCATGGCTCAGTTAGTATGCCACCTTAGTTAGTTGAGTTTGGTTTGAGACCCATATATAGGGTTCTTCTATTTCTCTGTACTAGTATTCTTTTTGGCTTACACAACTAAGAAGAGGAAAACTGTTTTCATCCTCCACCTTTGTGTGTATTTCCTCATTGTGCAAGTGAGAAAGCTACAAGTGAGACTCCTTCCTTCTCTCCCACAATCTCGACATGATCAACCTTTATTAGCTATATGTCGTTCTTATACAAGTTGCAAGTCATGACATTAATTTTTGAACCATGATCAATGAGCGCAATAAAATGAGTTTCAAGATGCCCAATCTTAACAATTGTCTTTGTAGTAGCACGAGCCCAATGATTGAGTGTGTAATGACTCCTAGGTATCATACATGAAGCCTCCTCATCACTATAGTGCATCTCTAACTTTCCTTTGCATATTGTTGCAAACTACTACTTTTTTAGCCATTTCAATTGGCTTTTCATCATCAACAATGACATTTAAGATTCAAAAAATTCAATTATAGCACCTACATCATCTTCATGGATTGCATGAATACCTTGTAAACTAGGCTCTTATTTACCTTGCATTATAGCATGCTCTCCAACAAATTGCCTCTTTCTCTTGACAATATCAATGATTTCCTTATGAGGCTCTCTTGGCAATGCCAAGAATCTCACCAAGAGTGAATTCAAATTTGCTATTTAGGATGCGCTCCTAAGTACATTTTCTAAATTGATTTGTTTAATGTTTGATTGCAATTTGTATCCCAATTGTTTTCTTTTAGACTTTGCATGCTTCTACTTTTTCTCTTTTGCAACTTCTTCCATGGTATATTTTGGCATAGGCATAGTAGGAGGTGGCTAATATGTATTAGATCTACCATTCCTTTGGTGACCCTCTTAGATGTATCGGATTATCATAGATCCTTTTTCTTTTCTCCTCCACAATAATATTTGGGTTCTGTGATCTAGCAAGATACACATAGACAGAAAAAGAGTCTACTGGTGTATCCCAACCAATCATCTCATGGATACTATTCCTTGCATCATGTAATTCAACCCTAGGGGTTTTGCCCTTTTCTATTACATGTATTGCATGAGGTCAGAGTTTGATTTTCATGCCAAAAATTGCAACATAACCAAGAGTTTTCTCAATTTGAAGACCAAAACTAGCAGCTTCCACTACCGTATATGCTTTTGCATTCCACCCTTCCCAAAATTTGGGGTAAATGGCAAGCAAGTCTCTTGCAAGTGGATTTTACCATATTTAAAGAAAATCAACTTCTTTTCCAATGCTTGTAATTTTTGCAATCCTTGTGCCCATGTTTTGTGCTGTCACACCAAATACATTTGTTTACCACAGCACACAGGAGCGGGAAATGGAAAAAGAGAAAAAAAGGAAAAGGCGCCTTAACTGGCAACTAGACCCGGGAAAAAATTAAATGCACGGGCACGATCCTCAAGAAGTCTTGGAGTCGCCCAAGGAGAGTAAAAGAATAAAAAGTGCACCATTAAGTGCGAAAACACTTCCAAAACCTTGTAAAAGAGCGCTAGGCTCACTCTTGTGCAAATTGTATGTATTAGTTGGGGATATGATAGACTAGAACGGTGGGAAATGAGGAAATGGGCCTAGGCTAATGGCCGGCCATGTAAAAAAGGGGAATGACCGCCCATGAAAAATAGGGCATGTATATAAAGTTGAAAAGTGAATGGGAAGCTCATTCTTGTGTGTGGCCAAAGCTGCTTCTTCTTCTTCTCTTGTTTCTTGCCTTCTTGCTTGCGCTTGAGAGAGGGATTGAGAGAGTGTGAGGGAGTGATTGTGTGAGAGTGAGGGATCTTGGAGAAGAAGCTCTCCATCTTCTCTCTTCATCTTCTCCTCCTCTCTTCTCTTCTCTTGTCTCGCACGTGGCTATGGAGGATGAAGCTCATGGGAGAGGGATTGAGGTTGCTTGAGCTTGCCTCAAGGATCATGGAGCTACCGGTGTGCAAGAAAGAGGAGGGTACTCGATCGAGCATCAAGGTAAGCTCACTACACCTGTAAGGTAGGCATTGCGCGTCGGCTATGTGAGAGGTAGCCATGGCCGCTCGGTTCAAAACACTTAAGCAATAAGTGGTCCGTAGGTCTCGGGGTAGAGCTTGAAGCTCCCCTCCATTTTGGTTCCATTGCTGGGACAAACGGAATCGAGCATTGAGCGCCGCGCGCATCAGATCGAGTATGGAAGTAGGGTTTGGAGCCTGAACCAGTGCTCGAGATAAATAGGAGATTTAGGAGGGTTTATTCCTTGTAACAAGTAACTATTTGGGTTTGTTGGAAGCATTAGATTAGGACTAATGTTCTGTATTTTTTTTTCCATATTGGCTGCACTAGATTAAGGTTAGATTAGGGTAAGAAAAGAGAAAACAGAGGTTCTGGCTGCTGCTGGAAACAGGAAAACAGGGAACCAGATTCAAGTTTCTGGGTGAAACAGGGACAGGGAACTGGCTGTAAGGTTTTGCAGTGCTGGGAAAGGGCCTTAAGAGGCATGGGAGGCCAGGACAAACCTCATTTCTTTAGTTAGCCTTGTGTAAGAGAGAGAGAGAGAGAGAGCTTCTGGTTCACAGGACGAGGAAACGCGACCCCGATTCTAGGCGCCATCAATTCGTGCTGCTCTAGGTGAGTCCGGTGTTTTCCAATATAGTGCTCTAATCAAATATGGGAAGTCTATGGTGATTGAGTGCAACAGGCATTAGGAAGGATTCAAACGCACCGGAATCGCACCCGCCACCGACGCAGTCGGACTAACTCGCAGTGGTTCGATCCCCAGAATCGGTCCATCCGAGTCCTAGGGTCAGATTGTCCGATTGCCAGAACCGGACCCGTTCGACTAAGAGAGTCAGACCAGAGTCCGATTCTTAAGAATTGGATCAACCTGATCGGACGTGCCACGTGGCACTCGGACTGCCCATTAGAATCAGACCATCATAGTCAGACCATTGGAGCCGGACTCGAACCAGTCCATAGTTGGACCACTTCGAAAGTAGGACCACTCTCTTGGTCCGATTTCCAAAATCGTACCACCAAGGTCGGACGAGTCCCAGAATCAGACCAACCCTGTCCGACTCTTAGAGTTGGACCAGACCGGTCCGATTGTAAGAATCGGACCGTCCGACTGTTAGAGTTGGACCAGCTCTGCCCGATTCCCAAAATCGGACCATCTTGCCAGAAGAATCTGACCGTCCGACTGTTAGAGTCGGACCAGTTTTGTCCGATTCCCAAAATCGGACCATCTTTTGCTAGCCTTGCCACAAACCTGACCCCAGGACGCAGCCCTGAACACCCCCAAAATCGGACCATCTTTTGCTAGCCTTCCCAAAATCAGACCATCTTTTGCTAGCCTTGCCACAAACCTGACCCCAGGACGCAACCCTGAACACCCCCAAGACCCAGTTTGACCATTAGAACCTCAGAGACTAATCGAGCTTAGGGTGTGGAAATATTGTAGAATAGCCGAAAACTGAGTTGGGAACTCAAATTAGACTGGGAACGTGGGTAGAAACAAGGTGGAATTTGCATTAAACATTGTCTGCATCGGCATTTCACTCTTGTGCTCCACTAAACCTGCACAGCAAGAAAAGAGAAAAGCATGTTTTCGCACCAAGCACCACGAAAGCACTAAGCACAACGTGTGAGTAAGGATCGCCACTGCTTTTGAATAACAAGGAACACATCTAGATATCTAATAACATTAAGGAACCCACTAGTAGGAGAAGACCCCAAGACTTAGACAGGTGCTTGAGCACCCTACTAATAGTACCTGGAGAGAACACGAAGACACGGGAAGCAACAAGATAGAGGAGTGGAAGCTGCCGGAGCTGATTGGATTCATTGACAATCTCGTGGAGTTGGAAGCAGAAACAATGTTAGGATCAAGAGGTGAACAAGGGGAAGACCGATTAGACTTAGGAGAATTTCCAACATCGGTCCAAGAACTGGTCCACGACTACGATCTACTCACCAGGACCGTGATCCAAGGTAGATCTGTAGAGGAAGTGGTGGCTAACCTGGAAGAAGAGAGAATAGCTATCAAGAGAGCGTTGGAAGGCATAATTGCCTACAACCATGAGTAAAGGGCTAGAAGGCTGTAGCAAGACGTGGATATGTACGAGGCTAGACGAGTACTAGACCTAGCTGGGGCAGCCAAGTCCAGACCGAATGTAGAGAGGGAACGGGCAGCAGAGGCTGGCATGACGTTGAGTGAACTGTTGGCAAAGCGACTCATGGACAATACATTCGTGGAACAGAGTGCTACTGCCCTAGCCACCACGCTATTGTCAAGATTGGGAGTCACGCAAGGGGTTAAAGGGCAGGCTAGAATCCCCATAGTAGCAAAACAACTAGCTCGATACGAACCTAGCTGTGACCCGTACAGCTTCATGGAGCAGTTCGAGGAAGTATGTGAGGCGAACGGTCTTATTGACCCTGCGCAGTGAGCTCAGGCCTTCGGCCTGTGCTTAGGCAACAAGGGGAGGACCTGGTACTCTAGTCTGGATGACGCAGAACGTACAAACTTCGCTCGCCTTAAGGGCCTCTTCATCAAGAGGTTTTCGGAGGCAGGGTATTCGGATAACCTCATTGTTAGGTTGATGAATATCAGTCAAAGGGAGAAGGAGGACGTTAGGGATTACGTCACTCATGTGTGCAGCCTCTACAAGAGAATCCCTGCCAATGAGCGACCTACCGAGAGGGCAATGTCTACAGTGTTCATGAACGGGATTTGGAGTGAGGAGCTCTACAAGGCTTTGGCCAGTAACTCCACCTTACAACGAGACGTGCTAGCTCGAGTCTTCGAGGAGGCAATACGTGTAGATGATCAACTCAGGGAACGTAGCATGAGGATCACCAACCGAGATAGTGCAAGCCAGAGGGACCCTTAGAGATCAACCACCTTGGGGGAAAAAGCAACTGCTAGCGCACACGACAAGGGAAAGAGTGTAGATCACGACCAGGGGATGGCAGAGATGAGAATGGAGATTGCACGGTTGCAAGAGCTTGTTAAAAAGCTTGTGAGATCACACGTACAATGTGTGTACTGCGGCGGCAATCACCTCCCAGTTGAGTGCCAAGATCCTAGAACTTGGCCGTGCTCGAATTGCGGTAGATTTGCACATGATGTAGTGCATTGTAGAATGCCGAGGAGATTCCCATACACGCAGCAGTACAACCCTCCATACTTAGGTAATAGGCCACCTAATTTCTTCGACAGGGGAGCCCAGTTAGCTCTTCCAGCACCAACTGACTTAAGACTTGACGTGCCTAGGCTGGAGATGAACCCAACTGGTATACCCAGGCCACCAGGGCCTTTTGTGACTCACCCACCTAGCGATGCTCCTGTTCAATTTGTGGAGGAGCCTAATGAGGAAGAGACATATGTCAATCCGTACATATCCTACGATGAGGAGGGCAACCTAGTCTTGATGGACTATCGGCCAATGCTGGTGATGGCTTTAGGAAGAGGCCGAGGCAGAGGCTTTGGAGGGCCTAGCCAGGATCCAATCACATGCTGGACTTGTGGCCACCCAGGCCACATTTCATCGTGCTGCCCAGAGCGAGAACAAGCTAACAAAGACAAAGTGGATCTCCGATGCGCAGAGTGTGGAATCACACATCTGTTTCCTAATTGTCCTAGGCGGAAGCCATCAACGAGCGCTGCCAACATGCCATCGGTGCCCTTGGGGCTCTTTGGAGTGGAAACTTTCGGTAGTGAGGATATGCCCATCCCACTACATGCTATGACGCGAGCTCAAACGAAACAAGCAGGCATCTCCTTGCCAGGCCCAAGTAACCTTGATGCAACCTCAATGGGGAAGAAAAGCCGGAGGAGACGGAAAAAGAGAACCGATGCAAACATAACCCTTAAAACCGAGGAAATGACTACGCTAGTAACAGAAAAGAAGGTCACATACACAAAGGCAGAGACCTCGGCTCCTAAGACATCAACGCTAGGGAGTGCCAAGGTAGGGGAATATCCCCACCCCAAACGGCAACTCGAGGCTATAGCCAAGGTCAAGGAATGGGTCAAGGACGCCCAAAAGCACCTTGAGGATGCTGAACCCATATTGGAAGACCCTATGGACGACTTCTCCAGTGTTAGCACACCAGTCTCACCCTCAAAACCACAGGCTGGGAGCATACCTGCACCACTAGGAGCAACTCAGCAGCAAGGCCGGGGGGAAACTTACCAGGGCAGACAGAATGCATGGCCTAGAACTGCTAGCCTCAGCGGAAGATAAGGGTCCAGTAGCCTCCTCACAACTTTGCTGTCCACTCCAGTAACTCTAAGCTTGGAGGATCTGCTTAGGCAAAATCACTCTTTGTGGCAGGAGTTAAAAGACTCGATCGAGGGACACGCAGGACTTGCGGGTGCTAATCCGCAAGATCATGATGCAGTTACACGGATCCCAAGTCTAACTCTACACTCAGATCCTAAGTCTTTGCACATCAATGCTTTTTGGGAAGGCACTGAAATGCACGCAGTTTTGCCCGTCCTAGCCTTAGGAGACATGACTCGAAAAGGAATTGTAGACACAGGCGCCGGTGTTAGTGTGCTAAACCATGCGGTCCTAGAGGCATGGGAAAACCCTCCTGTAGAGACTGCTAGATTCAATGTCACACTAGCAAACAGAATGAGGGTAAGACTATTTGGGGTCTTAAAGAATTGGCCGGTAAAGATTGCCGGTGTGCAATTTTTGGTAAACCTCATTGTCATGAAGGGAGTGGATTACGACATACTATTAGGCCGACCTTGGATGAGGAATGGACGAGTCATAGAGGACTGGGTCAATGGATTGATTTTCCTAGGGAACATAACTAGTGCAGTGAGGGTAGAGATGGACACTTGGACGATGACACCTGTTGACCTAGCTGCCATCTCGGCTATGCTAAAAGGCAATACTCAAACGACCAAGCCCTATGGATCGCTCGCTAGATATATTCCTTGCCCTGAGGATGAGAGGGATTGGATGCACGTTTTGGAAACCATTGACCTACCATTCTCGGATGAGGAAGGACCACATCAGCAGGCTGCTAAAGCTGCAACCATGCCAGCTGAGGAGCCAGTTGTGCCACTTTGCATGATGGTAGGAAGCTCACTCAACCTGGGCAAACCGGCCTCGCCCCACGTCCCCAATAGCAAATTAGAGCTTCAAGAAATCGTAGAGTATCTGACCAATAAATTGGACGGCAATTTGGCTGCTAACTTAAAACCTCTACGTGACCTTTTAGCTAAACCAGAATGGAAATGGACCAAGGTCCACGACCTGAACTTGCTATATAGCTGGGCTTTAGTTTTTACTGACGACAAGGAGATTGAAGAGGGAAGCTTAGGGGATGATGAGCAGTCAGAAGGATAGGACCCAGATGATGAGGAGTATGAGGACTGTCACTCTACAGGAGGAGAGTGAAGAAGAGGTAGACACAATAGAGTACGACACGGATAAAAAAGTGATAGAACAAATCAGGGCAGACTTGAGACCTAGGGAAGAAGGGATCTGTCGGAACGAAAAAGGAGTCATGCTAATGGAGTGTGACAGATCCTGGCTAGAACGAATAGGAGCCGTGGATTACGAGCAAGCCAGAGTAGCACAACCATGGGTAATCCCAGTGCTCAATACATATTCACCTACGGAACTACGACCCCTTGGGGAAACACCTTCCTCAAGTGATGGATGCGAGTTCAACTCAGAGTCGAAAGTTAGCACTGAGAGTGATCCCGAGATACCGCAACCCTCTAAGGTCAAATGCACCAAGGGAGACTTGCCAGTCCACCTGAGGCGCAGGAGGCTAAAAGAGGAGGCTAGGAAGCAAGCAAGGTAGAGGAAACCACAAGATCTGCCCAAACGGTTTACAAAATTTAAAAAGGGTGACAGAGTGGTGATTTTGCTAGGTGCAAAAAGACAAGGTCAGACTAGTGAACCGATTGAGGGACCCGCCAAGGTCAAAGAGGTTAACTTGGCTGGGAAAGGTGAAAAACCAAGACCGTGTTCGTTGCAGATGACTTGGGGGAGGAGGAAGAGACCAAACTTGTTGCGCTCCTGCAAGAGTACATTGACGTATTTTCCTGGAACTTAAGGGAGTCGACCCTAGGGTCACGACTCATAACATCCCAATGGTTCCAAATGCAGTGCCAATGAAACAAAGACCTTACCCCATGAATCCCAAGCACGCCCATGCAGTGAAGGAGGAGATTAATAAACTCATGAGGGCAAGTTTCATATATGAGATCGAGCACACGGACTGGGTATCACCTATCGTGATTATCATGAAGAAAA
Source organism: Lygodium microphyllum (assembly GCF_053477565.2). Classification (NCBI taxonomy): domain Eukaryota; kingdom Viridiplantae; phylum Streptophyta; class Polypodiopsida; order Schizaeales; family Lygodiaceae; genus Lygodium; species Lygodium microphyllum. The sequence continues at coordinate 32,979,472 of NC_141143.1, read as the reverse complement.
ATGGAAAAATCCGAGTGTGCGTGAACTACAAAAAAGTGAATGCCGCTACGAAAAGGGATAACTATCCTTTACCTTACACTGAGCACATGCTTGAGAGGGTAGCAGGGAAGGAAGCCTACAGTTTTCTGGATGGTTTCTCGGGTTACAATCAAGTGCAAGTGCACCCCGACGACATGCACAAGACTGCCTTTGCCACGGAATGGGGCGTGTTTGCCTACACTGTCATGCCTTTTGGGCTAATGAACGCACCTGCAACTTTCCAACTCCTAATGCGCACTATCTTTAAGGACATGCTTAGGCGCGAATTGGAAGTGTTCGTAGACGACCTATGTCTACACTCTAGTTGGACTGAACACTTGGAGAAATTGAGAGTTGTCTTTGAAAGGTGTAGGCTGTACCACCTCTCGTTGAACCCCTTAAAGTGCCAGTTCTGGGTAAAACACAGATGCATCTTAGGGCACGTAGTGTCAAGGAACGGCATTGCTACTGACTTTTCCAAAGTCAGAGTCATTGTTGACCTACCGCCACCCGATAACTACAAGGGAGTTCAGTGCTTCTTGGGACACACTGGATATTATCGACGATTTGTGCTAAATTATGCATTAATAGCTAGACCATTGTACAAGCTATTGATAGTGTTTGAGTGGACGGAGGAATGCCAGCGCACATATGAGGAGTTGAAAAAGGCTCTTACGACTACACCAATCTTGCGAGCCCTAGACTGGAACGTAACGTTCCATGTGCACATAGACGCCTCTAAGTTTGCTATTGGAGCCGTGCTATGCCAGCCTGGTGAGCATAACTTGGATTACCCGGTGAGTTTTGCCAGCAGCCAGCTCACAGAGACCGAGATGAACTATTCCACGACAGAAAGGGAGGGGTTGGCCATGGTATTTGCGGTAAAGAAATTTAGGCATTACTTGTTGGCCACTCACTTTGTCTTCTTTGTTGACCATCAAGCCCTACTGTATCTTGTGAACAAGCCTTGCGCTACGGGGCGCATAGCTAGATGGTTACTCCTTTTACTGGAGTTTGACGTCTCTGTGGTTGTACGCAAAGGAAAGCAGCACTACATGGCTAACCACATGTCCCGCATACCCACAGGAGAAGCCGCTGGGCAAGGCGTGCCTAACGATTTGCCGGACGCCCATCTCTTTAACTTGTCTAGTGAGAGAGAATTATTTAAAGGTGATCTAACGCCGTGTTGGGTCGATGACATAGTGCAAGTACTAGAAAATGGATTACCAGAGTGAACCATTGAGAAGGCCAGGCTGAAAAGACTTATCTTGAAAATCTAGCCATATCAACTGATAGTTGGCCAACTCTACAGGTTGGGATAAGACGGTTTATTGCGTAGATGTGTGAGCATGAGATGCACAACGCATTGAACGAAGCACATGACGGAATCGCTGGAGGACACTTTAGCGGGGACACATCAGCCCAAAAGGTGCTACAATCCCAGCTATGGTGGCCCACCCTATTCACGATGCAGCTAAATTTGTAAAGCACTGCGATGAGTGCCAAAGGACCAAAGTGCATGTGCGAAAGGACAAGATGGAGTTGACCCCTGTCATAGCCTGACAACCCTTCGAAAAATGGGGCATCGATTTTATTGAACCTATCAGTCCTGCAGCACAATATTCCCAAGCTCGATACATCATAGTGGCGGCCGACTATCTAACGAAATGGGCAGAGGCACGAGCCACGAGGAAGAACGATGCTAGGACCACTACAAAGTTCTTGTGGGAGTAGGTCATTTCACGGTTTGGCTGTCCAATTGAACTTGTAAGCGACCAAGGCACACACTTCATTAATGAAGTGATTGCCCACTTGCTCTCTACCTTCCTAATAATTCATCGGATGTCCTCTCCCTATTACCCTCAGGCTAATGGCCAAGTCGAATCCACAAATAAAATCCTAGTCAACGTGCTTACAAAAGTCGTGTCTACTTCAAGAAGTGACTGGGACAACAAGCTAATGGCGACCTTGTGGAGCTATCGCACAGCTTATAAAACGACTGTAGGACAGACGCCCTTTAGACTGACGTACGGAATTGAAGCCATTTTACCCTTAGAATTCTTCATCCCTAGCTTGAGGCTAGCAGTCCAGGAATGTTGGGAGGGAAGAGAGGCTTGGACTAACTGCTTGGTGAAACTTGAGCGCTTGACGGAGACCCGACTCCTCGCCACTCACTCTCTGATTTGTGAAAAGGCTCGACGAAAGATGTGGTTTGACAAGCATGTCAAGCAGCAAGACTTCGAACAAGGGGACCTTGTTCTGCTGTACTCGGTAAAAGGACATAAACAGAAGATGAAGTTTCGGGGGCTAGGGCCTTTCAGAGTCCGCATGATTGGTAGGACCGGGAATGTCGAGTTGGAGACACTTGATGGTGAAGGAATAGGCCTTTTTAACGGTAGCCGCATTAAGAAGTACTATCCTCCTTCACATCCATTACATGAGCCACCCATGCTAGAACCCCCATTGAACGTTCGCATGGCTACTGTAACTGACCTTACAGATCAGGACGAAGAAGCAGTGGCACCAGCATACCTGTGGATCACAGTCACAGCAGGAGCGGTGTATTCTTTCGAAGCCTTGATTGATGAAGGTGCCGACTACAACATCTTGACGCATGACCATTGGACACACATTGGTAAACCGAAACTACAGCCCACTAACACTAAACTCACTCCGTTTGGGGGTAACACTTATCCACTCCTAGGGAAGTGCAAGGTTGTCATTTCCATCGAGTCTGAAAGTTTACCAGCCTTCTTCCATGTGTTATCTGACACTAAAGGAGCCGGTAATGTGTCACTATTGGGTTGCACTTTCAAGAAGCAAACCAACTGTAATGTGGATTACAACCTAAACCGCATACATCTTGCTATCGGCAATGTGCGCATAGTGATGACCTTCAACAAGGGTTGTCTTAATTCCCCCACCTTTACGAGGCCACCGGTAGAAACCCCTATGACCACGCTTCAGACCGAGTCTGAATAGACGAAAACTACCGCCTTGTGCCCGGCTCTCGACCCCAGGCCCAAACCCACCAAGAGCGTTCACAAGGCCAAAGAGTCCAAGTTTATATGGGTACCAAAATGGAAAAAACCACATCTAGGTAGACCACCCAAGTATGATCCTAAACGTCAAAATTATCAATCGTCCCGACCTAAGAGGCAGTCTAGGCGCTATCGCCGTAGACACACAACCACACCGCGCTGGATTCCCAAAGATCTCTTGTGGGCACAAGGATACTATGAGGGCAATCCCTGGATTTGGGTGCTTAAAAATGGCTAGCTAAGAAGCTCATATACAAGCAATCTCACCCTAATGAAAGAGGCTTGCACAAGTGGCACCTAGAACATAGTCAGTAGGCCATGGCCAGTTGTGGCTAGCAAGTCTCAGCTCATCTATCGACCAAAGCAAAATGCCACAGGCCTTGAACCTACCTAATCCAGAGAACTTAAAAACCACTATGACTGCTCACTCTGAACCTAGCACAACCCCCATGCCTCCGGAGCTTCCTGCAGCACCTCAAAGTGCTTTAGAGTGCAAGGCCCAACCTGTGACACAGATGAGGGAGTCACAACGATCCAGTCTAGTTGCACCACCCCCGCCAGCGGGTCTTAAACCTTCATACGTGATACGACCTTTCCTCTCTTTGGCTAAGGACCTTGCCGCAACTTTTGGGGATGACTTAATAACCTGCATTAAAATGTTAGATGAAACTTTCACTACATTTGCTAGAAGCTACGAGAGGTTAGACCTAGGTCTTCTTGATGAAACGCTTGCTTCCGATGTTTGTGCATTACCATGCACTTGGGAGGAATATGAACTTATGACCACTAAAGTCCCCAAAATTGCTGCCGAACTGATAGCAAACGACGAAATCTTGAAGGATCAAGCTGCCCTCAGAAGACTTATCACTTCATATTGTAAGTCTCCTCGTTCTACTCCTGAACAGGAGTTGCACAAGCTCACGCAGATGGCAAGCTCACCTTCCACATTCTTGCAGCAGTGGTTTACGCTAAGGATCCAATGGGAGAAAAAAGGTTGTCAAATAATGACCAATGCTGAGCAACGCAGGGTAGTTAAAACTATCGAATATGACCCCACTTATGTGGCACCTATCTCTTTTAGGGTCTTGGCCATCACCCGTAATCAACATTTGGACGACCATATGCTCGCCCACCCCTACATTGACCAATTCCTCACCGAAGAGGAATTACATGTTGCCAGTCGCCTCAATACTGGAGATCTCTTCCATGATGTTTTGACCTACATTTCCCAAGTCTCCATCCAACCATCTACTCTTGATTGTCATGCCCAACTTGAATACAATCCAAGCTTCTATGATTGGCTATTGGCTAGGTAAGTCAACCCACGCGAATAGCACTTACCTCGTCCTTCCTATGCTAATCCTAGGAAGGATTCCTTGAAAGATTCCCGACGGAGGGGGGAGCAATGTGAGCAAGAGCATAGTAAAAATGAAAAGTTATGCTATCTAGCTAGCAAATTGTTATAATTAAGTAAGTTTTTACGGAAGAATACTGCAAAGTAAAACAATAGCAATGGTCAAGCCTCTAAGCAAGTATACCCATTTTGGGCACATACAATTTTCTCTCAAACTGAGTTTGGATTAGAAATAAGCCGATTGTTAGGCATTAATGTTGGCATGGTGTGTTGACAGGTCACCACCATGGCAGGACAAGACAAAGGGGACAAACTCCCATTCTTTGAAGAAGAGATGACCAAATTTGGCACCAGCATCGAGACAGGAGGATTCAGTCAGTTCACTTTCAAGCACACATTGAATTTGGATGGGGCCATCCTAGAGGAACCCGCGATCAAAGACTTGGTGGATAGATGCCACCTCCACAAGTACGTGGAAAAGGTGGGGCAGGCTATGGATTACAGTATGTGTGCAGATTTCCTGAGGAACTTCGACAAGAGCACAAACTGTGGCACTGTCAAAGTAAGGACAAGGGAGCAGGAAAGAAGAATCGAAGTGCCCCTCAATGCAACAATCATAGAAAAGGCCCTGGGACATGTGCCCAAGAAAGAGAGACGGCCGAGACAAGATGTTTACACCATGCTGGGGGGGTCAAGAAAGAAGCGGTGCACACCATGGATGGAATCAGCTTGGTTGACATCCCAGACCCAGCAGTGAAATTACAAGCGAAGATGATCCATATCCTCTTCTCGGGCCAACGGTACAGTGCGTTGATGAATAGGATTGGGGTCCCACTATTGGAAAGCATAGCAGCAGGAGTCCCTGAAGAGATAGACTAGAATGGATTCGTACAAAAAACCATTCAAAGTTCAGTTGCCCTCCTCACTCCTGCGGAAGCACCAGCAGGAGGAGAATCCCCTGCCTTAACCGCGCGCTCCGCAAGGAAGAAACCTGCATCAAAGGTAGCTACAATCAGATACGGGGGTATCTTGACAGCCATCATAGACGAAGCAATAAAGGATGAGGGCGTCATGGATGAGGAAGCCACGTATCAAAGCCCACCTCACCACGAAGGAGGGGAATCAAGCGAAAGAACAATAAGTGACAAGGGAGAGCAGGAGGTGCCGCCTCTGCGAGCAAGCAAACCCGAAGAACAAAGCAAAAGTGATAGGAGACAGAAGGAGAATAAAGAGAAATTAAGTAAGGAAGAACGGGCTGACATCGAAAGGACTCAAAGAGAGTCTCGAAGGGTTGAGGAAGAAAGGAGGAGGAGGAGCTTGCCAGGATAAGAGAGGAGTCGAAGAAGGCAGAAGAGGACAGGAAACGAAGGGCGGGAGAAGAAGCCGAAGAGCAGCGACTAAAGGAACTAGCCAAATTGGCGGAAGCTACACGAAGATGGGTGGAAGAGACCCATGGGGGCGGAGAACTCGAACCCACCGGGGGTGTATTTACGGGGGATATCGCAGAATATATAAGAACTCCATTTAATGGAACTATTCATTTTGACGAAAATTCACTTTATTCCACACGTACGCGACCTAAGCCCTAGCCATAAAACTGAAGCCAGTGCAAGTGTGGAAGCAACTCCAGTGGTCGTAGGCAAGGGCAAGTACCTCCTACATCCACTTCCTCTCTCCTTTGTGCCGACAACGGCTAAAACTACGACTGCAACCATTGCATAACCCACGCCTCCCCTAGACACGGCACATCTCATGACCATGGTGCAGATGCTAGTGAGCAAGGTGGCCGAAATCGTGCCTGAAACTAGATTGAAAAGGCCCACCGCCGCAGATGCAGAGTCACGGCAAGACCCTAAACGACAAAGGCCTGAGGCATCGACCACCACGCCCAATACTCCCATGCCTGCCGACACTGACTATGACGCATATGTGGCCGAGTTACTGACACAACTGGACAAGGCAAAAGAAGAGAAGAAGGTGGCCCTGCTGGAACTAGAGAAAGAAAAGGAGACATTAACGGCCCTCAAGCTAGAGATCTCAAGGCACGAAGCTGATAGATGGAGAGAAATAAAGGCCTTGCAGGACCAGCTAGTAGAAAAAACGAAGGAAGCCCAAAACAATAAAAGCTGCCTCAGACAAAGGCTGGAGGATGAGGAGCAGAGCCTAGTGGTGGAACAAAGGAACCTAAAGCTACTGATGCAGCAATATAGTGATCTATAGCAAAGGGTCGCCCAAGTGGAAATGCTCTACTAGGCGGTTCAGAAAGGCGAAGCCACTATTCCACAAGAACATGCCACTGAGCCCCAGTCATGGCAGGAGCTAGAAGAACAGAACAGGTTAATAAGGGAAATCGAATTCTTGAAGAATGAAGGGCCAGGAGTCTCAGCAGCTGAAGCAAAACGGCTACAGGATGAAGTGCAAAGATTGCAAGATGCGTTGGAGACCTCCCAGGAAGACATAGAAGCCCTCATGGCCATGACCTTCAAACAAAAAAGGCTATTCCTCGTCGTCGCTGAAATCCAAAGCCAAGAGTAGTTGGTGCAGGAAAAATTAGAAATCCTGGCCGAGGCGCATCACAAGCTCAGCATTGTCGATCAAGCAAGAGGGATTGCTGAAGAACAGCTAGCTCAAAAATTAAGAGAAAGAAACCCGTTATGGTTTTTATTAAATAAGCAGCAACAGGTAAACCACCCTGGCGAGCCAACTGGAGGAACAAAGGAAAAGGATGGAGGAGAGAGCCATGGAGTGGGAAAGGAAAAACTTTGACAGGGTAAGGGACTTAAGCGAACACCTGGCGGTGGCTGAATGTGAAAGAATGCTTGCCGAAGCTAGGGTTGAGGCTGCAGAAATAACCACTAAGACCCAGCGACAGGCCTTCCTCAACACGGTGCTCCATGTGACGCAAGATGAGGGCGATGATATAGTGGAAAAGGTAAAAAGAAAGTTAGAGCTAACCACCCGGGCTCTAAGATACGGTCTTCAAGAGCGGGAGCTTCCAACAAGTACAGGAATAACTAAAGAGCAACAATTCTACTACCTGTGTTGTACGGGCCTTTCCACCTGCTGAGCTCAAGGAGTTAGGTTTTCAGGAGCAGGAGCAGCCACCGCCACCACCACCAGTCATTCCTCTTGTGGTTGAGCGAAATGTCGAAGAGGGTCCGGATTTCGAGCAAGATGATGACGAAGAGCCACAAAGGATACCGAGTCTGCCTCAACCCGAGATCCCACAGGAGGAACCTGTAGATCCCGATCTACCTGAACACATAGTTGCAGCAAGGAGAAGGAGACAAGAGTTAGCTGAGGAGGCCCAATGCTGAGCACGCACACTTCCACGACAACTCCCTGAGGAGCCCATGCCACTGAAAAATGATACACATCCTGTAGACTGGCCCCAGGAGTTGGTCATCTGGCACCAGCGAGAGCTACATAAGAGGCCGTTCGAGCTTTCATTTGCTTTCCCACACTCTCTGGACCGGGCCCTGCCTCTAGGAGTCGTAGCCAAGATCAAAGATCTGACTAACGAACTTGCAGACAGATGGATGGAAGAAAGAAGCATGATAATTACTCGGTGGAGACAAGATCCCCAAGAGTACTGGGAAAACAAGGTCAATCTGGTTCCCAAAACCGTCCAAGGCTATGAGGCACAGCCAAAATGACGAAGGAGGATTTGGGACACTAATTTTGATGCCTGGACCGCATTTTGTAGTTCACTCCCCGAAGAGTGTAACGATCCCATCTACATGCCCTACCCCCGTAGGCATGGAGTGGACTACAATAGAGATTTACATGGGGATTATGACTTCCCGAGAATCTATAATGTAAATGCTAGAAGCCCTGAGGAGTGCTTAGTATTTAGGGTAGAAGATATACTTCCCTCCATAAATTGTTTTCTTGTAGACTTCACTTCCTGCCCCAATCCAGTATTCTTGACCACTTGTAATTACCTCCCACTTATCAAATTCCTGCTACTCCAAAAACCTGCAGCAGAGGAAGCCCATCTCCCCCCACTCTTTTTTGATATTAACTTAGGAATAGATAGTAGAGGCATGACTAGGTTGATGATGCGGGTTACTCTCCTCCCTGCCTTCTGTCTAGAGCTCTTAGAAAATATGAGCGACACCCACTTTGCAAGGTGTAATCACCCCTTCTTGTCCACCACTCCTCTGAGAGCTAAAGCTGGTATTAAAGAATACCTACAAAGTCGCGCATTTTTATCACAATGCCTACGACCGCCCTGTGACTAAATAGGTGCCACATACCTTGCCCAATGTACTCTCTCCCATTCTCAAAAAAAAAAAAACATGTGCTTGCAGTCTTCCTTCACTATTATTGTGCACCACACTCACTGCATCTAGAGTCCTCTCTAGCCCCTCCCCCACTTCACACTTAGGGCACATCAAGGGCAGGACTTTCAGACATGTCACCCTAAGTTTTGCACCGCACCTCCAACGCCGCACAAACTGGGTCCTTAAGTGTGGGACATTACCAAGGGCTTGCCCAAGGTTAGACCCATCTCCCAGTTCCACTGTCATGGGCACCATGCACTACACAGTGAGACAGACACACCCCCTAGGAAGTGCACCACTTTTCTTGCAGGTTATGTTCGTGTTTCAAGAACGGGCTGCTTGGTTGAAGGAGATCATCTACTACATCCTCCAATGACAAGGAATTTTTCCATGAGGCGGACATGACCCCATTACTGCAACTTCAGGAGCTTCGCTGCGAAGGTTTAAATGGCTCAACAGATTTCATGTTGCCAATCATCCGCCTACTCATGGCTGCCATGACTGAACCAAATCAAGCAGAAGGAAAACCTAGCGATGGATCTGCCATTGGCATAGATCTTGGAACCTCATTGCCCAATGATCCATGCCCAACGCCTCAAGATCTACGGATCGCTTATTGATTCCACAAGCCTGAAGACCTTCAACTCAAAACTGTAGACCCTCTACTCAAAGACAAGGATTTTCAGCCAAGGCCATGGCTTTTCAAGGCAAACAACGTTCGGGGGGTTTCTCCATAATAAATCCCTCCAATACCATCCTCCTAAGGGATTGCTTATTGCTTCAAGCGTTTCGGATACTCAAAAGACGACTAGCTACATAAGGGGCACCATAACAGTGTGAAGGATGCCGAGTATCTTCATGAAGCCCAAAGCACGCCGAAATCTCTCCTGGTCATCGTCATCAAACTCCATCACCTCTCATTCACAAGTATCAGTGTCATCTACCCACCAGTTCCACCTACTAGCAATAGCATCATCTATCCCACTACTTCCCACCATAGTGCCATGGGATTGGCACTTGGCTAGGAGGGGGATAATGTTTATCGCAGCACAGAGGAGCGGGAAATGGAAAAAGAGAAAAAAAGGAAAAGGCGCCTTAACTGGCAACTAGACCCGGGAAAAAATTAAATGCACGGGCACGATCCTCAAGAAGTCTTGGAGTCGCCCAAGGAGAGTAAAAGAATAAAAAGCGCACCATTAAGTGCGAAAACACTTTCAAAACCCTGTAAAAGAGCGCTAGGCTCACTCCTGTGCAAATTGTATGCATTAGTTGGGGATAGGATAGACTAGAACGGTGGGAAATGAGGAAATGGGCCTAGGCTAATGGCCGGCCATGTAAAAAAGGGGGATGACCGCCCATGAAAAATAGGGCATGTATATAAAGTTGAAAAGTGAATGGGAAGCTCATTCTTGTGTGTGGCCAAAGCTGCTTCTTCTTCTTCTCTTGTTTCTTGCCTTCTTGCTTGCGCTTGAGAGAGGGATTGAGAGAGTGTGAGGGAGTGATTGTGTGAGATATGCCAAAAATTGTAGGATGCTCTTGTAGGTCACTTCCCAATGTAAAGCACTCCTATCTCATGTCCAAGGTCACTTAAATGACCACTTAATTTGTGTAGAAAAGATATTGTTACTTGATATTGAACTTCTAGTTCTAAAATGACTTTCAACAAACTGACATTTATCCACAAATAAAGTAAAATTTAGCATAAACATTGATAGAAAAGTCCCATTGGCTCACAAGTATAATCTAGTTACATTGATAATCATCTCGTAAGGTTTCAATCTATAGACATGGGACCGCATGGCAGTGCACATATGTGCATGCATAGTGTAATATTTTATTATATAAGCATTTAGAATATATATATATATAAATAAACTTATTGTATAATTAGAATTATTATCTAAAATTATATAGCATTATTTAATTTAATATTATCTATGTTAATAATTATGTGAATATCATTTTGTTAGTAATATTATTCATGTTAATGTAAATATTACATTATATGTGTGTGTGTACACATGCGTGCACGTGCCCGCGCGCCCATACACACACACACACAACATCAACTCAACATAAATGACTTATATAATTTTAATTATTTATCATATATTTGTTATTAAAGTAAATACTTATTAAAATATACAAATTATTATGATAGATATTTATGTAAATTTTAGCTATGCATGTAATAATTATTTTTATAATCATTATTAATGTAAATAATAAATAGTAGTTATAATGTAATATGATATTCGAAGAATGTAAATTATTTATAATATTTTTATCACATATTTATTTTTAATTAAAGTAGTAGTTACAATATATAAATTATTATAGTGGATATTTACACAGTATACTTTGTAATATTATTTACATAAAATATGTAAATAATCAAAATGATTACAACACACACACACACACACACACACACACACACACACACACACACACACACACACACACACACACACACACACACACACACACACACACACACACACACACACACACACACACACACACACACACACACACACACACACACACACACACACACACACACACACACACACACACACACACACACACACATATAAAATAAATATTAGTAATTATACATGTTATAGGCATTATTATTAATTTATTAATCACATACATACATGATATAAAATATAAAATATTAATTATATATATATATATATAATTTATTACTTAATACTATTTACATATCTATTATATGTATACTAATTATACATTCTATATAATCATAAATATAAATAAATAAATAAATATCCATATGATACATTACATATATGATGTACATGTTATGTATACTATTATTATGATTGCATATACTACTTGCTATATCCATAATTCATTATTGATACTTCAACACATATATTATTACATTAATGTATATTCTTATTTAATATAGTGTTATTATTATGATTTAATATGAGAAAAAGTATTATAATTATTATTTAATCATATACACTAACTATTATATATGCTATTATAAAAAAATTAAGAATAATATAAGTATCTATACTTATATATAAATATTAACTAAAATAATGGTACATTATTTTGATGCATGCACATGTGTACGCACACATAGGAGAGAGAGAGAGAGAGAGAGAGAGAGAGAGAGAGAGAGAGAGAGAGAGAGAGAGAGAGAGAGAGAGAGAGAGAGAGAGAGAGAGAGAGAGAGAGAGAGAGAGAGAGAGAGAGAGAGAGAGAGAGAGAGAGAGAGAGAGAGGGAGGGAGGGAGGGAGGGAGGGAGGGAGGGAGGGAGGGAGGGAGGGAGGGAGGGAGGGAGGGAGGGAGGGAGGGAGGGAGGGAGGGAGAGAGAGAGAGAGGGAGAGGGAGAGGGAGAGGGAGAGGGAGAGGGAGAGGGAGGGGGAGGGGGAGGGAGGGAGGGAGGGAGGGAGGGAGGGAGGGAGGGAGGGAGGGAGAGAGAGAGAGAGAGAGAGAGAGAGAGAGAGAGAGAGAGAGAGAGAGAGAGAGAGAGAGAGAGAGAGAGAGAGAGAGAGAGAGAGAGAGAGAGAGAGATGTATTAATATCTTTTTAGACACTTTAGAGGCATCTTGGAAAAATACACAAATCAAAGTTTGTAACTACAATCTAGTTTAGGGAACCATTGGCACAAAAAGAAACTTGTGTGCCGCTAGGGCACCATTAACATAAAAAAGAAACTTGTGTTGGCAAGGCACCACTAGCATAAAAAAGGATCCAACTATATGAAAGCTATCAAAGTTACCTAATACATCATGAACCAAAAGTAACTTAGTTTCTTGAGAAGTAACTTGATGCTTAGGCCTTTAGAACTCCTCTTTGCTACCTTGACAAACTACCCATTTTCCCTTCTTTCTAGTTACCTTCGTCTTGCCTATTTGCCTCCTTACTCGCTACCTTTGTCTTAGCAATTTCCTTGGTTGCCCTTTCAATTATGTTGGTGCAAGCTCATTTGTAATTTGTAGTTCGGTTCCCTTGAAACATTTTGATCATTTTAATATGTCGACTATATCTTCCATGTTTCCAAACTCCAAAGTTACTCAATTCTTTCATTGTTTGATGACTTGCCATGGGATCATCCACTTGAACCCTTTTTCTTCCAATATTGGCCTTAGTTTGGTCTCTAGCTTCCAGGACTCTCAACATTCTTGGCACTCTTCCCATCAAATAGATCCTCTTATGTTACTTTATGCCATCCCTTAGGCTTCTGATACATCATGGAATGCAATCTTCTTTTGTAATATAGCTCCATTAACTATTAAACATATGATATCATGATGCTTTGTTGATTGTTCTTCTTCCTTATCTCAATTCCCTGTTGTACTTGTTGATTTGCCACGTTTCTTGTTTTAATCTCCCTCTACACTTCTTGTTTTACTTTGGTTGTTATTTACTTGACTTCATCTTCAATATTTTTATTGGGTGTAGCCACTTCTATTGCTAACTTTACCTCTATTTCTCGCAAGCACATAAGCACTTTGGTAGGTGAGTCTGTCAGAACCACATTTTCTACTTCCAAGTTGCAAACTTGATGATGTAAATACTTTCCCAATGGGCTTACGTGGCTTGGATGGTGATGCCAAGATCGTTGAGAAAGTCTTTGGGTTCATCTTGCTGTTAGAGTAAGAGCTTAGGTCTAACCCTCACCTTAGATACTACCCTTGCATCTAGGACGAGGTGATGAGGGAGATTAAATATCATAAATCATTCATGTATGGAACAAACATTTATGTAAAAGGGGGAGTATGTTAGGATGGGAAAGAAAAGAAAGAAAAAAAAAGGACAAGGTTGGGGCTGATGAAAATGGTAGACAACACAAAAATTGACAAGACACTTGGCTATTGAGAGAGAGGGAGCCCTGATATGGGATGAGTTGCACCTAATTGTTAAGTACTATGAGAGCACATTGACTATTTGAAATGAGCATTTGATTTCCCAAATGAGCTATGATGGAGACTAATCAAACTCCTATCAAACTTCAGGAGGTTTTCTACGGAAACTTGCTTCCTCGAACCCAAGGGTCCTACCCACATTCCCGAAATGATTGGGTTAATTAGATGCCCATGCAACAACGATCTAGGGTTTTACCCTAGGGTAAATGGGCCTAATACTAGACTTTCGATTGAGTTTGAAGCCCTAGGGCCAAGCGTTGTGACCTAGTAAGGTTAGGGTTGGGTTGGGTCAAGAGGACTCCCAAACCCTACATCTTGACCAAACATATTTCTTGACCAAAAATATTTCTTGACCAAGAAAAGCCGTTTGATGGGAGAAATGATCCCACAAGTTAGGTGCGACACCTGTGCAACAAGTTGCAACGTCGCATGGTTTTGTGTTAAATCAAAAAGTAGAGTTGCTACTCCTTAGAACAAGGTTGACAGGTTCTAGCGCAAGTCTAGCTTGTAAGAGGATGAGTAGTCATCCTGCTACATTACCCTTCTTGGGTTGATTTGCCAAGCTAGGGGAAGTTTTGTATTGCCTAGCAAGTAAATGATCAATCAAGTTAGGGCGACGAAGTTGCCCGGGATTTACTGTCTTAACTTAAGGAACCTAAGGTATTGGTTAATTTGAGTTAATAGGGTATAAACCCTAACCCAAGGATAAAAGGGTAAACAAGCAACAAAACCCTTGGCCAAGTCGCAATTGATCCCGGATCGGATGCTAGACACATTCGGAGAAGAGGATTCACACCTTAGAAGTTGGCCAAATAAACGACCACTGGATTGTTTGCATTTGTATAAGTTAGGAGCACTATTTGTACTTTCTTTGCTCAAGGAACTAAATATGGAAAGATAATTAATGCTTCAAGTTGAAGGCCTGGAGAGAGAGGCAGCATCAGTTACCCCCAACTGTCTGCCTGACCCTAACCAAGGGGGTTGTTAGCCACGCCGGGTACGTGGACCAAACCCGCCGCGAGAGGTGTATCCGTGGGTGCTGCTTGGAGTAGGAGGATGCTTGGGTGCTAGGGGGGCTCTAGCCATAAATCCCTTGCCTTTCGGATCCTGCACAAGAGGCCGATGTGACTTGAGATTAGATCTCAAGGCTCGCATACTAGTCTACGGGCGAAAAATTGGATTAGTAATCCCTGAGGATTGCTGGATTGCCTTTAGGCGGATTATGGATAGCCTTCAGGCTGGATTATTATGATGTATTGCAAAGACTGATTAATAAGATAAATTGTTGAAATGGAACTTGTTTGACATTGTTTTTCTATGTCAGTGCTAAGATTACGTGAAGGAACCGGTGACTAATTGGCTAATTAAGGAAGCTATTTATGCATGTCCAACTAAATGTGGTAGGTAATTAGACAACTAAAGCAACCCTGAGGAAAGTGCGGTGGATGTGGCCATGGGTTAGTCCTACGGATGGGTGGTCCCGGTTGGCCGGGAACTTTTCTCGAAGGAAATTGACAGTAAGGAACGATGACTTGGAATCTAGAATATTAGAATCTCGATTCATGCTATTTTAGGGGAATGGAATGGGACTATGCCTTATGGGCAGAGAGGTCGAGCTTTGCATCCCTCTCGTTTCCCATTTTCCTTGAACCAAGTGCAGCATGAATTCGCTTCGACCCTAACGTTTCTGCGTAAAGTAGTTCGCCTGGGGTTCGACACTAGTTACTCTCTAGGAAATTGACCATCAGGAAAACCCTAATTCAGGTCGCTCCTAAGTGGGAACGGCCGGAATGCTTCCGCTTTGTGGCAGACTCGAGATGACCTAGATCGCAAACCCCGTGACATTCCGTGGGAGTGCCGGGCGGCACTTTCTAGACTCTCTTCCCGATGGGTTGCTAAGATGTGTCTTGCAAGTGAAGAGGTGGAGACGTTACATATTTAGATTGAATCCTTACCAACAAAGAAGAGCTACACATCACCAGCAAGATCAACTTTGGTGACTTCCTAACTGATGTCTTGACCTACATTACCCATGTAGGTATTCAACCTCACGATATGGGTTGGCATTCAACTTGGAATATAACCCACACTTCTATGCTTGGCTCATGCAAAAGTGAAGCACCACAACATATGCCTTCTACCTTTAACCCCTCATCCTCCAATCCTAGGAAGGATTTGCATCATTTTCAAGGGGAGGGGGTAAGGTGGAAAAGAAGACATGTCTTAAAATCTCAACCAAATTTTAAAAGCTAAAAAGACAAATGAAGGTCAACTTATGATCAAGGAAAATTTTAGGAATGTTGATTGGAATGTGTGGACTGCTTGAAGCAAAAGTTTTCATTCTAGACTTAATTAAGCATTTTACATTTTCATAGCTTGCATTCATTATCCATTGATCTTGTCGCAAAGAGTTGTCTCAAGAAAACTAATGATGACATGGTAGGTCAAGACAAAGGCAGCAAGCTTCCATTCAAAGAAGAAGAGTAGGCAAAGTATGGCTTAATAATAGGCTGAAATAAGGGTATTCAACCAGTTCAAGTTTAGGAACATCATGGACTTAGAAGACATGGTTATGGAAGAACAAGCTATGAAGCGAATTTCAACCAATGCAACTTGAGAAAGTATGTAGAGAAGGTCGAACAAGCTGTGGATTATAGCAAAGTGCATGGAATTCCTATGAACTTTTGATACTAACAAGAACTGCAACACTTTAACAATGAGACATGGAGAAGAAACTTGTTGGGTTGAAGTTAAACTAAGTCCTGACTGGTAGAATGAGTGCTAGGCTTGGTCAACAAAATTAAGAGGTGGCCTAAAATGGACGTTTATAGAATGCTAGGAATGGACAAGACCCTAGTCTACACCAACTATAGAGTCAGCCTAGAGGACATCCCAAACCCTAAGATCACAAGCTACATATAAAGTTGATCCATGCTCTATTCTCCACTCAAACACACAACCATTTAATGAGTTGGATAGGAGTACCATTACTCGATAGCCTCATGGCCAGGTCCTTAGACAAAGTGAATTGGAATGGCTATGTGCAGAAAACCATTGAAGCATCAACAAAGGCACTGCCACAAATACAAGACCGGTAGGCGGGGGAGTCCCTAGCTTCCACAACATGGAAAGAATGGAAGAAACCGTCGGGCAAAGCTTCCATCATAGGATTTGGAGGTGTGCTCCGTGATCATTCAAGAAGCCATTGGAGACTTAGAAAATCCTAAAGTAGTAGAAGAGACTCCAATGTGCTCCCTTGCCCATGAATTAGTAGCTCATTTCCCACTACAGGTGCAGACTCTAGTCTCCTTCCGAGGAAACCTAGGAGATAAGGAAGCAGCAAGGGTGCAAAAGAGAAGAAGTTGAGCAAGCTGCAAGGAAGAGGAAGCAATTAGGGGAGTCGAAGAGGCTGGAGTATGAGTGAAGGAAGAAGGAAGAGAAAGAGAATGAGCAGCTAAAGAGGATTGAACAAGAATCTCAAAAAGCGATAGAGGAAAGAAAGAGGAAGTAGTTAGAGGAGGAGGAGAGGTTGAAAAGAGAAGATTATGAGTAGTTGGCCCTGGCCATGAGGTTGCCAATGGAGGAGGCCTCCCGCCCCCTCCAAAGCCAACAGAGAGAAGCCCAAGAGAAGAACCAGGAACAAGTGAGACTATAGAAGAGAGGGCACAAGAACTTGTCATGATGGGCAAGGGAAAGACCCCGCTACACCCACCATATCCAGCCTTGACTGTCACACCTTTTGCCACTCTAGATACCTTAGAAGTCCAAGGTGTACCAAAGAAATGTGGCAGTGTGGGTGCAATACTTGCTGAGCTGAAAGTAGCTAGGCCTAGTGCCCAGTGGTGGAGCTCCAATGTTAGGGGAAAAGAGGCCAGATGAGGAGACACTGAATCTCAAAAAGATCCAAAGAATCCCAAAGAAGAAATGTCAATGACATCCATGCTGCTAGCCTCACCACTAGAATCTAATTACGATGAATATGTATAGGAGCACCAATGCAAAGTTGGAGATTGAAAAAAAGGTGTTCACTACCTATCAACTTAAGAAGACAAAGCAACTGACTGTATATCAGAGAGGCAACTAAACGACCTGAAGAAGGAGCTAGAAGCAAAGGAGGTGAAGCTGAGAAAAGAAGAAGAAGTCACACAAGAACTCAGATTAGGCAAGCCTCGAGAAGCTCTCGTTGGAGAAGGTAGAGGAAGAAATGGTCCTGGGAACATATTTTTCAAGCCTCATGTAGGAACAAAGGAACATGGAAGATGCCCTTGAGCAACTAAAGGCGACCATGTCCTAAGGAGTCCACCTTATAGAACATATAAGATATCACATGAGTTCAAAAGAAAAGATATTATATTTAGTAAAATTTATAGGATTATATTTACAAAATGGATTTTTTAATTATAATTTGAAGAAAATTTCTAAGTTTAGTAAAGTAAAAAGTATAATTTTAAGGCCTTAAAGCATGTAAAGAAATGGTATTTCTTAATATCCTTTAAACGCACATTATATAGATGTTTTGTTATAGGTGGACTCCCCGAGGACTGCAGATGAGCTTATAGAGGAGTTGAAAAGAGTGAAGACTCAAGCTCATGCAAAATACCGTAAAGAGAGAAGCCAAAAAGAACTACTACTCAAGGAGTTGCAGGAGGTTAAGGCCCAAAAGGATAAGGAGTCAACCAAAAAGTTGCTAGAGGTGGAGAATCGACTCCTCAAGACTCTCCAAGTGTAGAAAAGAGCACAAAAAGAGTTGGCCTGCCATAAAAACAAGATAAAGAAAAAATGCTTGACACATGGAGAGAATAAGAAGTGATGGCAATGTTATTAAGAGAGTTGGGCAACAATCAAGGAAGGATGGAGGAGAAAGCCCAAGCCTAGGAAGAGAGAAATGTTCGAAGGGTCAGAGACGTGTTCGAATGCCTTGCTCTAGCAGAAAGTGGATGGATCATGGCAGAGACAAGGGCCAAAGCAGTAGAGGTGGGGCTAGAGGTCCAATAACAAGCCTTTCTAAACAGTGTGCTTTATGTAACTATGGCAGGAGATGAGGAAAACGTAGAAGGCATAAAGAAGAAGTTGGGAATCACAAGAAGAGCCATAAAGTATGGGCTCCAAGAACACATCCCTAGAACCAGCTCAAGCCCAAGCCTAGAGCAACAAAAGATTTTACTGTGCAGGCGAGGCTCTCTAGAGAAGACTTAGAGCAGCTAGGAGTTGGAGGCCAAGAACAACAGGAATAACTGACTAGACCACCCAAGTGGAACCACCAACGGAGGAAGGCCCAAATTGGGAGCTTCTTGACGACCCCAAGGAGGGTAGGTCATTGAATAGAGCCCATCCTGCCTCCATCAATAGAAGAAAAAGGCCAAGAAGAAGATCCGGTTAGTGTAGAAAGAATTATCAAGTCCAAAATAAAATGTAGAGAGTTGTCTGATTTCATGAGGAGAAAATTTAATACTAGGCCATAAGACATGCACCCGAGGTCCAGATGCTGCAAACCAAGAAACAACTGGCAATTAATTAGGCATTGGAATTAAATCATTGGGAGTAGTGGGAGAAGGGGGGGCACACCATTTGAGTTTGACTTATTCTACCATGCTACCCTAAATCAAGTGCTACCCCCTCCAGTGGTTGTGAAGGAGCCATCTAGGGGGGGCCACAAAGAGGCTGGGAAAGCGGTGACTGGATGAGAGGGCGATAAAATCCACATTATGGAGAAGAGAGTTTGTGAGATACTGGGAGGATACGGTCATGGAAGAGCCTAGAAAGGTCAAAGGCTATGAAGCCCAACCTAAATTGTGCCAAAGAATCTAGGATAATAACTAAATTGAGGCATGGATGGGTTTTTGCAACCCGCTACCATATGAAAAGGATGACCCCACCTACATGGCTTACTTGAGGTGCCATGATGCGGATTTTGACCAAGGGAAGCATGGTAGGTATGACTTTCCTTTGATCTATAACGTCAATGCCTCTAGCCTTGAAGAGTGCCTCCTTTTTGGAGCTCAAGACCTCCAACCTTCCATCACCCACTTCCTAGATGAGTTCACAGAGCGTGCCCATGACCCCACCTTCCTTAATACCTATAATTACCTTTGTCTCTTGTGACTCCTATTAAAACAAATGTGAGTACCACAAGAAGAGTGCCTACCACTGCTCTATTTTGACATCATGTAGGGATAGACAGATACGCAATGACTTGCCTACTGTTAAGGGCCACTCTCTTACCGGCATTTTGCATGAGTCTCTTAGAAGATATGAATGATAGCAGGTTCTCAAAATGTAACCATCCTTTCATCTCTAGTACCCCACTCAATGTAAGGATTAATCAGAAAATGGCTACATGCTAAGCCCTACATTCCTTAGCAAAGCCCTTAGGCCCCACATGAAGAGCATGATGATGGCATCTAGCTTGTCTCCTCCTACTTGTACCAAAAAGAAAAAGAAAAAATAATGAGAAAATAAAAAAACCAAAAAATAATAAGAAAAAAAACAGAAAATGAAGAAAAAGGGAAAGAATGAATGAAGTCCACTATAGCATCAAAGTGCCCCCTAGCCCTTTTGTTCCTCCCCTTTACACTTAGGGCTCATAAGGGGACTAAAAGAATTACAAAATCAGTTTGAGTTATATTGCCTACACTCTTCTTAACATTATATGAGCTAAAATGCCTTACATGCATAAAGGAGAGGAACCTACATCCTTTGGTGCAATTATCTAGAGGGTAAACCAACACCAGGCAGAGGGGGGGGGGGGGGGGGAGGGAGGGGGTTTTAGAAAGAGTGGTGCTAGAGGCATATGTACAAGGAAAGAGTCGCACTATATACACACACTAGAAGCACAAGATAAAGGAAAAGGCTATCTACCTCATAAGCAAAGTGAGGGTTGCGAAACCTACCAAACACCTATAAAATGATGTAATTGGCCCAAATGTTTAAAGCTATCATTTTTCTACATCTCTTCTACTTCTATCTCCCATAGTTTCTCTTTACTTCATGACTTAAACCATATTTTTATAATAAGGGTCACTCCATCAATGTATGGTCAAGCATGTGAGATCAAAGATTGATCATATCCAAGCTAGTTGGAGAGGGTTGAATGAAAGAACTTCAACGGTTAGTCATCCAAGCAAAGCATCTATTAAGATAATAAGAAAATAAACTTACTTAGCTTCTTTAAGCTAGCTATTGATATAGGTGAGCATAAAGTGTTTATATTATTTGTATGAAGACACATAATTGGCATTATTATATCTAAATATAATTTACTTTATCTTTATATAGCCTCTTGACAAGGCCATTCTAAGTGCATCACAAAATCTAACATGTATCACAATGTTGCATGCTCCCCATATGATCTTAATCTAATTATGTGTAATTTAGTTTATAAAACTCAAAAGAGAGATTATGGACTTGTTGGTTGTATTTACATTTGCAAAAGAGAAATTGGTTACTACTTGTTGTTGGAGGCATTGGCCAAAAGCTTATAAAGTTGAAGACAAGATGATTGACTTGAAACCCTTGTTTAGATGACTATAAAGGAGGTGCAAGTTAGAATTTTACACCAACTACCATGTCAACATTCAAGTTTGGAGAAGAGGTCATAGAAGTTTGTGGAACATTTTGACATACGGATTGCAAGGGAGTGAATACTCACGTGGTTCTTTTTTATAATTTTCAATGTTCAAGGTATGTTACCATTCCCAAGGAGCAAGACTTTCGCATGTGCTTGTATTGATAGAACAAGACATTGGAAAGTAGGGGTTCTAGAGATACTGGTGGTGGTCAAAGATTGGATTTCATGACCCACTCAAAAATATTGGATATTGCAAGATCCAAAGGAGCAAGAGTACAAAAATTAAAGAAGGAGTTGTCGATTACAAAGACCAAAGTTGTGGTTTTGAGTGTCAAGGTTTGATGCATTTAAGAAATCACAATGGAAGCCATGAAAAGAGGAGGTCCCAAAATAAATAAATCCATGACATTATAAACACCCATAAGTTTGGCTTATTTGAAGGCAAGAAAGCATTATGGAACTTCCTTATTGACATCTTCTAGAGTATTGAAAGGATAGGTACACACAAGTATCTACGAAGTAGTAAATATTTGGGGAGGTACATGAGTGCACAAATTTCTCTCCGTAAATCTTGAGGATTCACATTTGTCAAGTATAAAAAGAGCTACACAAGACACTCTTTGCTATCACTCAGATCTTAAATAGGTCATATTCAAGCATGTGGCAAAAATCTATACTATTACATGATAAAAAATGAGATTTGTATGGAAATTTAAATATTAGACATGACATATTCAAGCATATGGCAAAAACCTATACTCATCACATGATAAATAATGGGCTTTCTACATTGGGAAGTATACCAATCATTATTGCAGAACATAAGACTATGGTTAAAACCGCAAGGGATGATAATTTGGTAGGATTTTGTGGTAGAAAGCTAGATTATGTTTGAATTTCTAACTTTCTAGTGCTTATTGGCAATGATGAGGAGGGATACAATGCTATTACGAATGCCTTTCACAACAATGTGATTGCACAATATGCAAGAGTCTTAATAGAAAATCCCTTGATTGAGTGCTTATCTAAGTTAGTCGTTTTGGTTCAATTAGCCAGCAACAAATTTGATTCTTCATCTGCCAAAAAGCAATGGGATAGAGTTTGTTTGTATTGGAATATGGTTGTGAAAAGTGTTTGTTTGTATTGGAATATGGTTGTGAATTCATTCTTGTGGGAAACAGGGCCATCTCTCTAAGGATTGGCCAAAGAAGGCTACCAAATCCAAAGAGAAGGGCAAGAAGCCAAATACTTCATCTTTAAAATCAAAGACTGAGTTACCAAAGGCCACCCCATTCAAGGTGACTCACGAAGTGGTCTTCTAGTGATACTGCACCTCGTCGCAAGTGTGAGGGTGGAGAAAGAGCATGCTGATGCTCTTTCATTATTGATAGATTTGATGTATGTCCTCGAGTTGACTACTTATGTATAGGGTTTGTCGGGATTTTCAGGAGAAAGGTAGTCAGATCAACGGTCAAGATCCAAGGCGGGGAGTGGGGAGCAGCATCTAAATGAATGATGTAGAGGAGCTTCAAAGCTCAACTACCATACAGACTCCAGAGTCCAGAGAGGCTGATGCTGAATGCATCTGATTGAACGGTTATGAATTCTTGGATTTTCTGGGTGAAGGAGATACGGCGACCTGAGATTGGACGGCTTGAAGTGTACTTGATCGCAGGAAATGATTTCAACAATCGTTGACGAAATCACAGGCAGAGATTCGGCGCTTTCGAATGCAGGATGACGAAAGGAATGACAAAGATGTTCCTTGGTCGTAGGCCTGATAAGGCAGAGGCCTACAAGCAGCTCCGTAAGCAATTCACCGTTCTCGGGGCTTGGATCGCAATAATTCGCGTGACTCCTTACACCATGCACTTAAAGGATGCTGATCACTGGACTTCTGGTCAGGTCAATCTCATGCGGCTCGTTTATTTTCATCGTTTGAATCTATGTGTATTATCCTGGATGGCGGCCTGTACACGAAATATTCAGCAGGCAAAACGGCCGTTGAAGATACGCACGAAATGCGACGTTCAACGTTCGCAGGCAAGACAACGGCATAGATCACGATGACGTTCGGGCAGGTGACGTTCTGAAGACATGAATGACATGGCGGCTTGATTGACGGCCAGGATGGCAGTGTTCGAAACAGATAACGATGGTTATCTGAAACGTAGGTCAACGCTTGATTTATTAGCTTTTAAAGCTATTCGTTTTGGCTTATGGCCTTTAAGGCTTGAGCCCATGGCACCACGCCTACTTTTTGAAGGGCGTCATGCGTGTTTTTAGGTCCATAGCATTCGAATTTTACTTTCATTATTTTAATATGCCCATCACCATTGAAGTGTATATATTTCATATAGGCATTATTTTGACGGGTAGAGTTAAAGACTGCAAGTTGAATTTGATACAAGTTACTAATTAACTTGAGGTGCCCATTGCCCATTGTCCATTGCTCGAACCATTGCCCACTGCCTAGTTCCCAAAGCTTGCAAAGCCTACAAGGACCTCTTTTTGAAATGTGTGTCATTTTCTTGGATTTTGTTTTCTTGGTTTTTGCAATAATACATTGTAGTATGTACTATCATTCTAATTCTTAGGCTTCCAACTTCCAACTTCCCGATTGAGGTACACGCTGCACAGTACACCTCTGGTGATCTGCAGATTGAGCCTTTGAAGTTTGGAGTAGTGAGCACTAAGACTTGAGACTCAACTCAAGGAAGTTACTATATGTATATCCTCTACATCACATCCGTTCAAGGCCTATTTATAAATACCCTTATATGTGAGTTTTTCTTGAATAAAACATAATCCTTTTCTATTCAATCTGTAAATAAATCCTTTATATTGCACCCTTCTGTATGTAAAAAAAATATATAAAAATTGTATTTTAAAACTACTTTATTTTGAACCCACGTGATGCACATATATATTCACAAGTAACTTACCCGAGAGACTCGAGAGCCCCTTGGCTCCTGGACTATGGTCTACCTCATATAAGGCACGCTCAATCCTGAGCTGACTCCTGACAATAACCCCCAAGTTCACTTTTGTTACACGATGCAAGTGGATGCCACATTGCCAAGTTCAAACTCGATTACCTCTTACACCTCAATTAATGGTGATAGATTGATACCCTGTGTTGTGATGGAGTCATGAGCCTATTACATTGCTCTCCTAAATCGACTAGATGCCTGGCAGGATGGCCCCTCTTGCACGATGACCAATGCATTGTGTTATATAGTGTATTGCCAAGACCTAAAGGCTGAACCTCATTGCTACAGGAGCAAGTAGTTCTAACTCACGAGGATGGGGGAGAAGAGGAAGCGACTGTGATCCATCATGCGAGGATGGGGGGGAAGGGGGAGGTAGTGGCAGTTGCGGCATTGCTGCGGCAGCTTCGCAGCCTACAGTGCTTGTGGGGGGGAGAAGGGGTATCCTGGAGGCCGAGGCATGGGGAATCGGATGGGTCATCATATCATGTATGATTGGTGAGGGCGCTACGATAGCACGCCAATGAGCCTGCTACTTGGGGTTGGGGTGCAAGCCGTAGGAGGGAGGCATTGTGAGGTAGGATGATTTGTTTAATTTTGACCTATTACTTTGATTGTAATGGTCCATGGTCCATGCATGCATATATTCTATATATATATATATATATATATATATATATATATATATATATATATATATATAGAGAGAGAGAGAGAGAGAGAGAGAGAGAGAGAGAGCATGATGTGCCCAGTGCTACATATTTCCCAAGGGAGTCCCGACTCCCTAGAGACTAGAGGCCATCCCTAGCCTTCCATGATCCATGGTTTTAATTTTTAAAGAGCATATTACAATTTACATTTATTTATTATATCGATTGTAAATTGTAATGAATAGAGATATAAATATATGGAATTTATTTTTGAAAGATTTGATATCAAGAAACAATTGCTCAAGCCTCACACTAATCTTAAGATAGAGAAAGAAATGCCTAAATGAAGAAGTGTATTATGTGATCCTTGCCGCTATCATTCAATAAGTGAGAGTTTATTGTTTATACTACTAGTTTGCCCTTGTAGAGTTCTCATATTAAGAGACTCATAAGGTGATTATTGGGGATTGTTGATTTGTGTAATTCATAGATGTATGTGGGCTCTAAAGGATTATAGGTTGTAAACACAAGTGTATCTAAATTTGATGTGGTCTTCATCTTATAAGACTTTCCATTGGATATTAAGGGTGAGCTTTTATGGATAGTGATTTTGTGGAAAGGAGGTGATCCATAATCTCAAAGGGCTTTGACTATACAATATTCTTGCTTTTGAGATCAAGGTACGAGATCTAATCTTTATCGCTTTTTTTTAAAAGCATTATAATAATAGTTCATGCAAATTAATGCTTTATAATGTATAGGTTTTAGTATAGATTCTCAATAGCACCCAAAACAATGAAGAGGCAAAAGACTCTGAAAGCAATTTTTGGTTGGGTAGCTCCCTCTCCGGTGTTGCAGCGCGTAGGGTTGAAGGTCACCACAAGGGTTTGGCAAGAAAAGTGGACAAGATAGATAGAGATGTGTCTTCAAGAGATAAGTAGATTACAATGAATACCAAGTCATATTCTTTGATAGGATCTATAGGTTTCTCCAATCGGCTAGGGAATTGGGCCACACCCACTTTTATCTTCCCTCCTTCCCGAGAGTAGCAATATTTGTGCCTCTTCTCCTTGAGGATGAACTTCAACATCCTTTATCTCCTGGACCTCTTCACAGTCTTAATAGAGAGAATATTCTCTATTGGAACTATAGGTTTTCCTTTCTTAGCACGCCTTATTGTGGCAACCTCCAATTCCACCAAATTGGAAGCATGTTCTTGGGTCTTCTGTTGGGTATCAAGGGTAGCTTTCACAGGAGCTGGACTTGGATAGTCTTTTGTAGTGGGGCCTTCTCCTTTGCATCGACTGCATAAGGGCTTATAGTCCATAGACCTTCTAGGGTTTGGATAGTTTGATGAGATATGACCCTTTTCTCAACATCTATAACACTCCACCTCTAATCTCTAGCCACTGCCAACAGACTGTTGTCCTCTGTAACTTTGAGAGGGAAACCTCCTTGGACCGAAATTAGGACTAAATTCCTTAGGCTTTGGTCTAATGTCTTTCGTTGTCATTTTGGATTCAAGCAAGTTAAATCTTGCTTATTCATCTTTCTTTCTTCTTTTATGCATCCCCTTTAGGGAGCAGATATCCTCTGTATGGTTCTTCCTCAAACAATACAAATAGAAAGCTCTAGGAATGGTTGGGTTTTAGGTATATTCAGTGGGTTAAATGTCCTGCTTCATGGCACTTTCCATACCATGTATTAGAATGCATCTCTCTCACCGAAAGGGAGCTACAAGCTCTACCCCGAGACCTATGGACCACTTATTGATCAAGCGTTTCAAGCCGAGCGGCCATGGCTACCTCTCACATAGCCAACGCGCCATGCCTACCTTATGAGTGTATTGAGCCTACCTTGATGCTCGATTGAGTACCCTCCTCTCTCTTGCACACCGGTAGCTCCACGATCCTTGTGGCAAGCCCAAGCAACCTCAATCCCTCTCCCATGAGCTCCATCCTTCATAGCCACGCGCGAGACAAGGGAATAGAAGAGAAGAGAAGAAGATGGAGAGAGGAGATGGAGAGCTTCTTCTCCACGATCCCTCACTCTCACACACTCACTCCCTCACCCTCTCACACTCCCTCACTCCCTTTCTCAAGCACAAGCCAGAAGGCAAGAAACAAGAGAATACTAACAAGAGAAGAAGAAGAAGAAGCTTTAGCCACACACAAGAATGAGCTTCTCATTCACTTTTGAACTTTATATACATGCCTTCCCTTCGTTGGGCGGTCATCCCCTTTTTGACATGGTCGGCCATTGGTAGCCTAAGCCCATTTCTCATTTCCCACCATTCTAATTTGTCCTATTCCCAATTAATGCATACAATTTGCACAGGAGCGAGCCTGGCACTCTTTTACAAGGATTCGGGAGTGCTTCCACATTTAATGGTGCTCTTTTTACTCTTTTGCTTTCTCGGGGCGACACTGAGACTTTCTGGGGGTCGTGCCCAAACATTTAAAATTTTCAGGGTCTAGTTACTAGTCAAGGCGCCTTTTCCTTCTTTTATCCTGCGCCTTTTTTGCTATTTCCTTTTTTCCATTTTTCCACTCCTCTGCTCCATTTTACCGCTCCTCTATACTGCGGTAAACACGGTAAACATTATCCCCCTCCTAGCCAAGTGCTAGTTCCATGGCACTGTGGTGGGAAGTAGTGGGATAGTTGGGTCTGTTGCTAAGAGGAATTGGTGGGTAGATGACACTGATTCAAAGGTGAGGGTGTGAATGAGAGATGATGGAGTTTAATGACGATGACCAGGAGAGATTCCGGCATGCTTTAGGCTTCATGAAGATGTTTGGCATTACTCACATAGTTGTGGCTTCCATTCTGCGACGGCTGATAGGGGTTCCAGTTGGCTGGTGAAAAATATGTAGGCGGTCATCCCTTGAGCATAAAAAACGCTTGATCAATAAGCAATCCCTTAGGAGGATGGTGTTGGAGGGATTTATCCTGGAGAAGCCCCCCCGAACTCTGCCTTGACAAAGATATGCTTTGTCTTCGCATTGAAGATCTGTGTCTTTGATTTGAAGATCTTTGTCTTTTATTTGAAGATCTTTGTTTGTGATTTCAAGATCTTCAGTGCTGCATTGAAGATCTTCAACCTTGCATTGAAAATCTTCAGGCTTGTGGAATCAATAAGCAATCCGTAGATCTTGAGGCGTTGGGCATGCATCTTTGGAAGATGAGGTTCCAAAAATCTATGCCAATGGCAGATCTATTACTAAGTACTCATTTTGCTTGATTTGGTTCAATCATGGTAGCCATTAGCAGGCAGATGGTTGGCGACATGAAGCATGTTGGTCCGTCCAATCCAATGTAGAAAAGCTCCTGAAACAATAGCAATGGTGTCATGTCCGATACATGGAAAAAGTTTTGGTCATTAAAGGATGCCATGGATGATCTTCTTTAGCTGAGTAGCCAGTTCTTGAAACACCAACATAACCTGCAAGAAAAGTTGTGCACTCCCTAAGGGGTGTGTCTACCTCACCATGTAGTGCATGGTGCCCATGGTAGTGGAACTGGAAGATGGGTCTACCTTGGGCAAGCCCTTGGTAATGTCCCACACTTGAGGACCCAGTTCGTGTATCGTTGGAGGTGCGGTGCAAATCTTAGGGTGACAGGTCTGAAAGTCCTAACCTTGATGTGCCCTAAGTGTGAAGTGGGGAAGGGGCTAGGGAGAACCCTAGATGCAGTGACTGTGGTGCACAACAAGGCGAACGGAAGTTGCAAGCTCATCATGTGAAGTTTTCTCTCTCTTATCTTTGCTTAGTAGTAGATTCATCCCATGGCTTTGTTATTCTTTGCTATTGTCTCTTCTTTCCAGTTCACCTTTTATTTTGTTGCCTTGTGGCTTTTTTTTCCCCTTTTTTTTTGTTGAAGAGGTTATACATAGATGCATGTGATACAAGGGCATGATGGGAGTTTAATCCTCGTTATTCGAATGGCGGATAGGGGATGGTGGAGGACAAGGGGCTTTGTTAAGGAATCTGCAGCTCAGCACGTAGCCCTTGAGATTGAGGCGGGTCTTGAGAGTGGTGGTGGAAAGGAAAGGGTGGTTGCACTGTGTGAATTTACTATCACTCATATCCTCAAGCAGTGCAATACAGAAGGATGGCAAAAGAGTAGCGCGCATCATGAGGCGAGTCATGGTGCTACTATCTATGGCATTGGGGTCGAAGTAAAGGGGTGGAAGGTGGCATTCTTGAGGTGCAGGCTCTTGGTAGATTAGGACCCTAATTAGTCTAAGATAATTACAAGTGGTTATGAAGGCGGGGTTAGGACAAGATGTGAACTCACTATGGAATCTATCTATGGAACTATACAAATTAGGGAGGGTAAATACAAGGGCATCTTTATACGAGGTGCTATTGGTGTTATAGATGATAGGGAAGTCAAACTTGCCGTGGATGGACGGATTAAAATCCAAGGGCATCTTTATACGAGGTACTATTGGCGTTATAGATGATAAGGAAGTCAAACCTGCCGTGGATGGACAGAGTTAAATCCACGTCTGCCCTTCGAGGATACGGCATGAATGTGGGGTCGTTTCTCTCAGAAGGAAGGGTGTTACAAAACGCCATCCAAGCATCAAGGTTGACATAAAAAATGCGTCTTCTCCAGGTGGGTTGGCAATTGTAGCCCTCCACCGATCTAGGCACCAAGAAGACTTTATCATGCCAAAATTTGCGATCCTCGGTTCCCTAAGCATTTGGGTTGGCCTCTCGCTCCGCTAGCCACTTGTCCTTGAGCCTTGCACCCATAGCGATTACATCGCTTACAAGTTCAATGGGCATTACTCTATTTAGTTTAGTGGGAAGCTCGAAGCTCAAGTCGAAGGGGTTGCGGGCACATTCTTGCTGTTCCCAGATGATTAGCTCTACATGGAATCCAGTGGGAGGTCCTGAGGGTGCGGTGGGAGAGGAGCAGGTTGCCTTGGGACATGTCTAATGTTCAGCTTCTTCCTTGCCTTCTCCACCATTTCTCTTCTGCGCTTAGCCAGGGCTGCTTTCCTCTCAGCGGATGTGTTAGTGGGTTGCACTTCATCTTGTCGTGGAGGAGAGGGTGGTGGGATGTAGTCCTCCTCCTAAGGTTCCAGATCAAACTCTGGTCCACCCCCTTTTTCTTGCACTTCTTCTTGCCTTCTCTTTTGTGAAACCAAGTTCGTCAATTTCTTACACCGTCAAGCCTACCTGTGTAAGGTATTTTCTTTGCTCCTCCAGGCTCTGCAACGGGCCTCCTAGTTGTAATGGTATGTGCAGGCCTGCTGTTAGGGCTTTGCGTGCAATGGCTAACTTCTTCTGCAGTTGATCATTGGCCTCGTTTTCTTCTGTTTTGGTGGAGTGAAGCAACGTGTTGAGGAAAGTGTGCTGCTAGGCCATCATAGAGAGCTGGGCAGCCTCTGCCTGATTTTCAACCAACACTCTATCTCCTTCTGCTTTGGCCAATCGACATGCGAGTCTCATACCCTCCTTTCGTTGTGGTTAGCCCATTCCTTCACTCTCTTCTCCATATCTTCCAGGATCTCCCCCTAATGGAGGGTCATAGCCATGAGTCGTTGCTCTTGGTCTTGGAGCTCGCGGTGTAGACGGGACTGCTCCTGGTCTTCATTGGCGGTCTGTACACTAAGCTGATCTAGCTGCACCTGCATTCTTTGCACCTGCTCTTCTCTTAGCTTTTCTAGATCTGCAGTCTCTTGTTTGATCTTCTCAAGCTGGTTTTGTGCCTCCTGGTTGACTGCAGTGAGCTGGTCATTCTTGCGCCGAAAGTGAGTAGTGGTCTCCTTGTCTTTGTTGAGGTGATCCATTAGGATTTTTCTTCTTCCCTCCCAGGCAGCATCATGTTCCTTTAGGGTTTTTGCTTCTTCTGCATCTCTATTGCTGCCTTCTCCCTTTAGTACATCAATCTTCTTTTGGTACTCTGCTATTTGTTTAGTTTTCTCCAGCTGGAGAGTGGCTCTTAGTTCTCGCTTTGTTGCCAACTCTTCCATGGCAGTTCTCTTTCCTTCCTTGTCCTTTTCTAGCTGTGAGAGTAGCTCTTTAACGTACTCATTGTACTGGCCTGCTGGAGGTGGGGAATGGGACATGGTGGCGGTGGTGGTAGTAGCTTCTATTTTCTGTCTTTTAAGCTCTAGGCTTGGCTCCACATCAACCATGGCTGCCCTCTTCACTCCTGAAACTGGGGTGGCTACACCAGATTCTCTTGCTAACTCCCTTTCCACTAGGAACTGCAGCCATGTGACCATATTGCTCTCATCAACCTTTGGTAAAGTTCCTGGGGCGGGGATGGTTATTACGGAAGTAGTAGGGCTAGTTGGCACAAAACTGGTAGGGACAGGCATGATGGCCTCCTTGCCCTTGCCCTCTGCATGACTGACGGCGAGATGGGATCTGGCACATTCAAGCTCGTGTCTGGGTTTTCATCCTCCTGGGGTGGGGTTTGTTTTCTTTATCGTTGATGTTGTTCCACAGATAGTCGAGTTGCAAGTTCTATATCTTCTTGTTTCTTCTTCCTCAAGGCTTATTCCTCCTCCTCAGCCCTTCTTTTCCTCTCCTCTTCTGCCTTTCTAGACTCCTCTTCCACTCTCTGTGCATCCTCTTTTTCTTTCCTTTTCCTCTCTGTTTCTTAGGCTCTTGACACTCTTTGCGCTTTTTGCAGTTCTTCTTTCTCTTTCTTCCTCCTTTCTTCTTCCCTTTGCTGTTGGAAGCGCTTAGTGCGCTGCTCTCTTTGCTGCTGTTGGCGTTGTTCTTCTTACTTTTCTTCTTTATCACTACTCTCATCAGTTTCTGTTTCCTCGTCAGAGCCAGAGGATTCTTCGTTGTGTGGTGAGGGTGGCGGTCTCTCCTCCTTTGTTGCTCCTGCCTCCTTTACTGCTTTTTCAATTAGGGTGGTTAGTACACCTCCATATCCAATGACTGATGCTTTGGAGGCGGCCTTCTTCCTGTCTTTTGCTGCTGGGGATTCACCTCCAATAGGTTGGCTTCCCAGATCAAGCACTACGGCAGCCTTCTCGATTGTGTGTCTTACATAATCATTCTAGTTGATCTTTTCTGGTGCATTGGGTGCGAGGCTTTTGAGCACATGCACATTTATTTTGCCCATATAGGCAGTTTATCGATGGCTGGAGAAGAGGGTGTGCATGACTTTAGCACGCATGCGGATTTCGTCATCAGGGATATCTTGGATATTGACTCCGTCATTGGCCGGCACCTGGCCCCTGTCCATTTTTAGCATGGCGAAGACATCCCTTTTTGGTCTCTTTACGGCCCTTGATTCCAGGCCTAGTGTCTTTTCTACTAGTTCCTTGCTTAAGGGTACCCTGACTTGCCTGGCAGCATCCCCCCTTCCCACAGTCATCGTGGCACTCTTGGAGGCATAGTCGAAAGTTCATAAGAACTTAACACACCTTGCATGATCCACATTTTTTTCCGCCTTCTCCACATACTTGGTCATATTGCACTTTTCTATGACCTACTTAGCTGCTTCCTTCGTTTCCACGACCCTGGATAGGTTGTGGACAGTTCGAAAATTCAGCCGTCCATAAGCTTGAATTTGCAGACTCAGCATATATTTTTTCTTTTCTTCTTCCATGAAGGGAAGCTTATGAGCGTGATCTTGATGAGCCATCTTGGGTTCCTGCCCAACAAAAATACTTTTCATTAATCACAAGTGGAAAAGGAAAACATGGCTAAATGAAGCTAAGCATGAAAAATACGCAAAACAAGAATGCAAAGAACTTGAAAAAATTTGCTAACTAATTTTTATTTTTTTATTTTTTTAAAGAAATCACTGAGTTCAACCTTTCAACAATTATTTATGCCTTCTTAGCCTTATTCCTCCCCCTCAGAAAGATGAAAATCCTTCTTAGGATTGAATGAAGTGGTGAGGATATCAAAGGTGATTGTGATGGGGTGTTCCGGCCAACAGCCACTCATAAAATGCAGGGTTGTACTCAAGTTGAGCGTGACGATCGAGTTCATAGGGTTGTATAAAAACTTGGGAGATATAGGTCAAGACATCGTGAAAAATATCTCTGGTATTAAGGCGGCTTGCAACGTGCAGTTCTTCTTCTGTAAGGAATTGGTCAATGTAAGGATGGGCTAGGACCTGGTCATCTAAGTGTTGGTTCTGGGTAATGGCTAAAACTCTAAATGAAAGAGGTGCCACATAAGTAGGATCGTACTCAATGGTCTTGATTGCCCTCCTTTGTTCAGCATTTTTCATGATACGACAGCCTTTCTTTTCCCATTGGGTCCGCAAAGTGAACCACTGCTGTAAGAACGAGGAAGTTGAGCTTGCAAGTTGTGTGAGCTCATGTAATTCTTGTTCGGGAGCAGAACGAGGAGGCTTATGGTATGAGGTGATTAGTCGCCTGAGAACAGCTTGCTCCTTTGAGATTTTTTCATTTGCTAATAGTTCAACAGCAATCTTGGGGAATTTGACGGTCATAAACTCGAATTCCTCCCAAGTGCGTGGTAATGCACAAACATCGGAAGCAAGTGGTTCATCAAGAAGACCTAGGTCCAACCGCTCATAACTCCTAGCAAATGTGGTGAAAGTGTGGTCTAACACCTTAATGCAGGTCACAAGGTCATCTCCCGAAGTTTCAGCAAGGTCTTTAGCCAAGGAAAGGAAAGAGCGTACCGCATAGAAAGGCCTAAGACCTGCTGGTGGTGATGGTGCAATTGAGTTGGACAACAGTGACTCCATTGCTGGTGTCACGGGTGTGGCTTTACACTCCGAAGCACTTTGAAGTGCTATAGGAAGCTTTAGTGGCATGGAAGTTGTGCTGGGTTTTGAGCGCACAGTCACGGAAGTATTCAACTCTTTTGAGTGAGGTAAGCTTGAGGATTTTAGCGATTGCTTTGGTCGATAAATTAGCTGGGACTTATTAGTCACAACTGGCAGTGGTTTGCTAACTACGGCCCGGGAGTTATGTTTGCAAGCCTCTCTCACTGGAGTGAGGTTGCTTGGAGATGAGCCTTTAGACTTGCCATTCTTAGGCACCCAAATCCAAGGGTTGCCTTCATAGTAGCCTTGCACTCGCAAGAGATCTTTGGGGATCCATCGCGGAGTGGTTGTGTGCCTATGTTGATAGCGTCCAAATTGCCTCTTAGGCCGTGATGAGACTGATTGTTTTGGCGTTTAGAAGCACGTTTGGGTGGTCTACCCAGAGGTGGTCTTTGCCGCTTTGGCACCCATATAAGCTTAGACTCCTTGGCCTTGTGAGCACTCTTGGTGAGTTTGGGTCTAGGGTCTAGAGCTTGGCATTGGACCTTAGTGTCCTTTTTTGTAGACTTGAGTATAAGTGCGGTCGTAGTGATTTCTATCGGTGGCTTCACAATGTTGAAAGGGTCTGAACAGCCCTTGTTGAAAGTCGTCACTATGTGCACATTGCCTATAGCAAGATGGATGCAATCTAGATTATAATCCACATTACAATTAGTCTGCTTCTTAAAAGTACGACCTAATAGTGACATATTATTGGCCCCTTTGTGTTAGGCAACATGTGAAAGAAAGCTGGTATACGGTTAGACTCGATAGAAATGACCACTTTGCACTTCCCTAAGAGCGTGTAAGCATTGCCCCCAAATGGGGTGAGTTTGGCATTGGTGGGCTGCAATTTAGGTTGACCAATGCGTGTCCAATGGTCATGCGTCAAGATATTGTAATTGGCACCCTCGTCAATCAAAGCATCAAAAGAATAGGTCTTTTCCGCAGTGACGGTAATTCGTAAGTAGGCGGGTGCTACTACTTCTTCATCTTGATCTGTTATTTCCATAATAGTAGCCACGCAGACGTTGATAGGGGATTCCAACATAGGTGGCTCATGCAACGGGTGGGAAGAAGGATAGTATTTTTTAATGCGGCTGCCATTGAAAAAGTTGATTTCTTCCCCTTCGAGCGTCTCTAATTCAACATTGCCTGTTCGACTAATTGCACATACTCGAAAAGGTCCCAGTCCACGGAATTTCATTTTCTGTTTGTGACCCTTTACAGAGTATAGCAGAACGAGATCCCCCTGATCAAAGTCGCATTGTTTGACATGCTTGTCAAACCACATTTTCCTTCGTGCTTTCTCACAAATTAGCACATGGGTGGCCATGAGCCGGGTTTCTGTGAGACGTTCTAGCTCTACCAAGCAATTTGTCCAAGCGTCTCTTCCCTCCCAGCACTCCTGCATTGCTATCCTTAAGCTAGGAACAAAAAACTCTAAGGGCAGAATGGCATCCGTTCCATAAGTCAGCCTAAAGGGTGTCTGGCCTATAGCCGTTTTATAAGCCGTACGATAGGCCCACAAGGCCGCCATTAACTTGCTGTCCTAGTCACTCCGAGATGTAGATACCACTTTTGTGAGTACATTGACTAGGATTTTATTGGTGGATTCTGCTTGTCCATTAGCTTGAGGGTAATAGGGCGAGGATTTTCTGTGAATGATTAGAAAAGTAGAGAGCAGATGCGATATCACCTCATTAATGAAGTGTGTGCCCTGATCACTGACTAATTCTATTGCACACCCAAACCGTGAAATGACCTGCTCCCATAAGAACTTTGCAGTGGTTCTAGCGTCATTTTTCCTTGTAGCACTTGCCTCTGCCCACTTCGTTAGGTAATTAGTTGCCACTATGATGTAGCGAGCCTGAGAGTACTATGTCGCGGGATTGATAGGTCCAATGAAGTTGATGCCCCATTTTTCAAAGGGTTGTTAGGCTATGACAGGGGTCAACTCCATTTTATCTTTGCGCACGAGCACCTTGGTTCTTTGGCATTCGTCGCAGTGCTTCACAAATTTAGTAGCATCACGGAATAGGGTGGGCCACCATAGTTGGGATTGTAGCACCTTTCGGGCTGTTGTATCCCCGCTAAAGTGTCCTCCAGTGATTCCTCCATGTGCTTCTTTCAATGCATTGTGCATCTCGTGCTCACACATGCATCTGCGCAACAATTTGTCTTGTCCTAACCTATAGAGTTGGCCCTATTAATTGGTATGGTTGGATTTTCAAAATAAGCTTCCTCAGCCTAGCCTTCTCAATTGGTCTCTCAGGTAATCCGTTCTCCAGCACCTAAACTACATCATCGGCCCAATATGGTGTTAGATTAGCTTTAAATAATTCTCTCTCACTAGATAGGTTAAAGAGATGAGCATCTGGTAAATCATCAGGTATGCCTTGTCCAACAGCTTCTCCTATGGGTATGCGGGACATATGGTCAGCCATGTAATGTTGCTTTCCTTTGCGTACAACCACAGAGAAGTCAAATTCCAATAGGAAAAGTAACCATCTAGCTATGCATCCTGTAGCACAAGGCTTGTTCACAAGATAGAGCAAGGCTTGATGGTCAACAAAGAAGACAAAGGGAGTGGCCAACATATAATGTCTAAATTTCTTTACAGCAAATACCATGGACAACCCCTCCCTTTCTGTGGTGGAATAATTCATCTCGATCTCTGTGAGCTGCTTGCTAGCAAAACTCACTGGATAGTCTAAGTTATGTTCACCAGGCTGGCATAGCATAGCCCCAATAGCAAACTTAGAGGCGTCTATGTGCACATGAAACGTTATGTTCTAGTCTGGGGCTCGTAAGATTGGTGCAGTGGTAAGAGCCTTCTTCAGTCCACTCAAACACGATCAACAACTTGTACAATGTTTTAGCAATCAGTGCATAATTTAGTACAAAGCAGCGATAGTATCCAGTATGTCCTAAGAAACACTAAACTCCCTTGTAGTTATTGGGTGGCGGAAGGTCAACAATGACTCTGACTTTTGAAAAGTCCGTGGCAATGCTGTTCTTTGACACCACGTGCCCTAGGATACATCCGTGTTTCACCCAGAACTGGCACTTCAAGGGGTTCAATGAGAGCTTGTATAACCGACACCATTCAAAGACAGCTCTCAATTTCTCTAAGTGTTCGGCCCAACTAAAGTGTACGCATAAGTCATCTACAAACACCTCTAGTTTGCACCTAAGCATATCTTTGAAGATAGTGCACATTAAGCATTGGAAAGTCACAGGCGCATTCATCAGCCCAAAGGGCATGACAATGTAGGTGAATACACCCCATTCCGTGGTGAAGCCAGTCTTGTGCTTGTCATTGGGGTGCACTTGCACTTGATTGTAGCCCAAGAAGCCGTCCAGAAAACAATAGGCCTCTTTACCTGCTACCCTCTCAAGCATGTGCTCAGTGTATGGTAAAGGGTAGTTATCCCTCTTCATAGTGGCATTAACTTTCTTGTAATTAACATGCACTCAGATTTTTCCATTCTTCTTCATCACAATCACACTCGGTGATACCCAGTCAGTGTGCTCAATCTCATATATGAATCCCGCCTTCATGAGCTTATCAATCTCCTCTTTTACTACATGGGCGTGTTTGGGATTCATGGGGTAAGGTCCTTGCTTTGTTGGCACTGCATCAGGGACCATTGGGATATTATGAGTCACAACCCTAGGGTCGACCCCTTTAAGTTCTTCCAATGTCCAAGTAAATACATCAATATAGTCTTGCAAGATTGCAACAAGTTTGGCCTCCTCATCCTTGGTCAAATCATCTGCAATGAATATAGATCTTGGATTTTCGCCCTCCCCAACCAAGTTGACTTTCTTGACTTTGGCAAGTCCTTCGATCGGTTCACTAGTTTGGCCCTACCTCTTCACACCTAGCAGAATCACTACTCTGTCACCCTTTTCAAATTTTGTAAACCATTTGGGTAGATCCTGCGGTTTCTTTTGCCTCTCTGCTTCTGAGTCCTTCACTCACGTCTTGGCCTCCTCCTTTAATCTCCTGTGCTTTAGGTGGATTGGCAAGTCCCCTTTTATACGTTTGACCTTAGAGGGTTGGGGTATCTCGGGATCACTCTCAGTGCTGACTTTAGACTCCGAGTTAAACTCGCATCCCTCGCTCGAGGAAGGAGTTTCCCCAGGGGGTCATAGTTCAGTAGGTGCATCCGTCTTGAGCACTGGGATTACCCATGGTCGTGCTACTCCGGCTTGCTCGTAATCCACGACTCCTATGTGTTCTAGCTAGGATCTATCGCACTCCATCTGCATGACTCCTTTTTCACTCCAATTCGTCTTTTCCTTCCTGGGTCTTGAGTCCGCCTTGATTTGTTCTATTGTTCTCCCTTCTGTGTCATACTCTACTGTATCTATCTCTTCCTCACTTTCATCTCCTGTAGAGCGGCAGTCCTCATATTCCTCGTCGTCAGAGTCTTGCTCTTCAGACCGTTCATCATTGCCTAAGCTTTCCTCTTCAGTCTCCTTGTCGTCAGTAACTAAAGCCCAATTGTATAACAAATTCAGATCATGGACTTTGGTCCATTTCCATTCCGGCTTAGTCAACAGATCACGTAGAGGCTTTAGGTTGGCAGCCAAGTTGCCCTTCAGTGTGTCTATCAGATACTCTACGATTTCCTGAAGCTCTAGCTTATTGCTAGGGATATGGAATGAGACAGGTTTCCTTGGGTTGAGTGAGCTTCCTGCCATCATGCAGAGTGGCACAGTTGGCTCCTTTATTAGCATGGTTGCGGCTTTAGCAGCCTGCCGATATAGTTCTTCCTCATCTGAGAATGGTAGGTCAATGGTTGCCAAGACTGCATCCAATCCCGCTCATCCTTAGGGCAGGGAATATATTTAGCGAGTGATCCATAGGGTTTGGTCATTTGAGTATCGCCTTTCAGCATGGCTGAGATGGCATTTAGGTCAACGGGGGTCGTTTTCCAAGTGTCCATCTCTACCCTTACTACTTCAGTTCTGCTCCCTAGGAAGATCAAACCATTCCCCCAATATTTAAAGACTCGAGCGTTTCTAGCAATATATCGTAGTCCACTCCCTTCATGACAATGAAGTTTATGAAAAATTGCACACTTACAATCTTTACTGGCCAGTTCTTTAAGACTCCGAATGGCCTTACCTTCATTCCATTTGCTAACGCGACATTGAACCTGACAGTCTCTATAGGAGGGTTTCCCCATGCCTCTAAAACTGCATGGCTCAGTACGCTAACACCGGCGCCTGTGTCTACAATTCCTTTCCACGTCATATCTCCTAAGGCTAGAACATGTAGGACTGCATGCATTTCAGTGCCTTCCCAGAAAGCATTGATGTGCAATGACTTAGGAGTTGAGTGTAGGGTTAGACTTGGGATTTGCGTAACTGCATCATGATTTTGCTGATCAGCACCCGTAAGTCTTGTGTGTCTCTCCACCAAATCTTTTAACTCCTGCCATAAAGAAGGATTCTGCCTAAGTAGGTCTTCTACGCTTAGAGTTATTGGGTTGGACAACAAGGTTGCAAGGAGACTGCTGGGCTCTTGTCTTTCCCTAAGGCTAGCACTCCTGGACCATGCATTTTGTCTACCCTGGTAAGTCCCCCTTTGGCCTTGCTGCTGAGTTGCCCCTGTGGTAAGGATATACTTTTAGTTTGTGGTTTTGTGGGTGAGACTGGTGTGCTCACGCTCAAAAAATCGTCCATTGGATCTTCTAGTATGGGTTCAGCATCCTTGAGGTGCTCTTGGGCATCCTTGACCCACTCCTTGACTTTGGCTATAGCTTCGAGTTGCCATTTGGGATGGGGATATTCCCCTACCTTGGCACTTCCGAGCTCAATTGTCTTCGAGGCTGAGGTCTCTGCCTCTGCATCCGTGACTTTCTTTCCTGTCACTAACGTCGTGGCTTTCTCAGTTTTAAGGGTTATCTTCATGTCTGTTCTCTTTTTCCTTCTCCTTCGGCTTTTCTTTCCTATTGAGGCTACGTCAAGGTTACTTGGTCCAGGCAAGGAGATACCTGCCTGCCTTGTTTGAGCTCACGTCATAACCTATAGTGGGATAGGTGTGTCCTCACTATCAAAGGTTTCCACTCCAAACAGTCCCAGAGGTACTAATGGTACGTTGGCAGAGCTAGCTGATAGTTTTCGCCTAGGACAATCAGGAAACAGGTGAGTGATCCCACATTCTGTGCATCGGAGATCCGCTTTGTCCTTGTTAGCCTGTTCCTTCTCTGGGCAACGTGATGAAATGTGGCTTGGATGGCCGCAGGTCCAGCATGTGATTGTTTGGATCTTGGCTTGGCCCTCCAAAGCCTCTGCCTCTTCCTCTACATAATGCCATCACCGGCACCAGCCGATAGTCCATCAGGTCTGGGTTGCCCTCCTCGTCATAGGATATGTATGGGTTGACATATGTCTCCTCTTCACTAGGCTCTTCCACATAGTGAACTAGAGCATCGCTCGGTGGGTGGGTTACAAAAGGCCCTGGTGGTCTTGGTATACCTGTTGGGTTCATCTCCAGCCTAGGTATGGTAGGTCTTGAGTCATTTGGTGTAGGGAGTGCCAATTGGGCTCCCCTCCCAAAGAAATTGGGTGGTCTATTACCTAAGTACGGAGGATTGTACTGCTGTGCATATGGGAATCTCCTTGGCATCCTGCAATGCAATGTATCATGCCCGAATCTACCATAATTTGAGCATGGCCTAGATCTAAGATCTTGGCATTCAGCTGGGAGGTGATTGCCGCCACAGTATATACATTGTACATGCGATTGTGCAGGCTTCCTTATCAGTTCCTGCAGTCGTGCAATCTCCATTCTCATCTCCGCCATCTCCTGGCCTTAGTCCATACTCTTTTCCTTTTCCTGCACACTAGCGGTTGCTTTTTCTCCTAAAATAGTTGATCTCTCTGGATCCCTATGATTTGCACTTTCTCGGCTAGTAGTCCTCATGCTTTGTTCCAAGCTGATCATCTACACGTATTGCCTCTTCAAAAACTCTAGCTAGCACATCTCGTTGCAAGGTAGAGTTACTGGCCAAAGCCTTGTAGAGCTCCTCACTCCGAATTCCGTTCATGAATACTGTAGACACTGCCCTCTCAGTAGGTCATTCATTGGCAGAGATCCTTTTGAAGAGGCTATGTACATGAGTGAAGGTTGATATTCATCAACCGGATGATGAGGTTGTCAAAATACTGTGCCTTTGAGAATCTCTTGATGAAGAGGCTCTTAAGGCGAGCAAAGTTTGTATGTTATGCGTCATCGAGGCTAGAATACCAGATTCTCCCCTTATCGCCTAAGCACAGGCCAAAAGCTTGAGAGTGTTGCGCAAGGTCAGTAAGACCGTTTTCTTCGCATACTTGCTCGAACTGCTCCATGAAGCTGTATGGGTCACTGCTAGGCTCATACTTCGCTAGTTGTTTTGCTACGATATGGATTCTAGCCTGCCCTTTAGCCCCTTGCGTGACTTCCAATCCCGAGAGTACTGTGGTGGCTAGGGCTGTAGCACTCTGCTCAACGGACGTATTGTCCATGAGTCGCTTGGCTACAAGTTCGCTCAATGTCATGTCAGCCTCTGCTGCCTGTTCCCTCTCTTCATTCGGTCCAGGATGCCCTAGCTAGGTCTAGCATCTTTCTAGCCTCGTACATATCTACGTCTTGCTGTAGCTTTCTAGCCCTTTGCTCGTGGTTGTAGGCAATTATGCCTTCTAGCACTCTCCTGATTGCTCTTCTCTCTTCTTCGAGGATTGCTACCACTTCTTCTACAGATCTGCCCTAGATCACGGTCCTAGTAAGTAAATCGTAGTTATGGACTAGTTCCTGTACTGAGACTGGGAATTCTCCTAGGTCTAGCCGGTCCTCTCCTTGGTCACCTCTTGATCTTGACATTGTTTTTGCCTCCAATTCCATAAGGCCGTCGATCAGCTTGAGTAGTTCTGGTAGCGTCGGATTCTCTATGATCCTCGCGTCCACTTAACATCCTCCTGGGTCCTAACCTTGTTTGTCTGCTAAGTCTTGGGGTTCACTCCTATTGGTGGGTTCCTTGAATGATTATGTTCGAGTGTATTCCTTGTTATTACAACCAATCCTCAAATTATGTACACTCAATGTGGTGTCTGTGCGTTTGGTGCAAATTCAGGCTTTCTGCTCTTTCAGTGCACAACCAATGTGGCCTACTGTGTGTGCGGGATTACGGCACTCAAAGGCGATGTCAATGCTACCTTCAACTCTTGGCCACTGGGTATGAGGTTAGCACACGACTGCTTGGTTAAAATATGGGTCTCTGCTATGTCTCTCAGGTATGTGGGGGTCTGATGTCTGGTCTACTGTTGAGATTAGGCTGTGACAACACACTCTGCTAGGTTTCTTAGCCACATGGCCAAGTTTTCCATGATTTTCTTGCACTTATAGGGTTGCACTAGTGTCGGCAACGCGGATTTGGGCTTAAATTATTAAAATAATATAAAAAATGCATTCGGCCAAAATAAGCCCGAACGGCACGTATCCGAATGCCCAAAGGCTGAACGTCGAAGCCCGAAGGCCTTCGTTTGGGCGGTTGAAGCCTGAAGCCCGAACAGCATGGGGCCGAAGGACGAATGGCCGAGTTCGAGGGCCGAAGGCCGAATGGTCGAGCCAAAGCCTGAATGACCGAGTCCGAGGGCCGAACTCGAGTTGGGCCGAATGGCTGGGTTCGACGGTCGAGTTGGGCCGAATGGTCAGGTTCGGGAGGGCTGATTCGGCTGTTGGAATGGCCGGGTTCGGGCGGGCTAATTCGGCCATCTGAACACCGAATGGCCAAATCTCGAATTTGTAGGGACGAACTGCCGAAGCCCGAATGATAAGGTCCGAATGGCTAGATGGCCCGAAGGCCGAACTCCGAAGCTCGAAGGCCTTTGTTTGGGTGGCCAAAGCCCGTGAAGTCGGAATGGCACGTGGCCGAATGCCCGAAGGCCGAATGCCAAACCCTAAGTTCGGGGCAGCCAACTGCCCGATTATGGGGTTCGGACGTCCGAACGCGTTGGGGTCGACACACTTTCGACAATGAAAATGGTGATGAATCTAGTGTTATGTTGATGATTAGCTATTTTGGGCTGCTAAATACACACAAGGGCATGCCGGGGAAGAGATTTGTATACCTGTAGCACCCCGGAAGTGTGATCAAAGGGCGTCCGCTCCTCTCCTGTTCCTGTAGCTCTCTCACTCTCTCTTGCTCTCTCTCAACTAAGTCAAAATGCAAATGAGCTCTTCTCCCCTTACCCTAGCCTTACATAGCATTGCCCAACCACTCTCTAACCTTAGAGCCTTTTCCCGTTGCGATTTCCCCCTTAAAAAACACGATTTTTGCCTTCTTTTTCTTATTGCAACTAGATTTACAGCAACAAAAACCCTACCATTTCAGTTTCGAATCTTAATCCTATCCTACCTAATGCTAACAAAAAATCGCAAAACCAAGCATTAGTTGCATTTACCTACTCAAGCACTCATAAAAAAACTCAAAATAATTACTTGTTCCAACGATTAAACCTCCTATCTATCTCAAGCACTATTTCGGGCAAAGGCCCTACTCCTATGCTCGATTTGATGCGCGCGGCGCTCAAGGCTCAATTCTGTCAGTCCTCGCAACGGAACCAAAATGAAGGGGAGCTATAAGCTCTACCTCGAGATGTATGGACTGCTTATTGATCAAGCGTTTCAAGCCGAGCGGCCATGGCTACCTCTCACAAAGCCGACGTGCCATGCCTACCTTACAAGTGTAGTGAGCCTACCTTGATGCTCGATCGAGTACCCTCCTCTCTCTTGCACAGTGGTAGCTCCACGATCCTTGTGGCAAGCTCAAGCAACCTCAATCCCTCTCCCATGAGCTCCATCCTCCATAGCCATGCACGAGACAAGGGAAGAGAAGAGAAGAGAAGAAGATGGAGAGAGGAGATGGAGAGCTTCTTCTCCACGATCCCTCACTCTCACACACTCACTCCCTCACCCTCTCACACTCCCTCACTCCCTTTCTCAAGCACAAGCCAGAAGGCAAGAAACAAGAGAAGAAGAACAAGAGAAGAAGAAGAAGAAGCTTTAGCCACACACAAGAATGAGCTTCTCATTCACTTTTGAACTTTATATACATGCCCTCCCTTCTTTGGGCGGTCATCCCCTTTTTTACATGGCCGGCCATTGGCCTAAGCCCATTTCTCATTTCCCACCATTCTAATTTATCCTATTCTCAACTAATGCATATAATTTGCACAAGAGCGAGCCTGGCACTCTTTTACAAGGATTCGGGAGCGCTTCCACATTTAATGGTGCGCTTTTTACTCTTTTGCTTTCTCGAGGCAACACTGAGACTTTTTGGGGGTCGTGCCCGCACATTTAAATTTTTCAGGGTCTGGTTACCAGTCAAGGCGCCTTTTCCTTCTTTTGTCCTGCGCCTTTTTTGCTATTTCTTTTTTTCCATTTTCCCGCTCCTCTGTGCTGCGGTAAACACGATAAACACCCACCTCTTGCATGAGTGGATATATTGGCAGTATTCACCTTCAGCATCTATAGATGTTCTATAATCACATCCATAAGCTCCTTCTTGATGCTTGCGAGGCTAAACTGGACATGTAGTCCTTCATATTTTCACCTCGTGGAGTACTTGTAGTAGGATTTTGGGAAGCTTTTGTAATCATTGCATAAACTAGTTGAGTTGATCGAGAGGGTCCTCTGTTCTGGTTTTGATTTAGATCTCCTATCGAGGACTAGGGGTTGTCGATTCAAGTTGGTCGGATTCCACTGTTGTGTCAAGTCGCCATGGGGGAACTGTCTGAGGCCACTATTGTTGTGATTGAACCATCACTTGAGGCACTATAGTCTACGACCACTGTGGATTCAGTGCATTGTATTGTGGCACCATTTACATCTGGGGTAGAGGTAGGAAATTGTCCATGGGACTACATTTGGTGGATATACCATTCCTGGAATGGGAGGAGGTAGGAGTCCTCTTCCTGAGGTAATTGAAAATCTTACTTCAACTTCATTATATAGTCTTGCACCTTTCACTATAGCTTGCAGGTTGACTGGTTTTCTCAATTCCACAAAATTACGAAATTCTAGTTGTAGGCCTCTAAGGAAAACTCCCTTCTGGATGCCTTCATCCAAATGATGGTTGGTCCATATCTTCATTATGGATTCCATTCACTAGACATAAGCTTCTACTCATTCATCAGAGGGCTGCTGACCTAGGCTCATGAACTCCTTTCGCATCTGCTCTTCACAACCTTCATGCCTGAATTTAGTGAGGAAGAAAAACTTCAGGTCATCCCATGTGCCAAAAGTTCTTGCTACTTGTCTCTCATACCACTGAAACGTTGTGCCTTTGAAAGTGGTGCAAAATATTTCCAACCAATGCTCAGGGGTTCTAGCATTGTTAG
The DNA here is from genome assembly GCF_053477565.2 of Lygodium microphyllum. Classification (NCBI taxonomy): domain Eukaryota; kingdom Viridiplantae; phylum Streptophyta; class Polypodiopsida; order Schizaeales; family Lygodiaceae; genus Lygodium; species Lygodium microphyllum. The sequence continues at coordinate 32,934,493 of NC_141143.1, read as the reverse complement.
CCACACATGCTCTCATGATCTCTGCTACATGAAGACCAAGGTTTATTGTATTCTCCCTTAAAAATAGGAAGTGGGACTACATTCACTAGCCTGCCATTAATATTTCCAAGATAGATTTGACTAGGAAGGGGACCTTGAGTCGCCACCATGGGGACTTCTGTAAGTAAAGAGTGCCGCTAGGGCATCAAAGGAGGATTCTATTTTGCTAGCTCATTTTCAGCTTTGATATTTGCCTTCTCTCTACTCATGTACCTCTCGACTCATTCTAGTGCTTGCCTCTTGATTGCATTATTCATCACGAAGTTAGCTCCACCAAGTTGGCCTGTACTCAATCAAAACAGAATTAGAGGGGGACTTCAGTCTTTAGAGGACTCTCTTGCCAACATTTCTTCTACTTCCTTTGGTTTTATGTCTTGAATTTAGCTTTTAGTTTGCTATAGAGAGGGGAAGATATTCCATTCTGAAAGTGTCAAAACTCATTCTTCTTAGGATCGTTGTGGTGCCATCATCATAGTAATGGTAGCTCCTAATGGTTTCAACAGTGTATGTTGTGAAGAATGCTCTATCTACTAGCTTCCAGTGGGTTGATAATTGGATAAATAGGAGATTATTAGTCTACCATGTGTCCCATGTGCCTTGGTGTTGAGTATCCATGAATAAATTTCAACTCTTTTCTTTCTTGTTTTCGTGAACTTCCATTGACCATGACTCCTGAAGCTTCTTGATGATCTCCCACTTGATGATGTTTGGAAACTTCTCAATGAATGCCAAATATCCTATGGATTATCATTCTCTCTGTTTCTACACTTCAGTTTGTTCCCAAATAGTTTGCTACCAAGATGCACGTCTCTGTTGCTTCAACAAGGAGAGGAAATAGTCCACCATATAGAGACTGCATCATGATGCAACTAATTTGTTTTCGCTATTATGGAACGGAATTCTTGTAAAAAGTGGCATTGGCAATGAGAATGTTCAATTCTTTAGTGGTAGAAGGAACGTTGCAAGCATCCATTGAATTCTTGTCTTCTTGGCAATGCATTTCCTTCATTTTCAGCCACTTCTGATGCTTGTTGATGGCAGTTTTCCTCGGCACTGTGTACCAAAAGCATGGAGCCCCAAGAGAGATACCAAGAAAATGGGATTTCTACTACAAGAAAATCTACCTTTAACTATCAAAAACCATATTTTTCATATTTGATATGATCTTCAACAAAGAAAACAACACCACGAATAAGAAATTCAGCTTCATAGAAACAATTCTTCCATGGCTTTAACTTTAACAAAATCCATCATGCTCTTCATATTCTTCATAGAATTATTTGATAGACAAAAAAAAAAGAGATAATACTCCACTTTGAATGGAAATATATCACATATTGTTCATATTCAAAGTTTCCATAGCTTTCTCTCACAATCTCTTATAGGTAGATACATTGTCTTGCATAGATTTGGCTATCTTGACTCTCTCTCTCTCTCTCTCTCTCTCAATAGTACATCATATCCTCACTAAAATAATCAATAATAACTCACAAGAACCCTTCTTTGGTCATGAATACTTGTCCCAAGAGGTATGTCTAAAATGAAAGGTCACAAGAGCTACTACAATGACTCTTCATAGCTCACTACTGTCACTTCACTCCAATATTCTCTTGAGTCTTCAACAACTACTTCTTCCACTTCTTTGAGCCCCTTTGAACTTGCATTCACCTCTTTCCAAGGCTAGAAAAATTTCCCATACTACACCCTGTTGAGAATTGAAAAATGATATATGCTCCAGGAAGAGTTGTTCTGAATCCCATATGCACAGTGAGGAGAGTGGAACAACCCAACTTCTATAAAGCATTGTACTTGACTATCACTTTTATATGAAATGAATACAATGTCATGATGCTTTGTACTTTCAGTTAAGTGTCTTGTCTTTGACAGTCCTACACAAGATTGTGTTTATGAGTCCAAGCTAATCTATCTTGGAACCTAATTCACTTGTGTAACAGTTTGTCTCTACTTGTCCACGTCATTATGAATTTGGTCTTCATCTTCCACCCGCCATAGTATTTGCCATGCTCTAGATCCACACATTTTGACATGATATTAGAGCCCAGTCGGGCATGGCATGACTCCCTTCTCTGCCTCTCCGGTCTTTTCTCACCTCTGATCATCTCTACTTAGCTCAAGCACTCATTTTCAGCTCCATCTTCATTTTGACCTTCAGTTTGCCATAGCCAAACAGGACATACCCTACTTGGAGTAGAGGCCATTTCAGCTCAAATTCCTTCTAAGGACTTGTTTCCCACATCAGGGCACTTCTTCTCATCACTTGCAACCCCAACATTGTCTTGTATATGGCATGGCATTGCAAGAAAACCAGCTCATAAGCAAAAAATGACACAAAGCTTGATCTGTACACTCTGCTCAGTCGTCACACCACACAATCGTGCCCAGTTTCATAGGGCTTTGGTAGCCCATGAGACAACCTTCATTGCCATGTAAAATATTTTAAGAATGATCAAGTGTGTAGTGCACATAGAGTGAAATACTAGGCTACCTCAAAAACCCTAAATTAGACTCCATAGCCCAAGCTTCAATTTTCTTCAATTCCTCACTCTTTTCAGTCAAGTAGAGATCCTACCATTCAAGATCTGCTACAACACTCAGTTTTCTAGCAAATATTAAATTGATTTACCATCAAGAAGGGCTTTCAAATTGAAAGGGTAACATCAACCATCAAGCAACAAGAATCATCATCTTCAAATCCATAGTATCTTATGATACTACATAGTGGGATTTGACACTGCCCCATCACTTGTGCTTGTTAGTGTTGAGATATCGAGCTCCACTCCTGATATGCCAGGGTGACCGTTGTGCATTTATGTCACCGACTTGTCAGTTGCAGATGCGGTTGGTACACTGCTCATGAATAATAGCTACATGACAGCTATCCTTATCTACTCTAGTTCGTGGCTCAGTTAGTATGCCATCTTAGTTAGTTGAGTTTGGTTTGAGACCCATATATAGGGTTCTTCTATTTTTTTGTATGTGAGTTCTTTTTGGCTTACACAACTAAGAAGAGAAAAACAGTTTTCAGCCTCCACCTCTGTGTGTATTCCCCCATTGTGCAAGCAAGAAAGCTACAAGTGAGACTCCTTCCTTCTCTCCCACAATCGTGACATGGTATCAGAGCCTTGTTTGTGGTAAGGAGCTCAAGAAAGCAAGCCAAGCTCATGGTGTTCTGGTAAGAGGACCAGTGTTGCTTTCATTTTCTGTTTAGGGAGCAGATCTCTGCAGGTAGCACAGTCGGAAATTGCAAGAGTGCATTGTCTCAGGTTGAGACGCCCTTCGCGGTGAAGCAAGAGGGCAGTATATGCTGCGAGAGGGCTTTGGCCCTTGGTGACCCTGTTTTTTTGATTTGAGGCCATTTCGGGGCCTGTTTTGGAGGTGGAAGTTTTTTGCACACACTTAGGAAAAGGCCCAGTTTTTGCTTTGCAGCCACTGTTCTATAGGTCGGTGAAAAGTTATTGTAGAAATTGCATTGTATGCCTGTGCGCAGAGACATTGGGAGTTACAGAATCATCCTTGTTGCCTATTGATGCAAAATCGTCACTAGGAAGTGACTGTGCGGTCAAATACCACTTTCGTCAGTTTTGTAGATTTGCCCTTGTGAGGCTGGAGCTGTGTTCTTTGTAGTGACAAAATTTTTTGCAGTGTTCTGTAATGGCGTCTGATTCTCTTTCACAGATTGTCAAACTGAAAAGCTTGACAAGAACAACTTCCAAGCATGGAAGTTCAGAATTATGGGAAAAGGATATTGGGAATTTGTTGCAGGAAATGAAGAAGAACCAGTTCTTCCTGATGTTCCCAATCAACAGCAAATGCAGGCATTTAAAGCATGTCATGAGAGAGCCAGGAAAGTTATGTACTGGCTGTCTATCAGCATTTCAGACTCTATGATTGTGCATATTCAAGATGCAGTACGCCAAAGGAGGCATGGGATACTTTGTCAAAAATGTATAGCACAAATACGCAAGCCAGGAAAATGCAGCTTAAGCAAGAGTTGCATAATGTGCAAAGAGAAAGTATGAGCATCAATGACTACCACATGAAGGTGAAGAAGATTGCAGATGCACTTGCTTCCATTGGGTTGCCAGTGGAAGATGATGATTTAATTTCTGTGACCTTGAATGGTCTAGGAAAGGATTATGCATAGTTTTGGACATCCATTTCAGTTCGTGAAAGATTTCCTGATTTTGAGGAGTTGATTGCTCTTCTAATTTCTGAGGAGCAAAGAAATGGTGGTGCATCTTCTTCAGGAGGAACTTCAAAAGAAACTGTCTTCTACTCAAATGCTGGAAGAGGTAGAGGCAGAGGTAGAGGAGGCCGATTTGGAGGTCGTGGTAGAAATCAAAATATGCAGCAGACTCAAGAAAACCAGTCTTATGGAGGAGGACGTGGTAACTCTAGAGGCAGGGGGAGCCAAAGAGGTCGTGGTGGATGGCAAAGAGGCCAAAATGCAAACAACAATGTTAAATGCTACTACTATGGTAAAATGGGTCATATGGCTAAAGACTGCTATAAAAAGCAGAATGACATCATGAATGGAAAATTGCAACAAGAAAATTATGCATCTTCTAGTAGACAGGGTGATGATAGAAATGAGCATTTGTTTATGGTGCAGCACATGAACAATTCTGTGACAAGTGCAGAAGAAAGCAACGAAGTGTGGTATGTTGACTTAGGTGCATCAAACCACATGACAGGTCATGCCGAATGGATGCAGGATGCAAGAAAAATGGAAAAACCAGGATTTGTGGAGACTGGTGATGATACTGCACATCCTATTGTGCAGATTGGAAAAATTCCTTTGTCTATGCAGGATGGGAAAAAGAAATACATGTCAGATGTATTTCATGTCCCGAATATCACCAAGAATCCGGTTTCTATTGGTCAAATGGTTGAGCAGGGCTTGCAGGTCAGATTTAATCCTCATGGATGCTTTGTTGAGGATATGAAAAATAAAGGTCGCTTGATAGCAAAAGGAAAGAAGAAGGGCAGGATGTTTACATTGGATGCAAACATGCCTGAATTGAGTGCAGCAATGTTTGCACATGGGACCGGTGTAGTTGCAGATATTGATATCTGGCATAAACACATTGGTCATGTTAATGTACAACAACTTAAATCAATGTAGGCCCAAAATATTGTTGCAGGATTGCCTAAATTCAAGGTTGCAGAAATGCATAAGGTATGTGAAGCCTGTCAGTTTGGAAAACAGGCAAGGAAACCATTTCCTAGACATGTTCAAGAGAGTAAGAAGCCATTGGAATTAATCCACTCTGATGTGTGGACTACTAAAGTTGCATCTCTTGGAGGCTGTCATTATTTTGTTACTTTTATTGATGACTATAGCAGAAAATTTTGGGTGTATTTTATGAAAAAGAAAAGTGAAGTTTTTTGGCATTTCAAAACTCTTAAAGCTATGGTTGAAAAAGAAACATGCCTGCAAATAAAATGCCTAAGGTCAGATGGAGGGGGAGAGTACCTCTCAAATGAGTTTGCAAGGTTCCTGTAGGAGCATGGCATAAAGCAGCAATATTCATGTAGTCATACCCCACAACAAAATGGAATTGCAAAAAGGAAAAACAGACATATTGGAGAGGTATCTCGTGTCATGCTCAATGAAAAAGACCTGCCAGATTTTTATTGGGCTGAGGCAGTTGCTATAGCAGTCTACATAATGAACAGAACTCCCATTGTAGTAATACATGGGATGACTCCAGAGGAGAGGTATACTGGTAGGAAACCAGATATTTCTCATTTGAAAATTTTTGGTTGCATTGCCTATGTTCATGTGCTAGATGAGTTGAGATCCAAGTTGGATCCAAAAGTTGAGAAGTGCATCTTTATTGGTTACTCTTTGCAGCAGAAAGGGTATAGATGCTATAACCCTTCTACTCATAAGTTTACAGTGAGCAAAGATGATGTTTTTGATGAGATGAGTAGCTGGTATAAACCAGTAAATGTGATTGATAATGTAGATGCACAAAATGGTAATGCTGTACAGAATTCACAGCAGCAGTCACAAGATATTAGTGGACCTGGAGCATCCTCTAGCAGTGGTTCACATTCTTCGCCATGGACAGGCAGATTGAGATCAGGAGAATCTTCTCAAAGCAATGCAGATAGTGGTATGCAGGTATCACGAAAAGGAAAAGAGAAGGTAGATCAGCCCATGTTTGATATGAATGCAGGTCACTCTTATGTGGATGGTGAATCCAGTGGCTCAAAACAGAGCATTGATGATGAGTTGGGCAATCCTTTTATTGTTACACCTGGAATAAGGAAGACCAAGGATGTTTTGAGAGAATCTGAAAGTGAGCCTACTTTGCGTAGGTCTACCAGAGCTAGGTATCCTATGGATAGGCTGAAATATGATGGATTTACAGCCATTCACTATGCATATATAGTCAAAGTGATACGGGAACTAGAACCCACTTCTTTTGAGCAAGCCATGGGAAAAGAAAAATGGGAGAAAGCTATGGATGAAGAAATGGATGCCTTGGAAGCAAATGCTACATGGGAGCTGGTACCTTTGCCTAAAGATAAGAATGCAATTGGCTGTAAGTGAGTTTATAAGGTGAAGCACAACACAGATGGTTCTGTGAACAGATACAAGGCAAGATTAGTAGTCAAGGGGTATGCACAAACATATGGCATTGACTATGAAGAAACATTCATTCCAGTTGCAAGGATGGCAACCGTAAGAGTAGTCATTGCTATGGCTGCATCAAAGGGATGGTCTTTACATCAGATGGATGTAAAGAATGCCTTTTTGCATGGTGATTTGCAAGAAGAGGTCTATATGGAGCAGCCACCAGGTTATGTGCATGTTGTTCATCCTGAGTTTGTTTGCAGGTTGAAGAAAGCCTTGTATGGCTTGAAGCAAGCACCTAGAGCATGGTCTGACAAGATAGGACAGTATCTTGTCACTATTGGCTTTCAGATTTCCAAGGCAGATTTCTCACTTTATGTGAGAAAAACAGAGAAAGGTATTATGCTGCTTGTCATTTATGTTGATGATTTGATTATCACATGTGATAGTGATGAAGATATCCTTAATGTAAAAATGCTATAGAAGCAAAAGTTTGAGATGAAGGATTTGGGAGAGCTGCGTTATTTCTTGGGCATTGAGGTGATTAGATCACCAAGTGGGATATGGCTCTTGCAGAGGCAGTATGGATTGGACATGCTGTTCAAATATAGGATGACAGGCTGTAAGCCTATTTCAGTTCATTTGGAGCAGAATGTGAAGTTGAGCATAGATGCAGGTGAGCTTCTCGAAGACCCTACTATGTACATACGCATAGTAGGAAGTTTGATTTATATGACTATTACCAGGCCAGATTTGAGCTATGCTGTTGGATTGGTAAGCCAGTTTATGCAGGCTCCAAGGAAACCACATTTGGATGCGGCTAGACGCATACTCAGATATGTGAAGTCCACATTGCAGTATGGACTATTTTATGAGACTGGGGTTCAGATACAATTACATGGATACACTGATGCTGATTGGGCTGATAGTAATTTTGGTAGACGATCTACCAGCGGATATGTGTTCTCTTTTGGGAGTGCTGCAGTCACTTGGAGCAGCAAGAAACAGCCTACAGTTGCCTTGTCGAGCACAGAGGATGAGTACAAGGGTGCAGCAATGGCTGCATGTGAGGTAGCTTGGTTGCATAAGCTACTTTATGATATGCATCAGCTTACAGATGGGCCAGTCGTCATTTATTGTGACAACATGAGTAGTATACACTTGGCAAATAACCCAGTCTATCATGCTAGAACAAAGCACATTGAGGTGCATTATCACTATGTGCGGGAGAGGGTTTTACTAGGTCTTATTGATCTAGTTTATGTCAGCACAGAGGATCAGGTAGTTGATATATTCACAAAGGCATTGGGCGCAGAGAAGCTGCGCAAGTTCAGAGACCTGCTTGGTGTGTAGGAATTGGGATTGAGCTTGAGGGGGAGTGTTGAGATATCGAGCTCCACTCGTGATATGCCAGAGTGACCGTTGTGCATTTATGTCACCGACTTGTCAATTGATGCGGTTGGTACACCGCTCATGAATAATAGCTACATGAAAGCTATCCTTATCTACTCTAGTTCGTGGCTTAGTTAGTATGCCACCTTAGTTAGTTGAGTTTGGTTTGAGACCCATATATAGGGTTCTTCTATTTCTTTGTACGTGAGTTCTTTTTGGCTTACACAACTAAGAAGAGAAAAACTGTTTTCAGCCTCCACCTCTGTGTGTATTCCCCCATTGTGCAAGCAAGAAAGCTACAAGTGAGACTCCTTCCTTCTCTCCCACAATCGTGACAGTTAGCACATTCAAGAAGTAACTCACCTTTTGATTCATGCTTTGAAGATTATTCTCAGTTTGTGTGATGATTTAAAGTCACATTGATAACATCCTATGTAAATCTCAATCTTCTTGTAAAAGGATAGACATTGCTTGAGAGTTCTCGTGGTAAGACCTCCTACTAAGAAGACCATGTACCATCCATCTTATGTGGAAAGACTTGTGGGACTTGTTTGAAGATGATGTAGATAGCAAGAAGGAAGATGACGAAGACGGGTTCGTTGAAGAAAACTAGTTCAAAACCAAAGAATGGAAGAAGATGAATAATAAGGCATTAGGCATCATTGCGTGGGGACTAAGTGATGATGTGCTACATCATATCTCTGGCATTAGAGATGCTAGAACTGATCGGGAGGAACTTGACATAATGTTTGGTACCCAAGCAAAGAACTCGAAGGTAAAATTACTTATGCAGTTTTATAAGTTGGATGTAAAAGACAGTTTGTCTATGACTATACACATCAATAATTTCAAGAGCCTTAAAACTCAGCTAGCAACTCTTAAAAAGAATATTGATAAGGATGAGGCAATAGCAGTGCTACTTGCCAGTGTTAATCATGAACCCTATGAGAACCTTGTTTCAACACTAAGTAATGTTCCTAGTCTCTCACTCAAAGATATTGAGTACTCATTGCTTGATGGAGAAAGCAAATTTAAAAGCAAGGATATAAAAGAGACCAGCTCAAGGGAAAACCTCTTATACACAAGAGGAGCTACTAGACCCAAGGGAAGAGGTCGAGGAATGCTTCCACAAGAAAAGATCACAACAGATGCCAATGAATGCTTCCACAAGGTAAAACTAGCCATATTGCCAATGAATGCTTCCACAAGAAAAGATCACAACAGATGCAGAATGACCACCACCAAAGTTAATTCATGAATGAAGAAGAAAAAAAAGATACTTCCGCTATCGTCAACAACTCTCACAGATTGTTTTAAGGAATTTGTTCTCGTAGTGGATCTGTATGTTTCCTTTAGTGGATTTGATTTGTAAAACCCTTTCCAAAGATGTAAAGTCTCAAACTTTAACTTGACTAGGCTGCCTATGAGCTACTCTTCTAGGATATGTTATCATGTAGGGGGCAAAATCCAACGAGTGTAGGGACTCATCATTTGAGGGGGGGTGTTGAGAATTGACAAATGATGTATGCTCTAGGAAGAGCTATCCCAAATCCCATATGCACAGTGAGGAGAGTGGAGCAACCCAACTTCTATAAACCATTATACTTGACTATCACTTTTATATGAAATGAATACAATGTCATGATGCTTTTTATACTTTCAGTTAAGTGTCTTGTCTTTGACAATCCTACACAAGATTGTGTTTATGAGTCCAAGCTAATCTATCTTGGAACCTAATTCACTTGTGTAACAGTTTGTCTCTACTTGTCCATGTCATTAATATGAATTTGGTCTTTATCTTCCACCCGCCATAGTATCTACCATGCTCTAGATCCACGCATTTTGACAAAGACAAATCGCAAAAGCCTTAATCAATAGACAAAGAACGCGCAAGAACACACATGATATTGAGTAAGTTAAGTATCAAAGAGTATGATATGACTTTATAAACTAGATAAGTCATGAGGTAACTTGGCCAAAAACCACCAAATGAAGTTGTTTTGAAGAAAAAAAGACGTTTTTGAAGAAATATGCTAAAATTCATAATGTTTTTTGCCTAAAGGGAGAAAAAGTATAAAGTAACCATCCCCATGCCACCATCCAACTGGTAAGCAATCAAAATGCATTTTTGATAAAGCTCACTTGGCTCTTGAAAAGTAGCCAAAAGAATGAGTCGACTGCATGCTCCCCCTCATGCCTACACCCCCTCTCCTTCACAAAGAAAGCAAGAAGAAATACCTCCTGATATGGAAATTTTTCTCTACTTATCTTTTTCATTGAAGTTTGAGCCTTGAAGGAGGAAAATACCCCCCTTCTATCTCATTTTCATTTTCTCTACCCCCTGCTACGCCTTCGCCCCATATGACCATACCGCTAAGTGAAACGTTGGCAAAACTTTTCTAGATGATCACCAACTCTCCTTGAACTACCATGTCAATTTCACCTAACATCCGATGGCTTTGCGAGGTTGCAGAAATTCAAAAAGCCCATTTGAAGCAAGGGAAGGAATGAACGTGGTCAATAGAGAAAATAATGTGGTAAGAATTAGTGAGACCCCCGTTTTAGCAAACCTAAGAGAGGTAACATCTCATCGGTTTGGAAAAAATTAATGTTTTATAAGCTTATCGCTTTATTTGGCTTTAAACAATTACAAATGCATTCCAATGAAAATGCATATAAACTATCGCTTAGAAAAATAGCCTAAGTAATATAATAAATAACTATTCAATGAAAATACTCCTTCACTTGAAAAAATATTATATACTTATTATTAATAAAATATCTTAATTATGATTTATTTTGTGATATTTATTGTTATTTCATTAATGACACATGTGATCATATTAACATAAAAAAGGTAGAGATTGTTAGAAAAGGAAACATTTTATAAATTTTTCTTGAAAGTGACTATCTCTATTTCATTTTTCTAATGATAAACAGTTACATATCAGTTTTGTAATAATTTATGAAAAATATTTTAGATAATATCATGAAATAATCAATGCATTAAATCAACAAAAAATTTCATAGAAATATATATACTAGATGGGTATAAATTAGGTGCATGGAAATATATTTTGATGTTTGAATGATGGAAGAAAAATTGCATTTATGATTTTTGCATTCCTTGGAATAAATTTTTCAAAAAAACAATCAGCATTACACTTAAGACATAGCTAAATGAAAATTGATCTTTCTTGATAACGTTGAAAGAATATGAATAGAATAAAATAAAATTTTATTTTCTTACTGAAAACACACACAATGTTAATACTAATGATTATATTAGCGAGAGCATGAATTATCATGAGTTGACCCATGTATGAATCAGCGAGAAAAACTAACCTAAAATATCAAGAATATTAAAGCAAAAACAACTATGAAATACTTGACAACCTTGAAACTATCAGTATCAAGAAATTAAATAAATAAGAATGTTAAAGCGAAAACAACTATGAAATACTTGACAATCCTAAAACTATCAGTGTGAGGAAATGAAATAAATATCAAAAGCCTGTATTCAATTTGTAAATGACCCCTTTATATGGAACCCTTTTATATATAAAAAGTTTTGTAAAAATTGTAATTTTAAAATCCCTTCTTTTGAACCCACATAATATGTTTATATTTGTGATTGATTCCCCTGAGCTCATATGCACACTTGCAAGTCTTTGGATGTGAGGCATTCTACCATACTTCCAAAGAGAAGTGTAACAAGTTGGATCCCAAGTCTTTCAAATGCATCTTTCTTGGACATGGTGCTATAGGTGAGATGGGCTACCATTTTTAGGATCCACGTGCTTGGAAAGCTATCCATAGCCATGATATTGTCTTTCATGAGGAAAAGATGCATAAGTAACTTGAGCATATTGAGGTGGACTTTCTAGCAAGGCACTAACATCCAGCAAGCCACCAAAAAAAGGAAGACTAGCTAAGGATCATAGGGTGCAAAGATGACTAAGTCACTAAGAACTAGCCCAATCACATAGACCCTCAAGGTTTACAAGCCTAGCCTAGCAATCTAAACCCCTATATATCACGTTCTACATTATGTTTAATCTCCTCATTCCTTACAACCCTTATTTTAGACTAGGGTCTCTCACTTCATTCTCATCCTCATTACAAAACCAACCCATCAACTTATAAATTAAAAGTGTACCTTAGCCTTTTCGTTTAGGCTTACATAGCCCCTCAAAAATTACCTATTTGGAAGCCTCTCCACTCTTAGTTTAAGCTATACTTTATAGTCTCTTTAGGGTTCACTCTTTTAGGATTATTTTAGATTAGCTCCCTCTAATGCATTTCATATGTTAGGCATGTATAGTCGGTCTTTCTTTGTATTTCTCAACTTAAATGTTACACATGTTTTGGTCAACTAACACATGCAATTCTTCTTTTTCTAGGCTCATTTGTTTCTCTCTCTTTCACTCTTTACTATATCCTCATTAGCACCATCCTAGTCTAGAACATGCACCAAATGTTCCCTTACATTCAGCCACAAATTAACAACAAATTAAACATTGTTCTTACGAGTCCTCGAAAAAACTGTAAGCTTCTTTGAAATAATTTACATTTATGGGTACCATTGAAACAATGAAGTCATGTATCCTTTTGAATCATCCTTAGTTTGTTGACCTGGTCTTCCTTCTAGTTGGAAAAGAACACCCAATTCGAAACAATGAAGTCATGTATCCCTTTGAATCATCCTTAGTTTGTTGTCCTAGTCTCCCTTCTAGTTGGAAAAGAACACCCAATTGAAACAATGAAGTCATGTATCCCTTTGAATCATCCTTAGTTTGTTGTCCTAGTCTCCCTTCTAGTTGGAAAAGAACACCCAAATGGTCATTGATTTATTTGCCACACTCAACACAAAAGATGCTCTATTGGTCTCCATCCATTGGTTCCCTACTATCAAACCAACCGCATGTGAATGTATTATGTAGTTGTCATTCTATTCTTAAAGCCGCATGCTCAATACATGGTAATTGACCCCAAATATTCATGGAGCTAGCTTATTTTATCAATAAAGTTCCAATTACCCCTTTTCCCAAAAGATCCACAATTTTTCTTGAATAAAGATGATCGCTTTAGTAGTTCTCCTCGCCCTATAGTATCTTCATACTATTATCAAAAGAAGAAGAAGAAGAAGAAGAAATCAATAAATCTATTGTTGTTCTTTGAAACAATGTCTTCTAGTCCCACTTCTCCAAATAGAGTGCACCCATGATCTAGAGTCTAGGACACTAGCTGCTATAATTAAAGTCCTTTGGCCATTGCAATTTGGAAGCTCTTGGATTGCTACTAACTATTCACATCTCTTGCTTGCCTCTATTTCTTTAAAATAGGCTGCCCCCTCCAAGGTTACACTAGTTGTGATCGATTTAGTGCACCTATGACTTCAAGACCAAGTACCTCAATGCCTCGTCATATGTCATGTTGATCAACTATAGAAATCTTAACTTGCATTGTTGCATAGGAGCCCCCCATAAAAGCATCAAGCTACCTTGCTTTTTAAAAAAAAGTTTAAGATCAATTGCTTCTTCCTTTTTTCACCAATTCATTTCTCCTTTATTCTCTATTTTTGGTATTGTCATACCAACATATCCTAAATATAAAACATAATAGAGAAGTAACTATTGTGTGTACAGATCATAAAAGACACCTAACTTTCCATGAACTTGAAAGTACACTTTACACATTGGACATGGATGCAAGTAGTGTGCTGCTCCACTCTCCCACTAGCAAGCACAATTATTGAGGGTGGGGCACTTGAGGATTCTTGGCTCCTTTGGCTCTTGACCTCTTTTTCTCCCTTTGCATCAATCTTCGACAAGACCGTGGTGGTTGGAAGGCACCACTCATCATCATCACTTGAATTTGAATCCAAATCTAAATCCAATACACCATAATACTTATTCACATTTGAGATTCTTTCCTTCATGGTCATCATGACATATAAAAGCTTCATAAAGAGTATCCTCAAAAGCATCCAACTTTCCCCTTGCATCATCCATCCTAGAACTTGAACCTTCTTTGGTATACAAAAAAACTTACAAGATTTTCCCTTGTCACAAGCATCATGAATATATGGACATTGCTTTGAAGTATGACCATTCTCAAAACTCAAGTGGAAGACTTTTGAGAAGCAATCCAATGCAAATGTCTTCATCCATCTTCAAGTTGATTCCTACAAGTTGTGTCAACAATCTTTCCATATAATTCAAATGAGTTTCAAGTGAAGTGTTACTTTGCATGTAGAGCCTAAAATATTCAATTAGCAAACCATATTTTGAGGATTTGGAATGAGCTCTAAATAGGGTTTCTAATTGATCCCATGTCGTGTAAGAGGTTTCACAATCATCAACATGATGGATGTAGCTATCATCAAGTTTGAGCTTGATAATAGCTTGAGCCTTATCATCATTTTTATCCCATACGATTGAAAGTGCAACTTCCCTTCTTCTCTTGACCACTTGTGATTGACCACAAGCCTTTCTTCATTAGGATCAGTTTGATCCTAGTTTGCCATGTATGGAATCCAACACCATTGAATCGGGATGTCGGAGAGTCTTTGCCCATTTTGATAATGTAAGATCAGCAACAAATCAGCTCCAAAAAATTTAAATTTTAGTTAGGCACAAGTGCTAAGAAGCACTAGGTGATTTAGTGACTATGATGCCCTTGTAGTTGGAATCTTCAAGATCTTGCAAATCCGAGCCTTCCCCTCTTGACTTGATGCTAGAGTTGTAAGAAAGAACTGAGAATAGTCGAGCAGAAGCGTTGATTTTGAGTGTGTCACAGGACACATGAGGATTAGTGTTAATCAACACTAGTATTAAGAGATAGAATGTAGTTGGCACTTGATGTTGACTCTTTTTCTTGCTGATTTGAAGTGGTAACTTAGCTAGGAAATTAGTGTTGTAGTAGATCAGAGGGTCAATGACATTATTGAGCCAAAGGAAGTAGGAAAATGAAGAAAAAATTGAGCTTTGAGGTTGAAGGCTATGGAGTGCACATTAGGGTCTCAGGGGGCAGCCTAGTTTTTCACCTCCTGTGAACTGAATACTTTATCATTTCCAAAAATTTCTTGATAGAAATGAATCTTAGGAACTATGCTATCAAAGCCCTATGATACTGGTCAGCATCGCGATGTGTGTAGGTGGAATTGAAAAGGCGGAATCGAACATACGAGTGAGAAAGGGCATAGAAAAAGGTAACGACTGAGTGAATGCGCAATGCTGGAGATCAAATAAAGCAAAATAGTGCTCTTAAATCTGTAACCAGCACAATCATT
Organism: Lygodium microphyllum; assembly: GCF_053477565.2. NCBI lineage: Eukaryota > Viridiplantae > Streptophyta > Polypodiopsida > Schizaeales > Lygodiaceae > Lygodium > Lygodium microphyllum. The sequence continues at coordinate 32,919,161 of NC_141143.1, read as the reverse complement.
TCCATTGATGGTTATTGTTGGCCAACTGCTAAGGAGTGAATCCTTCTTTCCGAATGCATCTAGTACTCGATCCGGAATCAATTGCGGCTTGGCAAGATCCCCTATATCCTGGGTTAGGGCCGTGCCCTTTTAACCCGACTTGGTCAATATCTTAAGTTCATAAGTTATTCCTTATTGGTTGGTCTCTTGCTTTCAAGCAATTATCTTTACCCAAGAAAGATACTATATTAGGACAATTTTTCATCTTGTTGCAAGATAACTTGCGTAAGAGTCTACCAAACTCATTCTGAGGAATTTGGCCATTTCCTTGTGATCAATTCACAAGATGGTGTGACTCTACTACTTGTTGCACAAATGTCACATCAAGCTATGGGACTATTTACCGTTCGAATGGAGTCACGAAACAATCTGTTCGTGATTACATTAGGCTAACATTGTCAATCCTAGGGTTCCATGTTCCATCCTTTTTTTAGCGAGAGATTCCTAGAAAAAACCCTAGATCACTTTTCAAGTATGTTCCAATGTCCCTACATTCCGTGAATGTGGGCAAGTCTTTAGGGTATAGGAGTTTCAGCCTTGGCAATACGAGCGACTAGGTCACGTGTTAAATCCTAGTTAGTTATTTGGATTGAATTAACTCTTCCTAAACGAGTCCCTTCGCGGTTTTTAGGTGTTTAGGTTTAAGCCAACTTGTCTATTCTTGAAGGTAATTACACTATCATTTCCATGACTCATTGTCTACGCGTAAGTTGATTTTCAAACTCTCAACTTTTCGGTTTAAAATCAAGCATAAGTTAGGTTATAGCCTAATTTCGATTAATCATCCTATAACTTGCGAACAAGGTTCATGCTAAAACATGCAGCCTTTTCTAATAATTATGCAGTTGAAAAAATGATATTTATACCAATTTATGCAACTTAGGAATCATTTCATGCCTTGCAATTTCCTATGGATTATTAACACTTCCCATAATGACTCATTGCGAAGAAGATATGGCCTAATAATGCGACATGCAATTTATACTTCCATGCTTAAACGGAGTGCACTATCTTAATTCCGTTTTGAAAATATGGACAATAATCTAAGTTTAGTTCATTGAAATGTACAAAATTCTACTTGCTAGGAATGCATATCAATCTTCTGCTCATTTTATTTTGTTCGTTTTATTAAAAATACTAATGATTGAATTCCTCCGTCGTGAGCTAATTTTTTTAAATTAAATAAAGCATTTAAGATGAAAAATGCATCCTATCTCAAAAAATCCTCTACGTCCAATTGAATTATAACGACATAAAATAAAAATTTGGAAGAAAAACCTGGACTTGGGTGAGATGTCCACGTGGATGCTAGGAGACGATCCTCCTGTGGTTGCATCTTGGGCTTTCTTAGGATCCATTGCAAATGTGGCCTTTTCGTCTTGGATGCGACTTTGCGAACTCGCTTTTGAAATTCCACCATCCTTTATGAGTTTTCTTTTCCTTCCTTTCATAGAAGCTCTTTGAAGGGATATTTCTGTGGAGGAGGGGAGAAACCACACGGAAAGTGTTTAAAAACCGGGAAGGGGGTGTTTTAAAAAAACCTTCACGAGTAAGGCCCATTAAAGCCACGGGGAAGGGCTTAATCGCTTTCTAAGGACTCACAGGAAAGGGGAAGATAAAAGTTGTAAAAGACCCTTACGAGGGTTTTTGTATGGGGGAAGAAGGTGTCAAAAACACTTAACAGTGGATTTTGTGTGGGGCTTAAAGAGGGGCCTTTTCGTTTTGTGTGGGGGGAAAATAAAGATATAAAAGGGCCTAAGAAGGAAATTTTTTCATGGGGGGGAAAAGGGGCCTAAGGACCACATGAAGCCCCTTCAATGGCTAATCGGGGGGGGGGGGGGGGGGGGAAAGCAAAGGGTATGAAAGGGGGCTTAGGAAGCCCCCTTGGAAGCTTCCAAAAGCTTCAAGAAGGGGGAAAGATGACTCCCAGGCGGCGTTACGGCGGCCTGGAGTGACTATGGCGGTGTGCCGACGGACAGGCGGACTGCAGTGGGGGTGGCACTGCTGCGGCAGCTGGGACTCTACTTCTTTCCTTCACGACGGCGTTTGTGCAAGGCGGCTCCTCCTTCCTCACCTTCACGACCACACAGCAGTTGAGTAATAATTCGGCAATCCTCACGGCCCTTAGCTCATGACAGCGAATTGGCAGCACTACGGCAGTGTCTCCACTCAGTCTGCGCACCTCCTTTCACATCCCATAGCATAGACTTAAATAGGGGAGAGGAGGGGGATCCTCCCTCCCTTGCGTGGCATCTCGCATGCCTCTTTCCCCTTGCAAGCTCCATGGAGGAGCTTGATCATACCTTCTATTCCCCTCCCCCTCTAGCACGATAGTCGACTGCTGGGGGATAAGGGGAATAACAAGAAAAATTTGTCATTATAATATTATTTATCCAAATCAAATATTCTTATCCCCATGACCTCTTCCCAAGAGGGGATTCATGGGACATCTGCGGTTTCGGAGTCCCGGTTTTTGCGAAAGGATAAAATGCCACATCGCCTCTAAGTTCGTACCATTTGGGAACTAATGCCAAGAATTCACATGGCCTCAACAAATATTTTCAGTAGAAATATTACAGCTTTCATCCACTCTGAGTGGCCTTAACAATGAGAAGGCATGGAAATCATTTGTTACTTTAGTATATGTACGGAAGCGATTTCCAGATTTTGATGAGCTGATCTCTCTCATGATTACTGAAAAGATCAATATGCAGAGTGATTCATCTGAAAGAAATGGTGAACATGTCCATGCATTTTACTTGAGTTCAGGAAGGGGACGTGGTAGATCCTCTTGAGAGGCTGTGGTATGGGATGTGCTGGTGATAACCAACAAAATAGGTTCAATCAACAATTTGGTGAAATGTAGGTTTTCGGAGGTAGAGGAAACTTTAGAGACAGGGGGAGCTCTAGAGGAAGAGGTGGATGGCAAAACAGAGGCTCTAGAAATTTTGCTATTGTTTTCCATTATTGTGGCAAAACAGCATATTGCAGCCGATTGTTATGATAAGAAGGATGATATTTGCAGTGGTAAACTACAACAAGGAAACTATGCATCGTCTTCACAACAAAATGAAGACAAAAATGAGCGTCCGTTTGTTATGCAGCATATGATGAATGCAGTTACAGGAAAGGGGACACATGATGATGTATGGTATGTCAATTTAGGTGCATCTAGGCATATGACCAGTCATGTTGGATGGTTTGGAGAGATGCATGACTTACAAAACCTAGGTTATGTGCAGACGGTGATGATTCATGCCACCCAATTTCACACATTGGAAAGGTTTCCTTGTCCTTGTATGATGGCCAGACAAAGAGTCTGACAGATGTATTACATGTGCCATCAATTACAAATAATCTAGTTACTGTTGGGCAAATGGTAGAGCAGGGATTACAGATCTGATTTAATGCAAAAGATTGTTTTGTAGAAGACTTTAATGATAAGTGCAGGTTGGTTGCAAAAGGAAGTAGAGTTGGCCGAATGCTCACTTTAGATGCTAGAATTCCTGCAATGGATGTTGCTATGTATGCTAAAGAAAAAGGAGTAGTTGAAGATATATTGAAATATGGCATAAACCTATTGGGCATGCAAATGTGCAAAGGTTGAAATTAATGCAGTCGAGAGGATTGGTTACAGGATTGCCTTCTTTTAGAGTTGTAGAATTGCATAAAGTTTGTGAAGCATGCCAGTTTAGTAAGTAGGTAAGACAACCCTTCTCGCATGATAGAGAAGTGAGTAGAAAAATACTTGATGTAGTGCGTACAGATGCTTGGGGGCCTATAGAGAATGTATCGCTTGGTGGCAGTAAATACTTTGTCACATTTATTGATGACTGTTCAAGGAAGTTATGGGTATACTTCATGAAGGAAAAAGTGATGTGTTTGAGCACTTCAAATCTTTTAAGGCAGTTGTTGAAATAGAAACATGCTTAAAAGTAAAGTGCTTGAGATTAGATGGAGGAGGAGAGTATCTCTCTAATTTCAGTGGCTTCTTGAGGACTCATGGGATAAAGAGGCAATTTACTTGCATGCACAGTAAAATGGTGTTGCAGAAAGAAAAAACAGGCATATTGTAGAAGTTGCATGGGCATTAATGGCCGAAAAGAATATGCCCAAACATTTTTGGTCTAAGGCTGTCCATATTGCTGTTTACATTATGAACATAACTTCCACAACTGTAGTTCATGGGATGACTCCTGAAGAATGCTTTACTGGAAAGAATCCTGATGTATCGCAATTGAAGGTATTTGGCTGTGTTGCATACATTCATGTGCTAGATGAGCTACGGAAGAAGCTTGATCCAAAGGCAAAAAATGTGTTTTTATTGGATACTCTTTAGAGCAGAAAGGATATTGCTGTTATAATCCTGTCACAGGTGAGTTCAGAGTGAGCAGGGATGTTATCTTTGATGAGATGGGAAGTTGGTATACACCTCCTGATGATGTTTTGGATGATGATAATGATTAGGACAGCTATGTGCAGAAAGATAAACAAGAATCACGGAGTCTTAGTGGACCAGAAACATCATCTAGTACTACACCTACAGTGAGCCCTTGGTGTGGGAGATTTAGGAGTAGCCCCACATCTTCAGGTCGATCTATAAGTGTTACAGGGAAGGACAAAGGAAAGACGAAAGTGCTTAATGGTAATGATGTATCTACTAGCCATTTATGATTTGATGGAGATTCTAGTGGTTCAGAGAGTTTGGATGATGAGCTTGGCATTCCTTCACTTAGGACGCCAGGTGTACAGAGAGCTCATAGTAATGTAAAGGCTCCATTGAGTGATCCGGTGGTACATAGATCTAGCAGGGTCAGATACCTTGTTGAAAGATTTTGTTTTGAAGGTTATGCAGCTCACCATTATGCTTATATGGTGAAACTAGTTGAGGATGTTGAGCCCACTTATTTTGAGGATGCTGTTGGTCATGCTCATTGGGATGCAACAATGGATGAGGAGATGGCTGCATTATAATCCAATAAGATTATGAAGAGACATTCAATCCAGTTGCTAGGGTGGCACTTGTTAGATGTGTGATTGCCTTGGCAATAGCCAAAGGTTGGAGTTTGCAGCAAATGAATGTTAAGAATGCCTTCTTGCATGGTGAATCGCAAGAAGAAGTGTATATGGAGCAGCCAGCATGTTATGAGGATTTAGAGCATCCCACATATGTGTGCAGGTTAAAGAAGACCCTCTATGGGCTGAAGCAAGCACCTAGAGCATGGTCTGATAAGATTGGAGAGTATCTTGTCAATATTGGATTTTGTATTTTTGATGTTGATCACTCACTTTATGTGAGAAAGGGAGATGCAAGGTTGGTCATCATAGTCATCTATGTGGATGACTTGATTATTACAGGTGATATTGACAATGGGATTGTTGAAGTTAAGGACTTCTTGAAGAAGAAGTTTGAGATGAAAGATTTGGGTGAGCTGAGATACTTTCTTGGTATTGAGGTGATCAAATGTGATGATGGTATATGGCTATCCCAAAGGCAGTATGGCTTGGATATGTTATCCAAGTATAGTATGACAACATATAAGCCTATTTCAGTACCATTGGAGCAAAATGTGAAGTTGAGTGCTGATGTTGGGGATGAGATAGAAGACCCTACTATGTTTAGGAGGATAGTAGGGAGTTTGATTTACATGACTATCACAAGGCTAGACTTGAGCTATGTTATTGGCCTTGTCAGTCAGGTTATGTAGATGCCTAGAAAGCCTCATTTGGATACAGTTAGATGTATATTGAGGTATGTGAAGTCCACTTTACATTATGGAATTTTTTAAGAGGCAGGTAAGGATGTACAGGTCTTTGGATACACAGATGCAGATTGGGCTAGTAGCATGTCAGACATAAGATCTACAAGTGGATTCATGTTTTTCCTTGGTAGTGCAGCAGTTACATGGAGCAGCAAAAAGTAACCTACAGTTGCTTTATCGAGGTACAGAGGCTGAGTATAGAGGTGCTGCTATGGTAGCATGTGAGGTGGTATGGATGCAAAAGTTATTAGGTGATTTGGACGTTGTCAAGTGTTTTTCTGAAAACTGAAAAGCCCTAGTCAAACCGTAGTTAGGTTTGATTTCTACTAGCTTAGTTGTTTAAGTGACAGTTTGTTTTGTTGTTTCGTATTTGGATTTCTTGTGTTTGTTTAGCCTAGGATTTGCTTCTGTTATTTTATTTGATTTGTTGAGTGTGAAACTTGATAGCCTTGGTCGAGCTTGGTATTTTTTTGAATAGGTATGAAGCTTGTGTTTGTCAATAACTACTGAACATTGAGGAGCTAGGTATGTTTTCTTGTCAAGACTTTTGCACATCACGGGGATAATGGGTTCACGAGCACTTCACATTGCACTTGTTGATGCACTACACTCGGGGATCGTCTCCTGTTCTTATCAAATACTTCCATGCCATGGGTTGGGATTATGCACATTTTGCACCATCATTGAGCACTAGCACAGCATGAGGTCCGCTGCAACTATATGCAGTAAATTTTAAATGCACGCGCACATGAGAGAGCACTTGTCATTGACCACGCACATTTCCTGCATGCACCATTTGGGATGTTCATCACAAAGTTAGGAACCTCTGGTTGAGAGTGTAAGGTGGTTGGGAGAGTTCGAGGGTCGTGAAGGACGCCGTCAATTGTGAGATGGGTTGTTCATATTTGGTCAATATCTTGAGGACTATCATTTTCTAGAGTGATTGTGAGATTTTTTGGATGGGTGGAGCGGAGTATATCATATCTTTTTTATGAGAGTTGAGAGATGAGGATAAGGAATTTTAAATTAATCAAGGAATTTTGTTTGCATTTTGCATGGCGCACTAGCACATCTAGATAGGCTAGGTACAATTCTTCCAATGCATCCATAATTTTTGTGTGAGCATTGTTTGAATGGTAGCATGTCATGGATTCGATCAATTGCATATTATTCTAAATCATGTATGGTTGTGCACAGAGTTCTCTTTCATAGCATATTTCTACTAGGGCACATTGCATTAAAAAAACAGGTTCATATCCAGAGAATATTTATTTTGAAGACTCAAGGATCAAAGGAAAAGATTGTACGTTTTACATCGTCAACGAGTATTTCTTGAAGAAAAAGAGGACATGTGTGCTAAAAGTATGTGAAATTACAAGAACAATAAGCCAAGGAAGGGAATAAGTCGTCCAAGATAAAAGATGGAGAAAAACTATGCAATTTACAAAAATCAGTATTTTTTCTCAGTTTTGATGGATTTTTGTAATTCTGCCCACGTGGCCTTGTCGGACAGATGTGTTCCGATCGTTTTGAGTACCCAAATAACTATATTGGGAGTTCAAATGATGAAGTTATGATCAAAACAAGTTACAAACAAGCATAAAGCAGAAAAAACGAAAATAGTAAAAAGCAATGGAAAAGCAAAAGCCAAAAGCTAAAAGCAAAAAGCCTAATGTGTGTGAGTGTGGATAGAAAACTATATAAGGAGAGGAGATTGAAGATTTAAGGGCCTTTCCCCTTGATTACAATTGTATTATGTGAGAGAGGAGAGTGGAGGGTCGCATGCTAGAGTGAGCTCTTGTCATGCCAATTTGGAAGTTGGAGCTTTTGGGTGTCAAAACGCCGAGCATCGGATCATGGTTGTTAAGGTACGAGAATATATTTCACTTGGTTTATTTTTGAATTGTTTGTATTTTTGTTGTGTTATGGTTGTGTGATGCTCTATCCGCATATACGGGTTTTAAATTTCTTTTGAGCTATAAGAGGCTTTGTTTTGTTTTTGTGTGGCTTGTGGTATATGATGGAATAATTGAATTTTTTAAGTTGTGTTATGTATTTGACAAAGTCAATTATCCCAACTGGCACTCCTTAACGTCTCGTTATCGGGTTATGAGTGAGGCTTGTTCTCGATCATTGCTCGCGTAACAACGTGTAGGGAGATGGTCCAGTTGTCATTCATTGTGACAACATGAGCAGCATAAAGCTAGCTAGGGATCCAGTGTTCCATGCTAGGAAAAAACACATTGAGATGCACTACCACTTTGTGAGAGAGAATGTACTTGTAGGAGAGATTGACTTCGTATATGTCAGTACACACGATCAGATAGCTGACATTTTCACAAAGGCATTGGATGTAGAGAAGCTTCGAAAGTTCCAAGGCTTACTTGCAGTTTCAGAGATAGAGTTGAGCTTGAGGGGGAGTGTTGAGATGGCAAGCTCAACACGTGCAGACATTGATGATGGACCGCTTGGCTAGATGGGTCCGCACGTCTACACTTAACACATTGCTAGTCATTATGATACTCACATGGCCACTGACTTATCACTTATTATATTTAGTTTGTTATACCTACCTACAGCTGGCAAAGACATAGCACCAGTCGATTAGTGTAGTCAGTTATGCACTGTTTGACTTAGCAGGCCACTTTCCTTTATGTCGTATCTTATCTATACTTTGTGTACATTGTATAGTGTGTGGAAGAAGAAGAAAAAACCAGCAAGAAAATGTTTTGGCCTCCATCTCTCTTCTTGGGTTCTTAAGTGAGCTTCCTCTTGTGTGTATGTGCAAGGTTAACAACCTCATGGACCTTGCTCAATAGGCATAAGCATTCAGTTTTTGCTTAGGAGATGAGGGACATACTTGGTTTACTAGCCTAGATAGTGCCTAACGTAATGAATTCAACAATCTAAATGATCTCTACATCAAGAGATTCTTAGAGGTAGGATACTTTGATAACCTTATTGTTAAGCTAATGGATGTTAGTCAAAAAGACAAAGAAGATATATGAGACTATGTCACTTATATGAGGAGTCTCTACAAGAGGATACCTGTAGGTTGTTGAGCAACCCAATGAGAGAGCGGTCTTCAACGTATTCATCAACAAGATCCACACAACTAAGAACTCTATAAGGCCTCAGCAAGAAACTTGAACTTGTAAAGGGATGTGCTGGCAAGAGTCTTTGAGAAGGCTGTACAAGTGGATGACTTGCTCAAAGAGAGAAGCTCTAGGGCTACGCAACAAGAGAAAAACACGTATATAAATGCTGAGAGAACTGCAACACTTAGTAAACGATGAGCCCCTAGTGAGCAAGATAAGGAAAGAATGTTGACTAGACCCAAGCAATAGTTGGATCTAAAGTCAGAGCTGACCAAGCTATATGAGTCATTATTGTGAAGGCCAGCGAGACCTCACGTGCAGTGTGTGCATTCTGGAGGGAACCACTTGACTTTTGAGTGTCTCGATCCTAAGTTTCAGCCTTGTGCCAATTGTGGAAGATTCGGGCATGATGCTATGCACTACTAATTATCAAGATGGTTACCATACCTAAAACCCTATGCTTAGCAATATGTCCAAGATTTAGGCAGCCTTACTTTGGAAGAGGAGCCCCTTTGTGGTGTGCAAATTGGATGCTGGATATGTACGTAGTTAGCGCGCCGGAAGGTTCCCAAGAACAAAAGAACTCTACTAAAGCTCATAAAACAAGAAGGGAGATTTTTACGACATGAAGAAAAGAGATAAATTGGGTACGATCTCCCCCATGCCTTGTGTGAGTGCTCCACAAGGAATGTATTTATAAATTTATTAATCTCCAAGCTAAAAAGTAGCCTAATTTACAATTAGCATGCTTTGGATTTTGTGTTTACTTTTGTCCAAATAAAGAATAAAGTGGTTGGGTGCCCCAAAAGTCGGATTGTGCCTAAATACAATGTCCAATAATGAAATATTTAAACTGTACGCCTATGCGCATACAAAATAATAAATATTTATCAAGTGCTTCAATAAATAAGCGCACCTAAATAAATATTAGCGCCACGCCTTTAATGATAAGGCATACACCCATAAAAAATGATAATTTCTTCTAGTTAATTTGAATGCATGCTATTAACCAATGCTTCCCAACGTCACCACTACTTGCTCTATACATCAATTGAAGCATTTACAATAAAATAATAAAATTAAATTGACAAAAGTGAATACCTAGCAGTCTTTAGCTACAAAATAAATAAATAGGTTGAAACTCTGTACTAACCTTAATTTAATACAAGCGCACTCTAAACTCATAAACGTCCATTAATTTAAATACGTATTTTACGGAATCATCCACCATGGAATCACCCGCGTGCACATTAAATTAATTTGACACTCGAAAAGGACGAGTCCCTGTCGACTTTTCACACAAGGAACCCACCTTGTGTACGAGCCCCGGCAAATAAATATAGTTTTATGGAATCCACCGCAAAACCTCACGAAATCCACCATGTAATATAAAACTTCACGAAATGCACTGTGGTCTCACGGAAGCCATCAAGGACTATGCCTCCTGGCATCATACCCTCGGGGTGGGATAGCAATTGTCCTCAATTGCTATTAGCTCAATGTGGAGCGAGCAGTGACAGGTAAGGACTTAGGTCACTGGCATGCATCCATTGGGCTTCTTCAACATGATGATTTTTAAACTTAGCCAAATATCTAGAGTATCTACGACCAGTTCTAGTGGTCATAAAGTCAATGTCTAGAATAGTTTTAGGTTCAAGGATTTTAGTTTCTTCTTTTAACAAAGGAGAGTTTTCATAGACACGGTGAATATGTAATTGGTCTCTAAAAGGTCACTGTAAACTGATATGAAAAGTATTATGAAATTTTCAGTGTTGGGTAGTTCTAATTTAAATGCATTGTCATTGATTTTGTGAATGATTTTGAAAGGTCCATAAAATCTAGGGGCTAACTTAACAACATGGCGTTTCTCAACACTTTGCAATCTTCACTTTTTAATGCGTAACCAAACATATTCATCAACATTGAAACTCATGGCTTTTCTTCTCTTGTTAGCTTGTTTCGTGTATGATTGCTGGGCTTTCGCAATCATGTCTTTAACTTTAGCAAAAATAGTAGCATGCATATTGGCAATATCAAAAGCAGCTTTAACTTTGTTTGACAATGATGTAACAGGTGTAGGCAATCTATGTCCATAAATGATTTCAAAAGGTGCTTTATGTGTAGCTGTATGTGGTGCATTATTGTATGCAAATTGAAGTAGATGCAAATGTGTATCCCATGTTTGTGGTTTTGAAATTGTGTATGCATGCAAAAGATCTAAAGTTGTATTGTTAGTAGCTTCTGTTTGCCCATTAGTTTTAGGATGAAATGTAGATGAGAAATCAATCTTAGTAACTAATTTAGCAAACAAAGCAGTTAAAAAATTATTACAAAATCTAGAATCACGATCAGAAATAATACCTTTTGGCAAACCATGGTCAGTGAAAACAATCTTCAAAAACAATTGTGCAGCTTGAGATGCAGTTAATGTTTTCTTGCATGGAAGGAAATATGCTTGTTTGCTAAATCAATCTACAATAGTCCAAATCATATCATGATTTAAAGCTTGGGTGTTAGGCAAACCAGTTATAAAATCCATTGAAATATGTTTCCATGGTCGTTCAGGAATTGGCAAAGGCATTAACAAATCATATTGCTTACCATGGTGTTGCTTGATTCTTTGACAAATTGAACACTCAGATACAAAGTTAGAAACATCAGATTTCATTTGTGGCCAATAAAAATATTCAACCAATGTTCGTAAAGTAGAAATAATACCTCTATAAAACATAAATCCATCAGAATAGGACAATGAATAAATTGGAATCCAGTTATTAGCAACTAATTTATTCTAGGTAGCTTGAAAATTGGGGTCTTGGTCATAGGTATTCTTCATAGGAATAAGGGAATTAAAAGATATAACAGAGATATTATGGATATTTGGTCTTCTACTTAAGGCATTGGCAATAACATTCTCTTTTCTGGGTTGATATTGGATAAGTGGATGGAAACTTTGAATTTAAGTATCCCATTTAATATGATGGCCAAAGATTTGTGGCTGACTAAGGAGATGTTTGATACTTTGTTTTGTTCGTCAATCTTGATCATGAATTCAGATCCCATTAGATAGTGTTTCCATTGACATAAGGCGTGTACTACAACTAACAATTCCTTATCATAGGTAGAATACTTCAGTTTTAGAGGGTTTAAGTTTGCAACTAGAATAGGCTATGGGATGTGAATCTTGCATAAGGATAGCTCCTATTCTTGATCGGCTAGCATTAGTGACTATGGTCGATTAAAATCGGGTAATTGCAAAAATAGGTGTATGTGTTAAAGCATGTTTCAATAAATCAAAAGAATTTTATTGTTGATCAAACCAATGATATAAAACACCTTTCTTTAATAGTTTTTTCAAAGGCAATGCAAGCAATGAAAAAATTCTCACAAATTTTCTGTAAAAGCTGGCAAGACCTAAGAAAGAACGTAATTCATGCACATTTTTAGGGATTGGCCAATTCAAAATTGCTTCTATCTTTTTAGGATGAACTTGAATACCATCAAAAGAAACAATATGTCCTAAGTATTCAATGTGGGTTTGGAAAATTTTCCTCTTTTCATGGTTAGCATATAATTGATTCTCTTTCAATAATTTGAAAACCAAATGTTCATAGTGCTCGTTCTCATTCTTACTGAAAACCAATATGTAATCAAAGAAAACAATTACACAATGTTGATGCTTCAAAAATATGCGATTCATCATTCGACTAAATGTAGTGGGTGCATTAGTCAAACCAAAAGACATAACAAGAAATTCATAATGACCAAATTGAGTTCTAAATGCAGTTTTGAAAATGTTAGGTGTATCCAATTGTACTTGACGATATCTAGATTTAAGATCTATCTTGCTAAAAATCATGGCTCCTTGTAGTTTTTCCATGAGGTCTTCTACCCTAGGGATCAGATATCTATTCTTAACAGTGATCTTGTTTAGGGTACAATAGTCAATGCACATTCTATTTGTATTATTTTTATTCTTGACTAATAGGACAGGTGCACCAAAAGGAGAACTACTGGGCCTAATGAGTCCTCGAGTTAACAATTCTTCAACTTGGGCTTGGATTTCTTTCTATTCAATTTGATTGTGTCTATAAGGTACTTTAGATGGTGGTTGAGAACTAGGAATTAAATATATTTTATGATCTTTAGGACGTGTAGGTGGTAAATGTGGGGGTAACTCAGTAGCAGCAAAACAATCTTTAAATTGTGAAAGAAATTGTGCATGCCTAGGATGCATCTGATTTTTTAAAGCTTCAATTTCATGCATCCATACTAAATATGATTTGCTACCTTTTCTCAATGCACATTTAGCCTGTATGTGACTAAGAAATGGAAAATTATCAAAGTTTTGCGTACCATGTAATGTAATTTATTTTCCATTAGAACGAGTTTTCATTGAATGTGTGGAATAAACTATATTGGGATTATATTTGTGATGCTAAGGCATTCCTAACATAATGTCACTAGCTTGCAAAGGCACAACCAAGTGCTCAACATAATCACCAATTTTAATTTCTAAACCATGAACTTCTTGTATACCATTGTATCTAGTGCTTAAGAATGCACCTTTTATGCGATAATGAGTTGGAACAGTATGTAAATTCAATTCTTTTACCAATTTTGCAAAAATAAAATCATGTGTGCTCCTATCATCATGTAAAACAATCTTTTCATGACCATGCACAAGACATTTCGTCGTTAATAATGAATGAGGATTTGGCATACCTGGTAAAGTATCTTAAGTAGTACTAATATCATCATCATCTTCCGTGAGATCTAGCATTTCTTCATGGTCTTCATCTTCAGCCGCTCCCAAGTAGTTGATTTGAACTATTGGCTTCTTGGATTGACAGTTTATTGCTAAGTGTCTAGGTCATTGACACTTGTAGTAGCAAACTATAGGCTTGGCTTTGGAAACATTATTGGTAAATGGTTGGAAGTTTGGGTATGTTAGGATTTGGCTGAAGAGAAGGCTTAGGGTTTGGATTTGTGTTTGATGGTAAAGGAAGAGGTCATGTCCAGGGTTTATAGAAAGAGGAAGGAACAAAGGGATTTTGATTGAATCTTCAAAAGTTAGAATTGAATTGCTTTGTAGCAAAGTTACCATTAGTTGGAAATTGTTATGGTCACTTCTCTTGTCCATGAATTTTGTCTTCAGCATCATGGGCTAAAGAAATTGCATCCTCTAGAGTTGTTGGCTTGAACATATTCACCTCTGTATAGAAGTGATCAAGCAAACTAGTACTTGCACTTGTGGATCGTCTCACGAACATCTTCAAGCATTCGAAGTTGCATTAAGGCACTCCAAAAATGCTCAGTGTATTGTGGAATAGGTTCACGATCTCTTTGTTGCAGAAGATCCCACTGTTTGATTACTTTTTCATGGAATTGAGGTGGAAGAAAATTATGCAAAAATTTCTTTTGAAATGCCTCCAAAGTAGTAGGACAATCAATACTCTTGTGGACAACAGTCCACCATAACGATGCTCTGTCCACTAAATGGTTAGTGACACATTTGAGTTTATCTTTCTCAGCATACTGCTCTTCATGGAAGTAATCATCAAACTAATTGATAAAAGCGAGAACAGTTTTTCCATCACGTAGCCCATTAAAAGGACGGAATTTGAAATTTCTTTTACTTATCTTGGCTTCTTTCATAGTAGATTGTGCTGCGAGTGTCGCATTGATCATACGCCGTATAACATCTTCGGAGTGTGGTCCATCTTGATCGACAATGGATCGTTGAAGAGTAGCCAGTTGAGCTTGCAAAGTTTGACGTTCTCTTCATTCCTCTTGAAGTTGCATCATAATTAGGTCCAATTTTCACTCCACCATTGGTTCCAATAAATCACATTCGACCATAAAATCTTCCATGGTTTGATTGGGCATCCTGCAAAATCTCAAACAACCTCATACACTTGAAATCTTGTTAGAGGGATGAGCATAGCTCAAGTTTGGGTTTACAAGACTTGCTTTCTAAAAAAAATAAGGCTTTTGCGATTTTTCTCCTTTGCGGTTACGATAATTAATGAAGGTATTCTTCCAAGTGGGAAATAGACTGTGCATGTCAGTTTGCTTTGCTGAAAAATATCTTTGTCAGGGTGTGCAGGTACGAACATGGGCTTATTGGAGTTGCAAACCAGTTCGGGGTTGGTTTTGTGTGAACAATTGCTAGACATGAGATTAAAGAGTAAAATCCTTAAGCTTTAGTCGAACCTTAAAACCTTAAGCTTAAGCTTTTTAATAAAAATCTTTGACCAAACGAATTTGCTACAACAGGACGTCAGGAGCTTTTTGATGATGTCGACATCTTGCAGTATGTCGTCCTGCCACCGTCGAGCGATTGCTAAAATTGGGAAGGATAAGCTTTATTATAAAGCTCATTAAGCTTTATAATCCCACACTTAATTAACTCTTCTCTGTCAATAAGACTAGTTTGCAAGGAAGCTTGGGAGGTGGTCCTCCGCCGCAGAGAGTGGTCCTTCACGATCCAACAGCACAACAAGGGATTCTTCATTGACAAGAACATGTTGGCACTGACAATTCATCGCGAGAGTAACTGTAGAGCCTGTTTATTCCAAGAACTTTACCTTCACACGAGATAGTAAGTGATTGGAAGCTCTTGATCTCAGCTTGCTCTGATACCACTACTGTGCAAATTGGATGTTAGATGAGAGGTCCCCAAGAACAAAAGAACTCTACTAAAGCTCACAAAACAAGAAGGGAGATTTGCACGACATGAAGAAAAGAGACAAATTGGGTACAATCTCCCCCCATGCCTTGTGTGAGCACTCCACAAGGCATGTATTTATAAATTTATTAATTTCCAAGCTAAAAAATATCCCAATTTACAATTAGCATGCTTTGGCTTTTGTGTTTGCTTTTGTCCAAATAAAGAATATAGTGGTTGGGTGCCCCAAAAGTTGGGTTGTGTCCAAATACAATGTCCAATAATGAAATATTTAAATTATGCACCTATGTGCATACAAAATAATAAATATTTATCAAGCACTTCAATAAATAAATGTGCTTAAATAAATATTAGCATTGCGCCTTTAATGATAAGGCACACACCCATCAAAAATGATAATTTCTTTAGGTAATTTGAATACACGTTATTGCCTAGTGCTTCCTAATGCCACTGCTGCCTGCTCTACATATCCATTAAAGCATTCAAAATTGTTAGAAAATAATAAAATAAATTGAAAAAAGTGAATACCTAATAGTCTTCAGCTACAAAATAAATAAATAGGTTGGATTTCTGTCCTAACCTTAATTTAATACGAGTGCACTCTAAACTCATAAACGTCCATTAATTTGAATATGTATTTTGCGAAATCACCAGCCATGGAATTACCCACGTGCACATTAAATTAATTTGATGCCCAAAAAACAGGCGTTCTCGTCAACTTCTCGCACAAGGAATCCACATTGTGTATGAGCCTCAAAAAATAAATATAGTTTTACGAAATCCACCACAAAACCTCATGAAATCCACCATGGAATATGCCTCTTGGCATCACTTTGGCTCTACTTGCACCTAGCGATTCAAAGCCAATTGCTCCAAGAATTGATATCAACCCAACAAGAATCCCTAGAATACCACAATCTATAGTGACCCATCTAGCAATCGATGATCCAATGCTTTTTGTAGAGGAACCACTAGAGGAAGTCTCATACATAAACCCTTATGTCTCTTATGATGAGGAGGGTAATCCCATACTAATGGACTTTAGCCCTGTGCCAGTCATGGATTTAGGTAGAAGAGGGAGAGATAGAGGCCTAGGAGGAGGTCAAAACCATGAGCCCATAGTATGTTGGATGTATGGCCATCCAGAGAATATCTCATCCTATTGTCCTAAAAAGGAGCAAGCAAATAGAGAAAAGACCGACTTGAAGCGTCGCGAATGTGAAGTCACACACCTATTTACTAGTTGCCTTAGGGAAAAATGTCAAGAATCACATAGTGGGGGGACTTGCTTGAGCTGCTGCGCCAAACACACACTGTATACACAAGAGAAAGCTCACTCAAGAACACAAGAAGAGAGATGGAGGCAAAAACGTTTTCTTGCTGGTTTTTTCTTCTTCTTCCACACACTATACAATGTACACAAAGTATAGATAAGATACGACATAAAGAAAAGTGGCATACTAAGTCAAACAATGCATAACCGACTACACTAATCGACTGGCACTATGCCTTTGCCAGCTGTAGGTGGGTATAACAAACTAAATATAATAAGTGATAAGTCAGTGGCCATGTGAGTATCATAATGACCACCAACGTGCTAAGTGTAGACATGCAGACCCATCTAGCTAGGCGGTCCATCATCAATGTCTGCACGTGTTGAGCTTGCTATCTCAACACTCCCCCTCAAGCTCAACTCTATCTTTGCAACTCCAAGTAAGCTTCGGAACTTAGGAAGCTTCTCTGCACCCAATGCCTTTGTAAAAATGTCAGCTATCTGATCGTGTGTGCTGACATATACCAAGTCAATCTCTCGTGCAAGTACCTTCTCTCTCACAAAGTGGTAGTGCACCTCAATGTGTTTTGTCCTAGCATGGAACACTGGATTCCTAGCTAGCTGTATGCTGCTCATGTTGTCACAATGAATGACAACTGGACCATCTCCTTGCACGTCCAAATCACCTAATAACTTTTGCAGCCATACCACCTCACATGCTGCCATAGCAGCACCTCTATACTTAGCCTCTGTACTCGATAAAGCAACTATAGGTTGCTTTTTACTCCTCCATGTAACCGGTGCACTATTAAGGGAGAACATGAATCCACTAGTAGATCTTTTGTCTAACATGCTACCAACCCAATCTACATTTGTGTATCCAAAGACTTGTACGTCCTTACCCGCCTCATAAAAACATCCATAATGTAAAGTGGACTTCACATACCTCCATTTATGTCTAATTGCATCCAAATGAGGCTTTCTAGGCATATGCATAAACTGACTGACAAGGCCAACAGCATAGCTCAAATCTGGCCTTGTGATAGTCATGTAAATCAAAATCCCTACTATCCTCCTGAACATAGTAGGGTCTTCTATCTCACCCCTAATGTCAGCACTCAACTTCACATTTTGCTCCAATGTTACTGAAAGAAGCTTACATGCTGTCATACCATACTTGGATAACATATCCAAGCCATACTGCCTTTGGGATAGCCATATACCATCATCACATCTGATCACCTCATTACCAAGAAAGTATCTCAACTCACCCAAATCTTTCATCTCAGACTTCTTCTTCAAGAAGTCCTTAACTTTAGTAAACCACTGTACTGTCACTTGTAATAATCAAGTCATCCACATAGATGACTATGACGAACAAACTTGCATCTCCCTTTCTCACATAAAGTGAGTGACCAGTATCAGAAAAATAAAATCCAATATTGACAAGATACTCTCCAATCTTATCAGACCATGCTCTGGGTGCTTGCTTTAGCCCATAGAGCGCCTTCTTTAACTTGCACAGATATGTGGGATGCTCTAAATCCTCATAATCTGCTAGCTGCTCCATATGTACTTCTTCTTGCAATTCACCATGCAAGAAGGCATTCTTAACATCCATTTGCTGCAAACTCCAACCTTTGGTTGCTGCCAAGACTGCCTTTTGCAACCAGCCTAGCCTTATACCTGCTAACTAAACCATTTGCATTATGCTTGACTTTGTAAACCCACTTACAGCCAATGGCTTTCTTACCCTTAGATAAGGGTACCAAATCCCAAGTCTTATTGGCTTCTAATGTAGCCATCTCATCATCCATTGCTGCATCCCAATGAGCATGACCAATAACATCCTCAAAACAAGTGGGCTCAACATCCTCAACTAGTTTCACCATATAAGCATAATGATGAGTTGCATAACCTTCAAAACCAAATCTTTTAACAAGGTATCTGACCCTACTAGATCTACGTACCACCGGATCACTCAATGGAGCCTTTACATTACTATGAGCTCTCTATACACCTGGTGTCCTGACTGAAGGAATGCCGCCAAGCTCATCATCCAAACTCTCCAAACCACTAGAATCTCCATCAAATCCCAAATGATTGGTAGATGCATCATTACCATTAAGCACTTTCTTCTTTCCTTTGTCCTTTCCTGCAACACTTATAGATCCACCTGAAGGTGTGGGGCTACTCCTTAGTCTCCCAGACCAAGGGCTCATTGTAGGTGTAGTACCAGATGATGTTTCTAGTCCTTTAAGACTTTGTGATTCTTGTTTATCTTTTTGCACATAGTTTTCCTGATCATTATCATAATCCAAAACATCACCAGCAGGTGTATACCAACTTCCCATCTCATCAAAGATAACATCCCTGCTAACTCTGAACTCACCTATGACAGGGTGATAACAGTGATACCCTTTCAGCTCTAAAGAGTATCCAATAAAAACACATTTTTTTGCCTTTGGATCAAGCTCATTCCATAACTCATCTGGCATATGAACGTATGCAATACAGCCAAATACCTTCAAGTGCGATACATCAAGCTTCTTGCTAGTAAAACATTCTTCAGGAGCCATCCCATGAACTACAGCTGTGGGAGTTCTGATCATAATGTAAACAACAGTAGTATGGATAGCCTCAGACCAAAAATGTTTGGGCATATTCTTTTCAGCCATTAATGTCCGTGCAACTTCTGCAATATGCCTGTTTTTTCTTTCTACAACACCATTTTGCTGTGGGGTATACCTGCAAGTAAATTATCTCTTTATCCCATGAGTCCTTAAGAAGCCACTGAACTCATTAGAGAGGTACTCTTCCCCTCCATCTAATCTCAAGCACTTTACTTTTAAGCCTATTTCTATTTCAACAGCCGACTTAAAAGATTTGAAGTGCTCAAATATATCACTTTTTTCCTTCATGAAGTATACCCATAACTTCCTTGAAAAATCATCAATAAATGTGACAAAGTATTGGCTACCACCAAGAGATACATTCTGTGTAGGCCCCCAAACATCTGTATGCACTATATCAAGTATTTTTCTATTCACTTCTCTATCATGCGAGAAGGGTTGTCTTGCTTGCTTACCAACAAACTGGCATGCTTCACAGACTTTATACAATTCTACAACTCTAAAAGAAGGCAACCCTGTAACCAATCCTCTGGACTGCATTAATTTCAACCTTTGCACATTTTCATGTCCAATATATTTATGCCATATTTCAATATTTGCAATTAATTCTTTTCCTTTAGCAAACATAGCAACATCCATTGTAGGAATTCCAGTATCTAAAGTGAACATTTAGCCAACTCTACTTCCTTTTGCGACCAACCTGCACTTATCATTAAAGTCTTCTACAAAGCAACCTTTTGCATTGAATCGGACTTGCAACCCTTGCTCTACCATTTGGCCAACAGACACTAGATTCTTTGTAATTGAAGGCATATGTAACTCTTTGTCTAGCCATCATACAAGGACAAGGAAACCTTTCCAATGTGTGAAATTGGATGGCATGAATCCTCACCTATTTGCACATAACCTGGATTTTGTAAGTCATGCATCTCTCCAAACCATTCAACATGACTGGTCATATGATTAGATGCACCTAAATCGACATACCATACATCATAATGTGTCCCCTTTCCTGTAATTGCATTCATCATATGCTGCATAACAAATAGATGCTCATTTTTGTCTTCATTGTGTCATGAAGACGATGCATAGTTTCCTTACTGCAATTTACCACTGCGAATATCATCCTTCTTAGCATAACAATTGGCTGCAATATGTCTTGTTTTGCCACAATAATGGCAAATAATAGCAGAATTTCTAGAGCCTCAGTTCTGCCATCCACCTCTTCCTCTAGAGCTCCCCCTGCCTCTAAAGTTTCATTTGCCTCCAGAAACTTGCATTTCACCAAACTGTTGATTAAACCTATTTTGCTGGTTATCGCCAGTACATCCCATACCACGGCCTCTCAAAGAGGATCTACCATGTCCCCTTCGTAAACTCGAGTAAAATTCTTGGACATTTTCACTATTTCTTTCAGACGAGTCACCCTGCATATTGATCTCTTCAGTAATCATGAGAGAGATCAGCTCATCAAAATATGGAAATGGCTTACGTACATATACTGAAGTAACAAATGATTTCCATGCCTTCTCATTATTAAGGCCACTCATAGTAGATAAAACCAAATCATTATCATCTGGCATTGCATCAATCACTGCTAAAGCATTTGCAATGCTCCTCACCTTCCAACACATACTCATTGACAAAATTTTTTACTTTTATCAAGGCATTCAACTCTTGCTTGAGTTGAATCTTTCGTACCTTTGTATTTACTGAAAACATGCTCTCAAAAATTGTCCAAAAGCTACATGTGAAGTTTTTGCATTCTTGATATGTCCCAGCATAGTATTATCAATGACTCCAGATAGCTAGTACATCACCTTTTTGTCTTTCGCATTCCACTCTTTCCATGCTTTTAACTCATTGCAGTCGGAGGAATACCCAGCTCTGGCTCATTTTCTTCACCTGAAACAAATTCATAAAGGCCCTTTCCAATGAGGAAGTTTGTCACACGAAACTTCAATGAAGGGTAGTTGTTCTTGTCAAGCTTCTCAATAATGGGATTTTCACTGTTCTCTGCCATTATCACAAAAAAGGATACAAAACATCAAGCTAGTCTTCTGCAATCTTTTACAACACATGCATAGCAATATGCCAAGCAACCTTTTTCACTGATTGCTCAATAGTACATGTACTCTGCAACCTGTTTGCAGATAAACCTTACATTTGCTTCCTGCAAACACCTAAAAAATTACAGATTTGCATTCTGAAACCTATGCACCCACTTTCGATCAATATAATTGAAATCATAGTGTACCCTGAAATTGTTGTACGCAACCTTGCGGCTCTAAAACGGAGCCTAAAACGGCCTCAGACACCCAAAATAACTGCGGAAAAGTCCTAAAGGGCCTATCTACAGGATATATAGTGATCTGCTCGCACACCAAATCTCACATCAATCTAAGATTTTTGCTCCACCCTGCTTCGGGTGCCTCCACAGGCGTGCCTCCAAAGGCCCTATCCAAGAGGGAGAGTGGAAGAATGGGAGAGCTTCTTACCTGTTGCTTGCTTGCTCGAACCTTGCTTCTTCTCCTTCACTTCAGCCTTCAAAATCAGCCTCTCTTAGTGGCGTGGCTCTGATACCATGTCAAGAATCGCATGGTGGGGGGACTTGCTTGAGTTGTTGCACCAAACACACACTGTAAACACAAGAGGAAGCTCACTCAAGAATACAAGAAGAGAGATGGATGCCAAAACATTTTCTTGCTTGTTTCTTCTTCTTCTTCCACACACTATACAATGTACACAAAGTATAAATAAGAATATGACATAAAGGAAAATGGCCTACTAAGTCAAACAATGCATAACCGACTACACTAATCGACTAGCGCTATGTCTTTGCCAGCTGTAGGTAGGTGTAACAAACTAAATATAATAAGTGATAAGTCAGGCCATGTGAGTATCATAATGACCACCAATGTGCTAAGTGTCGACATGCAGACCCATCTAGCCAGGCGGTCCATCATCAATGTCTGCACGTGTTGAGCTTGCCATCTCAACAGAAAATCCTCCAGTAGTTTAGTACTTTGTGCCATTTGTGCCACTTGGACTCTTTTATGTTAAGTCACTTGACAACAATGCCACACCCATCCCCATAAATGTCATGACACAAGCCCAAATGAAGCAAGCTGGCATTTTATTACTTGAACCTAGTAATCTAGATGTAGTCTCTATAGGTAAGAAGAGACATCAAATGAGAAAAAGGAGGGGTGATGCAAAAATAACACTAAACATCTGCTCCTAAGATGAGGCAGAAGAAAAGTGCTAAGGTGCCAACTAGCAAACTAAAGGTTGTGGTGGATAAGGTCAAAGAATGGATAAAAGAAGCACAATCTCACTTGCAAGATGCTAAGCCTATCATTAAGAATGAGATCAATGAACTCGCAACCATGAGCCCACTAGGCTCTCCAACATACTTGAGAAGAGCAGAAGACTCCAACATCACCACAAGCAAAGTAACATAGGTAGAACACAAATGCCATAATACATAGATGAATTATCCAAGAGCATTGCAAAGAAGCCGATGAAGCATAGGAGGGAAAGATAGTTGGCAATTTTCTCACCATACTTATATCAACTCCTGTAATGTTGCCATTGGGAGAATAGCTTAGGTGAAACCCTATGTACTGTGGTAAGTGTTGAAGTAATGGGTGAAACAAACAGATAGACATGAACGTCAAGACTTGTCCGATCATGATGCTATGATGTATATACCAAGCCTAATGTTGAATCCAATTTAAGTCCTCACAACTGAATGTTTTTTGGGAACGCACTGAGTTGCATGCAGTCTTACCAATCATTAACCTAAGAGATATAATGCGAAAGGGGATAGCAGACATAGGGAGAGGAGTTAGTGTAGTTATCCATGTAGTCTTGCAAGCTTGGGGAAACCCACTAATAGAAACTACATGATTCAATGTCACTCTAGTGAATGGGATGAAGGTTAGACCCTTCAAGGTCATGAAGGATTGGTCTTTAAAGATAGCAAGAATTCAATTTTCCATGAACTTCATAGTCATGAAGGGAGTGGATTATGATATCCTACTAGATACACCTTGGATAAGGTATGCATGAGTGGTAGAGGATTGGGGTGATGGCCTGATATTCTTAGGAAGTAGATCAGAAGCACTCTGATTAGAGATGGACACTTGAAAAACCTCACTAGTGGACCTTGATGCCATCTCTTCCATGCTGAAGGGTGATTCAAAGGCCAAAAGCAATTATGAACCTCTAACTAAGTACATTCCTTGTCCTAAGGATGAGTGCAACTGGATGCATGTGTTGGCAACCACTAACTTGCTATTCTTGAATGATGAGGATGAATATAGGAAAGCTATAGACTCAGCTAACAAACCCAACATAACCATAACTTCTAATGTACCCAGAGTGCCCCTATCCATGATGGCCAAGAATTCCATTAGCCGACCAACACCAATCACCTATCATGTTCCAACTAACAAATTGGAACTCCATAGAATTGTCAAGTGAGCTACTGGCAACCTGGCTACAAACCTTAAGCCCCTCAAGGATCTCATAAAGAGTGAGGAGTGGTGATGGACTAAAGTGCATGACTTAAACCTATTGTACAACTACATTCTCATTACAAATGAGAAAAAACTTGAGGACAGGAACCATGAAAACAATGCACAGTCTGAGTATGAGGATTTTGATGATGAGTATGAAGAATATTGTTCCATCAATGAAGGAAAGTGAAGAGGAGGTGGAGACCATCGAATATGACATGGATGGAAGAGTGATTGAGCAAATTGAAGTAAACTCTAAACCCCAAGAGGTCAACACTTTTAGAATGAATGAAGGAGTTGTTAACAATAGATTGCAACCAAACTTGGCTAGAATACATGGAGGTAGTAGATTTTGAGCAAGTGGGATTAGTCCAACCTAGCACCACAACATTATTTGTTGGAGTAGAGTCAGCCTTAGAGATACAACCACAAGAGGAGACTCCCTCTTCTAGTGAGGATTGTGAGTACAACTCTGAGTCAGAGGTAAGCTCTAATAGTGACCCCAAAATGCCTCAACCACCTAAGACTAAATGCACCAAGGGGGACCTCCCAGACCCCCTACTAAGGTGCATGAGACTAAGGTAAGAGAGAAGAAAATAATCAAAGTATTCAGAAGCTAATCGACAAAAGAAACCCTAGGATTTATCCAAGAACTTCATGAAGTTTTAGAAGGGTGATCGAATAGTGGTGTTAGTAGGAGCCAACCAGGAAGGGCAGGTAAGTGGACCCATTGAAGGACAAGGAAAAGTTAAGGAAGTCAAGCTAGCAAGGGAAGGAGACAAAGCCTCAACCTGTGTATGTAGCAGATGACTTAACTAAGAAGGAAGAGACTAATCTCATAAATATCTTAAGGGAAATCTCCAATGTGTTTGCATGGTCCTTAGATGAGCTGAAGGGAATAGATTTGAGTATCGTAACTCAATATTCCCATGACCCTTGATGCAGTAAACTGTTAAGAAATGACCATACACAATGAATCCTAAGCATGCACATGTAGTGAAGGAAGAGATTGATAAGCTAGTAAATGCATGATTCATTTACAAGATAGAGCACACAGACTAGGTATCACCCATAGCGATAGTCATGAAAAAGAATGGAAAGATTTGAGTGTGCATGGACTATTAAAAGGTTAACATAGCTACAAAGAGAGACAACTACCCATTATACCATACATTGAGCACATGCTAGAGAGAGTGGCAGGAAAGGAAGCCTACAGTTTCCTAGATGGCTTCTCAGGCTATAACTAAGTGCAAGTCTATCCAGATGATAGGCACAAGATGGCATTTGTCATTGAATGGGGGATGTTTGCCTACATAGTCATGCCATTTGGGCTGACCAATGCCTCTACTATCTTCTAACATCTCATATGTTCCATTTTCAAGGACATGCTCAAAAAATGGTTGGAGGTATTTTTCGATGATTTGTGCATCCACACCAATTGGGAAGAGCACTTAGAAAAGATACAAATAGTCTTTCAACAATGTAGGCAATATGTCTCTCACTGAACCCCTTAAAGTGTTACTTTTGGATAAAGCACAATTATATTTTAGTCATGTTGTATTGAGGACAATTATATTTTGCATTGAGGACAATTATATTTTGGATAAAGCACAATTGTAAACCTTTCCCCTTCGACCAACTTCAAGGGAGTTCAATGCTTCTTAGGCCACACAAGGTACTATTGGTAGTTTGTGTTGAATTATGTATTGATTGCTAGACCTTTATATAAGCTATTGATAGTATTCGAGTGGACTAAAGAATTTTAGAAAGCCTATGAAAGGCTTAAACAAGCTCTAACTTCAACTCATGTCTTAAGAGTCTCGGATTGGTCCATTACTTTCCATGTGTACATTGATTCATCAAAGTTTGTTGTGGGGGTAGTATTGTGCTAACCCGGTGAGCATAACCTTGATTATCTAGTGAGCTTTGCTAGTAGACAACTCATTGATATAGAAATGAACTATTCCACAACAAAGAGGGAAGGGTTAGCCTTAGTGTTTGCTATGAAGAAGTTTAGACATTATCTTCTACCAACACTCTTTACTTTCTTTGTGGATCAACAAGCATTCCTTTATCTTGTAAAAATAACCCTATGCAATATGATGCATTGCTCAATGGCTACTTCTACCTTTGGAATTTGACTTCTTTGTGGTAGTACAAAAAGGCAAACAATACTACATGGCAGACAATATGCCTCGCAAGTAGTTGGACAAGGCATAATCTACTAGATGGATATATTTTAGAATGTCTAGTGAATGAGACTTATTTAGTGCAAACCTCACACCGTATTGGGTGGATGATATAGTCCGCATCCTAGAGAATGGATTGCCTGACTGGCCATAGAAAAAGCTAGGTTAAAGAAACTAATTGTGAAGATCCAACCCTATCAGCTCATTACCAGTCAATTATATCGGTTAGGACATGATTGAATTTTAAGGAGATGTGTTTATGAGCAGAAATGTAGGATGTGCTCACATGGAAGCACATGATGGGATTGCTGAAGTACATTTCAGTGGAGATACCATCGCATGCAAGGTGCTCCATTCTCAACTATGGTGGCCTACGCGATTCCATAATGCAGCTAAGTTTGTGAACCACTATGATGAGTGCCAATAGACCATTGTCCTTATTTATAAGGACAAAATAGAGTTGACCTAAATGATCATATGTCAACAATTTGAGAAATGGAAAATTGACTTCATTGGTCCAATCAACCTTGCAGTGATATAGTATTTACAAGAGCTAAGTGCATTATTATTGCCATAGACTATCTCACCAAGTGGACGGAAGCTCGAGAGACTTGCAAAACTGACACTAGGACCATTCCAAGTTTCTTTGGGAGCAAGTAATCTTGTGGGTTGTCCCATAGAGTTGGTTAGTGACCAAGGCACACACTTCATCAATGAAGTGAGTGCTCACTTGTTATCCAACTTCTTCATAATCAACAGAAAATCATAATAGTATTACCCTCAAGCTAATAGTCAGAATAAATCCACGAACAAGATCTTAGTGAATGTCCTAACAAAGGTAGTCTCTACTTCATGTAATGTCTGGAACAACACGTTCATGGTAGCTTTATGGCCATATAGGACAGCCTACAAAAAGGCCATAGGATATACCTCGTTCAAATTGACCAATGGAACTAAAGCAATTCTACCAATGGAATTCTTGATTTCAAGCTTGAGAATAGTAGTCTAGGAGAGATGGGAGGACAAAGAAGCATGGACAAATTGTTTTGTAGAGCTAGAACACTTATTTGAGACTTGTCTCATTGCAACCCATGCCCTAACTTATGAGAAGGTGTGACACACAAGTTGGTTTGATAAGCACATCAAACAATGAGACTTCGAGTAAGGAGACCTAGGCTTGTTGTACTCTATTAAAGGACATAAGCAAAAGATAAAATTGAGGGGATTGGGACCTTTCAAGGTTCGCAACATCAGTAGAACAAGAAGTGTAGAACTCAAAACCTTAGAAGGTGAGGTCATAGGCTTTTTCAATAAAAGTTGTATAAAAAAGTATTACCCTCCGTCACATCCACTCCATGGACATCCAATGATAGAACTACCAATGAATGTGAGAGTTGCAACTATCACTAAAATAGAGGATGAGGATGAGGAAGCAAGAGCATATTAGGGGAGTTTTGAGGTCTCGAAAATGCCTTTTAGGAGAGTGCTCTAGACCAATAGGAGTAGAGTCTCCATAATGAAAGTTCTATTTAAAAAAATACCAAAAATCATTTTACAAAAAGATATATATATTATAATATTAAGACTTTGTATTATCAATATCTATTTTTGGTTTCTTATATTCGTGATTATGACATTCTTTGCATTAATGATACATAGTCCCTGCCACTTTTATAAAATGATATGTTTGGATTAATGATAATGACATGTTTAATCTAAATTTAAATTAATAAAGAGTTTGGCACTTATTTTTTTTCCTTCTTTCTTTTATCCCCTCTCATGTTTTTCCCTCCTTTCTTGTGGTAGCTTAGTCCTCTCTCTCTCTCTCTCTCTCTCTCTCTCTCTCTCTCTCTCTCTCTCTCTCTCTCTCTCTCTCTCTCTCTCTCTCTCTCTCTCTCTCTCTCTCTCTCTCTCTCTCTCTCTCTCTCTCTCTCTCTCATATGGATATATAATTTTGACCTTCAACAAGGCATCCAAGCTCCCAAATCACATCCGAATGAGTGTTCTAAAAAGATGAAAGATGGATTCCTACAATCATTAGCAAAGGCAGTTGGATCACCATGCAACGAGCAAAACGTGGGAAAAGGTGAAGATATGAGAGCTTGTCCATATCTGCTTGGAAGGGTAGAATCTGAGATTTCCAGCTTAGAGTAAATAAGAATAGCATAAAAGAGGTTATGGTGCAAAATGTGTTTATGCATAGAGAGCTATATTTGGAACCTAGAAGTTCAAATCTTCCAATGTATAAACCAAATTGTAAGGATTTAATTCTTAAAGTCTTTCTTTTCTTGAACTTGGTTTAAGGTTTTCCATTATAACATTTGTTCATTTGTCTTGAAGATGTCTATCCCTCTAATCTTGAGGAATGGTATCTGATCGAGTCTATTGTTGATATGATTGATAGGATGCAGGGCTTGATTGGAGAAGAGATGTACAAAGGTAGAAAGAAGACAGAGCTTGTTGAGAATGGAATATTCTTCGATGAACATTCTTATATTGTCCCCATGTAGCATAGCCAATGGGGATCAATATCCTCCCTTCCTTTGCCAGATTTTTCAAGCTTCGAGTGGCCTTTGCCAAGTCTAGCTACTAGTGAGGGCTATAGATGCTAAATATTTTTTGAGATATAAAGAGCATTGAAACCTAGTATCTCAAGTAGGCTAAGCAAAGTTACTTTGTTCATACCTATTAATATATTTGTTGACTTCTTTTCTAATGCTGAGATAATAAAATCAAATGCTATGATTTCAGTGAAGAGACTAAAATATGATCATGTCATACAATTTGTTGATGAGGGACGGGACATTAGGACAGAAGGGAAAATTATATGCAAGATAGATCAAGACTCTATAGCTTGTAAATGGGCCTCACACAGACAAGAGAACCTAACACCTATCGCATCTCATATGTCACAACAGAAACAATGCATGCCTAAGTCATATGAAATGCAAGGAGGCCTCACATCGACAAGAGAAACCAACACAATCTCACACTTAATACATATTTGATCAAAGAGAAACTTGCCCTCCAAGCGACATATGAAACACAAAATAGCTCTTGGCTATGTGAAGAGCCATGGTTAATCGTGTTTCATACGTTTGACATTTTTGGGGATGATTTGGTGGGAATTATCAAGTGATTCAGAGCTAACTCATATTTTAGCAAAAAACTTACATTCTCGAGGGTTTGGTGCATATGCTATGCGATGAAACCTTCTTTAGTAGCCTTGCACTGAAGAATCATTTTGTACTACGATCAAATGTGTGTTGTGTTGGTGTGGTTGAGCATAGAGAGAGCTTTGTATTCGAAAAAACTCTTTTGCAGTTCAGAAATCGGATTTATAAGGGTGTTGGTTTACATGTTGTTAAGTGTTTTTGTGAAAACTGAAAACCCCTAGTCTGACTGTAGTAAGGTTTGATTTCTGCTAGTTTAGTTGTTTGCGTGACTGTTTGTTTTGTTGTTTCGTAGTGGGATTTCTTATGTTTGTCTAGCTTAGGATTTGTTTCTGTCATTTTGTTTGATTTGTTGAGTGTGAAACTTGATAGCCTTGGTCGAGCTTGGTATTTTTTTGGACAGGTTGATGTTGGAGTTTGCTATTAGCTACCGAACATTGTGGAACATGGTTTGTTTTCTTGTTGAAACTCTTGTACATCACAGGGACTATGGGTTCATGAGCACTTCACGTTGCACTTGTTGATGCACTGCACTCGGGGGTCGTCTCCGGTTCTTATCAAATACTTCCATGTCATGGGTTGGGATTATGCACATTTCGCACCATCACGATATTTGGGATGTTCATCACAAAGTTAGGAACCTCTGGTTGAGTGTGTAAGGAGGTTGGGTGAGTTAGAGGGTTGTGAAGGATGCCGCCAATTGTGAGATGGGCCGTTCATATCTGGTCAACATCTTGAGGACCATAATTTCTTAAGTGATTGTGAGATTTTGGATGGGTAGAGCAGAGATTGATATTTTATTGATGAGAGTTGAGAGGTGAGGATAATGAATTTTAAATTAACAAGGAATTTTTTTTGCATTATGCATGACACACGATCACATTTAGATAGGTTAGGCACAATTTTTTCAAAGCATACATTATTTTTGTGTGTAGCATCGATTGATTGGTTGCATATCATGGATCCAACATTGCATATTTTTCCAAATCATGTACGATTGAGCACGGAGTTCATTTAAAAAACCATATTCTTGCTAGGACACACTACATTAAAAAAAAAAGTTTCATATCCAGAGAATATTTATTTTGAAGACTCAAGGATCAAAGGAAAATGTCGTAAGTTTTACATCGTCAAGGAGTATTTCTTGAAGAAAAAGAGGACATGTGTACTGAAAGTGTGTGCAATTACAAGAACAATAGGCCAAGGAAGGGAATAAGTCGTCCAAGATAAAAGATGGAGAAAAATGATGTGATTTACAAAAATCAATAATTTTCCAATTTTTGATATATTTTTGTAATTCTTCCCGCACAAGCTTGTTGACCAGATGTGTTTCCATCGTTTTGAGTACCCAAATGACTATATTCGGAGTTCAAATGACGAAGTTATGATCCAAACAAGTTGCAAACATGAATAGGGCAGAAAAAACGAAAATAGTGAAAAGCAGTAGAAAAGCAAAAGCCAAAAGCAGAAGGAAAAAAGCCTAATGTATGTGAGTGTCGATAGAAAACTATATAAGGAGATGAGAATGGAGAGTTAAGGGCTTTCCACCTTGATTACAATTGTATTTTATGAGAAAGGAGTGTGGAGGGTCACATACTAGAGTGAGCTCCTGTCATGCCAATTTGGAAGATTGAAGAATTTTGATTTGTGGTGCCGAGCATCAGCTCAAGGTTGTTAAGGTATGAGAATATATTTCACTTTGTTTATTTTCAAATTGTTGGTATTTTTGTTGTGTTGTGGTTGTGTGATACTCTACCCAAATTCGGGTTTTAATTGTCTTGAGTTACAAGAGGCATTGTTTATTGTGCGTTGTCTTATTTTTGTGTGTGGCTTGTGGTGTATTGTCAAATATTTTGAATTTTTTAAGTTGTGTTGTGCATCCGACAAAGTCAAAATATCCCAACCGACACTCCTTAACGTCTTGTTATCAGGTTGTGAGTGAGGCTTGCTCTCGATCTGATGCCAGGAGGCATATTCCACGGAGGATTCCGTGCCACGGTGGATTCCGTGAGGTTTTACGGTGGATTCCATAAACTTTGATGACCGGGGCTCATACACAAAGTGGATTCTTTGTGCGAGAAGTTGATGGGGACACCTGTCCTTTTCGGGCGTTTCATTAATTTAGTGTGTACATGGATGATTCCATAGTGGGTGATTCCATAGTGGGTGATTTCACAAAATACATATTAAATTAATAAACGTTTATGAGTTTAGAGTGCGCACTCGTAATAAATTAAGGTTAGGATTTATTTCTAACCAGTTGATTTATTTATGTAGCTGAAGACTGCTAGGTATTCACTTTTGTCGGTTTAATTGTATTATTTTACTAACGATTGTGAATGCTTCAGTTGATGTGTAGAGATAGCAGCAGTGGCGGAGGAAAGCATTGGAGGATAGCGAGTATTCGATCTATGGATTATATTTTGATAGGTGCCACGCCTATATTTTGTCATGTCTATTGAGGCATCGATTATTTATTATTATTTTGTAGGCGCCCATGCACACGGTTAGGTTATTTCTATTTGGACATTGTATTGGGCGTGCCAGACTCTTTGGGCACCGTCCATTAGCTTTATTCCTATTTTTGTGTTAAAGCAAACTCAAAAGCTAAAAGCTTGATATATTTTTGTAAATTGGGCTATTATTGAGCATGAAGATGAAATATACATAAAATACATGCTTTGTGAAGCGCTCACACAAGGCATGGGGGGAGATTGCACCCAATTGGTCTCTTGCTCTTGTCGTTCATGCTTTTTACCTTGTAACTTGTGCAAAAAGTAGAGTTCATTGTTCTTGGGGACCTTCCGGCATTCACTACGTAAGTATACAATGTCCGATCTGCGCACCAGTGGTATCAGAGCGGAGCTGAGATCAAGATCTTCCAATCGCTAACCATCTCGTGTGAAGGCGGAGCTCCTGGAACGATCGGGCTCTACGGTCAATCTCGTCGCGAACCGTCGATACAGGCAGACTTCTGGCAATCAAGAACCCCTATTTCTGTCATTAGATCGCAAAGGACCGGGCTATTTAGGTGGAGGACCACTCCTTCATCTCCTTCATCAAGTTGTGGGAAAATAGTGAGAAAACTCCATATCCAATCTTTTCAAAAGTTTAATAGTAAAGCTTATAAGCTTTAAAGAAGCTTAAAAGATTCACAAAATCGGTCCGCGAGGTCTCAGAGGATCTCCGTTTTTTTTGTGACGGATCAAAATGCCCCCCCCCCTCCCCCATGAAATTCGCCGTTTTTCTTCCATAAGCCTCCCCTAAGCTTAAACAATTAAGCTAAGTCACCTAAAGCCTCCCAATCAACCAAGTTACTACTAACTCCAGGCCACACACCACAGAAGTCAAGTTCTGCAAGTAATTTTTGATCAAGTTCTGCAAGTTTCTTAAGTTGAATAAGTTCTGCAAGTCTGCAACTTTGCAAGTCACATAAGTCTGCAACTCTGCAAGTCAGACTAGTCAACTGGAGTTAGAACTGACTTGTGCTCAAAACTCCTAGAAGGATTGTTCCTGCACAGAAACTCCGAATTGCAAAGTTGTTCATTGGAAGGTACTCTATCCATACGCAGGTTTGCTGAAGCATTTTCAGCATACGAAGAAGGATAAATCACAGAATTTTTGAAGATTGAGAAAGATATACCCAAAAACACATAAGCCTTATAACCTCGAACTTGAGCTACGCTCATCCCGCTAACTTGATTTTGAGTGAGAAAGGTCTTTTGAGTTTTACAGGATGACGAAACCACATATGGATGATCTTATGGAAGAAGACAACCTACCTGAAGCATATGATGGAGCAAAAACTGGACTTAATCATGATGTAATTGGAAGAAGAACGAAGGGCTAGGCAAGCATTGCAAGCGCAACTGGCAAAATTACAAAGAGCGTCTACCGACAAAGAAGAACCTCAAGCTGAAGATTTGATTCGACGTACCATTGACGCAACTCTTGAAGCTCAAACCATTCGCAAGGAATCAAAGATAAGTAAAAGAAGTTTCAAATTCCGTACTTTCAATGGCATACGAGAAGGAAAAACTGTTCTAGCATTCATTAGTCAGTTTGACGACTATTTCCATGAGGAAACCTATGCCGAAAAAGATAAAATCAAGTGTGTTACTAATCATTTAGTAGGCAGAGCATCTCTTTGGTGGACTATAGTACGCAAGAGCATAGATTGTCCTGCTACTTGGGAAGATTTCAAGAAGAAGTTCATGCAGAATTTCCTTCCACCACAATTTCATGAGAAAGCTATTAAGCAATGGGATCTTCTCCAGCAACGGGATCGTGAGCCTATACCTCAGTATACAGAGCGTTTTTGGAATGCACTACTCCAGCTACGCATGCTTGAAGATGTACCAGAAGCGACACATAAGCGGAAGTATATGTCTGGACTCCTTGGGCATTACTACGCTGAAGTTAACATGTTCAAGCCTGCTACTCTTGAAGACGCCATTTCATTAGCTCACGACATTGAAGATAAGCTACGAGGTAGAGACAGATGACCATAGCAATTCTAAGCCAATGGTAACTATGGATCTAAACAATTCAATTCCAATTTTAGAAGATTTAATCCAGGTCATTTCTCTTCATCATCTTTCCACGAAAATTGGGCAAAACCACCTGCATTACTATCTAATGTCAATCAAAACCCTAAGCCTATTCCACAGCCAAATCCAAATGTACCTAGACTTCCCGCCATTGCAAACAATGTAACCAAAGCCAAGCCAATAGTATGCTATAAATGCCACCAACTTGGACATCTAGCAGCAAATTGTCATTCAAAGAAGCCACCAGCTCATATCAACTACCTTGGAGCAATGGACGAGGACGAACATGAAGATATGCTTGACTTCACTGAAGATGAGGACGACACTACTAGTACTTCCGATACTTTACCAGGTATGCCTACTCCACATTCTTTATTGACTATGAAATGTTTGGTGCATGGAAAGGAAAAGACTATTTTGCATGATGACGGTAGTACTCATGATTTTATTTCAGCAAAATTGGTAAAAGAATTGAAGTTACAGACTATACCTACGCATTATCGCATCAAAGCTACATTTTTAGGCACTAGGTATAATGGCACACAGGAAGTGCAAGACTTAGAGATTCAAATTGGTCCATACACTGAAAGAAGAAATTTCTTAGTTGTTCCATTATAGTCGAGTGACATTATTTTAGGTATGCCTTGGTGACACCAGCATAACCTAGATATAGATTATTCCACACACACAATGAATATTAATTTTCAAGGAAAATCTATTACATTATATGGTATGCATGTATCTAATGTTTTTCCACTGCTTTCTCATACTCAAGCTAAATGTGCATTACGCAAGAGTAGTAAATCCTATCTTATTTGGGTGAATGAACTGCAAGTAAAAGAAAATCATATGCATCCTAGGCATAAGAAATTTCTTGCATATTTTAAGGACTGTTTTGCAGAAGACCTACCACTTGGTTTACCTCCTTCACGTCCAGAAGACCATAAGATAGATTTGATCCCTGGCACACAACCACCTTGCAAAGCACCATATAGGCACAACCAGATAGAGCAAAAAGAAATTCAGAGTCAAGCTGAGGAATTACTAAATAGAGGATTGATTAGACCTAGCAGTTCTCCATTCGGTGCACCTGTTCTGTTAGTTAAGAAAAAGAATAATATCTATCATATGTGCATTGACTATCGCGCTTTAAATAAGATCACTGTAAAGAATAGGTATCCTATTCCTAGAGTTGATGACCTTATGGACAAACTGCAAGGATCTACTATATTTAGTAAAATTGACCTTAAGTCTGGTTATCATCAGGTGAGACTAGATAAGTTTGACATATTCAAGACTGCATTTAGAACATAGTTTGGTCATTACGAATTTTTAGTCATGCCATTTGGATTGACTAATGCACCTGCTACATTTAGTAGAATGATGAACCGTATATTTCTGAAATATCAGTATTGTGTAATTGTTTTCTTTGATGATATTTTGGTGTTTAGTCAAAATGAGAAAGAACATTATGAGCATTTGTCATTGGTTTTTCAGTTATTGAAAGAAAATCAACTGTATGCAAATCCTGAAAAGAGTGAATTCTTTAAAACAGAAATTGAGTATTTAGGTCATATTGTATCATCTGATGGAATTAAAGTTGATCCTAAGAAAATTGATGCAATATTGAATTGGCCTGTACCTAAAAATGTGTATGAGTTACGCTCATTCCTTGGTCTTGCTAGTTTCTATAGGAAGTTTGTACTTAATTTCTCATTACTTGCTTTACCATTAACCAAACTTCTAAAGAAAGGAATTGTTTATCATTGGACCGAAAATCAACAGAAATCCTTTGACTTACTGAAACATGCATTAACACATGCCCCTGTTCTACAGTTGCTTGACTTTAATAGACCATTCTTTCTAGTAGTGACCGATGCTAGTGGATTAGGAATAGGAGCTGTACTTATGCAAGATAACCATCCTATAGCCTATTCTAGTTGTAAGCTGAAACCCTCTGAGCTGAAATATTCCACATATGACAAAGAACTATTAGCAGTTGTACAAGCATTCGGACAGTGGAAACACTACTTAATGGGTTCAGAATTTATGATAAAGACTGATTAGCAAAGTATTAGACATTTACTTAGCCAACCCCAAATCTCTGACCGACATATCAAATGGGCCTCCTTTATTCAAAGTTTTCATCCTATCATTCAATACCAACCTGGAAAAGAAAATGTAGTGGCTGATGCATTGAGTAGAAGACCTGCCATTCATAATATTTTTGTCATATCTTTTGATTCTTTGATTGCTATGAAAGATACATATAATCAAGATATTACTTTTCATACTGATTGGAATAAATTAGTTCAAAATAATTTTATTCCTATTGATTCATTGTCATATAATGATGGATTTATGTTTTATGAAAAGAGATTGTGTGTTACAATTCCATTCCGATCTTTTATTTTGAATGAAATTCATTGTCCCCCATACCAAGGTCATAGAGGTATCATATCTACCTTACGTATGTTAATTGAAGATTTTTATTGGCCGCATATGGATGCTGATGTATCTATGTTTCTGAATGTTTGATTTATCAAAGAGTTAAGAGACATCATGGTAAACAGTATGGATTACTTATGCCTTTGTCTATTCCATCTAAACCTTGGGAACAAATTTCTATGGATTTCATTATTGGTTTACCAAATACTAAATCTAACCATGATATGATTTGGACAGTTGTAGATAGATTTAGTAAACAAGCATATTTCATTCCATGTAAGAAAACTTTAACAGCATCACAAGCAGCACAATTGTTTTTGAAAACTGTTTTTACTAACCATGGATTGCCAAAAGTTATTATTTCAGGTCGTGATTCTAGATTTTGTAACAACTTTTGGATTACTCTGTTTGCTAACCTAGGCACAAAGATTGATTTCTCATCTGCATTTCATCCAGAAACTAATGGACAAACAGAAGCCACTAACAACACCATTCTAGATCTTTTACGTGTATATACTATTTCTAAACCACAGACATGGGACACACATTTGCATTTATTACAGTTTGTATATAACAATACACCACTCACATCTACAAAGAAAGCACCGTTTGAAGTAATTTATGGATATAGATTATCTACACCTGTTGCATCTTTGTCAAATAGAATTCAAAGTGCTGATGATATTGCTAGTATGCATAATACTATTTTCGATGAGGTTAAAGATATGATTGCTAAAGCCCAGCAATCATATACCAAACAAGCCAACAAGAAAAGACAAGCAATGACTTTCAAAGTTGATGATTATGTTTGGTTGAGAATAGAAAAACGTAGACTGCAAAGTGTAGATAGACATTCAGTTGTCAAATTAGCACCTAGATTTTATGGACCATTTAGAATTATTCATAAAATTAATGACAATGCATTCAAGTTAGAATTACCACCTCATTGGAAAATTCACAACACATTTCACATTAGTTTATTAAGACCATTTAGAGGCCAATTACCTGTACACCCTGTTTATGAAAACCCACCTTTATTAGAGGAAGAGACTGAAATACTTGAACAGGAAGCTATTATAGATACTAACTTTATGACCACTAGGACTGGCCGAAGCTATTCTAGATATCTAGTTAAATTTAAGAACCATCCTGTAGAGGAAGCACAATGGATGCACGCTAGAGACTTAAATGCTTTCCCCACTCTATTAGCTCCACATTGAGCTAATAGCAATTGAGCTCAATTGCTATCCCACCCCGGGGGTATGATGCCAGGAGGCATATTCCACGGTGGATTTCGTGAGGTTTTGCGGTGGATTCCGTAAACTTTAATGATCGGGGCTCATACACAAAGTGGATTCTTTGTGCGAGAAGTTGATGGGGATGCATGTCCTTTTCGGGCGTTTCATTAATTTAGTGTGTGCATGGGTGATTCCATAGCGGGTGATTCCGCAAAATGCATATTAAATTAATAAACGTTTATGAGTTTAGTGCGCACTCGTAATAAATTAAGGTTAGGATTTATTTCTAACCAGTTGATTTATTTATGTAGCTGAAGACTGCTAGGTATTCACTTTTGTCGGTTTAATTGTATTATTTTACTAACGATTGTGAATGCTTCAGTTGATATGTAGAGATGGCAGCAGTGGCGAAGGAAAGCATTGGAGGATAGCGAGTATTCGATCTATGGATTATATTTTGATAGGCACCACGCCTATATTTTGTCATGTCTATTGAGGCATCGATTATTTATTATTATTTTGTATGCGCCCATGCACACGGTTATGTTATTTCTATTTGGACATTGTATTGGGCGTGCCAGACTCTTTGGGCACCGTCCAATAGCTTTATTTCTATTTTTGTGTTAAAGCAAACTCAAAAGCTAAAAGCTTGATATATTTTTGTAAATTGGGCTATTATTGAGCAGGAAGATGAAATTATACATAAAATACATGCTTTGTGAAGCGCTCACACAAGGCATGGGGGGAGATTGCACCCAATTGGTCTCTTGCTCTTGTCGTTCATGCTTTTTACCTTGTAACTTGTGCAAAAAGTAGAGTTCATTGTTCTTGGGGACCTTCCGGCATTCACTACGCAAGCATATAGCGTCAGATCTGCGCACCACAATCACCACTCGCGTAACAACGTGTGGCTACTGTAATGTGTAAATTTCACATGTGCAACTACAGACCATTTTTCTTGGGAATTTATGCCATGTGTCACTTACTTTTTTGGCATGATAGTGCTTTTATGGCTCTGATTTTGAAGTTTTAACCATTTTCCTTTTCATTTTAAGTGCACCTCCTTCGAATTAGTGCAATGTACTTTTTGAACAAACATGTGTTGATCGTTGGCGCGCGCGCGCGCGCCACACACACACACACACACACACACACACACACACACACACACACACACACACACTCAGGTTCAGGTTTTGGTTACTATATCTTTTACGTTGTCGAAGGGATTTGAAAGCCAAGTCGCGACCACAAAAGTCCTTGTTTAATTTCAGGATAGAAAATCCAACAAGCAAGAACAGGCTATTCAGGATAGTATGTCCATTCAGTTCACATTTGACAGGGACAGAATTTGCAGTTCTTATAACTCTTTGCTTCCATAATGCCTTTTCTGTAAACCAGGTCTAGTAAATATCGAGCACAGGGCACATCTCTGCTGAAGACACTTCACTTATATCTACCAAGAGGGAATTGCAAAAAGTACTGGTATGTTTAAGCATAGGAGATTCTTCAGAAGGGAATCAATAGGCTTTCCACAGGTCATTCCAATTATAACACATGGATTTTCTTCTATTCATAAGTTTTCCATAGGACAGGCATTGCTAGTAGCAGTGATTGACTGTTCTTTCTCGAACTCCAGGCAGTTGAAATGGTTGAATTCTCTTCTTGGTAACTCAGATATGCCTTGACAAGGATTCCAAGGTTTTATCATAACGTGTTGAATAGCAGTCTCACCGGTGAAGAAGCTTTTCATAGAACATCAAAGTCATGGTGATGGAAATCAAGAGGCAATCCTGTGTTGATGGATGTTGATGAAAGCCACAGGAACAGAGCGAAGAAAATGTAAGCTGCTATGCAAGAACAATTGTATAATAAGGCTACAAACGCGACGGAAAGAAAACAACTTCTGGGCCTCAATTTGCAGGCTATGGAGATGAGATCAAGCAGCTGCTCCAGATCACGTCGCATTGGTTTTCTGTCGCTTTGGTTTTCCACGCTGAAAATATTTCAGACGGCTCTGTTTAATTCAGAGTTGGTATTCCTGTGTATCAAAGTCCATAGCATCAACTTCCTCACCACTGTAAGTAGTGGAAAATGAGTGAATCACCAGGCCGGCAACCTCTGCCTAGCCATATTCAAGCCTTGAGTTTCTTCGATGTCTACTATTGCACATCATATCAGTAAATCCGCCGATCTTCTCGTTCTTCTACTGGTCAGATCTTGTTACTATGCAAAGTTGGTTGTCGTTGCTTCCAGCTTCGTCTTCTTCATTAAATCATGTTGCTGTAGATCACTCTTCTCTCGTCACCCTTGTCGGCTCTCTATATCGCAGCAGCATCCATGTCGTGCTTCCTTCTGTCCTTCAACTTCAGAAAATGATCTTGTCTCTTCTACTGCCATCTTCCATATCAGCTTCGTCTCAACCTCTTGTCACAGCAGCAGTTGCCGATGCTTTGATAAGCCTGCGTCGAATAGCCCGAATCTTCTTGGGGCGCAGATCAAGAACCTTGATCTTGGCCATTGCAAAGCTAGAACCGCGGCAAAAGCAGCGATGGAGGAAAGAGCCGTGTCGATAATATCTTCTGAGGGGGAAAGAGCTGGTTGTGGGTCTTCCTTAACATATGCATTTTTTGTTCCCTTCCATTGCTCCTCCTTTCGATGATCGAGAGAGAGAGCTTACATTAGCAACCATTACCAAATTTTCCTGCGTCACCGAATCCTCTGTTTCTCCTATGCTCCGTTCGTCCTCTCTCCTTGAACTCTGTTCCTCCTTTTTCCCGTAATTCCCTCCTTCTTTTGCTTTTCAAAAATCCTTTTTT
Organism: Lygodium microphyllum; assembly: GCF_053477565.2. Classification (NCBI taxonomy): domain Eukaryota; kingdom Viridiplantae; phylum Streptophyta; class Polypodiopsida; order Schizaeales; family Lygodiaceae; genus Lygodium; species Lygodium microphyllum. The sequence goes on along the minus strand of NC_141143.1, from coordinate 32,878,725 downwards.
TTAGTCTCCTCCTCCCTTGTTTTCTTCCGCCTCCCACCAAAAACGAATCTCCCCACCATTTCCAGCGGCTCTTCTTTTTGCTTTGGACCCATAAAGCAGGCCCCCAATTTAGCTTTTCTCTCCACCATGCTACTGTGATTTACCTTTTTCAAAACAGTAAAACAAAGAGCCATTTTATCTCTTCCAGGTCTCTTTCATATGCAGCATGCCTCGCAGTCAAAAGTACAACTATTGAGCACCTGTTTTTTTATCATAGCCTTGCATAAAAATCTGCTTTCTATCAAGTTCTATGTTGATCTCTACTTCTTTGACAAAACCAAATGATCTCCTCATTTTCACAATCAGCATTTTCTGAAACATGTACTGAATCTGAATCACAAATCAAAAGGAAAGTTTTGTCTTTCAAAACTTCTAGTGTTTACACTTGGCTGAACGGAAACATGTCAGAAGTACCCATCAACCCTGTGTGTGTTTTATCATTGCTAGTAACAGCCTCCCTTCTATTATATCACAACTAGTTTTGCAAAAGGATTCATTGTGGAGGAATCAAGGTCATTTGATAACAATAGACTATCAATCCTCCCATATTTCACATACATGTCAACTAGTGCATTGCCAATGGCCAAATCAGATACAACACTGTCGAGTGTCAGCTGAATAAATACTAGGTTTCCCTGCTCAATGGCTCCAATGTTGCCACAAGCTTTCAAACGAACCCTTGGTCACAATCAAAGTGGTCCATGAAATTACATCTTGAGTCACCAATCTACCAAAATTCCTTATTCTTCTCTGTCTTCGGCATAAAATGAAAGAGCAAACATAACAACTAAGTATGTACAAAGTATCAAATCACACACACAACTTTTAGGTGGTTTACACACCTCGAATGCGCAGCAATACGACAACGTATTTTGTCTTGTCTTCGACCAACTATTTATCTAGTAAGCATACACACCACACCAAGCATATTCTTACAAAAAACCATTTATTCTTAGGAGTAAAGGCATGCAAATATCAAGTATCACACTTTTCTTAATATTTTTCTCTGCAATCTTGAATTTCGAGGCATTGAAGATGTTAGTTGGTTTAAGAGGAGAAAGATACATTAGGAACTTAGAAATTCTGTAAGGGTTTTACTTTGTTTTTCTATCAATATTGGTTTGGTACACATATTAAACGATGGGCTTTTGATGTTCTTGATGCATTTTTTTGTTCAAATGTTTTGAATAAATGTGTGATGACCACTGGTATATATATATATATGAACACTCAGGTTTGGGTTTTGGTTACTATTTCTTTCACGTATCTTGTCTTGTCTTAGACTAGCTATTTTTCTTGTAAGCATCACAAGCCAAACCAAGCATATTTTTACAAAGAACCATTTATACTTAGGAGCAAGGCTTGCAAATATCAGGCATCACACTTTTCTTAATAATTTTCTCTACAATCCTGAATTTCGAGGCATTGAAGATGTTAGTTGGTTTAAGAGGAGAAAGATACATTAGGAACTTAGAAATTCTGTAAGGGTTTTACTTTGTTTTTCTATCAATATTGGTATATTACACACGTTAAACAATGGGGTTTTGATGTTCTTGATGCATTGTTTTGTTCAAATTGTTTGGATGTATAAAACGTGAATTCATTAAGTGTTTTTGTCAAAATGATGTGTGAAATGCGATTTTGTGAACGATGAGGCGGTCTGAATCATTGTTTTTGCATTTTATGAGTCGTGAAGGTTAAACAAAGTTTGATAAATGAGACTTGGAATTTCATGCTTTCTCTATTGCATAAAGTGTGAATTCATTTCATTCATCTTGTATTTCTTAATATCTTACATAACAAACACGTTAAATTTGTCAAAATATAAAAGCAGTGCCTTATAGGTTTTGACTAATTTTTTTTAAGAAATATTTCTTTAGTCTATTGGATATGAGCAAATGTGGATTAGCATATTATGTTCCTAATTTTATTTTTTTTTCTAGATTTTGTTTTGTAAGTAATCAGGATGACTAAAAGGAAGTTTCCTTTAGAGGGAATGGAGGAGGAGGATCTGGATGATACTTGTGATGAAAAGCTATTTGATATTCTTCATGCAACTAGAAATTCATCTAGATTTATTTACATTAGAGATATGCTCAATGTTCTCTTTGATTTGCAAGAGCTTTTGAAAGATCTTGAAGATAAAGTGAAAGATTTTAGGGAGTTTTATGATAGACATGTCGAAAGCTTAGAGATTGAGGGATTTGTCAATTATAGCGATGTAATGGTGTAAAAGAGTGGGGATAGACGGGTAGGACACATATTAGCATGGGAATACCCAGTTATACTGACAAGGTATATAAGGTGTTGAGAGACCCAATTAGGGCATCAGTTTTATCAATAATCAAGTCTCTTTTCCCTTCCTTTTAGCTTTCATGGCTTCCCTCCTCTTTCTCTCTCTTTTGCTAGTATTTCTCTCTCTTATTCTTTCATCTTCTTCCTCTTTCTCTCTCTTCTATGCAGTCTCTCCCTTCTCTCCTTCTCTCTCCTAGGTCTCCTTCATTACAGTTGGTATCAGAGCTTCGGTCTTTGATCCTCCTTCTCTCTCTCTCCACCCTCTAGTTTTAGTTTCTTTTAGTTCAGGAACCCTAGTTACTCAGGTGCATAGGTGCATCAGGACATGTACATAATTGAAAGGACATAGGAATGAGGGGGTACCAGAGATGGCAGCCTTCTTGGAGTTTGCATAGAAGCTTTGGATGTATTTAGAAGCAAACCACCAAACTGACCATTTCTCCGCCGCTGCCACTGCATGCTGTGGATAATGGAGGTCCACAGAGCCAGGATTGCGTGTAAATGAGCTTGCCCCCACAATCATACCACTAGAGAATCTCACTTAAGTTCTTGAAGTCCCCCAGAAAGGAGGATATGGAACCCGAGAGCTGGTTGCTGTCCACATCGAGCTTTTGCAAGAAAGAGCATTCTGTATTCATAGTGGCTGGAGAGGGAAAGCTCCCAGAGAGAGCATTGTGATCTAGATGATAAAACTAGAACGCTTTCTGCTTGTGATGAATGAATCGTGGTTGTGAGGTAGGATGCGAGGTAGAAGAGGAGGTGACCTGGACAGTCCCAGCAAAGGCCCTTCTTCCCTTTCTGATGGTGGCCATGGGCGAAAGAAGTGGCATAACTTCACCTGTTGCACTCTGAAGTTGTTGTTGCTCTTGCCTTGAGTCAGGCAACACCACTGGCTTGGCTTTGTCTGCATGGGAGCAAGGCTTATCTGTCATGGAGTCTTCAGCTTTCCTGACAGGGCCTAGGCCAAGGCGGAGGTTAGTTTCTTTGAGATTGAGGTCGCGTGCGGTCTCCATGCCTGCACAGGAGAGGGATGGGGAAGCGCGGATGAGACCTCGGCAAGACCAATGTAGTCATGCTCTTTGAGAGTGGAGCCACTTTGGATAGAGCTCTCGGGGCCTTCGATAGGATGCATGGAGGGCTTGCAAACGGAACTGCAGCAAAGATTGTCACCGGGGGCTAAGAGAGAGTCTGTGAGAGGGTCTCCTTCACTATCTTGAGCTTTCCCCCCTTCCCTCAACCCCCTCAGCACCACCTCTATCTCTCAAAACCCCTCCCCACCACCATCTCTACCTATCTTATCCCCGCCCCCCAACAACTCTAACCCCTTCTCCCCTTTACACCACCCCTACCCACCTGTTTGACTCTTCCCTCAATCCGCCATCTCCACCAGGCCCCCCCTTCTCCAATATCCCTCTTTCTCTACCTTCCACAACTCCTCTCACAGACCACACCAAACTCCCCCCCCCCCCCCACTATGACATCACCACCATCTCCATCTCTCTAGCCCCCCCTCACCATCCATACCTCTCTGATGCCCTCAACCACCCTATCTCAACCCTTGAGACCCCCTGTCATTACACACACCTCTGGTAGCACACGCTCCTATCATGACCTCAGCACACCCTAATGCTCGTATTGCATTGGAGCATCTTTGAGTTTGACTTCAAGGATTCAAGAAGAAGGATTTGTGAGTAGAAGAGCCACAACACAAGGAGCATTGACTGCTTGACAAGAGCAACAAATGAGGAACTGTAGCCATGTTGGCAAGGGATAAGCTTAGAAATTAAAAGGTGGTGAGGAGGAGGTAGGAGCTGCTCCTGAAGGAGGGTTTCGGAAGAGGAAAGGGTGGCATGAAAGACAACAAGGGGGCGGTGATCCTTCATGAGTGAGAGGCTCCATCTTGGCAATCGGATTGGGCCATGCTTCTATCCAAAAGAGCCATCTCTGTGTTGCAGGATCTGAGAAGGGGGACTCGCTCCCTCCTTTGGTCTAGAAGGATAAGAGGAGGTGGCTCAACTGTGTTGTGGTCCTCAAGAGTTGGTCGAAGAAGAGAGGAGGAGGGCTCCAAACTGATAGGGGCTGCCTTTGAAACAAGGTGGTCAGTTGCTCTTCTCGAGGAAGTGACTATAGTAAGGCAGATGGTGGGTCTACAAATGCTCAGGGAGTGAGGATCCTCCTCATCGAGGGTTGGGAGCTAGTAAGTGTGGCATGCTGCTACACTCTGAATCAAACGCTGGGAGACATAGAGGAGAGATAAATTAGTGACACAGAAGAAGGAGTAACCCATGAGGTCTTGGAGCTCATCGATTGCCCCACATAAACGAGTTGTTGCTGGCATCCCAGCCATTCTGAATGTTGGGGGTTAGAGGTACTCCTAGGGTTAGAGGGCTCAATGGAGAATGAGGGCTTAACAGGGTTGATGTATTCTAAGAGACATGGAGAGTCAGCATGCTCATTATGTTAATGCCTCAAGTTACAAAGGCATTATATCCTTGGAGTTCTTGTTTCACTACTCCTTGGGATAGCATGCGGGTCAACAACAACAATAGCAATCATACTCCCTTTCATACATGAAGCATCACATACAAACATAGCATACCTTCCATCGTCATTCCTTGAAACGGTTGCTAGATTGGAGCTCCGTCACATCAATCTTTGATGAGCAAAGATTTGGTCGAAGGATACTTTAGCTTGCATGTGGACATGAGGATAGTCTTTCTATTTGCTGTACCAGCTCTCTAGGTTAGTTAATAGGGAGAAAAATTGCCTTTCAAGTCTCACTTGCTCAGCAAGGTCTTTGCAACATTTTTCGAATTGCAATATCAAATCTGGAAACATCATAAATCCTTATAAAGTAGCCTACAACACAGCAGCAAAGCGAGAGACAGAAAACTCCCCAATGTCCGACAATTCCTCTGCTGAGACCAGCTCTAGGAATAGCAGATGCCCTGAACGTGCTAGCCTTGTTGAGACTGGTTAAGATCAGTAAAGCCAAATGTTCCAAGTGATTGGATTGGAAGATGGATTTAAGAGGTGTAGCCTTCCTAGAAGTTGATCAAGTACCTGAAAGGATTCCAACAAGCCTTGTAGTGTTGAATCCAAAGGGTACAACCAAATCTGAGTTAACAATAAGTGAACTTGACAATGGTACTCATAGTATTATGCCTATGCCTTGATTGGAAATCTTGGTAATGATGCTTATGATTTGTCTTGAGATGTCATGTCTGGTAAGGTAATGCTCTTGTTGGCAATGTATTAGCCCTAATGAGCAAGGATTTGGTTCATATTGGCAATGGTTCCCATGCACAGTGATGCATGGAAGTTGCAAAGTATTGCAAGGATGCAGTCTTAGGGAACTGTTGACAAAAGTCAATTACAAAAAAAGCCTTATTATGTGACTGAGTGCATACCCCATAGCTTGATTTGAAGAGGGCATCGTCCCCTTCAGTCTGAGCCAAAAATCTTCCCATTCCACCCTAAGGTTTGGGAGATATGCCCAATTTTGTGCTTAGAGATACTGTGGGTCAGGCAACAGTCCTACACAGTCAGCCCACAAAAGTCAATTACAACAAAGCCCTGATCATTTACTGTTAGAGATATTTTTACATAACCTCATAGAGGGGATCAAGATCTTTAATTTGAATAAAAATTTTTGGAGATCAAAGCTTCCTAGCTCAAGATATTTCCATTTCTGTAACAAGGGGTCTAGTGGACTGCACTTGGGATGGCAGGCCACAAGGGTAAAGCAAAGGCCCAAGAGGACTTCCAGCGTGAAATAAGGGATTCTCGTACCTCAATGAATGATCCTAGCTCAACCCAAGAGGATTGTGAAGACATGTTTGAAGAGGGTGCCCCCGAGATGGACGGCTTCTCTATGCTCAACCATACTCTATGCCAACATGAGACCCATCATGCCGACCAGCATCGAGAGTTGGAACAACACCACAGGGAGATGGAAACACGCCAAGATCAACATCATTCCGAGATGATGGCCAAGATGGACTTACTCATTGAGCACATGGGCGCCCTCATCCCCGCCATCACACCCTCCTCGCCTCAGCCCAAGGAGCATGTCCCTCCCCGTGAGGCCAACTCCCCTCCTACCTTGGAGACCGGGCATAACCCACAAGGTTTTGGTGGCACCCATGGCCTTCTCCATAGCACCTATGAGCTGGGTGAGCACTCTATGCGACATGATGAACCCATCCTCCCATCACCCATGACGAACCCTTCTAGCCCATCCTTGGATAACAGCTCCCTCGTATTGGGAGCTATATGCAAGGGAAAAATGCAAAATTTGGGCAGCATAGTATGCAGGGTGCACATAGGCAGCATGCGCATGGCAGTTTTGGGCAGCAAGGACCCAATGTTCAGTTTGGTTTGCATGTATTGCATGGGCAACATGGAAATTTTGGGCAGCAAGGCCCTAATAATAAGTGTGGTCCACATATAATGCATGAGCAGCATAGCACCCATGGACATTTTGGCCAGCAAGGCATGTATGGGCATTCTCACGGACATTATGAGTATCATGACCATTGGCATGGGTTCGATGTGCAAAGGCAAGTGCATGTGCCTATTTACATGCATATGATAAGTGTGAATATTTTGAGCAACATGCATCTGATGACTATATATGTTCTTATGAACTACATTCTGGTCACATACATGGACAACCATCTAGACAGCATTATGTACATGGACAACATCATGCAAATGTATATGAGTACGTACATGGGGAGAAACATCATTATCAGCAATGGAGTGCTCAATATCATCAGCCACTTGATCATTCTATAAGCAACATGCGCATCCTTATGAGCCACATGATACTTCTCAAGAACGATGCCATGATGAGAGCATCTCATTGCTGCAGGCTCATGAGCAGATTCCCCATCAGCCTAAGGCCCTTAACTTTGAATACCCAGTAATAGCCACGCATGTGAAACTCATGGACATGAAATGCCTAGGGATTGATGCATTGAATGCTATATTGATTGTAGCCTCATCTGCTCTAGTTCGATTTGACCTAGTGGTTCCCAATGAGTTTATGGACAAGTCAATGCATGCTACCATATGGGTCAGTAAGGATCTTGTGCCACCATCAGTGCTTGACGATGACACCATGAATTACTTCTATGATACAGTGGATGCATTGGACCCCGATTACCCTTTTGACCCCGGTGGTAGTATGGTGACCCATGCTTGTATGGATGACCCTTGTGCTCTTGATGCTTATTATGTAGGTTATCCATTTGATCCTGAGAAACGGAATGGTCTTAGAAAATCCATATCGTGATCAGCATTTCACCAGTGCAGTTCTTTCCCTACTTCAAGGATGCAATTTTGATTGAGCAGTAGCTAAATTTACTCCAGTCTGAAATGCAGACAACTTATAGACAACATACTATTTTAGAATAGTTTTTGCCCTGCATTAATGACAATCAAGTGTCACCTATATGGCTTCAAAGTACGCTTCATGAGCTTTGTTTTGACATGTCACATGCCTCAATCGAAGCTGCCCATAGGAAGTTATGACCAGTTTTCTCCAACAGGCTTGTTTTGGACAGCATGCTGTCCACTGTTTGCCAGCCCCTAATTCTCAAGAATTGGAGGCCAAACTCATATGCTATCAAATTTCACATGTCATATACATCATATAAAAAATTCTATGCCCAAATTCCACAAGAGACCTATATTCTCCTTTGTAATACTAAGCAGAGTAGTACTCTGCAAACCCCCCCCCCCCCCTTTTTCGCTGTGAGCCATAGGTTCTCTTTTTGTTTTTGAGGGCAAAAACCTTCGGGGTCGGGATGGAATGCAAAAGTGGGGATAGATGGGTAGGACACGGATTAGCATGGGAATACCCAATTATATTGACAGGGTATATAAGGTGTTGAGAGACCCAATTAGGGCATCAATTTTATCAATAATCAAGTCTCTTTTCTCCTTCCTTCTAGCTTTCATGGCTTCCCTCCTCTTTCTCTCTCTTTTCTTATCTTTCTCTCTCTTCTTCTTTCATCTTCTGCCTGCTTCTCTCTCCTCTCTGCAGTCTCTCCCTTCTCTCCTCCTCTCTCCTAGGTCTCCTTCATTACAAATGGAAGCTTCCAATGCTGCTAGAACAACTTTGCAAACACAGTTTAGCCTTATTGATGAAGAATTCAGGAAGTGGAAAGCATATTACATTTTTCATGAGAATCAACATCAATGTCTTCTTGTACAGAAGGATGTTGGATTTCTTGTATATCTTCAATATATGGATAGTTGTTCTTCAGATATAATACAAGAGAAGAAGATGGAGGATATTGCATGCAAAGACAAATAAGTTGAAGAGAAGGATGAAATGTTCCAGGAGGATATTGAGAACCAGTTAGTGTAGGGATTTGATGTTGCTTTGTTTAAAAGTAAGAACATTACAAAAGTGGAAGAAAAGAAGATAGAGTTGAGTGCAGAGATTGAAACAGGTCCTCTTGAATGTGTCCCAACATTTCCCAGCTATCCCATCAACAAAAAGAGATATGTATTGCTAAATGATATTCAATACCTTTTTGATCTTAGAGAAGATTATTGCTTGGCAATCCTTGCTGCATGGAGTCAAAATGATAAGAATTTCATAGGTTATGAAGAGGAATTGCTAGCAACTCTTGATGTTGAGGGAGAGAATTTTCAAGACACTTCTATATCCTTGCATTCTTGTATTAATCAGATCGTGGATTATGAGAAGGGGGGATATCTACAGAGGAAGAGTACTTACAAATTCAATAGAGACTTGGTATTGATAACATGGACTATGAAGAGAAATTGAAGTCTCCATTAGAGGAGAAACCAAAAAGTTCAATAAATCTATATGATGATAGTCTTCTTAAAGAAGATGAAAACCCTAAGGTATGAAAGATGATTCTAAGTTACCCATTGTGATTTATATTAGAGTATGTTATGCATTATAGACAAATATTTTTGGATATTTATATACTAACATCTTATACTATTGTGGTTTATTGTGCAGATAGAAATTGAAGATGCAGACAACTTTCTTGGAAGAGCCAAGGGCTTGAGGCCATTGAAGCTTGGCCTTAGTCATTATATTGGAAGCATAAATAATCAAATAGTTGCAATTTATCATAGCATGTTGTCAAGCTCTCCAAGCTTACCAAATAATGGCTTTGAAAGCTATTTCCAAGGTGATTGGATCCCAAGCTTTTAATAGAGGTTTAGAAAAGATAATTTTGGTGGAGAAGGAATAAGGTGTAAGAGTTTCTGGCTTCATGCTTGGATACAGTGGATCTAGGGTAGGATACTTTGGAGTTCTTGTCTATTGTTTTCTCTCCCATGTAGGAGATGCCAAGAATTTGAAGCTCCTTCCAGGCTATAAGAAACAAGAGTTCCTGAAATGTAGAGGTCTCATCAAGTGGGATGAAAGAAAAGATTCCTTTAGAGGACCTAGTGCCTAAAACTAAAGACTCTTCTACAAAAGAGTTAGGCTAAAATATATTAAGGGTTTCTTGAAACCCATCTTTTTCCATCTCTTTGTCTAGTTTGTAACCATTCAAATTATCTTTGCTTTGCACAAGAGTTTAAATATCCCTCTTTTCTTCTTTGGGTGGTAACAGTGGATATAGTCCTTGCCAAAGATGATGTATTACTTGATGCAATTGTGTCTTTGAGCTTGAATTTGTGCCAAATTTGTTTATAGAACCATTGAAAGACCTCTAATAAATTGTTTTCTTTGTATCTTCCACCTCCATGTCTTGTGTGTTTAAAGTATTTTGTTCTTGCTTGATAATGTGATTTTTCCATATATTGGATTGACTAAATACATAAATATCCATATTTCTTGATAAAATATGGAGCATGGTTGTATAAAATATGTTACATAGTTAACAAATAAATAAATTCAATTAGAAAACCCTATATAAGTTAGACAATAAAGAGACATACATATGCAAACTTCTTACCATATAGTGAGTGAAGTATTGATTATCCCAAGATTTTGTCATTGGCTTTTAAAAGGTTCAATTGGTTTTTGAAGTCTTTGAGATCATCATCATTCCACTCTGTTTTATCACAATAAAAGAATACTTTATCTAGTGTTTCCCAAACATTGACTTTTCTATTCCGAGCTTGGCCATTATCATCATGATCCTTAATTGCATTATGTAGGCACTTCCATTGATTGTATCTAATAGTTGAGCCACCATTCTAAGAGTTTATCTTACCAAGTCTCCCATGAAAGTCTAGGAACCTTCTAGCATTCAATCCACCAATAGATGGATTTTTGGGGATACAATTGCCATCCTTAGACTTTTGAAGATCTGGTTCAATAATAACATTATCACCATGCAAACCAATTGCAGATAAGTCTTTTTCAATCTTTGTTATAGCATCTATTCTAGATCCTATATAAAGATGAACAAGCTTTTCAATTATCCTACAAAGTGCATAAAGTGTACAAATATGGGCATTCACTAAAGGAATATCTAGAACTGGCTTAAACTGTGGATCCTTGTTGCGCCTAGAGGGAGGTCTATTCCAATTTATTGAGTTCAACTCTATGGCTGGGTACATACAATAAGGAGATCTAGAGTTGGCTCTGTTTGATACATTGTACATACATTTAAGTGTCTTTAAGTCACTAGCTATGTGCCACTCAATCTTATAGTTCCCAAATCCTTCAACAAATAGCTCTTCTCCTGCTTGTTGTCTCTTAATAACATTAGGTATTGGTGTTCGATGAAAAACCCAATATAATATATCAAAATCCTTTGTATCTACTTTGAATGCTCCTAGCCACCAAATGTTGTGTTTTGATTGAATACTAAATGATGTTGAGCAATTGTAATGATTTGATGAAAGTGCTCTATTCATCAAGGCAATAGAGACCCTCTCTAGTTTTGTACATATTAGAATCTCACTTTCATAAAGTTTAACCACAAATCTAGCCACTTCTTGTGCCTCTTCTAGTGACAAGTTATAGAATCTAATCAATAAGCATTTTAGGGTGGGAAAGTCAAGGAAAATGCTATTAAATTCATTGAATACAACTTCCTTTTTTTTCTCTCTTGAAGCTAGCCTTGATATGGAAAGGCTCACCTAGAATCTTCATTACTTTGTTATTCACTTTGTATTTAATAGTTCTAATCACAGATGGCCTTGGAAGTATGCAATTACACACTTGTCCTTGCTTCATATTTGATTGTAAAAGCTGAAAAAATTATCTATAAGCATCCGAATTGATACCAATATTAACTAGTCTCTTCTGCACTAACTCACTATCCAAAGAGAGATCTTTTATAAATGACTCCAAGCATTGTTTCTTTGCCTTTTTAAAATTCTTCTTCTCCAAAATATCTTTCGAAAACATTGAAGAAAGAAGATGATAATAAAATTGAGATGCTTTCAAAGAATCTCTTTCACTTGTATTCGGTTGAAGAAGAGACCTAAACAAAATCAACATCACAAATCAATACAATTAATTATAAACAAAGTCATAGTTCATATTTTTAAAGTGAAAAAAAATGTACATTGCTGCTTGGATTCTTTTACTACAACCACCTCCTCCTCGTTTGAGACTCTCAATATTTCTAAGAGCTTTTTGTCGATTTCAAAGTCCTAAAATAGTTTGCTTTCATTGATAAGATTTGATGCATTTCTCCAACAAATGAATCCTCTGTTGATAGCCTTCTAGCTTTTACAGTAACTCGTTGTTATGCTTTGATAAAAGATGGTTCTCCAATTTGAGGACATCCTTTTCTGCAACCAAGTTAAGTGTATAGCCTAGGAACCCATTATAACCATCACGAATGAACCTCAACAACGAAGAGCTATCATAGAAAGGCAAAGTGCTAACTTTGCTAGGATCTTTGATATATAGCCTGCCATCTAACCAAAGATCAAGATTATTCTTTCCTTCAAACTTGAGTATATGTTTTGTAGACTCTATAACGGTAATGGATTTTATTCTCTTCGTTATTGGTTCATACTTGAGTATAGCCTGCCATCTAACCAAAGATCAAGATTATTCTTTTCTTCAAACTTGAGTATATGTTTTGTAGACTCTATAATAGTAATGAATTTTATTCTCTTCGTTATTGGTTCATACTTACTCTCCAACTCAATATGAAGATGATAGAGAGGCCTTTTACTAGGGCTACAGAGATCATTGGATGACTAATCCATAGCTAAGGATGTGATTAGAAGATTGGATTGAAAAAGTATGTGAATTAGAAATAAGAAGGAAAACAAAGAAGTAAGTAGTAAGGATGGGAAAGAAAGAAGAGTGAGAATGGAGGGAAGAAATAAAAAATTGAACAAAATTCAAATTGAATATTAGTTTTCACTTTAATGAGGATGAGTAAGATCTTGATTATGACAATCTTTGTCACCTTTATGGTAGCCTAGATTTCTAGGTTTGATGTGACCACGAGAATATCACGACAATGCCTTATTAACAAATTTTTATATATTTACTTACAAAAATATAAAATATTTTAAAAATATAAAATATTTTAAAAATATAAAAATAATTTAATTTTTAAAAATATTTTCTCTCTCGAAGATTGCCTACAGGGTATTTTCAAGACCTTAATGCCAGCCTACCTACATATAATATTGACTACTCAAAAGAAAGGCATATACCTTTGATGCGCTAATTGATGAGGGAGTTGACTTTAGTATCTTAATGTATGATTTACTAGACTACTATTGGTCAACCCCAATTGCAATCAACCAATGCCAAACTCAACCCATTTGGAGGGTAGTCCTATCCACTCTTGGGGAAGTGCAAAATAATGGTTTCTATTGAGATTGAGAGCATATCCATCCTCTTTTATGTACTAACTAACAAAAAAAGTGTTAGCAAGGAATCATTGTTGGGTCACATGTTCAAAAAACAAGCTCATTGTAATGCTGACTATGACTCGCAACACATCCACCTTGCCATAGGTGATGTTAGAATACTAATGGCTTTTAGCAAGGGAACCACAACCACCCAAAAGCCTATAGTGCCACACGTAGTTAATCCTAGTGTCAACCCTAAGGAGGGGGTAGTCCACCACAATGTACACCCATTGTGAAGCCCCACCAGCATCTAGAAACCACACCCAAAGCTACAAATCAAACAATCAAGTGGGTCCCCAAGCTCAGACCATAGCCTCACAAAAGCTAATCATTAGGAACTCATACTTTTCATGCCTCACACTCTAGACCTAAATAGAGGAGTTGGCACTCGTATGTTACATAGGTGACTAGGGCAAGTTGGGTCCCAAAAGACCTATTGCATATCCAATGTTACTATGAACGTAACACCTTGGTGTGGCTATCCAAATTCACAAGTGATATGTATGTCCCTCAATCTTAGACTCCAAAAAATAATGCCCAGAATGTAAATCAAAACAAGGTAAGAGAAAAGTCAAGAGGAAGGGTGCTCAATCCATGAGTGCTCCAATGGTCTATTGACCAAAAGCTCAACCAATCGTAACGAGCGACCAATAATCAATGAGCTCCCACCTAATAACTCTGATGTGATTATACAACTACACAATTTGATAACAAAATGTCGATCGAAATTCAAACCCAATCAACTTCTCAAACCATGCTCATCAAACACGATTAGAATCCCCAAAGTAGAAACACCACATACCAACCTGTCCACTCCAATTAAACCAAAGATACCAGTAGGCCTTAAACCATCATAGAAACAATGATCCATATTTGAATTGGCTTCCAACATGGCCACAGACATAGGAGATGTCTTAGCAATGTGCAAATGATGATTGGACTCAACTTTCACATTGTTTGCTAGAAGCTATGAATGCTTGGACCTAGGCCTACTTGATGAACACATAGCTAATGAAGTATGTTCATTTTTGTGTTCTTGGGATGAATATGAAATCATTGTCACAAAATCCCCCACCATGCACAAGAGTTGATTCCCCATGAAATTTCAAGAGGATAGGCCTTAAGACAATGCTTAATCATATCCTTCAAGAAGAGAAAATTTCCCATGCCACCATAAGAACTTGATGAGCTCCAACAATTAGTTGAATCTGATCCTAATTTCTTATGCAAGTGATATACTCTGCACATTCAATGGGAACAAGAGGGTTATCAAATCATTCCCAATGTGGAGAAATGACATGCCAACAAGACTTCCGAGTATGACCAACCATATGTGGCCCCAACTTCATTTAGGGTATTAGTACTGACAAGAAATCAACCACTAGAAGACAATATCATGCTACATCCATAGTTTGATAGGATTCTAATGGTGTAGGAACTCCACATTGCAAGCCAAATCAACTTAGGTGACCTCTTGAATGACTAATGTAATGGCTTATATCACATGTGTGGACATTCATTGGATTATCAGGAAAAATTAGAGTGTAGCCCAACCTTTTATGAATGGATCTTGAAACAATGAGACACACCAAGGATGCACTAAAGGCCTTTACACCTTTACTTCCACAATCCTAGGAAGGATTTTTATCATTTCCAAGGGGGTGGGGGTTAAAGTGGAAGGTGAATGAAAAATCAAAATAGGAGTTGAAATTTAAAAGAAAAGGATGAATTGAATTTACTTCTTCTTTTAGCAAAAAAACTCCATGAAGTTCTTGCGTGGAATGTATGGATTGTTTAGTGTGGAAATTTTCATTTCTTGGTTTATACATTTCACCATATTTGATAGTGTTTCTTTCTAATCACTTTATCTTTTATGCAAGAAATGTCCTTCAAAGAGAACTCATTGTGGGTTGTTGTGTGGTGACAAGAACCCAAATGGTAGGGTAGTAAGATAGAATTGATAAGCTCCCATTATCGGAGTAAGAACACAACAAATACAACTTAGCCCACTAAGATGCGCATCCTCAATCAACTAAAATACTGCAGCATCCATAACCTGGAGGAGCTAGTGTCATCAGAGGCAGTTAGATAGACAAATGAATAGTGTAATCTTGCTAAGTACTTGGAGAAGGTGGACCAAGACATAGATAATAGCAAATGCACTAAATTTCTAAAAACATTTGCCACCTAGAAGAATAGTAGCATTGTGATAATCAGACATGGAGATGCCACTAGAAGAGTAGAAGTCGAAATTAGCTCAGAAGTCGGGGAAAAGGCCTTGGGATTAATGGACAAACTAGAGAAGAGGCTGAAGAGAGATGTCTACTGGATGTTATGAATGGATAAGAAGAAAGTTTACATGAATAATGGAATAAGCTTGGTTAATATTCCTAAGCCCACCATTAGACTGTAAGTGAAGATGGTCCACACCCTCTTCTCAAGTCAAAGATATCATGCCCTTATGAACAAAATAGGAGTGTCATTACTTGAAATCCTTGCAGCAAATGCACTAGATGAGATAAACTAGAATGCTTATGTCTGAAAACAATCCAAGTGTTGATAAAGGTGCTAGCAACAACTCCAAGGGCAACAAGAGGAGAGTCTCCAATACAACAACGTAGTCATAGAGAAAAAAAACTAGCATCCAAGGCATCAACTGTAGGGTTCAGAGGGGGTACTAACAGCCATAATAAAAGAAGCTATGGGGGAGGTGGAAAGAGAAGTAGTGGAGGAGACCCTTGAACAATCATCTCCCAAGAAGAGCGTCACTCTCCCACTCCACTAAGCCCTCATGCTTCATTCTCAACAGAGAATTTGGGGGAGAAGAATTCAGTAGGAGAAGGCAGAACAAGCTACTAAGAAGAGAGAAGTTGACCATCCCACTTAGTAAAAGACCTCAAGTGAAAGGATGGTCAGCAACAAATGCAAGGCTTAGCGCCATCAAGCCAAGGAGAAAAAAGAAGAATCATGTTGAAGATTCCTATTAGGAGAACCAAGTCCACCATTGAAGAAAGTAGAGATTGCAGAGGGTTGAAGAAGAATCTAGAAAACTCAAAGAGGAACACAAAAAGAGACAAGAGGAAGAGAAATAAAAGGTGAGACAATAGGACGAGGAGCATATAGCTCTTGCCATTAGAAGATCAATGGAGCAACCCTCCCAATCTCAAGAGTTAGTCATGATGAGCCCCACATGTGAGGATATGCCTAGCATAAGTGCTACTATAAAAGAAGCTGAGCAAAGACCAATGGTGAAAGGAAAGGGAAAGACCCCCATGCATGCAATTTCACTAGTCATAGCCTTGAAAATAACCCCAATGCAAGGAACCGTTGAAGGAAAAGTTAATGAAAGTAACATCATGGCTTGGGTGCAATATCTCGTAAGGAAAGTGCAAGAGCTTGCACATGCACCAACTGAAGGAGATCCACTTACAGGAACCAAATAGCCGGTAGCACAATTGAGGCACAATCACGCCAAGGGTCGAAGGTACCCTACCTTGAAGTATATACTACGATGCTCTTAGTAATGCACAACATAGAAGAGTATGATAAGCTGGTGAAAGAACTTCAAAGCTGACATGACAAGATGAATGAAGAAAGAAAGGCCACACTTATTGAGCTAGAGGAAGAAAGGAATGCCTTTGTAACCTACTAGCTAGAAAAAACAAGATAGAGACCATAATAACTAGGAAAGTGATGGGATTAAAAGAGGCCTTAAAGGCAAGCCATGGAAAAAAAAGTCTAAAAGACCTATATGATGAAGAAAGGGAGAGCCACAATGCTCTAGAGGCACAATGCATACTCGGATCTTAGGATAGGAAATGCCTTGAGGAAGAGGTCAGTAGCTTGAAGCAACAAAGAGAACATGTATCCAAAGAACTACAAAAGGAAAAGCCACAAAGTGAGCAAGAAGCAAGGATAAAGATGGTAGAATTGCATAAAAAAATTCATGCAACTCTCCATGATCACACCATCCAAAGGGAATAGGTAGAGCACCAAAATTGAGAGAAAGAATAGATCAATACATTATAGCGAGAGTAAGAGCAAGTAATCACTACCCTGGCTCAATACCAAAACCAAGGATTGGAGCAAATGAAAGGGAAGGTGGAAGAATGGGAAACTCAGAATGAGGATAAGATTAAATAATTATCTTATCACTTGGCACATTTAGAGAGAAAAAGCATTATGGTAGAAAGCAAAGCTGAAGCTGTGGAGATAGGGATACTTGAGTAGTAAAAATCCTTCTTGAACATGGTACTAAATGTCACTCAAACGAGAGGAAGAGACAATTGATGGAATCAAAATAGAATTAGAGTTGGCAAGGAGAGTACTTAAACATGGACTCCATGCAAAGGTACCCAAACCTAGCACTAGCTTAGAAGTAGAGGAACACATAGCTTATTTGATCATGGCCGGATTATCCATATAGGAACTCGAATTGCTAGGGTTTGGGAAGCAAGGGTATCGAGGACAACCTTCCCTTGAGGAGCTAAGAGATTCAATACACAAAGAGGGGCTGGACTTTGAGCATGACCACATTGAGGAAGAGCAGCCGCATGAACCAAGCTTCCCACTGGAAATACAAGTACAAATAGAAGAGCAAGGTAAGGAAACCATAGCCTCGAGAAGATGGTGGAAATGAGGCAGAAGTAGAGAGAACATGTAGAGCTAGCATGAAGAAAACTCTAGGCCAAGTCGTAACAAGTTCCTAATGTGGCCATTCCTCAAGGAGAGAAGTATGATCCTATGAACTAGAACCAAGAACTTGTAGTATGGCAATAGTGGGAGAATCGCCTCGTCGAGACCCTTTGAATTTTCCTTCACCTTCCCTCAAACACTGGACATAGTGTTATCTCCAAGGGTAGTGGAAGAAGTGATAAAGCTCTTAGCAAGGCTAGGGAAACAATGGTTGAAGGAGAGAATTACCCCACAAGGTGGTAATAGGAGTCTACAGACTATTGGGAGGACAAGGTGATGGATGTTCCCAGGAAAGTGGAGGTGTATGAAGAGCAACCAAAGTGGTAAAGAAACATTCGAGAATCTGACTTAGATGCATGGATGGCATTCTGTAATACACTATCATACGAAAGGAATAATCCTACCTACATGCCCTACCCATAGAGAATTTGAGTTGATTTTAACAAGGAGATGCATGGTAGATACAATTTTCCTAAGATCTACAATGTAAATGTTGCATCTCTTAAGGAATGCTTAACCTTCACAAAGAGAAACCTCCGCCCATCTGTAGCACGCTTTCTCAATGACTTTCTTCTTGCCCAAATCCTGTCCTCATCACCCTTGTTATTATCATTTCCTTTTGAGAATCTAATTACTAAAAAAAAGGCCTATTGCAAAGGAAGAGCGGTTATTGCCCCTCTTTTTTGACATTAATATAGGGATAAGTAGTTGCACAATGACCCGCCTCATGATGAGAGCCACCCTCTTTTTAGCATTTTGTATGAGCTTATTAGAAGATATGAGTGATAGTAGGTTTGCTGGGGGTGCAACCACCTATTTTTTTCCACCACACCCCTCAACATAAGAATTAACTTGAAGGGCTATATGCAAAGTAGAGCTTTCCTAAGAAAATCTCTCAAGCCTCCCTGTAGCCTGACCCCGATGGCCGATGAACGGGATGTCACTTAGTGTGCTCCTTTGTAATTAAAAGAAAAATAAAGAAAAGAAAAGAGAGGGAAAAAAAAGAAAAGAAGAGAAGAGAAGAGAAAAGAAGCAACAAAGGAAAGAAAAGAAAAATGAAATCCCTCCATTTGTACTCTATGAGTGTCACAACCACTATACCTAGGAACTACCCTAGCCCCTACCACACTTCACAACTTAGGGCACATCAAGGGTAGAAAATTTTGATAGATTTGTCTCCCTAAGCCACACACAGCACCTCCCTTTATATGAATTGGATCTTCAAGTGTTGGACAATACCTTAGGCTTTGATCCATCTCCTAGTTTCACCATCACTTGCATAGTACACTGCATGGTAAGGTAGACATACCCCCTAGGAAATTCACTCATTCTTCATTTCAAGTATATTTATTATGTAGTGGCATGGCAAGCTTGCAACTATGGAGGCCTTCTTCAACCACGAATCTATTCTCACATTAGTAACCTTAAAACTTACTTCACAAAGTGTCTCCAACATGACCAACGTCCCTAAAGGCTCCAAGAACCATTCCATACTAACCCTCAATATCTTCAGCCTATACAATCAAGTGCCATGGGATTGGCACTTAACTAGGAGAGGATAATGTTAACCCTCGGAAGACCAAGACAGAAAATTTGAAAAAATCGAAAGTGGAAGATAGTCCCGAGGCAAGAGAAAGATGGAGGACAAAGGCGTACTAAGGAAAATTTGAAGACACAAAGATCAGGAAAAAATTCTAAATGTAAGAGGGAGGCACACAAGTATATGTGCATCTTAATATTTTTACAAAAAAAAGAGAGTTGGGCTCTCTCCCATGCAAGTTGTAAAGAATAAGAGGCATAGGTTAAGGCTAGGCTAATAGGAAAGGAGGAGGAAAAAGAGTGGAGGAATAGATAAAGGCCAAACCGAAAAAGGGATGGTTGCCCAAGGAGGAGATAGGGCATGTACAAAAGTCAAAAAGTGAATGAAGAAGCTCATTCTTGGTGTGTTGCCAAACTTGCTCTCTTCTTGTTTCTTGCTTCTTGCTTCATTCTTGTGTATGAGAGAGGGAGAATGTGTATGTGGAAGAGTGAAGGACCATGGAGAAGCTCTTCTTCTCCTCTCTTCATTTTCTCATTCTTCTCTTCTCTTTTCTCACAAAAGTGGCCATGGAGATTGAAGCTTGGAGCTTGGAGCTTGGAGCTTGGAGATGCCACATCTTGGATCATGGAGCTATTGGTGAATTTGTGGGAGGAGGCAACTCAATCGGATTCAAAGGTAAGCTCACTATACTTGTGTGTGGGAGATTACACGTGGCTATGTGAGAGGTAGCCATAGTTCTCAGCTTAAAATGCTTGAAGAAGCAATAAGTGGTCTATGGGTCTTGGCAGTCTGCTCACGAGAGCACTGATAAGCAAACTACCTCTTTCTATTCCAAATATATAGTCAACATGAGAATACATACATTTTAGCATATTCTTCTTAGATAAGCATCATTACAAAGCTTTTAAAACTATAGCACTTTAAGAGTTGAATAAATTTTGATTATACGAGTGTTAAACATGACTACGTGAGCAAATATTTTGATTCCTAGAGAAACCTATAATTTTACTACTCATATGCTATAAATATTTTGAACTTTTCACTGACTCAAGTTGTATATGTAGCCTTGGATAGTGCTAGATAATCTTTCAACATATGAATCCTTCAATCACCAAAACTCTCATTTCCCTTCTCTAACTAATGTGATACTTCTGATATGTGATATGTACCATCAACAATACAAAGTGAGATAGCCTTCCTACTATGTCTCTTGTTGACCACAACACCTCGAATAAAAGATTGCACTCACCATGCTTCCTATAGGAGGAGGATGGGAAAGAGAGGTTGAAAGAAAATCCTTGCTATCGTAGTCAGAGAACAAAGGAACTGCAGCAACAACAAAGTTCATCCCCTAATTCCATTCTTCAGCACATCACCATTAGCTCTGAAGACCATGCAAGCTTCAATCAACTCTCGAGGGGTGCAACTATAAGAAATCATTTACATAATGTGTATTCAAAGGATATTAAGAAATACCCTTTCTTTACATGCTATGAAGCCATAAAATGGTCCCTTTTACTTTACTAAACTTATAATTTTTTTTTTCAAATTTTAATTAAAAAAACCAATTTGTAAATATAATCTTGTGAATTTTACCAAATAAAATACTATTTCTTTTGAATTCACATGGCATCTTATATGTTCTATAAGTTGCATCCCTAGGAATCAATTGTTGGAGGTCTCTTTTCTCACAATATGTGTTTTTGTCACTTTTCTTATCTCCTATGTTTTTCTCTTATTACTAAAGTCCATTCTCCATGCCAAGTGGTAAACATGCAATTGAGTAAGTAGAAATTCTGCTCGGGTTACAAATACCATAGTAAGATTGCAAATCTTGTTAACGAGATGGAAAATCCTATGCCAGGAACATATTCTAAACCGAGTAACAAGAACACATGGCAAACATGCTAGTTACCACATGAGACTTCCATCCATTAATGTAATTCCCAGTATGGGTAAGCATTGAAAATACAAACAAACAATATTTACATTACTTATCTAGTTTGTATACATGTAGTGATATGTCCATGGTTAAGCATTTTAAGATACCCATATCTCCTTCGTGTGAGCATTCCCAATAAAATAGTAGTAGTTGTTATGGCCTCTCAAGACCATAACAAAAACACATAAAATATCAGACTACCTAAAATTACCCTGCTGTTGCAGATAACTTTATGAATCAATTTACAACTATTTTAAGCATTTAATATTCAACAATGATATACAAATATGAAATACGTATTATAATAATTAATACATAATAGTTTTCTTGAAAAATATCACACAATTTATGATCATTCCTGAATGAATAATTTGAAATAGATAACATTAGTTTTTCAAAAACCAACACAGATAGATAGAACCATACATCAGTGATCATATTCAAGCGTTGTCTTGAAGATTTTTTTGATTCATAATCACGAAAAATTTAAAAGGTTATAACTTCTCATATCGAGGACAAAGGCCTTCACTTTAGGTGAAGTCATATGAGATCTAATGTTGCTTTACACATGCTGATCTTATGAGCATACATCCATATAACTACTAAGGTATAAAAGTACTAAATAGATTATGTAATCCAAGTCCTAACAATAGCCATGGATGCAAGTGTAGAGGAAAAGATGATGGTAAGATATATCTTGGGAGATTTAATCATACATATAGCATTTATATCATGTGCATTCAAGGCCTACTTATAAATACCCTTATTTGTGAATTTTTCTTGGATAAAACACAATCTTTTTTATTCAATCTATAAGTAACCCATTTATATGGCACCCTTCAGTATGTAAAAAATGGTATTTTTAAAACCCATTATTTTGAACTCATGTGACACATACATATATTCATGAGTGACCCCCCTCCCCCCCCCCCCCCCTCCCCCAAGGGAGATGTCTAGCAATTTGTTTTGGTGGGAGTGATCATAGCCCCTCTCCTTAAAAGCCCAAGTGCATGAATAAAGATAAGATAAAGTTGAGAAAAAACAGCATAGACCACATGTATACTATGTGTTGAGTAGCATGGGTGGAGTCTTTCAAGACCATATGTAAAGGGAACTCATGAGCTTCATGTGAAGTGTAGTACACATTGACTATAGAGATTGCTTTAGGCCCTTCTTCGACCAAGAGCCTCATGAAGCTCCAAATTATGCTTTCACTAGTTCATGAGAAGTTTCTTAATCCTATGCATTTGAGGTTTACGGACCACTAGGCATGAGAAAAGATATAAAAAATATTGCTAGTAAGAGGGCCTTAGTTAAAGCTAGAGAATTTGAAAATAGGAGGAGGGTAGAACAAGGCTCGGATCCTATACCTATGTTGATTGTTACACATGATCAAGAGTGGAACAAAGCATGGTGGAGCAGCATGGGATCATCATCTCACAATAGAAGGAGGCACAACCAATTGAAATAGAGCAATTTGGATCATTGCATTTTGAATTAAGAGGTGTCAGAGGTGAAATTTGTAAGTATTTACATTTCATCTTAGGTTTTTTTAATGCTCAAATTTGCGATTGGTTTTGTTGTTATTAATGGCATTTTTATTTTGCAGATTAATATTGTGAGTCAAAATTTCACTTGCCATCACATGGCATATAAGCACCATCATAACATGCTTGATACATAGATGCATTTATATGCATGATGTCATTATGAAGTAATTATAACAAGAAATTATGGTAAGTAGAACATGTTAAGTTGTTTCTTTTAACTTTTGGAGTGGAGCCTTTTAGTCATTTCTAAGTTTATATATTTGACATCAGGGGCAATAACACAATGAAGCAAAAAGAGAGAAAGGGAGCCAAGTAGGAAGCAATGTAAAGCATGACAAGGAGGATAATGAAGTGAGTGATTAGCAAGGGATGATGATGATGAAATATCCTCCCATGAGATATCATCCATGTACGTAATATAGTAAACAGGTTACTTCATACTAATAGTCATGAAAGGTGGCTTTAAATTGATATATACATTTTCTTATACTACTTTGTATACTTATAGTAATCTATTAAGCTAGACTTAGTCATTCCCATCCTTATTTCATATTGTCATTCAACATTGTATTATGTCTAACTCTATTAGTGTATATTTTTAAAAACAAAATGTGGCATCATTTTGTATATAATATGTTGAATGAGGTGCAAGAAAGTACAAAAAAAAGTGAATTGCTACTTATGTCCATAACCAATAGATCCCTAGTCTTTTTTTTTTCTTTGCACTAGGCACATTTCATTCCCATTCTCATTTCATATTATCATTCAACATTGTATTATGTCAAACTCTATTTTATTGTATATTTTTAAAACAAAATGTGGCTTCATTTTGTATATAAGATGCCAAATGAGGTGCAAGAAAGTACAAAAGGAAAAAAAAACCTAGTTATGTTTGTAACCAATAGCTCCCTAGCCTTTTATTTTGCATTCGGCACATTTATTTCCATGAAAATATATGTAAAAATTGCAGGCATATTGCACTTAAACAACCATTTACATTTTCGTGAAAATTATAGATACAACACATTTATACGTGCATTACTGATGCCAATTATTTTTTGACAAATATATCTAATTTTGGGCATCGATCTTCTAATGCAGACATCAGCATGATGTTAGATGCACTGCAAGTTTTTTTTCGTAGTTCAAAACATGCCTCAACATGATCATCTATGATCTTAATCCTTTGTAGTGAATGCAAATGATCATATAGGTAATAACACAAACAATTATCAAAATAAGGTGAAATAAGGTGTTATTTCTTTACATTACTTTATTATGTAGGCATAAAACTTGTCATTAATGAAAGTGTAGGTACAATAAAAGTAAGGGAGGAGGCATTTTCTTCTATCTCAAGTAAATGAGGGCTAGATGTATCACAAGAAAGTGGGGATGATTCTTCCTCAATTCTAATGTAAGGTATTTTTACTCTCTTCTTCTTTTTACTTCTCTATTTCTTGTTTTTTAAGTTCCTTGAGGAATATGGATGTTTGTTGGTATTTTTGTCTGTTGTTTCATGGTTTTGGTAGTTTAGTTATGTATTCTATTTCTTTTTCTTGTGTAAATTCATAGGCTAACATACATCTACAGTAGCATCTACAACAATGCTTACTAGTCACACATATAGCTGTGTTTAGAGCATAGCAATAGAAATATATTCTTTCTTGATATCACTTTGTATGTAGAGGCTTCAAGTCTGTCATCGGGATTGAAATCTATAGACACAATGATGGTCATAAACTTGAAGTTTGCCATTGATTAAAAATCTATTTCCAAGTAAAAAAGCATTGTGTGCCTTGACAAGAAAGTGGGGGAGGTTCTTCTTCAATATTAAAACTGGGTATTTTTAAATCTCTACTATCTTCTTCTGTCTTTTCCACTTCTTATTTTTTAAACTCCTTGAAGAATATGAATAATATTTATTATTTTTCCTCTACTGTGTTGTTCTATAGCTTTGGTAGTTTAGTTCTATGTTTTATATTCTTTTCTTACATAAGTGCATGGACTAGAACAGATGCTACAAAAATACATAACCTAGTCTAGGCTATGTATGCACATTGGGTAGGCATAGGTATTGGCAAAAAAGGAGGATGCAAAAAGGGCAAAAAAGCCAAAGAAGTTGGTGATTGCAGGTCCAGCCCCTTGGTCTGTAAACCAAAATTTAGCGCATTTAAATGTGCATTTTTAGCAGGTGCATTTTGAAACTACGTTTGTCCTTCGTCGAAAAGAAGTGTGAGACGGATTGGCGGAGGTGTTTGAACATTTGCGCTGCATAAAAAGGTGACAAGTTCCCCTTCAAATTTCAAAAGGTTAACACTGAAATGTCCGGTAATGTTGGGGATTATTGGGTTGCGCATTATTAGTTAATTCCAGTGTTACCATTTACGAATGGATGATGAATCTTGGCGTGGGCGAGAACAGCGCTATTCTGTTTCTCTCCTTCTCTTTCTTCGTATCCTGGCGTTGCGCTTCTGAACAAAAGGAAGAGGCCGCGCAGGTCAGGGAGACTGACGCGCACACACAGGCTCTCTCTCTCTCGCGCGCGAGGCCTCTGTCTGGTGCCCACATCCATATCAGTATGATTATGCATGGCGTCGGCTTCTACTGCGCATCCGGGCCGCATTGCTTCTCCCTCACTCGTCAAACGCACCTCCTTCGCCGCTCAAGACGCTGCTCCTGCCACTGCTTCTAATTCCAACAGTATCATACGCGCAGCCGGATTCTCTGCCAAGCGCGTAAGCCTCTGCTTCAATATATAATCATCAGACCACCCAAGCATGCCAATGCCATCAATAGCTGTAATACTGTCAACCTAATCGTGCCTTCCCTTAGAAGATAATGCGCCTCAAGATTAGTTATATTGCTGTGCGTGCGCAATTCTTGAATATTATGCAGGATTTGACGATGGAAGAGGAAGGTGGTGCGGCCGTGCTGCCCAAGTATCGATGTCGATGGGCGCCCGTGCCAAGTCATATCGACAGCTCTCAGATTTGTCAGCTCTTGTGCCCCCCTCCTGGAATCAGGTCCTTAGATCTACATCTCACTTTATAAATCTAGTCATTTATACAACCACCCAAATCATGAGTGTGATAATAAAATGCATTTTGTATGACAAGATCACCTCAACATGTGGACGTATAACATACATGATGTAAGAATTGATGCATGGGTGATATGCTGGGGGATGTGTATGCATGTGAGTGCACGCACACATGTGCACTCTCTTATGCATGTGTGCTATTGGTCTCTCTAGTTGAGAATCCATTGCTTTTTTCACCATGCTTCTACACTTATTACCATATACACTCCACAGTTCAAAATGAGCCGTGTCACATATTGACTTCTGTATAGTGAAACAAATATAGTTTACCATGACATGAGCTAGTGTAACCAAATAGTGGTGGAACATGTTTTGGTCATGCCTATGTGTACTTCGTGTACCATGTAGCATTTGTATTAAAAGAGAACGTGTATGCTTCCAACTTTAACTATAACAAGTCTACACAATTTTCTTATGTGACCACAATCTATGTTGCTAGCATAGGGGGTATGATACAAGACTATGTTGCAACCCACAACAACCATTAACTATGTAATACATGTGGTGTATTTGACTAAAAATCAAGAAAAAATATAACATATTCTATCTCCAAGTGACCTTGAATCCATGATTGAAGGCCACAAACTAGCAACAAAATTGTGTGTTATGTCTAGTCAATCAGCTTGAATCCTTGATTTAGGCTCACAGACTAACCTTTTTTCAATGGAAGTTATTACAAACATCTCTTGTTTGTGGATGGTGTTTCAAGGGACCATCGAGCAAAACTTGCCCTTCAAAGGAGGAAAAACAAGTAACCATTCAAATGTACAACTTGAATTGTTCTATTCCTTTACACCAATATGTATTCAATGCACCAACATGTAACTAAGTACCTTACATTGGTACTTTGATAACCACATTTGGCACTTTATGTAATCATAATGATGCCAAACTTTTGGGCTAAAACATATTGAAATTGGCTTTATCTTTCTTACAATGAGTAAATTGTAAAGCTATACCTCTTTATTTTAGAAACTTGTAGATGGCTAAATAAATAAATAAAGGGCCTAAGGAAATGGATGCTACATAGGGCATTAGAGATTCAAATTCATGGAAACTTTCCTATATCTAAATGCAGAGAATTGATGATAAGAAAAGGAATAACCCCTCGTGACCACTTCAAGGATAATAGACTTGCGATTGCCCAACGGAGTGCTCTTAACCATGCCATGAGGCAGGTAATTGTATATTTTTTCACAGTGTTTAACATTTTGTCGTTGAAGATTTTGTTTCTTTTCCATACTCTTTTGACAGTGTAAAACTTGTGTAAACTAGGTAACAATCAACATTGTACCTCTGCCAAAAAAGCAATCTAAACCTAAAGAAGAGGTATCAACAAGTTGCATGTATACTCATTGAAAGCTTTGTTTCATATGTACACATTGATTAATTAATATATCCACCAATTTATCATCTATTAATCTCTCAATTAATTGGTTAATCTACTAATAAATTAACCAATTCAACCATTACAAATCACTTTTTATCCTTGAATGAAATTTCTCTTATTGAGGTTCAAGAATATCCTATTGTAGCCAAAACTTTTTGTGACTATTTTAGAGCCAATCTTTAAAGAGAGCAAAGGAAAGCTCCATTGACTTTGTAGCCAAAAATGTTAAAGAGGCTGCCCAAGTAGCGACACGTTGTAAAAAGAAGCCAAATATAGATGATCAAAAGCATAAAGAGAACTTTGGGAAGATTCCTTCCTAGTAAGTGATGTTTTCTTGGTCTTGTCGTTATTATTTAACAAGGGGTAGTACAAGTTATTGCTAATTTTGAGACCTCCTTTTGTGTAGCCTACTTAGAAGGAAAATTGAATTGGCTCAACAAATGGAGCAAAGGTAAAACAATAAACTTGCACACATTACAAATTCAACTCTAATTGAATTGATTCTTCAAAGGGTTTATGTTTTGAACTTTAACTAAGGCCTCTCACATGTTGTGTATCTTGTGCTCTTTTAGGCATCTCTTAATATGGGCTTCAATATTGAGTTTTTAGTCCTACTCTTTAAGTTGTGCAGATTACAAGATGAGAAAGCTCATCAATTACCTCCTGGATATGTTGAGATGAATGAAGATGAAAAAGATGAGATTTTGAGGGCTTTAAGAGAGAGTATCCTTTTTATGCTAATATGATGCATTCATACTATATAGACAATTTGGGTTATAAAATAAGTAACCATGAAGAGATACCTAAATTACCTCTTACTATTTGATGCCATGTTATGATCAAAACTATTTGTGATTATTGCTTTGAAAATATTTCATCTATTTGTTTCCCTAACTCCCACTTCAGATAAAGCCACATTGGAAAAGAAATTAGCTACACTTCCCTTAGTTTGTGATACTCCTAGCCAAATACGAGCAAAGTCAAATATGGACCTTGAACTTCAAGACATAGAGCATGCTATCAAACGATTTTCTAGGCCCCATGTTTATATATCTCTAAATGATTAGAAACTCTACTTATCATCTACCATGTATTGACTTGATGGGTGGTACAATTTTGAACGTGTAATATGAAAGATCCACTAAAAACCTTAAATGATAGTTTGAATAGGTATGATGTTATATGATACGAATGATAAAATATCACATTGCTTTAAAGTATAAGCCCTCTTACGTCGACAATGAGGTTGGAGCTCTTTTGTAAACTAAAGTATGATGATTATTAATGGAAACCTTATGGTTTTTAGTCCCTTTGAGGATGGTATGGTTCTTGAAACATCTTAGCCATATTAACCAACATACAATGCGTTAAAATAATATCATTTTACCAAAATTTCTAAGATTATTTATGTCATTTAAACAAATGAATATATGTTTTTCTCTTCATTACATTAGAAGAATTGTAGTTTAGTTGTGTAATATTAACTTTGGAATATTGAACAAAACAAGTTGAAAGTTGTATTAGAAAATCTCATTCATCTATAAGAAAACTTTACAAGTGCTCAGAGGCAACTAAAATATATCACAAAAGGACAAATATTACATCAATTTTGATAAGTTGTGGAGAGGATTCATATTTTCCACTCTCACATGTTAAAACCAAATTGGATCACTACATAACTGTAAATAAATTAATCAATGAGCTTATGAAGTTCTATTTGGATGCATAAACTTATGAAATTTATTTAAAAAAAAAAAGGAAAATGTGGTATCAATTAGGCTAAACAATATGTTAATATTACTTTGATATCTAATCCTTGCTCTTAGCTAATACCATGTGATTCTAAAGCTCAATCAATGGTGCAAGAAAACTTCATTTTTTATTGATATCTAAGGAGTGTTGGAGTGAGAACTCAAAAACTTTTGTATTTCATAGTCTCCAAAGTTATTGGGAAACTATTAACATAGTAATTAAGAGACTAAAATTCATCCACTCTATCCTACATGCTTTATCTCAAACAAAAAGCCCACCTACCAAGAAGAAATGACCTTTCAATGATAGGTGTCCTGAAATTATTGGATGTGAACTTCACATCACAAAGCTAGTTGTCACGAGTTTGCATGGATAGGTAATACTTATTGACTACCCAATTCATATAGGGAAATAAAGCAATGTTCACCCAGTTCATACAGGATGATAAAGTTCACATTCATTTAAAAAATTGAAAAAATATGTTTTAAAGAATTGAACTACTTGCACCTCTCACCCATGTAAGTGAAAACCATAACAAGAGAGCCAACTTCTTTTGTTGAAACATAGATGATGGGCACACTTTGTGAGGAAGTGCTTATTGATGTTGTTTCCCAAATGTTAATATGATTGATGGTAGGATAGGAAACTGAGTATATAACCACTCTAAGTTTGGGCGTGACTAACTCCTAAAATAGCCTAGCCAAACAACCTCGTATATAAAGAAGAAGTTCTCATATAAGTCGCATTTCCCCAAAGGGTCCAAGGTGTCAATGGTGTTTGAAAAAGTATAAAGCAATGAAATGTTCAAAGACATAAACTTTAAACATGAAAGGATTTATTTATTGATCTAGACATCTAGCCAAAGGACACCTAGAATCATTGACTACCAACTCAACACTTGGTTTTGTTTCAATGTCCATCTTGATGACTAGCCAAATGCAACCACAGTCACTTTTACATTGTAAATATGTGCCTCACTTGACTAATGCAAATGAAACCCTTGCTCTTAGGTTCATTATATCATCTCACGACCACTTCAGCATAAGGATCTTAGTAAAAGACATGAACTTTGAAAGTGTCACAAGGAAGGGATATGTTGAAACATTTGCATAGGAGCTGTCACCTTAGATCCTCTATTTTACATCATTATCTAAGTTTTCATTTAAGTTGGATGCATAAAAAACTATGGATTGTAATTTGAGATGACTCACCACCACAATTAACTAGAGAATGGATAGTGAAGGATGAACAATAACTTTCTTTACTTGGTGTACATCTTAATTTAGGCATTATCCATCAGATTAATATGAAAGAAATAATGAAGCAGATACCTTTGGTACAAAAGATAAATTTAGGAGATATACTTAACATTGAATTTCTATAGTCTGCATCATGAATACAAGGATTCACTTGCAAAATATGTATCAAATTTAAGAAGCTTAATGAACCAACTTGAAGGAATCAAAGTCACAATCCTTGAAAAGGATGCAATACAATACATAAGCCTACTAAAGGAAATATGATTCTTTAAAAGATTCACTCCTTACACATGAATCACTTAACCTTGAAGGGCCAATTCTTTGATTCTTCTAAAACAAAACGAACTTAAAGGTCAAGTCCAATCATCAACAATCAAGGACACTATATTCTTTACAAGAAGGATTCCAAGGAATATTGCCATTGCGAAAGGAAAGTATATATTAGCACAAAATATAGATTGAAACATTTACCCAAATGCAATCTTTGTAAGAAGATTAGACATTAGAAAGATACACGTAGGTTCAAAAAACAATCAAACTTCTAGGGGGAAACCAACTAAGACAAAAAGAATGAGGGGTACCTTTTTTGATAAGAAGAAGAAGACTGAAAGGCTTGAAGATTTGAAGAGAAAGAGCATGACCACCCAGTAGCAATAGCCATAGAATGCACCTCATAGGGGAGACAATTAATGATTCAATGTACCTAATCTAACCACTTGATCACCTTATAGTAGCCAAATAAGACACCAAGGGGGGGTGTTGTTGAAATATTTGCATGTGAGTAGTGCCTTCTTTGTATGCAACACAATATGGATTGTACCTTAGAGTGTGTAGAGATAAGGATGATGAGTTGGATGGATAAGGATTTGAAGTGGTAAGTCAAAGAGGTATCTCTACAATATACTCATATGTCTATTTGAGAGGCAAGCTACATGTAAAGTGTATATCATTATCTTTGTATTAATAAATTGAAAGGAAAGAGCGTAGTGAACTCAATTCCTATGCTTATTTTATTAATGACATCTAGAGTTTGATATTATAGTAGCTTACATCTAGTTAATGTAGATTAAAATTTGACATACTCATAAGTGCTCTATGTAAACATATAACCAATCTAGTCATTAGACTTTCTTGTCACAATTAATGTAGCAAAAGGTATAATATGTCCACATGAGATATTATTGGTACTTAACCATATGTACCAAGGTATGTAGTAGAACATGCTGATATCTACTCTTACACCACTTATAAATTGTGAAACTATTGCTTTGTCCTAGTAATACAATATACTATATTTGTAGGCAGGGATACAATAGCCAAGTAAAGGACACTGTGAGGCTTCTAGAGCATGCAGTAATAAAGCTTAAAAATGAGAAAGATATGGTATAATTGAAATATGAAGATTCTCATCTATATTGGAAGATAAGAAAATTACCCTACAAACATCTATAATAAATATATAAAAAGTTGGTACAAGTATGCTGTTCTTTGGTTTATAAAAAAAAAAAAAGCCTCTTCTATTAACAAGCTAAGAAAATCTTTAATGAAGTTGTACTTACTCAGTGTAAATGAAGACAATATCTCCTAAGACATAGTCATGAGCGACAAAGAAATATGAAAATATAAAGTTAGGAGGCTTCTTTAGGAATAAAAGTGCATATACTTAAGAATGAAAATGACAAGTAGAAACCACTATAAAATAACAAAGTACAAGCCCAGAAATGTAAGAACTTTGATGCATCCATATAGGTATAAATATGATACATTGCAAGGAACAGGATCATAAAAGGACACTTATGATCTATGAGCTATAGAGTCTCTCATAGAAATGTAGTGATTGATGCTAGGTACCCAAGACAATGGTGCAATGGGGGTATACCTACAAGATCTATCACAAAAATGCAATAATGCATGTTGTAGACACTAACATGCTCTATAAATTGCAAAAGTAGTCATAAATATGCATTAATTAATGTCTAGTATAGTTGGACTATAGCTACATGATCTATCACAAAAATGCATCAATGCATGTTGTAGACACTAGCATACTCTATCAATCACAAAAGTGCAATAATTGATGTTAAATATAGTAGGACTATAGATACAAGACCTATCACAAGAATACAAAAATACATATTGTATACCCAGACAAAGACACAATATGGCACAAGGTACCCATAGAAAGGTAAGTGTGACTATGAGCTATGGGCATGTTACAAATATGTAGAGATTCTTGTTGTGCATCCAAATAGAGGTACATTAGAGAACAAGAAATTCATTTTTATACAAACCAAGGGTCACAAATCTCAAGTATAGTAAACTAGCTCAATTGGTTGCTTTGCTAGCATATAAGAAGATGTTCTTGATAGAGAAGATACTAATAATTGTAGAAATATACAATTAGAATGCTTGTTATAGTACAATAATACATACATATGACAAGTAGAAGCCATTCTGAAATAGCAAAGTACATGCTAAGCATTATAAAGACAACCTATGGTATCAAAGAACTAACTCTTTGCAAAATGGTAATAACAAACTCTATGAGCTGTAAGATCTATCATAGAGAAATAGGGTTAGTTAGGTTCTACTCTATAAAAGTCTATAGACTATAGTAGGGCTTAAGAAATATAAAACTCTCATCAATCTTTGAGAGTTTTCCAATCTTATAATAGATATATTGTCTTGCTTTTTTGAGTTAACAATGATAAAGTTTTTATTTTCTTAAAATGATACAAAAACCTCAAATACTTACATTATGGGTTGAATACTCTTTAAATAGTTGTGAATTGGATAAAAATTTGATTTTTTAGACCAAGGTAAAAATTAGGGGACTAATTTTAGCCCAAAGGTTGTTTTTTGAAGGTTTTCTCAACCATCGAGCTAATTTTTTAGGTTTGAAAGCTCAAGAAATAGCCCATATCTGCAAAAAAGTTACATATTTTGGCCCAAAATTTGCCTAAAAATAGCTTAAAAAATAGGGTTTTCTCATAACATTTGCCCACCAATCTACAAACTAAAAATCATGGGGGTCCCTTAAATTTTACATTGTTTTAACCCTTGGTCTTGGCTCTTAGAATGCTAGGATAAGAACTTCTTTTTAGTTGCTCAGTATAATAGAACAAATATGAAGATTTGAACTTACCCATTACCTTGTGTTTTAACTTTTGACAATAACACAATATATTCATTTCTTTTGATATAACCTTAAACCTAACTAAGTTCTCAAAGTTGAAATTTTACTTGGGTAGTTTGTTAAACCAATATCTTGAATTTAAAACTAAGTTAGGTATTCTACTCAAGACTACCCCATAGTACATTATGTTCACAAAAAGCTGACAGGTTGAAATTGATAAGAGAGGGTCACTATAGTAAACCTTGCTACCTAACTTGGATAAGATTTTGAAGTTGTAATTGAGTGTGGTAGCCTACTGATGAAGACCACCTCATAATGCATCTAGTAACCATATTTTTTTAACATTGAGTTAGGTAGTCCATAACAACATGCTAATATATTAACATTGATAGAGTTGGCCATTTTTAATGGGCCATTGATTGTAATAAAAAAACCTAGAAGTGAATTGTCAAGTTTTTAAATGAGTCTTTGGTCAATTAGGTTTACTTAATCATTGTTATCGTGAACATGAATAACGAGTGGTTAAAAGTGATAACACTTGTAGTCTCATAGGTGCAGTCTAGGTTCTTACATAATGATTCTCTTGTGGATGGGTATAGGTATAGCTTTCAACCTTGCGATATCGGTGGTTGAAAAACCTAGTAGACTGTTGTCGTCGTGTTGGGGGTCCAAGGTCTACCACTGGGGTTTAGAGCAGAAGAGGAGTGAGATATTCAAAGGGGAGAGAGGAAAAAGATTGGGGTTTGATGGATTCTCGGGTTATGGAGAGAGTAGATGAGATAGAGAGTAACCAATATCTTACATAGCTGTGTCATACAAGTTTGCCATAATAAACTTGGATCTGATTACATCAATAACCATGAGGTTTATGCATAGATCTATATCAGATTTTGTTCCATTTCCTACAAATAATTCAAGCTCTAATTCTCTCCATTTCATGAAGATACATGTATTGATACTTCAAGATACAAGGTATAGAGAGATAGAACTCATTACAACTGACATAGAGTCCAAAGGATGATAAAAATGCTTCAATAGAACCACAAATGCACTTCATCCCTGCATTAAAACAACAATTTCCAGCCCTCAAACTTGACTCAAAAATGTCAACAAACTCATGGGAAAGTCTCTCATTACAATCTCAACCAATGGCCTATTGTTTCAGGAGCATTGTCTACACAAGGAAGTGATTAGATTTTAAGAAACCCCTTCAAATGAATGAGTTTTAATGGCTGCCCTGTTTATGATAGTTTTTGGGAGAGCCTATTCAGCCCATACATTGGCAAAAATCACCTCTTGACTTGCCCCAAATTCACTCAAGTACTTGGGCACAAGAAGGGCTTCAATGGTACACGAATATGGTAAGAGAATGGATGAAGACGCTCATAAGAGCAGGCTGAATACTTTTTCTCTATTTTTCCCTTTCATGGACTGTCATACAACTCATTTTCGTGTTACCAAATGGATGGGGCAAAAAGGACTCTAACCTTCTTTGTTTGTATCTCCTCTTTATCTTCAATTTGTTCTGTGTTTGCATGCTTTGGAGCATTCACCATAGTCTTCAACTCTCCCTCCATCTTCCACAGGTGTGCAGAATGAAAAATGCACCACAAAATGCGGGCTGGACTCCTCTCCTTCTTCCACATAAAAAAGAGTTCATATAGATCATATACAAGTCATATAAGTCCTTTGGAACTATTACTCCATGTCACTTATGGACCTAGTCAACTTTGGAGTGCTCTTCAAGACAAAAGTTGGATCTTCCAAGCTAATGAACTTCATAAACCAATGGGACATAACCTGTAAACTATCAATTACCACCTGCTGATCAAGTTGAAGGTCCTCATATACACTATCATTGCCATTTTTCTTGATACAAACTGAAAATTGCATATCAAGTTACAAAAGAACTTGTGAGATTAAATGACATCTAAGACAAATGTAAGGGAATAATGATTGAATTATGTATGAAAGTTTCTTATGTGGATCCTAATGAAGTTCTTTTGCAAACATAAGAATTCCATGTTTTATGCCATGAACAGAAAACCCTTTGACATTCACCCCCTCCTAACCTGCACATCCTCCGGCATGTGCCACTTCATGAATTTGCAAGTTAAGGAGGCTCTTCTTCTGACATATCTTCATCTTCATCCTCTAAGTCTTCTTCTTCTTCCTTGTCTTCAAGTAGATGGCTCACATCCAAGTTATCAAGCTCATAAGTAGAAGACTCTCTTTGTTTGAAGAGCTTGATACGTTTGCTGGTTATTGGTATCTTGATCATGGTCCCATCCATTTTAGCCAAAGTGTAAGCAACATTATCATGTACTACCTTCACCACATATGGTCCAAACCATCGCTGGCTAGCTTCCTATGAGCACTATACTAATTGTCTAGGCTACTGTCATAGACAAGTACCCAATCATTCTCTTGGATAGCTCTTGGACAGAGTTGATGACACTTGTCAAACCTCTTCTTATTCTTCAACCTCGCTGCCTTCAGCCTTTCAATGGCTGTCTTGACATCCTCTGGCCTTCTTTCAAGCTGCCTTATCTGCAAAATCAACAGCTCTTCTTTATTTATGCTTTCATCCCAAGGCAAGATGCTCCATGTGATAATAGACTCCTCAATAGGCATAATAGGTGGCTGCCCACACATTAGTTCAGCCGGCATATAACCTCTCACTACACTATGGGTAGTTCTATCAGCCCATAACGTGAATGGAAGCATTTTAGGCCATTCTCTCATCTTCCCTCTGCAAGACTTTGCCAAAGCTTTGAGAATCGGTTGATGTCCTCTTTCACTATTACCATTGCCTTCAAGATTGTAGGCTGATGTAAGAGATAGCTTGATTCCCAATTGAGCAAAGAAATGGCGAGCCTCATCGGCATCCAATTCTCCTCTATCAGCAGTTACTTTGGCAACACAACCATACCTGCAAAACACTTCTTCAAGTAAAAATCTACAAACAGCTTGAGTGGTCTTTGTTGTCAAGGCTTTTCCTTCCACTTGATGTGTGAGATCTTAGATATCTCATGTTCCAAATTCCTATAGGCATGGTTGCTAAATCAATAACCCATCTGTAATGAATGGATAAAGGAAAGGTAGGCTGAAGCCCATCTCTATGCTTAACCATAGAGTACATTTGACAAACATGGCAAGTCTCAACAAAATGCTCAATGTCTTTATACATATTTTGCCACCAAAATTTCTCTTTTATTTTGGCAAAAGTACCCCATATCCCTCTATGGCCATCCAATAGGCTTTCATGAAGTTCTTGCATGACCTATCTTTGAGTCTTCTTGTCTCCTAAGACACGAATAGGCGCTCCTCCTTTCTTCTTCACATGCCTCCAAAGATAGCCGTCTTTGAGAAAGAAGCCATAAGCCTTTCTCCTGATTCTCTTGAACTATTCATCAGTCCAATCTTCCTTCTTCGTCATAGTGCTTAACCATTGGCCAATTTTCAGCCAATCATCTGCATAACATTCTTCATAAAATGAGAACAAACTAAAACAAAGCATTGAGCATGTTGTCTTTCAGCTGCCCACCGTCTTTCCATGGTTGTTTCTTCATTCTTTGCTGCTGTAAATTCTGTTACAGCAGCAGAACCTACTGTACTTGCTATAATTAATGATGTAACTGCATTTATGACAGCTATACCATCATTCAAAATAGCTGTAATTGTTGTTTTCTGATTTGAATGTGCAATTACAGCATCATTTTCAGCAAATATAGACTCTGTTACTTCCTCATCCATCATCTCTTCTTCATCTTTATATCTGGCACGCAAAAGCATGTCAACAACTAGATTATCTCTTCATGAAATATGTTTCAAATCAGGATTTAAGGAT
Organism: Lygodium microphyllum; assembly: GCF_053477565.2. NCBI lineage: Eukaryota > Viridiplantae > Streptophyta > Polypodiopsida > Schizaeales > Lygodiaceae > Lygodium > Lygodium microphyllum. The sequence goes on along the minus strand of NC_141143.1, from coordinate 32,841,341 downwards.
CTAATATAGGCTATCCATCTTAGCATAGCTATGTTGGGAGTGGAATAGTTGGCAATCATGCCCAAGAGTGGAAGACAATCTGTTTCAGCTACTACATGTGCACCCATGAAGTACTCCTGATCACACTTCAATGTAGTTACAACTCCCCAAAGTTCTCTTTTAATTTGAACATACCTTCTTTGACGTTCATTAAGAACCTTCGCTCCAAAGTGGATTGCATTCCTGTTGCCCTCAAGATCCTCTTGACCAACAGCCCATCCTATCCCAATAGGACTTGTGTCTACCGTGAGTATGATAGGCTGTCCATTAGAGTAATCAGCCCTCTTCAAGGTGGGGGACTGAAATCAACAATTTCTTCAATTTTTGAACAGCTTGAGTATGCTCTTTTTCCCACATAAACCTTTGGCCTTTTCTTAACAATTGATAAAGATTTTCAGCAACATGAGCAAAGTGTGGGATCCAAATAAGATAGAAAACACACGCTCTAAGAAATCTTCTCACCTCTGAAACATTTGTGCATATTTCCTGCATTTTGCTGATGGCATCAATCTTGATTGGAGAAGGCTTTCGGCCATATGGGCCACACATATGCCCAACCACAAGAACTTCTTCAACTCCAAAAACAGATTTAGCTCCTAAAAGAGTAAGATGGACTTCTTCCAGTTTAGACAAGATTTGAGCACAATCATTAATATGATCGGAAACAAACTTGCGGCATCCAAGCTCATTGAGCTCTTCATTCTTCTCATGAATTTCACATCCTTTGATCAGTACATCATCAAGGAAATGAAGAGTAAGTTGGGGAATATAATCTATCAATACTTTGTGCATGGCATTCATCATGTGAGCCATTGAATTTGTAGCTCCTTGGGGTAGAGTAGACATGCGGACTAAACCAAGAGGTGTCTTCATTGTGGTAATGTCTCGGCTTTCCAAAGCAAGCTGAAATTGGTCATAGCCCGAATATAAATCACCCATGGAATAAATTTCTCTACTTGCAAAAGCCTCAGAAAATTCATCAACAATTGGACCCAAACCAACATTTCTAATAGTGACTTTATTGACAGGCTGTAAATCTTGAATGAATCGCAAAGATCCATTCTTCTTAGCCACGGTAAACCATTGGTTAGAATACGGAGTTGAAGATGGCTCCAATATTCGTATCTTTATCTTTTCATTTAAAAGCTCCAGTAACTTAGGCAAATGAGCCCTTGGTACTGAAACTGGTTTAAGATTCTAAGGGATGTGTGGAACTGTGAAAATCACCATTGGTGCCACAACACTTGGATCCACACAGCCAATTTCATGAGGCTGAAATGAAAAATCTTTTCCATGTTTCTTCAATATTTGCATAAAAGATTGCTTTTCAGCTGGCAAGAGAAAAGAGTCTTCACCAATTTTTAGCTCCCGTAAGCTTTCAACTGTAAATTGGTGACCAATATCTTTGGGGTCACGAAGACTTGGCTATTTGGATACCCTTTCAGCCAGTCCCTCACTTTTGAGAGGTAGTGGAGTTGCCACTGGCTTGACCTTCTTGTCAAGTGTCTTGTACTTTGTTTCTACTCTTGCCTCATCCCTGTTTGACTGTCCAAAAGCTTCATGATCAGCAAATTCTTGAATTATGTCATAAATATCCAATGTGTATACCTGTATGGACGGATTTTCAGCCTGATTTTCTGCATGAACAGCTGCATGTATTTCAGCCAATGTATCATTATAAATCAGCCCATAAAATAGACTTGAAATTTCTTCATTTTCAGTCAAATCATCAACTTGCTTCAGCTCCCGTTCCACATGACATAAATGCTTTCTTTCAACCCTATTCATGGTTGAAAACTGTTTATAACATCCCACACTGTTTGCTCTAAATACCTGCAAATCAACCTTTGACATAGCCCCCTTTACATGTGGAGGCAAATTTTTATTACATGAAGCACTATCATAGCCTCCACTTACAGTAGTGCAGCCCGAAAACCCTTAAATTCTCGGGCATTAGGAGGCACAGGATGATCTCTCAATTGATCTCTATTCCGATGATGATTTACACAAACAGTCAGAAATTGGACATCTTTGTCATTATCCTTACTTCTTATCTGAGCATAAGATGAACCATCATCAAGGGCCTTTGTCTCCAAACAAGGCTCAGAAATAAAAGGTTGACCAAGAATGATAGGATAGATACAAGAATCTTGAACAAAGAAATGAAATTAATCTCTTACATCACCAATAATAACCCGTACGTAAGGACATGCCACATAGAGATCGCCAGAAGAATTATTGGCTGCCCTCATGTGCCATCTCGGGTCCACATCTATGGGCCATCCGCCATTCTCATAGAGACTTCTTGACATGACGTTGATCTTCGAACCATGGTCTATAAGGGCAATGCATGGAGTCTCTCTTTCTCCAATCTTGACAACGGTTTCGGTAGTCGCCCTTGCCCAATGGGTACGGGAGTAGTGACTACTTGGAATAAAATGAGCATCAATCTCTTCTTGCATGTTGTGAAGACGAGCTTCTTTCTTATGCATGGGCTACTCTTTGGATTGAGAAGACCCCACCATAACATTCTCTGCAATAGCTTCTTCAATTTCAGCTTCATAGATGTCTTCATCTTTGGCTTCTATGGCTGCAATCAATTCTTTGATTGCCTCCAATCGAATCCCTTGAGTATTTTGCTTCTCTTCATCCTGCAAATACACATGAAGAGCTTGGAAAAAAGCATGCACAGATTCTTCAGTTTCTTCACCAACATATTGTCTTTTCCTTTTAATAACATCAATTATTACATCATGAAATCCTCGTTTTGCAATTTCAAGAATTTCACCCAATGTAAATTCAATTTTGCTTCCAAGAATCCTTTCTTCTAGGACCCGCTTGAGATCTGTCACAGTCTCTATGTTAGACTGCAGCTTGTAGCCGGGATGTTTGCCTTTTCTCTTTCCTTCCGTCTTCTTTGCTTGTGGGGCATATTCCATAACATGCTCTAGCGGTGGTGGTGGATTTTCAGCAGCCTTCTACTGATCCGATTTACTTCTTGTCACACGTTTGGTTGGCCCTAAAGAGGAGGGACCGGCAACATCTTCTTCTCTTCTTCTCTTTTCTTCTACCATAGCTTCTTGATTATTGATTTCATCCAACCGAGCAAAAGTTGAAAATGAATCAATCGGCTCAGTCCATCCGGTTCTTGCTCGGATGCATTGACTGGCAGTAATCAACTCATCTTTGGATGCCTTGCCTCGCTCCATGCGATCTAAGGCTTGCATCCACACTTTAGATATTACATCAGCTTTACATGCTTTAATAATCTCATTAGTTGGCTCTATTTGTAGCCCATAGGTAGTTGCATCAACAACTGCATAGGCTGTTCTTGTTGCCAAATCCTCCAGTCTTTTCTTTATGCCACTGTTACCGAAATTTAGCTCAAGAGAAAGCCTAGTTTTGGTCACATGAATTTTACCATCCTTCCAAAAGATTAATTTTTGCACCTCAACTTCACGGAATGCATTGCACTCCCTCTTATCATGATGTAGGCTGTCACACCAGATACAATATCTTTTGAAGCATTCTTCTATGGGTCTTTAGGCAGCTGTCCGCCTTCTTTCTTCCACTTTCACGTCAAGCCTTTCCACCTTGGAATTAATCTTCATTAGATTAAGATGGAGCTCCCGCATGCTCTTGATCAGCTCGTCCATGACATCCTTCTTTGGAGGTGGAACAGCAGGATTTCTTAGTTGCTCGGCCATAGAAACAAGAGGTCAAGATACATGAACATGCTCTTTTATGGACTCAAATGGTGCAGAGGTAGAACCCCACCTTAGGCGCATCTGCTCTCTCCGAGCAATCATATTAATTGCTTCAATGACATCACCCCAAGCAGTCTTCAATCTTGTCTCAGAGTCAGAATCTTCAAGCCGATCAGTTATCTTCTCTTGAAGAAGAGGATCTGCAGCCTTTAGAAACAATTCAATCTTCTCGCTTTCCATACTTTGCTCATCATTAGGATCTAGCTGAGCAAATTTGCTTTCAAATTCACGGTGAAGAGCAGTGGTGGCAGCTAGTTCCTTATTGGGCCTTTTAACCCATTCAATGAAGATTTTCTTTGTCATGAGGCCAGAATCTTCAAGAAAGAATTCTTCTCGAAAAGCCTTCTTAAATGCAGACCATCCCGCATCTTTCTGGAAAGGATCATGAATCCGGTCTTGGAGGCCATGCACGACCAAACGGGAAAAGTATCGGTCCAAGCATGATGAGGGACCCCAAAGAAGACCATCTTGTCAGTATAGAGGCAGATAAAAGAGGACACATTTTTCCCATTAAATTACTTGAGCTCCTGTCCAACTGCCTCCAAATCTTTAATGGTAGCAGCATCGCTTCGCTCTTCATCTTGCCTCTGTTTTTGCTGCAGTTGCATTTGCTGCTGAAATTGCAATTGTTGTTGTTGATTCTCTTGCATCACATGAACCAACTACTGCAAGGCATCTCCTTCCGAACCTGATGATTCTCCCATTGTGCTTTCACTTCTGCAGCCGACTTTCATGTTGGTTTCACCATTGTTATTGTGTTGGGGGTCGAAGGTCTACCACCGGGGTTTAGAGCAGAAGAGGAGTGAGAGATTCAAAGGGGAGAGAGGAAAAAGATTGGGTTTTGATGGATTCTCAGGTTATGGAGAGAGTAGATGAGATAGAGAGTAACCAATATCTTACATATCCGTGTCATACAAGTTTACCATAATAAACTTGGATCCGATTACATCAATAACCACGAGGTTTATGCATAGATCTATATCAGATTTTGTTCCATTTCCTACAACAAATTCAAGCTCTAATTCCCTCCATTTCATGAAGATACATGTATTGAGACTTCAAGATACAAGGTATAGAGAGATAGAACTCATTACAACTGACATAGAGTCCAAAGGATGATAAAAATGCTTCAATAGAACCACAAATGTACTTCAGCCCTGCATTAAAACAACAATTTCCAGCCCTCAAACTTGACTCAAAAATGTTAACAAACTCATGGGAAAGTCTCTCATTACAATCTCAACCAATGGCCTATTGTTTCGGGAGCATTGTCTATACAAGGAAGTGATTAGATTTTAAGAAATCCCTTCAAATGAATGAGTTTTAATGGCTGCCCTGTTTATGACAGTTTTTGGGAGAGCCTATTCAGCCCATACATTGGCAAAAATCACCTCTTAACTTGCCCCAAAGTCGCTCAAGTACTTGGGCACAAGAAGGGCTTCAATGGTACACGAATATGGTAAGAGAATGGATGAAGACGCTCATAAGAGCAGGCTGAATACTTTTTCTTTGTTTTTCCCTTTCATGGACTGTCATACAACTCATTTTCGTGTTACCAAATGGATGGGGCAAAAATGACTCTTACCTTCTTTGTTTGTATCTCCTGTTTATTTTCAATTTGCTTTGTGTTTGCATGCTTTGGAGCATTCACCATAGTCTTCAACTCTCCCTCCATCTTCCACAGGTGTGCAGATCGAAAAATGCGCTGCGAAATGCGGGCTGGAGTCCTCTCCTTCTTCCACATAAAAAAGAGTTCATATAGATCATATACAAGTCATATAAGTCCTTTGCGACTATTACTCCGTGTCACTTGTGGACCTCGTCAACTTTGGAGTGCTCTTGACAAAAGTTGGATCTTCCAAGCTAATGGCTTCATAAACCAATGTGACATAACCTGTAAACTATCAATTACCACCTGTTGATCAAGTTGAAGGTTCTCATATACACTATCATTGCCATTTTTCTTGATACAAACTGAAAATTGCATGTCAAGTTACAAAAAAACTTATGAGATTAAATGACATCTAAGACAAATGTAAGGGAATAATGATTGAATTATGTATGAAAGTTTCTTATGTGGATCCTAATGAAGTTCTTCTGCAAACATAAGAACTCCATGTTTTATGCCATGAACAGAAAACCCTTTGGCACCGTGGACTCTTATTATTGAAGACAAATAATGATGAGGGCCATGCCTCCTTGAAAGACACTGTGACAAATATGATGATTCTATGATACTTTAATTGTAGAAGTTTTTATAAGACAAGAGCACACTTTTTATTTTCCATTTTTATGGTTCAAAATTTTAAAGGGAAATATTCTAGGACGCCTTACTTGTAGAAGTTTTTATAAGACAAGAGGATACTTTTTCTCTTTTATATATGGTTCAAATTTTTGCAAAGGGAAATATTCTTCAAGCACACAAACCTCAAATCAATCTCAGTGTTGTAGCTCATACACTAAATCATATGTAGAAGTAACACATTACATATATTTATGCACATTCATTCACTTTACATACATACATTTACATCATACATTCATTTACTTGCTTGAGGCTATGGGGTCCACACTGATAAACTTCATATATGTATTCTTTCTTACTTCATTATATACATGTGCATTCCTAGGTTCACACACACAAATACAACCTAACTTCTTTTGTTTACTATGTCATAGCCATTTGATCTTTGTTTGAAATAAAGCATGTTCGCATATTGCATACACATGAAAACCTAACTACTTCTTAACTTTACTTTGTAGTTGTGCATATGCACATGCCTATCTACTTCTTAATTTTACCAATGCACCTTGGTAGCTTAAAACATACAATTATGTACATGCAAACAGTTACTCTGATTATGTGTTACTTGTCTTACCACTAGACCCTCTAGAATGTCTTACACTTTTGACTAGACACATGGATAGGCACTAGAGTGTTGGGATTGCCTACGGGGCATACGTTCACAAGAAACATACATTCAAAAATGTGGTTTGGTAGTGTTCCATATTGATCACACTCCCAAATGAATACAACTCTCTTTGGATTCTCTAGGCTCCTGTTCTCTCGCATGGACCCACTCCAGTCATAATAATTTACGATTGGAAATGCCTATATTCCAGGCCACCTACACATAAGTAGATTCCCAGCGAATATATATGGTGGGACTGGTCGCCGCGACTTCATCCCTATCACTCCCTTTGGTGGCACTGGTCGCCGCGACTTCATGAATCATCTCTATCACCCCCTTCGTAGTAGATTGAAAATAGATACGACACATTAATGAGTTACTGGTCGCATAATCTTTTCTGAAAGATGGCGTGAGTGCATGCACAGCCTGTTAAACTGACGTTTTGCCACCTCGGAACCCACTATCGCATCGACTAGGATCAGGTCTGGCACTCCAGCTATTATCAGTACGAGCAAATTCTTCATTAATATGGTTATTAGTAATATACATGTAACTTGCCCGATGATTGATTCTGGTAATCTTTATGGCATGAGTGTTATGCCTTCAGCTTGCGGCATGGCAGTCTGTGCATGTGTTGTTTATGCATGCCTTCGTAAGATGTGATTGATGCATAGACACTCTGATGGAACTGATGCTCGTGCGCATGCCAACCCTGATCTGTGTTGGCTCTACCGTATGCCTTACATAATCGGTCATCCCATTTTAGGAGCGTCGCCCGCACCATCGGATTTGGTCATGGCTTCAGTGTTTGCGATGGGGAACTGCATATTTCCCTACAGGCTTTGAAGAAACACATTAGCCTTAACCAGCGCATGTGTATGCTGGTTTACAGTGTTGCAATGCATACTTTTTCTTTCTTACTATCCCTCTCTCATTTTCTCTCTTTCTCCCTCGATGCATCTCATTCTCAACTAAAAAGAAAAAAAGAAAAAAAGAAAGAACAAGAACAAACCAAGAGGGGGCAATGTACTCATCGCAAAGGCCCGAGAATGGATTCTTTGTCTACTTTTCACAATGGCCCCTCTTATTTCTTCGTGCACTTCCTCCTCTTCTTCGTGAATACTGACAGCTACAGCGGCAGTGGTGAGAGGCTTTCCTTCTCTCTATTTCTCTCTTCCTCTCCCTCTCCATCATCCCAAAGGCATGATCTCTTTCGCTCTCTCTTAGACTCTTTGTGCCAAAGTGCCACGCTCAGGTTTCGCCCGCTTTTTTTTTTCTCTAAAGTACCGTCGCTATTTGCATCACAGTTATGACACAAATAGCGATGCAAATAGCAATGCCGCTAATATGCGTTGCAACCGCCCGTCACTATGCCCCTATATTCTTGTAGTGAGATTTAAGCTTAAAATCTTAACTTAAGATTTATTCTCTCTAAAAGTGGCCAATCTATTAAAGGGGGAGGTGATGGAGAGGGTAATTTAACATATCATTTTTACTCATTCACAAGTAAACAAAAAGGATTTTATTACCTTTGTTCATGTAAACATAATCTTTTAGTACACACAAAAGGCTCTATCAAGCAACGGTTCACACAAACATATGTAGAATATATTCTACAATCATTGAATTATTTCAAGAGCCTATTTAAATGTAGGAATTTTTGTTCCATGATATTTTACAAAGGCTTGCTCTTGCATTATTCTCAACAATGTTAAGATCCTCCAACATGGTGTTGAGGCATATAGGAAAGAAGGCCTTAACCACAAGGATTGAAGGAAAGAAGGTTACAAAGGGTAATAATAGAAAAGATTAAGAAGATGGCTTTGTTACAAAATTATGGAATCCAAACACACTATTTGAAACTAAAACAAAGCCCCTTGATTTATGACATGCACACTAGTTTACGATCAAAGTATGCACTCTGCAAGTAATAGTGTAAACCCTTTATGGGATGATTTCCCAAACATTCTGAGTCAATAGCTTAGTTGATACCTTATTGATCAATTCACTACTATACATAGGATCTAGAATCCATGTCTTGATCATGCAATTATATGGGAGAAGGTAGCATCAAACATCTAGACATAGTACAAAGTAATAAAAATCATAAAATAAAAAAAAAACCCTATATGGACCACTAAATTCCACTTCAACCTTGTTATGATAACTTATTACAATAGCATTTAAAAAACTATTTGCTACTCCAAATTTGTTCTAAACTTGATTTTTGTTGGTATTTGAATCTTATCTAGTGTTAGAGAGTCAGAATCTATCAATAGATGTCTTCCAAAGCAAGTTTGAGTTCTTGAATAACATGAACAACATGCTACTTGTTTTTTCCTATTGTTCTATGTCAAATTCAACTTGTTAACATATTAAAAAAACTCATATAATTGCTACCCAAGTGCATCCAAAAGAAGTTTCTCTCATGTACATTATACATTTATTGCCTGTAGATAAGCGAAAGTCTTCTCCTGTAGCATCCACATGGAAATAGTGTGTTGAATTTTATAGTATAAGACTATATACCCTACTACATATCCTATTTTGATGACAACCAATTTCAATCCCAAAACATCCATCAATACCTTCCCTTGAAGCCTCAAGTACTAGGCTATGAATAGGGATGCATCTAGGAGTACCTTCAAGCTCGAGCCCTCAAAGCTTCATGAATCATGATAAAAGAGATGACGACTATTATTTATTGCTATAGTGCCATGTTCTAGATGGAAAAGGAACTTCATAGATTAGTCCTCAAATCCTCTTTCAAGTCCTTTTGTCATAAGCTTTGATGGCTTCCCTTTGTGCCTTGCATTGGGAGCTTTCTTTGGAGCATAAGAAGCATGCATCTCTCCTTCCCTACCTATCCAAATTCTTTTGCAAGAAATAGGTTGAAAAAAATGCTCAACTTTTTTCTCTCGTGCTATCCATAATTGGCTCCAAGTGTGGGGGGTATGCCTTATAGAACATGTAAGATATCATGTGAGTTCAAGAGAAAGGGCATTTTGTTTAGTAAAATTTACAGGATTATATTTACAAAAGGGGTTTATTGATTACAATTTAAAAAATATATATAAATTTAGTATAGAAAAAGGGGTTATTTTATGGCTTCATGGCATACAAAGAAAGGGTATTTCTTAATACCCTTTGAATGTAAGTTATATAGATGATTTCTTGTAGGTGCACCCCTTGAGGCTAAATGTCCCACTTTTCCCTTCCTAGCCCTTTGTATGTTCACTATTTTTGGCCAATTTGAACTTGTCCCATGAGCATTGGCCAATATCTTGGGCACTCACTATTGGCACTCTTGGTCCTAACCATTTACAACCCTTGCAAAGTACATGACCACTGACTTGATAGGTGTAACAATTCCTTTGTTACTTATGTAAATAGTATCTTACACTTGGAAAGTCTTTGATGTATCCAAAATTATTATCCATGTTCCCATATAATCTTCAAGAAAAAACTAACTATTTTTTTTCCCTACCAAACACTGGTCATGACACATGGATGAAATCATAGGATTTTCATATAACCTATAAGTTTTTACTGAATGGACATGTTGTGTTAGTGACATCTCTCTCCAATCTTGCACATGCTCTAGACTCTCAGTCTAACGTCATCATCCATGTCCATTCCATATTGCACCTCCATCTATAGCATGTTCTTGTCAACTCTCAATCTTCTGTCTTCATTCCATCCTCATCCTCTTCTTCATAACTCACATGAGTAGTGCGTGTCTCCAGCTCTTATACCCCACATTCATGAGCCTCACATCTTTTGAAGATCTTGATATTCTCTCCTAAAATTGAGATCCTCAACTCTATATCATCTCACTTACATGTGGCATTATCATCCAAATTTTGGTGATAGTACTTTTGTATATCCATTAAGGTTAATCACTCCCTACTTCGAAGATTGTCAATTAGGACCACCTTGCAAAAATCTATTCATAACTTTTGATCTATAACTTGGATTTTTGAGTTTTCTTTTGCAAGATTATAGCCTTCTTTTGATCTACAAGTTTTGTGAAGACACTAGGAGAAATTTCTAAAACATTCTACCCAAAGAAAACTATGTGCAATATAGAACTCTCTTTTCTTACATGTAGTCTTGGTGAGACATTGACCTTCCAAAGCCTATAAGTCTTGCATATTGAGTCAGATGACAAGCAAGCTTGGTAGGCTTCTTCTTGAGGTGTAAAAACTTACTTTGGATTATCATCATCATTAGAACCTCTTTGATTAACACTAAAATTTAAAATACCAAATCGAACCTAAACAATTAACTACATCAACATGCTTCCATGATTGACCTCTCGATGGAAAAAAAATGATATAGGGAACCTTGTTTTACCTTTTGCAATGCTAATTTGAAAACTTTTGTTAAGAAAGATTCTAAGCTTTTGTCCTATGGTGTTGTTTCTCGGGGAGGTCATTCATAAATATATGTATGTATCACGTGGGTTCAACATAAGGGATTTTTAAAATACCATTTTTACACATTCTTTACATACACAAAGGTCCCATATAAAGGGGTTACTTACAAATTGAATAGAAAAGGGTTATGTTTTATCAAGGGAAAATTCAGAGATAAGGATATTTATAAATAGGCCTTGAATGCATGTGATATAGAGGGTATGCATATAGTGAACTACCTAGGTGTTGTTTTGGGAGTCAATAGAGGCCCACCACTTAATTCACCTACCATAGATTGGTGACCCATTGAGGATCTCTCACTAATCATAAGAATTAGGAAGTATAATGTTTGGAAATCAATCTATATAAAAACTCAAGCATAGCTAAAATTGGATATGAAGCTTTTTCTAGTATAGAAAATTGGAATGCAAATATGTTTATTAGAAAATTGGAATGGATGGCCTACAAGGATTGTATAGACACTAATGTAGATAAACTTGGAATGATTGGCATACTGCTCTTGAAGGTTATGTAAGACTGTGGTGGGATTCATTGAACGAGGTGACAAAGGCAAATGGGAATCAAGCTAGAATTGAGTTTATTAGTAAGTTTGTAGTGAGGCAAACTCTTGAGAGTATATCGAAATATTAGAAAATAATGTTTCAAGAAGAGAATGAGAAAATGTTTAAACTTTATTGCCAGATTTGAAGAGACATGGATAGAGATTACATGGAGTATGGAACAAAATCTAGTCATATTCTTAAAAAAGTATAATTTTTTTTCTTTGTTCAGAATTGAAATTAGAGAAAAGATATTGGTAAAAGATGTTGAATCATTTGAGGATATACTAAAATTGCAAAGAAAAAGTAGATAAAGCTACAAAAAAGGTTGAAAAAATCAAGGAGTATTCTTACAACTACAATTTAAATGCCCAACATGGTAAATACCACTTTAGGAAATACAAGACAATAAGTTATAAATCTTGCCAGGGTATTAAAAGACCTACAAATGGTATACAACAATGTTATAGAAAACATGATGATGATGCAATTCAAAAATTGTAGGAATAGTTGAAAATTTTAAATTTAAACATGGATATGTTGTAGCAAGCAACCTTTGTCTCAATAATCAGGTTTTAGAGGACCTCCAAGAAATAGGTGAGAGAACTTGGAATGCTTCAAATGTAGAGAAAGAGAAAACATTATCCCTAATTGTCCATATCCAAGAAGAACAGGAGGAGAGAGGTATTTCATCCTGAAATAGAATGCTAGACAAGATGTCATATTAGAGCAAGAACAACAACAACCTTAACATGGTAGTAGGTAACAATTGGAAAGAAGAATTGATGAAGGCCTATCTCGTATGAATCTAATTGAAAGCAACATGTCTAATGATGGGAAAAATGTAGATATTCTAGCTAAAAAGAGAGCCAGATAGAGCGATACTGAAATTGAAGCTCAAAGGAAAACAACTAAGAAAGGAAACTAGGTTGCATACATAAGGAAGATTCAAATGGGGGGTTTCGCTTTGGGAGTTAATCAAGTTTGTTAAAGCGTGCTTGAGGATCTTAAAAGCAAAAGACCTGATGTTACATATGAATACTTACTACACATGAGTTGATCCTTGAGGAGATAATGGCATGGGCTAGTAAGTATCATAATAGGGAGGTGAGAGCTAAGCATGTGGGGATTATATGCGTGTTAAATGTGAAAAGAAAAATACATGTTATGGATGCTTGGATATATGAAAGGGAAGTTGATTGAGTTTTTGTAGATGACAAGTTTGTTTAATCAGTGAAGAGACAATCCTCCAAATACACCTTAAGTAATAGGAAAGCAAGGTTTAAGGTTAAGATGGCTAATAGCTTAATGGTGAAGTATTTGGAAGTTATTGAAAACTTGGAGATTAGTATTGGAGGCTAGAGGGCATGCTTAGACTTTCAAGGTATGCTTGAAAAGTTAGAGGCATATCCTCTCATTTCAGGATAAGTATGGTTAATTGGTATGAGATCTAAGCATGATTGGCATGGAGGTCAATTAGAACTCTATTCAGACAAACCTACTCATAAGAGGGTGATTTTTGACATGAGAGTGACGTTGAAAAGGATGAAACCAGTGACCAAAAAGTCCTAGTATTGATGAAGAAGATAGAGAATAGGAAGCCAGTTTACTTTCTAGAGATGTTGACCTTTTTGGGTTTTTAATTTAGAATAAAAAGGAAGAGTAAAAATTAATATATCCTACATAGGAGATCACTTGGCTAAGTTGATGAACATGCTAGATGGCTCATGGTAAAAGAGCGAAATATTGAGCCATCTTCCAAAAATACGCAAAGCTATTTGTTGCTAAACATTATCATAGTAGCTAAAGGATACCAATACCATTATGCATCACATCAAATTGAAAGAACGATATAAACCAATAGCTCAAAAGCTAAGAAGACTTGGCACAATTTAAGAAAGTGTACTCAAAGAAGTTGAAGCTCAAAACTACTAGATGTAGGGTTTATTTACCGTGTTGATTATGTAGAATTGGTATCTCTTGTTGTAACCAAACCAAAGAATAATAAAAAATGGAGAGTATGCATTGATTTTAAGCCTATTAATGGTGCAACCAAAAGGGATTACTATCCTCTCTGATTTTAAGATGAGATTTTTAATTTACCCAATTGATGATGCAGAATTGGCATCTATTGTTGTAATCAAACTAAAGAATAATGGAAAATGGAGAGCATGCATTGATTTTAAGACTATTAATGGTGCAACCAAAAGGGATTACTATCATCTCCCATTTCAAGATGAGAATTTGGATCAAATAGTAGGTCACGAGATTTATAGTGTATATGACAGGTATTTTAAATACTTCCAAGTTAGAGTAGTAGAGGAAGATAAGAAAAAGATAGTGCTCATTACTTATTCGGGGAAGTTTCTTTATATGATAATGCCTTTTGGTTTGATGAATTCATATACTAGCTTTCAAAAATGGGTTGATTGGATATTAGCTCCTTTTATTTGGGAAATGCTTGTGAGTATTTCTTGGGAGGAGGGGTTACTCATGAACATATATATGTATCATGTGAGTTGAAAATAACTGATTTAAAAAATACTATTTTTATATAATTTCTACATATAGAAGGGTGTCATATAAAGGGGTTACTCATAGATTGAAAATCAAGAAAAATTCACAGATAAGGATATTTATGAAGAGGCCTTGAATGCACGTGATATAGATGATATATATAGTGAACCCTTGAGGATTATATATAGATGAATATTGCATATAAAAGCTTAATGAGGCTTTTTGCAAACTAGATCAAGATGGATGACAACTAAATCTTGATAAATGCAAGATAACAAGAGGCAAAGTGATACTCTTAGGTCATAAAGTTTGTGCTAATGATATTTCACCTAAAATTAGTAAATTTGAGGTCCTACATGTTTTGGATTCTCCAAAAATTGTAAAAGAAATAATGAGATTTGTTTAGAAATAGAAGTAATTGTCAAGATTTTTTCACGTGCTATCTAAATATGTGTATCCTTTACAAAAAGCAATTCAAAAAGATAATTTAGTTTGGACACAAATTGAAGAGGATGCATTCCTACATATAAAGGAGAATCTAAGTACTTTGCTAGTTCTTATGTCTCCAAACCAGGATGACCCTTTTTTCATTAGCATTAGTGTTGGAAAGAATGATATCAAATCTATTTTGATCCAAAAAGGGAAGGGGATATCCTATATGTGACTCATGTTTTACATAAGTAGATCCATTGGAGTAATAGATCAAAAGGCTTGCATAGAAGAAGAGTTGTTGGTATGGGGGATGCTATACATAGTTAAAAGATGAAAATCATATCTAATTCAAAAACCATTTGTAGTATTTACTAGCTCCTAGTTATTGCTATAGGCATTGCAATCTACTAAAGATGCCTTGAGGGTAACCAAATGGTTGTTGGTTCTACATGAATTCAAATTTACTTGTCAAAAGAGAATATTATAAGAGCTAATTTAACAAACAATTTGACCTATAAAGATCTTGCTTAAAGTGCAACTCTTATAAAACAAAAAGTGATCCCAAATCCTCAAATTAATGAGAAAATGAAGGATAGAGATGCTACTTTGCTTTTTGATGGTAGCTATAGAAGAATGTTGAAAAAGGCCGAACGTCTAGGATTTGCCACTTTGAATGCTGAAGGTCAAGAAGTCTTTTCACAAAGTGAGGAAAGCAAGGAAATACAAAGCAATAATGAAGTTAAATATGCAAGTTTACATGGTAGTTTAAAGGAGTGTATTTCTTTAGGATATAGAAAGGTAGTGCCAAAGGGATCTGCTATGTTAGTTGTCATGCAAGTTTGAAATGTATGGCTAGCTAACAAAGAAGTTTTGAGGAATCGGTTGTTCAAGATAAAGGGGTTGATTAAGTAGCTACAAAATTTTAAAAGTTATCATATTAGAAGAAAAACTAACATTAGAGCATATGAGTTGGATGAAAATGTGATTTTAAATAATTTTGCTACCATGAGGATAAATAGTCATAGATATAAAGGCCGAGAAGGCTCTCATTTGATTCAAGATTTCCTAAAAACTAGTGAGTTGAAATATTTGGTAGATAAGAGTAAAAGATATGTAATTGTTAGAGAGTTCAAGTCATTCACATTTATGAATGACCAACTATATATGCGAGTGGTTGATAATGTATGAAGAAGAGTACTAGTGGATAACTATCAAATTCTTACTTGTTTATCTCCTTGTCATAAATAATGACATGGAGGTGACTTTGGATTTGAGCTAACCAAAAGGATAATCATGTTAGCAAGACTTACTTGGCATAGTTTGAGTGTTGATATTGCTCATTGATATAAAAGGTTCCATGGTTGTCAGCCATTTGCCTAAGAGGGCGCTAATTCCAAAACCTACTAAAGCTATTGTTGCCTATGAGTTATTTGAGAAATGGGGTTTGAATAACTAAAACAAGAAAGTATTATATCCTTACTACAATGGATTACATGACAAAATTGCCCAAAAGCAAAGGCCACTTTTTAATGGAGAAGATGTGCTATAGGTTTGGAATATAATTGAAAATAGTGATAGATGAAGAGCTCAACTTTAGGAGTAAGCTAGTTCAAGAATTAACAATGAAGTTAGATTTGAAGCATGGGTTTGCTATTCGTTACTACCCTCAATGGAATGGGATGGTAGAAACATTCAATGGAAGTTTGCAAAAGATTCTCTTTAAACTAGTGAAAGAATATCCAAAGGATTGGTAACCCCTTTATATTACATCCTTCTATATGTAAAAAATGTATAAAATTGGTATTTTTAAAATACCTTATTTTGAACCCATATGATGCACACATATATTCATGAGTAACCTCCTCAAGCTTGTATCAAGCTTTATGGGCTTGTAGGATCATTCAAAAGATGAGTATAGGTTTTACTCCTTCTCAGTTGGTATATGGTTAGGAGGCTATAATGCCTATGAATGTTGTGTTTCCAACAAGAGAGTATAAGAAGATGTTAGTTGGATCAATTACATTAGTGTTGGAAGTTGGTAGAGGATTGAAATTGCATATGTTGTAGTTGGATATGTAGCAAGCAATGGATTTCTATGAGAAACAAATTTTGAAAATAAGAGAATGGTTTGATATGAAATTGAGGAGGAATCATCATGATAAGGGAATGTTAGTCATGCGATATGACAACAATTTAGATTCTACTTTTAAACTAAATTTTGAGTAAAATGAGAAGGACCCTTTATGATCAAGCAAAAGTTTGAAAATGGTACTTCTGTTATAGGATTTAGATAGAATAGTTCATAAAATTAGGATCAATGGGTTTCATCTCAAGAAATATATTTGTAGAATCATGGAAGTATGAATGCTATAAGCAATGTATATACAGATCATAGAGTAGCTTGTCATGGTTAGTAGTCTCGAAAAGTTTTGTTTTTCTAAAATCTATTGTTAACTAGGGGTTTTAAAATGATAGAAAACATGCTCAAAGTGCACTTTCACACCTAACAATGGTCCCTATAAAGTATAGTAGCCAATTGAGAAAGTATGTGAGATATATGCAATCTAGAAAGTTGATAGTTGTAGTAGACTACATGCGAAATTGCAAGATTTTAGATTGTGTAGAGGTTTCTTAGGCTTGAAATATTTGGAACTTCACTTTGAGGCCTTTTGACATATTGTATTTTGAAATGGAGCTACAAAATTTTTTTAGAAAGCTCAACATTTTGAGTTAGGGATCAAAAGTTATAAGTAGTTTCATGCCTAAGTGTCCTGATTAACAAGATTTTGCACATATTCATTCATATCACCAAGGTGTGCTAGAAAAGTAGGCATAGACACAATGCATGCACCTGGGCTGATAGTTGAGTTAACTGACGGAAAAGAAGTTTCCTCAACACAAGAGACAAGTAAGGTGAAGTTTAATCTAGGTGGCAATCAGACCAATATGAAATTCAGAGTGATGAGCCTGGGAACCTATGAGTGCCTATTAGGAATGGTTTGGTTAATTCCCAATGACACTCGTATTCATTGTGAAAAGGGCGAAGTCACATTCTTAAATCTTGTAGGAAAACAAGTGACCACACAAGGAGAAGCAAGAAAACTAAAGATTCAATTAGCAAAAGCTTCTCGAATCACTAAATGTTTAAGAAAAGGCTCACCTGTATACCTAATCAAATGAAATAAGACTAAACAAGATAAAGAAGCTAAAGATGAACCATCGTGGCTTAGGGAATATGCTAACATATTTCCTAAAGAATTAACTAAACTTCCACCACAGAGAGAAGTCGACCACAAAATCAAGCTAGTACCAAGAGCTGCACCACTTGCAAAACGACCATATCGAATGTCCATTCTGGAAGCCATAGAACTAAAGGAACAACTCAAACAACTCTTAGATCAGGGGTACATTAGATCTAGTAACTCACTTTGGGGAGCTCCGATGTTGTTTCAGAAAAAGAAGGATGGGACTCTTCATCTCTGCATTGATTATTGAGAACTAAATCAGGCAACAATCAAGGATAAGTATCCAATTCCAAGGATCAACAAACTACTTGATCGACTACAAGGAGCAAAAATTTTCTCCAAGATTGATCTTAGATCAAGGTATTACCAGATCAGAATCAAGCAAGAAGATATCCCAAAAATAACTTTTAGCACAAGGTACGGTCATTACGAGTTTATCGTAATGTCATTTGGATTAACCAATGCCCTTGCTACCTTCAATAGATTAATGCAATATATATTTAGACCTTATCTTGATGATTTCATCCTTTTATTCTTTGACGACATGTTAACATATTCCAAGGATGAAGGAAATCACGAGTCACAATTGTGGAGAGTTCTTGAGACAATGCAAACTCACAAGCTATATGCTAAGAAGAAGAAGTGTGCATTCTTCAAGAAGCAAATCGAGTATTTAGGGTTCATAGTTTCAGCAGAGGGAATTTCAATAGATTTGGGCCAAGGTCAAGGATGTACAAGAGTAGCCACCTCCAACCACTATAAGTGAAGTTTGTAGCTTTTTGGGATAAACAGGATGGCATCGGGTCTTTATCAAGAATTATGCTTTGCCAGAAGCAGGTTGCCATTAAATGGACCCAAGATGAACAGTCTAGCTTTGACAGGCTCAAGCTAAGTTTAGTCACAGCTCCAATCCTCAAACTACCCGATCTTAACAAGAATTCGAAGTGGTGACCGATGCGAGCTTTCTTGCTTTGGGATGCGTACTCATGCAGGAAGGACATCCAGTAGCATATTTCTCCAAAAAATTGAAGACTCACGAGAGAAATTATGCTACTCATGACTTGGAATCACTTGTAATTATCCATGCTCTTAAGTTATGGAGACATTATCTACTTGGGAAGAAATTCTCACTAGTAATTGATCATAAAAGTCTTAAATGAATCTTCACTCAACCATATCTAAATATGAGGCAACGTCAGTGGACTGAAGTCTTGCAAGAGTATGATTTTGAGATCAAATAATGTAATTGCAGATGCTTTAAGCCACAAATCATTTCTCAATGCACTTATCTTAGAAGGACCTCTTGGAGCTCAAACACTAACTACAATGATATCAATGCCTAGAAATCCCATCATCAAGCTAGTTAAGGAGAAGGAAAATAATGATCCCAAATATCAACAAATGTTGAAGGAAATTCAAAATAAAGAAAAACATTCTAAGCTTAAGACAAAGTATCTTAACTTCTCTGTTGACGAAGGGCTTGTCTACTTTAGGACAAGGTTATGTATTCCTTCAAGTCAAGATCTTAAGAAGAAGATACTATGGGAAGCTCATGATTCCCCATTTTCAGGACATCCTGGCTATGCCAAAACTCTCAATGCATTTAGGAAAAGCTATCATTGGGAAAAACTCAAAAGTGACGTACTTAAATATGTAATCGAATGCTTGAGTTGCCAATGAATAAAAGTCGAATGAGTTAAGCTACCACAAAAGCTACAACCACTTGATATTCCTCAGATGAAATGGGAATTCATTAGTATGGATTTTGTAGTTGGATTACCCTCAGTTCAAGGAGGATACAACTCAATCATGGTAATTGTGGACATGTTAACTAAGGTTACCCAAATTATTATGGTCAAAACCAACTACAAAGCCTCGGATATGGCTAGGTTATTTGCCAAAGAAATCTTTAGACTTCATGGACTATTAAAGAGAATTATCAGCGATCGTGATTCTCTATTCACTTCACATTTTTGGAAGGGATTATTTGAAGCTCTCTGTACACAGCTTTATATTAGTACAGCTTATCATCCTCAAACTAATGGGTAGACAGAGCATTTAAATCAAGTCATTGAAGGCATACTTAGGGCATATTGTTGCAAAGAACCTAGAAGGTGGATACAATATCTACCTTTGGTAGAATTTTCTTACAATGTGTCCTATCATTAGAGCATTCATCTGAGTGTACTATCCTTGTTCTATTGGTATGGAACACATTTGGTCACAATGTCCTTGGCACCCCTCCATAAGCCTTTCCAATGAAAGCACTTAGCAATCGTGTCATATGTTTTGAAAACAGCCAAGTGACCAGTAGTGGGGCAAGAATGCATCTCTTCCACGATCTTCTGTGTGAAGGGGAAAGTGTGTGGGATGATGATCTTGCCATGGGACCAAATAAGGCCATTCTTGAGGTGATATTGGGAGTTTTTAGCCATGACCCCATGCTATAATTTTTGGAAGATGTGGTTGAAGTTATCATCCAACAAATAAGCTTCTTGAAGCTCTTCAATACAATCATTATCCAACTCTTAAATAGAGGATACTTTGCATGCCTACATCCGAGAGAGTGAATCAGCCATGATATTATCTTTGCCTCGAGTGTGAGAGATGTTAAAGTCATAGTTTTGTAATGTTGCCACCCATCACCATTGCTTAGGAGTCAAAGTGGACTGAGTTAAGAAGTATTGGAGGATTCAGTGGTAACTTTTGACTTGGAAGCAGGTGCCATACAAACACTGGTGCCATTTCTTGATAGCATGCAGGATGGCCAACATCTCTTGGTCATACACATTCATTTTCATCTCCTTCTTATCAAGCTTGCGACTCTCAACTGCAATCACACCATGCTCTTATAGCAATACTGCACCAATGTCCCTACCACTGGCATCAAAATGAATGGTAAACAACTTAAAGAAGTTAGGGTAGACAAGGATGGGGGCGGAAGTAAGCACATCCTTTAACTGTTTGAAGCTATGTTTAGTAGTGGCATCCCACAAGAATGACTCTTTTTTAATCGATTAGTTATAGGTGTTGCAATGGTGGCATAGTGCTTAATGAAGCATTTGTAGAATGAAGAGAGACCAAGGAAGCCATACAATAAAGTGGCGATGAATGGAGTGGGCCAATCCCTAACACATTGCACCTTCTTCGGGTCAGCCTATATGCCATTTTTTCTCACAATGTGTCCCAAGTACTCCATAGATGTCTACATGAAGATACATTTGCTCTCCTTAGCAAAGAGTTGATGATCTCTCAATATGTTAGACACCCTTCGAACATGTGCCAAGTGCTCCTTTGGTGACTTGCTATAAATGAGGATTTTGTCAAAGAAAACAAGCACAAACTTGAACAGAAAGGATTGAAGGATTTTGTTCATGGGACTTTGAAATGTGGCAAGGGCGTTAGTTAACCCAAAAGGCATCACTAGAAAATGATAAAGCCCATGATCAATCGTCCTAAAGGCCATTTTGACCTCATCTCCCTCCCTCATATGAATCATATGGTAGCTAGAGCATAAGTCAATCTTAGTGAAAAAGCATGCCCCTCTTAACTCATCCAGCAAGTCATCAATCTATGGGATGGGGTAGTGGTTCTTCACTGTGATTTTGTTCAAGTCCCTCTAGTCGTTGCACATGTGGAAAGGGCCATATTTCTCCTTGACTAATAGGATAGGGGATGCATAAGGGGAAGAACTCAGTCCAATGAAACCCATCTCCAATAGCTCCTTGACTTGCTTTGCAACCTCTTCACGTTCACACTTGGAGAGTTTGTAAGGTGGCTTGTTTACTAGCTTGGAATGGGGCTCTAAATCAAGTGGGTGGTTCACTTGTCTCTTAGGGGGAAGGACTATAGGCATTTGAAATAGATCACTATACTCCTCAAGTAGGGCTTGAATGCTAAATCATTAGATACTTCGGAGGATTGACTTGAATTGTCCTTATTCAATTATAGGACAAAGATTTTTGAGCATTTCTTAAACTTCTGTTTGAGTTTCTTTCCTGTAATGAGCTAAAAATCAGCATGATCTTGAACTCCCTCTAGGCAGATGGGTTGTCCATGCATCATAAACTCCATGTAGAGATGAGATAAGTCCATAGCAATTTTTTCCAATTGTTTCATCCAATCACAACCCAAGACAACATCAATGGGACCCATATCTAGGGCAATTAGATCAACCAATGCCACATAAGTTTTAACCAAGCATAAGGGGACAGTGGGATAAACATGTGTGCTGATTTCTTCTTCTCCATTTTCTAATTGGATGTGCAAGGGGTGGTGTGATTCCATAGGGGTTAATTTCAATTCATCAATGACTAATTTACTGACAAAACTCTGAGTGCTACCACTATCCACAAGGATAAAGACATGCTTCCCATGGATACTTCCTTGAATGCACAAGGTGTTGGGGCTCCGAGAACCCATCCGAGTGTCCAAGGAGATGGAGCAAAGGAAAGTGATAGATAGGTGGGATGTCAAATCAAGTATTTGTGATGGACAGCCACCCAAGTCAAAAGGAAACCCATACTCTAGGTCATAGAACTACTCATGATCCATATCCTCAACAAGCTAAACATGGTTGGTGTGGGTAGGTCATCCTCCTCATTGTGCCAATCTTCCATAGCATATATGCTATGTAAGTGTACTTGGAGGCATGGTCAACAATGTACTTATCCCCACATTTAAAGCATAGGACTTTTTCCTTCTATTCCTTCACACAACATCTGGTGACATGAAGTGTTGGCCACTAGAGCCAAGAGAAGGTGATGTAGTGGACTGTTTATTTTCAACATACTTATTCCTAGCATTAGAGCCAAATGCTATCCCCAAAGTGCCATGTTTTCTTTCAGCATGGAAGGTGGGGTAAGTTCGTATTTTGGGGCTATCATTAGACATAGACGTGCCTCAAAAACCACCTCCATATGGGGCTCATATTGAAGGGATGCAGGACTGTCTAGAACCTTGCTAAAAATATTTATTCTTATGGTACTTCCTTGCATATCTCTTAGCCAACTCAATTACTTTAAATAGTGTGGTAGGATTTTTGGGCCATGATATCTACCAATAGGCTCGATTCCAACCCATAGATATAGTTGTGCAATTTAGCATAATCACTAATGCTCTCCACATACATGGTCAAGTTCATAAACTGATTTGTGTACTCATGTGCAATGACGTTATGTTAGTCAAGAGTGTACCACCGTCTTGCCAACCGCTCTTTTTCCACAAGGGACACAAATACTTGGACCATATGCATTTTAAAATCTTCCCAATCAATGAACTGATGATTCTATCAATTGATACAGTGCCACTACGTGTGGGAAAATCCTTCCAAGTGGAGAGAAGCAAAGGTCATTTTCTGATCATTGGTGTGGGGATATATATTGATGTAGGACTCTAACTTGGACGCCCATTCCTCCAAGTCTAATGATGAGGGAGATTGCCCATTGTACTTACTAAGGATATTCATGTCATGTAGATCATGAAGGCCTTGCTTGCCCATGAAACCCTTTCTGTCCATACATCCCATGATGTTCATTCATACCTTGCTACCCATACATACCATGTGGTGAATTTATCCCATGTTGTAGCCATGCTACCCATGATTGCCATGCTGGCCATTGGTACCATACTCTCCATGATGGGAGTGATTCATATAGGTTGCATGGGTGCTCCTAGGGAGAGTGGGGGAATTTCTACCAAGGGTGGGAGAGGGCCTTAGTGGGGGTGTTGGCTACATGGTTGATGGGGGAGTCCAATAGAGGCTCATAATGTGCATGCGAGGGCTTACCAACCTCATAAATAGAAGAGGGGGATTCCCTTAGCACCAAGTATGTCCTATGGACCATGCAATGGCTTCTGAGGTGGTGGACGTCTCATGTTGACATAAGTTGTGGTTGAGCAGGTTGTAGGGATCCACATCGGGCATTTCCTCCTACTTATCACCATGGTAATCTTTTACCGAGCTTGGTTCATCATTCATGGAGGTCTTGGAGTCTCTAATCTCCCTTTGGAGTTCCTCATGGGCCTTACTTTTACCTTTTTGGCCAGCCACATGAATGTAGTCCACAGGACCTGTTGTTAGTAAATGGAGTGTAACTTTTGGTAGGAAACTGCGATTGGTGAGATTTTTTGGTTCAGCAAAAAATGATCAAAATATATTGCAATGGAATTTTTGTGTCTATTGTGGAATGGTCTGCACCCTATCCATAGTGACCCTAGTGCATAGAAAAGGGCATAGCTCTGATTGGGGATATTTTTAATTCAAATCGGAGGGGACAAAGCCCCCTTTGAGATGAGCTTTAGGGTTTACTCCAAATGCAATACATAATTTTTTGTAATAGGAACTTTATGACTATCCTCATTGATTGTGACAAAAAACATTGTCTGTCTCTTAGTGTAAAAGCATTATATGGATGAGTCATATGTTGAGAGGCTTGATCAACAACATGAATACATCGTGAGCATACTAATTACCATCCAAAGCATCATTGCACATCCATCTGCTCTATCATCAATGCATAAGTGAAGTTTACTACCATACATCCCTTCTAACTACATGCACTTCAAGTGTTATACATGGGTGCTATTAGCACTGAAAGGGTGTCCAAGAGGGATCATTTCATTAGGAGAGGGGTTGCCATGGGAGAGTATCTGGACTTTCATACAAGTATCGAGTTCCAAATCAATGGGAGGTGGGCAAAGTTCCCCCTAGGCCAGGTTGTGCACCCCTTCATTTTCTTAAGTGGTAAGGGAGGGTCAAACTCTCTTTTGTCTTACCACCTCACCTAGCATCAACATTTTTCCTCAATTGGAGTATACATGGCAGATATTTTTATTAAGTAATTAGAATGAGATACATTGGAAAGGAAACATTGGGTCATTTCATGAGATGCAAGAATGAACAAAGGCTTGGATAGGGGTTACCTTGGCAATCCATGGCTACTTCTTACCCATTTACAAAGGCTATTACTCATTTTGAGGCTTATCCAAGGCACACAAGACAAAGATGGGGCTTAATGTCAACCAACACGTTAGGAAGCAAAAGAGAATATTGACTTTCAATAAATGCATGCATACAAGAGGGATTGAACTAATAAAGCCTATGCAATCTTTAATTTCTCTAACAAAGGGATTAAGCTCAGCAAATGGATAAATATGAGAGATTAAGATAAGATTGACATACCTCTTCAGTGCTTGGGGAGATGGTTGAAGCATACCCCATCATGATGCCCATTTGCTCCATCAAGAAAGGCTGGTTTGTTGGGGGATTCCCATGGAAGAAGACTTCAACATTCG
The DNA here is from genome assembly GCF_053477565.2 of Lygodium microphyllum. NCBI lineage: Eukaryota > Viridiplantae > Streptophyta > Polypodiopsida > Schizaeales > Lygodiaceae > Lygodium > Lygodium microphyllum. The sequence continues at coordinate 32,816,155 of NC_141143.1, read as the reverse complement.
AATGCTTCCATTAATGATGAGGGCTCCTGTGCTTGTTCTTGAACTTGAACTTCAAGGGTGGAAAGCTTCAAATGGAGCTTTTATGGCTGCCCACAAAGCTCTTTGCATGTTGAGCTCCATGTCTTCAATCTGATAAGAGAGGCCATTCAAGGGGACTAAAGGGGCTTGTGGGGGGTTGAGGTCTCAAAGATAGAGGGGATTGGGCTAAGTTCGAATGGTCTAAGATAGCTTCAATTGTTGAAGAATCCATGACTAGGAAACAACCCCCCACTCCACTGCTTGATTTGGAGCTGGTGGGATCTAAGACAAGGTTCCTTGGTTGGCTAATGCTAGAAAGTAGCGTTAAGTAAGATTTTGGGGGTTTTTCTAATAGGTAGCCATGGCAGCTTATGGGAGAAGATAGAGAAGGAGAGCTGATGCAAAAAGTAATTGGGGTTTTTGGCCTCTTCCAACTCGTGGGTCTCTAAACTTGGCCAATAACCCCTAAAATTGGCATGAAAGAAAGTGATGCCATGCTAGTTTAGTCATTTTATCTCCAGATATGTTTGAGTCTCTAGCCATAGCTCTTGCTTGCTCCAAAAAGTTGAGATTAACTATAATCCTTCTTACTATACGTATACCTATAGCCTAAGTAACTAGGGTTTTTGGGATTTGAAAAGGGAAAAAGAGGAAAGAAGAAAAGGACCAAAGCCTGAAGCTCTGATACCACTTGTAATGAATGAAGTTGAGAGGAGAGAGTAGAAGACTTGAAGAGAGAGAAAGATAACAAGAAGAAGAGAAAAAAGACTAGAAGAGGAGAGAGAAAGACAAAAAAGAGGAGAGAAGGAAGGATGAAGCCATGGAAACTAAAGATGAAGGTGAAGAGTATGTTTTGATAATATCTAGTTGCCCTAATCTAGGACTCTTACACCTTATATACTCCAATGAGTGTGACTGGGTGTCTAACCCCTAGTTTCTATGTATCTCACTTGTTATAACAAGATTCACGTTGTCGAAGTGTTTGGGGTCGAAAGTCTAACACGAGGGTAAGAGATAATAGGGTGAAGGGAGATTCAGGGGGACGAGTAGACATAAGAGAAGGGATTTAAAGAAATAGAAGATGTAGAAGAACACTCATAGAGGTGAAGCTTGTCAATTTATTTCTACATCTTGAGAAGATAAATCTCTTGTAGATTTAAAAATGTGCATAAAACAATAGCTTCCTCTCTGCTACTGCTCAGATTTCCAATCTGATGCTTCTGTTGGATCCAAAAGGGGGGTAAAGTACCAAGACATCTAGTTAGAATACTCCCATATCACTCCTTTTTCTTCTCCCAATTCGAAATACTGTTTGCTGCCTATAAACTATGATTGCTCATCATGTGATTTTGCCAATTCTTCTTTTTTCATAAAATCCCCAAAAAATGGTTGAAAGCCACTTGCTTTTTTTACATGTCATCTTATAAGAAATAATATCCAAAATATCAACAATAGGTTAAACTTGTCCAAAAATCTAGTATTTTTAAACTATCCACACTAGGGACATTGACACTAATGACTAATATGGCATTGAATCTCTAGATCAATAAGAAAGCCAAACGAAAATGCACTCTAGAGTGTGAAAATTTCCACATAGCAGCATGACATCCACCTCCTCTGAAGTTGCACATCCTTTGGCATGTGCCAAAGTCTTATGGATCTGCAATGTCAGAAGAAGTATCCTTTGCCATGTCAATGTCTTCATCTTCTATCTCTTCTTCTTCCATATTCTCATGTTCATGCTCAGTATCCAACTCCAACTTATATGGTGAAGACTCCCTACCTTTAAAGAGCTTGATATGTTTTCTAGCCACACTCAAATCCTTAGAGTTGTCCCATCTATTTCATTTAATGCATAGAAAACATTGTCAAAAACAAACCTTACCACATATAGACCAAATCACCACTTTGCTATCTTCCGACTATCACTATGTTGATTTTCCAAGCTGCTGTCATAAACCAGCACTTATTCCCCTTCTTGTATAGCTTGTGGGCGAAGTTTGTGTCACTTGTCAAACATCTTCTTATTCTTGATCCTTGTAGTCTTCAGCTTTTTTATAGCTAACTCAATGTCTTTAGGCCTTCTTTCTAACTGTATAATGCATATGACCAACAACTCTTCTATATTCAAACCCTCTTCCCATGGTAGAACACTCCAAGTAACAATAGTCTCCTCAATAGGCATGATTGGTTGTTGTCCATATAATAATTCAATAGGAATATACATTGTAACTACACTATGAGTGGTCTTATCAGCCCATAAAGCAAAGGGTAACATTCTTGGCCACTCTTTAATCCAGCCATTGCATGACTTTGCTAATGCCTTAATGATAGGCTGATGACCTCTTTCAAACTTTCCATTTGCTTTAAGATTTTGGTCTAAAGTTAAAGCCAACTTGATACCCAATCGTGAAAAGAAGTCATGAGCCTCATCCACATCCAATTCTCCTCTATATACAATCACTTTACCAACACAACCATGCATGCAACAAAAGACTTCTTCCAATAAGAACCTGCAAATTGCTTGATTAGTCTTCGTGATAAGAGCTCAACCTTCCACTTGATTTTTCAAGTCTTCTCATGTAAGCACAAGATATCTCATATTCCATAAACCTGTAGGCATGGTAACCAAATCAACTACCCATTTGTAATGCATAGACAATGGATAGGTCAGTTGCAACCCATCTCTATGCTTTACCATGGAATACATCTGACAGTCACTGTATGATTTTTCAATTCTTCTCATGCAAGCACAAGATATCTCATATTCCATAAACCTGTAGGCATGGTAACCAAATCAACTACCCATTTGTAATGCATAAACAATGGATAGGTCGGTTGCAACCCATCTCTATGCTTTACCATGGAATACATCTGACAGTCACTGTATGATTCCACATAATGCTCCACATCTTTATACATGTTTTGCCACCAATACTTCTCTTTGATCTTGGAAAATGTGCCCCAAACTCCTCTATTTCCAGCCCATAAGCTTTCATGAAACTCTTGCATCACTTGTTGTTGAGAAGCCTTATCTCCCAATACATGTACTAGAGCTCCTCTCTTTTTCTTTGCATGCTTCCATAAATATCCGTCTTTCAAGAAAAAACCATAAGCTTTTCCTTTAATCCTTTTTAATTAAGCTTCAGACCATTCAGCCTTCTTTATCATGAGGTTGAGATATTGGCCTATTTTTAGCCAATCATCCTCATACAACTCTTTTAAAAATTGTGTTCTCAGTGAAGCATAACACCGATGATGCTTTCTCGCTACTTCCCATCTCTTCTCCATGGCTATAAGTTCTTTTCTTATTGCTAGAATCCCTATTACAACAATTGTACTTATAGTAATAGGAGTTGCATACTCATTCCATATTGTCATAAAGTCATTTTCAGCACTTAATATCACATTGTCCTCTTCATCTTCCATAATCTCCTCTTCATCTTTGAACCTTGCCAATGAAAGCATGTTAGCTACCATGGGGTTTTCTCTAGCTGCAATATACTGAAAATCAGGGTTAAGTGACTTTATATATGCAATCCGCTGTAACATGGCAATATCAAGAGTTGAGCAATTGACTATCATGCCCAATAGAGGTAGACAATCAGTCTCTACCACTACATGAGCTCCCATAAAATACTCCCTATCATACTTAACGGCTGTCACTACACCCCAAAGCTCTCTTTTGACTTGAGAATACTGCCATTGCCATTCATTGAGGACCTTTGCTCCAAACCCAATGGCATACCTATTCCCATCAACATCATCCTGACCAATTGTCCAACCAATGCCAATTGGGCTTGTATCCACGATGAGGATAATAGGATGCCCATTCTCATAATCTGATCTCTTTAGTGTTGGGGTTGAAATCAATAACCTCTTTAACTTTTGAACTTCCTTCATATGTTGTTTACCCCACCAAAACTTTTTCCCTTTTCTCAAGAGCCGATATAAACTTTTAGCCACATGAGCAAAATATGTAATCCATATAAAGTAAAAGATACATGCACCCAAAAATCTTCTTATCTTGGATACATTAAAACATGTCTATTGTATCATACTTATGGCATTAATGTTTATTGGTGAGGGCTTTCTTTCATATGGTCCACACATGTGCCCAACAACCAACACTTCCTCCACTCCAAAAACTAACTTTTCTCTTGACATAGTTAAATGCACTTCTCCAAGACACCTCAAAATCTTGTCATAATCAGTAATATGATTAGCCACAAATGTTCTACATCCATGCTCATTCAAATCTTCATTCTTCTCATAGATATCACATCCTTTGAATGGCACATCATCAAGAAAGGGTAAGGTCAACCAAGGAATATACTCCCTAAAAACTTTATGTATATAATTCATCATATGCACCACTGAATTAGTTGCACCTTGTGGAAGCGTGCACATCCTAACCAATCCAAGTGGTGTCTTCATGGTAGTGATATCCCTACTTTCTAATGCAAGCTAGAATTGATCATATCCTAAGTATAAGTCTCCCATAGAGTAAATTACCTTGCGTGCAAATGCTTCTGCAAATTTATCCACTGTCAGGCCTAATCCAACATTCCTTATGATGACCTTATTAATTGGTTGCAAATCTTATATAAATCTCAAAGAACTATTCTTCTTTGGAATAGTAAACCACTAATTCAAATATGAAGCTGAAGAGAGCTCCAAAATCTGCATCCTGAACTTCTCATTTAAAAGCTCTAGTAGCTTAGGAAAATATTGCCAAGGCACTGGAATAGGCTTTAAATTCCATGGCACATGAGGTATTGTAAAGATTGCCACAGGTGCAACTATGGTCAGCAAACCAACACATCCAATTTCATCTCACTAAAATGCAAAGGCTTTCCCATGCCTTGCCAACATCTGCAAGAAACAAGCTCTTTCTGCAGGCAAAAGAAAGCTTGTATCACCAATTTTCAGCTCTTATAAAGTTCTAGTTGTAAATTTATATCCTACTCCATGTGAATCATGTAAACTAGATATTGAGTCACTTTTTCAGCCAACCCACCACTTTCAGGCCGTAAAGGCAAACCCATAAGCTTAACCTTCTTTGCAACTGTTTTGTACTTTGTATCCATCCTTTTGCTTCAGCCTTGTTTTGCAACTCATATTGTAGTCAATAACATTCATGCTCAGCAAACTCTTGAATGATTTCATACATCTCTAAAGTATCAACATCAATAATCCCTTTTTTTGCCCTATTTTTAGCATTAATTGCTACAAAAATTTTAGCCATTGTATCAACATCAACTAGCCTTGAAATATCTTCATTTGTAGCCATCAAACCATATGTCTTTAGCTCTTTTTCAGTCCATTCTACATATTTCTTTTTAGCCATGCACATAGCTGAAATATTCTTAAAACTGCCAAGACTACCTGTCGTCCATTCCTAAAATCTAGACACAAACATAGTTTTCCCTTTTCTTTGAGGCATAATTATCTTCCTAGAGGCACTACTATAGCCTCCACTTACAACAGTGCTGTCTAAAAACCCTTAAACTCTTGTGCATTAAGTGTCATAAGATTATCCCATAGCCTATCCCGATTGCGGAGATGATTCACACAAACAATGAAAAAATGTATGGCCTTTGTTTCGTCTTTACTTCAAACCCGAGTATATGAAGAACCATCATTCAAGGATTTTTTTTCCAGCCTTGATTCCAAAATATAGGGCTACCTTAAAATCATTGGATAACTACATGAATCTTGCACAAAAAAATGATATTCATCCCTAACATCTCTAATAGTCATGGGTACATTTGGACAAGCTGCATAAAGATCCATTGATGAATTGTTTGTTTCCCACATGCACAATGGCGGATCTACATCAATCATCCAACTTCCATTCTCATACAAGCTGTGTGCCATAACATTGATTTCAGAACCATGATCCAAGAGAGCTATGCAAGGCATCTCTCTTTCTCTTTAACAATTGTCACTATTGTAGCATGAGCCCAATGTGTTCCTGAATGACTGCTTGGAATAAAATGAGCATCTTCTTCTTCACGTACTTGTTGATGGACATCCCCATTATACATAGCCTTCTCTCTATGCTTATTGTTTCTCATAAGACTGATTTCAGCCACAAGCTTGCTATTTACAATCCCATTAAACCCATTTTCAGCATCACCCTGCTCCAAATTAGTATTACATGCATCATCATATTCCCTCTGAAGTTGTTTCTCTATGTCTTTGTCAATGTATATCAATGCTTGCAAAACTTCACCATCAAACTATCTTTTTTGTTTCAGCATATCAATAATTGCGTCATGAAATTCATGCTTTGCAACTTCACCAAGTGTGAATTCCACTCTACTGCCAAGTATGTGATCTTCCTAGAACTTTTTAAGATTTGTGGCAATCTCAAGATCTGATTGTATCTTGTAATCGGGCTGCTTGCCCCTTTTTTTCCCTTTTTGTTTCTTCTCTTGAGATGCATCCTCCATAATAAGCTCAAGTATGGCTTTTTCAGCCTCTTTCTACTACATTTCACTTCATGTTATGCATTTAGATGGGCCTGAAGAGGAAGGACCAGTAGTGTCCTCATCTCTTCTTCCCTTTTCTTCCACGAGAGCTTCTTGATTATGAACCTCAGCCAGATAAGCATAAGCTAAAAATGAATCCACTCGAGCACTCCATCCTCTTCTCCCTCATATACTCTAACTTGCATCAGCTAATTCAAACTTTTTTGTTTTGGCCTCTTCCATGCAATCAAATGCTTGCATCCAAATGCAAAATTTAGCTTCAACCATGTCTCCTTTATGAGCTTCATTAGTCCTTTCAATTCTCAACCCATATGTGGCTGCATCTATGGCAATAAATGTTGTCCTTGCAACCTCTTTTGTATGCCACCATTTCCAAAATTTGGCTCTATTGGAAGACCAATTTTTGCTACATGTATTTTGCCATCTTTCAAAAGACTAACCTTTTTGCTTCTGCTTCACAGTAGGCTGTACAGTCTTGCTTTTCATGTTGTAAACTATCACACCAAATGCATCTCCTTGCCCAAGCCTTCTTTTCTACCTTAACATCCAAATTTTTGACCATTGCATAGATTTTTGTCAAATTCAATCTCAAATCACGCATGCCTTTCATTAATTCATCCACAAAATTGCCATAGCCAAAGGCCCCTTGGCAGCAATTTTGGCCCCCTTCTTAGCATTAGTAGGTGTGGTGCATGTACCCCATTTTAATTTCATCCACTCTCTCTTTACCAACATGTGCATTGCCTCAATTACATTAGTCAACCTAATTTTATTTTTGTTTCAAAAGAGCAATATTCTAAGAAATTAGTTGAAAGGTGAGAAGGACCGAAGCTTGCTTGGAAGAGTTATGGCAAGAGAGCAAGAGCAAGAAAGAGACAGAGACAAAATGGCAACTTCAACAATCACAATGTGTGACTAGGCCTTTCTTTATTCAAATAGTCACTAAAAGAATAAAGAATAAAGTGATGGTGATGAGCGCCCACCACCTATAGTGTGCAGTGGCGGGTACTATCAATGTAGTAATACACTTGCAGCAAGATGGAGGAACCTTTACCCCCAATAACCTCCCACTTAAAGGTGAATCTGCCCTAGTGTGAGGAGTGAAAATAAAAAGAAAAGACAGTATAATGTACACATGTACAACAAGATGAAGAGAAACGTCATCTCATCCAACACCCCATCAATCTCCTAAGGAAGACAAAGCACTCAATAGTGAGGCTTTTTGTGAGTACATCTACAAGTTTTTTGTCAGTGGAGATGTTGACAAGATCAACACACTTGTTCTCTAGGATCCCATGTATGAAGTGATACCTCACCTCAATGTGTTTTGTCTTCGCATGGAAGATCGAATTCTTGGCTGGATTCTTGGCTAGCTGAATAGCACTCATAGAATCCGAATGCAACGTAGGTATAGTATCAATCCCAAGGCCATGAACCAAACAGCCCAATCTTATGGCCTCCTTGCAAGCCTGAATAGTTGTAACATACTCGACCTCAGTGGTAGAGAGAGTCACACATTTTTGAACCCTGGACATCCAAGAGATGGCACCTCCAACATAGGTGAATACATAGCCAGAAGTGGAATTCCTACTATTTGCATGTCATGCATACTCGGAGTCTGTATAGCCCTCAAGTCCTATAGCCTTTGGCTACCAGAGAAAATACACATATCTATTGTGCCCTTCAGATATCTCATGATACCCTTCATGGCATCCCAATATTTTTTGCCAGGTGTAGCCATATAGCGTGCCACAACACCAACTACAAAGGCAATATCTGGATGAGTGGCTATCATGGCATACATCAAAATACCTACAACTGATGCATAAGGGATCTTTGCCATCTCGGCTCTCTGCTCATCTGTCTATGGACAATCGGCTTGTGAGACCTTCACATAAGAAGTTAATGGACAACCAATAGGCTTCACGTCATTTTGCATGCAGAAATGCTCAAGGACTTTATGAATGTACTCCCTCTGTGAGAGGTAGAGTAGTCCCTGATGCCTATCACGCTTAATGCACATACCAAGAATGTGAGAGGCCTGTCCCAAATCCTTCATCTCAAAGCTTTTCTTCAGCTGAGATTTAAGAGCATCCAACTTGTAGAGGCAAGCACAAGCTCAACCTCTAATACCCATGGACCGCTTATTGTTCAAGTGTTTCAAGAGAGCATTAATGGCTACCTTTCACATAGTTGACGCGCTATCCCTCTCTACGAGTGTAGTGAGCTTACCTTGATGCCCAATTGAGTTGTTTCTTCTCTCAAGCACTCTGATAGCTCCACAATTTGTGATGAAAGCTCAAACATCCTCAAGCCTCTTCCTCCAAGCTTCATCCTCCATAGCCACACATGAGAAGAAGAAGAAGAAGAAGAAGAAGAAGAGAGGAGATGGTGGAGAACTTTACCTCTAAGATCTCTCACTCTCACAAGCTCACTTCCTCACACTCCCTCCCTCAAGCACTCACAAGTAAGCAAGAGAAGAGAAGGAGAGAAGAAGAAGAGTCCACTTTGCCACACACCAAAGAATGAGATCTCATTCATCTTTTGAACTTTATATACAAAGCCCTAAATCCCATTTGGGCAGTCATCCCCTTTTTACATGGCAGGCCATAGCCTAGGTCATTTTTTCCATTGTTCTCCTATCTTCCTAGCTTCCTTCCTACTGCCCATCTACATTTACAATTTGCACAAGTCAGAGCTTGACACTCTTAAAATAAATCTCGGTGCGCATTGTGCTCTTTTACAAAAGTATTGACTTGTGTCTTTTCTTGAGCGCCTCTCCTTGATTTAGGAATTTTTCACGCTTCTTGTGTTTCCCAATTTTTCTTGGTGCACCTTCATCTTTTGTTTCACTTTTGCCCTGGCCACCTTGTCCCTGCTTTAGAGTTTCTTGATTTTCTACCTTGTTTGTCTGAGGGTTAACATTACCCCTCTCATTGGGGAAAGCCAATCCCATGGTACTTGCTAGTGGTGAGAGGGAGGGGTGATGCTGGGTGGCCAGGGTGACTTGAGGTTGTGGACATACCATGTTGAGGGTGTGTTGGAGGGATTTCTAGGATTGGAAGGCTCTTGAGTTTGGAATGATCCTTGGTATTGGAGGGATTTATGGAACTAGAAGGCTCTTGAGTTTGGAATGAGCCCTGGTATTGGAGGGACTTATGAACATGTTAGAGAGATTTATCGAACTAAAAGGCCCTGGTGTTGGATATGATTGCTGGTGTTGGAGGGATGTTGAGGTGCGGGTCCATCTTTGAAATTCAAAAATGGTGTTAGACGGATGTGTCATTTAACCCTCGGTGGCTGAGTTTTCTTACGTTGTTCCAAATGAGCTTCTTGATTCACTTCCTGATCGTGGATATTGCGTCCACTCCTCAATTGGTTGTGCTTTATCTGATGGCACATGCCGTAGGATGGGGAGGGCATTGCATGGATGATGGGGTCTTTGAAGCTAGTGGTGGGGCCTTTGGTTGTACCTGAAAAGAAAAGAAAGGTGCATTACGTGTGGGTGTGTGCCATTGTCGTGTGGTGCATTGTGCACATGCTAGTGGAATGGAGCTTAGGGTGATAGGTCTAACCACAAGTGAGTGTTACCTCCCTGGTTGTGTCCTGCCCTTGATGTGCCCTAAGCAAGAAGTGGGGGATCAAAATGAGGGTAGGGGGTTAGGAACGGAGCTAGCCGACCGAGGCCACCAAATGCACCTAACTTGAGGACCCCTAGGTGTAGTGGTTGTGGTAGACGTGCAACTTGCGATGGTGACATGTGATAGCTTTTTCATTTTCCTTTTTTTATTTTTCAAATAATAATAATAAAATTACATAGTCATGAGGGAAGTTTAATCTCTGTCATCAGAGTGAGGTGGAGAAAGGGGCTTCATAGATTTACTAAGGAATCGGCAACTTTGGAGATACCCCTTCAGGTTGAGGTGGACTTGAAGGGAGGTGGTGGAGAGAAAAGGATGATTGTAGTAAGTGAAGTGGCTATCATTCATATCCTTTAGTAGAGAAAAGGAAAATAAAGGCAATAGAGTGGCTCGCATCACAAGTCAAGCCGTCATGCAACTATCTATAGCATTAGGATTAATATGAAGCATTGGGAGGCCCTGTTCCTGCGGGGTGGGGCCTTGCCTAAGAAGTATCATAAGAAATCTAAGGTAATTACAAGTGGTAATAAAAGTAGGGTCAAGGCATGAAGAGAATGCATTTGTGAATTGGATAAGGGTATCATACAAGTTTTCTAATGTGAAGATGAGGGCATCTTCATATGTAGTACTATAAGGATTATAGATTACAGGGAAGTCGTAGCGGCCATGAACACTCGAGTCAAAATCCACTCCCACCCTTCAAGGGTAGGGTATAAACATTGGGCCGTTCCGCTTGAAGGGTTGAGTGTTGCAAAAGGCCGTCCAAGTGTCTAGGTTGGTGTCACTGACCCTTCTTGTCCATTTAAGTTGGCATTCGTAGTGTTAACCCCAATACGAAGAAAGCAAAAGTAAATGAAAAAGACGCAGGGCAAAGGCGGAAAAAAGATAGCTCGACTGAAGAAAGAAAAGGAGAAAATGCCAAAAGCGCAAGGGCAACCTTAAAAGTCCAAGGCAAAGGTAAAAGGGGAAAGGCACATTTTAAAATAAAAAGGTGCACCCTGAAATCTTGTAAAAGAGTACCGGGCTCTCACCCGTGCAATTTGTAAATATAGACGGGCGGTGGACAGGAAGCTAGGAAGATAGAAGGACAATGGGAAAAATGGCCTAGGCTATGGCCGGCCATGTAAAAAAGGGAAAAGGGGATGACCGCCCACAAGGGATTTAGGGTTTTGTATATAAAGTTGAAAAGTGAATGAGAAGCTCATTCTTGTGTGTGGCCAAATGTAGCTCTCCTCTTCTTCTTCTTCTTCTTCTTCTTGCTTGCTTGAGCTTGTGCTTGAGAGAGGGAGTGTGAGAGTGTGAGGGAGTGAGTGTGTGAGGGTGAGGGACCGAGGAGGAGAAGCTCTCCATCTTCTCCTCTCTTCTTCTCTTCTCCTCTCTTCTCTTGTCTTGCTCGCGGCAATGGAGCTTGGAGCTTGGAGCGGGAGGATTGAGCTTGCTTGAAGCTTGCACTTGGATCGTGGAGCTACCGGAGTGCGCGGGAGAGGAGGTAACTCGAATGGCACGGAGGTAAGCTCACTACACCCGTAGATATGGACGGCGCGTCTGTTATGTGAGAGGTAGCCATTAGTGCTCGGCTTGGAACGCTTGAAACAATAAGTGGTCTGTGGGTCTTGGCGGTTGAGTGAAAGCTCCCACATTTTGGTTCCGTTTGCCGGGACAACGGATTCAAGCCTTGAGCACTTGCACGCTTCGAATCGAGCATCAAAGTAAGGGGTTTCCCCCAAACCGGTGCTTGAGGTAGATAGGTAGGAAGCAAGGGGGTTGAAGATGGTATTTGATCTCCTTGGCAAGTAGGTTTGTTGCTTTCTTGAGATTTATGTTGTGGAATGAAGTAGTGTAGGTGTTTACTTTATGAATTGGGTGCATTAGGGTAGGAAAAAACAAAGAAAAAGAAGAAAAAACAAGCAAACAGTAGGGTTTTCTGTTGCTGTATAACAGGCTAAAACAGGAAAACAGGGGACCAGATTCAGGTTTCTGGGTGAGACAGGGACAGGGAACTAGCTGTAAGTTTCTGTAGTGCTGGGAAAGGACCTTAAGAGGCATGGAAGGCCAGGACAGACCTCAGTTCCTTGGTTTGCCTTGTGTGAGAGAGAGAGAGAGAGAACATCTGGTTCACAGGACGAGGGAGCGCTACCCCGATTTCTAGGCGCCGGTGATTTGTGTTGCTCCAGGTGAGTTTGTTGTTTTCCAACAAGTGCCCTAATCAGATCTAGAAGTTCTGTGGTGATTGCGTGCAACAGAGATTAAGGAGGAATCAAACGCGCGGGAATCGCGCTGGCCGCCGATGTAGTCGGACCAACTTACAGTGGTCCGATTCCCAGAATCGGACCACCCAAGTTTTGGAGTCGGACCGTTCGATTCCCAGAATCAGACTGTCCGACTAAGAGTGAGTCGGACCAGTCTGGTCCGATTCCCAGAATCGGACTAGCCCGATCGGACGTGCCACGTGGTACTCGGCCCACTCGGACCAACCCGTCCGATTTTGAGAATCGGACACTCGGACCAATTCACACTTGGACCACTCAAGCTCGGACCAACCTATCCAACTCGGACACTCGGACACTCGGACCACCCAGAATCGGACCCGTTCAGAATTGGATCGTCTAGAATCGGACCATCCAGAATCGGATCTCGTCCAGAATCAGACTGGAGACTAGCCAGAATCGGACCACCTTGTCCGATCCGATTCCCAGAATCGGACGTGAGCAAAATCGTACCACTGGGCCGATCGGACCAACCAAAAATCGGATGTCCGATTTTGATAATCGGACTCCTGAAAATTGGACATCTGAGAATCTGACAAAAAAGTATCAAAATCGAACAGGTATCTAGAACACAAATTTTGATACATCTAAACCCCGAGATCGACCCCAAAGGCTATGTAGAGCTAAGGGCACATCATAGATCCATCACTAGGCTAAAATTTAGAGCACGTAGTTCAAAATTTGGCTATAAACTGTCCTCCGAATTGTGCATGGATTTTACCGTAACGGCCTTGCGGGCCGGGGGGATTGCCCCCCCGGACCCCTGTAGAGGGGCTCTGCCCCCTCCGCACATCCCCCGAGTAGGTTGGAGAGAAAACGCACGCCGTGACAGGTCTTGCAAATTGGACCCTAGTGAAGTAATGGGTCTACACGAGCATGGATTCTCACGTGCAAAAGAGCAGCCAAAAGCCCATACCCGAACAGAGACAAACAGAGACCCTAGAACCTCAACCTGCCAATCTAGACATCAAGGGCAAAAAGGCCACATCACTAGAACACTAAGACATTGTGTTCATACCATGTCTAGTCAGAGCGAAATGCAACATCAGCAAGCTACAAATGCCAAGATGACTAGACATGACACTCTTGACGAGAGATGTGCCCTGAGCAACACTGCACAGACGACCCAAGACATTGGTGGAGAATTCACGTCTGGTCATGCAAGTGGGGACTCAAGGGCATCTGTCAGAAGGCTTAAATTTACAAGCCAGGACCCGGAAGATGAAGACATAGTACCATCGGCTTATCTTAGGGTTAAACTCACCGCGAAAAGAGAGCATACTATTGATCCTCTGATTGATGAAGGAGCAGATTTTAACATATTGACCTATGAATCATGGACCCTACTAGGCCAACCAGAGCTCACACCGACTAGTGCAACTCTTAGCCCTTACGGGGGACAACCACAAGCACTAATAGGGAAGTGCAAAATCCTTGTGACAATTGAAATGGAAAGATTTCCTATCCTATTTCATGTTCCTCCAAATAGTGCTAGCTGCAGGAAAGAAACCCTCCTAGGAAGACCCTTCAAGAGGGTGACCAAGTGTGAGGCCGACTATGTAGCACAGAGGATACACCTGACACTACCAGGTGTGAGGATAGTCACAACCTTTAGCAAGGATGACCTCATCAAACCTCAAGGGAAAGGCAAGGAAGGTGCTGACATAATAGTCAAGCCTACTAACGAGATCAAGGACTTGTTGGAAAAACTGATACAAGCACAGGTCGAACAACGAGAACCAGTGAGTGAGGCCAGGCCTGAAACAAGAAGGTCAAGAGACAATGCCAAGGACGGGCTTTGGACTTACAAATATAGTAGAAGACCCCAAAAGAAGCCCAAGCCTAGTAGATGCAAGCTTCGATGGAGAGCCAACACAACGCCACGATGGATATCCAAGGCGTTGCTTCGGGCTCAAGGGTATTATGCAGGCAACCGATGGATTTGGGTGCCAAAACCCCTTGCTAAACCTCCTTGGTCGACTGAAGGCCAGAGTGCATCAAAAGCAACGAAGCATAGGAGGAAATCTAAGAGAAACTCTAGGTCTCGAGGTAAGAAACCAGACATGAGTGTTCGAAAGAAAGAGCCTCAACCTAGCATGCTTAATAAGCAGATGTCATATGTAACCATTGAGCATGCACAAAAGCCATTAGTGCCCAATGAGCCTTTGATTTCCCAAGGGGAGAACAAACATCATAGGCACAACATTGCTCATGGCAAGGCTACTCCCTCAACAAAGAAAATGGCACAATCATTTAAGAGCCTTGAGAAAATCATTCAGCTAGTGCCACATCCACCTAGGAGTCCTAGATCTCCTACACCCTCTTCTCCCAAACAGACACAGGAAGCACTACAACAGTTATCAAGGGCGACTGCTCAATTCCAATCTCTATCTCCATCTAAGCTTCCAACCGTCAAAGAGGTGGGACATGATGCCATCTGTAGCTCTCGACCCAAGGATATGCAAGAGCCACCTAATGCGACTAGATCAGCTCATGTTCGATCTACACAAATGAGTGCTCAAGGGCCAAGAAAAGACACAACCACCTCTGATCACCCTAGGGACTTAACACCACAATCCACCAAGGGTAGCCAGCCCACTGAACTAGTTGCTACTACCAATCAGGGATCACAGCAGTCACAGCCCTTGACCGTGACAATGCCCCTTGTGGAATGTGTCCTTAGAAATTTACTTGTAGAGGAGGTGTCACAACCAACTTCCTCGACAACTCCAGCACCTTCAAAGTGCCTAAAGCCTAGGACGGGGGAGTTAAACGCAAGGGAGTGGGTTGAAAAGATAGACTCTCCGAAAAGAGCGGCAGTTGTGCCCTCACAACCGGGCAAGGCTATCCAGCAAACCACGGCTATGTCCCATATGGACACACTAGAGAAGGGAAATGTTGAGGCCCGACCAAGCACATCAACGGTCGATATAGCCCAGGGTCCTGAGTCGTTGAGAGAGGCACCTTCATTGACCAAGAAAAAGAGGAGAAAGCAGAGAAAACAACAACAGATGCAGGTGGTTGTGGACCCCAAGAACATTGAGACGAAGGGCACTGGAGAGCTGATGAATAAAGCATCGAGTCCATCCACCAATGAACCCTCTGATGCCTCTCCTAATAGCAGTGAAACCTCAGACACATCTGTGTGCTTTGACAAACCAAAGCAACAGTTTCCATCAACAGTTGCTTGCAACACTCTATCCACTGACAATAGAACTCACATTCATCAATCAAGAGTGGATATAACGCTATCACAACAGGGTGACAAATCTATACCAGTCACATCCGAGAAGAACCATGACGAAATAGCAGCAAAACCTTAGGAGAAACATGAGAACCCCAAGAGCATAAGAAATCCTAGCGTTGACCAATCTTGCTCATCTAGGCCTGAGCCCCCAGCCATGCTAAAGCCTAAGTAAACTCTTAGAACTTTGCATGAGATTGCAACCAAGCAAGCCCTCATTGAACATAGAAGTGTCGCAGAATGCTTAACTGAGTTGGAGGCTAAGCTCAAAGTGGTCGCGTGTGTCTACGTCCTTGCGGACGTAGGCACGATCCCCAAGGAGCAGCTTGGAGATTACTTGACCTTCCCTCTATCGTGGGAAGAACAAGAACATCTTAATGGGTACTATGACAGGCTCCTGCATGAACATATGGGACTCATCTCTGACGAGGAGGCTGACGAACTGCGCTTAACCGTCACGTTCAATGAAGTGCTCTGCTGACCGAATCTCGCAGACCTAGAGCTACTAAAGCGACTGTTAGCAGGCCAGAGTCAATTTGAGCAGCATTGGTGTGAAGGCCGCGTTGTAATGGCCGAACTAGGGGCCCAGATCAGTCTCAGAAGAGCGGTTGGCCAAATGGCAGTCTCAAAGAGACCCAACCTACGTGGCACCAACTTCCCTTCGAGTGCTCACTGACATTCGGGGTATGGACTTAGCTGGGACTAGGCTACAGGGCCCTTTGATTGATAAGGTTCTCACTGAGGAGGAGTTACATATTGCTAGTAGACTCGGTCAAGGTTCCATGCTACTCGACGTGGCAAAATATCTATCGGTATTAAGTCAGCTGCCAGGAATATTAGATGTGTGTGCCACGCTCCGGTACAACCCCGAGTTCTACACTTGGTTCTTATCCTCGTGAAGTGACATGGATTTATAGATATGTATATAAATAAACACTGATTTTTGTGTCACCATGTATAAACAATATCAACACACACAAGCAATGATAGTCAAGCGCAGGGAGAAGAGTTGGGTTTGACAGGCTAAGCTCCTCAGGTCCTCCTCTCATCACGCATTTAAAAGTGTGTAACCAGCCCCACCTCCAGGTGAGAGCATGCAACCCACATTGCCGCCATAGGAAGCCTTGACCAACGACTCTGATGGTGTAGGCAGGGTGTAGTCCTTTCCAATACACCTGCTTCCCTTGTTGGTCTATTCTTTCGAGGATGTGCCCTGTCCCACTACAACCAGTCCACACGACTTAGCATAAACTAATATCCACTAATGACTGGAGGCCACACGAACATCAGCATGGGGGCCATCCCTCTACAACAAACACCACATGCCTCACCCCTCCCCTTCTTGTCATATGCGCTTCATAAACCACACTAAAACCCCTTCCATGCAAACAGTTGTACCCTGTATCAAGGTCTAACCCTTGGAGTGCATCTTGCAGGTTTCCTTTTGCGGCGGACTGCATGGAGAATCATGGAGATCTAGCATGCAAAGACACTCTTCGCAGAAGGCGGGAGCATGTGGCACGCGCCCCTCCCCAAGAGCGCTATGTGCCCACCATCAAGAGGTATACCAAGAAGCGAGGCCCTAAGCGACATTGCCCAGGGCGAAGGCCGAAGAATCCTCGAGTCAAGAAAGTTGAGACTCGAAATGCGCAACGGGTGGCAACACTAGTGGCACGAACCCCCAGCTCCCGCTCGGGCCCCAGATGCTCAAGGGCAGAAAGGGTAGCTTCGGAAAGGGCAGAATTCAATTAATTGTTTAAAAACATTCTGGAAACTGTGGCAGCTCGGAACTACACCATTCATGTCCCGGCAGACATGTTTCCTGCTCAACCCCACGGGAGCCACACACCAGCAAAGCCCCAATCACCCGGCCACCCAGACTCGCCCCGCCTCGTACAAATCGAGTAACCCATGATGCATAAAGGGCTTATCAAATGATAACTGGCCATAACTTTTTGTTTTAAATGGTTAACTGTTCCCGACTTGTTAAGTGTTGACATATTCCTGACTTGTATGAACTTTTCATATTTGCGTTTAATATATTTCACGCCTTTAGCAAAAGAAAAAGCTAATCAAGCGCAGGTTAACTGTTTAAGTCAACACCATAGCATTCAGGTCAGTGATGTCTCCTTGCATTGCATCGGTTTATTATAGTTGCGGCATATGCCGTGCATGTACTCTCATGATGCAACAAATGGATACAGGATCAGATAGATCTTTGGGCGAAAGTGTTCAATGCCCAATCACCGCAAGACCATTGATCCTCCAAGGAGCCGTGGCAAAGCCACGCTGCCGAAATCACGAATCACCCGTGCCAACCGCCCACATTGCATGGCCCAAAATGCATTCTTCGGTCATGCCCCTTTCTGGGTCAAGCTCTATAGTTGGCTCACGGTAATTGTTACTTCAATTGTACCAACATCGCATGCGCCGCAAGGAGGTTGGCAATATCTCAAGTGTATCTCCCCCTTTCGACAGCTGCTTCTCTAACAACCAGGCTAGGGCACAATTATCATTGTACTATCCATTTTTTGAGCCTTCGAAGCTTAACGTTTTCCAACCCATTGAAAGGCCGATAGCATCAACATATTGTAATGGTTGTACTCCGGCAGCCAAAAAAAAAAAAAGGGAAAGAAAAGGAAAGACAACAAGCACCCACGATCACAGCACAGTACCTAGGGGTCCTCAAAGTAGGTATGCCCAGTGACCTTAATCGTCTAGTTCCGTCCCTAGTCCCCTAGCCCTTTAGCATCACCCACAATTGTTTAGGGCACATTAAGGGCAGGACATACCTAGGGAGCTTGTCTCGCCTATGGTTAGACCTGTCACCCTGACCCACTTGCACAATTCTCTCTTGCACCCTGCCATAATACCATTGCAATCAATTGTGGTAAGCACCGCACGATTGGCCATGAAACGTACACCGTCTTCATCAAGCAAGCCCAATAGCTTCCAGCTCTTCCCAAAAGTGCGGTGTCCCTATTTCAATTATGCTCCGTCGTGCAGTCACAATGCAAAAGATATCTCATACACCTTCACGTGTACTTATTCTCAATATGGACAACTTTGTTTCATCCACACATTGTTACGAGAAACTAGCCCATGGTCTTCTAACTACGTAATATCTAAGTATGCACGAGCACTCACTTAATATCTGCACCAAAGTATATACACAGTTTGGGTCCTCAAGTACAGGACAATACTCTCAGCTTGCTGAGAGTTCGACCTATCTCCCAAACTAATCAAATATGTCTTGTGCACGATAAAAGACTAGCACTACCCCTTAGGGAGAGACCATACGAGAGGTTTTCAAATTGCAGGTGTTGAAGACTCCAACAAAAGTGTCGTTCGATCTTCATCAACAACCAACTCTAAATGCCTATCCCTTACCATCCGACAAGCCCACAAAGGATCATCATGTGCAGAATCCCCAACAAACCAACACTTGTGCTGGCCATCAATGCAATCCCCAACACAACATAGCCCTACCACCAACTCCAACAACCTTTCACCAGCCACCTTGGCCACCAACAGGCCCCCAGGACCTTCTGCCACACCACCACCAACACTCCTCCACGAACACCATAGGCGTCCTTGTCACCCACGTCTTCGGTGCATGCTACAGCCTGCTACCTACGACGGTGAGTGCCATGGGACTGGCACTCGTCTAGGAGGGGGGTAATGTTAACCCCAACACGAAGAAAGCAAAAGGAAGTGGAAAAGACACAGGGCAAAGGTGGAAAAAAGGTAGCTTGACTGAAGAAAGAAAAGGAGAAAAGGCCAAAAGTGCAAGGGCAACCTTAAAAGTCCAAGGCAAAGGCAAAAGGGGAAAGGCGCATTTTAAAATAAAAAGGCGCACCCTGAAATCTTGTAAAAGAGCACCGGGCTCTCACCCGTGCAATTTGTAAATGTAGACGGGCGGTGGACAGAAGCTAGGAAGATAGAAGGACAATGGGAAAAATGGCCTAAGCTATGGCCGGCCATGTAAAAAAGGGAAAAGGGGATGACCGCCCAAAAGGGATTTAGGGTTTTGTATATAAAGTTGAAAAGTGAATGAGAAGGTCATTCTTGTGTGTGGCCAAAAGTAGCTCTCCTCTTCTTCTTCTTCTTCTTCTTGTTCTTGCTTGCTTGAGCTTGTGCTTGAGAGAGGGAGTGTGAGAGTGTGAGGGTGAGGGACCGAGGAGGAGAAGCTCTCCATCTTCTTCTCTCTTCTTCTCTTCTCTTCTCTTCTCTTGTCTTGCTCACGGCAATGGAGCTTGGAGCTTGGAGCGGGAGGATTGAGCTTGCTTGAAGCTTGCTTGGATCGTGGAGCTACCGGAGTGCGCGGGAGGGGAGGTAACTCGAACGGCACGGAGGTAAGCTCACTACACCCGTAGATATGGACGGCGCGTTGGTTATGTGAGAGGTAGCCATTAGTGCTCGGCTTGGAACGCTTGAAACAATAAGCGGTCTGTGGGTCTTGGCGGTTGAGTGAAAGCTCCCACACGTAGCTGGGCATAGACTGTGGTATTTCAAAAACGTTATTTTGTTAAAATTTGGTGTCTTCTATGGCCCATAATGTGGGTTTCTACTTTCTCTCTTCTAGCCATATTTGTCGGATCCTACTTTCGATGTTAATCACCTCCTCCATCACCTTGATAGGTAACACTCTACACAAGGTGGTGGGGAATGGGAAGTTGAGGTCAAAGGGGCTCCTGGCCATTTCTTTTATCTCGTAGATTGTAAGGTCGGCATAAAAGCTTGCTGGGGTGTTGTCCGCACATGGTGGGATGGGTTCATGGGGTGCCCTCACTCCCCTGACATTCAATTTTCTCCTTGTCTCCTCTTTTCTCTTAGCGCTGCCTTTCTTTTTGCGGAGATATCTGCATGTTGTTGCTCTTCAAGCGTCGGGAAAGGAGGCGGTGAGACAAGATCATCTTCATGTGGTCCCATTTCAAAGTTCACATCCACCTCCCTTTCCCGGCTTGGCTCTTGCTACTCCTCTTTTACGAACCCGAGTACATCCACTTCTTGTTATGTTAGGCCTACCAATAGGAGATAATGGCATTGTTCTTCCAAGCTTAGGCCAATTCCACTAGGTTGTGGTGGCATCTCCAGTCCAACCTTCAATGCCCTATGAACCATTCCTAGTTTCTTTTTCATTCCCTCCATGGACTCTCCCTCCTCTACCTGCTTGGGAGACGTCAAATAGGGTTTCTCAAAAGGCACATTTCTAGGTGTGGAAGCTCCCTTGGATGGCCTTCGCTCTACTTTCGGCAAGTATCTTTTCTTTTTCGGCTTGAGTGAGGCGATGTGCCAAGGCTTTGACCCTTTTTTTCAATCTGATTGGCCCATTCTTTCGCCCTCTTGTTCATGTCTTCAAGGATTTTCCCCTGCCTATGGGCTAGCATTGTCAGCCTTCATTCTTGGTCTTCCATTTTCTCCCTAAGCTTTTGTTTCTCTTCCTGTGCTGAGGTAGCCTCTTGGGTTAGTCTCTCCATCTCTGTTTCATACCAGCAAGCCCTTTCCTCCATTAGCTTCTCCAGCTCTTTTGTGGCTTTAGTGAGTTTCTCCATTTGAGCTTGCAGACCTTCGTAGAGTGCCACAATCTCTTCATTGTGCTACTATAGGCATCATCTGGCCTTGGTTTCTCCATTTGAGCACACCTTCCATTCAGCT
This sequence comes from Lygodium microphyllum, assembly GCF_053477565.2. Taxonomy (NCBI): domain Eukaryota; kingdom Viridiplantae; phylum Streptophyta; class Polypodiopsida; order Schizaeales; family Lygodiaceae; genus Lygodium; species Lygodium microphyllum. The sequence continues at coordinate 32,794,830 of NC_141143.1, read as the reverse complement.
TATGTCTCTTTCTTAGCTTGTAGCTACTCTTTTAGCTCATTGACTTCCCTTTGGGCCATGGCCATTTGGTGTGTTCTCTCCAACTAGAATGCCACCATGACCTCCTTTTCAGTCTCAAGCTCTACTAGTGTAGTTCCCTTCTCCTCCTTGGCTCTCTCTAGTTGAGAGAGGAGCTCTTTGATGTACTCATCATATTCTTCAGGAAACCTCACTATTACAGGGATGGAGGTTGTAGAGCCTACCACCTTTTCCTTCTTAAGGTCTTGCCTTGACTCGACATCTGGCATAGCTATTATTTTGATCCCTACCAAGGGGGTTCCTTCTCCTACTCGGCCCATTTCCTTATTTACAAAGTAGTGGACCCAAGGCATTAGGTTGTTGGCATCCACTTGGGTCGTAGAACTGGGACTCGAGATGTCGATGGTGGTAGCAGGTGTTAGGAGGGTAGGGATGGGGGTGATCGTAGCCTTGCCGTTGTCTTCTTGCACTGCAAGTGGCACGAACTCAAGCACGTAGGCACTTGAGCTTAGCCCTTTGTTTTTGATGGGGCTTGCGGATTGTGGCTCATTGTACTTGGACTGCTGCTCAATGGACATGTGCATGGCAAGGGCCATGTCTTCCTCCTCTTTTTCCTCAGCTCCTCCTCCTCCTCTTCTTGTTTTTTCTTTCTCTCCTCCTTGGCCAGTTTGGACTCCCAGTGGGCCCTTTGCAAGTTCACCCTTTCTTGTTTCCTCTTCTCCTCCTCTTGTTGTTCTTGTGCAGTTTTCTTCTTTGTGTTCCTAGCCTCTCCCTGGCTAGTTTGCTCTTCTTGTTCCTTGCCCTCTTCTTCTTCACTCAACGTCTTTTCGCTAGATTGTGCCTCCTATTCTTGGTAGGGTGGCAATCTGCTTGGTGTTTCATCTAGCCCTTCTTCATGCTCTTGTCCCAGGCCTTTCCTGATGATCTTGGTGAGGACCCCAATGAATCCAATGGTTACAGCCTTTGAAGATGAAGCTTTCCTTTTAGCCTTGGTGGCAGGAGATTCTCCTCCGACGGGCTATCCTCTCATTGCCAACGCTTTTGCTGAGGTCTTAACGGTGTTTCTCACAAACCCGTTTAGGTTGACCTCATCCAATGACCTTGCTGAGACACTCTCTAGCAGGGGGACGTTGATGCGGCTCATTATGGAGTTGTATCTTTGACTGAAAAATAGTGCGTGCACAACCTTGGCTTGGAATTGGATTTCGGGATCACGAATATCCACCAAGCTGATGATGTCATTGGTGTGGACTTTTACCTTGTCCATCCCTAGTAAGACATATACGTCTCTTTTCGGCTTTCTTTCTACTTTGTTCGCTAGGCCCAATGCCTTTTCCACCAGCTCTAGGGTCAATTTCATATGCACTTGGCAAGTTTCCTCCCCCTCATGTACAATTATGGTTCCATGATTTTCTGTGGAAAGACCTCAGGAACTCTACACACAGTGGAAGTCATCTAGCCCCCGACTCACTGCTTCCACATATTTCTGTAGATTACATTGCTTGATGATCTACCTTAGCACCCCTTCTTCAATGGCCATGTCATCTAAGTTGAAGATATGCCGAAATTTGAACTGGTTGAAGGCTCATGTTTCCACCGAAAGTTTATATTTTGCCTGTTCTGGCAATTTGCTAGCCTTTTCTTGGCCTGCCATTATGGGTGCCTGTCATATGAAGCCATATTCACCATTAGTGTTTTTAGAATAATTACAAGCAATGATAAACGAATACATACTTGCTGAACTGAAATGTTTGAGTGCAGCAATGGACTTTTTTCTCCCAGTGGTCTATTGAATTCATTTTTATGGATATTTTCCTCAACCACAAGTTGTTTCATCCTACTCTTGCAATGTGTGCTTTTCCTTTATTGTTCTCCTCATGTGCTTGGTTTGATTCACCTACCCTTTCCCCTCTGAATTGAGAAAAATCTTTCCTTGGATTTGGACATGGGAGAGGCAAGACATTTGAGCACCATAGGGTGCTATTTACTTGGGCATCAGCCAATTATAGAAGTCAAGGTTGTATTCCAATTGGGCATGAGGATTGAGATTATGAAGGCTAATGCATACTTGGGTAATGTAAGTCAAAACGTCGGCTAGAAAGTCACCTGAGTTGATGTAGCTAGCCACATGTAGCTCCTCTTTCGTAAGGATATGATCAATGCAAGGTTGGGCCAAGACCTGGTCATCTAGGTGTTTGGATCAAGTGATGGCCAAGACCCTAAACGAGGTTGATGCTATGTAAGTCATGTCATACTCAATTGTCTTCATGGCATGTCACTGGTCAGCATTAGTCATTATTTGGCAACCATGTTTCTCCCATTTGGAGACGTAGTTTAACCCATTTTTGTAGAAATAAGGAGTTAGAGTCAGCGAGGCGAGTAAGTTCCTCAATCTCAATGGTTGATACATGCCTTTGGGGCTTGCCTTAGGATATTATATGATGAATGTGTGCTCTTTTGAGATTTCACCAATATCAATCAACCCCTTTGATACTTTGGCGGTTGTTACAGTTATAAACTCATAATCTTCCCAAGTGCAAGATAAGGAACGAACCTCGGCGGAAAGGGGTTCATCAAGAAAGCCAAGGTTGAGTCTTTCGTAGTTCCTAGCGAATGTGGTGAAGGTGGTATCCAAGAGCTTGATGCAAGTTACCAAGTCATCTCTTGTATTCTCAGCAAGGTTTTGGCTGATTGATAGAAATGATCATTGCTCGTAGGAAGGCCTAAGGCCTACTAGTGGTTGAGGTGGAAGGCAGCTAGACACTAATGGTTTGAGGGGGGGGGATGATGTGACAGTGGTATGTCTACATGCAGTTCCTTAGCTTGGTCGCCGGTGGGACTAGTCCTGCCTTGGGATACTAAGGATGGCATTAGGGGCATGGATGGTGCTTTGCCCACCTCATGGGTAGCCACTAGGGTACCAATCTCTCCAGCCTTAGATGATTTCAATGTGTCACGCATCTGTGCGATTTGATAGGATGGTTGGGGTTTTTTTACTAAAGCCATCGTAGGTTCTGTAGTTTGGGTTGTGTGGGTTTTCTAGTTGTTCACTGCTTTAGCAAGAGTGTGGCTTTATGGAGATGGGGTGCCAAGTGATGGTCGCAGCTGTACTGTGCTTCTAACATGTTTCTTCTTGGGCACCCATATCCACGTGGTGCCTTCGTAGTATCCTTGAGCTTGCAACATATCTTTGGGGATCCACCGTGGCGTGACTCTGCGCCTATGTTGATAGTGTCAAATTGGTTGTTTAGGGTTTGAATGATGGTTGTGAGCCATGTGGAACATTGTTTGTTGGCTACGGGCATGTCATTTCTAGTGCTTCAACATCCATTTAAATGTGGGCTCTGGGATTTTGGGGATGGTCTTAGTTGGCAGTAATTTTTTAGTTTGGGGGGTTGTGGTGGCTTACGACTGCCCTCCCTAGGCTTGGTCCTAGGTAAATCTATTGGCGGCATGGTGGGCTTGGGTTGGAGCCTTGCTGCCCTTGCTGAAAGCAATCAGGATTCACACGTTGCCAATGGCCAGGTGAATACACTGTAGATCATAATCTATGGTGCACTATGCTTGTTTCTTAAAGGTTTGTCCTAATAATGGTTCTTGACCTACACCCTTTTTTTTTGGCAATACATAGAAGATGACGGGTAGCCTCTCAGAATCAATAGAGACTGCAATCTTGCATTTCCTTAGGAGTGCATATGATGTGCCCCCAAATGGACTAAGTTTAGAGTTGGTGGGCTATAGTTGTGGTTGACCAATGAGGGTCCAATGAGTGTGAGTCAAGAGACATTACAGTCAGCTCCCTTTTCAATCAAGATGTCAAAAGTATGCATGCACCAAGCAGTGGCCATGATGCGTAGGTGTGTTGGTGTTACTACCTCTTCATCCTCATCCTCTAGTTTAGTGATGGTGGCTACAGGGACATTGAGAGGAGCTTCCACCATAGGAGGACTAATGTAGTTCTAGCTTGTTGCTAGGAACATGGGAAGGGATAGGTCTAAGTCGGCTGCTTGAGCTCTTGTTGGCCATCATACAGAGTGGCACTATGGGCTCCCTCCTTGAGACACTTGCGGTTCTTGTAGCCTATTTGTACATCTCCTCCTCGTCTGAGAATGGGAGATCAATGGTCCTAGGATGTGCATTCAATCTTGCTCATTGTCAGGACAAGGGATATATTTGGTTAGGGATCCATGAGACTTCCTTATTGGTGCATCAACACCGAGCATGGTAGAGATGGCATCTAGGTCAACAACAATTGTCTTCCAAGTTTCCATCTCAACCTTCACTGCTTGAGTTTGGTTCCCTAGGAAAATTAGACCATTGCCCTTGTCTTCAATGACTCAAGCGTTCCTCATACAGGGTCATCCTAGCAGAATGTCGTAGTCTATGCCCTTCATGATGATGAAGCTCACATAGAACTAGGCACCCGCAAACTTCACTCACTGATTTTTTAAGACCTAAAATGGCCTTACCTTCATTCCATTTGCCAAGGTTACGTTAAACCTAGCAAATTGAATGGGCATATTCCCCCAAGCCTAGAGCACAGTGTGGCTCAACACACTCACTCTCGCCCTGCTATCTACAATTCCTTTTTATGTGATGTCTCCTAGGGCTAGGATAGGCAAGAGTGCATGCATTTTAGTGCCTTCCCAAAAGGCATTAATGTGTAGTGACTTAAGCGTTGAGTGTAGTGTCAAGCTGGGCATCTACATGACTACACCATAATCTTGCAAGTCAGTGACATCATGCTCCACCAATTCTTTCACCCACTGTTTCAATTCCTGCCATAGCATTGAGTGTTGTCTGAGGAGGTCTCCTAAACTCAGGGTCATTGGTGTGGTCACTAATGTCCCAAGGAGGTTGCTGGTTGCTTGCTTCTCTCCTAGATTTGTGCTCCTTGGCTACGTATCTTGCCTAACCAGCCACTCTGTGGCATCTAAACTTGGCTTAGGTGGGGCCATCTATGGCATGGGTGCGTCCCTTGATCTTGGTCGTGCAAGAGAGACTGGCGTGCTTACACTAGAGAGGTCCTCGATCTCATCCTCTAAGAGAGGTTTAGCATCCTTAAGGTGCTCCTGGGCTTCTTTTACCCACTCCATAACTTTGGCTATTGCCTTGAGTTGGCACCTAGGATGGGGATACTCACCTGCCTTGGCACTCCCTTCCTTTGTCATCTTTGGAGTTGTAGTTTTTGCTTCTACATCTGTGACCTTATTGTCAATCGCTAGTGTTGTACCACCCTCAGTCTTAAGAGTGACCTTTGGGTCATTATTTTTCCTCCTTCTCCGTCGGCTCTTTTTTTCTAATGAGGCTATGTCTACATTATTGGGCCCTGGTAGTGATATGCCCGCCTGCTTTGTTTGTACATTGGCCATGACATGCAGCTGGGTGGGTTTGTCCTCGCTATTGAATGTCTTGACCTGAATAGCCCCAAGGGTACTGAGGGCACATTTTCCTTGTTAGGGGATGGCTTCCACCTAGGGCAATTAGCAAAGAGGTGACTGATGCCGCACTCAGTACATTTGAGGTCGGCTTTCTCCTTTTTTACTTGTTCTCTCTCTGGACATCATGATGATATGTGGCCCATGTGACTGCAAATACAACACCAGATTGCAGCCCTGTGAATCCCCTTCCCCTACCTCTACCTAATGCCATCACTCGTATTGGTCCATAGTCCCATAGTCCATTAGGATTGGGGTGCCCTCTTCGTCATACGAGATCTAAGGGTTCACGTAGGCTTCGTCTTCATTAGGCTCCTCCATGTAATGGACTAGAGTATCACTCGGTGGATGGGACACATAGGGTCCTTGTGGCCAGGGTATGCTTGTTGGGTTGATCTCCATCTTGGGGATGATGGGCTCTGCATCATTTGGTGCTGGAAGCACCATAAGTGAGATCCTCTTTCAATGAAATTTGACAGCCTATTCTCCCCAGGTATGGCTGGTTGTACTACTGGAGATAAGGGAATCTCCTAGGAAACCTACAATGCATGGAATCATGGCTAAATCTACCACAATTTGTGCAAGGCCTAGACCTAGGGTCCTAGCACTCAGCAGGGAGGTAGTTGCCACCACAATGCACACATTGGATGTGTGGTCACATTGGTTTCCTCACCAATTCCTGTAGTCGTGCTAACTCCATTCTCACCTTGACTAGCTCGTGGCCTTGGTTTGCACTCTTCCCCTTGTCCTACGTGCTAGGAGTTGATTCCTTGTTGGAGGTGGTGGTCCCCTTTGAGGTCCTCTGACTAGAGTTATCAGCAGATTTGAATTTCGAGAGCTCCTCTCTTAGCTGGTCATCAACCCTCATTGCTTCATTGAAGACCCTTGCCAGCACATCTCGCTATAGGCTAGAGTTACCTGCCAAAGCCTTATACAACTCCTCATTGCAAATTCTGTTCATGAACACACTGGAGACTTGTGTTTCGTTTGGTCGCTCTTTCATGGGGATTCTCTTGAAGAGGCTGTGCACATGAGTGACATAGTCTCTTATGTTCTCCTTGTCCCCTTGACTGACATTCCATCAATCAAACTATGAGGTTATTAGAGTATCCCGCTTCTGAGAATCTCTTAATGAAGAGATCTTTTAGTCGAGCAAAGTTTGCCCGCTCTACCGTATCTAAGCTGGTGTACTATGTTCCTTTTATGGCCTAAGCAGAGTCTGAAAGCTTGGGAGTGTTGTGATAGGTCCGTGAGATTGTTGGCCTTGCAAACTCACTCAAACTACTCAAAAAATTTGTACAGGTCGCTACTAGGCTGGTACTTATCGAGCTTCTTGGCTATCATGGGGATTTTTATTTGGCTCTTTGCCCCTTTAGCAATTCCTAGGCCTGAGAGTATCATGGTCACTAATGCTGCCGCACTCTTTGTAGCAGCTGTGTTGTGGATGAGATGCTTGGTCACAAGCTCGATCAATGTGAGGTCTGCCTCTAGTGCTTTCTCTTCCTTTGTAGTTTGTCCTGCCTTGTTTTTTCTAGCTAAGGCTAGCACGTGTCAAGCCTCATGCAACTCTATGTCTTGTTGCAGCTTCCTAGTTCTTTGCTTGTGGTTGTAGGCAATTATGCCCTATAGTGCTCTCCTAACTGATTTCCTCTCTTCCTCTAGGTTTTCCACCACCTCCTCCATTAGCCTACCATAGACCACTATTTTGGTTAGCATGTCATATTCATTAACCATGTTTTGGACTACGACTGGGTATTCACCGTGGTCCAGCTAGTCCTCTCCCTGGTTTGTATTTGCTCCTGATATTGTTCTTGCTTCCTACTCCATGTGGTTGTCAATCAGTCCTAGTAGCTCTCATAGCACTTTGCCCTCAATCTTGCCGTCCTTTTGGTCCCACTACCGTTTTCAAAGGTCCTATTGATGGGGCTCACAAGCATCCGACTATGTTATGGGGTCTTCTCCTATTGGTGTGTTCCTTGAGTTATTGAGTCTGACTACCTTCCTTGTTATTGAAAAGAGTCCTCAACTTATGTACACTAAGTGCTAGGTGTTCCGTTGTGCATGGTGCAAAATCAAGCCTTCAGTCCTTTTCCAATGCACTCTTATGGAAGAAATTACTGTGTGGGGAGCATTGATGAAATCATCATGCGATTCTAGCTATCCCGCAATCGTGTCTATGACCTAGTACGGCTCTGTACACGGTCTCTGGTTGCTCCTAAGGGTAGCACAAGAACTATGTTGCTCCCTCTATGCTCTATCAAGGCTAGGTCACAGCTAAGAGGTCAATCCTTGGGCTACAAGCCTAGTTCCTCTAAGTGGCACAACCACGATTTCCCCTAGTTCGTACCTTTGGCGAAACTTTATTTCAAAAAGGCCATCCAAGTGTCTAGGTTGGTGTCTAGAATGTTCTTCTCCATGTAGGTTTCTTCTCCATGTAGGTTGGTATTCATAGCTGGGAATAGACCGTGGTATTTCAAAAAAATTATTTTCTCAAAATTCGGCATCTTTAATGGCCCATAATGTGGGGTTTTTCTTTCTCTCTTCTAGCCATCTTTGTTCGAGCTTGCTTCCGATGTTAATCACCTCCTCCACCACCTTGATAGGTAACACTTTATGCAGGGTGGTGGGGAATCGGAAGTTGAGATCGAAGGGGCTCCTGCCCATTTCTTGGCTCTCCCAGATTATGAGGTCGTCATGAAAGCTTGTTGGGGTATCATCTGCACATGGTGAGATAGGTGCCTAGGGTGCCCTAACTCCCCTGGCATTACATTTTCTCATTGTCTCCTCCACCATTCACTTCCTTTTCTCTTTTAGGGCTGCCTTTCTTTTTGTAGACTTGTCTGCGTGTTCTTGCTCTTCTGGCCTCGGGGAAGGAGGTGAAGGGACAAGCTCATCTTCATGTGGTCCCATTTAGAAGTTCATGTTCGCCTCCCTTTCCCGGCTTGGCTCTTATTGCTCCTCTTCTAGGAACCTGAGTGCGTCCACTTCCTTTGATGTTAGGCCTGCCAATAAGAGATAATGGAGTTGTTCTTCCAAGCTTGGGGGTCAACTCCACTAGGTTGTGGTGACATCTGTAGTCCAACCTTCAATGCCCTATGAGCCATTCCCAGTTTCTTTTTCATTCCCTCCATGGACTCTCCCTCCTCTACTTGCCTGGGTGACATCCAATAAGGATTCTAGGAAGGCACATTGCTAGGTGTGGAAGCTCACTTGGATGGCCTTCACTCTCCTTTCAGTAAGTATCTTTTCTTTTTCCGCTTGAGTGAGGCAACTTGCCAAGGCTTTGACCCTTTTTTTCAATATTATTGGCCCATTCTTCTGCCTTCTTGTTCATGCCTTCGAGGCTTTCCCTTGCCTCTAGTCTAGCACTGGCAACCTTCGTTCTTGGTCTTCTATTTTTTCCTTGAGCTTTTGTTGCTCTTCCTGTGATGAGGTAGCCTGTTGGGTTCGTCTCTCCACCTCTGATTCATATCAGTGAGCTCTTTCCTCCCTTAGCTCCTCTAGCTCTTCTTTGGCTTTAGTGAGTTTCTCCATTTGAGCTTGCAAACCTTCATAGAGTGCCACAATCTCTTCATTGTGTTGCCGTAGGCGTCGTGTGGCCTCGATTTCTCCATTCAAGTGCACCTTCCATTCAACTTCTCTCTCTTTCTTAGCTTGTAGCTGCTCTTTCAGCTTATTGACCTCCCTTTGGGCCATGGCCATTTGGCGTGCTCTCTCTAGCTTGAACGCTACCATGACCTCCTTTTCAGCTTCAAGCTCTGCTACTATAGTTTTCTTCTTCTTCTTGGTTCTCTCTAGTTGAGAGAGGAGCTCTTTGACGTACTTATCATATTCTTCAGGTGGCCTCTCTATTGCGGGACGAAGGTTACAGAGCCTGCCACCTTTTGCTTCTTACGGTCTTGCCTCGACTCGACGCCTGCCATAGCCCTTATTTTGGTCCCTACAAGGAGGTTTCCTTCTCTTGCTCCTTGGCTTATTTCCTTATTTAAAAACTAGTGGACCCAAGCCATTAGGTTGTTGGCATCCACCTGGGTCATAGAACTGGGAGTGGGGATGTCGATGGTGGTAGGGGGTGTCAGGATGGTAGGGATGGGGGTGATCGTAGCCTTGCCCTTTCCTTCTTGCACTACAGGTGGCATGAACTCAGGCACATAGGCACTTGAGCTTGGCCCTTTGTTTTTGATGGGGCTTGTAGGTTGTGGCTCATCATACCTAGATTGCTACTCAATGGACTTGCACATGGCAAGGGCCATGTCTTCCTCCTCTTTTTTCCTCCTCCTCCTCCTCTTCCTGCTTTTTCTTTCTCTCCTCCTCGGCCCATTTGGACTCCTTGCGGGCCCTTTGCAAGTTCACCCTTTCTTGTTTCCTCCTCTCCTTGGCTAGTTTGCTCTTCTTGTTCCTTGCCCTCTTCTTCTTCACTCATCGTCCTTTCACTGGACTGTGCCTCCCATTCTTGGTGGGGTAGCAACCTGCTTGGTGTTTCATCCAACCCTTCTTCTTGCTCATGTCCCAGGCCTTCCCTGATGATCGCGGTGAGGACCCCACTGAATCCAATGGTTGCATCCTTTGAAGATGAAGCTTTCCTTTTAGCTTTGGGGGCAAGAGATTCTCCTCTAGCAGGATACCCTTCCATTGCCAAGGATTTTGCAAAGGTATCCCGCTAATGTCTTACTAGGGATGGACAAGGTAAAAGTCCACCAAGCAAATGTTGTCATTGGTGTGGACTTTTACCTTGTCCATCCCTAGTAAGACATATACCTCTCTTCTTGACTTCCTTTCTACTTTATTCGCTAGGCCCAATGCCTTTTCCACCAACTTTGAGGTCAATTCAATCTACACTTGGTGAGTTTCCTCCCCCTCATGCACAATTATAGTGCCGCGGTTTCTGTGGAAATCCCTCAGGAACTCTATACACAGTGGAAGCCGTCCAGCCCCCGACTCACCGCTTCCACATATTTCTGTAGATTACATTGCTTGATGATCTGCCTTAGCACCCCTTCTTCAATGGCCATGTCATCTAGGTTGAAGATATGCTGAAATTTGAATTGGTTGAAGTCTCATGTTTCCACCGAAAGTTTATATTTTTCCTGTTCTTTCTTTGAAAAAGGAAATTTGCTAGCCTTTTCTTGGCCTGCCATTATGGGTGCCTGTCATATGAAGCCATATTCACCATTATTATTTTTCAGAATAATTAGAAGTGATGATAAACAAATACATACTTGCTGAACTGAAATGTTTGAGTGCAGCAATGGACTTTTTTCTCCCAGTGGTCTATTGAATTCACTTTTATGGATATTGTCCTCAACCACAAGTTGTTTCATCCTACTCTTGCAATGTGTGCTTTTCCTTTATTGTTCTCCTCATGTGCTTGGTTTGATTCACCTACCCTTTCCCCTCTGAATTGAGAAAAATCTTTCCTTGGATTTGGACATGGGAGAGGCAAGACATTTGAGCACCATAGGGTGCTATTTACTTTGGCATCAGTCAATTATAGAAGTCAAGGTTGTATTCCAATTGGGCATGATGATCGAGGTTGTATTCCAATTATAGAAGTCAAGGTTGTATTCCAATTGGGCATGACGATCGAGGTTATGAGGGCTAATACATACTTGGGTAATATAAGTCAGACATCGGTTAGAAAGTCACCCAAGTTGATGTGGCTAGCCACATGTAGCTCTTCTTCTGTAAGGATATGATCAATGTAAGGATGGGCCAAGACCTGGTCATCTAGGTGTTTGGGTCGAGTGGTGGCCGAGACCCTAAATGAGGTTGGTGCTATGTAAGTCGAGTCATACTCAGTTGTCTTGATGGCATGTTGTTGGTCAGCATTAGTCATTATTTGGCAACCCCATTTCTCCCGTTGGAGACATAGGTTAACCCATTTTTGTAGGAATGAGGAGTTAGAGTCGGCGAGACGAGTAAGTTCCTCAATCTCAATAGTTGACATAGGCATTTGGGGCTTGCAGTAGGATGTTATTAATTGTCTGTTGAATGTGTGATCTTTTGAGATTTCACCATTATCGATCAACTCCTTTGAGACTTTGGAAGATGTTACAGTTATAAACTCTTATTCTTCCCAAGTACAAGATAAGGAACGAACCTCGGCAGTAAGGGGTTCATCAAGAAAGCCGAGGTCAAGTCTTTCGTAGTTCCTAGCAAATGTGGTGAAGGTGGTATCCAAGAGCTTGATGCGAGTTACCAAGTCATCTCCTGTATTCTCAATAAGGTCCTTAGGCATTGATAGAAATGAACGTCACTCATGTAGGAAGCCTAAGGCCTACTACTAGTTGAGGTGGAAGGGACCTAGACACTAATGGTTTGAGGGGAGAATGACATGACAGTGGTATGTCTATAGAAGTTCTTTAGTCTAGTTGGTGGGACAAGTGCTGCCTTGGGATACTGAGGGTGGCGCTAGGGGCATGGATGGTACTTTGCCCACCTCATGGGAAGCCATTGGGGCCAAGCTCTCTAGTCTTAGATGATTCCAGGGTGTCATGCATCTATGTGGTTTGATAGATTGGTTGGGGTTTTTTGACCACAGCCATCGTAGGTTCTGTAGTCTGGGATGTGCAAGTTTTTTGGTTGTTCATTGTTTTAGCAGGAGCATGGATTTTTGGAGATGGGGTGTAAAATGATGGTCGCGGTTGTACCATGCTTCTAACATGTTTCTTCTTGGGCACCCATATCCAAGTGGTGCCTTTGTAGTATCCTTGAGCTTGCAACAGATCTTTGGGGATCCATCGTAGTGTGGCTCTATGCCTATGTCGATAGCCTTGAATCGGTTGGCTAGGGTTTGAATGATGGTTGTGGGCCATGCGGGACTATGTTTGCTCGCTACGGGCAGGTTGTTTCTAGTGCTTCGGCACCCATTCAAATGCGGGCTCTAGGAATTCGGGGATGGCCTTAGTTGGCGGCAGTTTTGTAGTCTGGGGGGGTTGTGGTGGCTTACGACCACCCTCCCTAGGCTTGGTCCTAGGTAGTTCTATCAGCGGCATGGTGGGCTTGGGTGGAGCCTTGCCGCCCTTGTTGAAAGCTGTCATGATTTGCACATTACCGATGGCCAAGTGAATACACTGTAGATCATAATCTATGGTGCACACTGCGCTTGTTTCTTAAAGGTGCATCCTAATAACAATTCTTGACATGCATCCTTTGTGTTTGGAAATACGTAGAAGATGATGGGTAGGCTCTCAGACTCGATAGAGACTGTGATCCTGCATTTCCCTAGGAATGCATATGACCTACCCTCAAATGGTCTAAGTTTAGAGTTGGTGGGCTCTATAGCTGTGGGTGACGAATGAGGGTCCAATGAGCATGAGTCAGGACATAGCAATCAGCTCCCTCATCAATCAAGACGTCAAAAGTATGCTTGCATGGAGCGTTGGCCGTGATGTGTAGTTTTGCTAGTGCTACTAACTCTTCATCCTCATCCTCTAGTTCCTGGCCATCACACAGAGTGGCACTATGGGCTCCCTCCTTGAGACACTTGTAGTTCTTGTAGACTATTTGTACGTCTCCTCCTCATCTGAGAATGGGAGATCGATGGCATCCAATATCTCTCATTGTCAAGAAAAGGGATCTATGTGGTTAGGCATCCATGAGACTTCCTTAGAGGTGCATCACCCTGAGCATGGTAGAGATGGCATCCAGGTCAATAGCAATTGTCCTCTAGGTGTCCATCTCAACCTTTACCATTTCTGTTTGGTTCCCTAGGAACATTAGACCATTGCTCTTGTCTTCAATGACTTGAGCCTTCCTCATATAGGGTCGTCCTAGTAGAATGTCATAGTCTACTCCCTTCATGACGATGAAATTCACATAGAATTGGACACTTGAAATCTTCACTAGAAAAATTTTTAAGACTTCAAATGGCCTTACCTTCATTCCATTTGCCTGTGTGAAATTAAACCTAGCAGTTTCAACAAGCAGATTTTCCCAAGCCTGCAGCACAATATGGCTCAACAAACTCACTCCCGCTCTGATATCTACAATTCCTTTTCGTGTGACATCTCTTAGGGCTAGGATAGGCAAGACTACATGTGTTTCAGTGCCTTCCCAAAACACATTAACGTGTAGTGACTTCGGGGTTGAGTGTAGTGTGAAGCTGGGCATCTGCATGACTACATCATAATCCTACAAGTCACTGGTAGCATGCTTCATCGGTTCTTCCACCTAGTGTTTCAATTCGTGCCATACCATGGAGTGTTGTCTGAGGAGGTCTCCTAAACTCAAGGTCACTAGGGTGGTCACTAATGTCATGAGGAGGTTGCTGGTTGCTTACTTCTCTCCTAGGTTTGTGCTCCTTGGCCACGAGTCTTGACTGACCGACTGGTCTGTGGCATCTAAACTTGGCTTAAGTGGCACCGCCTGTGGCATGGGTGTGTCTCTCAACCTTGGTTGTGTTGGTGAGATTGGCATGCTTACACTAGAGAAGTCCTAAATCTCGTCCTCTAAGATAGGTTTGGCATCCTTAAGGTGCTCTTGGGATTCTTTTACCCACTCTTTGACTTTGTCTATTGCCTCGAGTTGGCATCTAGGATGGGGATACACCCCTACCTTGGCACATCCTTCCTTTATTGTCTTTAGAGTAGTAGTTTTTACCTCTACATCTGTGACCTTGCCTGTCACTAGCATTGTCACACCCTCAGTATCAAGAATGACCTTTGCGTCAGCCTTTTTCATCCTTCTCCATCGGCTCTTTTTTTCTATTGAGGCTATATCTACATTGTTGGGCCCTGGTAGTGATATGCCTGCCTGCTTCGTTTGTGCTCTAATCATGACATGCAGTGGGGTGGGTGTGTCCTCGCTGTCAAATATCTTGACTTTGAAGAGTTCCAAGGGTAATGAGGGCACATTTTTCAGGTTAGGAGATGGCTTTTGCCTAGGGCAATTAGCAAAGAGGCGAGTGATGCTGCACTCGGCACATCTGAGGTTGGCTTTCTCCTGATTTGTAGACATTGTGATGACATGTGGCCCAGGTGACTGCAAGTCCAACACGAGATTAGATATTGGGTTAGGCCTATGAATCCCTTTCCCCTACCTCTACCTAATGCCGTCATTGGTGCCGATTGATAATCCATCATGTCTTGGTTGCCCTCTTCCTCATACGAGATGTAAGGGTTCATGTAGGCTTCATCTTTGTTAGGCTCCTCTATGTAATGGACCAGAGCATCACTCGGTGGATGGGTCACATAGGGTCCTCGTGGCCGGTGTCGTGTTGCTACGCATCCGAGTCGTATACACCTCCATTTCTTTTGTTGTGCATTTGTGTTAATTTCTGCGTGTGATTCATTGTTTGTGTGATGCATTTTAATAATCCGCATCCAATGTATATATTCCCTTAGTGCATGCGCATGATTTTGTTTGGATGCATGATGTGCGTGTATTAGAAAAATATTAAAAACTGATGCCAAAGGACATTATCCAGCTGATAATTTTAATGATGAACTCGAAGAAAAGTGCAGGATACCGTGGAATCAAAGGAAGCTTTATAGAAGCTGACATTTAAGCTATGAAGACAAAGGTGTAAATTTGGGCAAAGCTTAAGGAGTGCTGAATGGTTCCCTTGTCGAGATGTAGACTCTTGGAAAGCGCTTATTGCTGGGTATGTACAGCACTTGGGACTGCTGTGGTGGATATGTATGCCAAGTGTGGTGCATTTGGAAAAGCATAGGGAGTGTTGGAGCTTCTTTTTCGGAATGCAATAGCTTGGAATGCCCTTATTACAGGTTATGCTTTACATGGGCAGAATTGGAGATTAACGTTATAGCTAAAGGTGAAAAAGGAGGAAGAGGAAAAACCTATATTCAGGTTTTAAACTGCTTTTGGAGGGAAAAGAATAGGCTATTTTGGAAATGGACAGAATTAACGGGAAAAAGGGGAGGCAGACACGATGAAAATAGGAACAGGCCGCCTGTGCAAGATACGAAGGAGGAAGACTATCGACAAGGAGGGGAAGGTTTAGAGGGAGCTGCTGTAGGTAAGAGAGGCAAGGAAGCGACAATAGTAGACCCATGATCAGCTTCCAATTCAGCTTCAAGAGTTGCTTACTCTTCTGAATCCTTTAAAAGTGTGTGTCGAGGACTTCCCTGACTGACGACCTGTACGTGGTTGGAGGAGTCTGATAGCAAGAATGAAGGGGTCCATCACCATCATCAAGGGATTGGCAAGAGGTCTATGAAGGTCTTCATCAGGATGCGCGACTTGCAGTAAAGGAGATCAACGGAATCTGCAGGAGACCACGAAGAAGTCTACATTTGTGGAAACTTTGTGAGAAGCCATGTTCAGAAGGGAACAACAGCCTCAAGGTTAACAAAATTTATCACACATTCCCACACAATCTTGGTATCTCTCTCTCTCTCCCTGTCCCTCGCTCCGTCGGAGGTTATTGGCTCTGCCTACGTATGAAACAGCACACACCTCTCTGTCGACTGCAAACCCCCCTTGATGTCGAGATCACAATTCCTTTCAAGACCCAACAAAGCCAGAGATGGAGCTATCTTCACTGCGGCTTCCCCTTTTTAAGCTAGCCGTCTCGATTGATGCAGCAAGGCAGGGAATCCTGAGTAACTAGGAGGAAGCCGATATGATAAAGGAAAACGAGAAGAAGGTTTTTTTAAAAAAAAAGGGTGACCCATAAACGGATGCAGCCCTCCACCAGCGTCATTATCATTGTCTACGCCTCTGTCATCTAATACAGCTTGCGTTTCTCACATTCGAATCACTTAAGTGATAGGAACCATCAGCCATGACTCTTCAACAAGCCACTTTTACTGCTGGTTGTTTTTGGAGCGTAAAACTTGTATATTAACGAGTTCCTGGTGATGTGAAGGTGTAGCCTCACTCTAATCACTGTTGGCTATACACAGGAAATACAAAGAGCCCTACATATCAAGATGTTTGTTCTGAAAGAACGAATCATGTGGAGGTTATGGGCAATGCTAGTAGTTTGATGCGAAGGTGGTTTCAAATTTATCAAGTGCTATTTGTCAGGCGTTTTACAGCAGGCCAGCATGTAGGCCGTTCATTGCAAGCTGAGAGCAAGCAATGAGACACCTTTTAACTGCCTTATGACAGAAATTTCTGACCTTTTGGAACTTTTTTTGAGCTCTATACTAGGATTACACCAGTTCATTGCCTGAGTTTGACTGCAGAAATGCAGTCTATGATCTATCCTTACTTCATCTTCAAGATTGAACCTGCGGCACAAATAATCACTATGAAGAAGATTGGAGGCCCTGATGAGAGTTACAAGGATTTCTCCAGCTTCCTTAATTGATGAAACTTCTCAAAAGAACTTTCTAGTTGCTTAAAACAGGGAAAGTTTACAGGTCTTCAGAAGTTGATCTGAATTCAGAGCCACCATCTAATCTTTGTACTTCCAACATTGTATGGATTTCTGAAAATTGTTCACAGGGAATGCTACCTAGCATAACTTATCAAGCCTATGTGCTAATGATAAAACTGTTCTCGAA
The DNA here is from genome assembly GCF_053477565.2 of Lygodium microphyllum. Lineage (NCBI taxonomy): Eukaryota > Viridiplantae > Streptophyta > Polypodiopsida > Schizaeales > Lygodiaceae > Lygodium > Lygodium microphyllum. The sequence continues at coordinate 32,777,900 of NC_141143.1, read as the reverse complement.
CACCTAAATGCGAAGCTGGTTATGAGTTACTACAGATTTTTCTGAACATGAACCTCTTGTAAAGTTCTTGACAAGCAATATAGTGATCTTTGGCATCAAATATTGAGATCTTCTTGTTAGCCTCTTTCCTTGCTATATCTTGAACCCCGTGTTCTGCAGCTGTTGTGTGAACTCTACGACATTTCTGGTGAACCCGACGTGAAAGTGCTGCGTCATCAGCAAGATGGGAGACTCGCAAGAAGAGATGACAGATGATAATGTTATGAAGAACCTGTTTCAGTCATTTACCATGTATATGCAGCAGCAAGCTCATGCAGAACGAGATAGTGATGCTATGGATGCCTTGAAAGCTGTCCAACAGGAGATGAAGCAGTTTAATGGCCAGCAAGTGTCAACTTACCTGCATTTGTATGAAGAAAAGATGAAGTTTTTTGGGGTTTCTCAAGATGTTTGGAGCCGCTACTTCTTGCGGATCGTGGTGCGCGCTCTTGAAGGTCGAATTGCAGAAATTCAAGAGGCACATGCAGGTTGGGCTGAATTTAAAAAGGCATTAAAAGATGAATATTTCCTGGAGGATACAGGTCTTATGAATCGCAGGAATTTTTTAGCATGGGTTTCTATGCCTAATAAGGGACTTTCTGTTACCGCTCTTCTGCGAGAGTTTGAAAGCCGTTATGATCAGTTGAATGGGACTGAACATCAAGCTTTGGAGATGCAGAAAGTGGAGTTGTTTTTGCAAGCTGCAGATGCTGATTTGCAGGAAAAGTTGGATGATCTTTTGGAAGATCAAGCTACTGATTCAGGTTTAAAGACTGAGTGGAGACATGTCATTGATGCTGTGAATGCTCTTGTCAAGAAGCAGCGTAGGAGAGTCAGATTGCATCGAAATACAGGATCAGTTCCTGAAAAATCCTTGGAGACTTCTTCTTCTACCCCTGCTGCAACTTCTTTGCCTAAGCCTATTCCTCCTGTTGTGAATCCACCAGTTCCTGCTGCTCCAGTGCCCTTATCTGTAGATGATGTTATTAAAGGCTTGGCGGATTTGACGATTGAAGTAGTCAAAGCTGAAGTTGGTAAGTTAAAGGAGCAACTTATGTCAGTACCTGCTGTAGCACCTGCTCCAGTGACTGCTTTTCCAGCTAGTCAAAGAAAAGGGCGACGATGTATTTGGTGTGATAGTACAGAGCACCAACATTGCAGAGATTGTGATGCTTTTCAGGAAGCACGTAAGAAGAATGTAGTGTTCTAGGGTCAAGATGGGAAGATATGGCTAACAGAGATTGGCGCTCCTCTTGACACGAACTTTGGTAAGGGAGGTATGAAGAAGCTTGTTGATGATATGGCTGCGCGATCAGCTTATGTGAGTGTTAGAGGAGATGCTTCAGCTTTTGGAGTCCAGCTTGAGCAGAAATCTGATGGAGACTCTGCTTTATGGTCTTCTGCCTTGGAGATAGCAAGAAGAGGGAAAGTTCAAACTTCTACTATGACTTGTGTGGGCTCTAGCATCCGAGGAGAAACAGGATGGGATTCTCCTGTTGACAGGTATTCTATTTTTGCTTATATGGCTAAAACGCAGGGTTTAGATGCCATGGTTGAGGAAAAGAGAAGAAGAGATGAGGAGGGTCCTAGCTCCTCCAAAAAGACTAGAGGGGGTGACTTTGTTTCACCACCTGTTACAGCTCCACCTATGTCAAATTCTCCAGTTCAAACATGTTCTGATCAACCAATGGGAGACAAGCAGAAAGAAAAGAGGCAACCAAGAAAAGAGCCAGGATTCAAGCTCTTGTCAGACCTTGATATGCAAATGGATATGAGTAAGATTTTTCATGAAAGAATTTTGAATAGTGAAGTCACTTTTACTGTTGGAGAGGCTCTTGGGATTGCTAGAAGAGAAATACAGGATCAGATGCAGGATCTTTTGCGGAGGAAACGACATGCGATGGAAGGACCTGCTTTACAGGGATTGTGGCATGGAGCTCTTGGGGAAGAGCATGATAATGCAGTGATGGTTGAGAATGCTTCTATTAATTCGCAATTGGAGAAAATAGTGCAGCCTATGCAGTATGAAGATGATGAGACCCCTATTCTCATTCCTCGCAGCCATTTTTCACGAAGTCATTGGGCTAGAGCAACCACTGAGACAGTGGTAAGGATTGGAGAGAAACAAATTCCCTTAATCGCTTTAGTTGATCATGGTTCTGAGATTAATCTTATTGCTCGAGGTGTTTATGAGAGTGGCAAGTGGCCTATGGATGCAGAGCATGGCTGGCGCATGAGAGCCGCCAATAATACTTCTGGTGATATGTATGCTGCTTGTCCGAGTATCAGAATTTCTATTGGTAATGTTGAAGAGGATTATCATTGCTTTGTTCAGGATTCATGCTCTTATCCGATTATTCTTGGACAGCCTTTCATTACAGAAGCAAGAATGGAAACAAAAGTGATGGATGACGGATCAGCTTATGCGCGGATACGCAGTAAAGATGGTATGCGAGCTGTTCAGTTTATGACTGTTGGGGTAAATCATCCGAGAAACAGGGACTCCTTGCGTGAGGCACCACTACCTATGAAGGAGTTGGATTTTCATTAGGTACCGTTGTCTTGTGAGACGCCAGTGGTACGAAGCGGAGAAAAGAGGAGATCTCGCCTCCTGGCAGCCAGTCTTTCTCCAATAACTTTGTTGGGTTTACTTCAGATAGTTCAGTAAGTTATCAGAAAATTTCAGATTTGCCTAGAGCTGCCAGGCAGTACATTGGTCGTAAGGAGAAAGAGTTGAAGAATGCAGGTATTTTGCAAGCAGAAGAGCATGTAGATGGATTGTATGAAGGGATGTCTTATGCAGATACATTGTTTGAGATGAGAGCAATGCTGAAAACTAATGTATGCAAGGGTTCAAAGATCATACCTGTGCAAACCTTGGATATGTTTCACGAAATTTCTGGTTTTATGCTGCAAACAGAGTTAGAGGCTGAGAAAACTCAGCAAACTGAATTTATGGCTGATCTTGATCAGCTAATAGAATTTTAGAGGGCTGAAACCATTCAGCCAACAGAGTTGAATGCAGAAAAATTTCTGCATACAGAGTTTCAGGATGCATCTATGCAGTCCATAGAGCCGAGGGCTGAATTCATTCAGCCAACAGAGTTGAATGCATAAAAATTTCTGCATACAGAGTTTCAGACTGCACCCATGCAGTCCATAGAGCTAAAGGCTGAAATTTTTCAGCCAACAGAGTTGAAAGATGTTAAAAATTTTCAGGAATGTGGGAACAGGTCCAGTTGTGGATGAATTTGCTGAGGCTTTTGCAGGACGAGCCATCTATTCTCTAGGTGACTTGTATTTAGGTTATGATCAGTTTCAGCTTGCCTTGGAAAGCAGGGATATTACTACTATGCGGACACCTATTGGTCTTGTGAGGATGTGTACCTTGCCTCAAGGTGCTACAAACTCAGTTGCTCATATGATGAATGCTATGCATAGAGTTCTTCGAGACTATATTCCGCAGTATACCATGCCTTTTCTAGATGATGTGCCTATTAAGGGTTGTGCAGAAGAAGAAAAGAATGAAAGTCTTGATTTGCGTGGATGTAGATAGTTTGTGGCTGACCACTTGATTGCTTGTGAGCAAATATTGACACGATTAGAGGAGGTAAATTTGACACTTTCAGGGCTGAAATCTGTCTTTGGTGTTAATGAAGTCATCATAGTTGGGCATATGGTTGGATATTATGGCAGAAAGCCTTCTCCTGCAAAGGTGGATGCCATAAACAGGATTGCAGAGTATTGCTCGACTACTTCAGAGGTGCGGAGATTTGTGGGAGCTTGTGTATTTTACATGATTTGGATTCCTCATTTTGCTCATATTGCAGATGTTCTCTATCAGCTGCTTCGAAAGGGGCAGAAATTTCATTGGGATGAGAAGCATTCAAAAGCCATGCGTAAGCTCAAGAAGCTGTTGCAATCAGCTCCTACTCTACGCAAGGCGGATTATCAGTGTGGACGGCCGATCATGTTGACAGTTGATACTAGCCCTATTGGCATAGGTTGGGCTGTGGGACAGGATGATGCTGATGGAAATAGGTATGCTATCTGCTTTGGAGCTAAAGTTCTTAATGAGCGACAAAGGAGATACCCGCAGATCAAAAGAGAGTTGTGGGGAGTAGTCACTGCACTGAAGTGTGACAAAGGGTATTTTATTGGAGCTTCAGTTATTGTGGAAACAGATTGTTTGCCTTTGCTTGGCATGATTACTAGTTGCTCGACTCCAGATATAGCGATGCTTCGGTGGATTGCCTATATCAAATCATTGAATCCGGAATTTCGACACATAGCAGGGAAAGATAACCCAGTTGCTGACATGCTTTCTAGAGCGAGATATGAGGATGAGGAGTCAATGCTTGCAGAAGATGATGAGACAGAGTTTGCTGCTTCTGTCCTTATTCATGATTGTCATGTATCTACTATTGAAGCCTTTATTGAAGAACTTTATGTTGATGAATGGCTGCAAATTGGACAATATCTAAGTTCATTGACTCGAAGAGCTGATTGGACAGATGATGAATTCAAGAAAATCAGAAGGAAGGCTTATGGGTATTTCTTGAAAGATGGTTTTCTTTGGAAGCATCCAAGAAAGAGAGGAAGCTTGCCCTTGAGAGTAGTTTGTGATGTAGCGATGCAGATACAGATTATGCGAGAGTTTCATGAGAGCTCATGGGCTGGACATAGAGGTGTGTGGGCTACCTATGGGAAAATCAAAGAAAGATACTGGTGGAAAGGGATGTATAAAGATGTTTCTCACTTTGTGGAGACTTGCAGGGATTGCCAGCTTTACTCTTTAGTGCGACATCGTGATGAGTTGCATCCGACTTATCCACTATGTATGCATTACAAGTGGGTGGTAGACTTGGTTACTTTGCCAGTGGGACTTTGGCAGATGAGATATCTTGTCTTGGCTAGGGAGGATCTTACAAACTATGTTGAAGGTAGACCGTTGCGGACGAAGACCACCACTACAGTATGTAAATTCTTGTTGGAAGAAATATTTTGCAAGTATGGATGTATAGGCAAGATTACAGCTGATCGTGGAGAGCTAGATGCTGATGAAGTTAGAGAATTCTTCTCACGGCTTGGGATTAAATTGGCTCTTACTACTGCCTATAATCCAGAGGGAAATGGCAAAAGTGAAAGAGGACATCCGCCAATAGTTAAAGCATTGGCAAAAGCTTGTAGAGGTCGGATTGGAGATTGGCCGAGATTACTACCTTTTGCATTGTGGGCTGATCGCTCTACACATAGTGTGACTACTGAATACGTGCCTGCGGAGTTGATGTATGGGCAAAAGCCTGTCATGCCTACTGAAATTTGTGCTCTCACTTGGAGTGTTCTTCCGTGGCATGAGAATTTATCAAGGGAAGAGCTGTTAGCCCTTCGGACTCGTCAACTAGAGAGAAGGACAGAAGATGTGCAGCTAGCCGTTGACCGTTTGAAGGCAGCCCGTCTCAGAAATAAGGACAGGTTTGATTTAAGGCATCGCTTGAGGCCTAGAGCCATAAAAGAAGGAGATTGGGTTCTAGTCTATGACAGTAGTCTAGAAAATCAGCATAGTAGCATGAGAAAAATGGTTCAAAGATGGTTTGGACCGTATGAAGTGAAAAAGGTTTTTGACAATGGTACCTATGAGCTAGCTGAGTTAGATGGAACAAAATTGAGGGTGCCTATTGCTGGAAAACGAGTTAAGATTTTCAAGAGAAGAGAAGATGAAGAATATGCACTTGAAGCATTGACAGAAGAAGAGCAGATAGAAGAAAGACAAGCAGAAGAGACAGAAAACATAGATGATGAGGCTGATGGAGAAACAGGTCTACTAGAATCAGAAGATGGACTCGACCTGTTTGTGGAGTTGAATGATCCTGGTTAGTTGGCACATCCGGAGGATGCGCAGGTTTAGAGGGGGTGGATGTCGTGTTGCTACGCATCCGAGTCGTATACACCTCCATTTCTTTTGTTGTGCATTTGTGTTAATTTCTGCGTGTGATTCATTGTTTGTGTGATGCATTTTAATAATCCGCATCCAATGTATATATTCCCTTAGTGCATGCGCATGATTTTGTTTGGATGCATGATGTGCGTGTATTAGAAAAATATTAAAAACTGATGCCAAAGGACATTATCCAGCTGATAATTTTAATGATGAACTCGAAGAAAAGTGCAGGATACCGTGGAATCAAAGGAAGCTTTATAGAAGCTGACATTTAAGCTATGAAGACAAAGGTGTAAATTTGGGCAAAGCTTAAGGAGTGCTGAATGGTTCCCTTGTCGAGATGTAGACTCTTGGAAAGCACTTATTGCTGGGTATGTACAGCACTTGGGACTGCTGTGGTGGATATGTATGCCAAGTGTGGTGCATTTGGAAAAGCATAGGGAGTGTTGGAGCTTCTTGTTCGGAATGCAATAGCTTGGAATGCCCTTATTACAGGTTATGCTTTACATGGGCAGAATTGGAGATTAACGTTATAGCTAAAGGTGAAAAAGGAGGAAGAGGAAAAACCTATATTCAGGTTTTAAACTGCTTTTGGAGGGAAAAGAATAGGCTATTTTGGAAATGGACAGAATTAACGGGAAAAAGGGGAGGCAGACACGATGAAAATAGGAACAGGCCACCTGTGCAAGATACGAAGGAGGAAGACTATCGACAAGGAGGGGAAGGTTTAGAGGGAGCTGCTGTAGGTAAGAGAGGCAAGGAAGCGACAATAGTAGACCCATGATCAGCTTCCAATTCAGCTTCAAGAGTTGCTTACTCTTCTAAATCCTTTAAAAGTGTGTGTCGAGGACTTCCCTGACTGACGACCTGTACGTGGTTGGAGGAGTCTGATAGCAAGAATGAAGGGGTCCATCACCATCATCAAGGGATTGGCAAGAGGTCTATGAAGGTCTTCATCAGGATGCGCGACTTGCAGTAAAGGAGATCAACGGAATCTGCAGGAGACCACGAAGAAGTCTACATTTGTGGAAACTTTGTGAGAAGCCATGTTTAGAAGGGAACAACAGCCTCAAGGTTAACAAAATTTATCACACATTCCCACACAATCTTGGTATCTCTCTCTCTCTCCCTGTCCCTCGCTCCGTCGGAGGTTATTGGCTCTGCCTACATATGAAACAGCACACACCTCTCTGTCGACTGCAAACCCCCCTTGATGTCGAGATCACAATTCCTTTCAAGACCCAACAAAGCCAGAGATGGAACTATATTCACTGTGGCTTCCCCTTTTTAAGCTAGACGTCTCGATTGATGCAGCAAGGCAGGGAATCCTGAGTAACTAGGAGGAAGCCGATATGATAAAGGAAAACGAGAAGAAGGTTAAAAAAAAAAAAAAAGGTGACCCATAAACGGATGCAGCCCTCCACCAGCGTCATTATCATTGTCTACGCCTCTGTCATCTAATACAGCTTGCGTTTCTCACATTCGAATCACTTAAGTGATAGGAACCATCAGCCATGACTCTTCAACAAGCCACTTTTACTGCTGGTTGTTTTTGGAGCGTAAGACTTGTATATTAACGAGTTCCTGGTGATGTGAAGGTCCAGCCTTACTCTGATCACTGTTGGCTATACACAAGGAAATACAAAGAGCCCTACATATCAAGATGTTTGTTCTGAAAGAACGAATCATGTGGAGGTTATGGGCAATGCTAGTAGTTTGATGCGAAGGTGGTTTCAAATTTATCAAGTGCTATCTGTCAGGCGTTTTACAGCAGGCCAGCATGTAGGCCATTCACTGCAAGCTGAGAGCAAGCAATGAGACACCTTTTAACTGCCTTGTGACAGAAATTTCTGACCTTTTGGAACTTTTTTTGAGCTCTATACTAGGAGCTTACACCAGTTCATTGCCTGAGTTTGACTGCAGAAATGCAGTCTATGATCTATCCTTACTTCATCTTCAAGATTGAACCTGCGGCACAGATAATCACTATGAAGAAGATTGGAGGCCCTGATGAGAGTTACAAGGATTTCTCCAGCTTCCTTAATTGATGAAACTTCTCAAAAGAACTTTCTAGTTGCTTAAACCAGGGAAAGTTTACAGGTCTTCAGAAGTTGATCTGAATTCAGAGCCACCATCTAATCTTTGTACTTCCAACATTGTATGGATTTCTGAAAACTGTTCACAGGGAATGCTACCTAGCATAACTTATCAAGCCTATGTGCTAATGATAAAACTGTTCTCGAACACCTAAATGCGAAGCTGGTTATGAGTTACTACAGATTTTTCTGAACATGAACCTCTTGTAAAGTTCTTGACAAGCAATATAGTGATCTTTGGCATCAAATATTGAGATCTTCTTGTTAGCCTCTTTCCTTGCTGTATCTTGAACCCCGTGTTCTGCAGCCCTTGTGTGAACTCTACGACACCGGGGTATGCTTGTTGGGTTGATCTCCATCTTAGGGATGACGGGCTTTGCATCATTTGGTGCTGGAAGTGCTAGCTGAACTCCTCTTCCAACAAAATTTGGTGGCCTGTTCCCCAGGTATGGCAGGTTGTACTACTAGAGATAGGGGAATCTCCTAGGCAACCTACAGTGCATGGCATCATGGTTGAATCTATCATAGTTTATTGATGAAGGCCTACACCTAGGATCCTGGCACTTGACCAATAAGTGGTAGCTACCATAATGCATGCATTGGACGTGTGGTGGCATTGGTTTTCTCACCAATTCCTACAATCGTGCTAACTCCATTCTCATCTCAGCTAGCTCTTGGCATTGGTCTGCACTCTTCCCCCTGTTCTGCGTGCTAGGAGTTGATTCCTTGTTGGAGATGGTGGTCCCCTCTGAGATCCTCTGACTAGAGTTATCGAGGTTCAAATTTTGAGAGCTCCTCTCTCTCAATTAGCCATCCACCCTCATTGCTTCATCGAAGACCCTTGCTAGCATGTCTCATTGCAAGCTAGAGTTACCTGCCAAAGACTTGTACAACTCCTCATTGCAAATTTTTTTCATGAACACAGTGGAGATTGCTCTTTCGTTTGGTTATTCATTCATGGGGATTCTCTTGAAGAGGCTACGCACATGAGTGACGTAGCCTCTTATGTCCTCCTTGTCCCCTTGACTGACATTCATCAGTCAGACTATGAGGTTATCAAAGTATCCCACTTACAAGAATCTCTTAATGAAGAGATCTTTTAGTCGAGCAAAGTTTGCCTGCTTTGCCATGTCTAAAATGGTGTATCATGTCCTACCTTTATGGCCTAAGCAGAGTCTGAAATCTTAGGAGCATTGTGCTAGGTCCGTGAGACCATTGGTCTTGCACACTTGTTGAAACTACTCAACAAAACTATACAGGTCGCAACTAGGCTGCTACTTGTCCAGGTGCTTGGCTATCGCAGGTATTTTTGATTGGCTCTTTGCCCCCTTAGTAATTTCTAGGCCTAAGAGTAGTGTGGTCGCTAATGCTGCTACACTCTCTTTAGAAGCCGTGTTGTCAATGAGGTGCTTGGTCACAAGCTCCCTTAGCATGAGGTTTGCCTCTAGTGCTTTCTCTTCCTCTACGGTTGGTCCTGCCTTGTTTTTACTGGCTAAGGCTAGCACACATTGAGCCTCATACACATCTATGTCTTGTTGCAATTTCATAGTTCTCTGCTCGCGGTTGTAGGTAGCTATGCCTTGCAGTGCTCTCCTAGCTACTTTCCTCTCTTCGTCTAGGCTTGCCACCACCTCCTCTACTGGCCTACCATGGACCACTTTCGTGGTTAGCATGTCATATTTGTTAATCGTGTCTTGGACTGCGACTGGGAATTCACCGTGGTGTAGTTGGTCCTCTTCCTAGTATATGTTTGCTCTTGACATCATTCCTGCTTCCTGCTCTAGAAGGTTGTCAATCAGTCCTAGCAGCTCTCATAGCACTTTGCCCTCAATCTTGCTGTCCTTTTGGTCCCACCACCATTTTCAAAGGTCCTATTGATGGGGCTCCCCAGCATCTGACTATGTTATGGGGTCTCCTCCTATTGGTGTATTCCTTGAGTTATTGAGTATGACTGCCTTCCTTGTTATTGAAAAGAGTCCTCAACTTTTGTACACTCATTGCTAGGTGTTATGTTGTGCACGGTGCAAAATTAGGCTTTTTGTCCTTTTCCAGTGCACTCTTGTGGAAGACATTACTGTGTGGGGTGCATTGATGAAATAATCATGCAATGCTAGCTATCCCCCCTTCGTGTCTACGACCTAGTACGGCTTTGCACATGGTCTCTGGTCACTCCTAAGGGTAGCATGGGAACTATGCTTCTCCTTCTATGCTCTATCAACGCTCGTCATAGCGAAAATGTCAATCCTTGGGCTACAAGCCTAGTTGGCTATGTGACTAGGCTCCTAGGGTCTACCTCTAAGTGGCACAATCACAATTTTCCCTAGTTCTTGGCTTGGTGAGCCACGGTGGGTTTCCTGATGTGTTCAAGAAGGTGTCTGAATAGGACCTGCCCTAGTGGTGTCCTACTCCTAGTCCTTCTATTTTTTCCCAACTAGTCCAATACCCAGAATCGGACGGTTTTGGGTGGTTTGCCGACTCTCAAAGTCGGATGGTCCAAGTGGTCTAGTCGGACCGTTCGACTTTGAGTCTGATTGGTCTAGTCGGACTCAGAAAGGTGGTCTGATTGTTCATGTGGTCCGATTGCAATTGTTAGTCCAATTGGGTTACGTGGTCCGGTTGATGGGCGGTCCGATCGGAGAAGGACATCCGATTGGATGGGTAGGTGTCCGACCGGACTGTTGGTTTGGTTGGGATAAAAGGAGTTGGTTTGACTACCAAGTGTGTTCAACTAGATGGACTAGTGGTATGAGTTGAATGGTCCGATTCTTTCAGTCAAATTTCTGTGCATTCGATTCTGGGAGTCCGATCTTAGGAATCAGACATCCGATTTCACAAATGTTTGATTCTAAAGTATTTGATTCTAGGATGGTCTAATTGGGGTATGTCAGATCAGACAAGGCTATTGGTTTGATTCTGTGGTCCAATGGTCACCGATCAGACGATTTGAGTCCGAGTGGTCTGATTTTCAAAAATCCGACAGGGTGTTCAATTGGACTAGGTGGGCTTGTCCAAGTGTTCAATTCTAAGAATCGGACAGTTCCTTGGGTCTAATTCTAGGAATCGGATAGTGTGGGAGGTGTCGATCACTTATTTTCCCAAAAATTGAAAGATAGATGTTGCTAGTAGCTATACCAGAACTTCCAGGAATCAAGGAGTGTATGCCAAGGGCATTCCATACTTAAATCTCACTGAAAGCCCCGATATGTTCCAATCTATCTGATATAGTCTTGGACTTGCAACCCCTCTCTCTCTCTCTCTCTCTCTCTCTCTCTCTCTCTCTCTCTCTCTCTCTCTCTCTCTCTCTCTCTCTCTCTCTCTCTCTGTGTCTCTCAAAGCTAGAACTGTAAATGAGGTTTTCCCTGGTCACCTAGGACCTTAAGTCCTCACTGGCCTATACCTTAGGCTTCCTAATCACTTGACCTTCGACACCGAGACATCTGAGCACTCTATTGTTTTCATTTTCCCCTGCTATTGCCCTATTTAGGATTGTTTTACATCAATGAACTTCAAGCTTCCCTCTCTGATTTCTCCTACCTATCCTACCCTAAATGCGACAAAAATCAAAATCAGGGTATGAATGGATTGCTCCTACTCAACCAATCATTAAAAACCAAAAATACTTACTTGTGGCACAGATTAAAACCCAAAAACTTCTATCTATCTCAAGCTCTACTTCAGGGATGAAACCCTTACTTCGATGCATGATTTGAAGCGCACAAACGCTCAAGCTTGAATTTGTTGGTCTCGGCAACGGAACCAAAATGTAGAGACGAGCACGACCACCAAGACCCACAGACCGCTTATTGTTTAAGTGTTTTGAGTGAGCACTAAGGGTTACCTCTCACATAGCCGATGCACTATCCCTCTTTACGAGTGTAGTCAGCTTACCTTGATGCCTAATCGAGGTGCTCCTCTCTCAAGTACTCTAATAGCTCTACGATTTGTGATGCAAGCTCAAGCATCCTCAAGCCTCTTCCTCCAAGATGCATCCTCCATAGCCATGCACAAGACAAGAGAAGAGAAGAGAAGAGAAGAGAAGAGAAGAAGAAGAGAGGAGATGGTGGATGTCAAGAATCGCGTGATGGGGGGGGTGTGCTTGAGTTGTTGCGCCAAACACACACTGTATACACAAGAGGAAGCTCACTCAAGAACACAAGAAGAGAGATGGAGGCCAAACCATTTTCTTGCTGGTTTCTTTTTCTTCTTCCACACACTATACAATGTACACAAAGTATAGATAATATACAACATAAAGGAAAGTGGCATTCTAAGTCAAACAATGCATAATCGACTAGCGTTATATCTTTGCTAGCTATAGATAAGTAAAACAAACTTAATATAATAAGTGATAATTCAGTGGCCATGTGAGTATCATAATGACCACCAACATGCTAAGTGTAGATGTGTTGACTCATCTAGCTAGGCAGTTCATCATCAATGTCCGCACGTGTTGAGCTTTTCCTCTCAACACTCCCCCTCAAGCTCAATTCTATCTCTGCAACTCCAAGTAAGCTTCAAAACTTTCGAAGCTTCTCTGCATCCAATGCCTTTGTGAAAATGTCAGCTATCTGATCCTGTCTGTTGACATATACCAAGTCAATCTCTCCTGCAAGTACCTTCTCTCTCACAAAGTGGTAGTGCACCTCAATGTGTTTTGTCCAAGCATGGAACACTCGATTCCTAGCTAGCTATATGCTGCTCATGTTATCACAATGAATGACAACTGGACCATCTCCCTGCACATCCAAATCACCTAATAACTTTTGTAGCCATACCGCCTCACATGCTGCCATAGCAGCACCTCTAGACTCAGTCTTTGTACTTGATAAAGCAACTGTAGGTTGCTTTTTGCTACTCGATGTAACTGCTGCACTACCAAGGGAAAACATGAATCCACTCGTAGATATTCTATCTAACATGCTACCAGCCCAATCTGCATCTGTGTATCCAAAGACCTGTACGTCCTTACCTACCTCATAAAAACATCCATAATGTAAAGTGGACTTCACATACCTCAATATACATGTAATTGCATCCAAATGAGGCTTTCTAAGCATCTACATAAACTGACTAACAAGGCCAACAACATAGCTCAAGTCTGGCCTTGTGATAGTCATGTAAATCAAACTTCCTACTATCCTCTTGAACATAGTAGGATCTTTTATCTCATCCCCAATGTCGGTATTCAAATTCACATTTTCCTCCAATGGTACTGAAAGAGGCTTACATGTTGTCATACCATACTTGAATAACATATCCAAGCCATACTGCCTTTGGGATAGCCATATACCTTCATCACATATGATCACCTCAATACCAAGAAATTATCTCAGCTCACCCAAATCCTTCATCTCAAAATTCTTCTTCAAGAAGTCCTTAACTTCAGCAATCCCATTGTCACAGTCACCTATAATAATCAAGTCATCCACATAGATGACTATGATGACCAAACCTGCATCTCCCTTTCTCACATAAAGTGAGTGATCAGCATCAGAAATACAAAATCCAATATTGACAAGATACTCTCCAATCTTGTCAGACCATGCTTTAGGTTCTTACTTCAGCCCATAGAGCGCCTTCTTTAACCTGCACACATATGTGGGATACTCTAAATCCCCATAACTTGCTAGTTGCTCCATATACACTTCTTCTTGAAATTCACCATGCAAGAAGGCATTCTTAACATGCATTTGCTGCAAACTCCAACCTTTGGCTACTGCCAAGGCAATCACACATCTAACAGTTGCCATCCTAGCAAGTAGACTGAATGTCTCTTCATAATCTATGCCATATGTTTGAGTATAGCCTTTTGCAACCATCCTAGCTTTACTAACTGAACCATCTGCATTATGCTTGACTTTGTAAACCCACTTATAGCCAATAGCTTTCTTACCCTTAGGTAAGGGTACCAAATCCCAAGTCTTATTGGCTTCTAATGCAGCCATCTCCTCATCCATTGCTGCATCCCAATGAGCATGACCAACAGCATCCTCAAAATAAGTGGGCTCAACATCCTCAACTAGTTTCACCATATAAGCATAATGGTGAGCTGCAAAACCTTCAAAACCAAATCTTTAAACAGGTTTCCAACCCTGCTAGATCTGCATACCATCGGATCACTCAATGGAGCCTTTAGATTACTCTGAGCTCTTTGTACACCTGGTGTCCTGACTGAAGGAATACCAAGCTCATCATCCAAACTCTCTGAGCCACTGGAATCTCCATCAAATCCCAAATGATTGGTAGATGCATCATTAACATCCAGCACTTTCTTCTTTCCTTTGTCCTTCCCTGCAACACTTATAGATCCACCTGAAGATGTGGGGCTACTCCTTAGTCTCCCAGACCAAGGGCTCACTGTAGGTATAATACCAGATGATGTTTCTTGTTTTTCTTTGTGCACATAACTGTCATGATCATTATCATCATCTAATACATCACCAGTAGGTACATACCAACTGGCCATCTCATCGAAGATAACATCCCTGCTCACTCTGTTTTAAAAGATTTGAAGTGCTCAAACACGTTAGTCTTTTTCTTCATGAAGTATACCCATAACTTTGGGCAGGAGACACACATTAATCCGAAGATAAGTTAAGGAAGTGTTTGATCTTGTTTTATCTTGTCTTCATGTCTATGGCCTAAATTACATAAAGGAACCTGTGATTAACGAGTTAATTAAGGAAGCTGCCTTTATATGTCAAATATAATGTGGTAGGTAATTAGATAACTAAGACAACCCTCGAGGGAAGCGTGGTGGATGTGAACAATGGGTCTATCCTACGGAAGGGTTGTCCCGGTTAGCCGAGAGTTTTTCTCAAAGGAAATGTTAATGAGAAATGTTAGGAAAAAGTCGGTCTATGACCTTAGACAATATTGGCTAGGAATCTGGACTTCAGGTCGATCCTAGTGGGAACGGCCGGATAAGTTCCATTGCAAGGTAGACTTGAGAGACCCTAGTTGACAAACCCCGTGTCATTCCTTGGGAGTGCCGGGTGGCGTCATCTAGAATGATCTCTCGATGTGCTGCTAAGACATGTTCCGAATTTTGAGGGGCGGGTACGTTACAGCAATCCAGGAGAGCTAATACTCGTTTGATACCATGTATATGGAATGCAATGCAAAGGTGAATGCCTATGAGTGCACAAATAATTTATTTAATCAAACCAATGATGTGGATATCTGCAGCCAATTCTTTTCATGATTTTCATACTACTAGCATCTTTGCTTTGTTGCAAAAAGGATAGTGCTAAGCATACTCGTGCTATTGAACGCTTTAACTTTTTAAAATAAGTGTTTTCTATATGTAAAGTCCACTATAAATATTAGATGTTAGCCTATATTTAGCACTCATGACCCCTCCCCTCCCCACCATTTAATGTTATGCTTGAGAAGGTAAGTATAGAGAATGTTCTCATGTCATTTTCTTGACTAAAAAGTAATACATCATGCACTATAGCATGGAAATGGGGTTAATTTGAGTCCAAATCTCATTACTTAGGCCCACTATACATCCACAAATACATTTATAATTTTTTTAAAAAAATTAACAAAAAATCTATTTTTCTCTATCTAAAAGCTATTTTTCTTAATTTAATGTATTTCTCTGATTTTTTTGAGTCACCAGATTAAGTCATAATGTAATTGATCTTAACATCTAGTTTTACCTCACATAAACACATTTTGATTTCCTAACATAATGAAAACACCATTTTTCTTTAAAAATGCACTTTTTGGGTTTTTGAAAATGAATAACCTCATGATTATAGCACGGATTCTAAATTTTACAACACAGAACCCTCAAACATATTGCAACCAAGCATCCAACAAATTTTTGTTATACAGGAATAAGAATTGCATCATAAATTGTGAAAAAAGATTTGAATTTTCATTGAAAAATGGCTTATTGCCTTTTCTCAGGTTTTAGGAATTAATACTTCCATCCTTGGGCAGCCACCGAACCTGCCATTGATATTCAAAAAATATCAGCCATCATTCCTCAGTATCCACTTGATCTTGTCACAATCTGGTACATGCCGAACAACCAGTATTTGTTCCAATCTCTTCCAAGAATCATCTGCATGAACCACCTTTGAAAGGAGAGAGAGGAAGGAGAGAGAAATATTGATTTCTATTCTTCCTCTTCAAGCCATGATTTCACACATGGAGATAGGCAATTGAGAGCAAAAAAGTGGTGGAGGAGACTTGTGTGGTCAATCTGATCGGGTGCTTTCAGGTCCACAACCCCCCTCCATGAAGAATTGTGATGGCACCTCCATGTTGATCGTGCCGGTTTTAAACCCGCTCCCCCTAGGTCATCATTTTTTTTGGGGGCCCAAGGTCCCCCCCAAAGGCCAAAGGCCATGCCTATTCCAACCTCCCACTAATTTGACCCCCCGAGTGCCCGTTACTCGTAGCTTCTGTATCCGATGCACAATTTCCATTCTAAAAAATTTTATGTGTCCGTCTTGAAGTTCTAAATTGTTGGAACTCATATTGCTTCAATTTAACACCTTGAAAATTTATGAAAAATCTACAACCACTGCAAAGCTTGGCTTCGAAAGTAATCTGAATTCCCATCTTCCTTGACCACTTAAGATTGCAGGATTTGCATCCTGCGCTTCCCTCAAGCTTTGAATTCTGCCTTAAATTCTCATCATTCGGTACTTGTTCGGCATTTTCCTAGTGTTTAAATTCCACTCTCAATTGTTGATTGATTATTGACTCCATTGTATCCATACAGTACATATCTATAGTGTTTGCGCATGACTCTTGGCATCACAACCATATGATCCTTTGTTCCTCCTATATTAAATCTTGGAATTACCTTTCACTTTCCCCTCACATACACATGGCACACATGGAAGACTTGAACCCACAATGGTCCTTTGATATATAATGAGGCACAAATGTATGTGGAAATGTTTGTTACATCTCATTTTGCTCTAGAGGCAAAGCTCCACTACATGCCAAGGTAGAAAGCCTTAAGTATATACAATGCAAGTTTGGCAAGTAGATAAATCTTGATCTCGAATTTCCATTGTGTCTTGTGCCACCACACCCTGAATAGTTAGTGCAAGCGATCCACTCGATCCATCCCTTGATTTTCGGTTAGTATCCTTGTCATTCTGGTTGATGCCATCTAGCACACCGACATGCACCAATTTTGCTCTCTATGTTGTGGTTAATATCCCCATTAGAACAAGCACTATCCGCACTTACGAACTACTACTAGCACAAATTGTTGATGAGGAAGATATGGCCAATGTTGATGGGTAGCGGTCCGCTACTGTTATTTCAAAGTGTAGAGTAGAGGTTTGGGACGAACCGTGAGAACAGGGTATTATGGCTTTTTGGTCAGAGTTAATGTGAGAGGGAATTAGCAAGGCATGTGAACAAGGAAGAAATTGATAATTAAAGGTAAAGATATTAGTAATAGGAAAGGTCTGAAAGAACTTCGAAGTCAGAAGATGGGATATTAGTAATAGGAAAGGTCTGAAAGAACTTCGAAGTCAGAAGATGGGATATCCGAACTGTCTTGTCGCGGGACTACACGGGCGATATTCAGATTCCGAGCCTGTGTAGCTGTACCCGCAGTCAGTCCGAACACACCCACATTCAAAGGCCCGAGCAAACCTGAATCGAGGCATTCTTTCTGCTGTCGAAGCCTTCTATCAACCCTGAGGACGGATACCCGTTGAAGATCCGCAACTGCTCGTGAGTGCGCCTGGAGTCGAAAATTTCCCGCACGAGGAGAGCCGCCCTTCCTCTTCGGCCTCATCCGCATCGTAGGTCCATAGCAAATCCACAATCTGACTCCACAAGCCTTGTATCAGTAGCGTAAAAGATTGGAGGGTGAAGCACAACAGCACACCATAACCCACGCCGCAACTCCGCACCAGAACTTGGAGCCTCGGAAGGCGCACAACTAATCCAGGGCGGATGCACTGGCAGAGAATGAGAGGGTTGATACACAGCCGGGCTAACCAGGAAGGTGAGGATGAATATTGAAAAGGGTAGCTGTCAATGGCCAACAACGATGCGGATCGCCATCGTGTCACCCAAGTGCCACCCTCAAGCCAAGAGTACAATCCGCATGGATTGAAGAGCGCTAGGTACAAAGGTGATGGAGTCGTTGTCCGTGATCATCAAAGTGTTTGTTGGAGGGAGGGGGATGGGGGTTTTCATTGTCAAAAGAGGATGCAATTACAATAGTGGCATTCTTCATCTGCCGAACATACGATAGAAGAGAAAGGAAAGAGAAATCACAAGAACATTACAAAGAGAATGCACAGATATGCTTGGGAAGTGAAATCCACATACTAAACACAAGACAATCGCGAACAACCATGGGTCATTGGCTGCGTGGGCATTGGCACTAGCTCCCTCTCTCCAACAGAGCAAGCACCGGAATCTGCAAGTGATAACTGATTGGTTATGGAGGAGGGAACGAACATATAGAACTGAAAATAATGCCAAAAATGGCATCAGGTCAGCCTATAGTAAACGTTGGTCGGTGTTATGGCATGGCAACACTGGTACTAGTTTACTCTCTCCAAACAGAGCATGCACTCGAATATGCAAGTGATAACTAATTGGTTGTGGAGGAGGGAACCAATATATATATAGCAGAAAATAATGCCAAATTATGCATCAAGTCGGCCTGCACAAAATGCTGGTTAGTGTTATGGAATCATAGCGTGTTACTAATACAAAGAGAAGAAGCCTCTTATATAGGTTGATACAAGTTTCTTTGCTGACCTCATTGGTGACCTTAAAGTGGGTTCACCTAACATTCTCTCATAGCCTATGTAAATGAGTCAAATACATCTCCCATTTCCACCAAATAAGGGAGAATTTCTATGAGCCTAGTTGAAAAGCCAATTTCCAACAACCAATTTAATGATTTTCAAATACTCTGGGAAGATTTACAATTTGTTGTCCTCCTCTTCTTTTCCTTAGCTATGTTAATTGCATCCTCAAATGAGTTAAGCTCTTTTATCAAGATCTTCTCTCTGATTTCAAATTTGAGAAAATATTTCCATTCTTAAATAAACCTGTAATTTTCACTACAACAGAAACGAGGCATAGACGCGCATGTTAGACGCGCAAAGTCGGGCGCGTCTATCATAGCGTCTATAACTGTGTGTAAACGTGCGTGTAAATAGACGCGAATTGTGCGTCTATATATCCGCACAAATAGACGCTAATATAGATGCGCTAGCAGACGCACAATTATTTAGCCACCTAAAATTGCAATTCACATAATTAAAAAACCAAATTTAATAATTATTTAACCACCTGAAATTGATTCTTGAGCATGCACGTGTGCACATGATAAAAACCATAGAATTAAGAAATATATACATTGAATCATTGAATGATGAAAGAGCCCTTAAGCTATGGTACACTTACTTGGGCCTTAAAACAAAGATCATCATTACTCCTACTCTAGAATTGGATAAAAGTGCCTGTGAAGACTTGAGTGTTTTATGGTTCGAGACTCAATCTATGAATGGAAAAACATCACGTCCACATCTAGGTTCTATCCCACCCTTCAAGTTCAAAAAGGTATGGGGTTTGGAATTCCTGGCTTTTTTAAAGGCAAGCCAAAACCATTGAATAGTTTGATGGAAGGCCCTCCCTTTTTCTATTTTGAAAATGTTGAGAACGTTTCCAATTCAGAGTGGGAGACCATCAAACGGCATTTTAATGGCATAGATCCAGAGTTCACAGACTCTAGATATTTTTCAGCATGCTTTAGGCTGAGGTGGTTATGTTTATAACCTTCCAGTAGATGGAAGAAGGTTGATCCTTCGCCCTGCTCCCATGACAATCTTTGAGGTGCTTTCGAAAACAAAGAAGTATTGGCCCCCATGGGATCCGAGAGAGAAGCTGAATTGCATAAACACACGGGGTGCCCCTAGCACTATATGTGGATTGATCAGAAAAATATTTTCTTCCCACAAAGAAAGCAAGATACCTTCTTATCTTCAACATGAGATTGTCCTGGCATGCAAAATATGGAACTTGGTTTGGATCAGCCCAGGCCAAGCTGCCCCACTTGAACCCCATGAGATTGAGCTGGTGCTTGGACATGATCGTGATCACACTTGAGGCTGCTCTACCCTTTCAGATCGGTATGATGCATTGGGTAACTCATTTCAAGTCAATACTATTGCGTACAGTCTTTCACCACTGAAAGAATTATATCCGCAAGGTTTAACACTTGTGTCCTTATTCTCGAGCCTTGGTGGGAAAGAAGTGGCATTGCACAAATTGGGTATAATTTTGAAGGCTGTTGTTATTGTGGAGATCAATGATAAATGTAAAAACATAATAGCCAACTAGTGGAACAAAACCTTCCAAACAGGCCGATTTCAAATGGAGGATGATGTTAGAGATCTTACTGATGATAAGTTGGCTGAGATTGTGGATGCAGTGGGAAGGATTGACCTCATAATTGGGGGAAGCCCCTGCAACAATCTCTCAGGCAGTAAGCAGGGTGGGCTTGGGTGGCAAATAATCCTATCTTTTCTTTAAATTTTCCAAGATTCTGAGTAGTTTAAAACATATCATGCAAGCAAGAGGTTACTTGAATATGACCAAACCTCTTAACAGCTAGTATTTTTTTGAATAGGACATTATTGGATAGGGCATGATTGGATGTATATACGACATAATTACACCTGGATCATATGCTAGGACATGATATATATGTATAGGATCATACGGACATGATATACATGTATATACGACATGATATACATGTATAGGGCATATACATGCATAGGACATGATATACATTACCAACTTTACTTCTTTCTAAGTATTATAAATATACATCCAATCATTCAAAGCTAATTACATATATGTGATTTCATGCCCTATATAAATCCAATCATGCCCTATACAAATGTGATTGGATAGGGCATGATGATTAGATGTATATATAAATCAAAGGTTGACTTGTGCATTTGCAATATATATATATATATATATATATATATATATATATATATATATATATATATATATATATATATATATATATATATATATAGAACTGATCAATATACTCACATGTCTCATTTAATGTTGTGCACTTAACCTAGCCATGTATGCCAATTCATAGCATGAGTAGATTGATGTAAATTAGTTGGCTTGTGCATATGCAAGCTATTCCAATCATGTCAAGGTGCAATATATATATATATATATATAGAACTGATCAATATACTCACATGTCTCATTTAATGTTGTGCACTTAACCTAGCCATGTATGCCAATTCATAGCATGAGTAGATTGATGTAAATTAGTTGGCTTGTGCATATGCAAGCTATTCCAATCATGTCAAGGTGCACTTATAGCTCACATAACTTTGATTGATTGATGTATAATATGCCTTTCTCTATCTCTTTCGTGTACACCTTCATTGCATCATCTTTCTCTTCCTAAAAACCATTCGTGCTTTATCCACCTATTGATACGTAAGTGGGATAATATGCAATTGTAAGTGGGATGGTCTAGTAAGTCACTACATATATATGTGCCAATTGACTTGCCAATGTGTTATCTCTTATCCTCAAGATTTGTTATATATGTCACCACATAGGTCAATTGATTCCCTAAATGCATGCATTGATTTCTTAAATTGTTTCTGCGTGTCTGTACGCGCGTGTAACAGGAAATACACGCGCTGACAAACACGCCATGCAAGTATAGAAAAATTTAAAAAAAGTTGTGGCTTTCTTTTCAAACTTGTGCTTTCTTGCGTTGTTTACGCGTTTTCTGCAGTTCGAGCTCGATATCACTACTCGTGTCTATCTATCACTTCATGAAGACAATGAGGCAAGGAAATAAGAGTAAAAAGAGGACACGAGGAAAGAAGAGCCAAAGAGTAAAGAAGAAGAGCCAAACAGCAAGGAAGAGAACAAGATTGAAGCAACTTACCAAGGGAAGGGAGAAGGAGGACAAGGAGCTTGCAACCTAGCCACCGCCACCCATTGGAATAAGCAAAGAAGGCGAGTTCTTCTTCTCTCTCTCAATCTTGTTTGGTTTCTCTGTTTATTTGTCTCTCTCTTCTCTGTCTTCACATGCTGGATCTTGTCATCTATGGAGGTTTTTTAGCTTTTTCTAAAAAGCAAGTTTAAGAAGAAATGGTGTGACTCTGTGTGTCTGTTAGTGCGTCTAGATGACAATGTAGACGCGGTTATAGACGCGAAAATAGACGCGATGACAGACGCCCACAAAGACGCGCTGACAGACTCAGACAAAGACGCAGGTATAGATGCACATAGAGACACAAGTATAGACGCTGTATGTAATATGTTTTATCTACACAGGGTAATATGATTTTTCTTGTGTAGATGTGGAATCTTGGATCCTCCAGCACCCCATTCAACAAGGAGCAATTCATGGGGGAGATGACCAATTATCTTGGTCGCCCTCTCACTGCAGATGAGGTTTTCAGTGTGATGTCTGGGACACCTATCACATCTTTGCCTATACAGGGATCAGCTGAGGTACATGGATCGGCCGAAGCACGTGCATCTGCAGAAGCACGTGTATCGAGTGAGGTAGAGGGTAGTGCACGTCGAGGGAGGAGGGAGAGTGGTGCGGGAGGATGAGGAGGTCGAGGGCTTTGTGGGGGTTGCCTAGGTGGTGGCTCTCGATCACCCTCACCGGAAAATGAGAGAGGTGAGCCTCCACAAATATACTACTCTATCATTGATGTTGGTGGTATCTTGCATGACTTTGAGGGGAGGGAAGTGATAGCCTACTTGAGGAGTGTCGTGCATGCCACATACAAAGATTGCATGATTCCCTTCAAGCACCAGAAAAATGGTTTGTGGTAAGAGGTGTTGCGGGCAGTACATAAAAGGTACCCTAATCCCAAGAATTCACGATTCTCAGATGATTGGGGATGGTCAAAGGTGAGAGACGCGCTTCATAACAAGAGGTCTCACCTTATGACGCACGCCAAGGAGACATTACGAAGACAAGAGCAGGGGCGCCCTGGATATGGCCAACCACCCAATTGCCACCGCAAGGAGTGGAAAGAGGCCAAGAAGAGAGTAGCGGAGAAAATGACAAGTTGCCAACATGCAGAGGCACGACGTATCTAGATGGCAACCATGGGATCGTCGCATTATGGATCGGGTGGCAGGGAGTCATGGGAGGCTGAGTTTGTAAGTATTATTTGATTTTTTTTTTAAATTAAATTTTGTAATTTGTTTCACTTCATTATGTAGTGTGTTTTAATACATTGTATGTTCAAATTATTTTGTAGTATCATATCGTTGGTAGGATACCTACTCCCAGAGAGGTAGGCTACCATCGAGGTCATAACTGGGAGTCCACTTGGCAGCATTACTACGAGGAGGGACTCATCATGGAGGAGAAATATAATCGTGCCATGAGGATTCCACCACCAAAAGAGGTATGTTTTATTTTTTACATGAAAAGTATAGATAACTCTAATTTATTGTTTGTAATGGTATTTATATATCTTAATCCTTTGTGTAGGCGAACCCTGATGCAGTTGAGGATAGCGAAGGGGAGGACTAGCAGTAGCAGTGGCGGCAACGACAGCGGTACAGGTAGCGATGGTGGTAGCGATGATGATGCCTCTTCTGAGGAGATATAGAGGAGCCCCATGCATGCATGCCTCCCCTTGGCTTGTAATTTTCATTTTTGATATGTATTACTTTCAGCTAGTGCTTGCGACCATAACGTCACAAGCACTAGAACTCATAATGTAAAAACGTTTCATCTATATATGTGAAATTTTGTGTGCTACATACATTGTTTTGTTTTCAGTATTCAATCTTCGAAATAATCTTTCTCTGTTATCCCTAAGCATACAATTTGATGTTGATGGGGGGAAAAAAACCAGAGAGCATGTGGCTTGCAAAGCCACATGCTCTTTGTTTTTTTTTTCATACCTCTGTTTTGTGTGTCTATCAGCGCGTCTAAATTGCAGGATAAATGCATATCTATTTTCATAAAAAACTTTCAGAGTAAACACGGTTTTAGACGCATAGATACACGCTTGTATAGACGCACAATATGAATATGTCCACTTTTTTAAAAATATAATTATATATTCACGTAGCGTGTTTATACGCGTGTCTAAGTGTACGTGTAACGCTGATCATAAGCGCGCTTTTAGACGCGATTTTGTAGACGTGCAAATAGACGCGTTAAGAACGCGCCCGTCATTTTTTTTCACAATTCAAATATTGCGTCTACAAGCGCGTCTATGAACCCTTTTTGTTGTAGTGTTTAATAATTTTGTTGTAGCTCTAAATTCTTTGAAATCTCCATAGACTCAAGTTGTATATTCTGCCTTCAACAAAAGTACATAATCTTTTCAACATACCAATCCTTCAATCACCAAAACTCTTGTTTGTCTTCTCTGACTAACGCAAGAACATAGGAGAGAAACTAAGACAAAGGGGTGGAGCAGGAATAGAGAGCACTGTGCTCTCATGTTCTTCCATTATTCATAATTAGTAACACACAATAGCTAGTCTATCAAGATCTTGAACTGCACCCTATCCATGAGCAAACATAGTTGATTTCCACTCAGGAAGACTAGCAGCAAGGGTAAACATTCGACCATTTCTTTTACACTTAGCAATCACCTTACAACCACTTCCAAACTCCTCAATAAAACAACCATGTTTATTGAACTAAACTTGCAAGTTCTACCTTATCATTTGTCCCACTGATAGCAATTTCTTAGTGCTTGAAGGAACATGCAAGACATCGTGCAAATTCTTCTTCTAACTAGCATGTATAACCTAGGGAACCACACCCTTATGCTCAATGTTATATTGAGTATTGTCACATGTACAACATAACCATGCTTATCATGAACCATATCAGTGACCCATTCACCATGTGGAGTCATGTGATTAGAAGCTCCTAAATCATTGTCATCTAACTTACCAACCTTAATGGCATTCTTTTGAACATAGATCATAACAAACAACCTGCCAATAGTAGCATCCTCAACATGACTAAACGAGGCATAATGTCCCTATTGCTTGCCTCTTTGATTTGCTTTCTTCTTCCAGCATTCCTTAGCAATATACCCATACTTTCCATAGTAATGTTAGTCCTTATCCTTATTTGCATTCTCATGTGCATTCTGAGATTGCCATGAATCTTTGTCTCTAGAGTTGGATCTCCCCCTTACACAGAAGTATCCACTATCTCTAGCATTCTATACCTATTGATTATTTACATTTTGATATGCATTTTGATTAGACCACAGAGGACCCTCTACCACAGTTGCCAATATGGCATCTTTGATTCAAGTAAAAATTGCATCTCTACCTTTTGAGCTACTTCCCAATAGCTTATCCAAGCTTAACCTCTTCATGATCAACAAGCAAAGCAACCAACTCATTAAAATCATGCATTTTTAGTAGCACTAATATAGATGTATCAAATGACTTATACGTAGGCCCTATATGACTTAAGGTCATTACAACCAAGTCTTCATCTTCTACTTTAGCTCCAATACATACTAGTTGATCAATGCTAGTCTTTATCTCTATTACGTAGTCCTGAATATATTGTCCTTTCCTATCCATGGTGTTAAACTTTTATTTCAACTAGAATTTTTAATGCACTAGTAGTAGTGCCATAATACTGCATCAAGATTTCCTATGCATCTTTTGGTGAGCTACAATTCATGATCTGCATGATCATTGCATTTGAAATACATAGTGAGAGCCCGTGCAAGACTCTACATGCTCTTTGAAATCAAGTAGGACGTGTTCTCTATTGATCAATTGTGTTGGATTCTTTTCTAGAAGCTTGGGTTCACCTTCAATATTTGTAGCAAGATCCCAATATCCTTTTCCAATTAAGAAATTCTCCATTGAAATTTCCATATTTCATAATTGTTGTTATCTAGCTTTTCACTCACTATCTATGTGATATTATATGTCCTATCAACATTTGCCATGCTTGTAGCTCTAAGTCTTTACTGTAATATTCAAGATATTAATGCTTAACTCACTGTAGACCAAGATGTCTTTTCACTAATAAAATTCTTGCACAACATTCAAGCTAAGACATGTAGCAGACATTAATTCTTCAATTCGAATCTCAAAAACTTCAATCAAGTATCATATGCATGCCACTTCTCAAACACGATAATTTCAGGATAGTTTCAATCATAGAGTAAATGACAATAAAAACTAGACTACAAGAACCAGGGTATTCTAGCTCAATAACATGCCAAGACATCTCCAAACATCTACCATAACATCTATACGTAGCATTATATCATATAGATACCATTGACTACATAAACTTTATGCATATTAGGGGAAGAACCTTCCAACACCTAATGACAAACAAGCAATTTGAAGAAACTGGTAGTAAAGACTTTGCTTAAGCTCAGGTATTCTCAACTTAGAACCACCTCAACATATCTTGGGCAGTGCCATGACCATTGAGAGTAGATACTTAGTCTTTTGAGCACCAATAATATCATGTGTTGCAAGTTACAGGCATGGAGTGAAATCTTTATAACACAGGTTGTACTAGCCAACATGCCTATTTAACCAATAGTGAATAAGTCCATACACTTAGCATTCAATGCTCATAATAGCCCATTAACTATCCTAAAATCATGTGGCAACACCCAAGCCTAAATAGGTATCAATACAAGCTTTAGTGAGCTCTAAACATCACATACAAGTTGTCTTAGCCTTTATGATAGCACTTAGTCTATTACATACATTTGTTGATTGAGCTTCATCCCCTTCTAACCATGCCCAAGAATATGAGAATGATGTTATGCTCTTTGCCCAGCATCCATTGATGTTTGAGTATGCGAATGCCAATCATTTAATGGCTGAAATCTTCTGATACTTTCATATAGATACACGTGCAATTTTTACAAGTCATGCTAATTTTATATGGTTGTTATTTAGCTGTTGCTAATGTACATGGTGTCAAGATTGTCGGAGAGAAGGAAGGAGTCTCACTTGTAGCTTTCTTGCTTGCACAATGGGGGGAATACACACAGAGGTAGAGGCTGAAAATAGTTTTCCTCTTCTTAGTTGTGTAAGCCAAAAGAACTCAAGTACAAAGAAATAGAAGAACCCTATATATGGGTCTCAAACCAAACTCAACTAACTAAGGTGGCATACTAACTGAGCCACGAACTAGAGTAGATAAGGATAGATATCATGTAGCTATTATTCATGGGCGGTGTACCAACCGCATCTGCAACTGATAAGTCGGTGACATAAATACACAACGGTCACCTTGGCGTATCACGAGTGGAGCTCGATATCTCAACACTCCCCCTCGAGCTCATTCCCAATTCCTGCACACCAAGCAGGTCTCTGAACTTGCGCAGCTTCTCTACACCCAATGCCTTCGTGAATATGTCAGCTACCTGATCCTCTGTGCTAACATAAACTAGATCAATAAGACCTAGTAAAACCCTCTCTCGCACATAGTGATAATGCACCTCAATGTGCTTTGTTCTAGCATGATAGACTAGGTTATTTGCCAAGTGTATACTACTCATGTTGTCACAATAAATGACAACTGGCCCATCTGTAGACTGATGCATATCATAAAGTAGCTTATGCAACCAAGCTACCTCACATGCAGCCATTGCTGCACCCCTGTACTCAGCCTCTGTGCTTGACAAGGCAACTGTAGGCTGTTTCTTGCTGCTCCAAGTGACTGCAACACTCCCAAAAGAGAACACATATCCACTGGTAGATCGTCTATCAGAAATACTACCAGCCCAATCAACATCAATGTATCCATGCAAGTGTATCTGAACCCCAGTCTCATAAAATAGTCCATACTGCAATGTGGACTTCACATACCTGAGTATGCGTCTAGCCGCATCCAAATGTGGTTTCTTTGGAGCCTGCATAAACTGACTTACCAATCCAACATCATAGCTCAAATCTGGCCTGGTAATAGTCATATAAATCAAACTTCCTACTATGCGTCTGTACATAGTAGGGTCTTTGTGTCTAGCCGCATCCAAATGTGGTTTCCTTGGAGCCTGCATAAACTGACTTACCAATCCAACAGCATAGCTCAAATCTGGCCTGGTAATAGTCATATAAATCAAACTTCCTACTATGCGTCTGTACATAGTAGGGTCTTCTAGAAGCCCACCTACATCTGTGCTGAGCTTCACATTCTGCTCCAAAGGATTTGAAATAGGCTTACAGCCTGTCATCCCATATTTGGACAGCATGTCCAATCCATACTGCCTCTGCAAGAGCTGTATCCCACTTGGTGATCTAATCACCTCAATGCCCAAGAAATAACGTAGCTCTCCTAAATCCTTTATCTCAAACTTCTGCTTCAATAGCATTTTCACATGAAGGATATTTTCATCACTGTCACCTGTTATAATCAAATCATCAACATAAATGACAAGTAGCATAATACCTTTCTCTGTTTTTCTCACATAAAGTGAGAAATCTGCCTTGGAAATCTGAAAGCCAATAGTGACAAGATACTGTCCTATCTTGTCAGACTATGCTTTAGGTGCTTGCTTCAAGCCATACAAGGCTTTCTTCAACCTGCAAACAAACTCAAGATAAACAGCATGCACATAACCTGGTGGCTGCTCCATATAGCCCTCTTCTTGCAAATCACCATGCAAGAAAGCATTCTTTACATCCATCTGATGTAAAGACCATCCCTTTGATGCAGCCATAGCAATGACTGCTCTTACGGTTGCCATCCTTGCAACCGGACTGAATGTTTCTTCATAGTCAATGCCATATGTTTGTGCATACCCCTTGACTACTAATCTTGCCTTGTATCTGTTCACAGAACCATCAGCATTGTGCTTCACCTTATAAACCCACTTACAACCAATTGCATTTTTACCTTTAGGCAAAGGTACCAATTCCCATGTAGCATTTGCCTCCAAGGCATCCATTTCTTCATCCATGGCTTTCTCCCATTTTTCTTTTCCCATGGCTTGCTCAAAATAAGTGGGTTCCGGTTCCGGTATCACTTTGACCATATATGCATAGTGAATGGCTGTAAATCCATCATATTTCAGCCTATCCACAGGATACCTAGCTCTCGTAGACCTGCGCAAAGTAGGTTCACTCCCAGGCGCTCTCAAAACATCCCTGGTCTTCCTTACTCCAGGTGTAACAATAGAAGGAATACCCAACTCATCATCAATGCTCTGTTCTGAGCCACTGGATTCACCATCCACATAAGAGTGACCTGGATTCACATCAAACATGGGCTAATCAACCTTCTCTTTTCCTTTTTGTGATACCTGCATACCACTATCTGCATTACTTTGAGAAGATTCTCCTGATCTCAATCTGCCTGTCCATGGCGAAGAATGTGAACCACTGCTAGAGGACGCTCCAGGTCCACTAATATTTTGTGACTGCTATTGTGAATTCTGTGCAGCATTACCATTTTGTGCATCTACATCATCAATCACATTTACTGCTTTATACTAGCTACTCATATCATCAAAAACAACATCTCTGCTCACTATAAACTTACGAGTAGCAGGGTTATAGCATCTATACCCCTTTTGCTGCAGAGAGTAACCAATAAAGATGCACTTCTCAGCTTTTGGATCCAACTTGGATCTCAACTCATCTGGCACATGTACATAGGCAATGCAACCAAAAATTTTCAAATGAGAAATATCTGGTTTCCTACCAGTATACCTCTCCTCTGGAGTCACTCCATGTATTGCTGTAGTGGGAGTCCTGTTCATTATGTAGACTGCTGTAGCAACTGCTTCAGCCCAATAAAAATCTGGCAAGTCTTTTTCATTTAGCATGGCACGAGATACCTCTCCAATATGCCTGTTTTTCCTTTTTGCAATTCCATTTTGTTGTGGGGTATGACTGCATGAATATTGCTGCTTTATGCCATGCTCCTGCAGGAACCTTGCAAACTCATTTGAGAGGTACTCTCCCCCTCCATCTGACCTTAGGCATTTTATTTGCAGGCCTGTTTCTTTTTCAACCATAGCTTTAAGGGTTTTGAAATGCCCAAAAACTTCACTTTTCTTTTTCATAAAATACACCCAAACTTTTTTGCTATAGTCATCAATAAAAGTGACAAAATAATGGCAGCCTCCAAGAGATGCAGCTTTAGTAGTCCACACATCAGAGTGGATTAATTCCAATGGCTTCTCACTCTCTTGAACAAGTCTAGGAAATGGTTTCCTTGCATTGATTTAAATCGTTGTACATTAACATGACCAATGCGTTTATGCCAGATATCAATATCTGCAACTACACCGGTCCCATGTGCAAACATTGCTGCACTCAATTCAGACATTTCTGCATCCAATGTAAACATTCTGCCCTTCTTCTTTCCTTTTGCTATCAAGCGACCTTTATTTTTCATATCCTCAACAAAGCATCCATGAGGATTAAATCTGACCTGCAAGCCCTGCTTAACCATTTGACCAACAGAAACCAGATTCTTGGTGATATTCGGGACATGAAATACATCGAACAGGTATTTCTTTTTCCCATCTTGCATAGACAAAGGAATTTTTCCAATCTGCACAA
Source organism: Lygodium microphyllum (assembly GCF_053477565.2). Classification (NCBI taxonomy): domain Eukaryota; kingdom Viridiplantae; phylum Streptophyta; class Polypodiopsida; order Schizaeales; family Lygodiaceae; genus Lygodium; species Lygodium microphyllum. The sequence continues at coordinate 32,747,249 of NC_141143.1, read as the reverse complement.
TAGGATGTGCAGTATCATCACCAATCTCCACAAATCCTGGTTTTTCCATTTTTCTTGCATCCTCCATCCATTCTGCATGACCTGTCATGTGGTTTGATGCACCTGAGTCAACATACCATACATAATTGCTTTCTTCTATACTTGTCACAAAATTGTTCATGTGCTGCACCATAAACAAGTGCTCATTTCTGTCATCACCCTGTCTACTAGAAGATGCATAATTCCCTTGTTACAGTTTTCCATTCATGATGTCATTCTGCTTTTTATAGCAGTCTTTAGCCATATGACCCATTTTACCACAGTAGTAGCATTCAACATTATTGTTTGCATTTTGGCCCCTTTGCCATCCACCACGACCTCTTTGGCTCCCCCTGCCTCTAGAGTTACCACGTCCTCCTCCATAGGACTGGTTTTCTTGAGTTTGCTGCATATTCGGATTTTTGCCACGGCCTCCAAATCGGCCTCCTCTATCTCCGCCTCTACCTCTTCTAGCATTTGAGTAGAAGACAGCTTCTTTTGAAGTTCCTCCTGAAGAAGATGCACCACCATTTCTCTGCTCCTCAGAAATTAGAAGAGCAATCAACTCCTCAAAATCAGGAAATCTTTCACGGACGGAAATGGATGTTCGGAACTGTGCATAATCCTTTCCTAGACCATTCAAGGTCACTGAGACTAAATCATCATCTTCCACTGGCGACCCAATGGAAGCAAATGCATTTGTAATCTTCTTCACCTTCATGTGGTAGTCATTGATGCTCATACTTTCTCTTTGCACATTGTGCAACTCTTGCTTGAGCTGCATTTTCCTGGCTTGCGTATTTGTGCTATACATTTTTTACAAAGTATCCAATGCCTCCTTTGGCGTACTTGCATCTTGAATATGCACAATCATAGAGTCTGAAATGTTGATAGACAGCCAGTACATAACTTTCCTGGCTCTCTCATGCCATGCTTTAAATGCCTGCATTTGCTGTTGATTGGGAACATCAGGAAGAACTAGTTCTTCTTCATTTCCTGCAACAAATTCCCAATATCCTTTTCCCATAAGGAAATTCGTCATTCTAAACTTCCATGCTTGGAAGTTGTTCTTGTCAAGCTTTTCAATGACAATCTGTGAAAGAGAATCAGATTCCATTACAGAAGACTGCAAAAAATTATGTCACTGCAAAAAACACAGCTTCACCCTCACAAGGGAAAATCTGCAAAACTAGCGAAAGTGGTATTTGACCACACAGTCACTTCCTAGTGACGATTTTGCATCAACAGGCAACAGGGATGATTCTGTAACTCCCAATGTCTCTGCGCACAAGCATACGATGCAATTTCTACAGTAACTTTCCACCGACCTGTAGAGCAGTGGCTGCACAGCATAAAACTAGGCCTTTTCTTGAGTGCATGCAAAAAACTTCCGCCTCCAAAACAAGCCCCGAAATGGCCTCAAATAAAAAAAACAAGGTCACCGAGGGCTAAATCCCTCACCCGTAGCATATACTGCCCTCTTGCTTCACCGCGAAGGGCGTCTCAACTTGAGACAATGCACTCCTGCACTTTCCGGCTGTGCTACCGCAGAGATCTGCTCCCAAAACAGAAAATGAAAGCAACACTGCTCCTCTTACCAGAACACCGCGAGCTTGGCTTGCTTTCTTGAGCTCCTTACCACGAACAAGGCTCTGATACCATGTCAAGATTGTGGGAGAGAAGGAAGGAGTCTCACTTGTAGCTTTCTTGCTTGCACAATGGGGGAATACACATAGAGGTGGAGGCTGAAAATAGTTTTCCTCTTCTTAGTTGTGTAAGCCAAAAGAACTCAAGTACAAAGAAATAGAAGAACCCTATATATGGGTCTCAAACCAAACTCAACTAACTAAGGTGGCATACTAACTGAGCCACGAACTAGAGTAGATAAGGATAGCTACCATGTAGCTATTATTCATGGGCGGTGTACCAACCGCATCTGCAACTGACAATTCGGTGACATAAATACACAACGGTCACCCTGGCGTATCATGAGTGGAGCTGGATATCTCAACACATGGTGAGCACTACCAAGTGCTAAATAGGCTCCAATACAAATAGTTAATTTACCCATAATTATCAAAGCTTAATACACTTATTTTGTTAGCTATGGCGTTGTCTCCAACTAATAGGAAATTTATGATGTGGTCTAGTTAGATCATATTGTTATGCTGATGTAATTTTTTATCATAATGAGCCATTTGCAAAGCTCCACTACATGTTGATAGCAGCTTGATAGAAAATGTTATGATAGCGTACATAAACATTATGGGTATGGTTTTACTGGAGAGACTTGGTTTACCCATTCAAAAGGATGTTACAACTATCCTAAAAATGGCTAACGATGATAGTTTAAGACAACTAGAAGGAATTGTATCTCAAGTACACATAATAATACTACATATTGAGTGTGTTCTTGATTTTCATATTATATATGATAGGAAACCAAGTTATTTAGTTGTTGTTAAGATGGCTATGGATATTACACGATTACTGCTCAATAGACATCCCAACTGGTCAGTTGATCTTCAAGCATGGGTCAAGGAGAATGATTTTTTATATTTATGTTGAACTCCCTTTAAATGAAAGAGTACCACCTCCCATTATAGAATGGGAGGAATAGGGCACCTCTGCCATTGGAATTTTGAGCTCCAATAAGTTTGATGAGGGTTCCACAATGGAGGAGGTCTATCAAGTATGATTAAATGAGCCAATAGGGACAAAAGATTGGATATGTGATGTTGATGCCCTAAACTAAGATTTTGGGACTCCTAATGATCCCCGTCCAATCAAACTTTGCACTATGTTATTTGATGATGAGCGTGTAAACTATGTATCACTTTGACTGTGCATATGATCCCATTAAAAGAAGATAGTAAGCTAGTAAGAAAGAAGGCTAGACGAATGCATTTTGACCTAAGAGAGATTCTTTTTTAGGAATTGATGCATCTAAGGAAGGGAGGTCTAATATTTCCTATTGAATACATTGAATCTGATAACCACTTATGATAAGGAAGAAGAAGAACAATCAAATTTTCCTATGCATAAATGTTAAGGAGCTAAATAAGTAGATAGTAAAGGACTACTATCCTTTTCCCTTTATTGACCACCAGACTCTAGATGAGTTAGTAGGGCCAAAAATGCACTCCTTTATGGATTGCTTTGCGGGCTATAATCAAATGGCCATAGCTAAGGAGGATAAGTTGAAAATGACATTCATTATAGTCTTTGGTATATTTGCATACCATGTCATGGCTTTTGGCCTATGCGTCGGGGGGTTCACTATATATATATTCTCTATATAACATACGTTCATGGCCTATTTATAAATATCCTAGTCTGTGATTTTTTCTTGAATAAAACACAACCCTTTTCTATTCAATCTGTAAGTAACCCCTTTATATGACACCCTTTTGTATGTAAAAAATGTATAAAAATGCTATTTTAAAAATCCCTTATTTTGAACTCACGTCATATATATATTCATGAGTGACCCCCCCAAGGCCTATGCTATGCTCCTAGTTCTTGCAAATGAAGTGAGTGATAAGACATTTGCCAATATCTCCCTTAACAAACTTAAGATTTTTATAGGTTTTTTGGGGGTGGCTACCACAACTCATGATAGACAACTTATTGTCCTACCTAAGTGCTTTGAGCTTTGTCATATAAGTACTGCATAGTGTTAAATCCTTGGAAGTGTGTACTCAAGGTCCCTTATGTTTTATTGCTTGGCCATGTTGTGAGGGTGGTTAGCTTTGCTATTGATCTTAAGAAAGTAGTAGTAATCGTGGCTTGCACATTCACTAACCCTAGGGAGGTTCATAGCTTTGTTCCATCTGTGGGCTATTATCATTGGTTCATTAATGCATTGGTTGAGTATTCATTATCTTTGATAAATCTCCTCGTGCCTAGCTATGTTTTCAAATGGATTAGACCATATGCAATGGCATTTGGAGATGTTGACATGAAATCATCCAAAATACCAATGTTAAAAACTCTAAAGAGGGGTGAGGTTTTTTATATCTTTACAATTGTAATAAGGTGTAGTATCATTTTTTACCTATCCTAGATTTGGGAGGCACAACTTTATAATCTGATCACTTTTGCAAGCCAAAAATTAGATTTTTTGTAGCTCCATTATAGTTATTTAGAAAAAGTGTATTTGACTATGGTATTCGCCACCAAGAAGTTTAGACATCACATTCTTTATGAGAAGGTAGTGTTTTTCACCAAGACTAAGGGTCTATATTATTGTTGAAAAAACTTCAACCCCCTAACTGCCTAGCTAAGTGATTAATTTCTTTTCAGGAGATTGATTTAAAGATTCGAAGAAAGCTACCGAAATTGGAGGGTATTGTTGAAAGTCTAGAAGACTTTGGTGAGCCTAAGGAAGAGTGGGCTGGCATTAGTGAATGTGAGTATCTATGCTAGATTGATGCAACCTCAATATCATCCTGGTATGTGCTAATTATGAGTTATATGTCCATAGGTAACCCGATGCAAAATCTTTCTAAATTTGAAAACAGGAAGATTAAGCAACAAGCAATTCCATTTTCCTTTATAGCTAGCATCTTGTATAGAAGGGGAGTGGATGAGGTGTATTGTCATTATGTGGTGCCTGATGAGGCACCATTTATTCTAGAGAAATTCCATTATTCAATATGTGAGGTTCATTTTGATAGATGTCTTACCACCCAAAAAGCTTTACGTGCTAGTTATTAGTGGCTAACAATTTTCTAGGATGCTTTTGCATATGTTAAGTGTTGTGATATCTATCATAGACATGATACTAGGGAATATTGTAAGAGGCTATCAAATCACATTCTAGTTACCTTGTTCTTTGAGAAGTGGAGCATTGATTTCATTGGACATGTGTATCCTTCGTCTACTATACAAAATCGTTATATCATTGTGGCAACAAACAACAGACTATTTTACAAAGTGGTTTGAAGCTCGCACTATGATAAATGATAATACCAATGAGATAGCTAGGTTCATTTTGAAGCAAATTGTTTATTGTTTTGGTCCATCTAAAGAGCTTGTGTTTGATTGTGGGACACATTTTTTGAATAAAGTGATTGAGGATCTGATGATGGAAGCTCTAAATATTAAACATAATAAGACCATGCCTTACAACCCTTAAGAAAATGGGCAAGTAGAGAGTATCAATAAGCAGATTGTGGGGATTTTATCTAAGATGGTCACTAAAGGCAAGCATGATTGGAACAAAAAGTTGTATGTTTCTATTTGGGCTTATAATAGAACATTTAAAAGAGCTATAGACCACACCCCTTTAAAATTATTATACAGGGGAGAGTTTGTTTTACCTTTGAAGATTGAGCTACCTACAACAAGGTTTGCTCTAAGCTATTCTTTGGGTGAAGAGGAAGCAATGCAAGAAAGGTTCACTTTCCTTACACACCTTGATGAGATTAGATTATAAGCCTTGTTATATCAATAAGTAGGGAAGAAGTGGATGAAAATGCTTCACCATCTTCATGCTAGGAAGTATAAACACCCAAGTGGGATAGCCTTTATAAGTTTTTTGTATAGAAAAGAATGCCTATACAGCTCTTTTAGTGGATTTGCAAGGGGTACAGTTCAAAATTAAAGTAAATTTCAACAAATTGAAGCCATATTATATATAGGGGCTAACATTGGACTTAGATCCTTTGCACATCCTTCAAGAATTAGCTTAAACTTGTAGAATGTACGAAGACTATTGGATGGGAATTTTTTTTTCTTATCTTAAGCATCCATATTTAGAGCATCGTTTACCACCAAGGAAAAGTGATATGGTGAAGTAAGGGTTATCACATCACTGAATAGAAAGACAGATCTTTCATGTGGGATATTCAAGTTGATGTGTTTAGTCATTTGGGAGAGAGAAGGTAGGGAAAAAGTGAGCAAAAAAATGAAAAACACCATCATCTTGGGTTTTTGATGATTGCTGCATGCAAGATCCTTATCATTTCTCATGTATGATGGATGAAACGAAGCCCCCTTGTCTTCCTCTACACATTGATGTAAATTTTGTGGCTTGGTATGAAGAATAAAAAATACTATTTTTTTAGTCTTTTTCTCTCCTTTCTTAAAAGAGTCATTCTCTCTCCTTTTCTCTTGCATAATCCCTATTCTTATGAGAGAAGGGGGATGGGTGAAAGAGAGGGAGAGATGAGAGTTATGTGAAAGATACAATTTGTGGCATATTTCTTGAGTATTGTGGAGTGCCACCAAGTATGTTAGCAGCTATTTCAAGCAACAATGGCCCTAAAATCCACACAGCACCTCGTTCGTATTAAGGCATATAAGCGATTTTTGGATAAGTTCATTAATTTTTATAGTAAATGTAATGTGATTGAAAAACTATTTTAGAGGGTGAAAAAGGAATATAAATGCTTAATTAGTTGCATCTCATATTTGCTTCTTGTTGTTTTTTGAATATCTATTAAATAAATGAATAAAAATTGAAAAAATCATAAGAATGAAAAATAAAAAATACCAATAAATAGTGACATACTCAAAATGCACTTGAGAATCATAAAATATAATTATATGATATATGAATTCAAAAATGATAAAGACAAGAACTTTTGTGTCTAAATAAGGCATTTCCATAGCACCACGAGAGTAGTCCCCATGTTGTTCATGGTGTGCTAAAAGAATCCATGTATGAAAAATAAAAAAATAATCATTGAAAAGAATGGTTTTTTGCTACAGATCATGAGTAAAATGATCATGTGTTAATTATATTTCCAAAAATAGCATGAGTTAGGAAGACTTAGTGCCTTTGGGGTGTGTTTAGCAATGCCACAATGAGTAAAAAATTCACGAAAAGATGTAAAGGAATACTTGCTTCACATTCACACTTTGGTTCTCTCATTAAACATGTTTATACACATTCATTCGCATTTTTCATACAAGCATAAGCTTGCATATACCATCGCACATCAATTGTATTTTATTGATTGAGTGTGCACGATACATCCAAGATGTTGAGATACTTGGGTCATAAAGGATATTTGTAAGGAAAGAGTGGAGTATGTTTCATTGCTCTTTATGTATTAAGATGGCACACCTTGGGGCCAATCCCTAGGGTGTAGGAGAGCCATAGGGACTACAACAATCTATTAGGGGGCACCCTTCTTCGTATGTGTGTGCATTGAGGTGAAGTAGTCACCTATCTATAAGAGGCTCCCTTTTCTTGGATTTGGGATGGAAAATATGTTGAAATACAATTTGAAGTTTATATCTACAAATGCATTCATTAGATACATTATTTCATAGCATCCAACACGCTTGGCAGCCATGAGGCTGTGGGGATTGTTTGGTTGGTATAGGAGCCTAGCTAGATCCTTAGAGCCTATGTTGGGCCCATTTTAGTCTCACAAAAGGCTCTCATACCATGTTAGAAGACATGAGAGAAATGGAGACAAAGGAGTGGAGCAAGAACACAAAGGAGTGTGCTCTCATCTTCTTCCATTATTCATCATTAGTAACACACCACACAGCTACAACAGTGTAATGAGATAGACCAAACTACTAACCATAATTAACTAACTAGAGTTAACCTCTCCAAATTATTTTAGACATGGCTAGTGACAGTTAAGTTGCAACTATCAATGTCAAGATAATATGAGCTTGATTCTTAACAACTAATATGAAACCTCTAACACGTGACATGCATCCTCAACAACACAAAGCCATAGATCCATCCTGTTATCTCTTTCATTGACAACAATATCTCTAACAAGAGGCTGCACTCACCACACTTTCCACAACAAGAGAAAGGGAAAGAGAATCTCAAAAGAAAGACACCACTGTTGTAGATAGAGAATAGAGGAATTGTAGTAGTAGATTTCTTTCTATGAATTCATTCTTTAGCTCATCGCCATCAACTTTGAAAACCACATAAGCTTCAATCATCGGTCGTATGTCTAAGGTTTCTTCGTCATGTAAAGTGAACAATATGTCATGAAACACTTAAATACTCCACTTTTCATCACAAATATAGCATCAAGATTGCAAATCCTATCAATAAGACTGCACTTCCTATAGCAAGAATACGTTTCAAAATTAAGTGACCAAAATATGTGGCAACCATGAAAGTTACCACTTAGGACACCTATTCATTAACACAAATCTCAATATGGGTAAGCATTGAGAAGTCAAACAAATGGCATTTATTCTGCTTGTCTAGTTTGTCTACATGGAGTGACATGTTGATGGTTAAGCGTTTTCCCACCACCGAATTTGGAACACAAAGTGTGAACAAACCTTTATTGAAAAATCCAAGCCACATATGACAAAGACATGCTTTGATTTCCAAAATATTATCAATCCGGACACCAAGACATGAGACAACTCATAACTTTGGATCCCTGACTCAGATCTCTAAGCTACTTGAAGGAAAGTTGTAGCTTTGATTCTAAGCTACAACTTGTCAAAGAACATCATAGTCAAATACAACACAAATATTTTGGCCCCAAAAAAGCTCTGCATAGTCTCTCATCTTGCATTTCTACATGCAATCTATGACAAACATCAACATTCCAAAGTGTATATCTACCACATACTTACTCGATTGGCTACCATACTTGATAGGGACCTTCCCTAGGTGTGAAAGTATACTTGAGCATGTTGTCTATCATTTGAGATCCCTTGATTAACACCAAATTTCAAAATACCAAAACTATCCAAGACTACTAATAACTATAATAAGCTACTCTATGACTTGTATATACACTGCTTATAGCATTTGTATTTACATGATTCTACAAAAATATTTCTTGATAAGGAATCCATTGATCTTACTTTATGAATTGTACCATCTAGATTATGTAACAGATAAGTACCATTTTCAAACTTCTCCTTGATCATAAAGGGTCTTTTCCATCTTCATTTTAATCCCCTTGCAATCCATTACTTGTTGTCTATCTAGCTATAACATATATAATTTCAATCCTCTATTAACTTCCAACCCTTAACAATTCAATTAACATATTCTTATAAACTCCATTGTGGAAAATATGACATTCATAGGCATTATATCAAATGCAAAGGGGTTAAAGTTTTCTCTTGACCATATATCAAATGAAAAGGGGTGAAAGTTGTATTTGTCTTTTGAATTGTCATACAACCCCATAAAACTTGATATAGTTACATCTTCCAATCCTTTGGATGGCCTTCCACCACTAGTTTAAAGAGAATATTCTACAAAGTGCCATTGAATAATTCTATGAATCCATTCCATTGAGGGTAGGAAATGGTAGCAAACATGTGCTTCAGATGTAACTTGTTAATTCTTGAACTAGCTTATTCGTGAAGCCTTAATCTATCACTATTTCTAATGCTGTCCCAAACCTATGGCATATATTGCCCATAAAAAATTGGACTACATCACATTTTTTATTAGCTCTTGCTTCACACCATTTGGTCATGTAATCAACTACAATAAGGATGTGAGACTCTTCTGTTTTACTTCCAAGAAAAGGTCCAATGAAATCCAAACACCATTTCTAAAAATGGCCATAGGACAATATTTAGCAAGTTTCGGAATTAACACCCTCTTAGCACATAACTGGAAAGCATGGTAACTTTTACACAAGTCGACAACATTAGTACTCAAACTAAGCTAGGTAAGTCAGGCTAACAAGATATTTCTTTTGGTTACCTCAAATCCAAAGTGATCTCCACATCCTTCTTCATGATAAGAAGGTAGACAAGTAGGATTTTCAAAGCTATCTAGTACTCTTCTTAGTAAATTACCAAACCCTCTTGTATATAAATTGTAAGAAACCTAGTTAACTCCCCAGGTAAAAACCCCCATTTGAAATTTCCTTCTTTTCCTATCCTTCTTGTTAGTCTATGATTCATCTATAACTTATTTTTATTTCTTAATTCTTACTATTCTTTGAACTTCAGTTTCAATATCCCTCTATCTAGCTCTTTTGTTAGCTAGAATGTCTACATTTTTTCCATCCCATCAAACATGTTGGTTTTGAATAGGTTCATGCCAAATGGGCCTTCACCAAGTCTTCTTTCCAATTGCTACCTAGCAGGTTTAGGTTGTTGCTACTTCTACTGTGGTTTGATATCTTGCCTAGCATTCTATTGTGGCATGGGATACATCTCCTTGTGAGTGCACAATGGAGGAGAGACACGAACATAGAGAGAAGTAGAGAGAGAGAAAGAGAGGAAGTAGAGGAAGTAGAGGATGAAGGAAGAATATTGAACTAAGTGAAGAAGAATGATTATAGAATGATGATGGACTGATCAATCCCTACACATAGCCCAAAGTGTTAGTGAGGGCACCACGTTAGGTTGATGATGATGGCAGCATCAAGCATGGAGAGTTAGAGTATCAGAGTGTGTAGATGCAAAGGAAAGATTGAAGATTAGTACTGAAGATGGAAGAGTGTGTGTGTCTACCAAGTGGGAGGGCTGGTTGTAAATAGCCAAATCACCAAAAAACTAGTTGATTAGCCATAAATGCTAGCCGACCAACATTTAATACTAGTCATTGAAGGAAAAACTCCAAAAAACAAGGGGTGACCATGAAAATATCCTAGATGATAATGACAATGTCAAGCATGTGTAGGCAGATTATGGAAAGTAGTAACTAGCCTATGAATGCACACAAGAAGCCAAAAAATAAAGAAAATGCACCTAAACCACTAGATCTCATATATCTCCATCAAACTCTAACAAGAGCTCACAATCAAGAGATAATAAACCAATATAAGAAAGCTAACATCCCCTCTCAAATCCTGGGAGTGTTTGAAGACCCAAAAATTGCATGTGATGAAGCATGTAAGCCTTGGGCAGAATCTTTCTGAAGAGATCTATCATATTCTCTGTCATGGGAGAGTAGGCCAATACTAACTCAAAAGCCAAGATTTTGTCTTAAACATAGTGGTACTGAACCTTGGTGTGCTTCATACAAGTATGAAACACATGGTTCTTTGCTAGAACTAGAGTAGTTTGTTTGTCCACATGCAGCTCCATAGGTCAAGGTTGAGAAAAATCAAACTTTTCCAACATGCAGCAAAGTCACAATACCTCCACAATTGTAGAACATAACACATGATACTCTGCCTCTATAGAAGAAAGAGCCTCCACAATTGTAGAACATAACACATGATACTCTACTTCTATAGAAGAAAGAGCCACAATAGGTTGCTTGTTGCTGTTCCATGAGATAACTGCCAATTCAAGGGAGAAGGCATAATCTATAGGGGACCATCATGAATCCACATCACCTTCCCAATAAAAATCACTCCAACCAGAGAGAGTAGTCCCCCGCTCTATACATGATCACATAGGATTGAGTTCCCTTTAAATAACAAAGGACGCTCCCAAGGCCACTCTCCAATGCTCTTGCATGGGAGTCTTTATGAAAGAAGACAACAATTCTGCAACAAAAGAAATATCTAGTTGATTGTGAATAAGCCATATGAGGGAGCCACTAAGACACCTATGATAGGTGGCATTTGGAAGGGGAGCTCCAACTACCAAAATCTTGGACTCTAGGTCCATGGGGCAAGAAATTGGTTGATAATAGGCCACACCAAACTTTGACAAAAGCTCAAAAATGTACATGTGCTACGAAATAAAAGTGCCATGTACCATTTGATAGATCTCCAATGCATAGAAGAAGAGGAGGATCCCAAGATCCATCATGTCAAACTCCTGTAACAAAATCTTGCGAGATCAACCTCTTGAGTAGAGTTCCATGTAATACTAAGATCATCCACATATAAGATGAGCAAAACATTCATATCACCATCAACCTTGAAGTATAACTGGGGTCATGAGCCAATCAATGGAATCCACTTTGTAGAAATAAGCAATCAATCCTATGGTACTAGGCATAAGGAGCTTGCTTCAAGCCATAGAGGGCATTCTGCAATCTGTAAACATGGTCCTCCTTCCCTTGCAGAAGAAAACCTAGAGCTTGAGAAACATAAATCTCCTCCTTAAGGACATCATTCAAGAAGGTAGAATTTATGTCCATCTAACAAATAGGCAACTAGTGGTGGGTTATAAGAGCCAAAATAAGCTTAATATTAGACATTTGAGTTGTAGGTACAAAAGTCTCAAAATAGTCCAAATATGCTTGTCCAAGGAACCATCTACAAGGTACTTAGTCTTATGGACCACTTCACACCTATCACCTTCTGTTTTGGAAAATGCAAGACAAATTTCCAAGTCTAGTTACACTTGATAGCATCAACCTCCTTCTACATGGCCTGACATCAAATATCCTTTACAAGAGCCTCCTCAATGGTATTAGGCTCATTGGCATGAAGAATCGGTGACATAAGAGTAAAGTTTACATAGAGTGAACTATTCCATTGGGCCTATAAGTGAGCTAATCTACGTGGGCTTAGAGTAGTAGCACGAATATGAGAAACACATTGTCATGCCGCTACATGGACATAGTGTGAAAAACTCTAGAGTGCATCGTCATTTGACTTTCTTATTGATCTAGAGAGTCAATGCCATATTAGTCATTAGTGTCAATGTCCCTAGTGTGGTAATATCACCCTATGCTTGGTTTTGGCCTTAGTTGTGCAGCTTGACTTAGACATGTATCAAATGGATATCAAGATTGCATTCTTGCATGGGGATTTGCATGATGAGATTTACATGGAGCAGCCGAAGGGCTTTGCAGAACCTCTCAGGGAGCATCTAGTGTGCAAGTTGAAGAAAAGTTTTTATGACCTGGAGCAGGCACCTAGGGAGTGGTATCATAAGTTTGATGCCTTTATGCAGTCGTAGGGCTATAGCATGAGTGCTATAGATCCGTGCCTTTACACAAAGACATCCCATGATGGCTCATTGCTTATTTTGGTACGTTATGTGGATGATATGCTGATAGCAATGAAAGCTCATGTTGAGTTGTGTTATCCCTCAGATGAACAAGATGGAAAATCGGAAAACTCTAAAGCAGAGGACAAGGTCAAGGCAAAAGTGAAACGGAAGATGAAGGTACCCCAAGAAAAATTGGAAAACAAAAGAAGTGTGAAAAAGTCCTAAATCAAGGAGATGCACTCAAGAAAAGGCACAAGTCAATACTTTTGTAAAAGAGCGAAAGGCGCACCATGATTTTTTTAAAGAGCGCCAGGATCTCTAACGACCTGTCCAAATTGTAAATGTAGATGGGTGAGAGGAAGGAAGCTAGAAAGATAGGAGAACAATGAAAAAAAGGGCCTAGGCTATGGCTAGCCATATAAAAAGGGGATGACTATCACTACAAGGATTTGAGCTAGTAGCGACGCCAATTACCGACAGCGGATAGCGGTGTCGCTATTGGCGTCGCTATTTGCGTCGCAAATGTGACGCAAATAGTGACGCAAATAGCGACGCTCCATAGGGAAAAAAAGCGGCCGAAATCGAGCACGGTTTTCATTTCGCGTTTGCGGCTTGTGAGTTTTGAGAGCGAGAGCAGGGAGAGAGCGATCGTCATGAGAGAAGGAGAGGAAGAAGACTTCGCCGCCGCTGTTGTTCGCGAAGGAGAGGAGGATCCTTCATCCGCAAAGAGGAGCCGCCCCACGCTCGCCATATCTCATCGGTGAGTCTCCCTCTCTTTCTTTTGCTTGTTTAAGGTTTAAATCACTCTCTTTTGCTTGTTTAGGAGAGGAAATGAGAGAGAAAGAGAGGGAGAGGGAGAGAAAGAGAAAGAGAGGGAGAGGGAGAGTGCATTCTCTCTCCCTCTCCCTTTTGCTTGTTTAATGTTTAAATCACTTTCTTTTTTTCTTGTTTAGGAGAGGAAACGAGAGAGTAAGAGAGAAAGAGAGGGAGAGGGAGAGGGAGAGAGAGGGAGAGAAAGAGAAAGAGAAAGAGAAAGAGAAAGAGAGGGAGAGGGAGAGGGAGAGGGAGGGGGAGGGGGAGGAAATGAGAGAGGGAGAGAAAGAGAAAGAGAGGGAGAGGGATGGAGAGTGCATTCTCTCTCTCCCTCTCCCTTTTGCTTGTTTAATGTTTAAATCACTTTATTTTTTGCTTGTTTAGGAGAGAAAATGAGAGAGAAAGAGAGGGAGAGGGAGAGGGAGGGGAAGGAAATGAGAGAGGGAGAGAAAGAGAAAGAGAGGGAGAGTGCATTGTCTCTCTCCCACTCCCTTTTGCTTGTTTAATGTTTAAATCACTTTATTTTTTACTTGTTTAGGAAATGAGAGAGAAAGAGAGAAAGAGAGGGAGAGAAAGAGAGGGAGAGGGAGAGGGAGGGGAAGGAAATGAGAGAGGGAGAGAAAGAGAAAGAGAAAGAGAGGGAGAGGGAGAGGGAGAGGGAGGGAGAGTGCATTGTCTCTCTCCCACTCCCTTTTGCTTGTTTAATGTTTAAATCACTTTATTTTTTACTTGTTTAGGAAATGAGAGAGAAAGAGAGAAAGAGAGGGAGAGAAAGAGAGGGAGAGGGAGAGGGAGGGGAAGGAAATGAGAGAGGGAGAGGGAGAGAAAGAGAAAGAGAAAGAGAGGGAGAGGGAGAGGGAGAGGGAGAGGGAGAGGGAGGGAGAGTGCATTCTCTCTCTCACTCTCCCTCTTGCTTGTTTAATGTTTGAATCACTTTCTTTTTTGCTTGTTTAGGAGAGGAAATGAGAGAGAAAGAGAGGGAGAGAGAGAGAGACGGAGAGAAAGAGAGGGAGAGGGAGGGGAAGGAAATGAGAGAGGGAGAGAAAGAGAACGAGAGCGAGAGGGAGAGGGAGAGGGAGGGAGAGTGCATTCTCTCTCTCCCTCTCCCTTTTGCTTTTGGAGAGTGTTAAGATATATTGTGAGAGGGAGAGGAAATACGAGAGAAAGAGAAAGAGAGGGAGGGAGAGGGAGAGAAAGAGAAAGATAACATATATTGGAATGATAGCATATCCATGATTATGGTAATGGTATCCACTTTACTTTTTTTATGGGTACCATTACATCGACTCCTTAAGGGGGCTAAAAATTAGTCATACCGTTTATAAAGTCTAATTAGGAGATTTAAGATGCACGATAATAGACTTATCGATAATGGTATGCAATGTGCTTTGCCATGGGCCACGTACATTGGTGACTCTTTAAGATAGCTTAAAATTGGTCATGTCCTTCATAATGTCCAAGTAGGGGATCTAATTGTGATATGCATAATTCATTGTTTTTGTATTAACTTTATAGGCATAACAAATTAGAAATCATGCCAACTAGTCAACGGAAGGACTAAAAGAAAATGACACCCTAGCTAATGGTCATTACAGTCAAAATGAACCCAAAAGTATTGTTATAGAAGAAGAATCCCTTAAATTGAGCATAGGATATTTTCTCTCACGTCTTATGACTATGAGTAGAATTGATTGAAATAAATTTTATTACTATAGTTGATAAATTTCATAGATGGCATTAATTTTAATATGCAATCCTAGGACAAAAAAACCACATTTCTAAGATGCTTTTTGTTGAGACTGATTTATTATTAGACTAAGAGATCCTCAATGATGCTCATAAATGGATTACTTATACTCAAAGCCCTCTAGTGCAGCTTTTTACAATAACGAATAATTATCTACCGAGACAAACAAATCCTTGAGCATGATACAAGGCCGAGATATAACATTAAAAAATTTCTCAACTACTATGTACAATGCAAGATTTATGGTCAACTTGCAACTTGACGTACATCTCCATAAAGCTATCCATTTAAGCCTCATTTGCTATAATGTAGATAAGATGGAAAACGAAGAAGGTCTTATTGTTCAAGATCGCGAGACGTATCTTAATCAGCGTGTCCCATGTCCTTGCTCTCAATGCAAGTTGGCAATTAGACGAAAACACCGATTGTCTATAGAATACGTACGACGATTTGACAAGTTTCAATCTGAGATCATTGATCAGGCGATTGCGGATTTTCAGCAAACAGTAATTTGAAGTTAATATTAATCATGCATTGTACTCGCAAGCTAATTGAAAACCATACACAATAAGATTGGGTCTTGTTGGCAAATTTTCTATCTAGGGGGGTGATGTCTCGACCCAAGGGGGAGTGCACCCTTTGCGACCAATTAGAAGAGTTCGTGGACGTGTGATGGATGGATTGCAGGAGACAATCCACAACTCATAAGGCCCATCTATACCGTCAATGCCAGAGGAGACAGACAACCTTCTCGACCTACCTACAATCTTGGAGCCTGAGATGGAGGCAATGATCGATGCATTGATTTCCATGGATATTGAGACATCTGACCCGCTTAGAGAGGAAGCATCCATACCATTATATGATGGGTGCCGAGTATCTCAATTGAAGACATTGCTTGCACTCTTAAGTGTGCAAGCAAAATACGGTTGGAGCGATACGAGTGTGACTGAGTTATTCAGGTACCTTGCACATAGGCTTCATTGATTTTTTTATAAACAGTATTATTGCAAACATTTGTGCTTTTTCGAGGTGTTTTATGATTTTTTTCAGGTTATTGAAATATCATATATTACCACCTACAAATACCATGCTTGAGTATCGTGATGATGCCCGACATGTTTTACGGAAGCTTGGCATGGACTACAATAACATCCTTGCATGTATCAACGACTGCATACTATTTCGAGATGAATACGAGACTATGGAGACATGTCCAAAGTGTGGTGCTCACAGGTATCGACAGGATTTGCAAGGGCAAACCATCCCTCAAAAAGTTCTCAGACACTTTTCGCTCATCCCCCGCATAAACCACATGTTTCGCATGTCTGGCATGGCAAGCTTGACAACGTGGCATGTGCAGAATAGGTCCATGGATGGAGTTCAACGAATATCAGCGGATTTGCGCGCATGGAGCCACATTGACTCTACCTTCCCAGGCTTTGTGCGAGAGCCAAGGAATCTTCGACTCGGTCTCGCCATGGATGGTGTGAACCCATTCGGTCGGCGCTCGACTTCTTACAGTGTGTGGCCTATAGTGCTTGTCAACTACAACATCCCTCCATGGCTTTCTACGAAGAAAGGACATCTCATCCTTAGCTTGCTCGTCCCGGGCCGCTACAAAGTAAAAAATATGGACGTGTATCTTCGTCCATTAGTCGATGAGCTTAAGATTTTGTGGGGGGAGGGGGTCACTGTGCAAGATATGAGCAGGCGCGATGGTCGGCAGTCAGCCAACATTTGAGCCATTATCATGTGGACGATGCATGACTTTTCGGGATTGGGAGAGTGCTCAGGTGAGCAGACCTCCGTTCTCGCTGGTAATATCTACATTTTATTTCATTCAATCAAGTATTCACTAGGTCATGGCTCGCCTTACAGGTCTGGTTACCTCAGGTTATCATGCATGTCCATTGTGTGGGCCACAGTTAGACTCCCGAAGGTCACGAACCATGAAGAAAATGGTATATCAAGGACACGCCGCTTTCTTGCCAGAGGATCATGAACTTAGGGAAGGTTTTCTTGGATGACCTCCAACACGTATGAACGCTGCAAGCTGGTACGAGCTGAAAATGGTAAATCCGGAATCACATCCAAATGGAATGCGACGGTTCTTAGTTTTCTACGAGTTGCCATATTGGACCCACTTACAGGTCATGCATATTTTCAAGAATGTGGGCAGCTTACTATGGGACCACATCACAGGAAAGACAGACACTATAGGGTCACGAATGGATTTGAAGGAGGTAGGTAAGATGGAGGTGCTTTGGCCGCAGTCGAGTGCTGAAGGGGGAGTGCAGCTTCCTCGTGCTCCTTGGGTTTTGTCCACCAAAGAAGAGTGCATTGTGAAGCAAGTAATCAATTCTATCCGCACTCCGACGGGTATGATGTGTTCTCTCAGGTCCACATTTTCTAAAGATGACCAATTGTCGGGGCTAAAATCCCATGATTGGCATAAGATATGTCAAGTTTGTGAACAGAATGAATTGTAATTAGTGTGGGCATTTTGCAATTTGAAAAGTGGCTATTATTCATAATGCTTTCTCATTTGTGGCAATTTGTCCTACCGATCGCGATCGCAGGATGCCTTACTCCAGAAATTCACAGGCCCATTTACAAGTTGTCGACTTTGGTGCAATGGATCTCACAAAAAGAGATTAAGACGTCCTCTATTGAATCCGTGAGGTGGGGAGCAGTGGAGACGGTCTATCTCTTTGAGAAATACCTGCCCACTAGCATGCTCACGATACAAGTTCACCTTCTTGTGCATCTTATGGACGAAGTGGAGATTGCTGGACCTGTCCATATGCAATGGATATTCTTCCTGGAGCACTTCATGAAAACCCTGAAAGGCTTTGTGTGACAACGAGCTCGTCCAGAAGGTAGCATGGCGGAAGGTTGGTTGGTGTCAGAGGTGTTAGTGCATATCTCACAATGGCTACCAATGGTGGAACCAGACAATGAAATGCTATGGACGCTGAAGGACGATGATAGACTGACTAGAGATGTGGTGGTTGGAAATGGGATAGTAAAAAGAATGGATGCCTCAATGTGGAAGAGAAGGTGAATCACTTTTGTATGTTGCACCATGCCTCAATGGAGACGTGGCTCACCAAGTACCAGATTGCAAGGCAAGATCGAGAGGAAGCGCAAGCTGAATTCCGACACAATACGCGTCATCGACCGATTCGATATCCCGAAGGCATAGATGAGATGCCGTGGTTTATGTCAACACGATGGTTGCATGGAGCCTTGATCGCAGCATCCAGCGAAGGGACAAAGGTCTCAATGGAGGACTGGGAGTTCTCAAGGGGATGTAGTCCAAAGGTGATGAGGGGTTTAGAATATGTCGTATCTAAATTTTATATGCAACATCTAATTTGAGTGTTTCAATGTACAATACAAAATATATAGTGCAGCGTGGTCGCACGGACGGCATTTTCGCATGGAGCGTATTGACAAAATACGCTCCACAATGGAATGTGGTGTCATGGCAAGGTTTGAGTAAGAGAGCCGACGACGAGCAATAGATCCGAACACGGTTGTGGATGAGATGGAGTATTTTGGGAACTTGCAAAGTATTATTACAGTGGATTACCATAGCTTCTTTATGATACTATTCGATGTGCAGTGGTTCAAAGTGGTACTTGGAGGAGCTGGAGCAATAGTTCGACGAGGTCCATCTGGATTTCTCGAAATAGATTCCAAAAAAAAATGGACGGATTTGTGCGACACCTTTGTGTTGCCGGCCCATTGTGAACAAGTGCATAGAGTCTCAGGCTTGCTAATTGTAATACGACATGGTTTATGTCACAATGGTTTGAACTCGCTTTGTACGTGTTTGTGAACAAGTAATCTTCTATCCAAACCCCTAACAACCTCGATGGTGGTATGTTATACCTTCAACTCCTCGAAGTGCAAGAGTATATGATCAAAGCGATGTTCCGGGCATAGATGAAGATAATATGCAAATAGAGGGGTCGATATTACAAGGGGTGGAGGCCACCGCAAGCTTGGAGCCTGCATCGGCTAACAATGATGGAAATACAGTAGTCCAATAATTTTTTGAGAACGAGATAGACTCGTTCTTTTGTGGTGACATGTCTATCGACCTTCCAGTGTATGCAGAGTTGTGTTAAGAGATTAACATGGGA
This sequence comes from Lygodium microphyllum, assembly GCF_053477565.2. Taxonomy (NCBI): domain Eukaryota; kingdom Viridiplantae; phylum Streptophyta; class Polypodiopsida; order Schizaeales; family Lygodiaceae; genus Lygodium; species Lygodium microphyllum. Next base: position 32,727,704 of record NC_141143.1, on the reverse strand, counting down.
CCATAGAATACTTCATTCTTGGAGAATTTTATTACTCAATTCGTTGTTTAGATCTTCCATAAAGGTACATAAGATATGCATTTTAAGAGGGATTTTTCAAAAATGATTGATATTACTGTGCTTTGTATAGTTTAAATTGATTATTTTAACACCATTTTTTATCTGTGCAGGTGACATTTTCAGGATGAGTCAAGGGATGAGCGATGAGGAGTTTCAGGACATGATGGCACGCATGTCTCTAGACCAGCTCGCAAGATTCAAAGAGATGGCAGACCAGGAGCTGTCTCATTCTTCGTCATGGCGCTCTGTTAGATCTGCTTCAGCACGATCAGATGCTTCAGCTTCGAGCAGACGATCTCAATGCTCACGACTTGGGCCAGAGGGAGGGACTGCATCGGGATCAGGGGGTGCTACTGTGGAGACACGGATGTGGTGTCTCCATCTCGTCGTTCAGCTGGAGCTGCGTCACCTCGAGGATTAGTCACACATGTGGGGACGTCTACTCCAGTTACTTCGGCTTTTGTGCAGCCGTCAGCAGGTGGCACCCCCTTTGGTGGCACCCTTTTAGTGCCACTCCGAGAGAGGTTACCCTCGTCGATACACCGGATGTAGAGGGGTCTCCTGGATATGCCCAGGAGCGTGGATGGAGATGGGAGAGGACCCATCTTAGAGAGACTCCTAGGGGTTATGGATATGTGGTTGATAGTAGGTCAGGAGCCATCATCATGAATGATGAGGGGAGGAGGGTGATGGCTCGCATGAGAGAGTTGTGCCAACAAATTTTTCGGCACAACATCCTAGATCATTGGAAGAACATACCGGAGGGGAGAAAGGACTACATAGTAGCATCCTTGCACGAGGAGTTTTTGGTCCCAGCCGCAGTAGATAGATTCTCTACGGGCTGGATGATGAATTGTATGGGTGCATACATGTCACATAGACGATCCGACGCACGCAAGGCAATCAAGAGTGGGGCTGCAAAGCCCGAGTGGTTAGATGCAAATGACTGGCGCCGACTGAGGGAGGAGGCTACAGATTCGCCAGGACGTTGGAGTCAGCAGAGCAAGAGGCGGCGAGGGCACAACTCGAGGCCGGAGTGGTCCATCATCTTGGGAGTGGCGGCCACATGACATATTTGGAGGACTTTGTAAGTTTCTCTTTTGTTTTGCTTATTTGTTTTTTTGAAATATTCTTTGTACTGACAATCATGTTTCTAACAGTTAGCATTTTGTTTTCTTTGCAGCACTGCATTACAAATCGCGATCCACAAGTCCTTGAGACTCGATATGCAGAGAGGCACGGTCTCAATGCATTGATCGACCGATTGTATAGACGCGGCGGCCCTATAAGCCACTCATCTTTCTTGTCCGTAGTTACCATGAGATATTTGAATGCATTATTGTATGGTGGATTAATATGTTGTTTCTTTTTCTGTAGAATCCGTTCGATGCTCCTTTGCGACGGGACGAGCTTTCGGGGAACAAGGATTTATAGCTCGCCCTTGGATCCTTGGAGCTCACACACCTTTAGTTTTTAGTCGCCTGATCTATGTAGACATTTTCTATGTATTAGTGATATCCTTTCATGATTGTACAAATCGCATTTTATGCGATCATGTATTTATTTCATGTATCAGTTTTATGATTTAAGTATACATTCTTTTTGTTTGCAAGCACTTTGTATGCAGTAGTACAGAAACTATTTTGTATGGCTCTCATACAGCACACAGTGCTATATGTGGCAGGGCAACTTACTGCCCTGCCACAAATTTTTTTTTTCCTGTTACCATCACTATTTGCATCGTGAATTTATTGCTCGCGTCGCTATTGGCCTCGCTATGTGCGTCGCAAATTTACTGGTTGTGTCGCTATATGCGTCGCACATAGCGACGCCAATAGCGACGTTTCTATGGCATCATCAATAACGACACTTTTAGCGACGATGAGGGCAAATTTTTTTGTTTGTATTTTCATCTCTTTAAATGTTGGTATAAGGTCTATATCTTGTAGTGCGTCTAAATGGAATTTAGGGCTTGTATATAAAGTTCAAAAGATGAATAAGAGCTCATTCTTTGGTGTGTGGAAAAGTGGACTCTTATTCTTCTCTCCTCTTCTCTTGCTTTCTTGTGAGTGCTTGAGGGAGGGAGTGAGCTTGTGAGAGTGAGGGATCTTGGAGGTGAAGCTCTCTACTATTGAGATAGCAAGCTCAATAAGTGTGGACATTGATGATGGACCGCCTGGCTAGATGAGTCTGCATATCTACACTTAGCACGTTGGTGGTCATTATGATACTCACATGGCCACTGAATTATCACTTATTATATTTAGTTTGTTACACCTACTTATAGTTGGCAAAGATATAACGCTAGTCGATTAGTGTAGTTGGTTATTCATTGTTTGACTTAGAAGGCCACTTTCCTTTATGATCTATACTTTGTGTACATTGTATAGTGTGTGGAAGAAGAAGTAACCAGCAAGAAAACGTTTTGGCCTCCATCTCTCTTCTTCTGTTCTTGAGTGAGCTTCCTCTTGTGTATACAGTGTGTGTTTGGCGCAGCAACTCAAGCACACCCCCCCATCACACGATTCTTGGCATGGTATCAGAGCCGTGCTACTGAGAGAGGCTGATTTTGAAGGCTGAAGTGAAGGAGAAGAAGCAAGGTTCGAGCAAGCAAGTAACGGGTAAGAAGCTCTCCCATTCTTCCACTCTCTCTCTCTTAGATGGTGCCTGTGGAGGCACTGGAAGCAGGGTCAAGCAAAAATCTCAGATTGTTGTGAGATTCGGTGTGCAAGCAGATTGCTGTGAGCTATTTTGAGCATATGAGGCCGTTTCAGGCCTTGTTTTAGAGCCCTAACGTTGCGGACAATAGTTTGAGGGTACATTGTGATTTCGGTTGTATTGACCGAAAGTGGGTGCGTAGGTTACAGATTGCGAATCTGTAATTTTTGAGGTGTTTGCAAGAAGAAAACATAAGGTTTATCTGCAACAAACAGGTTACAGATTACATGTACTATTGAGCAATCAGTAAAAAAGGTTGCTTGCTATATTGCTATGCACATGTTGTGAAAGATTACAGAAGATTAGCTTGCTGTGTTGTATCCTTGTTTGTGATAATGGTAGAGAACAGTGGAAATCCCATTATTGAGAAGCTCGACAAGAACAACTATCCTTCATGGAAGTTTTGTGTGATGAACTTCCTCATTGGAAAGGGCCTTTATGAGTTTGTTTCAGGTGAAGAAAAGGAGCCAGAGCTAGGTATCCCTCCAACTGCAGATGAGTTAAAAGCGTGGAAAGAGTGGAATGCGAAAGACAAAAAGGTGATGTATTGGCTATCTGTAGTCATTGATTATACTATGTTGGGACATATCAGGAATGTAGAAACTTCACATGCAGCTTGTATAATTTTTGAGAACATGTTTTCAGTAAATACAAAGGCACGAAAGATTCAACTCAAGCAAGAGTTGAATGCCTTGAAGAAAGGGAAAATGTCTGTCAATGAGTATGTGTTGAAGGTGAGAAGCATTGCAGATGCTTTAGTAGCGATTGATGCAATGCTTGATGATGATAATTTGGTTTCATCCAGTTTGAGTGGCCTTAACAATGAGAAGACATGGAAATCATTTGTTACTACGGAAGCCATTTCTAGATTTTGATGAGTTGATCTCTCTCATGATTACCAAAGAGATCAATATATAGGGTGACCCATCTGAAAAAAATGGTGAATAGGTTCAAGCATTTTACTCAAGTTCAAGAAGGGGATGTGGTAGATCCTCTTCGAGAGGCTGTGGTATGGGACGTGCTGGTGATAACCAGTAAAACAGGTTCAATCGGTAATTTGGTGAAATGCAGGTTTCAAGAGGCCAGGAAACTTTAGAGGTATGGGGAGCTCTAGAGGAAGAGGTGGATGGCAGAATAGAGGTTCTGGAAATTGTGCTATTGTTTACCATTATTGTGGCAAAACATGCCATATTGTAGCCCATTGCTACGCAAAGAAGGATGATATTTGCAATGGTAAATTGCAGCAAGGAAACTATGCATCGTCTTCATGGCAGAATGAAGACAAAAATGAGCGTATGTTTGTTATGCAACATATGATGAATGCAATTATAGGAAAGGGGATGTATGGTACGCCGATTCAGGTGCATCTAATCATATGACCAGCCATGTTGAATGGTTTGGACAGATGTAGGACTTACAAAATCCAGGTTATGTGCAGACGAGTGATGATTCATGCCACCCAATTTCACACATTGGAAAGGTTCCCTTGTCCTTGTATGATGGCCATACAAAGAGTCTAATAGATATATTACATGTACCATCAATTATAAAGAATCTAGTGTCTATTGGCCAAATGGTAGAGCAGGGTTGCAAGTCTGATTCAACGCAAAAGGTTGTTTTGTAGAAGACTTTAATGATAAGTGTAGATTGGTCACAAAAGGAAGTAGAGTTGGTTGAATTGTTCACTTTAGATGCTGGAATTCCTACAATGGATGTTGCTATGTATGCTAAAGGAAAAGGAGTAGTTGCAGATATTGAAATATGGCATAAATGTCTTGGACATGCAAATGTGCAAAGGCTGAAATTAATGCAGTCCAGAGGATTGGTTACAGGGTTTCCTTCTTTAGAGTTGTAGAATTGCATAAAGTCTGTGAAGCATGCCAGTTTGGTAAGCAAACAAGACAACCCTTCTCGCATGACACAGAAGTGAGTAGAAAAATACTTGATATGGTGCATACAAATATTTGCAAGCCTACACAGAATGTATCTCTTTGTGGCAGGAAATACTTTGTCACATTTATTGATGATTGGTAAATGAAACCCTATATGATAAGTAAGGCTAGGTTTTATTTTGTCTTATTTAGGATTAATTGTAAAGAGGCCAACTTATTGTTACAATCATGGGTTAACTTAGAACTAGGTAAACACGCTCATAGGTCCTTGCCTTAGCAATTAGCTGCGATACACCCAATAACACTCTTAGAGGTATCATTTTAGGCCATGTTACAACTCGATGTCAATACAAGAAAAAAAATGTTGTATCTGCAAGAAAGAATGACCATTCTCTACGTGACATTTGATGCTCGCAACTACTCAAGGATTCCAAAGGACCTAGTTTACTCTTGGCTTGCAGGAGTAATGAATGGAAGTTTGTGTTATAAAATCTTGAGCGCATAAAATGCTAGGGCAAAATTAGAAACCCTGTTAAAATTCTAAGGAGGGGAAATGGTTACCAAATAACCAATTAAAATCCTAGATTGAGTTATTTAAGACCTGTGATCTCAAGATAAGAACTCTTGACTAAAGGCTAGCAAATTAAGAACTCTTGACTAAAGGCTAGCAAATTAGGGCAGCTGCCATCCAAAAATATATAAAACTTATCTAAATCCAATAGCGTGATTTCTTGCTCCTATCACATAGGAATGAGGTCCGAATGAGGGTATTCTCTATCGCTTAGAAGGTCATGGAAATTGACACCAAGGCAAGAAAGACTCAAGAAGGGTGAATGCTAAGCATTCAAAAATAGGAACTCCACCTTAGTAGATGTTGTGAGCACTCACCTTCATTGTTGATTGTGCTTGTAAATTTAGAAAAACCATCCATGAAAGGAGTGTATGACCCAAGCTCACAAAAGAAATTAGAACAATGAACCATGTTAAATTCATAGAGGGCATGCCAAATCACCCCCAACTCGCCGCGAACCCTATCCAAGGGGGTTCTAAATAACCATGACGAGAACATGGACCAAACCTACCATGAGAGGTCTTTTCGTGGATTAGTTTGAATGTAGGAAGACGCTTGGATGCCAGGGGGGCTCTAGTTGTAAGTTCCCTACCTCCGAGTCCTACTCAAACAATCTACATGACTCGAGATAGATTCTCTTATTACTAGTACAAGGGCGAAAACTTGGAGGAAATAAGATGCATCCTCATGGATTGCAAGAATCTTCCTTTTTGGACAAGACTTGTATCTCAATTAAAATGTTAATATACATTTTACTTCTAAGGAATCTATTTGAACTTTTTCATGTCAGTGCCATAAGTTACACGAATGAATCATGTTCCCTAAAAAGACTTAATTAAGGAAGTTGATTTTAAATGTCACACATAAATGTGATAGGACCTAATTAGACAATTAAAGAATACCTATTGAGGGAAGCGGGTGGGCGGAATTCTCAACGGGCTTGTCTTATAGCAGGGTGGTTCCAAAAAACTGGGAGGCTTCTCACAAGGTTTTACAAACGATTATCCCTGAGAAATTGTTCGGATAGAACCCCAATTCATGCCGTTTTAGGGGATTGGAAATAGGATTATGCCCTACGGGCCGAGAGGTTGAGCGGCGCATCCCTCTGATTTTTCATTATCTTTGAACCAAGTTTGGCATGGGTCTGCTTCAACTTGGGTATCTCTACATAAAGTATGATGTCCAAAACCTAATGCTAAAATGCTGTCAAGAGACTTTGACCACTAGGAACCCAGATTTCAGGTCGATCCCAGCGAGTTTGGCCGCAAACGTTTCGTTGTGAGGCAGACTCGAGAAACCCTAGGCGACAAACCCTATAACATTCCATGGGAGTGCCGGGTGGCATCGCTTAGATTCGATGGACTGTTAAAAACATGCTTGGATAGCGGCATGTTACATTTTCTCCTTCAAGGCTCAAGCTTCAATGGACAAGAGAAGTAGAGAAAAAATTCCATCATCAAGAGGTCTTCCCTCTTGCTTTCTTTGTGAAGGAGAGGGAGTTTATTTATAGGCATAAGGGGGAGCATGCAGTGGACTCTTTCTTTTGGCTACTTGTCAAGAGCCGATTGAGCTTTATTAAAAATGCATTTTGATTACCTACTTGTTGGATGGTGGCATGGGGATGATTATTTTATGCTTTATCTCCCTCCAGGTGTCAAAAGTGTCATGATTTTAGCCTATTTTTTCAAAAACATATTTTTTTCTTCAAAACAACTTCATCTGGTGGTTCTTGGCCAAGTTACCTCATGACTTATCTAGTTTATAAAGTCATGTCATACTCTTTTATACTTAACTTACTCAATATCATGCTCGTTCTTGCACATTCTTCATCTATCGATTAAGGATTTTGCAATTTGTCTTGTGGTTACGAAGTAAATGCAATCCTCGACGTATTAAATGAAATTGAAAATGCCAAATCAAATATAATGCGGGAAAAATTATATGATCAAGCCATCGTAATATTATTTAGGAGCATTGTCTTTACTTTTTTGTTGGCTAGGAACATTGAGGTGTCTTCTCATGATGGATTGCGAAATTCATTTAATACGAGACTCAATATTAAGAAAATTACGTGCGATCACTTTATGTGATAGCTTGGCGCGTAATTTTTAAAATGCCTCAAGCCCTAATTCGTTTCTTGATGTGTAGTGTGTGGCAAGAATCTTACATCCTCTCCTCCTTAGAGGAATCAAGATGTCCTCATCTCAAAAAGAATTGGGGAAATTGTTTTTCTAGAGTCTCTTCTATCCAAGTGGCATCCTCCTTAGGATAGTCTTTCCAGTGGATAAAATACTATCTAATGTTCTCTTTCTCAAAGGTTTCTCTTTTACATCTAGAATCCTATCATGTTGGAGTTCAAGGGCTCCTTGGCTAGGCATTAAAATTTGCTAGTCATCAAGAGTATTATCTTGATATGTCACATAAGCTTTTAGAAGACTAATGTGAAAGACATTGTGGACTTTGACGTGATCAAGAAGTTGCAGTTTGTAGGCATTAGTTCCTAGGCATTTGAGAACCTTGTATGGTCCATAATATCTTGGACTCAACTTTTTGAACTTTCCTAATGATAGAGAACTCTTCTTTGGGCGTACATGGATGAAAACCATGTCTCCCTCTTGGGAGATACACTCTTGCCATCCTAGATTAGCATAAAATTTCTGGTGGTCTTTGGAAACTTGGATGTCTTATCTAATATTTTTGACCTGATCATCCATGTCTTCTAGCATTTTCTTAGAAGCCTTAACCTTTAGGGTTGGATCAAAGAAATTCAATGGTGTCAAAAAATCTTGCCCATACAATGCTTGAAATGGAGTCATTTCAATACTCTGGTGATATGACTCATTGTAGGAAAATTTTACTAAGGGCAAATAATGTATCCACCTTGTCAATTCTCTGGAAGAGTAAGCTCTCAATATATCTTCAATGACATGATTAACCCACTCTCTTTGACCATCAGTTTGGGGATACTAAGATGTGCTAAAGCAAAGCTAGGTTCCAATTGCTTCAAATAGGCTTCTCCAAAAATGTGACTTAAATAGAGAGTTGAGGTCACTAACGATTTTTTTAGGCAATCCATGAAGAATAAATATTTCTTTCACAAATAGTCATGCAATAGTTGAAGATTTGTAGTTGGCCTTGATTGGGATAAGATAAATTACATTTGTCAACGTATCCACAATCACCATGTTTGAATTATACCCTCCTTGAACAAAAGATAAGCCAACTATGATAATCCATACTGTTGAACTCCCATTTTATTTGTGGAATATCAAGAGGCTAGAGCTTGCCTGGCATTTTGACATGCTCAGCTTTCACTTGTTTTTGGCAACTTAGTCATTCAGTAATATGTCTGAATACATCATGCTTTAGTCTTTCCCAGTAGTAACTTTTCCTCACTGCATTAAGAGTTTTTTCATAGCTAGGATGTCTTGAGAATAGGGAGTCATGGGATTTCCATAATATCTTCTTTTTTAGCACTTGGCGGAGGGGAATGTAAAGCCTTGTCCTGATATAAACAAGTCAATCATCCACATTGAAATTTGTGTATTTGACTCTGAGTTTAGGATCAATGTCCTTAACTAAGATTTCTCTAAGCATTAGCTCATACCTAAGATCCTTGTTTGCCTCTTCTTTGGCTAGCTCAATGATTGGATTGCTAGGCATCAATATCATGGTAGCTAAAATCTCTCCTTTAGATGGCTCGTCCATGATAAGGGCATTCAGAAAAGCTTTATGACTTAATGCATTAACCATCACATTCTCTTTTCCAAGTTTAAACTTGATTTCAAAATCAAATTCTTGCAAGACTTCAATCCACCAATGCTGCCTCATATTGAGGCCTGGTTGAGAAGATGCATTTGAGACTTTTGTGGTTAGTGACCAAAGCAAACTTGCTTCCAAGCAGATAGTGTCACCACAATTTGAGAGCATGGATCATAGCTAACAGCTCAAGATCATGGGTGGCATAATTTTTCTCATGTATTTTTAGTTTCCTTAAGGAATAGGCTATTGGATGACCTTGTTGCATAAGCACACAACCTAATGCAAGAGAATTTGCATCTGTTACGACGTCAAACTCTTGACTTAGGTCAAGTAGCCTTGAAAGGGGTGTTGTTACTAACCTTTTCTTGAGTTACTCAAAATTGTCTTGCTCAATGAGCATCCACACAATACAATTTGCTTTTTCAACAAATTAGTGATAGGTGCAGCTTTTAGGACATAATTTTTTATGAAAATTCTATACCATCAATTTAGCCCTAAAAAACTTCTTGCTTTCTTAACTGACATTGGTGGTTGCAACTCTTGAATATCCCTAACTTTGGCTAGGTTTACAAAGATTCCTTCAGCAGATGCTATGAATATGAGATATTCTATCTTTCTTTTGAAAAATACACACTTCTTTGCATAGAGCTTGTGCATCCTCATTGTGTCCAACACAATGCGCAATTGCAGCTCATGGTCTTCGTCTCTCTTGGAGTATATTAGTATGTCATCAAAGAAGACTAAGACAAACTCATCAAGATAAGGTAGAAAAATATCTTGAGTCTATTAAACGTAGTAAGGGCATTAGTTATACTGAAAGACATTGCAAGAAATTAAAAATGACCATATCTGGTATTGAAGGCAGTTTTGGGGATATCTTCTTCCTTGATCCTTATTTGGTTATAACCATATCGGAGATTAATCTTGGAAAATATTTTTTCCCCTTGCAACTTGTCAAGTAGCTCGTCCATTCTTGGGATTGAATACTTATTCTTGATTGTTACCTGATTTAGACCTCAGTAATCAATGCAAAGACAGAGAGTTTCATCCTTTTTCTTTTGAAACAATACTGGGGCTCCCCATAGAAAATTATTGGGTCTGATGTATCCTTGATCCAATAACTGCTTGAGTTTCTCTTTCAACTCAATTTCTTTGGGGATAGATATTTTATAAAGACTCTTAGCAATTGGAGCAGCTCCTGGTTAAAGTCTAATCTCGTGATTGACTTCTCTTCGAGGCAGTAATTCAATAAGCTCTTTTAGGAAGATGTCATCATATTCCTTCAGCCAATATGGCTCTCCCTTGTCTTGATTATTCTTCTTAATCTTATTTAATTTCTTGCCTCACCTTAGGTCATCACTTTTTTCCCTTTAGGTTTTGAAAAGTCACTTGGCCTTTTCTACACTGAATATGTGCATCATTGGGGATTAGCCAGTTCATACCCAATAGACATTCGTAGGCCCCTAAATTCATGATCCTAAATCCTATTTCAAAGATATTTCTTCTCAGGCTAAGTATCAATTTGCAAGTCTGCTAAGTAGACATGATTTTTTTTCCATTAGCAAGTTTCACAAGCAACTTAGATGTAGATATTGTGTCTTTACCTAATTTCTTGGCACACTTTGGTGACATGAACGAGTGTGTGCTTCCATAGTCAATCAGAATTTTAAAGGACTTACCTTGATATTCTGTTGGTATTTGAATCACCAAAAGCTGGCGATTTGGGCCTTTCTTATGGAGGGTAGCATGAACTGATGCGCTCTCCATATAGGCTTTCATAGTTGGGTTTCTCTCTTCTTCAAGCTCTTTAAGAATTATAGCTGATGCTTTTCCTTTTGCAATTCAGGCTTGGTCTGGGACCTCTGAACTGTCCTTGGGAAGGAATTTGGCCAAGCTTGGACAATGTCTTTTAAAGTGGCTTGGCTCATGATAGTGGAAACACCTAGCTACTCTTGAACTACTTCTCGTAGGTATGAAGTTCCCAATTGCATTTGTTTTGGCCCTCTTTCCTTGACCAAGAGAATGATCTTAGGCTCGCGTAACATATCCCCATGAAGTCCCTTTATTTTGATTCCAGAGCCTATTATTCCTTGGCTTTGACTGAATCTCCTCAATAAGAGGTGATACCTGAATCAAAGCATCTTGTAGATTGATTGGGTGCATAGATTCAAGGTGTGTGTTTAGAGGAGCATTCAATTGTTGACAAAACTTAGACACTTGCTAAGCAATAGTCATGGAAGGCACATACTTAAGCAGTGAGACAAACTTTGAGTAATATGCCTCCAAGTTCATTCCCACCAAATGTCTTAAGTTGAAGCACTCATTCATTTTCAGTGTGCAATAAGCTGATGGCAAATATTGACCACACATAGCTTCATTCAGCTTTTCTCAAGTAATAGTTGTCTCAACAAGTCATTAGTCTTTACACCACTGTTTCCACCAGAGGCTTGCCTCATCGATCAATTTCAACTTGGAAATCATAGTATGATTAGCAAGGGTAGTTCCCGTGGTAGTAAACTAGTCCTCCATAGTCTCAATCTAAATCTGTATCTTGGTTTCAACATCTTTGCCCTTGCCATTGAATTCTGGTGGCTTAACCTACTTAAGGAGATACTTCTTCTCTTTAATTTTAGTCGAAGTTGTATTACCCTGGGTTATCATAAGTTTCATGAATTAGTTTAGCACTTAAACTTTTCAGCTTCCTTTCCACATTAACATATCTTACTAGTTTTGTAAAACAATGATGGGCCAAAGAGCACAATACTTTTACAAAATCTAGCTGTTGTTATCTTTTATTATCAGTAGAGCCATAATCTATAATTTTTACAAGGGATATTTACAAATGGTAGATGTGTACAAGGAGAGATATATCAACATTGATAGGTTAGGCTGGATGCTATGTACAATTGCCAAAACAAGATATCATTATATCTTTCTTTTTCAGGGATGGATATCAGTTACATTCATGTAGAAGAAATTAGACCTATTGCTTTCTATGTTCGAGAACCTATACTATGGAAATGGTAGATCTGGAAAACTATGGGTATGGTAATCTTGATACTTGTGATATCCTTGGATTATAATCCTATCAACTGGGATTACCTTTAGTACCTTGTCATAGACATAATGGTCTAGACATATCTATTGACCACTGGTAATCATAAGTGGATTCCTTCTAGACTTACAAAAGATAAAGGCCTCAACTACTTTTAAAGTTTCCATCCATTCAAGGCATTTTAAATTAGTCTGCATATTGAAGAATCGATCGGATTTGATGTAAGAATAACGCTCGTCCTAGAACCATCTTCTTTCGTGATTCATAGGGGACGGATTGTATAGGCAATCGAGTATCCTCATCATTTCTCTTCTCCACTCGTCATTTGTGGAGTTCAGCGCAAATGTGTACATTGCTCCAAAAATAAGAAATTGGTTCTAGGATTCATTATTCTGCCAAAGTATATCCCTTAACAATTAGTAGGCATATTATTACTTAGAGTAGTTGGTCTTGAAAACCATAAATATTTTTAATTTCAATTATGCTCTGATATCACGTATCACGTGCTTGTCTAACAACTCCTTGGAAACATGTTTTAGTGGTCTATGGAGAAACTATCCTAGATGGCTTTGCACTCGACACTTGCGAGAATGCATGAGGTCTATCGTCTAGGTTTTCGAGAGCCCACCCCATAATGGAAGGTACTGACCATCCCCACAAGGATCAATCTACAAGCTTAATGTCTTAATAATTTGACAATTGAGATCTCAATACATTAGCTAGCTCCATTGGAGGTGTCCCGCAAGGGCTTCTTATCTGACTGGAGTGATCATAGTTACCCTTGGTTCATGGAGTGCAACGCTTTTCTCCAACAACTATTTAGGATTCAAGGAACCTTAATGGAGTTCTAGCACAACCACCACACCTCTCCCCTAAGATAATTTTTTATCAAGGTTTTAAGACTTGTTGGTCATAGGTAAGACAATGCTCGACTCTACCTAATTTTTCCTAATTAATATTTCATTCAATCTCTTGAGAGAAGCTCCCGAATTATTGGGACCTCCCATTTGTAGGATGGATCTATCAAGGATCTTGCCCACCCACTTGCCACAAATGGTATTCTTTAGTTTTCCAATTACCTATTACATTAAGTTATGGCATATAAAAGTAGCTTCGTTAATTAACCTGTTATTATAGGTTCCTTCGCGTAATTTTATAGCACAAAACAAAGATAGAAAAAATAGTCTTTTGGCAAAACATAATTATTTATTATTTTGCAAAGTTATTTACAATGATTTTTTCCTTCAACCTATGTAGAAAATAAACCTTTGTTCACCGAAAAATCCTTCTATTTGTGCAAAAGAAAAGAAATCCTCCAAGATTTTCATCCCTTCATTAGTACTAGGGACTCCAGGATCCTATCGTAATTTGTGTGAGGGTTAGGAAGTTCCTAGAAGCGATCAAGAAATTTACAGCTAGAGCCCCCTTGGCGCTCCCACCTCCAAGATCCTGCCTAATAGATTTATCATCGAGTGACCTCTCACCGTCGAGGCCCCATCCAAAGCTCCTCGCAGTAGTACAAAACAATCCCCCTTGAAGCAGGGTTCCCTGTCTAGCTGTGGAGGAGGCATAGTGCCATCTTTCCTCTTATTATCCTAATTATATATTTACAATCTGATCTAACTACTGCAAGCACAATTAATCTTTCTTGTGCAACCATCAATGCATGCACAAATTGAAAAAAAACAGCATTATGTGTTTAGCATAAGAAGTAGCACCACCCAAATTTAGGGTTTCTCTTTTAAGGTCCAACCTTATTCTTAGGGTTTTGCTTCCTACTTACAACTCTTTTTCAGGATCCACAAGTTATTTCGCGAATCTGAAGTCTATTTGATCCTTATGAAAAAATTAGTATTTCTGCCCTAAAAGATAACATGGACATTTATACTTATGGCAAGCATTTCATGCGTTGTGCTGCCCTAACCCGCGCTTAACAAGATTTCAAATGCTTTTCCAAGTCTACTTAGACTTTCGAATTTGTATTGACAAATTCTTATCAATGTCCAACAAGTCCTACAGACTTTTGATATTTAATTAATCTCCTCATACTAGTTTCAGGGTTGTCAAGTATTTCATAGTTGTTTTTGCTTCAACATTCTCGATATTTTAAGTTAGGTTTTCTCACTGATGCATACGTGGGTTAACTCATGATATTGATGCTCTCGCTAATATAATAATTATTATTAATATTACATGTGTTTCGGCAAGAAAATAATTTTTATTTTATTCTACTCATATTCTATGGTTTAATTGATGATGTCTGACTATTTTTCAAGCTTTCAATGCTATCTAAAAAGATGGATTTTCATTTACTTATGTCCTAAGTACAATGTTGATTGTTTTTTTAAGAACTTTATTCTAGGCAAGAAAAAATCATAAGTGCAATTTTTCTTTCATCTTTGAGACTTCGACTTATATTACTATGTACCTAATTTATGCACGTCTAGTATATATTTTTCTATACAATTTTATGTTGATTTAATGTATTGATTATTTCATGATATTGTCTAAATGATTTTCTATAAATTATTATGAAATTCATATACGATTGCTTATCATTAGCAAAATGAAATAGAGATAGTCACTTTCAGGGAAAAATTAAAAAATATTACATTCCCTAACAAGGACTACTTTTTTTTTGTTATTATGATCACATGCATCCTTAATGAAATAACAATAAATATCACGAAATAAACTATAATTAAGATATTTTCTTAATGACATGTATATAATTCTTTTCTAAATGAAATAGTCTTTTCATTGAATAGCCACTTATTATATTTTTAAGGTTATTTTCCTAAGCGGCAATTCATATGTATTTTCTTTAGAATATGTTTAGAATCGTTTAAAGACAAATATAACGATAAGCTTATAAAACATTATTTTTTTTCAAACCAACAAGATGTTACCTCTCTCAAATTTGATGTAATATGGGTTTCACCAATTCCTATTACATCATTTTCTCCATCGATCGTGTTCTTTACTTCCCTTGCTTCAAATGGGCTTTTTGAATTTCAGTGACCTCGCAGAGCCGTGGATGTCAGGTAAATTTGATGTGTAGTTCAGGGAGAATTGGTGGTCATCCAAAAAAAAAATGCCACTGTTTTGCCTAGTAGCATGGTCATATGGGACGAAGGCGTAGTAGGCGGTAGAGAAAATGAAAATGAGGTAAAAGGGGGGTATTTTCCTCCTTCAAGGCTCAAGCTTCAATGGAAAAGAGAAGTAGAGAAATTTTTCCATCATCAGGAGGTCTTCCTTCTTGCTTTCTTTGTGAAGGAGAGGGGTGTATTTATAGGCATGAGAAGAAGCATGCAATTGACTCATTCTTTTGGCTACCTGTCAAGAGCCAATTGAGCTTTATTAAAAATGCATTTTGATTGCCTACTTGTGATTTTTGGCCAAGTTAGCTCATGACCTATCTAGTTAATAAAGTCATATCATACTCTTTGATACTTAACTTACTCAATATCATGCTTGTTCTTGCATATTCTTCATCTACCGATTCAGGCTTTTGCAATTTTTATTGCGGTTATGAAGTCAATGCAATCCTCGACATATTAAATGGAATCAGGAATGCCAAATCAAATATAGTGCCAAAAAATTATATGATCAAGCCATCGTAATATTATTTACAAGACGTCTTTGCTTTTTTGTTGTTTGGGAACATTGAGGTGTCTTCTCATGTCAGATTGCAAAATTGATTTAATGTGAGACTCAATATTAATAAAAGTACATGTGGTCACTTTGTGTGATAGCTCAATGAGTAATTTTTAAAACGCCTCAAGTCCAAATTCATTTCTTAATGTGCAACGCTGTGGTGGGAATATTACACATGCATCTTCATGAAATACAATTGCAGACTCTATTACATGAAGAGGCAGCGGAGAAGAGGATGAAAACACTCCATGACCTTGGAGTTAAAAGATATAAATCCTTGAAGGGCCAGTTGGTGTTATATTATGATGCTTGCAATGAGTTATTCCCTGGCAAGGTAGAACCTAGATGAGATGGTCCTTATAAGATCCTTTGGATAGGAAAGAATAGCTCTACAACCCTTTTAGTGGATTTGCAAGGGGTAGAGTTTAAAAATAAAGTGAGCTTTAATAAGTTGAATCCTTATTATGTGTAAGGGATGATGCCTGACTCGGTGCCTTTGCAGGTCTTCTAGGATCTAGCATAAATTATGGTAGGTGCCAAGGCATTCAAATGAACATAATCATTCTTTATCTTGAACATTTATATTTAGAGTAGCGTTACCACCAAGGTCGAGTGATCTGATGAAGTAAAGGTTATCATATCACTGATTGGCAAGACAGATCTTTTATTTGGGATATTAAGGTCTACTACCACCATTGTCATAGGGTTCTTGTTAGCATTCCTATTGAGTTTGGTGAGAAAGGAAAAAAAATACCTATTATATATCTACTCTCTTGGCTCGACTTCGACTACCATAAGTACAAGTAGGCTGATCAATATGGTTTGGCCTATCAATGAAGAAAGCATCTATACTTTGTATTTTGATAGAGCTTCTCAAGGGCCCACTAAACATACGAGTGTCAAGGTAGTTATTAAAGATTCCTAGCATAGAATTGTTATGAAAATGGGAGCTTATTTGGGCACCGCTTTTATTAATAATATGGCACAATACAAGGCCTTAATCATGGGGTTGTGTGGTGGTATGTGCAATTTATTAGTGAAAGGTGACTCGCAACTAGTGATCAACCAATTGAGTGGAACCTATAGTATGAGGGATCCCATTTTGCAGATGTACCATCGTGCAACCTTGGATACATTGCGTATTTTTGAGATAGTAACTTTCCAACTGATTCCCTGATAGTGCAATTGCTTTTAGATTCCCTAGGTAAATATACTTTTGTTAAATATTTTTTTCTTAAATTGTGTTCCTGAAGGGCTCTTACATTTGACTTTAAATATTAGCTTGGGACTACTATGGGGACTTCTTACTGACACATCCTATTTTGGCCACTGATGGTGGCTAGTATGGGTTATGAGTTAGGTAGCACTTGATCACCTTCCTATTTTGTCATGGATACATAGGATCATTCAACATCATATTTGTCAAACACCCCTTGTCATTTATGCAAGAGATTGACCAATCATTTGATGCACTTAGGGTAGGGCTTGATCAGCCCATATCCTTGGTCTAGTTTCATGCTTCAATAGAGTCATGTGGGTACAAAGGGTTTGTTTTCAATGGTAAGCTACTGAATGATACGGTTTTGGTTTTATCTCATTACGCCAAGAGACACATTTCTATTGAATTTAATGCTTGATTCTCATAAGGCCAGTTATTGTAGAGAAATGTTTTATATCATTAGGCCAAGATGGCCATTTGGTTCTCTAGTGAGGGTGTGGTTAATGGATTTTGTTTTAGTGCTATACTAAACAAACTAGAGGGAGCCTCTTATTGTGTAGATGTTTCTTGTGGCCAAGTCCAGGTGATATCCTTCCTTTGTGAGTTTTTCCCTTTATGCTAAATGGTTATGTGTATGTGGGGATTTTTATTTTTTTGGGAATCGCTATTCAAGGCATAAAGTCCCCATGTTCAGGTTAGGTTGTTGTGAGAGAGAGAGAGATAGTGTAGAGGAATGGAGAGCTCAGTCATGCTCTCTATCTTCATTCATTATTCCATTGTTATCTCCACTTACTAAAGAGTAAGTTATACACTAGGTTTAGCTAACCAAGACTAACTCTGGTTAGGTCACATCGACTAACCCAACTTATTGAATGTCTAACACATATAGAGCTGGACATAGCTAAGACACTATCGGTCATGCACAAGATAATGAGCTTGAAGTCTCAACACTACCCCTCAATCTCAAGAAAAAACATGTACACCAAGTAGCTATTGGAATCGGCTGAACTTATCTTTACCCAAAGACTTGGTAAAGATATCTGCAACCTGTTCATCCATCTTCACTTGCATAAGGTCGACTTTCCATGCAAGAACCATCTCTCTGATAAAGTGGTAGTGTACCTCAATGTGTTTAGTCTTGGCATGGTATATTGGGTTCATTGCCAGAAGTACATAGCTGATATTGTCGCATAACAAGGTCACTAGAGCATTCACCAGTATGTCCAAATCAGCCATAAGCTGCTCGAGCAACCATGCAATCTCACATGCTATCAATGCAGCACCCCTGTACTCTACCTCAGTGCTAGACAATGCAACCGTTGGTTTCTTCTTGCTACTCTAGCTAATCATTCCACTTCAAAATCCAAAGGCATAACCACTTGTAGATCTACGATCATATGAGCATCTTGCTCAATTCGCATCTGTGTAACCAATGAGTTTTAGGACCTTATCCTTCTCATAGAACAACCCATGATCTACAGTGGACTTTACATACCGCATAATCTGTCTAACAACATCCAAGTGTGGCTTCCTAGGCTTCTGCATGAGCAGACTTATGAGACAAACAACATAACTCAAATCAGTCCTAGTGATGGTTAAGTAGATTAAGCTTCGAACCATCTACCTGTACATAGTCACATCATCAATTTCAGCTCTAATGCTAATGTTCAACTTGACATTCTGATCAAGAGGTGTATCTAGTGTTTACATTCAAACATGCCACATTTCTTTAGCATTTCCATGGCATAGTGTTTCTGCATCAACCATAATCCATTTTCAGCTTTGATCATCTCAATACCCAAGAAATACTTTAGTTCACCTAAGTCTTTCATGTTACGTTCATATTTTAGCATCTGCATAATACGCTCTATCCCAAAGTCATCATCACCTATGATTATCAAGTCATGAACATGGATGACCAGCACAACCAAGCCTTTGTCTATCTTTTTCATAAACAGACTGTGATCAGCCCTGCCAATGAAAAATTGCAAACTCTGCAAGTAACTACTGATCCTTGCATGCCAAGCTCTCGGAGCCTGTTTCAGCCCATACAATACCTTTTTCATCTTGCATACATAATGATAAAAATAAGAGTGTACATACCCTTCAAGCTCATCCATATAAATATCGTTTGCTAAATCACCGCTAAGAAATGCGTTCTTAACATCCATCTGCTGCAATTTCCAGCCTTTAGCAGTAGCCAATATGATCACTATTCTTATGATTGCCATCTTGGGAACATGACTGAATGTTTCCTCATAGTCTAACCCATCCTACTGAGCATATCCTTTAACACAATATTAGTGAGTTTGGGAATCTCCCAATTTCCATTTTTTGAATACTAAAAAGGTGGCACCCAGATAACATGCCCATAAGTTTCTCAAAACCATATGATATGATCTATCATTGAAAAGCACTTGAAAAATGAAATCTATTGAGCTATAGAGCGCTCGATTTGGAGTATAGTGTTCAAGTTGTGACAAATCCAAATATTTGACCATGTGTCCCAAACTTATGGGAAATTCCCATATTCTCCAATATGGTGTTCTTTAGCAACTAGCCTGGCTTTGTACCTCTCTACACTACCATCAAACTTGCATTTAATCTTGTAGATCCATTTGCATCCAATGGTCTTCTTTCCTTCTGGTAGTGGCACAAGATCCCAAGTACTATTTTCAACCAAAGCATCTATCTCCTCATCCATAGCTATGCACCAATTTTTATCCATCTCTACGTCAACAAATGTAGCAAGCTCTTTGACCTTTGTCACCTTTGTCATATAAGCAAAATGCTTTGTAGAAAAAACCACTATAAGTCAGTCTATCTAGAGGATATTTGACTCTCTGTGATCGTCTAAGCTATGGCTCACTACTCGATTCCCCTCTCTCATGAGACAGATTGTTTTGTCTAGTGCCACACGTATACACAGTCGGAATACCAAGTTCACTATCTAGACTATTAGCTAAGTTATAACCCGAGGTCATCCTACGAGGTGTCATCATACCAGATGCATCCTCAAGGACTTTTTCTTTCCCTTTGTTTTCCAAAACATCATATCTCCCCCTCACTCACATAGTGGTGTCAGTGGATGATGAACCAGAGCTTCGCAAACTCCTTGTCCATGGAGATACTGCCGTACCACTAAGGTCTATCAATGCAGTACTCTACTGAGAATCAATTGTAGATACATGTGTAGAAGGCATATCTAATGGCACTACAACCAACCAGTGATGCATACCAAGAGACCATCTCATCAAAGATGAAATCTCTGCTCACTAATGTAGCCCGATAGAGGCATCATAGCATTTGCATGCTTTCTTCTTCTGCAAATATCCAACAAAGACACACTTATGTGCTTTCGGATCTAGCTTCTTTCTTTTCTCATAAGGTATGTGCACATAAAAAAGACATCCAAATACTTTCATGTGGCTCATATCAAGCTTGTAGCTATATAGTTTCTCAAATGGCATCATCTCATGAATACGTGAAGTGGGAGTCCTGTTCAAAATATACATGGTTGTCATAACAACCTCAGCCCCATAATATGTTGAGATATCGAGCTCCACTCGTGATACGCCAGGGTGACCGTTGTGTATTTATGTCACCGACGTGTCGGTTGCAGATGCGGTTGGTACACCGCCCATGAATAATAGCTACATGATAGCTATCCTTATCTACTCTAGTTCATGGCTCAGTTAGAATGCCACCTTAGTTAGTTGAGTTTGGTTTGAGACCCATATATAGGGTTCTTCTATTTCTTTGTACTTGAGTTCTTTTTGGCTTACACAACTAAGAAGAGGAAAACTGTTTTCAGCCTCCACCCTTGTGTGTCTTCCCCCATTGTGCAAGCAAGAAAGCTTCAAGCGAGACTCCTTCCTTCTCTCCCACAATCTTGACATGGTATCAGAGCCTTGTTCGTGGTAAGGAGCTCAAGAAAGAAAGCCAAGCTCGCGGTGGTCTGGTAAGAGGAGCAGTGTTGCTTTCATTTTCTGTTTTGGGAGCAGATCTCTGCAGGTAGCACAGCCGGAAATTGCAGGAGTGCATTGTCTCAGGTTGAGACGCCCTTCGCGCTGAAGCAAGAGGGCAGTATATGCTGCGGGATAGAGCTTTAGCTCTAGGCGACCCTGTTTTTTTGATTTGAGGCCATTTCGGGGCCTGTTTTGAAGGCGGAAGTTTTCTGCACGCACTCAGGAAAAGACCCTATTTTATGCTGTGCGACCACTGTTCTACAGGTCGGTGAAAAGTTACTGTAGAGATTGCATCGTATGCTTGTGCGCAGAGACATTGGGAGTTTCAGAATCATCATTGGTTCCTGTTTATGCAAAATCGTCACTAGGAAGTGACTGTGTGGTCAAATACCACTTTCGCCAGTTTTGCAGATTTGCCCTTGTGAGGGTGAAGCTGTGTTTTTTGCAGTGACAGAATTTCTTGCAGTATTCTGTAATGGCGTCTGATTCTCTTTCACAGATTGTCACTGAAAAGCTTGACAAGAACAACTTCCAGGCATGGAAGTTTAGAATGACGAATTTCCTTATGGGAAAAGGATATTGGGAATTTGTTGCAGGAAATGAAGAAGAACCAGTTCTTCCTGATGTTCCCAATCAACAACAAATGCAGGCATTTAAAACATGGCATGAGAGAGCCAGGAAAGTTATGTATTGGCTGTCTATCAGTATTTCAGACTCTATGATTGTGCATATTCAGGATGCAAGTACGCCAAAGGAGGCATGGGACACTTTGTCAAAAATGTATAGCACAAATACGCAAGCCAGGAAAATGCAGCTCAAGCAAGAGTTGCATAATGTGCAAAGAGAAAGTATGAGCATCAACGACTACCACATGAAGGTGAAGAAGATTGCAGATGCACTTGCTTCCATTGGGTCGCCAGTGGAAGATGATGATTTAGTTTCTGTGACCTTGAATGGTCTAGGAAAGGATTATGCACAGTTTCGAACATCCATTTCCGTTCGTGAAAGATTTCCTGACTTTGAGGAGTTGATTGCTCTTCTAATTTCTGAGGAGCAGAGAAATGGTGGTGCATCTTCTTCAGGAGGAACTTCAAAAGAAGCTGTCTTCTACTCAAATGCTGGAAGAGGTAGAGGCAGAGGTAGAGGAGGCCGATTTGGAGGCCGTGGTAGAAATCAGAATATGCAGCAAACTCAAGAAAACCAGTCCTATGGAGGAGGACGTGGTAACTCTAGAGGCAGGGGGAGCCAAAGAGGTCGTGGTGGATGGCAAAGAGGTCAAAATGCAAACAATAATGTTGAATGCTACTATTGTGGTAAAATGGGTCATATGGCTAAAGACTGCTATAAAAAGAAGAATGACATCATGAATGGAAAACTGCAACAAGGGAATTATGCATCTTCTAATAGACAGGGTGATGACAGAAATGAGCATTTGTTCATGGTGCAGCACATGAACAATTCTATGACAAGTGCAGAAGAAAGCAATGATGTATGGTATGTTGACTCAGGTGCATCAAACCACATGACAGGTCATGCAGAATGGATGGAGGATGCAAGGAAAATGGAAAAACCAGGATTTGTGGAGACTGGTGATGATACTGCACATCCTATTGTGCAGATTGGAAAAATTCCCTTGTCTATGCAGGATGGGAAAAAGAAATACCTATCTGATGTATTTCATGTCCCGAATATCACCAAGAATCTGGTTTCTGTTGGTCAAATGGTTGAACAGGGCTTGCAGGTCAGATTTAATCCTCATAGATGCTTTGTTGAGGATATGAAAAATAAAGGTCGCTTGATAGCAAAAGGAAAGAAGAAGGGCAGAATGTTTACATTGGATGCAGACATGTCTGAATTGAGTGCAGCAATGTTTGCACATGGGACCGGTGTAGTTGCAGATATTGATATCTGGCATAAACGCATTGGTCATGTTAATGTACAGCGACTTAAATCAATGCAAGCCCAAAATATTGTTGCAGGATTGCCAAAATTCAAGGTTGCAGAAATGCATAAGGTATGTGAAGCCTGTCAGTTTGGAAAACAGGCAAGGAAACCATTTCCTAGACATGTTCAAGAGAGTAAGAAGCCATTGGAATTAATCCACTCTGATGTGTGGACTACTAAAGCTGCATCTCTTGGAGGCTGTCATTATTTTGTCAGTTTTATTGATGACTATAGCAGAAAAGTTTGGGTGTATTTTATGAAAAAGAAAAGTGAAGTTTTTGGGCATTTCAAAACTCTTAAAGCTATGGTTGAAAAAGAAACAGGCCTGCAAGTAAAATGCCTAAGGTCAGATGGAGGGGGAGAGTACCTCTCAAATGAGTTTGCAAGGTTCCTGCAGGAGCATGGCATAAAGCAGCAATATTCATGCAGTCATACCCCACAGCAAAATGGAATTGCAGAAAGAAAAAACAGGCATATTGGAGAGGTATCTCGTGCCATGCTTAATGAAAAAGACCTGCCAGATTTTTATTGGGCTGAAGCAGTTGCTACAGCAGTCTACATAATGAACAGGACTCCCACTGCAGCAATACATGGAATGACTCCAGAGGAGAGGTATACTGGTAGGAAACCAGATATTTCTCATTTGAAAATTTTTTGTTGCATTGCCTATGTACATGTGCCAAATGAGCTGAGATCCAAGTTGGATCCAAAAGCTGAGAAGTGCATCTTTATTGGTTACTCTCTGCAGCAAAAAGGGTATAGATGCTATAACCCCTCTACTCGTAAGTTTACAGTGGGCAGAGATGTTGTTTTTGATGAGATGAGTAGCTGGTATAAACCAGTAAATGTGATTGATGATGTAGATGCACAAAATGGTAATGCTGCACAGAATTCACAGCAGCAGTCACAAAATATTAGTGGACCTGGAGCGTCCTCTAGTAGTGGTTCACATTCTTCGCCATGGACAGGCAGATTGAGATCAGGAGAATCTTCTGAAGGCAGCGCAAATAGTGGTATGCAGGTATCACGAAAAGGAAAAGAGAAGGTTGATCAGCCCATGTTTGATGTGAATGCAGGTCACTCTTATGTGGATGGTGAATCCAGTGGCTCAGAACAGAGCATTGATGATGAGTTGGGTATTCCTTCTATTGTTACACCTGGAGTAAGGAAGACCAGGGATGTTTTGAGAGCACCTGGGAGTGAACCCACTTTGCGCAGGTCTACCAGAGTTAGGTATCCTGTGGATAGGCTGAAATATGATGGATTTACAGCCATTCACTATGCATATATGGTCAAAGTGATACAGGAACCAGAACCCACTTCTTTTGAGCAAGCCATGGGAAAAGAAAAATGGGAGAAAGCCATGGATGAAGAAATGGATGCCTTGGAAGCAAATACTACATGGGAATTGGTACCTTTGCCTAAAGGTAAAAATGCAATTGGCTGTAAGTGGGTTTATAAGGTGAAGCACAATGCAGATGGTTCTGTGAACAGATACAAGGCAAGATTAGTAGTCAAGGGGTATGCACAAACATATGGCATTGACTATGAAGAAACATTCAGTCCAGTTGCAAGGATGGCAACTGTAAGAGCAGTCATTGCTATGGCTGCATCAAAGGGATGGTCTTTACATCAGATGGATGTAAAGAATGCCTTCTTGCATGGTGATTTGCAAGAAGAGGTCTATATGGAGCAGCCACCAGGTTATGTGCATGCTGTTCATCCTGAGTTTGTTTGCAGGTTGAAGAAAGCCTTGTATGGCTTGAAGCAAGCACCTAGAGCATGGTCTGACAAGATAGGACAGTATCTTGTCACTATTGGCTTTCAGATTTCCAAGGCAGATTTCTCACTTTATGTGAGAAAAACAGAGAAAGGTATTATGCTACTTGTCATTTATGTTGATGATTTGATTATGACAGGTGACAGTGATGAAGATATCCTTCATGTGAAAATGCTATTGAAGCAGAAGTTTGAGATGAAGGATTTGGGAGAGCTGCGTTATTTCTTGGGCATTGAGGTGATTAGATCACCAAGTGGGATACAGCTCTTGCAGAGGCAGTATGGATTGGACATGCTGTCCAAATATGGGATGACAGGCTGTAAGCCTATTTCAGTTCCTTTGGAGCAAAATGTGAAGCTGAGCACAGATGCAGGTGAGCTTCTAGAAGACCCTACTATGTACAGACGCATAGTAGGAAGTTTGATTTATATGACTATTACCAGGCCAGATTTGAGTTATGCTGTTGGATTGGTAAGTCAGTTTATGCAGGCTCCAAGGAAACCACATTTGGATGCGGCTAGACGCATACTCAGGTATGTGAAGTCCACATTGCAGTATGGACTATTTTATGAGACTGGGGTTCAGATACAGTTGCATGGATACACTGATGCTGATTGGGCTGGTAGTATCTATGATAGACGATCTACCAGTGGATATGTGTTCTCTTTTGGGAGTGCTGCAGTCACTTGGAGCAACAAGAAACAGCCTACAGTTGCCTTGTCGAGCACAGAGGCTGAGTACAGGGGTGCAGCAATGGCTGCATGTGAGGTAGCTTGGTTGCATAAGCTACTTTATGATATGCATCAGTCTACAGATGGACCAGTTGTCATTTATTGTGACAACATGAGTAGTATACACTTGGCAAATAACCCAATCTATCATGCTAGAACAAAGCACATTGAGGTGCATTATCACTATGTGCGAGAGAGGGTTTTACTAGGTCTTATTGATCTAGTTTATGTCAGCACAGAGGATCAGGTAGCTGACATATTTACGAAGGCATTGGGCACAGAGAAGCTGCGCAAGTTCAGAGACCTGCTTGGTGTGCAGGAATTGGGATTGAGCTCGAGGGGGAGTGTTGAGATATCGAGCTCCACTCGTGATACGCCAGGGTGACCATTGTGTATTTATGTCACCGACGTGTCGGTTGCAGATGCGGTTGGTACACCGCCCATGAATAATAGCTACATGATAGCTATCCTTATCTACTCTAGTTCATGGCTCAGTTAGAATGCCACCTTAGTTAGTTGAGTTTGGTTTGAGACCCATATATAGGGTTCTTCTATTTCTTTGTACTTGAGTTCTTTTTGGCTTACACAACTAAGAAGAGGAAAACTGTTTTCAGCCTCCACCCTTGTGTGTCTTCCCCCATTGTGCAAGCAAGAAAGCTTCAAGCGAGACTCCTTCCTTCTCTCCCACAATCTTGACATAATAGAGGGGCATACTCTTCTCATTCATCATTGCCCGAGTAGCTTCCATCAATACCCTGTTCTTCCCTTTGGCTATCCCACTCTGATGTGGAGTGTAGCTGTATGTAAGCTGCCTATGTATGCCATTTTCTACCAAAAATCGGTCAAACTCAATTGACACAGACTCCCCACTGCTATCAAATCTCAAGTAAGAGATGTAACAATCAAATTCCTTTTCAACTTGCTTTTTAAATTGCTAAAAAATAGCAAATACCTCATTCTTTTTTCAATATATAAACCCAAGTATAGCAACTAAAGTCATCAATGAATGTCACATAGTACCTGGAGCCTCACATAGATGCATTATGGGATGGCCCCCACACATCAGAGTGAACTAACGGAAACAGTCGCCTACAACTTACATGCTTGACAAATGACAACCTTGAGTATTACCAAGTTGATAAGCATCGCAAACATGACCAATATCCGTGTAAGAAAACTTGGGTAGAGCTATAACAAGTTGTTTTTTCTGCATCATTTGCAGCCCCTAAAGATTAACATGTCCCGCTCTCTTATGCCATATTTCCAAGTCTCTAACTGTGCTAGAGCCATGGGAAAACATTGATAATTTCAGCTATGGCAAAGTGGCATTAAGAGTAAACATCTTGCCATTCCTATGACCTCTAGAAATCAATTTGCTGCCATTACCAAACTCGTTAATGAAGCATCCATGCTTGTTAAATCGGACCTACAAATTCTGCTCAGCCATCTGGCCCACAAACAATATATTTTTAGTGATTGATAGGACATGCAGTACATCATGTAAGTTCTTTCTTCTACCATCATGGATTACCAAAGGTACTTTGTATTTATGTTCTATGTTATGCTGCATGTCATCCCCTGTGCATACATATCCATTCTTCTCAGGCACCATATTTGTAAACTAGTCACCATGAGGTGTCATATGATTCGATGCCCCGGAATCAATGTACCAAAGAGCATCCTCATGAGATTGTTGTGTCTTTCACATATGTCATGGTGGCAAACAATCTATCCCCACATGCATCTTCTGCATGACTAGATGATGCATAATGTCCATGTTGTTTGCCTCTATGATTGCCCTACTTCTTCGAGCAATCATTGCCAATATGACCATACTTTCCACAATAGTGACAATCCTTATCCTTATTAGTATTTTCAGATGGGCACTGCTACTGCCGGGAGCCTTTGCCTCTAGGTCTAGATCTCCCCCTTCCTCTTGCATTTGAACCATATTGGATATTATTGCCATAAGATGCATTTTGCTGGCCTCCATTGCCAGAACCATAACCTCTACCATGGGTGCCATGACCGCATTGATTCAAATAGAAGACAAGATCCTTGATCTTGGAATTGCTAGAGCCTGTAGCCAATCCAAGTTTAACTTCCTCATGAATAAGCAATGCAACTAGCTCATTGAAATCAGGCATTTCAGCCCGCACAGAGATGGAAGTATCAAATGACTTATATTCAGATCACCAAACCATTTAATGTCACTGCAACCATGTCTTGATCCTCAATGTGTGTATTAATGGATGCCAATTGATCCACAATAGTCTTAATCTCTATGACATAATCTTGTATAGATCTTCCTTTTTTCTCCATATTGTTGAATTTTTGCTTTAATTGTATCTTCCTGGCAATGGTAGTTGTGCCATAATACCTGATCATTGTTCCACGCATCTACTTGTGTCTTACAGTTCATGATCTGCATTACCATAACATCCGAGATACACAAAGATAACTAGTGTAGCACCCTACAATATCTTTCCAACCAAGCTTGATGCACTAATTTTTGATCAGTTGTAGGATTCCTCTTAGGAATTTCAAGTTCAGCTTCAACACCTGCCACCAAGTCCCAATATCCTTTTCCTATCAGGAAATTCTTCATGTGGAACTTCCATATGGCATAATTTTTACTATCAAGCTTTTCCCCCACTATCTGGGTTATGTTGTCCATCCTATGTGCATTAGCCATATTGTACCAGACAATATCTAGTCACTACTTGACTTCCTGCAGCCAACAAGTCTAACTAACTAACTGTAGTCTTTGACTATTTATGATAAATTTTTGAACAAATTAACTACTAAAAACAAAGTATTTCAGCCCCTTAACATCTCAATTCCATCCACAAACATGTGGCATAACCTATAAGTACATCAATCAATACATAGACCATCTAGTTGCTTTAACTTTGTCTCATGCAACCTTACTATTAGAGTACACACATGTAGTCTAGAATCTATAAACTATCCATGACCAGCAGCTGATTCACAACTAAAACTGAGATGTATACATGTCATACATGCCCCAAAATCTTCATACACTCTGCTACTATATAAAACAACCCATATATGACCATATGGGCACAAATCAATGCATAACCAGCAAGTACAAGTGTCAAAACTCCTGTTCATAGATTGCAATCAACAAATAATTAGTGAAAAAAGGTTTATCCAACTTCAAAATTTCTTCAATTTGGTTCATACATTTGCTTTAGTGTGCGAGGGTCAATACATGACTATTCATACAACCATAGACACTCTGTCTTCAAGAAGCAATGTCATGGACTGCATTCCCTACTTGTAACTAGACAAGACACTTTAAATGCACTTTCTTTCAGCCCCAAAATTTAATTTTCTGTACCATTCAATGCTTGTTCTGATGGTCGAAACATTCTCAGACATATCCCAAGCCATACATTTGATAGGGACCAATCAATGTCATGTAGTGCTTCAGGCAAAGACCATGCTTGTTGTCCACAATTTTATGACAGTTTTCAACCTATAATTTTTAGATCTATAAATGCATTCCAAAACTGAATTTTTAATCATTTTAATCACGCCCAAGTGTACATAGGTATTACCCATGCAGCATTCTAGATAGTCATATCTATCATTCCAAGGCATGTATGGATCAAACAATGCCATGTATTAGTGTTGGAAATTTCAGGACATATTTCAACATGTCAAATACTTCTAGATCTGAGTATTTTCTTCAAAAATTTGCAACTTAAATGCATAAGCCACAATCAAAGAGCAGATAATCATCAACTTGCAAAGGCCTAGTAGGTTCTTGGGGATGAGTCAGGACCTATGGCCGATGCCTTGTCTTCCTAGGGATGATGTCTAGCTGAAAAAAATAAATAAGGATGTTTGGACTGAAAATAAAAGTGAGTGGAAGAAAAAGGATTTAGTGTCGCCTTGTGAGAGCTTGGTAGATTCTTGGGTATCGAGATAGGACTTGAGACTGATGCCCTATTCTCCTTGGGTAACATTATGCTTAGCTTTCTCCTCTTTACATGCTAAGTATCAAATCCTAAAGTGTTAAAAAGTGATGATTCAAAAGTATCTAAAAATAAAAAATCAGGCTATGGGATTCCTCACCTAGTAGGAGTTATTGGTCTAATTGTCCTAGGGTGGGTAAGTAGTTTAGAGCATCACTCAAGTTGGCTAAGTCACCCTATCCCCTGGTTGCCAATGAGAGCTAGATTTTCAGGCCCACTTTATGAGTACAAAAGTGGCATGGGAGGCATAAAATAGTCATTTTACATGGAAAATAAAATGAGTGTAGATTGATGAGATGGAGTTTTTCTAAATAGATTTTGATGTCACAAAACCAATGCAAGTCTCCTTCATCGATTAGTTTGTTTGATCCCTCGTTTAATCTCTGCAACGTTTGGTGTTATAAAGCAACTATTGAATCCAGGAGCCAAAAAGAGTATGACAGAAGCCAGCTTGATAGATTTCGATGCAACGAAGCCAAGGGTCTAGTCCATTCATGATTTGAAGCTCATTTGGTCCTCCATTTAGGTTGGAACCACTTTAAGCTAGAGTAAACATGCAAAAACTCAATCCATTCACTTTTAATTACCTAGGGGCTTAACAAAAAACATTTATTCTTACATAAAGGGGGAGGAGAGGGAGCAAAAAAAAAAAACCTTCTCAAATCTATCGATTTCTTGATTTTGTCAATTGTTGGAGATAAGAGGAATGGTCTATGGGCTAAGATGAAGAATTTGTTCACCATATTTTGCCATAGACCATACACAAAGTGGTGCATTGAATCAAAATCTTTGGTTTTACATTTCTCTCTCCTCTCTCTCTCTCTCTCTCTCTTCTCTTAGACTTGATTGTTTCCATGGTTGATTCTATGTGAGAGAGGGGTGGGCCAAAGCCATAGATTTTGGATATATTGTCTGAGGGGTTTTAGTCGAAATGTCCTATCCATCAGGGATCAGAGATAGAAGAAAGTAATGAATAGGAGATAGAAGAGAAGAAAAAGAAATAGACAAGAGATACACAAGATAAATACAAAGCACAATGAATCAAATCATTATGTATTGATAGAACCTAAGAAAATAAACAATTTTTTTTTCTGGTACTACTCAAAAGAAATCTCCAAGCATTAGATCTCTTAGAGCTCCCTTGTAGACCAAATATGTGCATTAAACACTAGCTTCTTGTTTGCTACTTAGACTACAAATATGATGGTTATGTTGGCTCCGAAAGGGGGTAAAACCCAAGGAAACCTAATTAGAATTCTCCCAAATCACTCCTTTTTCTTTTCCCAGTTTAGAGTGATGTTTGTTGCCTATCAACTGCGATCGCGCATTGTGTGATTTCTCCAGTCCTTCTTTTTGCATGAAATCTCCAAAACTAGTTGAAAAAGCAACTTGCTTCTTACATCTCATCCTACTTTAGAAGTTTTCTATACCCTTTTAGGATATTTAAAATAAAAAATATCCAAAATATTAAATATAATATTAAAATTATCTAAAAATCTTGTATTTTTGAACCATTCATACGATAGACACTAACATTAATGACTAATATAACATTGACTATTTAGATCAATAAGAAAGCTAGATGATGATGCATTTCATGTTTTTTCACACTATGTCCGCATAGAAACACGACAATATGATGATGCTGAAGTATTATGGAGCATAAATCGAAGGTTAGGAATGCATCAACGGCCATGGAAGAGTGACAACTTCTTCTTGACTTTTAAACACATGTAAATTCACATTAAATCAAATGTGCAAGTACTTTTTATCATTTTATGATGAATCTTTCATGCATAATTTGAAAAATGGTTTCAAATTATTAAATATGGTTTCTAGTATTTGAAAAATAAAAATTCTTAGTTGGTTCTTGCTATTTGCATAATTAAAATGAAAATCGAGAAAATGCACAATGCAAAAATTGCAAGATTTTAATAAATTTGAGTGTTTTATACATTTTCATGGTTCTTTTGGTGTTCACATGTGAATATCTTAGCATATAGGATTCATTCATTCTAAGTCTTTAAATAAGGAAAGTAGTATGAATTACTTCAATGTGTTGCCTTAGCAACAATGCATTGCATTAGAGTGAAGTCATTAAAAGAATTGTTTGTGCACAATTCACATTGTTTGATCTATAAGTTTACATGTTTGTGCACTTAAGGGAATTTACATTTGCATTGCATTACATATACATGGTATTAGAGAAACAAATCTTGGATGCATTGCATTTAATTGTTACAATCATTGACCCATTAGAGCATAAGGAGTCCCATACTATAGGATAGTACATTTGTTCCCTTTGGGGCTTGATTTGATAAGGATTGAATTATCTTCTAGAAAGAATAAAATAAGAGGACTATGTTTTTCATGTGCTATATATTTGGATAGTTTATCTAGGGGTTGATCTCCAAGGTGTAGGAGAGCCATAGTGGGGCCGCAACAATCTACTTGGGTGGCTCCTTATGTATGTGATATGAGGTGCTAGATACTAATTTTTTTGGAAACTCCAATTGCTTGGAGTTGGGAAGGGATTCATTGGACTATGAATAGTATGAATGTGTGTCTAAGTTAAATCAGTGTGTGCAACCTCTAGATGCTCTTGGGTGCGAGGCCGTGGGCTGTTTTGATTGAACATAGAGGCCCTGGGTGGCTAGAGCCTTAGAGCCAGTGTTGGGCTCATTTTTTGGTCCCAACACTTACATTCAAAGTATTTAGAATGAATTTTTTATTTTAAAGACAAGGAAAACCATTGATGAATTACTTTGTTAAGGTGGATTAGAGATTGCATGAGCAATAATCTTTGAAGCTTTATCTTTAGTTCTGTATTATACACTACACAAACCTACCTTGATTGTTCTCTTTATGTATATGTGTGTATATGTATGCATGTATGTGTATGTGTGTATCTCATTAAGAAACTTGTTTCTATCTCTCTCTTATAAAAAAACTATTCTCACTAGATAACTCTTTTTTTTTCTCTCTCTCTCTCTCTCATTAATATATATACATATGTATGTGTGTATATTGGAAGTCTTAACACCCATACAAACACATGTATACACATATGATTAGCTCAAAGAAGTATAAATATAACCTATGAATACTAATATAATTACAATAACATGCTATCAAGTTAGCAAAGACATGCACAATGAGAGATCAAGATGATGCTCTCTCTCTCTCTCTCTCTCTCTCTCTCTCTCTCTCTCTCTCTCTCTCTCTCTCTCTCTCTCTCTCATTAAGCATATTGATTGAACGTTGAATTTATACTTGTTTTCACCAATCAATATCCCTTCTTGCTACCATAGTAAATAATCTATAAATGTATAAGATTTAATAATGAGTTTTCATTTTTTAACCAATGTTTAATGAGGTTGCTAGAGCTATGTATAAGGAAAAATGGTTAGCGAGTGTTTGGAATGCATGCAGATGTAGACATGTTTATACCTTAACTCATGCTTACTGAAGAGAACTTACATTTCATATTTGGAAAGAGGAACATTCACAATGCCTCCCATAATGTGGCCAACAAAGCAAAGACTTTACTAATTCTTAGAGCAAATGCATTTTATTTTTTTGAGAAGATACAAACATATCTGGCTTTGGTTAGTTGTGACCAAATTTGTGATAAAACACTATATCGAGGAACTAACACTATATTAGGGAGTTTGAAAATTTTCATATACTTTGGAAATCGGTAGGATGGTCAATATATTGGTTACATGGTCAAATTGTTACCCCCTTCCTTGAAGGTGAAACTTTTTCTAGATACTATGTAGATAATAGTACTAAGTTCCATCTTCAAAAAATGGATTAAAATTTAGCCACATGGTCAAATCTTTATTTCTAATTTGAGATTGGAACTTGGGAGATTCCCAAATTCTCTAGTATAGTATTAATCTGAGAATTTCCATGCAGTTTTGGAATCCTCAGTACCTTTATTATTTGACGACATGATCAAATCTTGTTGTCTTAGTTAAAGATAGAGTCTACTATATATGCTATATAAGTTACCTTTCCCAATTCCACTTTCAAATATGGATTAAGATTTAGTCATATGGTCAAATATTTATCACTTATTTGAAATTAGAACTTGAAAATTTTCCAAGTTCTCTAATATGGTGTTATAATCTTTTACTATCATTGTCTATCAATTGGTGAAACAATAGTATACTTTGCTATAGATCAATGTATTGCAAATCTAGATCTAGATTGCTTGTAAATATTGTTTTGTATTGTAAATGAGAGAGAGAGAGAGAGAGAGAGAGAGAGAGAGAGAGAGAGAGAGAGAGAGAGAGAGAGAGAGAGAACTATTTACAAGTAAAGAGTGAACTCTTTTGCCTAAGAATAATAAAAGTGGCATTTTTGGTGGAAAATGTGACAATCGCGAATCAAGGAGCTAGAGTTTTCATAGGTGTATTTCAACATAAAAAATCCAATACAAGTGTCCATTTGTCCAATGGAGTCCATTTGACCTCCCATTTAATGGCTACAAAGTTTGATGTTATGAAATAACTACATGATTCCAAAGTGGAAAAGCAAATGATAGAGGCTAGAATAATAGTTTTCAATGCCATGAAGCTACCCATTTAGGTAGATTGTGAATCTAAGATTGCTTGCCCCTCCAATTGGCTAGAAATCACTTTCAAATAGTCTGAATGTGAGAGAATCAAACTGGTTATTTGGCAAGTCAAAGGTTAATGATGTTTAAAAGAGGGCCTAATGAAAAGAAACATGCCGTGAGGGAGAGTGAACTTTTTTTTTGCACCCCATTTTCAAATGCTTTTTTTGGAGATTTGTGATAAATGGAATCATGCTACCCCCTCCGCGGACTTAGATCCTACAATTCTTTGCTCCAAACATTAAGAGATTTCATGCACTCTACAAAAAGTTTAGATTTTAGTCTTTCTCTCTCCTCTTTCTCTCTCGCCATGATTATTGTTCATAGTATGGGTTGAGAGGATGAGGTGGAATGGGTGCATGTTTGCGACAAGCTAGGAATGGAACAAGTAAGTACAAAGGTGAGTGTCAATGGGTGTGTGATGGCATCAATAGCTCTGGTTTTTGAAATACATATGTCAATGTACAAGATTTAGTGTAAGTGTTGATTTATTGCATATTATGTCATATCTCTTGTGTCTATCGTGGAACATGGTTGAAAACACTTGATTTATGGTTGTTGATGTCTAAAATCATTAAAAACTTAGTCACTTTCAGTCGTTTATATAAAAAATATTAAAATCACAAAATGTGAGATGCGAGATTTAATGCAAAAATGGAGTTTTTGTTAGGTTTTCTGGGTTCAATGTTGTTCACATGATGGAATAATAATTGGTATGTTAATGAATCATAATCCGTACTGGCCACATTTTGAAAAATTTAAGAAAATTTAGTAATTTACTTTTAGAAAACTGGAAAAAACCATAAAAATAGTCTTTTGAAGGAAAAATAGAAAAACTTTATTTTTAATACACAAAAAATTAAAATTAAGAGAGTATATATGGATGTATAATGAAGGTAGGATATGAGGATTTGCTGCAATCTATATCTATTTATGTGTAAAAAAATACATATGTATTTCTTATTTATTAAAAAAAGAGGACAAAACCCTTTCATACATATTCATGGAAGTAAAATCTAAATGATAAGAAAAAAAGTGCTGAAAAAAGATATGAATGAGTTTTTATTTCATTGCATATTGTGGCATTTAGGCCTTGATTTATATATGTTTGAAGAGAAATAGTAGCATGGATTAGCCCAATACTATCCTTTTGTAATGTAGCATGATGTTAGAGAAATGAAATCATGTAAAGGCTAGTTTTGCATGACACATGGTTAGTCTATAGTTAAAATTATTTGAGCACAATGAGTCATACATGATACATTTTCATTTGAGCATGCTATCAAAAGTGAAACTCCTTGATGCTTAGAACTTTGTCGGGACCTAAAACGAGCCTGACAACACTTGCTCTATGGCACTAGCCAGGCCTCTATTACACACCAAAAACTAGCCTACACAACCTCGTGGCCAGGAGCGTCTAAGGGATATACCACCCTAACCTCTAATACAGAACTTTGCATTTGTATGGATTGTAATCCAATGGATAACCCTTTCCACAATCCCCACTATGGCTCTCCTACACCTCCGAGATTGGCCCCAAGATGTGTCATACATATATAGAACACATAGAAAACATGCTCCACTCTTTTAATGAATTGATCTAGGAGACAATAAATAATCCTCACTAAATATTTCCCAAAGAAATGAATCACTAACCCTATAGCTTAGGGTACCTCACCTTCTCAACAACGTAGGTCATTGTTCATGAAAACAATTGCTATGCATCTGGGAAAGATACCATATTTGGCATGCAATGCAATTGTGTATCATTTACAGTGCTCAAATTTTTTTATTCATTAACAACTAGTATTATAGAGGTGCAAAAATATTTCTTTTCATGCCTTTCTTCTAACAGAGATTGTTGCATTCCTTAGGGCCAACACTAAGCATACTCGTGCTACTAGGCCCTCTTAATTTTAAACCACACGTAGTATCGTATATGCCATGCATCAGAAAAATATTAGAATTTAGTGTATTATCATCACTTAACGCCCCCCTTCTCCCTACCACTTGAGATTGTGCATTCAGTGGTAGATTTAGAGAGCAAGATTTTTTTGTATTTTTTTCATGAAAGAAATAAAAACCCACTTTAACATAGAAATATGGCTAAACTGAGGCTAAACCTTATGCCTTGGCCTTACTATACATTCACAAATACAAATTTATTTTTTCTATTTTTTGTATGTATTTTTTTTCCATTTTTTTAATTTTTTTTTCTATTTATTTATTGATAAATAACCATATTTATTTATTTATTAATATGGAGTGATTAAGCTTTCTGAGAATTGTTTTTATATCACAGTCCATTCCATATGAACACCATACACATTAAAAAATCCTAAAAACCATATGATTTTCCTTAAAACTGCAATGTCACGAGTTTTGTGCATTATAAAGAAATTATTAGATAACTATTTTTTCTTGATTTCTTTAACACTTTTGATAGATAATAGCATTGATAACCAAATACAATTATTCTCAACCATTTCTAAGCAAAATTGATTATAAAACAATAAAATCTGCTGCTTACTCAAAAAACCATGCCTTTATGACGTATGTATCTTGTGATTCGAGTACCACTAATGCTTTCCAATAGCTGCTAACGATCCTTCCAACATCAATATATGCTTCTTTATGCTCTAATATCATCCCACGATCAAGATCTTTCATCTCGGCCCACCCCCTTCTCTCATACATTAATCCATGAGAACAAACAATAAGAGGAGAGAGAGGACAGAACAAGACTAAAAACTGATCTTTTGATTGAATGCATCATTTTTTAATCTGATTCTTGTGATGGAAAGTGTCAAAATCATTCATATTGGTGCCTTCTTCTCTCTACCTGATGTTGCCAAGGGTGGGGTCGCAAAAATGGATTTTTTAATCAAGTAGGAGGCATTGAAAAAAATGGCACCCCCTCCCCCATGATTCATATTTTATAGTTTTTAGCCTTAAGCAAGTCATTAAGGCTTAAAAATCAAAATAACTAGTTCAATGCTTAAGTTTTCACACTCTTGTAAGTGGATTCTTTTATATTTTTGCAGGGCAAACAAACTCATATTCGAGATCCCTCTAGCCAGGTGACTCTGTGCTGTCGAAATCTATAAAGTTGGCCTCTGTCGTGCACTTTACAGATCTCGCATCACATAGCTGCTTTATAATGTGAAACCTTGTGGAGATTAAATGGGGGATCAAAAAGACTTTGATTAACAAACTGAGACTTGCATTGTGTTCTTGGCATTTCACTCTATCTAGGAAAACTCCAACTCATTGATCTATAATAGTTTCATTTTGTATAAAGAATTGGCCTTTTATGCCTGTTGGGGACTTTTTCGCTTCAAAAATGGGTCCCAAAATCTAGCTCTCATATTGATGACCATGCAATAGGGCGACTTAGCCCATCAAATCTCATGAACTCATATGCACAAAGAACAACCATAAAGAGCATCAAGTTGCTACAAAGTGAAATATTCAACAAAGCACAAGAACAACTCTCACCCTACACCCTGATAGAATCAAGGCATGAAAATCCTCAAGGGATAGGTCAATCATAATCTGATAGAAGTCTAGAGAAAGTTATTAACCAGTTGTTTCAACATAGACTTACTAAAAATAACCATCAAAGAAGTCATTATACATGGTAGTACAAACTACCTACTTAACTTAAGACAACTAGACTAGGAACTCCTACTACTAGGTGAGGACTCCTATAGCTTGGTCAACATATGTTTTTTTTAAACACATTTTTCTTTCAAGTTTTCATACTCAGACATGTAAAAATAGAGGGATTTGAGTGTAGAGTGACCTAAAGAAAACAAGGCATCGACCTTAGGTCCTAACTCGATAGCCAAGAATCTACCAAGCTCTCACAAGGCAACATTGAAATCTTTTTCTCTTTTGTTCACTTTTATTTTCACTCCAACTTTCCTTAGTGTTTCTTTTGCAGCTAGATGCCATCCCTATAGGAAGATAAGGCATCGACTTGACTCGCCCCTAGGGAACCTACCAAGCCTTCACAAGAGGTGATAATTAATTGCTTTTAGGATTTTTCTTCCTTTTCTCTTCTATTTTAGGGGGTTAGAACCTCTTATTACACACCTTTGTATTTTTATATTCCAAGTATATTAAAAATTTCCTTCTTTTTATTTTGGCAAGCTTATCTAACTACCTCACACTAGCAGGGACTCCTAGAACAGTTGCTTAGCAGGCTAGCAGAATAGGGTCACTAGGACTATCTTCTAAAAATAAGTCATTCAGTGCCTGACATTGTCTTTATAGGGGGTAGACAAATACTTGAACCTCCCCTAGATATACTTAACCTAATCTGGGGACTTCATGTCTTAATTTCTTGTCCCCCAACAAAAGAACAATTCTCCCCAAGTACATATACCATAAAAGAAAAGTATGCATAAAGAAAGAACATCACCTAGACTTGGCCATAAGAAGCTTCTACATAGCAAGAGGCTCCCTCCAGGTTTCGCTAAATCTATCAAGTAGATCACTAAAACAAAACCCATTAACTAATCTTATATTAAATAGACACATGGCCCTCTTGGCCTACAAAACACAGATCATTTTGCTCTAGCCAAATGTAGTCTAGTTGGCATGTAAATTGAATCTTATTAAAATAACCAAACTAAATCAAAGTGATATAAGGTGTGAGGACTAGCCTCATACTACATATGCATGCCACTTCACTATCATTCCATCGTTGAGTTTTAATCTTGGATTGTTTGTATATCTACAAGTCCAAGCCTTCCCACTGATATGACATCAATACAAGCTATTTCTTTTTGTGTGCTATTAGCTAAACAAATGATCTTCTTGGGCTCAAGTGTCTTATTATCCAAATAGATAGGTGGTTCTAGCTTCCCAAAGACCTCTCCTACAGAGAGATCTGTGGATTTTGACTCACTTTACCCTTTTCTAATTGGATTTTTGAATGTGTCATTGTTACTACCCAAACTAGGTAGGGCTTCAATCCTAGGCCCATCACATCAATGCATTCCAGAGTAGTGCATATTGTGAGATGTATCATTATGGCCTCTCGTCTCATCCACTTGGGAATTGACCATGGTATATCCACGTAGAATTATTTGCTTTTCATCTAACACACTAGCCACACTTTTAAAGATTTTGGGCCTCCAAACTCATCTCCTTTTAATCTTTTGATGGCTCAATTGGAGGCCACCACTCCTATTTTTATGTTCTTTCATGATGATTGATCTATCTTGGCTTGCTTTCTGCCTCCTACTTTCTCTAAATTGGATCCCTTTACTAGATCCAACCCTAAATGGGTCTTTACCATGATAAACTTGAGGTTCCCTATCACCTTAGCTCTCAATAGTTGAGACAACCTCCACACGGTAGCATATATTAGCTATGTTTTGGGGCATCATCTCATTGCCATGATTTTGTTTCAAACTTAGACTGTTGAGAGGTTACTTAACCACTCTACTTTTCCCATTAGGTCTACATTGGTTTCCATCTAGCTCATGGCTTTGAAACATGGAATTGGATGCACTTGGAGGCCAGGGATCTTGGGCCTTAGGGTCATTATAATTAATGCAAGGGTTCTCCCTAGTATACCTATCATTTGCACCTCCAACATGACTAACATTCAACAAATGTTGTTAATTCTTATGGATGTCAAGGGTGTGGGGAAAACCCCAATAGCTTTCTCAACACTTCTTAATATATCTCTCATAATCATTTGCTTCAGCCTTTGCCTCCTTCAATGACTTAGGGTTTGTCATCCTAACTTAGAACGGTGTATTTGTTTCTAAGCCACTAACAAAGAGTTCACCAAGCACATCTTTTGGTAGTTGACTTACTTTCCTTAGCAAAACTTCAAAATGTCATTAAAGGCTCTCATGTACTCTTTGATGAAGGTATATAACTCTTGCCAAATCAGAATAAGCTATCTCAAGACCTCGGTCATGGGAACCTTCTTTTCATATTTATCCAAAAACCTATCACATAATTCCTCAAATGATTTGATTGACCCTCTTGGGAGGCTCCAATACCATTTCCTAGCCTCTTCCTTTAGGGTACTCGAGAACAAAAGCATCCGATGTGGATCATCAAATCCACTTGCAAGGCAAGTTAGGCCATATTCTTTCAAGTGTAGCATTGAATCCTCATTCATGAGTCCATAAAACAATGGGAGATCCCTATAAAGAGGAGGGCATTTAGTTCTCTTATTTGGGATCAACATTGGGTCATCAAGGTCTTCATATTCATCTTGAACTAGTTCCAACATCTTAGGTCCCCTAATCTCTTCTGTTTCCACCTTTATCGATATAGAAAGGTTACTTGCTCCATGGACTTCCATATCTGCCAACTCACAAAGTGGTCTAGGGAGTCCTATGACTTTTAGCACATCATTATGATCCTTTATTAGAGGATCTTCTATACCTTGCCCATTCAAAGGCCATTCTAGAGAATGTATTTAAGCAGAAGATTTTTCCCTTCATATAAATTAGATATATCAATATTATTTAGAGCTTGAGGGTCATGTCTTTTGAGCAACATCTTTCCCTTAACAACTAAGGCTCAAATGTCCTTGTGAGGTCCAATATTTCAACATGGTTACCCACCACATGGGATGTTTCAACCACAACTAAATTCTATTGTAAGTCGATACTTTTCCATGGGGTTAAGGCTTTAGCATGATCGTTGGTCGATGACACAACTTCCAGGGGTTCCAACATGCTTGTTGAATATTCTCTAGGTTGATGGATGGTTGCACATAGTGGTTGTTGAATAGAGATTGCACCATGGAGAACCTCATCCCATGCCATCATACTAGAGGATGGACTGATGACTAGGTGCTTACTTTCCACATTACATAAATCATCTCTCATAGAGGATTTAATCTCTACATAATTGATTATGTCCATTAGGAGATTTCGAATAGGGCAAGCCAAGTGTTTGAGATCATGGGAAACCCCCATTATACAAATACTTTAGCGCACCCTTAATGGACAAGATTGTAAATTTTAAGTCCCTTTTAGGCCAAGGTTCAAAAACCGCCACTTATTAGTAGCTCTTAGCAAATGCACCACTATCGAGACCTAAAATGGACCCTGACACTTGCTCTATTGTACTAGTCGAGCCTCTACTACGTAGCCAAACCACCCCACATGGCCTCGAGGCCACGTCTAAGGAGTATACCACCCTAACCTCTAATATAGAACTTTGCATTTGTATGCATCATAATCCAATGGATAACCCTTCCCACACTCCTTAGAGGGACTCCCTACATATATCACTGTAATAAACCACATAAGCACAGACAAAGGGAGTGCCCCTTGGCTGATTGTTGATGCCCCACTACGACTCTCCTACACCTCGAGGATTGGCCCCAAGATGCATTGTACATATATAGAACACATACGAAACATGCTCCACTCGTTTATTGAATCGATCCAAGAGACAATAAATAGTCCTCACTAAATATTTCCCAAAGGAATGAAAAACTAACCTTACAGCTTAGGGTATCTCACCTTCTCAACAACATAGACCATTGTTCATGAAAAAAATTGCTATGCATCCATGAAGATACCATGTTTTGTGTGCAATGCAATTGTGTATGATTTATAATGCTCAAACAATTTTATTCATTAACAGCTAGCATAGTGAAGGTGCAAAAATTTTTCTTTTCATACCTTTGTTCTAATTCAGAGTACTATATTGCTTAGGGCCAATACCAAGCATGCTCGTGCTAGACTCTCTTAACTTTAAGCCACATGTGTCCTATATTCCATGCATCGAAAAAATATCAAAATTCAGCGTATTATCATCACTTAACACCCCCCTTCTCCCTACCACTTAAGATAGTGCATTCGGTTAATGTATTTTTTTAACGAAAGCAATAAGAACCCAGTTTAACATAAATATGGAGCTGAACTAAGGTTAAACCTCATGACCTAGCCTTACCATACATTCACAAACATAAATATGATTTTTTTCTATTTTTTGGATGCAAAAAACTATTTGTTCTACTTTTTTAAAATTACTTTATTTATTTCTTGATAAATATCCATATATTTTATTTACTAATATGGACTCATTAAGCTTGATGAGAATTAATTTTATATGACATTCCATTCCATATAAACACCATATGCACAACAAAACCCCAGAAGCGCATGATTTTCCTTAAAACTACAATGTTGCGGGTTTTATGTGTTTATGAAGAAATTATTAGATGATTGATTTTTCTTGATTTTTTTAACATTTATGATAGATCAGTGCATTGACAACCATATACAACCATTTTCAATCAAAATTTATCATAAAATAATAAAATCTACTGCTTACTCATAAAACCACGCCTTATGATGTATTTATCTTGTAATTTGAGACCCGCTAACACTTTCAAATAGTCATTGACGATCCTTCCAACCTCAATCTATGCTCTTTTATGCTCCAGCATCATCCCACGATCAAGATCTTTCATCTTAGCCCACTCCTTCTCTCATACATTAATCCATGGAAACAACCAATAAGAGGA
Organism: Lygodium microphyllum; assembly: GCF_053477565.2. Classification (NCBI taxonomy): domain Eukaryota; kingdom Viridiplantae; phylum Streptophyta; class Polypodiopsida; order Schizaeales; family Lygodiaceae; genus Lygodium; species Lygodium microphyllum. The sequence continues at coordinate 32,685,201 of NC_141143.1, read as the reverse complement.
GAGAGGAGAGAAAAGAGAGAAAGACTAAAAAGTGAACTTTTGATTGAATGTATCATTTGCTAATTTGGCTCTTGCCATAAGAAGTGTCAAAATCCTTCATCTTGTTGCCTTCTTCTCTTTGCCTGATGCCAAGGTCACAAAAAATGATTTTTTAATCAAGGAGGAGGTGCAAAAGAAAAACAGCACCCCAATCCTCCCCCCCGCCCCCCCCCCCCCCCCCCCCCCCCCATTCATGTTTTGTGGCTTTTAGCCTTAAGCAAGTCATTAAGACTTAAAACTCAAAATAACAGGCTCAATGTTTGAGATTTCATACTGTCGGCAAAAGTGTATTTTTGCATTTTAGCAGGGCAAGTGAACTTGCATTTAAGATTGGTTTGGATAGGCAGTTCCATGGCATCAAAATCTATAAATCTAGCCTCCATCACATACTTTCCGTAGGGATTAAATGGGGGGTCAAATGGACTTCGATCCATGAACCGAGACTTGCATTGCATTCATGTCATCTAACTCTATCTAGAAACACTCTAGCTCATTGATCTGTAACCGTTTCATTTTGCATGAAAAATTGGTCTTTTATGCCTCTCGGACACTTTTCCGCTTCAAAAACGAGTCCCAAAATCCAGCTCTCATACTTGTATGCCTATTCGTAATCTACACTGAGTGTATAATATTTCCTTTGATGTAGGCTAGTATGCTAATCTTTGGGGAGATGTTAATGTGAGATTGAAATATTCATGGATTGTATATGTATCATGAGAGGATTTTGTCATGTTCATTCTTTATGTTTGAGATGGTGAATCCTAGGGCCAATCCCTGGGTGTAGGAGAGTTGTAGGAGCCACAGTAATCAACTAGGGGATGCTCTATTTGTGTGTATGATGAGGTATTAGCTACCTAGGTGTATGGGATACTCGCTTTGCTTGGAGTCGGGATGGGCACTACATTGGGCTACAGTCTAAAACTCATGTTTATAAACACATTTGATAGATAGATCCTTTCGCATTATCTAGATGCTCCTATCCTTGAGACTATGGGAGTTGTTTAGAGAGTATGAGAGCTTGGGTTGAGCTAGGTAGTTCAGACCACCACTTAGGACGACCTCTTCGATAGTCCTTTTTAGCTTGGCTAAGTTAGAAAAAATGGTTAGTGACTAGCTTTAGGCTTTTTGTTAGGTTATGCTAGACCTAGTCCTTGTGGATTTCATGTCTTGTCCTTGGTAGGGGGTAGGGTGAGAGCTTTGATGTGTTTTGTTGAGTACCTATTTTGTATCAGCTTGATGCTCTTTGTAGTTGTGTTTATGTGTAGATTTGTTTGTGGGATTCGACGAGCTGAGTTGCCCTATCCCATGGTCGCTAATGAGAGCTAACTTTTGATCCCGAGAGGTGCTTAAAATTTGCCCAAAAAATCTAGATTTCAAGGGAAAAATAAACTCCGTTGAAGGCAGCATATGCAATCGAGTCAATTTTAAGCAGCAAGCAGCCGACAGGTTTCAAAAGTGCTTTAAAGACCCACCAAGCAATGGTTGGGTATTTTCCATAATTTCTTAGATGTTAGATAAGAATTTAGGAGATGCACCGATAATGGGTGACTTCAAGATGGTCGTGCTAGATTTTTCAGATCACGATTCGGATGCTGTAGGCGAGAATGGGAGTGCTCGATGGATCCAAAGACTAAAAGAGGCCAAGTCTAAAAAGACTTAAGGGATAAGAAAGGGTGTAACCCTTGGGGGCTCCCCTTGGGCCCCCCCAAAAATTAGACAAAAGGGGGGAGGGGGGGACATTTTGGGCAGCCTTGTGAAAAAAAGTTAGCGCCATTGTTGTAGGGCTACAAGTCTTGAGGGGGGAGGGGGCTATGCCACCTCAATACAACCCCCCAAATTGATTGCATCAATGATCTACACTCCTCCTTCACTTCCAATCACCGCCTCCTACCCTTGGAATGGCTGCCCAGATTGACACATTCAGTTTTAGTCTTTCTCTCTCCTCCCTCTCTCTCCCCTAAGAGACAATTCATGTGGATCAAGCCCCGATTGATAAATCCTCGTCTGGTGGTATACCAGATTGCTTCCAAATCGAGTGGGGCTAAGAATGGATGACCAAAGATGGGTTGAGCATCAATGTCGGACTGTTTTTCTGTCCCAAATTAGATTTTTAAAAACCCACAACAAAAGGAAAAGCCTAGTAACTCTCTTTTATGAAAAAAAATGGCTATTTTTTTATATTTTATTGGCCAAATGATGTTCATATTGGATAAAAATTGGTAGGAATGTTGTTTGCTATATGTTTGATGATTCTATGTTAGAAAAATCAGGATACATAATGTGATAATGCTGAAAATAATTTTTAAAAATCTGAAAAACACGCATTTTACAAAGAAAATGGGATTTTTGTCATTTCGAGTTTTACAAAAAAGATGCATATGTGATAAAATGTGAAAAATGAGTGATTCTCAATTTTCATAATAAAAAAAGTAGAAAAACCAGTAAATGCTCTATTTTCTTGATAAATAAATGGAGAAAAATAGCTAAAAATAGATTTTTGTGCTTCGATAAATAGTAACAAATATGGATAATGTGTGTGCATGTTTGGGAAGGTTGAGGAATAAGGTATAGCCTTAGTTCACCCTTTTTTATAAATTTTTAGTGTGTCTTTATTGCTTTATATATAAAAAATGACAAAAATAAAACCCTACACCTATGCAATGATGCAACACATAAGTGGTAGGAGGAAAAGAAGGGTTGTGGAAGTGTTTATGTGCAAAAAATGAAGTAATGTGTGATATTTTGTTTGTGCACGTTATATAGGGCGATAATAATTTAAGTTTTAAGGGGCTAGTAGTATGAGAAATCGGTGCTAGTCTCCATACATCGAAGCATACGTTTAGTGAAGATCATAAAAGGGCTATTTTTTGCACATCACAAAATGCTGATTTGATAAATATTATTTGTGGACTACGATCATTTGCACTATGCATGATGCATGACATGGTATCAGTCATGGGATGCATAGCAATTGTCTTCCTAGGACATGACTTATATGTGGAGCGAAAATGAGCCTAAACTTTAGGTTAGTTGTATGATTTCCTTAGGACTGTTTGGTGAGGATCTATATATTCCTTGATCATACAAAACAAGAAAAGAGTGGAGTTTGTGCGTTATGTTTTATATGTTAGGTAGCGCATCTTGGGGCCAATCCCCTTGATGTAGGAGAGCTGCAGTGGAGTTGCGGCAGTCATCCGAGAGGTGCTTCCCTATGTTTGTGCTATGAGGTATTATACCTATATGTTATGGGATCTCCCTCTGAGGATAAGGGAAGGTAAACATTGGAATGTGTCCTTTTACAAATGCAAGATCGATATTAGAGTTTAGTGTAGTGTGAGCCTTAGACGCTCCTGGCCGCAAGGTCGTGTGGGGTGTCTTATGTGTCTTAAAGGTCTAGAGAGCCAGTGTCGGGCCCATTTTAGGTCCCAACACTATTTTATGTAGCATTTCGAAGAGAGTTTTCCCATGAGAGAGGTGGCCAATATTGGCTATGTGTTTTGAATATGACATGTCAATAGCCTCATGACAATGCTTGAGCTTATGCCAAGAAATTGAAGGAGGTGTTTTGCAAATTGCAAGCCTCTATTCCGATTCCACCTATTTCCCAACTATAGTATTTCCTACGTGGATTGGATTTCAACATCCAACTATATTTGAATAATGTTCCTCTTGGTAATATAGATATTGCCATTACATGAGCAGAGGAGATAGACTTACAATTACAAGCGGCCTATGCATCTTTTACAAATCTCTATTCAAGTCTAGGTCCTAACAATAATTTGGCATTACCTACAACTAGTAGGGGTCAAGGTAGGATAAGTCTACCTATAACAAACCTACTGCAAGAGGAGGTGTTACAAAAAATATACATATGCTGCTAGTTGCTTCTAATGATGCCTTTCCAATAACTAGCAAGACGGGTTTGCTAAATAGTTGAAGCAAAAAGATTGAACCCCACTGTAATGCCGACTAATCACTCACCCTGAATACCTAGCCAAGTGGTTAATCCATTGGGATGCCAACCAAATGATTACAATTATGAGTCTAGTGCATCAAATGTAAATCAAGGATATGATGAAGTATTATATTGACATGATAATTCAACAATGTAGACAAATAGTTGTAGACTTAAACTCCTTGAAGAAGTAGTAAAACTTAATAGAAAGTTGATGCCTTTTCAAGAGGGTGGTCCGTCAAGATTTAGTTGTAACCGGTATGGTGGTCAGCACCTACTACAGAATTTTCCTCATGTGAAGTGTAATATATGTGGGAAGTCAGGATATATGGCCAATGCATGTTGGAATAGAGTTAGTCCACTCCAACAAGGTAGTCAACAACATGTGCCAGTGAATCATCAATTGAATGATGTGAATCCTTGATAGGAAGGCCCTAAACACCTTTGTCTCCACTACACATGACTCTATCTCCTCTCATGGTCACTCATGGCCTACCATAATATTACCATGCATGGCATGCTTCTTTATACTTTCTTGCTATCACATGAAATAATCCGTGCGAGGTTCGAGAATGTCGATCATCACAGGGATGCTCAGCGAGATGAAAGCAGGAAGTTCCAAGAAAGTTTACAAAATTCCAAATTTCAATCAAGAAGAAACAAGATCAAGATGAATGTGAAAGAAAGCTTATTGTTTAAAGGTATGGTTGAGGTACATGTTTGCAAAGACTCGTGGTCAAGGAAAAGAATTGTGGAGATATCCTCATAACTTATAAGGAGTGCACAAACATAATTGGAATTTCCATTGAGAAGTATTTAAAGAGATTCTGAACTCCTCTCTTGATTGCTTGTGGCTTAATACAATGATGAAATAATTGATGGTAGATCAAGACTCGTTTCTAAGTAGGAACTCATAAGCAAGACCTCTCAACTGTTGGTAAAGTGACATATATCCCTCATGCATGTAAAACTTTTGTGCTAGCTTTATTCAGTTCTCCAAAACAATCAAACATAAGGAAAAGATTCCATACTTCCATGGTGTGTCATCTGGTCCAAATTTGCTAGTGACACTACACACAAAAAGCATCCTTTTTCCCTCTCTCTATGTGATGCCTAGTTACAAGCAAAGATACTCCGAGTCTTCTCTATCTTGTGGAAAAGCCATGAGTATATACTATTGGTAGTTGAGTCTTACTTAATCAAAAAGAAGTTCTCAATCCAATCATACAACAATCCATAAGTGCACTGATTGTTACGAAGAACTATTTTGCCTTACGATTTGCCAAAGATCTTCTTTACTTGTCAAGTTAGATTCTGGATGGTCTAGTCTTGAAACTTTCACAAAGACACCATAATAACTTTAAGAAGTTCACCGCTCTCTTGGTGTGTCATAGAAGTCACTACTTGTTGAATAATTGCAACTCTCTCATTCTCCTTAGACTCATTGCATAGTATATAATATAAGTCTTCATCAAGTTGAAGGGTAATAATGTTGTTGGGATAGGGTTGATCATGAGGTTTCTAACAAGGCTTCTAATAATTGTATATGACAATTCAATCCAAAACTGTGCAGTCAGATAATGATCAGAAGTAAACAAAAGGTGTAGTATATTGAAAATCAACCAGCAATCACAGCACCTCTTCCATCAGCTCCTCATCGTTTAAGGTGGTCGTCTTCGAAGATCTAGTAAGAAATAAGCTCCTACTAAGATCTTCGACTTGCTGCTGATGAGATTGATCGCTTTCTTGAGCATTCATGCAATAATGAAGTTACCATAGCCTACAATCACATGTATTAGTTCTTTTTTATAAAAGTTGAAGATTTAGTAGTTGCACATTATCTTCTCGGTGGAACATTGGCATCAGTTCGATTGTCATCCCTTCTATCTATCTCCAGCTAACAATGAATCTTTGCGAACATAGGCAGGGTCTTCTTCTTGGAGCATGGAGAGGCCGTTGGATGGAGGCATTGGCACAGAAGCGATCGTCACCTCCTTCTCTTCTGCTATTGTCTTCGTTGTCAACTTCTCCTCACCACCTACTTCGTTAACATCCACCTCATGCTTTTATAACTATCGCCACATCTAATTATCACGTAGCTTTTCTATTTCAGCTTTTTCAAAGCTCTTGCATTTTTATCATGCTTTCTCCGACATCGCTGGTCTGACATCGTTGAATATGTCAGACATGCCGCATCGGTTTAACCAATAGCGCAAATCTCTTGACAATACTTTTCCTGTCGGTTTATTCTTTGACTGAAGTAGCTTTCAACCTTATCAACCTCTTTATATTAAACCGCACTTGTTTCCAACCAAGCTATTAGCTTGTTTTTAAGTTAAGCTAACAATCCAGATTGTTGTACTAAGAGTTGGCATGTTTAGTCACGTTTTAGGTTCCTTTGCAAGACACTTTTGTAGGCCAGTTATTTTGGTTTCAAAGCGCGTACAACATATTAGTGTTTGTCCTAAGATCATCCATGGGTATTAAACACCTTTCCTTTACACAAAGTGCAACAACAAGATTGCAGTGGAAATTCAGACCATTCTCTCTCTATCTCAATTCATACCAAGAGAGGCCTTTGTCCAAGGTATGTATAATCCCAATAAGTTTTGTCAAAAATAAATATATCTTTTTACAATGTGGCAAGTTGTTTACACGTTATTGATGCTCACATTATCATTTTGGCCAAAACTAGTCTCCTTTCAAGATATCTTGTATCTGTAAGCAGGATGTGTAATAGGTAGAGGAACAGTGACCACATGAGAGCAAGTCTCCACCATCTTCACAAAGAATGCAAGTGTTTGATGTAGCAATACTCCACTTAAATATCCATGATATGAGTGGACAAATTTTAGCTTCCATGGTCTGCTAAATATTGATCCAATTTTGCTTATGAAGAGACATAACATCTGCACTAGCAACTTCTGAATTACAAAATTTTTGTCAAGTCTTCAAGTCTTGAAAAACAAAAACCTTCATGTGAACTTATTTTCCATGCATTGTGACCTATCAAAAACATGCTTTGGAAAATAACTGCGTGCTCAATCACTCATACAGTTTGCAAATTAGAATCCATGCTATCCAATCAATCAAGCGATGCTTCCACAAAAAAAATTATGAATGCATTGAAGAAATTGTGCCTAGCCTGACTACATGTGCTCGTGCGTCATGCAAATGCAAACAAAGAGACATGCAACGGAAAACAAATTCCTAATGACGCTGACGAATGTGTTAAAATTATTGGCGGAAAACTCCGCCCTCATATTTGCAGTGGTGGATGCGTAGTGTCATGACATTCGCCCCCTCAAAACCTACACATTCTCCGGATATGCCACAGCTACCCATCTTCATCACTGCCAAGCTCGACTGTCAATGCAATCTCTTCATCTTCTATAAAAGAATCTACAATGTCCACATGTTCATCTTCATCATCTCTTGGCTCAAGTCTATCATAAATCACATCATCCAACTCCGCAACTACATAGGCTACATCATCTCTTCTCTTGAATAGTTTGATTCTCTTCCCTACTATTGGAATTTGCAAGGTTGTACCATCAAGATCTATTAAGGAATAAGTAGCATTGTCATGGACATGCTGCACTAAATAGGGCCCAAATTATCGTGTCAAAACCTTGCGGATAGCAATATATTGGTTGTCTAGATTGCTGTCAGAGACCAACACCCAATCTCCTTCCTTAATCTCTTTAGGCCTCAATCTGTGTTTGCTATCAAAATGGTCTTTGTTGTGAATCCTGGCCTCTTTGAGCTTTTGAATTTCTCTCTCAATATCTTCAAGTCTTCTAATGAATATAAAGAGCCAAAGGATCTTCTCTAGACATCTCTTCTTGATGCCATGGTAAAGCACTCCAAGTAAGTGTGCAAGTCTCTATAGGCATGACTGGCTTCTGCCCATACGTCAACTCAATTGGCATATAACCTGTAGTCACACTGTGAGTAGTGCAATCAGTCCATAAGGCATAAGGCAACAACCTAGGTCACTTCCGAACCCATCCACCGTATGCTTTGACCAAGGCTTTCACAATCAATGGATGGTCTCTTTCGCTCTTTCCATTGCCTTCTCGATTATATGTCGTAGTCAAAGCAAGTTTAATTCCAAGGCAAGAGACAAACTCCCTATCCTCATCAGCATCCAACTCACCTCTATTGGCAGTAACTTTTCCAATACATCCATACCTGCAAATAACATCCTCCAATAGAAACTTACAAACCATTGAAGTAGACTTTGTCCGCCGTAATGCTCTTTCTTCCACTTGGTTGTTAGATCTTCTCATGCAAAAACAATGTATCGCATCTACCATAAACTAACAGGCATAGTAATCAAATCAGAAACCCACTTGTAATGAGTACATAATGGGTAGGTAGGATGAATTTCATCTCTATGCTTCACTGAAGAGAATAAATGACAATCAAGGCATGTCTCAACAAGCTGTGAGATATCTCTGTACATGCCTCTCCACCAATAGCACTCTTTGATCTTCTCATAGGTTGCCCAAATAGCTCAATGCCCAACCCAAAGACTTTCATGGAATTCTTTTATGATCCACACCTGTGAAACTCTATTGCAAACAACTCTCAATGGCTGTCCTCCTTGCTTTCGTGGATGCTTCCAAATTCGCCCACTTTAAAGAAGAAACCATAAGCTTTTCTTCCGATTTTCTTGAAGTATACATCAGTCCATCCATCTTCTCTAGACATGGTACTCAAATAACATCCAATCTATAAATACTTTCATGTATACAAAGTCTCATCAAAGATTTCCAAGGCAGACACACGACAAATATGATCGGCATGCATGGTTGAAAGATTAGCCCCATCGTCAGCATCATCAATGCAAGAAAAATCCATATCATCATACCTTGCTCGTGAAAACATATCAACTACTAGGTTGTCTTTACATGCTATGTGTCTAAAGTCAAGATTCATGGATTTTATGTACCCAATCCACCTAAGCATGACAATATCTAGAGTAGTACAACTCGTGATCATACCTAAAAGAGGAAAATAATCAGTCTCAACCACCACAGTAGCACCAATGAAGTACTCTCTATTATTCTTGAGATCCGTGACAACTCCCAAGAGCTCTCTCTTAACTTGTGAATACCTACATTGCCGTTCATTTAGGACTTTCACCCCAAACCGAATAGCATTCCTATTCCCATCTGTATCTTCTTGGCCAACATCCCATCCAATGTCGATAGGACTAGTATCAACAGTAAGAACAACAGGTCTCCCACACTCATAAATTGCATTTCAAAGAGTTGGAGCAGATCTCAATAATTTCTTCGGTTTCTGCATAGCTTTAGTATGTTTTATCTCCCAAGAAAAATGTTGCCCTTTCCTCAAGAGATGGTAGAGATAATCTGCAATATGAGCAAAATGAGGAATCCAAATAAGATAAAACACACAAGCTCCAAGAAACCTGCGAACCTCTAAAGGGGAAGAGCAAGTCTCTACAATCTTCTCTATGGCATCAACCTTCGCAGGAGAAGGATTCTTGCCATAATATCCACACATATGTCCAACAAATAAACCTTCTCTGACTCCAAAAAAAAGACTTCAACCTTGACAAGGTCAAATTCACTTCCTCCAATCTGCAATAAAGAATCCTCTAAAAATCTCTAATATGTGAAGCCACAAAGAACCTACATCCATGGTTGTCTAAAGAATCATCCCTGTCTTTTTCTAAGAAACCCTTGATAGGTAAGTCATCAATGAAGGGCATGGTAAGCTCGGGAATAAAATCTAATAGAACCTTGTTCATTCCATTCATCATATGAGCAACTGAATTAATAGCTCCTTGCGAAAGCGTACACATTTGGGCAAGGCCTAAAGGTGTCTTCATCGTAGTTAAATCTCTACTCTCAAGGGTAAGTTGGAACTAATCATATTCGGAATAAAGATCACCAAGTGAATAGATAGCACATCCAGCAAAAGCTTTGGCAAACTCATCCACAATAGGTCCTACACCAACATTTCAAATAGTGACCTTGTTTATCGATTGTAGGTCTTGTATGAATCTGAGGGTCCCATTCTTCTTAGGAACTCTGAGCCATCTATGGGAATATGGAGATGAAGATGGCTCTAAAATTCCCATCCTGATTCGCTCGTTCAAAATCTCTACCAATTTGGAAAAGTGAGCCCTTGGCACAGGAATAGGCCGTAGATTCCAAGGGACATGCAGAATGGTAAAAATAACCATAGGCGTCACAACCCTAGGATCAACGCATCCAATCTCATTTGGAAAGAAAGCAAAAGCTTTTTCATGTTGCATAACATCTCTTCAAAACATCTTACCTCGTCAAGAAGCAGAAAATATTTGGTCCCAATGTTCATCTCTTTCAATGTCTCAGTTGAAAACTTATGTCCAATACTTGCAGGATCACGCAAAGGAGGTTGCATAGCAGCTCTCCTAATCATTTCATCACTGTCCAAAGGTAGCATTCCTGCAACTGGTCTAACCTTCTTGCCGATTGTATTATATTTTGTTTGAACTTTGGCTTTATTGCTACAATCTGAAAATTTAAACCCTCGATGAAAATACCTTGGTAAACACAATTTTTGCTATGTATAAACACTAACATCCAACTCTTTTTGCTAAAATATGTCAGCAATGAATAATTTTTACTCAGAATCCTCAGCATCCAAATTATTTTGAAGCATAAAATCAGCAATTTCACAATACATCACTAGAGAATGGACTTGTAAGACATATGACAACTCTTGATTGTTAGCATTTAGCAATACTGAAAGTTCTTCCGTGGTATCTGAGAATGAAAGGTCATCAAAGAGACCATCTATCTGGTCCTCTTCCTACAAAACACTTGCAAGCATTAATTATTTTTCTTTTCTTTTTATATACTGCATGGTAGCTCTAGGAATGTCTAAAATATACTGAAAACACAAAATACTTTCAGTGGATACACCATAAACACATGAGGAAAAGCTGCCCCCGCTACCAAGAGGCAAGAGCTTTCCCTAACTCGTACCACCATCATCTCACAAGACAGTGGTACCTAACAAAAATCCAGCTCTCCTATTGGAAGAGGGAAATCCCTCAAGGAATACTTATTTTGCTAATGGTTGATACAAACAGTCATGAATTGGATAGCTCTCTTTCCATCCTTGCTTCAGATCCATGCATAGGAAGACCCATCATCCATAACGTTGGTCCACATCCAAGACTTAGTAATAAATAGATGCCCCAAAATAATAGGATAAGAACAAGAGTTCTGCACAAAAAAATGATAAGACTCACCCACATCTCTAATAGAAATCGTTAGGTTTGGACAAGCAGCATACACATCTATTGCAGTGTTGTTGGTCACACGCATGCAAAAACCATGATCTACATCAACTGGCCATCTACTAGTATCATATAAACCTCGCACTATGACATTAATCTTAGAGTCATGATCCAAAAGAGCAACACAAGGAGTCTTATTCTCTCCAATTTTGACTACAGTTTTTGTAGACGCACGAGCATAGTGACTTCAAGAAAAATGGCTACGAGGCACCAATCTAAGCACATCTTCACTCTCATCATACTGTACAAGCTAAAGCAAAGGATGAAGAGACTTTTTGGACTGCATACATAGAGCTCCATCTGTATACTTCTCAATAGTCTCCTCTTTAGAATCAATCACCTCAATCTGCAACCCATAGAGAATAGCCTCGGCAACAGCTAAAGTCTTTCGATGGATCATATCATGCATTGGCTCTTCAATAACTTGTCATTTTCTTTTTATGATGTCAATGATAACATCATGAAATTCTCTTTTGGAAATTCCCAATACTTCTCCAAGAGTAAATTCAATTTTGCAATTAAGAATCTGATCCTCAAGTACCTTTTTCAAGTTCATGGTCGTCTCGATGCCAGATAGCAGCTTGAATCCAAGTTGCTTTTTTGGCTTGGATCCTTTGTCTTTGGGGCCACCTGATCTTCTTGTACTTTTGTCTTTTGTACGTCAGCCATACTCTACTCCAGTCTTGAAGAAGAAGGATGAAAAGCTGGTTCACTCCTTCTAGTCGCCCTCTTTGATCCTTCAGGTTCACCATTATCTCTTTTTCACTTTTCTTTAACAAGCACTTCAAATCCTTGAGATTTTGCGATGTAAGCAAATATAGAAAAGACATCTATGTGATCATTCCATCTTGACCCTTTTCTCATTGCGTCTCCTATGGTTGAAAGTTCAGATGATGAAGCTTTACCTTTCTTTTTTGCATGCAGTGCATAGGACCATAAAGGAGATTTGTCCTTTGGCAACTACTCCAATGGAAGACCATAGGCAGTAGCTTCTCTTGCCACCTCTCGCTTCACATAAGAAGAGCGCATAAGAGACTCCTCCAATAGTTTCTTCATACCTCCTTTGCCAAAATTTTGTTTAATTAGTTGCTCTGTATCTCTGAAACATGTCATCCTGTCCTTCCAAACCACCAACTTCAATATTTTTTCCTCTTCAAAGTCTTGACAGTCCTTTCGCTCATGGTCTGGACTATCACACCACATGCAACGGTAAGCATGATCATTTCTAGAAGAATTCATAGGAGTAGAAGAGGTTGGGGTAGATATTGGAGCTAGGTTGAGTGGTTGTTGTTCTCTTCTGGTCATCTTAATTTGAAGATCTTTCAAGTTCTTTGAAATTTCTTCCACCATGTCTTCAACAGTCGGTTTGGCAGATGGTCTAACAACCACACCATGAATAGGCATAGAAGTAGGCATAGACATAGGATGAGAAGTAGGAGGATAAGTGGAAGGAGCAATAGGATAAGTAGGAGAAGTCGAAGTAGGAGAATACATTGCTAGAGGTGATTGCATGCCATTCTGCAAGTGAGCCTTCCATCTCCTCCTCTTTCTTAGTGTAGAAATTGCATCAACAGCATCTTGTCAATCAATCTTCAATCCCGTAGGCTATGTATAATCTTCAAGAAGCTCTCCCAACTCGTCTTGAAGTACAAGATCAGCCACTTGCAAGAATAACTCCACTTTCTTCGAGTTTAGAACTCTTCCCACTAATGCATCCAACTGGTTATATCGCTCTTCAGACTCCCGCAACAACTCAGAAGCAACAAGTCCTTTGTTGGGACGATAGATCCACTCTCTTAATGTTTTCCACGTAGCAATACCATAATCCTCCAAAAAATATTCCTCTTTGAGCACTTTTTTGAAAACATTCCAGTTAGGGTCTTGCACAAACAAATCCGTCACTCTAACCCGCAAAACGGGCATGACAAGCTATAGGAAATAATAGCTCCAATTGGACGGAACTATGAAGAAGCACATCTAGATTTCAAAGGATTTAAGATAGACTGAAACATTCTAGACATCAAATAATTTACGCCCACTAGCCATAGCCTCGATCACCTTGGTTGCACCATGCGTATGCTCTTGTTCTTGATGTAGCATTCGTTGTTGATTCAATTGTTGCTGATGTAACCTCTGTTGCTACTACATCGATAACTGCATTTGTTGATTCTGCATCATAATGGATGAAAAAAGAGTTTGTAATAAATTCTTCATCTCATCGGTCAAAAAGGAAGAAGCAATCTATGAAGTGGGTGGAGTATTCGAAGAGTCTCCCATCTCGACGATTCAGAAGTGACGCTTTCACATCAGGTGCACCAGGTGTCACATGGAATAATACACACAGGGTTCTTGAATGTTGCTCGTCACAGGAATGCTTCGTGAGATGGAAGTAGGAAGTTCCAAACAAGCTTACAAAATTCCAATTTTCAATCAAGAAGAAACAAGATCAAGATGGATGTGAAAGTAGGCTTATTGTTTAAAGGTATGGTTGAGGTACATGTTTCCAAAGACTCATGGTCAAGGAAAAGAATTGTGGAGATGTCCCTCATAGCTTATAAGGAGTGAAAAAACATAATTGGAATCTCCCTTGAGAAGTAGTTAAAGAGATCGTTGACTCTTCTCTTGATTGCTTGTGGCTTAATACAATGAGAAAATCATTGATGGTAGATCAAGACTCATTTCTAAGTAGGAACTCATAAGCAAGACCTCTCAACTTTTGGTAAAGTGACATATATCCCTCATGCATGTAGAACTTTTGTGTTGGCCTTATTTTGTTCTCCAAAACAATCAAACACAAGGAAAAGATTCCATACTCCCATGGTGTGTCATTTGGTCCAAATTTGGTAGTGACACTACACACAAAAAGCATCATTTTTCCCTCTCTCTATGTGATGCCTAGTTACAAGCAAAGATACTCTGAGTCTTCTCTATCTTGTGGAAAAGACGTGAGTATACATTGTTGGTAGTTGAGTCTTAATTAACCGAAAAGAATTTCTCAATCCAATCATACAACAATCCATAAGTGCATTGATTGTTACAAAGAACTATTTCGCCTTACAATTCGCCAAATATCCTCTTTACTCGCCAAGTTAGATTCCGGAAGGTCTAGTCTTTAAACTTTCACAAAGACACCATAATAACTTGAAGAAGTTCATCCCTATCTTGGTGTGTCATAGAAGTCCCTACTTGTTGAATAATTGCAACTCTCTGATTCTCCTTAGACTCGTTGCATGGTATATAATATAAGCCATCATCATGCTGAAGGGTAATAGTATTGCTAGGATAGGGTTGATCGAGAGATTTCTGACAAGGCTTCTAATCACTGTATATGACAATTCAATCCAGAATCGTGCAGCCAAATAATGATTAGAAGTAAACAAAAGGGGTAGTATACTGACGATCAACTAGCAATCCAGCGTCTCTTCGATCAGCCGCTCATCGTTTAAGGTGGTTGTCTTCATCTAGTAAAAAATAAGCTCCTACTAAGATCTCCAACTTGCTGCTGATGAGATTGATCACTTTCTTGAGCATTCTTGCTATAATGAAGTTACCATATATTGCAATCAAAGGGATTAGTTGTTTTTTATAAAAGTTGAAGATTTAGTAGTTGCACATTATCTTCCTTTTGGAACATCGGCATCAGTTTGATTGTCATCCCTTCTATCTCTCTCTAGCTAACAATAAATCTCTGCAAACATAGGCAAGGTCTTCTTCTTGGAGCATGGGGAGGCCACTGGATGGAGACGCTGGCACATAAGCGGTAGTCACCTCCTTTTCTTCTATTGCTCTCTTTGTTGTCGGCTTCTCCTCACCATGTGCTTTTTCAACGTCCTCTTTATGCTTTTATAACTATCTCCACATCTAATTATCACGTAGCTTTACTATTTCAGCTTTTTTAAAGCTCTTGCATTTTTATCATGCTTTCTCAGATATCACTTGTCTAACATCGTTGAGTATGTCAGACATGCCGCATCAATTTGACCAGCAATGCAAATCTCTTGGCAAGCTTTTTCCCGTTTGTTTATTCTTTGGTTGAAGTAGCTTTCAACCTTATCAACCTCTTTATATTAAACCGTACTTGTTTCCAACCAAGCTATTAGCTTGTTTTTAAGATAAGCTAACAAACAAGATTGTTATACTAAGGGTTGACATGTTTAGTCAGGTTTTAGGTTTCTTTGCAAGACACTTTTTGTAGGCCAATCATTTTGTTTTCAAAGCACGTTCAACATATTAGTGTTTGTCCTAAGATCATCCATGGGTATTAAACACCTTTCCTTTACATGAAGTGCAACAGCAAGATTGTAGTGGAAATTCAGACCAGTCTCTCTCTTCATATCTCAATCAATACCAAGAGAGGCCTTTGTCCAAGGTATGTATAATCCCAATAATTTTTTGTCAAAATTGAATATATCTTTTTACAATGTGGCAAGTTGTTTACATGTTATCGATGCTCACATTGTCACTTTGGCTAAAACCAATCTCCTTTCAAGATATCTTGTATCTGTAAGCAGGATGTGTAATAGGTAGAGGAACAATGGTCACAGCATAGCAAGTCTCCACCATCTTCACAAAGAATGCAAGTGTTAGATATAGCAATACTCCACTTAAATATCCATGATATGAGTGGATAACTTTTAGCTTCCATAGTCTACTAAATATTGATCCAATTTTGCTTATGAAGAGATATAACATCTGCACTAGCAACATCCGATTTACAATCTTTTTGTCAAGTCTTCAAGTCTTCAAAAATAAAAACCTTCATGTGAACCTATTTTCCATGCATTGTGCCCTATCAAGAACATGCTTTGGAAAAGAACTTCGTGCTCAATCACTCATGCAGTTTGCAAATTAGAATCCATGCTATGCAATCAATCGAGCAATGCTTCCACACAATTTTTTTTGAATGCATTGAAGAAATTGTGCCTAGCTTGACTACATGTGCTCATGCATCATACAAATGCAAATAGAGAGACACACGCAACATTTAAAAAAATCCCTAATGACACTGACTAATGTGTTCAAATTCTTGGTGGCAGAAAACTCCACCCTTAGATTTTCAGTGGTGGATGCACAATGTCACGACACTGCTCCATGGATTCTTTGCAATCTAGCCAGTTGGACTCATCATCCTTCTCTTCCTCACACATGGCAATTCATTTAGACTCACGGCTCACAAGTTCTTCAACATAATCTAGCCCCTCATGGCCCATCACCTCACCATAATACATGGCCTACTTTAAACTCACTGGCTCTACGAGTTCTTCGCAATATGGCCACTTGGCCTCATCAACTTTCTCTCTCTCACATGTGGCCACTTGTTTAGACTCATGGCGCATGAGTTCTTTAGTTGTTGTCCACTTGGCCTCATCATCCAACTCAATACATATTGCATGTTCATTAAGACTCATGACCTCATGAGTTTCAACCATCTCAACCTCACACACAACCATTCATTTAGACTCATGGCTCACGAGTTCTTCGCATGTTGGCCACTTGGCCTCACCATTCACCTCAACACAAATGGCTCGTTAATTTAGAGTTGTGGCTCCACATGTTTCTTCCTATTTCTCATCAAATTTGGCCATTGTTTTATCCTTTCGACTCTAGGAGTCTTCCACTCTATAGATCTCAACACATTTGGCCATTTGTTTAGACTCCAGCTCATGAGTTCTTCAATGGTTGGCCCCATGGCCTCATCCTCTTCCTCTATAGTCACATAAAACTCATCATCTGATTCAATTTTTATATCATTCACAAAAAGGGTCTCTAGCCCCCCACATAGTTTTCTCTCCTCAAACCAAGTTTTCACCTCATCAAACCATACAAGCCTTGCCCTCTCTTTAGCACATGGTGGTTCAAATTTTCATGGATTCTTTATACTTCCCCTAGGTGTAGGAGTATCTAGACTTGTCTTGATTTCTTTATACTTCCTCCAAGTACATGATTCTTCAACCTTGCTACCACATATGTCCTCAATCTACTCATCACTCAATTCATATCCTTCATGTTATAAGAATCATCTACTTAGAACTTTTCTCCTTTTACCTTTTCACCCTTTGCGCACACCTCAAGAATCACTCCATCTAGAAATGGATCCAACCCACAAGTTATCTTCACTTCTGCATACTCTTTAGTGAGTACTCCATCAAACATGACACTTGGTGCTTGCAGGTCACCTCTATGCACTCTAGAGACTCTGTGGTAACGGTTTCATTTATAGTCACCTGCATAGTCATGAGTTCTTCAAAATGCCCCTCATCATTTGGCCCATTGGCCCATAATTTCTCTACTTGACATAACATGTCGTCATGATCATCATCATAATATGGCCCATAGGCCTCTTCATTTTTTCCTTGATGCCAATCATCATCATCAGCTTCATAACGTGGTTCAAAAGATTGTCTATAGTCGGCATGGAACTAATCTTCATCTCTACCTTTCCATGTCACTTCTCCATATTGGCCATCTTGATCCTCAATCACATCATCTTCAACATAGGCCTCTTTGAGTTTTTCAAAATGATCATGGTATGGCTCATCTACCACCCACTCTTCTATTTCGGTCCATTGACTTACCCCATCCCATGCATTTCTTTGTCTTCGACTACATCACCAAATCAGCCTAGATCTTCATCAGGCATATCCCTTTCTATTTGCTTTTCCTCAAACCACATCTTCACTTCTCAAAAATTTCCTTTTTGCATTCCAATCTATCTGCTCACTCAACCAAGTCTCATCTATAAATGTATTCAGTTCACCAGTCCCTAAATCCTCATCTTCAAACTTGCCCATGGTATCTACTGGCTTGTCAATGTCCTCCTATTTGCTTTCTCAATATCTAAGTCGTATTCTCAATGTAGTCATTAGTTGTCATAGCATATTCCATTGTTCTCTACTCAATTGCCCACTTAACATCATCATTTCGGCCATAGCCAACTAGTTTTCCATTGTAACATAGACATTTTTACCTCTATCCACTCAACTCTCACTGCTTTTATTATCTGTCTCACTTTCAATTTTAGATTCTTGCATTTTAGTGCATGGCTTTGCCTCACATGCTTGGGGTATCTCAACTTTCTCCTTTTCATTTCGCATACCCCCTTGTGCTACAACCTCATAATATTCTTCGTTCATCCTCACAATTATGCCATGTAGTCAAAAGTTTTCTTTTTGATGCATATAAATTATTAATTTTGTGCTTCCCAACATCATTTTTGCCTTTCTCCTTTTCTTTGGGCTTACTATTCATTTTTCTTAAAGCTTTCTTATTTTTACTAGTTTTACTCGTTTCTAGCCTCTTTCCATCTCTAAACATCACAATTGCACGTCTCCATTGAGTTTAGTGAGGAAGGAGGGATTGTACCTGCCTTACATCCTCTCTCTTAGTTATACTTTGATTATCATAAGTACCAATAAGTTGATTTTTATGGCATGCTACATCAATGAAGCCTTAGTTTATACATTATATTTTGATGGAGCTTCTTGAGGACCTGCTAAGCATGTGAGTGTTAGGGTTGTCATAAAAGATCACCATTGGCAAGTGGCTTGGAAAATGGGAGTGTATCTAGGCACTAATTTTACTAATAACACATCGGAATACAAGGCTTTGCTTTTGGGCTAAATATGCAATGGTATTGGCCAATTATTGATGAAAGGTGACTCATAGTTATTAATGATCAACCAATTGAATGGTGCCTATAGTATGAGAAAGCCCATTCTAAGGGTGTGCCATCGTGTAGCCTTGGACATCCTTGAGATATTTGAGGCACAATGGAATTTTTTTGTACACTCCTTGGCTAATTAAGCCTTTGTTGAAGATATCTTTCCCAAATGTGGTCTATGGGGATTGCTTGTTGAAATGTCCTATTTTGGTGATGGTTAGTGTGGGTTATGGGTCAAGCAGCAATTGACCATCTTCCTCTTATTTCATATATGCATCGGATCATTCAATAGCATATTCGTTAGACTCCCCTTGCTATTTATGCAAGGGGCTTAGCTAATAATTTTATGCATTTAGTGGAGAGCCTAAGTAGCTTGCTCCCTTGGTCTAGTTTTGTGCTTCATTAGGGTTTATGTGGGGACCAAAGGTTTGCTTTCAACCATAAGCTGTTGAATGGTGTGTTATGGTTGGTTTTGTTAGGCCAAGAGGCCAATTGCTTTGGATATAATGTTCTATTTCGTTACGCTAAGAGGGTTATGTGTCTATTTTTTGGAGGTGCATTTAATGGGTCTTTTTTTTTGTGCTACACTAGATAGGTTTAAAGGAGCACTAGGAGGGAGCTAATTGCTACATGAAAGCATCTTACACCTAGTCCAGGTGATATTTTTCCTTTCCATGTTATTTTTCCTTAAGAAAAATGTGCTGTGTGTATTTTGGGGAATTCTTCTTTCTTTTGAAGGGGCCTAATAGTCGAGGGATGAAGTCCCAAGAATAGGTTAGATATGTCTAAAGGAGATTTGAGAAGTTATACGCCTCTTGCAAAGATATTATTAGGTATGTAAAGAGTTGTTTCAGAGGGTAGTCCCAATGACTCTATCCTCCTATCCTACTAGTAGGAAGCTAGTTCTAGGAATCCTTGTTAGTTGTGAAGGTGGCTACAAAAGCTTGATAAATAAAAGAGAAAAATGATGAATATATTTGAAATATATATAATACAAAGTTGTGTAAAAAGGGGTTCTAACCCTTGAAATAAAAAAATCAAACAAAAGAAAATTTTCAAAGAGTTTATGTTCATCACCTTGCAAAGACTTTGTAGGTTATTGGGGACAAGAGATGCGGGGCCAATGCCTTCTCTTCTTGGGGGTGGCATTTTCCCAAAAACAAAATGAGGATGGTTGGAGAAAAAATAAAAGTGAGTGGGAACAAAAAGGGAAATTTTAGTGCCTCATGAGAGCTTGGTAGGTTCTTAAGTACCGAGACTGGACGATGCCCTATTCTCCTTCGATCACAATAGACTTAGGTCCCTCCTTTTTACACATCTGAATAGAAAATAATGAAGAATAAATCATGCAAAAACATGAGAGAAATATGAATTTATATGAGACAAACTATAGGAGTACTCACCTAGTAGTAGGAGTTTCTAGTCCAATTATCCTAGGTCTAGTAGACAAGTCACACCACCACTTAGGATGATTTCTTTAATACTTATTTTAGTTGGTATGTGTTGGAGTAGTTGGTTTGCAACTGTTGATCTCTTTGTTCAATTACACTTGACCTATCCATCCTGGAATTCATTCCCTAATTGTTTTAGGGGGCACAATGAGACCTTAGTACTCTTTATGGTTTATGCTTGTGTAAATCAGTCCGTGGGTTTGATGAGTTGAGTCACCCTATCCCATGGTCGCTAGTGAGATATGATATTAAGACATAATTTAAAGTGCACAAGTATCCTGAGAAGCGTAAAAGTGACATTCTTGGTAAAAAATGTTACAATCATGAATCAAGGAGTTGGGGTTTTTCTAGGTGCATTTTGACGCCAAGAATCCAACGCAAGTGTCCATTTGTCAATCAAAGTCCATTTGACCCCCCATTTAATTGTTGAAAGGTTTTGGTGTTATAAAGTAGTTACTTAATTCAAAAGTTGGAAAGAAAGTGACAAAGGATAGAGTAATAGTTTTCCATGCCATGAAGCTACCCCCCATCCAATAATCAGATCATGAGTTCAAGGATGTTTGCCTTTGCTAGGACCGAAACCACTTTCGAGTAGTGCAAACATGAGAGGGTCAAATCGGTTGGAGATTTGTGACTGGCGGAATCATGCCTCTTGTTGCTACTGTTGGGATGAGATGTTGTATTTCTTTGCTCCGAATTGCTCCAAACAGTAAGAGATTTGATGCACTCTACAAAAAGTTTAGATTTCAATATTTCTTTCTCCTCTTTCTCCCTCACCATAATTACTATTCATATGGGTTGAGAGGATAAGGGGGGAACGGATGCATTTCATTATGAGATGCAAGGAATGGAACAAGAAAGTGAAAAGGCGAGCATTAATGGATGTGTGATGGCATCAATGAGCATGCGAGGTTCCCTTTGCTGTAGGATAGTAGGTTGATCTTTGGGGAGAGGTTATGTAAGGTTGAAATATTCATGGATTATATAGGGTATCATAAGAGGATTTTGTCATGTTTATTCTTTATATTGGAGTTGGCACATCTTGAGACCAATAATCCCTGATGGCACATCTTGAGTCCAACAATCCTTGAGGTGTAAGAGAGCAGTAGGAGCCACACCAATAAGTTTGAGTCACTCTATTTGTGTGTATGATGAGGTGTTACTCATGTACATGTATGGGATACTCCTTTTGATAAGAGTCAAGATGGGTTGTACATTGGACTATAGTTTGAAACTCATGTCTACAAATGTATTTGATAGATAGGTTGCTTCACATTATCTAGACGCTCCTAGCCACAAGTCCATGGGGGTTTTTTGGAGAGTATAGAAGCTCGAGTAGAGTGTTAGAGCTATTGTTGGGCTTGTTTTAGATTCGGAGATAGATGAAGATTGGGTTGGTAGCATGTTTGAGAAAATATCTACTAGTGGATTCATGTTTTTCCTTGGTAGTATAGTAGTTACATGAAGTAGCAAAAATCAATCTATAGTTTCTTTATCGAGTATATAGGCTAAGTATAGAGGTGCTACTATGGCAACATGTGAGGTGGTATGGCTAAAAAAAGTTATTGGGTGATTTGGATGTGCTAGCACTTATTGCTCATTGTGGCAACACGAGCAATGACAGTTAGCTAGGAACCTAGTATTCTATGCTAGAAAAAAACACATTAAGGTGCACTACCACTTTATAAGAGAAAAGGTACTTCCAAGAGAGATTGACTTGGTATATGTCAACACACAAAATCATATAGTTGATATTTTCACAAAGGCATTGGGTGCAAAGAAGCTTCGAAAGTTTCAAAACTTACTTGGAGTTGCAAAGATACAATTGAGCTTGAGGAGGAGTATTGAAATGGCAAGCTCAACATATGGAAATATTGACAATGGACCTCCTCTCAAGACCTAAAATGGGCCTAATACTAACTATGGGACTCTAGTTGGGCCTCCTAATCTCATCAAATCACCCTCATGGCCTTGTAGCTAGAGCATCGGATGGTTATTCAATACTCTAAATAAATAACATGTTTGTAAGTATCGATTCCAACAAAGAGAGTATCAAAAGACACGGGTGATCAACACCTCAATGTATATATATAATGATCTCTCCACAATAGAATTTTGTACATATATAAAGAGCTCTCCTATACCTTAGGGTTTAGCCCTAGGATGCTCTCAATCTCTTACTTTCATGCTCACTCTTTGATAATGAAAGTAGCAAGGCAAGTACACAAATTTTACATACACATGAATAGATTACTCTATTCATTCTTATCCGTTTTGTACATGATTTTTAGGGTTAGGATTCTTCCATCTTTATTAGACATTGATCCCAATTTAGGGCCTCAAGTCCTCTCATCTCTCATTGCATGCTTTTACTATGGTGAGAATGAACTAGAATTCTATGTAAATTTTCCAGGGATCCTATGCTATCATTATAACTTACATGGGATCATGTTTGGCTTACAAAGTTACATGATAAATCAATTCAAACGTTGCAATCATTTGGAAATTTGAATATGCATGTGCTTTATACATATTATATTGTGGCTAATAATCCAAAGACTATTTTTAAAAAATTAGGCTCTAATTCCTTGTATGTGCTTGCAAGTTGCATATATGTTGTATGCTTCTTACTTCTTGTGGTTAACATTATCCCCCTCCTAGAGGAGTGTCAGCCCCATGGCCCTATCTAAGTCATAGGTGGCATGCTTCAACTCGCACCAAAGATGTGAATGCAAGGGACCATTGTGTATATCCTTGTAGGAGTTTCTCAAATTGTTGATGGCATATAAGCTTTTGGTTGTAAGGTAAGTTTTATTGAATGGTGGTAGATATCCTAGCTCTTGCAAGTGGTGGGATTCTTTTGGCATTCTCTCTTGATGGATAAGACTTGAAGTATTGGGACGGAAAATCTTAGAGAACAGCTGATTGTGTATTCATCACTAGAATCTTTAGTACCTACAATTGAAAAATCTTTCATGTAGTATCACCGTAAGGGTCCGTGCTAGTATTCTTATTCTGCACATGACATATTGTGTTGGTTTGGAAGATAAGTCATGTGCTTAGAGTTTAGCAATAAAAACCCATTTGTATGCCTCTTTATATGGAGTTGTAAGGAAAGAGACATGTAACCAGTCCTAAATCCCATATGCACAATGAGGCAAAATGCTACTATCCAACTATTATAAAGCATTGTACTTGACTATCACTTTCACTGAGTTGATGCTATATATCATGATGATTTCTTCTTTCGATTAGTTTCATTGTCATTGTCACTCTCTTACACCAGATTTTGTTTATGAGTCCAAGCTTCCATCTTGGAACGTAATTCACTTTTGTAACAGTCAGTCCACTATCTACGTCATCATGAGTCTTGTATTTTAGCTCCTTCCATGCTCTAGATCTGTCTTTCTAACATGGTATCAGAGCTCAGGTGAGCATGACTTAGCTATTCTCTCTACTCCTCTAGCCTTTCTCCATCTCTAATCATCTTGGTCCTAGCTCATGATCTCATTTCTTCATTTGAATCTTACACTTCCTGCTTGGTAGCCATAGCCAATAGGAGAAGCAACACTTGGAGTCTTCATAACTCTCTCTACATGCCATCTCTCAACTCAATTTCTTATGTAGATTTCTCTACAGTCTAGGGCACTTCATCTCATCACAAAAATTGACCCAATTGATACACCAAGCAGCCCGCATTGCATGATTTTGTCTTCACTATATCATATCTACGCATGTTTATTGTCATACAAACCTAATCTTTTTCCCCACTAGAGAGTTCTTCAAATGATGTACTACATCTCCTGCTACAAGAAAAAATTATATCTACAAAAAACCTTAAATAGAGACTCCATTGCCAAGTACTCGTCAATCCCTTTTCCACTTCATTTTCTCACTGGTTCTAGCACACTGAAGGTTTTGTCACTCAAATATGAAGTTTCTAGCAAGTCAAACCTCAAGAAGAAGATTTGGAGCAACCCACCTAAATTCAAGAAGTCCACATGAAGATCAAGAAGACCACCTAAAATCAGACAACATCAAGCTTGAAATCAAGCTAGTATCTTTTGATAATATTTTTCTTGTGTCTCTTGAAACATTGAAGTATAACTCTTTTTACTAGATATTTTCACTTATTTGAAGTTGATTTCTACCATAAGAATGACCAAAATCAAGTCTTTTATGAGGATGCTTCTCATGAAGAGGGACATAATCATTGTTGCGCACTTCAAATTCATGGAAGATTTGTTTGACATCCTTGCACAAAGAAATGTAGCTTCCCATACTAAAGTGCAATCAATGATCCAAATCAAGACATTCCTCTTGCCTCAAAGATAATGATATCTTTGCTTGAGGGAGACATGAAGACTAATGCAAGAAAAGCAGTGGACAAGAAGAAAAATAATAAGAAGAAGAAGACCTACATCAAGATGAAAGAGGAAAATAAGATTTGTTATGCTCATAATGACATATCTAAAAATGTTGAAAACCACAAGGGCCTATGGGTCCTTGACCCAAATTTTTACGAGAATTTTTTATTATATGTACTTGTCTCTAATGCTCCTTTTGTAAGCCATGAAAAACTCCTCATGTAACCTATGCATAACAACCTCTACACACGTAGTGAGGCCTTGTAACAGCCCCTACATGATGTTTTTGGTACCCACACTTAGCCTTTTCTACGATAGCCTTTGGATGATTACCATGTTTATGGCATACCCACACTTAGTAAGGTTCTACTCATGACAACCTTTGTACACTTAGTGCATTTTCATGGCTATGATTGACGAGGGGTGTTGAGAGTTTTTTAATCACACACCTTTTAATGCCTCTTTGTATGGAGTTGTAAGGCAAGAGACATGTAACCAATCCTGAATCCCATATGGACAGTGCAACAGAATGCTACTATCCAATACTATAAAGCATTGTACTTGACTATCACTTTTAGTGAGTTGAATACAATATATCATGATGTTTTCTTCTTTCAATTAGTTTCATTGCCATTCTCACTCTCTTGCACAAGATTGTGTTTATGAGTCCAAGCTTCCATCTTGGAACCTGATTCACTTGTGTAACAGTCAGTCCATTGTCTATATCATCATGAGCCTTGTATTCATCTTCCAACCTCCATCGCTCCTACAATGCTCTAGATCCATCTTTCTAACATCACGAACTCCAAGTCAACATGAAGTATTGTCCCACAATTGAGGATCCAAACTATGCATAGGTTATGGTGCAAATATTATGTGAGTACATGTGAATACTTAGGTATTACTTAGTTAGACATTTTGGTTCCTCATAGCTAAGTTGTTGATGAAGAGATGGAAAAAGAATTATGGCTAGCCAAAATTGTACTTGAAAAAGAATTATGGCTCGCCAAAATTGTACTTGAAAGAGATTTTAAAGATATCATTATTTGTTGGATAAGATGCATTGTAGTTGAATGGCCTAAGGATAAGCATCTCCAGTAGTTGTAGCTACTTAAAGAGAATGGCCTCTTCTTCCAATGCTTTTTTGCCTTGCTTTGTTAGGGGCATTCATGTGGTATAATACAAGTGACCCAAGGTGACAAGAAATTGATGCTCCCTACATATGATTTGCCCTTGGTGTGCCCTGAGTAAATGTGGGGGGAATGGGCAAAAGGGCTAAGGGATTAGGAATGGATCCAATCGAGACCGAGGCCACTAGGTGTACCTATTTTGAGGACCCCTAGGTGCAATCCAATGATGATGCATGCATTTGTTTATTTTTTTCTATTTTCTCACTCTTCTTTTGAATAATATAATCAATGCTATACAATAAGGATTTTGGTCTTGCAAAAGGGATAACTGATTATTTAGGGCTTGAAAAGCTAAAAATGATTACTCTTTGAGAAAGTAGATTCATTAGAACTGTAAACCTTGATTTGAAGCTACAAAGATTTTTTTGTTGATGTGAAGAGAGAGGGTTAAAATTCTTGAGTAGCCATTTCTCTTCATGCTAGAATGATAGAGAGCTTGAGATAGCATATGATATTTATTTGATGAAATTGGCTTCTTAATACTAGCTTTCCTTCTTGCATCCCTTGGATTTTTTTGAGAATCCTATGAGTCCATAGCTTTAATCTTGCTTATGTCATTTAGGTCTTCCATAGCTCATTGACTAGCTATTTCTTTGTCATATCATTCGCCATCTATTTGTCTACATTCACTTGATAAAACTTGAGAGCATATGTAGTAGAGTTCAACATGAACTTAGAGAAAAAGTTAAAATTTAGTATATAAGAGACACAGATGTGAATGAGCTGGACCTTGGTACGCCAAATGATTCACGACCAATTAAATTAGGATCCATGCTCAGTGTGGAAGAACAAGAGGACTATGTATCCCTGATTCAGGAGTTCCTTGATATTTTCGCGTGGAGTTATGATGAGCTTAGAGAAATTCTTCCTAGCCTGGTTGTTCATACCATTCCTCTAAAGGAAGGTAGTCATCCTGTGCGTTAGAAAGTAAGGCGTATGCCTTTTGAACTAAGGGATGGGTTGTTCGAGGAGTTACAAAAATTGTGATAAGGTGGTTTAATCTTCCCTATTCAGCACATTGAATGGTGTTCACCTATCATTATCAGGAAGAAGAAAAATAATCAAATCCGACTTTGCATAGACTTTAGAGAGCTGAATAAGCAAAGAGTTAAGGACTACTACCCATTGCCCTTTATTGACCAAATTTTGGATCAACTAGCGGGTAGGGAAATATATTGGTTTATGGATTGTTTTGCAGGTTATAACCAGATGGAAATTGCAGAAGAAGACAAGCTTAAAATGACATTTATTACTATCTTCGATACCTTTGTGTACCATGTGATGGCATTTGGTTTATGTAATGCACCTGTTTTATGGCAACGAACAAAAGACAAGACCTTTGGTGACATCTTCCCAAAGGAGTTGAAGGTATTTATCGATGACCTGGGGACAGCCACCATAAGAGAAATACAATTAATTATTTTGCAGAAGTGCTTTGAGTGTTGCAAAAAACTTTGCATAGCTCTTGACCCACGAAAGTGTGTATTTGGGGTGCTTATGGGCTATTGTTAGGTCATGTGGTTAGTTCAGTTTCAGTAGGGATCGCAACTGACCCTGAAAAGATCAAGGTCATAGTTGCCATGAGTCTGTTGCACACTCCGAAAGAAGTGCATAGCTTTTTTTCATTAGTAGTGTATTATCAAAGGTTCATAAATGCCCTGGGAAAAAGAAGGTTACCCTTAACGAATGTGTTGTCCTTTAGCTGTCTATTTGAATGGAGTGACCCTTCTAATGTATCTTTTAATGATGTGAAATAAGAGCTAGTAAAAGCACTAGTTTTAAAAGCACCTAAAAGGGGCGACATATTCTATATATTTTTAGTAGCCACCATGCATAGTATCAGGTGCTACTTATCCCAAATTTGGCAAGAAAATTTGTATCATCCGATCGCTTTTGCTATTCTGAAATTAGGCATATCAGGAATCAACTATACCTACATGGAGAAGTTGTGCCTTGCAATGGTATTTGCAACTTAAAAATTCAAACACTACATCCTCTATGAGAAGGTAGTTTTTTATATGAATGTCGATTGTTGATGAACAAGTTACATCCTTCCAATCATTTAGCAAAGTGGTTAATCACTTTGTAGGAATTTGATTATGAGATTAGAAGTAAGCCACCGAAACTGTAAGGTATTGTTGAATGCCTTGTGGATTTTGGGGTGTTGAAAGAGACTTTAGTTGAAGGCAGCGATATCAAGGAAATGCTTAAAATTGATATGGTGTCTACCCCATCTTGATATGCTGCTATTACACATTACCTATCAATAGGAGAGGTTGGAGCCAATCTATCAAAATCAGAAAAGAGAAAAATTAGACAGTAGGCATTGAAAGTTTCTTTGATCGCAGGAACACTATATCAGTAGGGGGTTGATGATAGCTATCGCCAATATGTGATGCCTGATGAGGCTCCATTCATTTTGGAAGAGTGCCATGACTCCACTTGTGGAGGGAATTTTGCTAGACGAATGATGGCCCAAAAAGCTTTAAGAGCCAGATATTAGTGGCCATCCATATTCCAAGATGCATTTGAGTATGGTAAGAGATGTGATACTTGTCAACAACATAAAAGTCGTGAGAATAGGAAGTGACCACTTACTCCAATTATAGCTATAATTTCATTTGAAAAAGTGGGGCATCAACTTTGAGGATCCTATTACTCTATCGTCCACCACTACGAAAAAGCAATATATTATCGTGGCAACTGACTACTTTACAAAGTGGTCAGAAGCAAGAGCGATGAGGAGGGACAACGCAAAAGAGACTGCAACTTTCCTACTAGAGTAGATTACATGCCAATTTGGTCCGCCAAAAGAATTAGTATCGGACCATGGAACCCATTTCCTAAACAATGTGGTTAAAATCTTGACTAAGACGTCGAAAATTAAGCACAAGAAGACGACTCCTTATAACCCATAGAAAAATGGACAAGTTGAAAGTACTAACACGCACCTTGTGGGTATTCTATCAAAAATATTGTTTGAGAATAAATGTGACTCGGATAAAAAACTGTATGTGGCACTATGGGTATATAACATGGCGTTTAAACAAGCCACTGGGCCACACCCTGTGTACAAGCTAGTCTATGGAGAGGATCATGTTTTGCCCTTAGAGATTGAGTTGCCTACCATAAGATTCACCATCAATCATTATTTGGGTGACGAGGATGCCCTCTTCGAGCGATTTATGACTCTGGCCCATTTGCATGAGCTCAAATTGAAGTCTGTTGCACCACGAAGTGGTTAAGAGCTGGAAGTAGTTGCATGATTTAAAAGCAAAGAAATATACCTTTAACAAGGGGCAGTTAGTTCTTTATTACAATGCATGGAGAGAACTGTTTCCAAGAAAACTTGAGCCCAAATGGGACGGTCCCTATGAGATTGTAAGAATAGGGAAGAATAAATACATGACATTACTGATGACTGATCTTGAGGGAGTGGAATTTAAAAATAAGGTTAATCTTAATAAGATTAAACCTTATTATCTCTAAATGACCTAACAAAATAAATGCATGCGGGTCAATATTGGGCTTGTCAAGAACCTACAAGAGATGAAAGAGGTTGATGGGGTAGCTGATTCCTTATTTGGAGCACCCATACTTGGAGTAGAGATATCATCAGAGGAAGCTTATCTGGTGGAGTAAAGGATATAAAATGATTGAGCAAGAGGATAGATTATTTTTCTGGGACATTAAAGTCTTTTTTCATCACTGCTTATTAATTTCGACAAGCATCCTTGTTATATTTAATGAAAAAGTTGGGACGGAGCCTTCAGTACATCCTCTAAATATGCTAAATATTAACTATCATAATTATGAGTAGAGGAGTTGATGATGGTTGGCCGTGTGAACCCATTGTGGACATACACAACATACTTTGATGGAGCGTCCAGGGGTCCCAACAAGAAAGGGAGTATAGGGGTAGTTATTAAAGACCCACGACATAGAGTCATAATGAAATTGGTTGTTTTTCTTGGGGTTAGATTTACCAATAACATGGTGGAATACAAAGCTTTAATCATGGGATTAAATATTACTAAGAAAGGCAGTATCTATCAGTTTTGCTAGTAAAGGGAGATTCCCAGTAAGTATTGAACCAACTAAATGGGACATACACAGTTCGGAATCCTATTTTCTCTATGTATTATTGCACTACTATGACCCTTCTCGATGAGTTTGAGAGAGTGTCTCTTTAGCTAGTTCCACGTTATTGGAATCAATTTGTGGATTCATTAGCAAACTTTGCTTATGAAGACCTTTTCTTCAACTGTGGTCCTGGTTTGGATATCTCTATTGATGATGAGATAGAACCCAATCGATTATGGGGGATTTTATCAGAACATGCCGTATATGGCACGTGATGGTTAGTATGGGTCATGCAAAGAGTGGCCGATAGTTATTTTCCTTTGTTATCTTGGACCCATAGGTTGGTTAGATGATATGTTATGCGTACACCTCTTGCTATTTATGTAGGAGGTATGGGTCACAATTTGATGCATTTAGTTTAGGGTATGAGCTCTATTTCCTCCTTGGGAGCATCTTGTTGTAAAGTAATAAGAGTTTACCAAGGGAGACTTATACAAGTTGTTTTGTTTGATACCCTTGGGCGCCCAAGAGGGCCAATTTTTGTTGGGTTTAAATGTCGTATTTCTTTAGGCCATGAGGGCTAGTTTTGTTAAGAGTGAATGTGTTATATCTTTAGGCCAAGAGGGCCATATGTCTATTTGGTGCAAGTATGTTTAATAGTTTTCTATTTTAGTGATTGCACCATACAAGTTGATGAAGTCACTTGAGGGAGAATTTGATGTGGAGGAGCTTCTTGTGGCCATTCCAGGTGGTTCCTTAAGCCAATAATGATATGTGTATATGTAGGGGTTACTTTCTTTTCATCTGTTGGGGACCAGTAATCAAGTCATAAAGTCCCATGTTTAGGTTAGCTATGTCAGTGGGAGGTTTGAGGAGTTGTTGCCTCCTGCAAAGGCATTGTCAGGCAGTGAAAGACTTGTTTTAGAAGGCAATCCTAGTGACCCTGTTCTCTTGACCTGCTAGGTGTCCATTGTAGGAGTTTCTATTAGTTGTGAGGCAATTAGAAAAATTTGCTAGAATGAATATATGTAAAGAAGTAAAATCCTGAATAGTTGAAGAATAAAAATATACAAAGGTGTGTAAAAAGGGGTTCTAACCCCTCTAAAAATAGGGGAAAAAAAGAGAAAGAAAAATCCTTGAGCAGTTTTGCATCGCCTTGTGAAGGCCTGGTAGGTTCCTGGGGACAAGACAAGATTCGGGGTTGATGCCTTGTCTTCCTATGGGTGGCAGCTAGCTAGAAAAATCAAAATAAGAGCAGGTTGGAGCAAAAATAAAAGTGAGCATCAGAAAAGGATGAAGTGTCACCTTGCGAGGGCTTGTTCTTGGGTACCAAGTCAGGACCTAACACCGATGCCATGTTCTCCTTGTCACTATGCTCAGCTCCCTCCTTTTTACGCGCCCGAGTATGGAAAAATAAAGGCCTAAAAGAAAAAATGTGCTAAAAGAAAATGTTTATTGATCAGGCTACAAGATTCCTTGCCTAGGAGGAGCTCATGGTTGAGTTGTCCTTAGTAGGTAGGTAGTTTAGACCACCACTTCGGATGACCTCTCTGATAGTTCAGCTTGGCCATGTTCGCACAATTGGTTTAGTGACTAGCTTTGGCCATATTCATTGATTTCATGCCTTGGTTTTGTCAATGGGTTGGGTGAGAGTTGTGATGTATTTCATTGTGTCTCTATTTTGTATTAACTTGATGCTCTTTGTGGTTATGTTTGTGCATATTTGTTTGTGGGATTCGACAGGTTGAGTTGCCCTATCCCCCGTGGTCGCCAATGAGCGGTGGATTTTTTCCCTAGAAAAGTGATCAAAATTTGTCAAAATTTTTGAATTTCAAGAGAAATTTGAATCCCATTGAAGGTAGCTGGTGCGCAGATCGGTCGTAGTATGCTCACGTAGTGAATCCCGGAAGGTCCCCAAGAACAATGAACTCTACCTTTTTGCACAAAAAAAATGTAAAAAGCATGAACAACAAGAACAAGAGACCAATTGGGTTCAATCTCCCCCCACGCCTTGTGTGAGCGCTTCACAAAGCATGTATTTTATGTATATTTCCATCTTCATGCTCAATAAAAGCCCAATTTACAAAAATATGACAAGCTTTTAGCTTTTGAGTTTGCTTTTACAAAAATAAGAAGTAAAGCTAATGGACGGTGCCCATAGAGTCTAGCACGCCCAACATAATGTCCCAAATAGAAATAACATATCCATGCGCATAGGCGCATACAAAATAATAATCAATAATCGATGCCTCAATAGACATAACAAAATATAGGCATGGCGCCTATCAAAATATAATCCATAGGTCGAATACTCGCTAAACTCCAATGCTTTCCTCCGCCACTGCTGCTATCTCTACACATCAACTGAATCATTCACAATCGTTAGTAAAATAATACAATTAAACCAACAAAAGTGAATACCTAGCAGTCTTGAGCTACATAAATAAATCAACTGGTTAGAAATAAATCCTAACCTTAATTTATTACGAGTGCGCACTCTAAACTTATAAACGTTTATTAATTTAATATGTATTTTGTGGAATCACCCATGTACACACTAAATTAATGAAACGCCCGAAAAGGACAGGCGCCCCCATCAACTTCTCGCACAAAGAATCCACTTTGTGTATGAGCCCCGGTCATCTAAGTTTACGGAATCCACCGTGGAATATGCCTCCTGGTATCATACCCCCAGGGTGGGATAGCAATTGACCTCAATTGCTATTAGCTCAATGTGGAGCTAACAGAGTGGGGAAAGCATTTAAGTCTCTAGCGTGCATCCATTGTGCTTCCTCTACAGGATGGTTCTTAAATTTAACTAGATATCTAGAATACCTTCGGCCAGTTCTAGTGGTCATAAAGTCAGTATCTATGATAGCTTCTGGTTCAAGTATTTCAGTTTCTTCCTCTAATAAAGGTGGGTTTTCATAAATAGGGTGGACAGGTAATTGGCCTCTAAATGGTTTCAATAAACTAATATGAAATGTATTGTGAATTTTCCAATGAGATGGTAATTTTAACTTGAATGCATTATCATTAATTTTATGAATGATTCTAAATGGTCCATAAAATCTGGGAGCTAGTTTGACAACTAGATGTCTATCTACACTTTGCAGTCTACGTTTTTCTATTCTCAGCCAAACATAATCATAAACTTTGAAATTCATGGCTTGTCTTTTCTTATTGGCTTGTTTGGTATATGATTGCTGGGCTTTAGCAATCATATCCTTAACTTCATCAAAAATACTGTTATGCATACTAGCAATATCATCAGCACTCTGAATTCTATTAGACAAAGATGCAACAGGTGTAGATAATCTATATCCATAAATTACTTCAAACGGTGCTTTCTTTGTAGATGTGTGCGGTGTATTGTTATATGCAAACTGTAATAAATGCAAATGAGTGTCCCATGTCTGAGGTTTAGAGATAGTATATGCACGTAAAAGATCTAGAATGGTGTTGTTTGTGGCTTCTATTTGTCCATTAGTTTCTGGATGAAATGCAGATGAGAAATCAATCTTTGTGCCTGGATTAGCAAACAGGGTAATCCAAAAATTGTTACAAAATCTAGAATCATGATCTAAAATAATCACTTTTGGCAATCCATGGTTAGTAAAAACAGTTTTCAAAAATAATTGTGCTGCTTGTGATGCTGTTAAATTTTTCTTACATGGAATGAAATATGCTTGCTTACTAAATCTATCTACAACTGTCCAAATCATATCATGGTTAGATTTAGTATTTGGTAAACCAGTAATGAAATCCATAGAAATTTGTTCCCAAGGTTTAGATGGAATAGACAAAGGCATGAGTAATCCATGCTGTTTACCATGATGTCTCTTAACTCTTTGACAAATCAAACATTCAGAAACGAAATTAGATACATCTGCATCCATATGCGGCCAATAAAAATCTTTAGTTAACATATGTAATGTAGATATGATACCTCTATGACCTTGATATGGGGGACAATGAATTTCATTCAAAACAAAAGATCAGAATGGAATAGTAACACACAGTCTCTTTTCATAAAACATAAATCCATTATTATATGACAATGAATCAACAGGAATGAAATTATTTTGAACTAATTTATTCCAATCAGAATGAAAAGTAATATCCTGGTGATATGTATCTTTCATAGCAATCAAAGAATGAAAAGATGTGACAGAAATATTATGAATTGCAGGTCTTCTACTCAATGCATCAGCAACTACATTTTCTTTTCCATGTTGGTATTGAATGATAGGATGAAAACTTTGAATAAAGGAAGCCCATTTGATATGACGGTCAGAAATTTGGGGTTGGCTAAGTCAATGTCTAATACTTTGCTGATCGGTCTTTATCATAAATTCTGAACCCATTAAGTAGTGTTTCCACTGTCTTAATGCTTGTACAACTGCTAATAATTCTTTGTCATATGTGGAATATTTCAGCTCAGAGGGTTTCAGCTTACAACTAGAATATGCTATTGGATGATTGTCTTGCATTAGTACGGCTTCTATTCCTGATCCGCTAGCATCAGTCACAACTAGAAAAAATAGTCTATTAAAGTCAGGCAATTGTAAAATAGGGGCATTGGTTAATGCATGTTTCAGTAAGTCAAAGGATTTCTGTTGATTTTCGGTCCATTGATAAACAATTCCTTTCTTGAGAAGTTTGGTTAATGGTAAAGCAAGTAATGAAAAATTACGTACAAACTTCCTATAGAAACTAGCAAGACCAAGGAATGAGCATAACTCATGTACGTTTTTAGGAACAGGCCAATTCAATATTGCATCAATTTTCTTAGGATCAACTTTAATTCCTTCAGATGATACAATATGACCTAAATACTCAATTTCTGTCTTAAAGAATTCACTCTTTTCAGGATTTGCAAACAATTGATTTTCTTTCAATAACTGAAAAACCAATGACAAATGCTCATAATGCTCTTTCTCATTTTGACTAGACACCAAAATATCATCAAAGAAAACAATCACACAGTACTGATATTTCAAGAAAGATACGGTTCATCATTCTACTAAAGGTAGCAAGTGCATTAGTCAATCCGAATGGCATAACTAAGAATTCATAATGGCCAAACTGTGTTCTAAATGCAGTCTTGAATATGTCAGATCTATCTAGCCTCACCTGATGATAACCAGACTTAAGGTCAATTTTACTAAATATAGAAGATCCTTGCAGTTTGTCCATAAAGTCATCAACTCTAGGTATAGGATACCTATTCTTTACAGTGATCTTATTTAAAGCTCGGTAATCAATACACATATGATAGGTATTATTCTTTTTCTTGACTAAGAGTGCAAGTGCACCGAATGGAGAACTGCTAGGTCGAATTAAACCTCTATTTAGTAATTCTTCAACTTGACTCTAGATTTCTTTTTGCTCTATCTGGTTGAGCCTATAGGGTGCTTTGCAAGGTGGTTGTGTGCCAAGGATCAAATCGATCTTATGGTCTTCTGGACGTGAAGGAGGTAAACCTGGTGGTAGGTCTTCTGCAAAACAGTCCTTAAAATATGCAAGAAATTCCTTATGCCTAGGGTGCATATGATTTTCCTTTTCTTGCAATTCATTCACCCAAATGAGATATGATTTACTACTCTTGCGTAGTGCACGTTTTGCTTGAGTATGCGAAAGCAGTGGAAAAACATTAGATGCATGCATACCATATAATGTAATAGATTTTCCTTGAAAATTAATATTCATAGTGTGTGTGGAATAATCTATATTTGGATTATGCTGGTGTCGCCAAGGCATTCCTAAAATAATGTCACTCGACTGTAGTGGAACAACTAAGAAATTTCTTCTTTCAATGTATGAACCAATTTGAATCTCTAAATCTTGCACTTCCTGTGTACCATTATACCTAGTGCCTAAAAATGCAGCTTTTATGCGATAATGCGTAGGTACAGTCTGTAATTTCAATTCTTTTACCAATTTTGCTGAAATAAAATCATGAGTACTACCGTCATCATGCAAAATAGTCTATGATGCCACGAGGCATATTCCACGGTGGATTCCGTGAGGTTTTACGGTGGATTCCGTAAACTTAGATGACCGGGGCTCATACACAAAGTGGATTCTTTGTGCGAGAAGTTGATGGGGACGCCTGTCCTTTTCGCGTGTTTCATTAAATTAGTGTGTACATGGGTGATTCCATAGCGGGTGATTCCACAAAATACATATTAAATTAATAAACGTTTATGAGTTTAGAGTGCGCACTCGTAATAAATTAAGGTTAGGATTTATTTCTAACCAGTTGATTTATTTATGTAGCTGAAGACTGCTAGGTATTCACTTTTTTCGGTTTAATTGTATTATTTTACTAACGATTGAGAATGCTTCAGTTGATGTGTAGAGATAGCAGCAGTGGCGGAGGAAAGCATTGGAGTTTAGCGAGTATTCGACCTATGGATTATATTTTGATAGGCACCACGCCTATATTTTGTTATGTCTATTGAGGCATCGATTATTGATTATTATTTTGTATGCGCCTATGCGCACGGATATGTTATTTCTATTTGGGACATTATGTTGGGCGTGCCAGACTCTATGGGCACCGTCCATTAGCTTTATTTCCTATTTTTGTAAAAGCAAACTCAAAAGCTAAAAGCTTGTCATATTTTTGTAAATTGGGCTATTATTGAGCATGAATATGGAAATATACATAAAATACATGCTTTGTGAAGCGCTCACACAAGGCATGGGGGGAGATTGAACCCAATTGGTCTCTTGTTCTTGTCGTTCATGCTTTTTACATTGTTTTTTGTGCAAAAAGATAGAGTTCATTGTTCTTGGGGACCTTCTGGGATTCACTACGTGAGCATACTGCGACCGATCTGTGCACCAGTGGTATCAGAGCGGAGCTGAGATCAAGAGCTTCCAATCGCTACCCATCTCGTGCGAAGGCGGAGCTCTTGGAACGATCAGGCTCTACAGTCAATCTCGTCGTGAATCGTCGATACATGTAGACTTCTGGCGATCAAGAACCCCTGTTTCTACTATCATTTCGCGAAGGACCAGGCTGTACAGGAGTCCCCATCAACTTCTCGCACAAAGAATCCACTTTGTGTACGAGCCCCGGTCATCTAAGTTTACGGAATCCACCGTAAAACCTCACGGAATCCACCGTGGAATATGCCTCCTGGCATTAGTAGCAGAGGCAGTTGTGCCAATTTTAAGCGGCAAGCAAAAGATGGGTTTCAAAGCACTTTAAAGACACCAAACAATGGTTGCGAAATTTTCATAAATTTTCCAGGTGTCATATTGGACTTTTGGAAGTGGCCGACAATTGGGGACTTTGAGTCAAGCACGTGGAAAATTTTGGAAGTTAAATTGGAGGTAAGGAAGTTGAAGTGCAGGAGGCCAGACTTGTCAAAGACAAAGAGAGTCAAAATTAAAATGGCTTGGGCATGGACTTGTTAGGGGGCCCTTTAAAGGGCCTTAGGAAAACAATGATTTGTGAGGGTTGGGGGGGTGGGGAGGAGAGGGGGAGTTTCAAAACAATGACATGCAATACGTACTGCCACCCCCTCCATTCCTTGGCAATGTGTAGTGGGCTAAAAGCAACCCCCTAAGTACATGCTGCCTCCTCCATTCCTTCGCAACGTGTGGTGGGCTAAAAGCAACCCCCTAAGTAAATCATACTAATAAATACTAGCATTGTTTCACTCTCCAATGCATGGCCTCGTGCAAGTGATGACTACCCAGTTGCTAAGATCCAAATCTAGTATTTCTCTCTCCTCTCTCTCTCTCTCTCTCTCTCTCTCTCTCTCTCTCTCTCTCTCTCTCTCTCTCTCTCTCTCTTTCAAATGGTGGTTCACATGAAGGAAATCAATGAGCAACGATGCTTGTCCAACAGTGATCAAATTGCTCCAAGTTCAAGAGGAGGCTATGGGAAGGTGTTCATCACTGAAGAATGATTATTGATTGGTCCATTGGCAGCTTGTATTAATTATCAAAAAACCCGCAACAAGCGAATAAGCTGTATGCCTCATTTTTATAAAGGAAATTTGCTTATTTTTTATGTTTGATGGTCTAAATGAAATTTATATGGAATGAAAAGAAAAATTGAACCTTGTTTGCATCATGATTGAGGGCTTCACATAAAAGAAATGCAGAACCGTGATGACACATAGTCGTAATAATTAAATTACAACCCGAAAGTGCATTTTTTGAGAGAAAATGGAGATTTTGTTGGTTTCGGGTGGAGAAAAGAGATTCACATGGAATAAATTATGATAAAAACCATCTTTTAGTTGTCATAATCAGTCAAGAATCATAGATTAGAAAATACCCTATTTTTATGAATAAATAAATAGGAAAAATAGGAAAAATGAGATAAAAATGGTTTTTCATGCTTTAAAAATTAAGAAAAAATATGATCCATGTTTGTGGATGTGTGGCAAGGTTGACGCATGAGGACTAAGCCTTATCTCATCCTTTTTTGTGTGTTTAGTGTATTTTTATTACTTTTTATATGAAAAAATGACCTACAAACGAACCCTAGGCCTATGCAACGAAGCAAAACCTAAACAGTTAGGGGGAGAGAGTATTTGTGAGTGTGTTTGGTTGCTAGAAATGCATAAACTACCGATACATTTGGTTTATGAATAGCATATAGGCCAATAATAATTCAAGTTTAAAGAGACTAGTAGCATGAGGAAACTCAGTGCTAGTCGCTAGCAACGCTGTAGCAACAAGTAGATCGAAAACCATTAAAGAACTATCTTTGCACACCAAGTGGCTGATTTCTAATCATAAAATGGTTTTGCACAATGGTCATACACTTTTGCATTTTTCATGCCACATGGTATAAAAACTTGGATGCATAGCACTTGATTGCCTAAATAAATAACCAACGTGGAGTGTGTGAGGATCCCTAGGCTATAGGCTAGATAAGCAGTTGCTTGGGAAAATTTCAATGAGGAAATATCAATTCTTGGATTGTTCGATAGACAGAAGAGTGGAGCTTGTGTGTTTGTTCTTTATGTTGGAGCAGCGCATCAAGGGGCTAATCCCCGAGATGTGTGTTTGTTTCAACTGTGAGGTTGCCTCCTATGTATGTGATATGTGGTATATTATGCCAATGTGTATGGGATCTACATTTAAAGATGAGTAGGGGAAGGTAAACATTGGACTCTGTCCTATTACAACCGCAAGATCTTTAGTAAGAGTTTAGTGTAGCGTGTGCCTTAGACGCTCTTGGCTGCGAGGCCGTGTGGGGTGTCTTGTGTGCCTTAGAGGTTTGGCTAGTGCTAGAGAGCCAGTGTCAGGCCCACTTTAGGTCGTGATATAATATGACTTACCTATTCATGCTATTAACTAACTATTAGTCATTTTTGCTTGCTTCCTCCTTGCATGAAAAATGTACATTCGAGCATTATAGGATATTAATAGTGTTGTGTGCATGGATTTTTTTTAAATTTGTTTGGTTTTTGTTTTTGGAGATGGTGGTTGGTGTTTTGGAGGGGTGATTGCTTGTAGCTAAGAGACACCACAAACAAGCAACTGAAGCCATCAAAAAGTTGCCTCTTTGAAATAACTAATGTATTGAAATTATTGCCTTGTACTTCATATACTTATATATTCGTGCTCAACTCAAAAGCTACTCATTGTAAAATCAAGTTATATATTAATACATTTTTCTTTTCATATGACTTGTTTCTAAATTGTGGTGTCCTATTATTGCTATGATTCAATTGTGTACATGCAATAAAGTAAAAATTTGTTATCAAATACACTACATTGCACTTGGAGAGCCCAAACAGCATAGAGATGACCTTGGCTATCTAGCCATTTCATGCATCATAGTGGGAGTTTTATCCCTATAATCCATGGAAACCCTAGAAAATCCATAAATTGCTATTTAGGCTCTCTGAGTGTAAGAGAGGTCTTGCCACTTTATGCATTGTGGCATGGTTTTTTGCCCTACAATCCATAGCAACCCCACAACATTGCTATTTGGGCTCTTTGAGTATCGGGCAGTGTGTTCAATAATAAAAATTTGTCCTATTGCATGCCTTGGCCTAAATTCAATCGCACAGTGGATGCACTATACCTTGGACTGCGTGGTGTCAACCCCTCAACAATGTAGTTTATGCTCCCGGAGTGGAAAATAGTGATTAGATTTTGAAAGAAATAATATTTACTTGTATGCACCTTTGTAGCAATTTTCATGGGAGCAATATGACAAGCATTAAGTATATTCAGTCAGATTAAGTGAAAACATGCATTACTAAAAACTTACCAACATATCTAAAAGAATATGTACAAAAAATAAGAATTTGTTTTCATTAAAGCAAAAAAAAAAGACTCTGCACATGGATTACAAGCTCATTTTATTAGAAAAAAATTACAACTGTGAGGACTTTAGTCTCATTCCCCTCTAATCCTCTAAGCTAATTCCATATCTTTTGTGCATGAGGGTCTTATTCTTTGCATGTATTGCGCATAGGTACACATCCTCAAACAAGCTTACTAAGTAAGCCTCTATTTCCTCTTGCAAGGCCTTTAGTGATGCACCTTGCATCTGCTTGCCATCTCCATGGCCCCATAAAATTTTCTTTACAGTAGTGTAGGTGAATGGTGCTTTGTGAATTAGAAGGTCTTTGCTCTTTTGATATTCCCTTATCTCTCTAAGCACCTTCAGGTTGTAGTTCCTCCTCCTCCTCCGTTACCCTGGTAACCATGCTTTCGAAGGTCTTCTTTGGCATCCTAAGGGGGGGGGGGTGTTGGCCTTGCTGGAGCCATTAGGGTTAGTTGTTATTGAAGGGGTTGTTGATGTGGTGTGGGAAGTCTTGTAAGTTCTTACACAGGAGAAAGGATTTCACCACTGAGGACTTCGTCCATAGGACCTTTGCCATGGCCATGGTACAAGTTTTCATCTCCATGCCCTTGATCCCTATGTGTCCCCTCACTTGTGGAACCCTCCTCTTGATCTTGTTAATGATCTTCATGCTTCTCATCTTCTTCTTACTAATATTTGTGCTCCTCATCCTCATTCTCCATAGATGGCTTGTATGTTTCATCATCCATGGAGGTGTCATCGTCGTCATCCTCTCATGGCCTTTTTCCCTTGTTCTTTTCAAACAATCTTCCATGTGGTTTGTGCATCACTATGCCCAAAAGCTGAGGATGAGACTTCATGGTACAAGAAGTTTGAAGAATATGGTCCATGCCATGGTGGTTGCTTTTGGTTTTTCCTAGGAAGTGGATGGGTCATGTGGTTTGCTTTGTACGAGACATTCCTATGGAGAAAGGAAGTTTAGAAAGCTACAGGTGAATAAGAGTGAAGTATGAGAAAGAACTTCATACTCTTTATTTAAAAGGAAGCTAGTTGGGGGAGGAGGGGGGAAGGGAAAGGGAGGCAAGGATGGTAATACATGGGGTTTAGGAACAAACCCATCTAGAGCCATCATATCGTCTTCTATTGTGCCATGCAACATGTGTATTTGCTATATTACTAGTCTGTCATCTTTCACTATTGTGTGCTTGTATTTCATTTCTAATATATTTAACTAGAGAAGTGGCTCTTGAATTTTCTAATTTGATTGAATGATCAAATGTGCATCTAAAGGACCAATTGAATATTTCAACAAGGTAGTTAGTTTTTTGGTGACCTCTATGATAAGTATTCTTAAAATAGGCACCATAAGCACAGTAATGTGACTTCTCCATTCCTTGTGTGATCCACATTTTTAAGGACCCATGCTTTTCCAAATAGTATGATTTGTGGGTGTATAATATATGGTACAAAATATCGATTATTAATATTATATTTACAACATGAAATTATACTGACAAAATAAAGTACAATAAGGTAACTCAATTTGGTTCCAATAATGGGCGATGTTCACTTTTCCCTATTCATTCACAATAAATTTTGTGAAATCATTAACTACTTGATGGAATTTTGATCATATTGAAGTATTTGTTGAGGGTTTCAACATGATGGATACAAGTTTTTCAAAGAAGTGCTGGAGCATACCTAATGTTGGGATTTCTTTCTAAGTCCATAGTACATTGACAAATATCTTTCCAATGCTCCCACTTTAGCATTGATGACTTGCCAATCATGTTACTTAGGAATCTTTTGGCATTTTCCCTACTCATAGATATATTTTGGGCTATGTCACGTTAATGCCTTTTGGTCCTTTTGGATCTTAACCTTCCCTTCATGCATGCCTATGGATGTCAATAACTCCTAAAATTTCTCCATAGTTGCTTGGTGCTTGGGTGGAGGTTTCATTGTGTACACATAATTGATGTGCAACTTTAAGAGCTTATCAAATATGCACATGAGGCAATGTAAAGTGAAAAAATGAATGTTGTTGATGTTAATAGGGAATATTGGTTTCCAATTCTTATCCAAGATTGACCTATTGGGAGGTGCCTCTCTATTGCATGCTAGTGTTCCATCATTCCACCTGACATGTTCTAAGGACTTGGAATAATTGTTTGTTTTCATATAGCATGGACATGATAGTGATACCATTTCCTTAGTGTCATGATTCAACATAGACTTGTATGTTTTGAGATCATCACCCAAGTGCTAATTGAGATTAAATTCTCTAATGTCTTCCACACAAAGCTTTTCACCATTTATTTACCTAGAAATTATGTCAAGATAATGGGTTCACCAAAAAAATCCATAATACCACGCCGTCAGACTCCTTAGGCACCTCAACTACTATTAGCCACTAGATTCACTTTTAGTTGCACATTAAATGGAGGAAGAAGTGTTTCATCTTTAGCGTAGTCCATTGTATAATTCATAAGCATAAGGCCTACTCTTTCCAACTTGCATCCCCTTACAATTTGCATTCATCCAATTTCACAATGAACTCCAAAGTTGAACCATTTCTTGTGATATACTATATTATAAGCATATTACAATATAAGTGCATTGGATTGTATTATTAATATTATATCACAAATCAATAACTTGTGTGAATTACACCTTGTAAAAACGAGCCACTTTGCACTACAACTTAATTAGGTCAACCAAAATATTGTTGAACTCATCATACTCGAAGAAAAAAACTTTTCAAGTTTATTGCCTTATGCTTCAATCAAATCCACAATAAAGATTATTGCATGACTGACTCTCCAATTGATGCATTTTGTGATTGTCACATGAATCCAAGTCGAAATGGACAAAACAAGACCGTATGTTTTATCTTGTTGTAAGCTAGTACATTTGCTATCATGTTGTATATGGCCTCATAACCTTTTCAACTAACCCTATATGTATTACATGCAAATTGAATTGCTTCCACCAATAAGCTATTAAGAACATCCTTAAGAACCTCATTCAAAGAAGCAAGGTAGAGGGCTTGATGTTGAGGGTCTCTCAAGATTGTAATTAGATGCTTACCTTTTAAGAATACCATTAGAAGCTCCAACTACTAGTTCTCACCTTAGCCTTCAGCATCATTGAAATAGTTCCTTTAAAGAAGGCGCAAATTATTAAGGAAT
Organism: Lygodium microphyllum; assembly: GCF_053477565.2. NCBI lineage: Eukaryota > Viridiplantae > Streptophyta > Polypodiopsida > Schizaeales > Lygodiaceae > Lygodium > Lygodium microphyllum. The sequence continues at coordinate 32,641,647 of NC_141143.1, read as the reverse complement.
AAACCTTTTTAAAATTGAATTTTAGTCAAGAGGAGATCATGAACCTTGATGCTTACACATGTCTTTTTCACACTACACTGTTAAGAGATAACGATACAATTGGTGCTAGTCAATGTTTTCTTTCCTTGTAACCCATGGGAGTTTGCTTACACCTTTGCAACTTTGCTTCTACAATGCTCTTATCCTTCTCCATTTGCTCTAAATGTGATCTCAATGAAGCATTCTTCTCCTCAAAGGTCAATCAAAGTTCCTTGTGTGTCCTTTGACACCTCTTGTTCCTTGTCTTTGCATTGCTTCAATTCTTATTCTAGTTTTTGCACTTTGTTTTCCTAATAATCTTGAAGGGCTTATTGCAACACATTTAGAGAACCCTGGGATTGTAACAAAGATTGGTGAGTGGTATGTAACATTGATTGATAATATTGATGTAATTGAAGATTACTACCCAAGTAGTTGCAATAGCCTAGTAGACCTTTTTCACCATCCCCAATAAAAGTAAGCAATGAAGAAGTGGAATTAAAAGGTTGGTTTAGCCTATTGCTAAGGTCATCAGGATACAAGCAACCATCTACCCAAAGATCGATATTTTTCTTTCCCTCTAAACAATATTGGAAAGTGTTGTTGCATCTAGGCCACACTTATTATAAGGGGTCTTTGTAAGACCATACTCTTCATCCACTGAATTATGCAAATCCACTTTCTTCTTACGATTACTTATGCCACTAATAAGCAATTCCATTACGAAATTCAAGTTGAGAGCATGGAGTAAAATAAGTTTGTCACAATAATAATGATTTATAATTATCAAAGAGCAAAATAATGCATGAAAATGCTTAGATATGTATATAATATGGTTAGGCACCATTAGAGGTGAAAAATACCAGGATTGAGAGGGAAGGGAAAATGTCACTTTTTGGGGTCATAATTAATCCACCATGTTGATGTGCCACTTAGGTGGAGTAGTGGGTTATAAAGAGGGTATATAACTACCTCTACAAGGTCTCATGGACTACTTATGAGGGTACAAAAAAGTATAAACTAATTATGAGGCTATTCAATACAAAAAGTCATGTATTAAAAATGAGTATTTCAACTTGCAATATAATTGGGCACCTTTTGAGGGAATAAATCCATTTTTGTAAGAAATTTGAACTTTTTATTTTTTGAGAAAAAACCCGAGTTGATGTGGCACTTTTGGAAGAGTGGTTGAGGATGAAAAAGGCTAGTTAATAGAATGAAAAGAAAAGGAAAATCCCATCTTTCTAGGTGGGGCCTACAACAAAAAGTAGGGTGAAGCCTATAAATGTTGGGGGACAAGGGGGAAAAAAAGCATGCAATGATGACCATGGAAGAGAGACTAATCCAAGATTAACAATTCCTAATCAAATTCTTACAAGGCTCTTTTTGAGTCTAATATATCTCCCCTAATGGAATGTGTGTGGCTAGGATGTGTAGGATGTAGTAGGTATATGTGCATGTACAATGCACTGTAGACTGCAATGAGCATGCATGAACATTTGCTCAATGTGTACTATGGATACCTAAGGTGCTATGAGCATATGCATACATGTGAATGGGTGCATATGTATATCTATGGATGCACAAGATAGAGGATGCACACTTGTGTATGGATGGATGCATTTTGTGGGGTCAGATGCACTACGAGTAGTCAGATGCACATGTATACACATGTGTGTAGTCACATGCACATATAGATGCACTAGGGTGAATGGATGCACATGGATGCCTATAATGCATGTACAATGCACACTAAAGATGTACATGGATGCACAATTGCCCTATGTGGGGTGATAGATTCACAAGTGAATGTGTAAGTGTTGATGAGTGTATTACACTATAGGCATATGCACACATGTGCAATGAGATGCACATGAGTGCTATCAAATGCACATGGATACATTGATGCACTATGTGAAATGACAGATGCACATATATATAGTCTGATGCACACAGATACATGTGTGTGATTGAACACAAACACTTAAAGGTGGTGACCTTGGTGGATGGATGTTGTGCAAGGACATGTGTAGTGGTGTGTGTATAAGTGTGGGTGCACATGTAGGCATATTTTCTCCTCCTTCCCTTGATCCTCCCATTCGATGGGGTGGTGCTTGAGTAAAGTGTGCACACATGTAATACGTGTGGCATGTATGTATGGCACATGGACTAGGTTATGTGTGTGGATAATGTGTGTCTAATTATTAATACAATGTGTTGGGAGTGGGGTAGCAATGTGCAGGTTGTGCATATTTATGTGAGTCTAGATGTGGCTTAATGTGCATGTGCGTGTGGATGGTGTATGTGTGCATTTGGGGTAAGGGTGTGTATGTGTATGTGCAAGTATTTGTGACTACGGGTGGCACACATGCACTTCTTGTCTCCCTTTTACTCCCATCTCCCTCCCCTTAACTCCCCCCATGTGAACATGGTAATGCTAAGGGTGAGTCAAAATCTAAGGAGCCATAGGTGCCTTACAAATGGTGTGCATGTGCAATACACTATGGGTAGTGGGGCTACTATAGTGGGGCTACTATGTATGCATGTGTATTGAGGAGATGAGTGTGTGTATGTGTGCATTAAATAAATATGTATGCATGTGTGCTAAGTGCTTAATATGTACATACATATGTGTGGATGTGAGTGCGCGTGTGTGTGTTGAGATATATGTGTGGGGGGGTGTACATATGTTGCTACGGCCAGTAGCACTGGTGGGAATGGTTGTGTAATGGTGCTAGTATGTATGCATGTGCATTGAGGATATGAGTTGTGCACATGTGCATTAAATATATATGTGTGCATATGCATGGATGTGAGTGAGTGTGTGTGTGTGTGCGTGTATTGAGATATGCGTGTGCGTGTATTGAGATATGTGTGTGGTGTATCATGTATGTAAATTGGGGATATGGATATGTGTATGTCGTGCATAATGTATTGTGCGAGGTGGAGTTCATGTGTGTGCGCTTTTTATTGTGTTGTGTGTCGGATTTTTGTGTGATGAGGGTACACATGGTATGCATGTGTGTGTGCTATGTGTGAGTTGTACATGTGGATATAGTTAATGTGTGTGTGAGTGGGGTTGCATGTAAATGTGTGCCTATTTATGTGTGGGGGTTGTGCGTGTGTGTTGCTACGGTCTGTAGCAGTGGCAAGAGAATGGTGGTGGAGGTCATGCGTGTCAGTAGTGGTGCCGGGAGACGAGGAGAACTAGGGGCAACCCTGGCAAGAGGCCTGACGATCAAGTGGCAAAGAGAGGAGGAAGTGGGCTAGATAGCATGGCGAGGGACTTGTGGTGGGGACAGGAGGGGAGAGTGGTCACGGGCCACGGCCTTGGAGGGCAGCAGGGTGGGGCCAGCGGATGCATGGTGGGGCAGCGAGATTGAGATGGAGAGAGAGATGAGGGCGAGCAAGGAGCAAATGCGTAGGATAGGACAGCCAATGCGAGTGCACGGGGGGACTAGGGCAGCTATGTTAGGCTAGTACGAAGTGGCATGGTGCACACCAATTGTGATCTCATGACCTAGAATTCTCGAAAATAAGAAACCCATGAGACGACGTTTGTCAAGGCAAGACTACCACAATCTAATCGATAAAAGCAGAGGATTTTTAAAAATTAAATAAATAATATAATCCTATCCTAACTAGAATTTGTAAAATGATTTTTTGTAATGTTAGTATAAATCAATGCTCTTAATAATCTAACAAACAAAAACCATCAAATCCTAACTACTCGGAAAAACATTTTAGAGTTTGCAACACGATGCCCACATGAGCTCAATGTATTGGGATGTTGGACACACTCTTATTCCTTCAAGAGCTTTGACCGAGAATGAATAACTACCTCTCATATAGTCTCTTGCATAGAAATGAAAGCATTCATTTGTAGTGAGAAATATAGCTTTCCTTCAATTCCATAAAGGATGCACTTTGCAGACTCCATGATTCAAGTGAGTGCTCCTTTGACTCTCAACCCTCTATGACTTCCACATGCAAAAGAGAAGCATGAGCATGGTAACAGAGAGTGCTTGGGGAGAATATGAGTAGAACTTCACCCTCCTAGTCCCTCAACATCACTCTCTCACTCTCTTGCTCTCAATCTCTCACTCACTCTCTCATAGTGAAAGTAGGAAGGCAAATGCACAAAGTTTGTACACATACGAATAGCTTGTTCTATTCGTTCTCATCCTTTTTATGCACAATTTTTAGGATAAGGGTTTTTCTATTGCTCTTGGGCATCTAGCCCACTTTTGAGCCTCAAGACTAATCAAATCTCATTGCATGCTTTTCCTATGGTGAGAACAAACTAGAATCTTTATAGTTTTTCTATAGGAGCCTATGCTATCATTACAACTTGTATCGAGTTATGTCTAGCATGTGGATTTACATAATAAATCAATACAATTGTTACATGCATTTCGAAATTCCAATATGCATGTGTTTTATGCATATTATATTGTGCTTTATAATCTGAAGACTATTTCCGAAAATAAGGCTCCTCCTTATGCTTGCTTCCACGTTGTATGCTTATATTTTGTGAGATAAACTATATATATATATAGTGGACTAAGCATATGTAGATTTATCCCTATAATTCATATCAATCACATGCATAAGGGATAGATAATAGACACCTCAAAGGTGTCTTTGATGCCAGGAGGCATATTTCACGGTGGATTCCGTGAGGTTTTACGTTGGATTCCGTAAACTGTGTTGATTGTGGCTCATACACAAAGTGGATTCTTTGTGCGAGAAGTTGATGTGGACGCCTATCCTTTTCGGGCGTTTCATTAATTTAGTGTGTACGTGGGTGATTCCATAGCGGGTGATTCCGCAAAACACATATTAAATTAATAAACGTTTATGAGTTTAGAGTGTGCACTCGTGATAAATTAAGGTTAGGATAGATTTCTAACCAGTTGATTTATTTATGTAGTTGAAGACTGATAGGTATTCACTTTTGTCGATTTAATTGTATTATTTTACTAACGATTGTGAATGCTTCAGTTGATGTGTAGAGATAGCAGCAGTGGCGGAGGAAAGCATTGGAGGATAGCGTGTATTCGAGTTATCATTTATATTTTGATGGGCGCATACTTTAGGCATGGTGCCTATATTTTGTCGTGCCTATTTATGGAGGCATTGGATATTTATTTATTATTTTGTATGCGCATGGACGCACGATTATGATATTTGTATTTAGACATTGTATTGGGTATGCCTGACTCTTTGGGTGCCCGCCCATTAGCTTTATTTCTATTTTGTGCTAAAGCAAACTCAAAAGCCTAAAGCGTGCTATTTTGTAATTTGGGCTATTATTTGAGCTTGAAGATGATTAATACATAACATACATGCTTTGTGGAGCGCTCACACAAGGCATGAGGGGAGATTGCATCCAATTGGTCTCTTGTTCATGTCGTGCATGCTTTCTACCTTGAGTTTTGTGCAAAAAGTAGAGTTCTTTTGTACTTGGGGACCTTCCGGCGTTCACTACGCGAGCATACAACATCCGATCTGCGCACCGTGGTATCAAAGCAAAGTTGAGATCGAGAGCTTCCAATTGCTACCCATCTTGTGCGAAGGCAGAGCTCCTGGAATGATCGAGCTCTACGGTCAATCTCATCGCGAACGGTCGATACGAGTGGATTCCTGGCGGTCAAGAACCTCTGTTTACAGCCTCTGATCGCAAAGGACCAGCCTGTTACGGCGGAGGACCACTCCAATATCTTCTTATCCAAGTCATCTTCTTAGAAGTTCAAAGATAAGTTTCATAACTTCTATAAATCTTAAGAGCTTCAAGGCTAAGAAGCTTAGCCCATCAAATTTTTAATTCGGCGGCATCAGCGGCCCTTCCCGTGATTTTCGGCGTTAAAAAAAACGCCCCCCCAAAAAAATCGTCGTTTGTTGGCCAAACTAGCCATAAGCTAAGTTACCCAAGTCATCAGTTATACAAATCTTCCAAGTTGATCAAGTTTCGTAAGTTTGCAACTCTGCAAGTCAGTCAAGTCACCAGAAGTCAGAACTCACTTGTGCCCAAAACTCCCATAAGGACTGTTCCTGCGCAAAAGCACCGAACTGCAAAGTTGTTCCCTGGAAGACTCTGTTCGCATACGCAGACTTGCTGAACCAGTTTCAGCACACGCAGAAGGATAAACACAAATTTTACAAAGATTTCAAATCCCGCAATTGCCAAAGACGAAGACCGTGAAAGCCAAACAAAAATATATAAGCCTTGTACACCCGATCTTGAGCTACGCTCATCCCGCTAATTGGATTTTGAGAGTGTGGAGTCTTTTGAAGTTTTGCAGGATGAAGAAACAAAATATGGATGATTTAATGGCTGAAGGCGATCTTCCTGAACCTACGGTGGAACAAAAGTTAGATTTAATTATGATGCAGTTGGACGAAGAACGAAGAGCCCGGCAAGCATTGCAAGTTCAATAGGCCAATTTACAAAGATCGACTACCAACAAAGAGGAACCACAACCCAAAGATCTTATTCGACGTACCATTGATGCGACACTCGAAGCTCAATCCATTAGCAAAGAAACAAAGATAAGTAAAAGAAATTTCAAATTCCATACTTTCAATGGCACTCGAGATGAAAAAACTGTTATTGCATTCATCAGTCAATTTGATGATTATTTTCATGAAGAGATATACGCTGAAAAAGATAAAATCAAGTGTGTCAGTAATCATTTAGTGGATAGAGCATCTCTTTGGTGGACGGTGGTTCGTAAGAGCATAGATTGTCCCACTACCTGGGAGAGTTTCAAGAAGAAGTTTATGTAGAATTTTCTTCCTCCACAATTCCATGAAAAAGCCATAAAGCAATGGGACCTTCTTCACCAAAGAGATCATGAACCTATTTCTCAGTACACCGAACGGTTTTGGAATGCCTTACTCCAATTACACATGCTTGAAGACGTACCTGAAGCGACTTACAAGTGCAAGTATATGTCTGGATTACTTGGGCATTACTACGCTGAAGTCAATATGTTCAAGCCTGCAACTCTTGAACATGCAATTTCTTTAGCTCATGACACTGAAGACAAGCTTCGAGGAAGAGACAAGCGTCCACAACAATTTCAAGCAAATGGTAACTATGGTTCTAAGCAATTCAATTCAAATTATAGAAGATTCAACCAAAGTCGATTTCCTTCATCATCTTTCCGTAAGTTTGGACAAAACCACCTACTTTGCCATCAAATACCAATCAAAACCCTAAGCCATCTTCACAGCCAAATCCTAATATTCCTAGACTTCCTGCCATTGCAAACAATGTATCTAAAGCCAAACCTATAGTGTGTTACAAATGCCATAAACCTGGACATCTAGCAACCAATTGCCAATCGAAGAAGCCATCTGTCCATATCAACTGTCTTGGAGCAATGGAAGATGAAGAACATGAAGAAATGCCTGACTTTACAGAAGATGAGGACGACATTACTACTCCTTCGGATACTTTACCAGGTATGCCAACTCCACATTCTTTGTTGACAATGAAATGTTTAGTGCATGGAAAAGAAAAGATTATTTTGCATGATAATGGTAGTACACATGATTTTATTTCTGCAAAGTTAGTGAAATAATTGAAATTACAAATTGTTCCTACGCATTATCGTATTAAAGCAACATTCTTAGGCATAAGGTATAATGAAACACAAGAGGTGTATGATTTAGAGATTCAAATTTGTGAATATACTGAAAGAAGGAATTTTCTAGTTGTACCATTACAGTGCAGTGATATTATTTTAGGTTTGCCTTGGCGTCATCAGCATAATCTTGATATAGATTATTCCACGCATTCAATTAATACTCATTTTCAAGGAAAAAACATTACATTATATGATATGCATGCATCTAATGCTTTTCCACTGCTTACTCATACTCAAGCTAAACGTGCATTACGCAGAAGTAATAAATCTTATCTAATTTGGGTGAATGAACTGCAAGCTAAAGAAAAACATATACACCCTAGGCATAAAGAATTCCTTGCATAATTTAAATATTGTTTTGCTGAAGATCTATCACCTGGACTACCACCTTCACGTCTTGAAGACCACAAAATAGATTTAATTCCTGGTACACAACCACCTTGTAAAACACCATATAGGCATAACCAGATAGAGCAGAAAGAAATTCAAAATCAAGTTGAGGAATTATTAAATAGAGGATTGATTAGACCTAGTAGTTTTCCATTTGGTGCACCTGTTTTGTTGGTAAAGAAGAAGAAGAATACTTATCGTATGTGCATTGATTATCGTGCCCTAAATAAGATTACTGTAAAGAATAAATATCCAATTCCTAGGGTCGATGATCTTATGGATAAACTACAAGGTTCTGCCATATTTAGTAAAATAGATCTTAAATCTGGTTATCATCAGGTGAGATTAGATAAATCTGACATATTCAAGACTACATTTAGAACATAATTTGGTCATTATGAATTTTTTTAGTGATGCCTTTTGGATTGACTAACGCACCTACTACATTTAGTAGAATGATGAATCGCATATTTTTGAAATATCAGCATTGTGTTATAGTATTCTTTGATGATATCTTGGTATTCAGTAAAAATGAGAAAGAGCATTATGAACATCTGTCTTTGGTTTTCAAGTTGTTGAAAGATAATCAATTGTATGCTAATCTGGAAAAGAGTGAGTTCTTTCAAACAGAAATTGAATATCTAGGTCATATTGTATCATTAGAAGGTATTAAAGTTGACCCTAAGAAGATAGAAGCAATATTGAACTGGCCAATACCTAAAAATGTGTATGAATTATGTTCTTTTCTAGGTCTTGCTAGTTTTTACAGGAAATTTGTGCGAAATTTTTCATTACTTGCTTTGCCTTTGTCTAAACTTTTAAAGAAAGGTATTGTTTATCATTGGTTTGATAATCAACAGAAATCTTTTGATTTATTGAAACATGCATTAACCCATACTCCTGTATTATAAGTACCTGATTTCAATAGACCATTCTTTTTAGTAGTTACCGATACTAGCGGATCTGGAATAGGAGCCGTACTTATGCAAGATAATCATCCCATAGCCTATTCTAGTTGTAAAGTGAAACCCTCCGAACTTAAATATTCCACATATGATAAATAATTATTAGTTGTTGTATAAGCTTTAAGACAATGGAAACATTATTTAATGGGTTCTGAGTTTATGATTAAGACTGATCAACAAAGTATTAGACATTTGCTTAGTCAACCTCAAATATGTGACTGACATATCAAATGGGCAGATTTTATTCAGATTTTTCATTCCCTTATCCAATATCAACCAAGTAAAGAAACTCTAGTGGCCGATGCATTAAGTAGAATATCGACTATTCATAATATCTCTGTTATATCATTTGATTCTCTAACCCCTATGAAAGATACATATCATCAGGACATTACTTTTCATGCTGATTGGAATAAATTAGTAGGAAATAATTGGATTCCTATTGATTCACTGTCTTACAATGATGGATTCATGTTTTATGAAAAGAGATTATGTGTTACAGTCCCATTTAGATCTTTTGTTTTGAATGAGATTCATTGTCCTCCATATCAAGGTCATAGAGGTATCATATCTACTTTGCATATATTTACTGAAGATTTTTATTGGCCACATATGGACACTGATGTATCTAGCTTTGTTTCTGAATGTTTGGTTTGTCAAAGAGTTAAGAGACATCATGGTAAACAATATGGATTACTTATGCCTTTATCTATTCCATCAAGACCATGGAAATAGATTTCTATGGATTTTATTACTGGTTTACCTAATATTAAAGCTAACCATGACATGATTTGGACTGTAGTAGACAGGTTTAGTAAACAAGCATATTTCATTCCATGTAAGAAAACTTTAACAGCATCTCAAGCAACACAATTGTTTTTGAAAACTGTTTTCACTAATCATGGATTACCAAAAGTTATTATTTCTGACCGTGATTCGAGATTTTGTAACAACTTTTGGATTACTTTGTTTGCTAACCTAAGAACAAAGATTGACTTTTCATCTGCATTTCATCTTGAAACTAATGCACAAACAGAAGCCACTAACAGTACTATTTTAGATCTTTTACGTGCTTACACTATTTCTAAACCACAGACATGGGACACACATTTGCATTTACTGTAGTTTGTATATAACAATACACCACACACATCTACAAAGAAAGCACCGTTTGAAGTGATTTATGGTTGTAGATTGTCTACACCTATTGCATCTTTATCAAATAGAATTCAGAGTGCTAATGATATTGCTAATATGCACGCTACTATTTTTTATGAGGTTAAAGATATGATTACCAAAGCCCAGCAATCGTATACAAAATAAGCCAATAAGAAAAGACAGGCCATGAATTTCAAAGTTGATGACTATGTTTAGTTGAGAATTAAAAAAACGTAGATTACAAAGTGTAGATAAACACCCAGTTGTGAAATTAGCACCTAGATTCTATGGACATTTAAGATCATTCACAAAATCAATGACAATGCATTCAAATTAGAACTACCACCTCACTGGAAAATCCACAACACATTTCACATTATTTTATTATGACCCTTTAGAGGCCAATTACATGTACACCTAGTTTATGAAAACCCACCTTTGTTAGATGAAGAGACTGAAATACTTGAACCTAAAGCTATCATAGATACATATTTTATGACCACTAGAATTGGCCGTAGATATTCTAGATATTTGGTCAAGTTTAAAAACCATCCTGTTGAAGAGGCCCAATGGATGCACGCTAGAGACTTAATTGCTTTCCCCACTCTATTAGCTCCACATTGAGCTAATAGCGATTAAGGACAATTGCTATCCCAGCCCGGGGGTATGATGCCAAGAGGCATATTTCACGGTGGATTCCGTGAGGTTTTACGGTGGATTCCGTAAACTGTGTTGACCAGGGCTCATACACAAAGTGGATTCTTTGTGCGAGAAGTTAATGGGGACGTCTATCTTTTTCGGGCATTTCATTAATTTAGTGTGTACATGGGTGATTCCATAGCAGGTGATTCCACAAAATACATATTAAATTAATAAACGTTTATGAGTTTAGAGTGCACACTCGTGATAAATTAAGGTTAGGATTGATTTCTAACCAGTTGATTTATTTATGTATCTGAAGATTGCTAGGTATTCACTTTTTTCAATTTAATTGTATTATTTTACTAACGATTGTGAATGCTTCAATTGATGTGTAGAGATAGCAGCACTGGCGGAGGAAAGCATTGGAGGATAGCATGTATTCGAGTTATCATTTATATTTTGATGGGCACATACCTTAGGCATGGCGCCTATATTTTGTCATGCATATTTATTGAGGCGTTGGATATTTATTTATTATTTTGTATGCGCATGGGCGCATGATTATGATATATGTATTTGGACATTGTCTTGGGTATGCCTGACTCTTTGGGCGCCTGCCCATTAGCTTTATTTCTATTTTGTGCTAAAGCAAACTCAAAAGCTAAAAGTGTGCTATTTTGTAATTTGGGCTATTATTTGAGCTTGAAGATGATTAATAAATAAAATACATGCTTTGTGGAGCGCTCACACAAGGCATGGGGGGAGATTGCACCCAATTGGTCTCTTGTTCATGTCGTGCATGCTTTCTACCTTGAGTTTTGTGCAAAAAGTAGAGTTCTTTTGTTCTTGGGGACCTTCCGGCGTTCACTACGCGAGCATACAGCATCCGATTTGCGCACCAGTCTTAGATTTGTTATGCACCAATGATCTATTTCTTAGTGCAATAATGATCAATTAGGAATGGTGAATATTTATGCAAGTAAGTTAGTGGTTGACATCCCAATCATAACCATAGCTTTACATTTGTTTATACAAGTGATTATTCGCGAGATTATGTATTTAAATATTTCTCAAAACATAAGTCATTAGTTGATTTAAAAAAAAATCATTATAATCACTTGTTTATCCTATTTAGAAACTAAAACCAACCTAATGGTTATGAGCCCAAGTTTCCATTATCTTTGGAAAATGTATTTCTTGACTCACACTATACACAACTATATAAAAATGGTTTGTGTGTAGGATGCTTTACAAATGCATTTATATTCTTATGGAGAAAGATCTATTCGTAAAGAAATTAAACTTTAGTTGGAGTTGATAAATAAAGTTGATAATTTTTTACACATCTAGCCTAAGTATGTGCGCAAAGTGAGAAGTGCAATGGAAGCTACATCCTCTTCATGTTGGGAAGATTCCTCCTTACCTAAAGAAAAAGAAGCTACTAAGTTATTTGCTTTGTTTTTCTTGAACAAAGGGAAGCAACCATCTATCAATATGGATGTTTCCTTTGCCCACAAAAAATGTAGAAAGAGGCACAAACTCATGAGCTTTGCAATGTGCTAATATGTATTATCTAATAGCATACGAAGAATCATCATTTTATACGGCCTTCCATTTTGTAGCCATGCTTTAGCAATATCAAAACATGATCGTCAATGAACATTAAGAACTATAATTTAGCTATGTGTCATGCTTTTAAGATCAATGTATAAGGGTGGGGCTAGTACACATACATATATAGAATATTGAACTTGTACATTGTAGATATATATGCTTGTTTTGAAACATTAAGAAAGAAAAGAATCTACTAATGAAGATAAGTTGAATCAATCTAAGAATATGGCTAGTTTATTTTAAGAGCTAATCACTACAAGTACATATGGTATCTTTGTTCCTCTCAATGCATGGGAATGACCAATAGTGATGTGTGCATGAAAGCACACAAGAACTAGTAGGGGTAGTGCATGCATGTGCTCATGTACACACACACATAGAGGTGGCTCATATAAAATTTTCAATTGATCAATTCAAAATTCATCACACACACACACACAAAGTGCACCTCTATTTGTTAGTGTTCTAAATCCCACTATGGAAAAACTAGCATGTTAGTTTTTTAAAGAGATAAAAATAGCAATGGAGAGAGGGATAAAGAAAGAGGTTCAATTTCAGAGGAGAGCAAGGATGGACTACATGACAAAATAAAAGTGACATAACAAGGATGGACTAGATGGGTGTAGTCTAACTATAGAATCACTAGCATATCCTCATGTCAATCACCTAACATGCTAGTGAATTATATCCTACCACATCACTAAGGTGTGTAGTGGATGCCAGCTCATGTAGATCTTGACATCTCAACATGTATACATGCATGTGAATCATTTATGGTAAGGAATGTATGAACAATGTGCCATAATTAATACGTCTATCAATAGTTGTAAGCTTTCCTACTATTGAGAATATTTTATATATGGTACTATGATTGTATTTAAGAGTCCTTTTAGTTGTGAATCATGGTTGAAAGTGTGTGAATTTTGTACAAAGTCTTTACTTTCACAATGAGTGTGGAATAGTGTAACTTCCTTGATGTAATGCACCAATGCATTGTGTAAAATATTGTGGAGTATCTATAATACACATATTAAATCATTGAAGGTAATGCTGAATCCCTCTAAACTTAGAAATCTACATGACTATCCATGTGTTGTAAACGTATTAGTTTTTGTTCTTATATTGACAAACTACAAAAAACAATGTGTTTGTATGGGGCATAATTTCAATACATTGATAAGTTTGTACCTCAATAGCTCTCAACATTCATGTTCTTACAAGAAATGAAATCTTCAATGCAACTACAATAATACATATTAGGCCTACAATGGTGGGATCTAACAACCCCTTTGAGCCATCCATGTCAATTTATGAAAACTTATTTTAACATTCAAGAACGAAAATAAGTAATTGTAAATGCATAAATATAGAGTAAAATGATTTTCTATTAGGATATATATGTAAAATTTCCCTAATTGGATGCGTACCCATGATATAATACCACTATTATTAGGGAGAATTGTTTTTAGATTAAATTGTTTGTAAATTTAAATCACATCATAAGTTCACATGATAAAGGCAATAACCCTTGCATTAAGAGGTAAACTCTAGATCTTTAGCACCCAATTAGAGCTATTATTTTCAATACAAGGGCTAAACCCTTAATGTATGTAAGGGCTATCACTTTTTGGCCATGAAGCTGATACTCAAAAGATTCAATATAGTGATAAACTTACAAACTTGAGATGAACTTGCAAACTTGAGTACAGTAATAAACTTACAAAAGATTGAGTAGAATGAGAAACTTAAAGACTTGACATCACAATTTCCGTAGATGTTTTATATGTGAAAATCCAAATTTTAAACATTACATAGGACACACACACACACACACACACACACACACACACACATGCGTGTGTGTGTGTGCGAGTGAGTATGCATGTGTATGCTATGTTTTTGAAAATTTTATTTTGGTTGCATTTAGGAGACTTATTGCTTTGCAACATTTGATACATATGGGGATTTCTAGAATTGATCCAAAGAAATAGGTAACATGTGATACCCATAACTTCCTTTGAGGTTATGAGGGATCTCCAAATGTATGTTGGAAAGACCTCTTAATAATATTACAATCAAAATGTTGTGCTCATTTGGAAACAGTGGGCCAAGTGCATGATGTAAATTAAATTATTTGTGCATTCTTTATTAGAGAGAGAGAGAGAGAGAGAGAGAGAGAGAGAGGGGGGACTAATCATATATATGTTTATCCTTAAGCATATCCTTCACGTACATAAGCACTATAGAATAGACATCTCCAAAGTGTCTTAGAATTGTGATGTATCCATTATCTATTTTTTTGTGCAACAAGGATGTTGGTTAGTGGTTGGCATCCCAATTGTCTATTCATCACCTTAGCTTTCCATTTGTTTGTACAAGTGTTTCTTCGTGAGACTACTTATTGATCTATAATTTATCAAAATATCAATCACTCAATAATCCCGTTTCAAAAATAAACCCAACCTAATGGTTATGAGCCCAAGTTACCATTACCTTTGGAAAATATATTTACTAACTAACAATATATACAATTGTATAAAACAAGGGTGTGCATGCATGATCCTTTGCAAGTGCATGTACATCCTATACACACATAGGTCTATTAGTAAAGAAACTAAACCTTAACTCCAATTGATAAATGAAGTTGACAAACCTTTACACATCTAGCTAAAATATGTATGTGAAGTGCAACATGAGGTGCATTCTCTTTATATTTTGGTGGCAAAGGAAAGATTCATCCTACCCAAAAAGCACAAAGCTACTAAGGTATATAATCATAGGGTTTGCAATGACACAATTTTGTAGAAGCTTAATTGACAATGATGGGCCAATAGAGTGACATAGAAGGATGCATTTTTTGAAGGTTTTATGAAAATGAAGGTATAAAAAAGTATTGTGTGATGAATTGCATGAGTCACATAGATCCTACATTTAGTATCTACAAGTGTATATCATTTCTCTAAGTATCTACAAATTTCATTTATCATTATGTAGAGAGTGTGTCATTTGTTATGAACAAAGCACATGATTTGTTTTTTTTTGTGAGAAGGGAAGCAACAATGAGTTAGTATGGTTGCTTCTCTTTGCTCAAAGAAAATGAAAACCTAATGAGAGGCAACCTTGTTACCTTTGCAATGAGCTAGGACATATTGTGTAATAGCACAAGGAAAACACACATGTCATAGGGTCATAGCACTTGCACTTTGTAGTCATGCTTTAGCAATATTGTGACATAATGGCCAATGAGCATTGATGCCTATAATTAGTTATGTGTCTCACTTGTATATCAAGCATGTATGGTGTAGACATGTATGCTTGTCTTGAAATGTCAAAAGAGAGACAAGAAGTCACTAATAAAGAGGAGCCTGAGCAGTGTTCACGAAAAACCAAGGTTTAATGTTAAATGAATTGCAATTTTACAAAAAGCACATTTAAAAATATGGATACAAGGTTTAGCAAATTTCATAAAAAAGGAAAAAAAAGATTTTGCATGTAAAATAATATCTAGACCACTTAATAAATGCAAATATCGATTGGAAATTACTTTTTTGAGTTAATATTATATTCATAGAACACATTTAAATGGCATGTACCACAAATATAATTATTAATTATTAAATATATTAATTTAAATTATTAAAAACTCATGAGTCCTGAGTCATGAGTTATAAGGCATAACTCATGGCTTAACACTTGACATGTATAATTATTAATGATTAAAAATATGAGAAAGATTAGAAGAATATTTGGTGATTAAATTTCATTTATTAGGTGTTAATAGTCTAGGTTGGTTGGGCAGTGCATTGAAGTTTGGAAATTAGAATTCAAAATGAGTAGATTCTAGATAGTAGAATGGGAAGGATGGGCAGTATCTAAAGTGTGTTGTGAGTCGGAACCATTTTTTCAAATTATTTTTTCACTCTCATCTTCTTGAGTCCTTGGTATTTTTCATCTTCTAGACTCGAGCTTATTCGACTTCTTGAGTCCAACTTCTCCACCTCATCACCCTCCATCTTTATCTTCGGCTCTCCATCTTCATCTTCCTCTCCTCTCATATACTTTCCCTCATATATCTTCATCGCTCTTCATCTTCCTCTTTGGCTCCTCCTCGAGTGGTCGAGCTTGCTTCTTCTTGAGCTCCTCCTCCTCCTCCCTCTCCATATCCATCTTCGGCTCCTCCTCCTCCATTTTCCATCAGTAGCGTGCTACCCTACCTCTCGGGTAAGTTACTCATGAATATATGTGTGCATCACGTGGGTTTAAAATAAGATATTTTTAAAATACAATTTTTATACATTTTTTACATATGGAAGGATGTAATATAAAGGGATTATTTACAGATTGAATAGCAAAGCATTATATTGTATTCAAGAAAAATTCACAGATAAGGATATGTATAAATAGGCTTTGAACGCACGTGATGTAGAGGATATACATATAGTAACTTCCCTGAGCCCTATCTCCAGCAGCCCAGCATCCAATGGCCTTCTCACCCTCCATCTTCATCTTCACCTTCTCCACCTCAATCCTCCTCCAGCAGCTCAGTGTCTAGCGGCCTTTTCACCCTCCATCTTCATCTTCGGCTCCTCCCAACATCCTCGTCCTCCATCTTTATCTTCGGTCCCTCCTCCTTGATCCTCCTCTAACAACACAATGTACAATATGGCCTCCTCACCCTCCATCTTCATATTCAGCTCCTCCTTCTCGATCCTCCTCTTGTGGCCCAGCGGGCCCGGCTCAGCTCTTCCTCCTCCTCACTCTCCATTTTCATCTTCAACTACTCCTCCTTGATCCTCATCTAGTGGCCTACTTCTTCTTCTACTCCTCCTTCTCCTTCTCCTTCTCCTTCTCCTTCTCCTTCTCCTCCATCTTCGGTTCCTCCTCTTGCTCCATCTTCCTTTAGTGGCTTGCCCTTCATCCTCCAGCGGGATTTTTAGAATGTAGAATTATTTGGTATAAGGTTTTTGACAATTAAATTATGAGTTCGAATATAAAATACTTTAAAATTTTAGTCAATAATTTTGTGAACTTAAAGGATTGAAAAAAATTACAAGTCCACACATCCAAAGGCTTTTGTATTGGCTGTAAAAAAAATATTTTTCATGAACACTTAGCTTGAGCAATATAACAATATGGCTAATTTATTCCCAGAGCTGATGATAGCAGGCACTTTTCAAGTTTCACTTGTTTTTCCCTTTCAATGCACGGGCATGACCACCACTGCAAGCATGCAAGCACATGTGACACAAGAATTAGTAGCTATAGGAAAATGAGAGAGAGAGAGAGAGAGAGAGAGAGAGAGAGAGAGAGAGAGCCCTGTGTGGATATTTCAATTCATCAATCCAATCTTCTTCACGAATATATATATATATAGAGAGAGAGAGAGAGAGAGAGAGAGCACCTCTATCTGCTAGTTTGGGTCCCCACCGTGGCCGGCTCCGCCCCCGCCCCCATCCCCGAAGCCCTTTGCCCCGCCCACGTGGCCTTCGAAGTGGTGATGGTCAAACTCGACGCTGCCGCCAAAGCCCCCACCGTGGCCACCACCGTGGCCGGCTCCGCCCCCGCCCCCGCCCCCGCCGCCGAAGCCCCCTGCCCCGCCCACGTGGCCTTCGAAGTGGTGGTGGCCAAACTCGACGCTTCCGCCAAAGCCCCCGCCTCCTCCGAATCCTCCCCCAAAACCAAACCCTGGCTCTATCTCTTGCGGCTTCACGGCCCTCACCTCCTGATATTCCGCCGCATCTATATCAACTAACTCACGACCAGCTGCCATGGCTACCCAACTGCAGCCAGCTGCTGTCACCACTACAAATACGACAAGCAGGTAATAATTCAATGCCGTCCGACTCGTCGCCATCCTTCCTACTTTTTATATTAAAATAGCTGCGATAATTGCTAGAGAGCTCATATCAACTATCTATCGTCTGCGATCGACCGCAAAACGACAACGGTTGGTGTTGATTTATATAGCAGCAGCAGCAGCCGCTGCTTCTCGTGTCCGGAGCTCTCACGCAATTCTCAGATAGTGCGGTCTGCGGAGTCATGCAGTGTGGCGACGACAGAGACTGCGCCTGCTAGTTTTGACCGGATGTGCAGTATGGCGACGACAGAGACCGCATCTGCGCATGGTCGCAGCTAGTTTTGACAGGGGTGTGGAAATTTGGAAAAGCAGCTTTGACTTCTGAACTCGCGAAGTTGTAGCCCACTATAACTCGCGGCGGCGCTAATTTGATAAAGGAGACACAAGAGCAATATTGGAAACCTTTGTCGATGGAGGTTACGTGGCCAACATGCCATGCCTCACTGTCGGTTTGGTGCATTTGACTATAGTGAACTTTCAAGTACCTTCTGCAACTCCCTAAAGACTGGTCAACACTGAACTCTACTGGATCAGGTACCTACACCTTGTCTCCGCTTGAGAGATCTATTTTCCGCCTTACCGCCTGCATTACCATTGACTGGCACCTATCTCGCCAATAGATGGATTTCATCAAGTAATATATTCGATACAGAAAGGTTAGCTAGGTCATATTGCTGAAAAATGTTGGTTAAAGTTCTCTCACTTAATTTACCAAATATACATGCTCAGGTCTAAAATCATTCGATTTTAATGGCTATTTTCAACCAAAATTCTCCTAGGTGTATGTCTACAAAGGCCCTTTGCAGACGTACCTCCCAAATTTCTTGGTAAAGAAAGCTTTTGTAGACTGGAGCCAAATTTCTTGGTAAAGAAAGCTTTTGTAGACTGGAGCATTAGCTCATTGTGTGCCACATACACATCTCCATGTGCCAAATACACATGTCCATGCCATGCTTCTTATTAAGCTCATTCTAAGCAATTGGAAGCCCAAAGTGAGATAGAACCACTCTCCAAACTATACCACCTTTATGGCAATTTCAAAATAAATGCTTGACTATTTCTTGCTCCCTACATAAGCACCTTCCTTCTCTAGTTCCTCTATGTTTGAGCTTTCTGATAGATGTAACTTCCATTGCGGCTCAAAGTACACTCTTAACCTTTGTCTGCATCTAGGTGCCTTATTTACTATATGAAACAACCCTTGAATGTCATGTGAAGTCATTTGAAGGGTGACTATCCTAGTTGTAACTCCTTGTATGCATCTTTTTGGATCTATCTTTGATGTGTAGTCAAAATCCTTTAGGACACCCTATTAGGGTGGTTGGGGTTGTAACTTGAATGTTTGTATTTGTTCCTTGAAAACTTGACAGTGTTTACTATTGTTTCTTCATTCACAAAATATGTAATCAATAACATTCGAGACGACGACTTTTCTTGGATGTCTATGATGTGACCTCAAATCCTCTCAGTTTTCTAAAAATTAAATATCATTTTCTATAATTTCCTCATTCATGAATGATGTAGACTGCACTATTTTCAGGACAATGTTTTTCTTGTATTGTCTACAATGTAACCTAAGCTTGAATACCATTTTCTTGAAAAACATTTGTTATTTTCCATCACTTTTTTTACCAGAATCTCTAGGTTCAATTATGAGTATTCTAGGCAGATTTCTGTGTTGGCTGTTATTCTTGTTTTGGTGTGATAGAATAGATCAATACACTTTGGCGATCCTGCTTGGTTCATGTTGCATTGCACTCATGATTTAGGCATCACGCATGGAAGGAAGAAATTTGTAGGAGCAACATATGAAAGCATAAGACTGTAATGTTTGAAGATCCGATCCAACATAGAATTTAGTAATATCAGAAGATCCAGTGCAATAGAGGATTTAGATCTAGTCAAAGAAGATTTTAGTCATGTCTATAAGGCACGTTATTCAAGTTTCATATTTCTTTTTAAAGTTCTTGCTATAAGTTCTATTCTAATTCTCTAATTTCAAGATTTATGTAATGGAAGCAACACAATGTTGCAAGTAGTTTTCAGGGTTTATTTTGGGAGTTCCAAGTTGTAGTCCTAATTTTAAGTCTTCAAGTTTCTTCTTCAAAACTGAAATGTCAGTAGAAGAAGATACAAGAGCACTAAAAGAAGGCACAATCTTTTGAGAGGAAATTGAAGACAATGAGAGAAAGGCGATTCTTTTCTAGGAAGACATTATGATTTTTTTCTATAAATGGAGGGTATCAGGTTATTCTTTCTTTACAATGTCTTGCTTTTAGACTATTTTAGAGCATATAGAGATTCAAGCAATTTAAAGGTAGATAGATACTCAAGCACCTTCCTACAATTTAGAGAGGTTCTTACAACTTGTGTAGGTTTCTCCAATTCAAAAAGATTCTTGCAACTTAGGTAGTTTCCTACAATTCAAGCACATTCATGAAATTTAGATACATTCATGTAATTTGCATGTTCGAGAGATGTGGAAAAGAATATGAAGAAGGCTTGCAAGAAAAGTGCTATAAAAAAGAAGAAGATCAGAAGCAAATTCAAGAAAATGTAATAATAAGGAATGGATTGGCAAGAAATACTTCTTAGGCTAGGTTGATAAGTAGGAAGATCTAGAAGAAGATCAAATAAATAATAAGTAGAGAAAAGGATATGGCTTTACCGAAATCATCCTAGAGGGAATAATCTAAAGTACGAAAGTGTCAAGGATTTGCATAGATGATAAGCATAAGTGTTGGGGGTAAAGGTGTCTCCACCTAGCCGCCCGTGTATTACTACACTGACAGTACTACCCACCACTACACATTACAAGTGGCAGGTGCCTGTCACCGTCACTTTATTCTCCATTTTTTTTAGTGACAGTTTGAATAAAGGAAGGCCCGATCACACATTGTGACTGTTGGAGTTTTCGTTTTGTTTCTCTCTCTTTTTTACTCTTCCTCTCCCACCATAGCTCTTTCAAGCAAGCTTTGATCCTTCTCACCTTTCAAATGGTATCAAAGCATGGTTGCTCGAGCATTCTAACTTAGTTCTGACTCCTTCAGCCTCCTATCAATTATCTACACTCATTGGGTCGCCTTCCTAGCAACCATAACCGACTCTCTCGAGCTCCCATCACTCCCTGGCTTCCGGAGCATCTACCTGGCCCATTTGGGCACCCTTAGGGCATTCCTTCAGAAGTATTAAAGCTCTTTTTTGTTATTTTACTTCAGTCCATAGGTTTTGTGAACCAGGGCAGCCATGTTCTCTTGCTTCTTATGATGCCTACTCTCTACCAGTGACTTTGCCCTTCAAGAGGGAGCTCTTGGGGGTCCTTGACTACTTCCCCAACCTTGCCTTGACCTTGCCCAGCCCTTGCATAGGCCCTAGATCACTTTGGGCCAACTTGAAGACCTGTAATTTTTTTTTAAAAACTTCAGCCTCCCTTGTTACTCATTGGCAGCTTGAAAATACTTCATTTGGTAGTTGGAAACACCCCCTTGATCCTTGACATTGGTGGTTATCATTTTCATTGATCTATGGATTGATGTACCTCAGTCCACAACTATTTTTCACAGTCCACATGCAGCCACAAATAGTGTTACATCAACACTTTATATTTATGCTTGGTTGGCATTGACATTGGTTGCTCGGTTGGTCCCAAATGCTCCTCGAATTCTAGGGGAATGTATGCCTATGATATGAGATGCTTTTGGGACTGAATTTACTCAGTCATTGACTATTTTACATGGTCCATAGGTAGCCCAAAAAAGGACAGCCCTGTGTTATTACACTTTATGCTCATGATACATAGTCATTTGATGCCCAATTATGCTCGATTTGTGCCTATACATACGGGAAAGTACGCCTATGGTTTGTCTACGGTTTTGAGCTTGGATTGAGCCAATGTTTGCTTAGTTTTGGATGTTTATTTGCTGCTGGAATATTAAGGGCTAAAGCTTATTTTCTTATGTTTGGATATGGATGTTTGGGCTATGTCTTGGATGCATACATTGATGTAATGATTCTTGGGGATCGACATAGAGCTTGGATTTTCTCTCAAATTATTAGTTGAGCTTGAGCTCACTTCGCATAGCATTTGGATCTTCATCTCTTATGTACTTATGGCAGGTACTTTGCTTATGTTTGATGGATCTGGACATGCTTGGCCTATGCCAATACTACATGCACGTTACATTGTTTGGAGTTGGATGCTACTGAGCCTTACTTGTTGAGATATTGTCAAGATTGTGGGAGAGAAGGAAGGAGTCTCGCTTGAAGCTTTCTTGCTTGCACAATGGGGGAAGAAACACAAAGGGTGGAGGCTGAAAACAGTTTTCCTCTTCTTAGTTGTGTAAGCCAAAAGAACTCTAGTACAAAGAAATAGAAGAACCCTATATATGGGTCTCAAACCAAACTCAACTAACTAAGGTGGCATACCAACTGAGCCACAAACTAGAGTAGATAAGGATAGCTATCATGTAGCTATTATTCATGGGCGGTGTACCAACCGCGTCTGCAACTGACACGTCGGTGACATAAAAACACAACGGTCACCCTGGCGTATCACGAGTGGAGCTCGATATCTCAACACTCCCCCTCGAGCTCAATCCCAATTCTTGCACACCAAGCAAGTCTCTGAACTTGCGCAGCTTCTCTGCGCCCAATGCCTTCGTGAATATGTCAGCTACCTGATCCTCTGTGCTGACATAAACTAGATCAATAAGACCTAGTAAAACCCTCTCTCGCACATAGTGATAATGCACCTCAATGTGCTTTGTTCTAG
The DNA here is from genome assembly GCF_053477565.2 of Lygodium microphyllum. Taxonomy (NCBI): domain Eukaryota; kingdom Viridiplantae; phylum Streptophyta; class Polypodiopsida; order Schizaeales; family Lygodiaceae; genus Lygodium; species Lygodium microphyllum. The sequence continues at coordinate 32,618,577 of NC_141143.1, read as the reverse complement.
CATGATAGACTGGGTTATTTGCCAAGTGTATACTACTCATGTTGTCACAATAAATGACAATTGGCCCATTTGTAGACTGATGCATATCATAAAGTAGCTTATGCAACCAAGCTACCTCACATGCAGCCATTGCTGCACCCCTATACTCAGCCTCTATGCTCGACAAGGCAACTGTAGGCTGTTTCTTGCTGCTCCAAGTGACTACAGCACTCCCAAAAGAGAACACATATCCACTGGTAGATCGTCTATCAGAAATACTACCAGCCCAATCAGCATCAGTGTATCCATGCAACTGTATCTGAACCCCAGTCTCATAAAATAGTCCATAGTGCAATGTGGACTTCACATACCTGAGTATGCGTCTAGCCGCATCCAAATGTGGTTTCCTTGGAGCCTGCATAAACTGACTTACCAATCCAACAGCATAGCTCAAATCTGGCCTGGTAATAGTCATATAAATCAAACTTCCTACTATGCGTCTGTACATAGTAGGGTCTTCTAGAAGCTCACCTGCATCTGTGCTTAGCTTCACATTCTGCTCCAAAGGAACTAAAATAGGCTTACAGCCTGTCATCCCATATTTGGACAGCATGTCCAATCCATACTGCCTCTGCAAGAGCTGTATCCCACTTGGTGATCTAATCGCCTCAATGCCCAAGAAATAACGCAGCTCTCCCAAATCCTTCATCTCAAACTTCTGCTTCAATAGCATTTTCACATGAAGGATATCTTCATCACTGTCACCTGTCATAATCAAATCATCAACATAAATGACAAGTAGCATAATACATTTCTTTGTTTTTCTCACATAAAGTGAGAAATCTGCCTTGGAAATTTGAAAGCCAATAGTGACAAGATACTGTCCTATCTTGTCAGACCATGCTCTAGGTGCTTGCTTCAAGCCATACAAGGCTTTCTTCAACCTGCAAACAAACTCAGGATGAACAGCATGCACATAACTTGGTGGCTGCTCCATATAGACCTCTTCTTGCAAATCACCATGCAAGAAGGCATTCTTTACATCCATCTGATGTAAAGACCATCCCTTTGATGCAGCCATAGCAATGACCGCTCTTACGGTTGCCATCCTTGCAACCGGACTGAATGTTTCTTCATAGTCAATACCATATGTTTGTGCATACCCCTTGACTACTAATCTTGCCTTGTATCTGTTCACAGAACCATCTGCATTGTGCTTCACCTTATAAACCCACTTACAGCCAATTGCATTTTTACCTTTAGGCAAAGGTACCAATTCCCATGTAGCATTTGCTTCCAAGGCATCCATTTCTTCATCCATGGCTTTCTCCCATTTTTATTTTTCCATGGCTTCCTCAAAAGAAGTGGGTTCTGGTTCCTGTATCACTTTGACCATATATGCATAGTGAATGGTTGTAAATCCATCATATTTCAGCCTATCCACAGGATAACTAGCTCTCGTAGACCTGCGCAAAGTAGGTTCACTCCCAGGTGCTCTCAAAACATCCCTGGTCTTCCTTACTCCAGGTGTAACAATAGAAGGAATACCCAACTCATCATCAATGCTCTGTTCTGAGCCACTGGATTCACCATCCACATAAGAGTGACCTGCATTCACATCAAACATGGGCTGATCAACCTTCTCTTTTCCTTTTCGTGATACCTGCATACCACTATCTGCATTACTTTGAGAAGATTCTCCTGATCTCAATCTGCCTGTCCATGGCGAAGAATGTGAACCACTACTAGAGGAAACTCCAGGTCCACTAATATTTTGTGACTGCTGCTGTGAATTTTGTGCAGCATTACCATTTTGTGCATCTACATCATCAATCACATTTACTGGTTTATACCAGCTACTCATCTCATAAAAAACAACATCTCTGCTCACTGTAAACTTACGAGTAGAAGGGTTATAGCATCTATACCCTTTTTGCTGCAGAGAGTAACCAATAAAGATGCACTTCTCAGCTTTTGGATCCAACTTGGATCTCAACTCATCTGGCACATGTACATAGGCAATACAACCAAAAATTTTCAAATGAGAAATATCTGGTTTCCTACCAGTATACCTCTCCTCTGGAGTCATTCCATGTATTGCTGCAGTGGGAGTCCTGTTCATTATGTAGACTGCTATAGCAACTGCTTCAGCCCAATAAAAATCTAGCAAGTCTTTTTCATTGAGCATGGCACGAGATACCTCTCCAATATGCCTGTTTTTTCTTTTTGCAATTCCATTTTGTTGTGGGGTATGACTGCATGAATATTGCTGCTTTATGCCATGCTCCTGCAGGAACCTTGCAAACTCATTTGAGAGGTACTCTCCCCCTCCATCTGACCTTAGGCATTTTATCGGCAAGCCTGTTTCTTTTTCAACCATAGCTTTAAGAGTTTCGAAATGCCCAAAAACTTCACTTTTCTTTTTCATAAAATACACCCAAACTTTTCTGCTATAGTCATCAATAAAACTGACAAAATAATGATAGCCTCCAAGAGATGCAGCTTTAGTTGTCCACACATCAGAGTGGATTAATTCCAATGGCTTCTTACTCTCTTGAACATGTCTAGGAAATGGTTTCCTTGCCTGTTTTCCAAACTGACAGGCTTCACATACCTTATGCATTTCTGCAACCTTGAATTTCGGCAATCCTGTAACAATGTTTTGGGCCTGCATTGGTTTAAGTCGATGTACATTAACATGACCAATGCGTTTATGCCAGATATCAATATCTGCAACTACACCGGTCCCATGTGCAAACATTGTTGCACTCAATTCAGACATGTCTGCATCCAATGTAAACATTCTGCCCTTCTTCTTTCCTTTTGCTATCAAGCGACCTTTATTTTTCATATCCTCAACAAAGCATCCATGAGGATTAAATCTGACCTGCAAGCCCTACTCAACCATTTGACCAACAGAAACCAGATTCTTGGTGATATTCGGGACATGAAATACATCGGACATGTATTTCTTTTTCCCATCCTGCATAGACAAAGGAAATTTTCCAATCTGCACAATAGGATGTGCAGTATCATCACCAGTCTCCATAAATCCTGGTTTTTCAATTTTCCTTGCATCCTCCATCCATTCTGCATGACCTGTCATATGGTTTGATGCACCTGAGTCAACATACCATACATCGTTGCTTTCTTCTGCACTTGTCACAGAATTGTTCATGTACTGCACCATAAATAGATGCTCATTTCTGTCATCACCCTGTCTACTAGAGGATGCATAATTTCCTTGTTGCAGTTTTCCATTCATGATGTCATTTTGCTTTTTATAGCAGTCTTTAGCCATATGACCCATTTTACCACAATAGTAGCATTCAACATTACTGTTTGCATTTTGGCCTCTTTGCCATCCACCACGACCTCTTTGGCTCCCCCTGCCTCTAGAGTTACCACGTCCTCCTCCATAGGACTGGTTTTCCTGAGTTTGTTGCATATTCTGATTTCTGCCACGGCCTCCAAATCGGCCTCCTCTACCTCTGCCTCTACCTCTTCCAGCATTTGAGTAGAAGACATCTTCTTTTGAAGTTCCTCCTGAAGAAGATGCACCACCATTTCTCTGCTCCTCAGAAATTAGAAGAGCAATCAACTCCTCAAAATCAGGAAATCTTTCACAGACGGAAATGGATGTTCGAAACTGTGCATAATCCTTTCCTAGACCATTCAAGGTCACAAAAACTAAATCATCATCTTCCACTGGCGACCCAATGGAAGCAAGTGCATCTGCAATCTTCTTCACCTTCATGTCGTAGTCGTTGATGCTCATACTTTCTCTTTGCACATTATGCAACTCTTGCTTGAGCTGCATTTTCCTGGCTTGCGTATTTGTGCTATACATTTTTGACAAAGTATCCCATGCCTCCTTTGGCGTACTTGCATCCTGAATATGCACAATCATAGAGTCTGAAATACTGATAGACAGCCAATACATAACTTTCCTGGCTCTCTCATGCCATGTTTTGAATGCCTGCATTTGCTGTTGATTGGGAACATCAGGAAGAACTGGTTCTTCTTCATTTCCTGCAACAAATTCCCAATATCCTTTTCCCATAAGGAAATTCGTCATTCTAAACTTCCATGCTTGGAAGTTTTTCTTGTCAAGCTTTTCAGTGACAATCTGTGAAAGAGAATCAGATGCCATTATAGAAGACTGTAAAAAATTCTGTGACTGCAAAAACCACAGCTTCACCCTCACAAGGGAAAATCTGCAAAACTGGCGAAAGTGGTATTTGACCACACAGTCACTTCCTAGTGACGATTTTGCATCAACAGGCAATAGGGATGATTCTGTAACTCCCAATGTCTCTGCGCACAAGCATACAATGCAATTTTTACAGTAACTATTCACCGACTTGTAGAACAGTGGTTGCACAGCATAAAACTGGGCCTTTTCCTGAGTGCGTGCAGAAAACTTCCGCCTCCAAAACAGGCCCCGAAATGGCCTCAAATAAAAAAAACAAGGTCGCCGAGAGCTAAAGCCCCTATCCCGCAGCATATACTGCCCTCTTGCTTCACCGCAAAGGGCGTCTCAACCTGAGACAATGCACTCCTGCACTTTCCGGCTGTGCTACCTGCAGAGATCTGCTCCCAAAACAGAAAATGAAAGCAACACTGCTCCTCTTACCAGAACACCGCGAGCTTGGCTTGCTTTCTTGAGCTCCTTACCACGAACAAGGCTCTGATACCATGTCAAGATTGTGGGAGAGAAGGAAGGAGTCTCGCTTGACGCTTTCTTGCTTGCACAACGGGGGAAGAAACACAAAGGGTGGAGGCTGAAAACAGTTTTCCTCTTCTTAGTTGTGTAAGCCAAAAGAACTCTAGTACAAAGAAATAGAAGAACCCTATATATGGGTCTCAAACCAAACTCAACTAACTAAGGTGGCATACTAACTGAGCCACAAACTAGAGTAGATAAGGATAGCTATCATGTAGCTATTATTCATGGGCGGTGTACCAACCGCGTCTGCAACTGACACGTCGGTGACATAAAAACACAACGGTCACCCTGGCGTATCACGAGTGGAGCTCGATATCTCAACAGATATTGAGCTCCACTCGTGATATGCCAGGGCGACCGTTGTGCATTTATGTCACTGACTTGTCAGTTGTTAGTAGATGCGGTTGGTACACCGCCCATGAATAATAGCTAGATGACAGCTATCCTTATCTACTCTAGTTCGTGGCTCAGTTAGTATGCCACCTTAGTTAGTTGAGTTTGGTTTGAAACCCATATATAGGGTTCTTCTATTTCTATGTACTAGAGTTCTTTTTGGCTTACACAACTAAGAAGAGGAAAATTGTTTTTCAGCTTCCACCTCTGTGTGTATTCCCCCATTGTGCAAGTAAGAAAGCTACAAGTGAGACTCCTTTCTTCTCTCCCACAATCTTGACATGGTATCAGAGCCTTGTTCGGGGTAAGGAGCTCAAGAAAGCAAGCCAAGTTCGCGATGTTCTGGTAAGAGAACTAGTGTTGCTTTTATTTTTCTGTTTTGGGAGCAAGTGTCTGCAGGTAGCACAGCCGGAAAGTGCAAGAGTGCATTGTCTCAGATTGAGACGCCCTTTGCACGCACTCAGGAAAGCTCTGTTTTTTTGATTTGAGGCCATTTCGGAGCCTGTTTTGGAGGCGGAAGTTTTCTGCACGCACTTAGGAAAAGGCCCTGTTTTATGCTCTGCGACCACTGTTCTACAGGTCGGTGAAAAGTTACCACAAAAATTGCATCGTATGCTTGTGTGTAGAGACATTGGGAGTTACAGAATCATCCTTGTTTCCTGTTTATGCAAAATTGTCACTAGGAAGTGACTGTGTGGTCAAATACCACTTTCGCCAGTTTTGCAGATTTGCCCTTGTGAGGGTGAAGCTGTGGTTTTTGCAGTCACAGAATTTTTTGCAGTGTTCTGTAATGGCGTCTGATTCTCTTTCACAGATTGTAACTGAAAAGCTTGACAAGAACAACTTCCAAGCATGGAAGTTTAGAATGACGAATTTCCTTATGGGAAAAGGATATTGGGAATTTGTTGCAGAAAATGAAGAAGACCTAGTTCTTCCTGATGTTCCCAATCAACAGCAAATGCAAGCATTTAAAGCATGGCATGAGAGAGCCATGAAAGTTATGTACTGGCTGTCTATCACCATTTCAGACTCTATGATTGTGCATATTCAAGATGCAAGTACGCCGAAGGAGACATGGGATACTTTGTCGAAAATGTATAGCACAAATACGCAAGCCAGGAAAATGTAGCTCAAGTAAGAGTTGCACAATGTGCAAAGAGAAAATATGAGCATCAATGACTACCACATGAAGGTGAAGAAGATTGCAGATGCACTTGCTTCCATTGGGTCGCCAGTGGAAGATGATGATTTAGTTTCTGTGACCTTGAATGGTCTAGGAAAGGATTATGCACAGTTCCGAACATCCATTTCCGTCCCTGAAAGATTTCCTGATTTTGAGGAGTTGATTGCTCTTCTAATCTATGAGGAGCAGAGAAATGGTGGTGCATCTTCTTCAGGAGGAACTTCAAAAGAAGCTATCTTCTACTCAAATGCTAGAAGAGGTAGAGGCAAAGGTAGAGAAGGCCGATCTGGAGGCCGTGGTAGAAATCAAAATATGCAGCAAACTCAAGAAAACTAGTCCTATGGAGGAGGACGTGGTAACTCTAGAGGCAGGGGGAGCCAAAGAGGTCGTGGTGGATGGCAAAGAGGCCAAAATGCAAACAGTAATGTTGAATGCTACTACTGTGGTAAAATGGGTCATATAGCTAAAGACTGCTATAAAAAGCAGAATGACATCATGAATGAAAAATTGCAACAAGGGAATTATGCATCTTCTAGTAGACAGGGTGATGACAGAAATGAGCATTTGTTTATGGTGCAGCACATGAACAATTCTGTGACAAGTGCAGAAGAAAGCAACGATGTATGGTATGTTGACTCAGGTGCATCAAACCACATGACAGGTCATGTAGAATGGATGGAGGATGCAAGGAAAATGGAAAAACCAGGATTTGTGGAGACTGGTGATGATACTGCACATCCTATTGTGCAGATTGGAAAAATTCCTTTATCTATGCAGGATGGGAAAAAGAAATACCTGTCCGATGTATTTCATGTCCCGAATATCACCAAGAATCTAGTTTTTGTTGGTCAAATGGTTGAGCAGGGCTTGCAGGTCAGATTTAATCCTCATGGATGCTTTGTTGAGGATATGAAAAATAAAGGTCGCTTGATAGCAAAAGGAAAGAAGAAGGGCAGAATATTTACGTTGGATGCAGACATGCCTGAATTGAGTGCAGCAATGTTTGCACATGGGACCGGTGTAGTTGCAGATATTGATATCTAGCATAAACGCATTGGTCATATTAATGTACAGTGACTTAAATCAATGCATGCCCAAAATATTGTCGCAGGATTGCCTAAATTCAAGGTTGCAGAAATGCATAAGGTATGTGAAGCCTGTCAATTTGGAAAATAGGCAAGGAAACCATTTCCTAGACATGTTCAAGAGATTAAGAAGCCATTGGAATTAATCCATTCTGATGTGTGGACTACTAAAGCTGCATCTCTTGGAGGCTGTCATTATTTTGTCACTTTTATTGATGACTATAGCAGAAAAGTTTGGGTGTATTTTATGAAAAATAAAAGTGAAGTTTTTGGGAATTTCAAAAATCTTAAAGCTATGGTTGAAAAAGAAACATGCCTGCAAATAAATAGCCTAAGGTCAGATGGAGGGGGAGAGTACCTCTCAAATGAGTTTGCAAGGTTCCTGTAGGAGCATGGCATAAAGTAGCAATATTCATGCAATCATACCCCACAACAAAATGGAATTGCAGAAAGGAAAAACATGCATATTGGAGAGGTATCTCGTGCCATGCTCAACGAAAAAGACTTGCCAGATTTTTACTGGGTTGAAGCAGTTGCTACAGCAGTCTACATAATGAACAGGACTTCCACTGCAACAATACATGGGATGACTCCAGAGGAGAAGTATACTGGTAGGAAACCAGATATTTCTCATTTGAAGATTTTTGGTTGCATTGCCTATGTTCATGTGCCAGATGAGTTGAGATCCAAGTTGGATCCAAAAGCTGAGAAGTGTATCTTTATTGGTTACTCTCTGCAGCAGCAGAAATGGTATAGATGCTATAACCCTTCTACTTGTAAGTTTACAGTGAGCAGAGATGTTGTTTTTGATGAGATGAGTAGCTGATATAAACCAGTAAATGTGATTGATGATGTAGATGCACAAAATGGTAATGCTACACAAAATTCATAGCAGCAGTCACAAAATATTAGTGGACCTGGAGCGTCCTCTAGCAGTGGTTCACATTCTTCACCATGGACATGTAGTTTGAGATCAGGAGAATCTTCTCAAAGCAATGCAGATAGTGGTATGCAGGTATCACGAAAAGGAAAAGAGAAGGTAGATCAGCCCATGTTTGATGTGAATGCAGGTCACTCTTATATGGATGGTGAATCCAGTGGCTCAAAACAGAGCATTGATGATGAGTTGGGTATTCTTTCTATTGTTACACCTGGATTAAGGAAGACCAGGGATGTTTTGAGAGCACCTGGGAGTGAACCTACTTTGCCCAGGTCTACTAGAGCTAGGTATCCTGTGGATATGCTAAAATATGATGGATTTACAGCCATTCACTATGCATATATGGTCAAAGTGATACATGAACCAGACCCCACTTCTTTTGAGCAAGCTGTGGGAAAAGAAAAATGGGAGAAAGCCATGGACAAAGAAATGGATGCCTTGGAAGAAAATGCTACATGGGAATTGGTATCTTTGCCTAAAGGTAAGAATGCAATTGGCTGTAAGTGGGTTTATAAGGTGAAGCACAAGGCAGATGGTTCTGTGAACAGATACAAGGCAAGATTAGTAGTCAAGGGGTATGCACAAACATATGGCATTGATTATGAAGAAACATTCAGTCCGGTTGCAAGGATGGCAACCTTAAGAGCAGTCATTGCTATGGCTGCATCAAAGGAATGGTGTTTACATCAGATGGATGTAAAGAATGCCTTCTTACATGGTGATTTGCAAGAAGAGGTATATATGGAGCAGCCACGAGGTTATGTGCATGTTGTTCATCCTGAGTTTTTTTGTAGGTTGAAGAAAGCATTGTATGGCTTGAAGCAAGCACCTAGAGCATGGTCTGACAAGATAGGACAGTATCTTGTCACTATTGGCTTTCAGATTTCCAAGGCAGATTTCTCACTTTATGTGAGAAAAACAGAGAAATGTATTATGCTACTTGTCATTTATGTTGATGATTTGATTATGACAGGTGACAGTGATGAAGATATCATTCATGTGAAAATGCTATTGAAGCAGAAGTTTGAGATGAAGGATTTGGGAGAGCTACGTTATTTCTTGGGCATTGAGGTGATTAGATCACCAAGTGGGATATGGCTCTTGCAGAGGCAGTATGGATTGGATATGCTATCCAAATATGGGATGACAGGCTGTAAGCCTATTTCAGTTCTTTTGGAGCAGAATGTGAAGTTGAGCGCAGATGCAGGTGAGCTTCTGGAAGACCCTACTATGTACAGACGCATAGTAGGAAGTTTGATTTATATGACTATTACCAGGCCAGATTTGAGCTATGATGTTGGATTGGTAAGTCAGATTATGCAGGCTCCAAGGAAACTGCATTTGGATGCGACTAGATGCATACTCAGGTATGTGAAGTCCACATTGCAGTATGGACTACTTTATGAGACTGGGGTTCAGATACAGTTGCATGGATACACTGATGCTGATTGGGCTGGTAGTATTTCTGATAGACGATCTACCAGTGGATATGTGTTCTCTTTTGGGAGTGCTGCAGTCACTTGGAGCAGCAAGAAACAACTTGCAGTTGCCTTGTTGAGCACAGAGGCTGAGTATAGGGGTGCAGCAATGGCTGCATGTGAGATAGCTTGGTTGCATAAGCTACTTTATAATATGCATCAGCCTACAGATGGGCCAGTTGTCATTTACTGTGACAACATGAGTAATATACACTTGGCAAATAACCCAGTCTATCATGCTAGAACAAAGCACATTGAGGTGCATTATCACTATGTGCAGGAGAGGGTTTTACTAGGTCTTATTGACCTAGTTTATGTCAGCACGGAGGATCAAGTAGTTGACATATTTACAAAGGCATTAGGCGCAGAGAACCTGCACAAGTTTAGAGACCTGCTTCGTGTGCAGGAATTGGGATTGAGCTCGAGGGGGAGTGTTGAGATATCGAGCTCCACTCGTGATTTGCCAAGGTGACCGTTGTGCATTTATGTCACCGACTTGTCGGTTGCAGATGCGGTTGGTACACCGCCCATGAATAATAGCTAGATGATAGCTATCCTTATCTACTCTAGTTCGTGGCTCAGTTAGTATGCCACCTTAGTTAGTTGAGTTTGGTTTGAGACCCATATATAGGGTTCTTCTACTTCTATGTACTAGAGTTCTTTTTGGCTTACACAACTAAGAAGAGGAAAACTGTTTTTCAGCCTCCACCTCTGTGTGTATTCCCCCATTGTGCAAGCAAGAAAGCTACAAGTGAGACTCCTTCCTTCTCTCCCACAATCTTGACATTACTTTGGCTTGAAATTTGATTGCCTGGAGCTTACTTTGGCTATTTCTCAGCTTGCAAGAGTTACAGTTTGGTTGTACTTGATGTCTATGGATACTATATAGGGATATGCTACACGGCCTATATGCTCATGAGGTCTTATCGATACTTGATCTTGGATCTTATGGCACTGGTGCTATCCTATTCTCTTGTTGAGAATCTTTGCTTGATATTTATGACTTTTGTGGCAGTGGGAGTGTCTTGATACGCTTGACAAACATTGAGAAGGCAGTTTATGCTACTTGAGCATTCGGATACTTGAGATTGGGATCTTCACTTGGATATTGCATGGTTGATATGCGCTGGTCCTCATAGATCACTACAAGGATATGGAGGTATAGCGACGGCGATTTGCGACGTAAAATAGCGACGTTGCTATTTGCGTTACATTAGCGATGCTAATAACAATGCAAATAGAGATGATACTTGGACAAAAAAACGTGGGCCGAAACCCGAGCGTGACATTTTGCATGTATACACGAAAGAGAGGGAGAGGGAGAGAAAGAAAGAGAAAGAAGACTTCTCATTGCCGCCATCGCCATTTGCGAAGAAGAGGAAGAGGTGTATAGAGGGCGAAGAGGAGCTGCCGTCACGAAGAGGAGCCGCCAAATCCTTCTTCGAGCCTTTGCGGTGAGTGCATTGTCCATTCTTGCTTTGCTTTTGTGTTTTCTCTCTATCTTTTACTTGTTTTTGGTATAATTCGTGTGTATTGAGAGAGGGAGAGGAAATGAGAGAGAAAGAGAGGGACATGGACAGGGAGGGAGAGGAAGAGAGAAAAAACATTAAACATAATAGGGAAAGGGAGAAAGAGAGGGAGAGGGAGGGAGAGGGAGAGGAAATGAGAGAGGGAGAGGGAGGGAGAGGAAAGAGAGGGAAACATTCAACATAATAGGGAAAGAGAGAGGGAGAGGAAGAGAGAAAAAACATTAAACCTAATAGGAAAAGAGAGAAAGGGAGGGATAGGAAGGAAAAAACATTAAACATAATAGGGAAAGAGAGAAAGAGAGGAAGAGGGTGAGGGAGGGAGAGGAAATGAGAGAGGGAGAGGAGAGAGAAAAGGAAATGAGAGAGGGAGAGGAGAGAGAAAAAAAATTAAACATAATAGGGAAAGAGAGAAAGAGAGGGAGAGGGTGAGGGAGGGAGCAGAAATGAGAGAGGGAGAGGAAGAGAGAAAAGGAAATGAGAGAGGGAAAGGAGAGAGAAAAAACATTAAACATAATAGGGAAAGAGAGAAAGAGAGAAAGAGAGGGTGAGGGACCGTAGGGAGAGGAAATGAGAGAGGGAGAGGAAGAGAGAAAAGAAAATGAGAGAGGGAGAGGAGAGAGAAAAAGAGAGAAAAAGTATTAAACATAATAGGGAAAGAGAGAAAGAGAGAGAGAGGGTGAGGGAGGGAGAGGAAATGAGAGAGGAAGAGAAGAGAGAAAAGGAAATGAGAGAGGGAGAGGAGAGAGAAAAAGAGAGAGAAAGAGAGAAAAAACATTAAACATAATAGGGAAAGAGAGAAAGAGCAGGAGAGGGAGAGGGATGGAGAGGAAATGAGAGAAAAGGAAAGAAAGAACGAGAGAGAGAGGGAGAAAACATTAAACATAATAGAGAAAGAGAGAAAGAGAGGGAGAGGGAGTAATAGTAGTTTTTTTTTTCTTTTCTTGTTTATTGTTGTTGTTATAGTAGTAGTAGCGGTAGCAGTAGTAGTTGTTGTTGTAGTAGTAGAGAGGGATATATATTTTGTTAAAGAAAATGAGAGAGGGGGAGGAAGAGAAAACATAAGAAGGAACGAGAGAGAGGGAATAAACATATAGCATAATAAAGAAAGAGAAAAAGAGAGAGAGAGATGGAAGGAGAGGAGATAATGAATGGATAAAAAACAAAGAGAGAGTGGTGGCAAGGTCCGGTGCAATACCACGAGACAGGAAATACTCTGACATATATACGTTAATTTGTGGGTGGGTGGGTGGAGACTTTATATACGTTAATTTTTGCTGAGTTACAAGAGAAGAAATCCCTTCTCAAACAGTTTAAGAAAGAAAAAAAGAATGATAACAAAAACAAATTGTTTGTCGTAACATAGACAAAGTGGAAAACGATAAAGGTCTTGTTGTTCAAGATCACGAGGCGTATCTTAATGAGCGTGTCCCATGTCCTTGCTCTCAATGCAAGCTGGCAATTAGATAAAAATGTCGATTGTCTATAGAACACGTACGACGCTTCCGCGAGTTTCAATCTGAAATCATTAATCATGTGATCTTGGATTTTCAGCAAACGGTAAGAAAAGTTAATATCAATCATGCATTGTACTCACAAGCTAATTGAATACCATATACAAGAAGATTGGGTGTGGCTAGAAAATTTTCTATCCAGGGAGGTGACGTGTCTCGTCCCAAGGAGGAGTGCACCCTTTGTGGCCAATTAGAAGAGTTCATGGGCGTGTGATGGATGGAGTGCCTGAGCCAATCCACCACTTGGAAGGTACTACCCAATCTATATCGTCAATACCAGAGGAGACAGGCAGTCTTCCAGACCTACCTACAATCTTGGAGCCTGAGATGGAGGCAATGATCAATGCATTGATTCCCATGGATGTCGAGACTTCTAATCCGCTTAGAGAGAAAGCATCCATACCATTATATGATGGGTGTTGAGTATCTCTCCTGAAGACACTGCTTTCACTCCTAAGTGTGTAAGCAAAATACGGGTGGAGCGATGCGAGTGTGACCGAGTTGTTCAAGTACCTTGTACCTACGCTTCTTTGATTTCTTTTCGGCACTATCATTAAAAACATTTGTACTTTTTCAAGGAGGTTTATGATTTTTTTCAGGCTACTAAAATATCGTATATTACCATCCTGCAAATACCATGCCTGAGTCTCGTGATGATGCATGACATGTTTTACGAAAGCTTGGCATGGACTACAACAGCATCCATGTATGTATCAATGATTGCATACTGTTTCGAGGAGAATAAGAGACTATGGAGACATGTCCAAAGTTTGGTGCTCATAGGTATTGACAGGACTTGCAAGGGCAAACCATCCCTCAAAAAGTTCTTAGACACTTTCGCTTATCCCCTACATAAACCACATGTTTCGTACGTCCGGCATGGCGAGCTTGACAACGTGGCATGCATAGAATAGGTCCATAGATGGAGTTTAACAAATATCAGCAGATTCACATACATTGAGCCACATTGACTCTACCTTCCCAGGCTTTGCCCAAGAGCCAAGGAATCTTCGGTTCGATCTTGCAATGGATGGCGTGAACCCATTCGGTCTGTGCTCAACTTCTTACAATGTGTAGCCTATAGTCCTTGTGAACTACAATATCCCTCCATGGCTTTCTACGAAGAAAGGACATCTCATCCTTAGCTTACTCATCCCCGGCCGCTGCAAAGTCAAAAATATAGACATGTATCTTCGTCCATTAGTCGACGAGTTTAAGATTTTGTGGGAAAAGGGGGTCATCATGCAAGTATGAGCAAGCGCAATGGTCGATGGTCCGCCAATATTCGAGCCATTCTCATGTGGATGATGCATGACTTTTTGGGATTCAGAGAGTGCTCAGGTAAATAGGCTTCCATTCTCGTTGGTAATATCTATCATAGCTCGTTCAAGTTTGTATTCACTAGATAGAGGTGTTGGAACAAGTCTGGTTAGCTGAGGTTATCATACATGTCCATTGTGCGGGCCATAGCTAGACTCCCAAAGGTCACGAACCATGAAGAAGATGGTATATCAAGGACACGCTACTTTCTTCCCAGAGAGTCATGAACTCAGGGAAGGTTTTCTTGGACAACGTCCAACACATATGAATGCAGCAAGCTAGTACAAGCTGAAAATGGTCCACGCGGAGTTACATCCAAATGGAATGTGACAGTTTTGAGTTTTCTACGAGTTGCCATATTGGACCCACTTATAGATCAACCACTTGTTGGATCCCATGCATATTTTCAAGAACATGGGCAACTTACTATGGAACCACATCATAGGAAAGAGAGACACTATAGGGGCACGAATGGATTTGAAGGAGGTAGACAAGATGGAGGCGCTTTGGCCGTAGTCGATTGCTGATGGTCGTGTGCAGCTGCCTCGCGCTCCTTGGGTTTTGTCCACTAAAGAAGAGTGCATTCTAAAGTAAAGTCAAGTCTATCTGCACTCCGACGGGTATGATGCGTTCTCTCAGGTCTGCGTTTTCTAAAGACGATCAATTATCAGGGCTAAAATCCCATGATTGGCATAAGATATGTCAGGTTTGTACTATGAATGGATTATAATTGGCATGCACATTTTGCTATTTGGAGTGTAGTCATTGTTCATAATGCTCTTGTTTGTGATAGTTTGTACTACCGATCGTGATCGCAAGATGCCTTACTTCAGAAATACGCGGGGCCATTTACAAGTTGTCAACTTTAGTGCAATGGATCTCACAGAAGGAGATTAAGACGTCCTCTATTGAATCCGTGAGGCGAGGAGTAGTGGAGACGTTCTGTCTCTTTGAGAAATACCTACCTACGAGCATGCTCATGATACAAATCCACCTTCTTGTGCATCTTGTAGATAAAGTGGAGATTGGTGGACCTATCTATACGCGATGGATGTTATTCTTGGAGCATTTCATGAAAACCTCAAAAGGCTTTGTACAACAACGAGATCAGCCAGAAGGTAGCATGGCTGAAGGTTGGTTGGTGTCTCAGGTGCTAGTGCATATTTCATAATGGCTACCAACAGTGGATCCAGACAACAATACGCTATGGTCGCTGAAGGACGATGATAGACTGAGCGGAGATGTGGTGGTTGAAAATGGAGTAGAAAAAAAATGGATGCTACAATGGAGGAGAAGGTGAATCGCTTTTGTATGTTGCACCATGCCTTTATGGAGATGTGGCTCGCCAGGTATCAACAAGCTATGCAAAGATTGAGAGGAAGCGTGATCTGAATTTCGACTTAGTACACACTATCGACTGATTCGATATCTTGAGAGCATGGAGGAGATGTCGTGGTTTATGTCAACGCGATGGTTGCATGGAGCTTTGACCGCAGCGTCTCGCGAAGGGGCGGAGGTCTCAACAGAAGAGTGGGAATTCTCGAGGGGATGTAGTCCAAAGGTAATGATGTGTCTAGGATTTGTCATATCTATATTTTATATGCAACAACTAATTTGAGTGTTTAAATGTACAATACAAAATATATAGTGCAGCGTGGTTGTGCGGACGACATTTTCGCATGGAGCGTATTGACTAAATGCGCTCCACAACAGACTGTGGGATCTTGGCAAGGTTAGAGCAAGAGAGCCGACGCTGAGCAATAGATCCAAACACGATTATAGATGAGATTGAGTATTTTGGAAACTTGCAAAGTATTGTTACGGTGGATAATCGTAGCTTCTCCATGATACTATTCGATGTGTAGTGGTTCAAAGTGGTACTTGAAGGAGTTGGAGCAAGAGTTCGACGAGGTCCATTTGGATTTCTCGAAATAGATTCCGAAAAAAATGGATGGATTTACGTGACACTTTTGTGTTGCCGGTCCATTGTGAACAGGTGCATGAACTCATTTGTTTGTTTATGACATGGTACATGTTACAATAGTTTAATCTCTCTTGTATGTGTTTGTGAACATGTAATCTTCTATTCAAACCCCTGACAACCTCGATGGTGGTATGTTATACCTTCAGATCCTCGAAATGCGAGAGTATATGATCAAAGAGATGTTCCCAGCATAGATGAGAATAATATATAAATAGAGGGGTTGATATTGCAAGGGGTAGAGGTCACTGAAAGCTTGGATTATGTAGAGGAGCCAACATTGGCTAATAATGATAGAAATATAGGAGTCCAAGAATTCTTTGAGAACGAGTGGACTCATCCTTTTGTGGTGACATGTGTATCAACCTTCCAGTGTATGCAGAGTTGTGTCAAGAGATTGACATGGGACCATAGGATACTTCATACTTGGAGCATCCACTTAATTCGTTGACTAATCGTTTATAAGGGTACATAAGATATGCGTTTTAAGTGAGATCATTTTTTAAGGATCTATATTATCGTGCTTTGTATGATTTAAATTGATTATGCTAACATCATTTTTTGTATGTGCAGGTGACCTTTGTGGATACTTAGATCATCAGGATAAGTCGAGGAATGAGAGATGAGGAGTTGCAGGATATCTTCACGACATGTCTCCAGACCAGATGGCGAGATTCAGAGACATGGCGGACCAAGAGCTTTCTCCAGCATCGTTAGGCTGCTCTATTAGATCTATTTCAACGCAATCAGATGCTTCAGCTTCGAGTAGACGAGGTCGACGATCCAGACTTGGGCCAGAGGGAGGGAGTGCTTCAGGGTTAGAGGGATGCTGTAGAGATACTGAGGCAGTGAGCCTGCACGGTCCGCACGGGATACAGGTGCTACTCCTCGCTCTCATGGAAGTTCCAGAGAGCGTGGATCAGGTGGTTATTGTGGAGGCACGGACACGGTGTCTCTCTCTTGTTGTTCTATTGGAGTTGCATCACCTCCGGGATTTGTCACACCTGTGGGGACGTCTACTCCAGTTACTCCTCAACCGTCCGCAGGTGGCACCCCTATGGGTGCTGCACCGATAGATACTACCCTGATCGATATACCAGATGTAGAGGGGTGTCTTGGATATGCCCAGGAGCATGGTTGCAAGTGGGAGAGGACCCATCTTAGGTATACCCCATAGGGGTATGCCTATCTTGTCGATGATAGGTTAGGAGCCATCATCATGAATGATGAGGGGAGGAGGGTGATGGCTCGCATGAGAGAGTTGTGCCAATAATTTTTTTGGCAGAACATCTTAGATCATTGGAAAAACATATCGGAGGGGAGCAAGGACTACATAGTAGCATCCTTGCATGAGGAGTTTTCGATTCGAGCCACAATAGATAGGTTTTCTATAGGCTGGATGATGGAGTGCATACGTACATATATGTCTCACAGACAGTCGGACAAGGCACTCAAGAGTGGGGCTACAAAGCTCGAGTGGTTAGATGCAGACGATTGGCACAGACTCAGGGAGGAGGCTACAAATTCTCCAGGACGTTGGAGTCAACAACGTGAGGCGACGAGAGTACAACTAGAGGCCGAAGTGGTCCATCATCTTGGGAGTGGCAGCCACAAGACATATCTGGAGGCCTTTGTAAGTTTTTCTTTTGTTTTACTTGATTATTTTTTTGCAATATCCATTGTACTAACAATCATGTTTCTAACAGTTAGTATTTTGTTTTTTTTGTAGCACTCCATTACAAATTGTGATCCGACTGGCCTTGAGACTCGATATGCAGAGAGGCACGGTCTCACTGCATTGATCGACCGATTGTATAGACACGGCGGCCCTGTAAGTCACTCATCTTTCTTGTCCGTAGTTGCCATGTTTAATTAAAATGCATTATTGTATGGTGGACTGATGTGTAGTTGTTTCTTTTTTTGTATAGTCTGTTCGATGCTCCTTTGCGGCAGGATGAGCTTTCGGATGGCGAGGATGTATAGCTCGCCCTTGGATCCTTGGAGCTCACACACCCTTCTTTTTTGGTTGCTTAATCTGTGTAGACATTTTCTATGTAGTAGTGATATCTTGCCATGATTGTACCAATCTCTTTCATTATGCGATCATGTATTTATTTCATGTATCAATGTTATGATTTAAGTACACTTTGTCTTTATTTACACGAGCATTGTACACAGTGCAGAAACTATTTTGAATGGCCCAAATAAAGCACATAGTGCTATATGTGCTGCCCTGCCACAAATTTTTTTTCCCTGTTACCGTCACTATTAGCATCACAAATTTATTGCACGTGTCGTTATTAGTATCGCAAAACATTGTTATCAGCGTTGTTATTTACGTCGGTATTAGCGTCGCAAATACCGATGCAAATAGCGACACTGATAATGACGATAATACCAACTATTCTATGGCATCACCAATAATGACACTTTTTGCGACGACGGGGAAAATTTTCTTTATTTACATTTTTGTCGCTTTTAAGGTCGGTATAAGGCCTATATCTTGTAGTGGATATACTTGGGCTGATTTGGGCTTTGCACTCCCTGAGCATATGCCTCTTTGTGTCAGGTCTTGCCAGTGTTGTGTACACTTTGCCATATTACACAAGGGGTGTGTTGGCTTACTAACAGATTCATTTGACATGCTTGGGTGTTTAATTGATGCATGTATGACTCTCACATGCTAACTTATTCTTGCTTGATGCTAGTTATGCTTTGAAAGTCGATGGTTGACTTGGTGCATTCATTTTGCCTACAATTTGTTCTCATTGTACCTTGCTGTAAATTATTATTGCCAGTAGTTATGCATCTTGATTTTATGTACTTTTGAACTTGGTGGTCAGCATCATTAGCTATCAGTTCATGGTCATTTTGCCTTGGTTTTGGTGGTATTTTCGCTGTTTACAATAGAAAATAACAAGTAGTTTTGAGCTGTCTACACCATTTTGGATTGCATTATGGCATCTACTTCCATTGACAATGCTATCTTCAACATCACTAAGCTTGATGGTATGAGTTACGCCTATTGGAAGAGCCAAGTTTGGTAGGTATTGGTGCAGAAATCTCAGATCAAGCCACTAAGGATACATGGCGAGTAGTTTAAAACTATGACTGATGACGAATGGGATGAGCTTGATGAGTTATGCAAGTCCACCCTCATCTTGTCTCTCACTGAACAGGTGCAATACAATGTGATTCATGAAGCACATAATGCTTGTCAACTTTGGGATACAATTAAGAATCCCTATGAACACAATACTAGTGGGTTTGGGAATCTCCCAATTCCCATTTTTTGAATACTAAAAAGGTGGCACCTGCATAACATGGCCATAAGTTTTTCAAAACTATATGATGTGACCTATCATTGGAAAGCGCTTGAAAAATGGAATCTACTGAGCTATAGAGCAATGAATTTGGAGTTATAGTGTTCAAGTTATGACAAATCCAAAGATTTGACCACGTGTCCCAAACTTATGGAAAATTCCCATATTCCCCAATATGGTCTTTATGACAAGAAAAGTCTAGCAAGTTAGATATATTGGTTGAAGTAGCTTATGAACCTACACATGAAGGAGAATATGACAATGTTTGCTCATTTGAGCCAATTCCATGCTATTCTCACTTCACATGGCATTCCCTTTAATGATGAGATTACTTCATTGTTTTTTTCTTGGGACTCTGAGTGTGTCATGGGATGTATTCTGCACTGCGTTATGTGCTCTTGCTACTATTCTGAACTTGCCTAATGTAGAGAGTGTTCTTTTGCAAGAAGAAATCAATAGTAAGAACTTGGATGCCTCTTGTGTGTGGCATGCTTTGACTGTTAGAGGCAACTATGGTACTGGAAAGAATGACCATGGGTATGGACATAGTAGAGACTTGCAAAAGTCTAGGTCTAAATAACATGGTAAGTCATGCAACAAGTCTCGTGGGAGAAATGCTAATGTGACATGTCATCATTTCGGCAAGAAGGGTCATATATGCCCACATTGTCATGAGTTGCGCAATGAGAAGCGCAAAGAGAAGGGAAATACAAACTATAAGAAAAGTCCTCTGATTGCAGCATGGTACCTACGAAATCTAGTGTGAAAATAGAGAAAATCAATGCCATGCAGAGTGATGACTCCGATGGGGAGCACATACTTGTAGCAAGTTCTTATGATGCTACGCCATTGACTGAGGTTCACTCTATGTATGCGCAGTGCTGGCTTTTAGATTATGGTGCTTCATTTCATATTACATCATGTCGAAAATGGTTCCATTCCTACCGCATTGTCTTTGATTCAATTTGCTCGGGTGTGATGACAGGTCACTTGCTATTGTTGGCATTGGGGATGTACGGTTGTAGTTCTCTACTAGTATTACTTTTCTATTACAAGATGTATGTCATATACGTGTGCTTACACGCAGTCTTATGTTTGCAAGGCAGCTTGATGATGTTGGATTTCATGTTTCACTTGGAGATGCTGCCTCCTGGAAGATCACCCGTGGTAGACTTGTGCTTGCTAGAGGTGCCAAGGCTGGAAGCCTCTATCCTCTTATAGTTGATGGGTCCTCTATTGACCTTTTTTTGTTAATTAGTTCCATCCCACATATATCTATTTGGCATGCCTGTTTGGGCCATACGTCCTTGAAGGGTATTAAAATACTTTCTTGTTTGCAGTACTTACCGCCCCTTGACTATGAATGTTTTGATTCATGTGAGCATTGTCTTTATGGCAGACAGACCAGGAATACACATAAGAAGTCTCATAGGACATGCATGAGTGAGACCCTAGCATTGGTACATTTGGATGTCTGTGGGCTCATGTCGTGTCCATCTATGGGTAGTGCAAATTATTTTGTGACATTCATTGATTATTTTTTGTGTAAAGTCTCTACTTACCTCATTAACCTTAAGTCACATGTCTTGGCTATATTTTTAGAGATGGCTTGCATTGGTTGAGAAACAGACTGGGGTGAAATGCCTTAGGATTGACAATGGGAGAGAATATGTGTCACATTAACATATGATTTTTGACGTCGTGAAGTGCTTAAGAATAGCAAAAAAATCTAAATTTCAAGGGAAAAATAGACTTCGTTGAAGGTGACAGCTGCAATTAGTACGATTTTAGGTGGCAATGCCCAAAAGTGCTTTAAAGACCCACCGAGCAGTGGTTGGGAAATTTTCATAATTTTTGTGACTCTCAGACGAGACTTCTGAGATGCCTGACAGTGTGGAACTTAGAAAGGAATGGCAGAATTTTTCAGTGGCCAAATCCGAGGCAGACGCAGGAGATAGGCCGAACGGGAGGCCAAGGGCCAAAAGAACCAAGTGTAAAAGAGCTTTAGCCCAAAGGATATGACCTTTGGGGATTCCCTTTGGGGGGGGCTTGATTTTTTATTTTCATGGAAGGGGGGCAATTTTTTTGGTGCAAGAAAAAACAGCCGCCATGGATGAGACGACGATTTCATGAGGGGGGAGCTATAGGCCATCTTCAACCTGAGAATAACCCTGTAATATGATCATAGCTGCCTGATGCTTGATGCCTATGCTCTCCATCGCCGGTATCCACTCCTCCAATCGTTGCCTGAAGATGGAGAAAAAAAACCAGTCTTTCTTTCTCCTCCCTCTCTCTCTCTTCCAAGAGGCAATTCATGTGGGAAGAACCAAGAAGAGAATCGGTTGAAGGATGCTTGTCCGACATGGTAACGGATCACTCTCGAATTGATGGGGGGGCTAGAGTTGGCTGTTCGGAGGTGGGTTGAGCCTTGAATGAGGGTTGATTTATAGTCCCGCATCAAATTTTAAAACTCACAAAGAAGGAAAAACCTGGTAACTCTATTTTACAAAGGAAAATTACTTGTTTTTTATATTTGATTGAGCCAATGTTGTTCTTATGGAGTGAAAATTGGTAGACATATTGTTTGCTGTTTGTTCTATGCTTGCATTGTGAAAAAATTGGTAGACATGTTGTTTGTTGTTTGTTCTATGCTTGCATTGTGAAAAAATTAGAAAACATAAAGTCAAACTGCTAGAAATAATTTTTAGAAACCCGTAAAACATGGTTTTTATGAGTAAAATGGAGTTTTTGGTATTTTCGGGTGGGATAAACCAATACACATGGGATAAAATGCCAATAAAACCTATATTTTTGATGTTTAAAGAATCAAGAGCCATGGTTCTGAAAATATATTTCTATGCATATCATTTAAGAAACGGCCTATTTGAAAATAAGGGGTCTAATAGCACAAGGTTCACCTTGGTGCTAGATTCTTGCAATGAAGCATATACATATTAGTTGGAATTCATGAAAAGACTGTTTGCATACTAGCACATAGGGTGATTTCGAAACATAACTGTTTGTGCATACTGAAACATCCACTTTTGCATTGATCATACATATGGTATCAACTCATGGAAATGCATAGCAATTGTTTGAATTATAGTTGATCCACACTTGAGAGGGTGAGATTTCCCTTGCCGTAGATTAGCCATTCATTTCTTAGGGGAAATTATTGGTGAGGAACATGGTATCTCTTGAATATTGCTAAAAAAAGAGAGGATTCTTGTGCGAATGTGTTTATATATAAAAGTAGCACATCGAGGGGCCAATCCCCAAGATGTAAAAGAGCTCCAGTGGAGCCACGGAAATCAGCCGATGGGGTGCCTCCTATGTCTGTGATACGTGGCACTTATTAAAAATATGAGTGGGATACCCCCTTTGAGGGGTTTTGGGGAAGGTGCCGTTGGTCTCTTATCTAGCTACAAACACAATATTAGATATATCTAGTGTGCATTTAGTTGTTATAGACGCTCCTTGCCCGCGAGGCTGTGTGGTAGTGGAGTTATCTATTGTGTGCATGAGTTCTGGCTAGTGCCATAGCCAGTGCTGGCCCATTTTTGGTCCCATCAATGGTGCGTTTGCCATGAGCCACCTCAAAGTGGTGGTTTCCAAATCTAGGGTCTCTGAGGACCTACTTGTTAGTTGATGTCCTTTGAAGAGATCCGTCAAGCCAAACTCCAAAAACACTAGAGAGCCGAGAGGGCTAGATGGAGGGCCGAAATCAATAGGCATTATTCTCCTAAAAGGAGTAGTCCTTAACCTATTCAAGGGTGAGATCTTAGTAACCTTAGCCTGAATGAAAGTCTGTCAAGAGGTGGAAGTTGTAGTACTTTCCCTCTCCCAATTAATCTGCCCACTTCGAGTGGTGTGACAACTTTGCATGCCCCAATTCCATTAGCAAATCTGATCATTGCCATGGCGCAACCTATCGCAATCCCTGCGGGAACAACGGATTTGCCAGCCTTAGGTTTCCCCCTATCAATTTTTTATGGGTTAGTGGAAGAGGATGCAGAGCTTCATATAAGGGAGTTCCAAAAGTTGATGTTTAACTGCCGCATCCAAGAGGAAGGACATCTAATGATGTTCTTCAACATGACCATGAAGGGAAGGGTAGCTATATGGTATCACGGCCTTGAGGTCAGAACCAGAACCATCGTGGACTTATTTTATGAAGCCTTTTGAAGGGATTTTGCCCCCCCTGATAGGGGTAGCCAATATTGGCTGCGTGTGTTGAATTTGACATGCCAAGAACCGCATGAAGATATACGAGTGTATGCCAAGAAGATCAAAGAGGTTTTTCATAAATTGGATGCATCTATCCCTATCCCACCTACTGCCCAGTTACAATACTTCTTGCATGGTCTTGATTTTAACATCCAAGTGCAATTGAGTAGTGTCGAGCACAAGAAATAGGATCTCGGCTGCAAGTGGCCTATGCTTCTCGAACCAATCCCAATATCTAGTGTTGGAAAATAATTCACAACTAATCAATGGCAGTGGAAGCCAAGGGATAGGGATGGCCAATCCTAACGAGAGAGGGAACGTGGTGCTGAATGTGCCTTTATTGCTAGCTCCCCCGAGTGTGACTATGCATATGGCTAGTGAGAGGTCCCCAAATGTAGGAGGCCAAGCAACGAACCCTAACGTCGTTCTTGTGGGTCAGCAACCAATGTAACCAATGCCTAATCAAATTGTGCAGAGCCAAGGGATCGACAGGTAGACGATCAAGGCTATAAGTTGAGTTTGTCAAATGCCCTTAGCGAAGTCAAGGACATGATGAAGCACTATAAGGATATGATCTCTAAAAAATATCAAAAAATAGCCGTTGATGTTAATTTCTTAAAAAATAATAGAATCTGATAGGGAGTCGACGCCTCGCGAAGAGGGTGCACCCTCTAAATGGTATGGTGGATAACATTATCCACGTAATTGCCCAAATTTCAAGTGCGACATTTGCGGGAAGTCCGGCCATTTAGTAGCCACCTGTTGGAGCAAGATTAGTTGCCTCCAACAAGGCACCCCGCAACCAAGGCTTGTCAATCATCGTGCGCAAGGAAACAATTTTCAGCAGGACGATGGGCCGAAACAAATACTCGAAAGGGGTAATGCTACTACCAAAGAAGTGCTAGGAGGTAGTGGGATGAGCCTCATCGAGGCTGTGCAGGTTAATGGCACTGAAGCTTCTAGCCTACGTGCCGTAACAAGAGGCCAAAAACATAGAGAATGCGACAAAGATAATGTAAAACCAGTCGATGGAAACTCTAGGTAGGATGATAAAGGAACACAAGTTCTAAATCTTGACAAGAAAGGGGGACCGCTGAAGCTCATAGAGAATAAGGATGACATCAATAGAGATAAAGAGGTATAGAGAAAGAAGATGAGACTTAAAAAAGAGGCAATAAAGATGGTGCAGTGTAATAAAGAGCGGATGGTTTGGTGCGAGAATAGAGCTCTAGCAAATTATTACTATTTTGATTTAGCTAGTTCCCTCTGCGATGTTAAACAAGACGTGAATATCTTATAGCTAATCAAGCTGTCGCTAGGAGTACACAAAGAATTTAAAAGATCTTGCGTACAGGTTATATTGTGGAACCCTTGGAAATAGCGCGGGTAGAGGATGACTGGTTTGAACATGCCGAAAAGCACTACCCAAGGTTGTAGCCGATGTTGATGGGATTCTAGTGGATATCATCAACACAGGATCCTCGGTTAATATTATGAGTTCTGAATTGATGGAGAGGTTGGGTCTTGCGATTCAGAAAGATACCTCCACAATCCTTAGAATAGCTAACGATAGTCTGAGACAACTAGAGGGCTACATTACTAAAGTCCACGTGACAGTTGCCAATGTAGAATGTTTATTGGACTTTAGGGTAATCTGATTTGTAGGGCGTCGGAATTACCAAGTATTGCTTAGTTAACCTTGGATTTTGCAAGCAGACTGTCAAGTAGATATACTCGCTAGTAGATTGATATTTGGCAGAGGTGCTAGACGTGTGGTAGTCGATGTATATCCCGAATCACCTCAAATTGAGCGAGCTCTCCTGTTTTCCATAGAGTTAGAGACAATGGAAGATGTGTCTGCAAGTGAGACGTCATTGATTGATGAATCCAAAGAGGGATCAAGTAATGTTGAACGAGCCATTAGAAGCTCAAGATAGAATAACGTGGATGTTATCGAGCTAGACCTTGGTACGCCAGATGATGAGCAGCCAATAAAGCTAGGGTCCATGCTTACTGCATAGGAACGGGAGGATTATGTCACTCTGATTCAAGAGTTCTGCAATATTTTCGCTTGGAGTTACAATGAACTTGGGGGCATTTCTCCCAGCCTCGTTGTCCATACAATTCCATTGAAGGAAAGAAGCCATCCTGTGCGACAGAAAGTCAAGCATATGCCGTTTGAGTTATGGGATGGGTTGTTCGAGGAGTTATAGAAATTACGAAAAGCAGGTTTGATCTTCCCTGTGCAGCACACTGAATGGTATTCACTAGTTGTGATCAGGAAGAAGAAAAATAATCAAATCTGGCTGTGTGTAGACTTTCGAGAGTTGAACAACCAAATAGTTAAGGATTACTACCCCACTGCCCTTTATCGACCAAATTCTGGATCAATTGGCGTGTAGGGAGATATATTCATTCATGGAATTTTTTGTAGGCTATAATCAGATGGCGATCACAGAAGAGGATAAGCTCAAAACGATGTTCATAACAGTCTTTGGGACCTTTGCAAATCATGTGATGGCATCTGGTCTATGCAATGTGTCTGGTTCTTGGCAATGAACTACCGATAAGACCTTTGGTGACATTTCCCTTGAGGAGCTGAAGGTATTTATTGATGTTTTAGGGGCAGCCACTGTGAGAGAAAGGCAGTTGATTATTTTACGAAAATGTTTTGAGTGATGTAGATAATTTTGCATAGCTCTCAATCCAAGGAAGTGCATTTTTGGCATACCTTATGGGCTCTTGCTAAGCCATGTAGTTAGCTCGGTAGGGATTGGGATGAATCCTAAAAAGATCAAAGCTATAGTTGCCATGAGTCCATCACGCACCCCTAAAGAAGTTTATAACTTTCTGTCACATCAGTTGGATATTATCGACGATTCATAAACACTTTGGTAGAAAGAACGTTGCCATTGATACATTTTTTATCCTTCAACTATTTGTTTATGTGGAATGACCCTTGCAAGGTGGCTTTTGAGGTTGTAAATCAAGAACTCGCAAGAGCACTTGTGCTGAAAGGATCGAAGAGGGGCAACAATTTTTATATCTTTTCAGTAGCTACCATGCATAGCATTAGTTGTTGTTTAGGGCAGATGTGGGAAGAGAAGTGGTATCACCCGATTGCTTTTGCCAGTCGAAAGCTAGGTGTATCCAAAATTAACTATACTTATATGGAAAAGTTGGGCCTTGCGATGATCTTTGTGGTTAAAAATTTTAGGCACTATATCCTGTATAAGAAGGTTGTCCTTTATACGAAGGCAGAAGGGCTACAACTACTGATGAATAAGCACAAACGCCCGATTGCTTGGCAAAGTGGTTAATCACTTTGCAGGATTTTGATTATGAGATTAAGAGCAAGGCACCCATGTTAGAGGGTATCATAGAGTGCCTTGTGGACTTTGGGGAGCCAAAGGAAGCTCTGGCTGAAGGCAGTGACTGGGACTCATTGTTCAAGATTGACATGACATCTATTCCCTCCTGGTATGTGGCCAAAATGCATTATTTGTCGATGGGAGAGATTGGAGCTAATCTATCGAAGTTAGAAAAGCGAAAGATCAAGCAGTAGGCTTTAAAATTCACAATAATTACAGGCACGTTGTATCGGCAAGGGGTAGACAATATCTACCACTGATGCGTAATGCCTGATGAGGTCCCTTTCATCTTAAAAGAGTGCCATGACTCTGCTTGCGGAGGTCATTTTGCTAGGTGATTAACTACGCAAAAAGCCTTGAGGGTGGGATATTGGTGGCCGGCCATCTTCCAAGATGCATTCGAGTATGTTAAAAGATGCGATATCTGCCAACGACATGATAGCCAAGAGAATAGGAAATGACCACTCACTCTTATTATGGTGATCCTTCCATTCGAGAAGTGGGGGATTGACTTGTGCGCCCTATTACCCTATCGTGTTGTTGCATATTCAAGGTGTGGAATCCACCAAAAAGTTTGTGTGTGTGACATTCGTGTTTTGTGTATACCTAGTCGTTGTGTTTGCATTTTGTTCTGCGTGTGGCTTGCGTGTTTGTGTGTGTATGAACCCTATCTTTCCCATAAGTGTGTTTCCAGTTATCGTCTCAAATCCATCTGTGTGTTGGGACTTCATTCCATTGTAAATAATATTATCTGTGTGTATTTATCTCTGTGAATGTGCATGTCAAAAATATTGAAAACATTTAGCAAACAATGATTCTGTCTCTTGCACATAAAGAAAAGTATTCATAATTTCTTGTGCGTCCTTATCATCCCTTACCACGGCATCCTCCAATGCATTTGTCCAATCATATAGTGCATCCTTCTCATCTTGTTGACTACCCTGCTCCAAATATTATGGAACCTCTTGAGCACAAGCCTCATCCATAGCAACAGTATCAAAGTCATCACTTGCATTAGAAATCAAGTGAGTCTCACATGAACCACACATGGATCCCTTTGCCTCTTCATAAAATACCTCAATGTTGCCAACATGCTCTTTGTCATCTGCATGCAAACAAGTAGCCAGAGAGTCTGATTTTTTTTGCATAGTCCTTTGGTCTAACGCTTCTGTCTCTTCCTTGTGGATCTCTATATCTTCAGTAGTCTCTTGTAAACCTATCATAGAATCACAAGCTGCATTCACTTTCACTTCTAGAGCAAACAATTCAACCACCAACTTTGAATAGGAAACCTTGATTATAGCTTCATCAGAAGCCTTCCATAGGGTAACATCTTCTTGCAAACACTCATCAACCAGAGCCTCAAGTAAGGAATGTGCCTCATGCACATGGTCATTCACCTGTAAAGAAGTATCACTGGATAAACTCCCAGTATCATCTACATCAACAGAAACTGTAGTAGGCAAGACATCTCCATCACTGCTATCATGCACATGTGTATCAACACTCTCAGATTGAGGGAATTCTTCTTTCAAGGCATCCTTGAACCCTTTCCAAGTTGCACCATGCCTTCGCTATATACCCTTAATTCAGTCCTTAAGATTTTGCTGCACCAGCTGGAGAAAATAGACAACCCTTTGTACCTCAGGTACATCGCGCCTTTGCATCGCTATGTCAAATAGTTGAGATATGTTGCTGCATATGACCCATGAAAGAAACCCAATTCTTGTGTCATCCACCACTGAAAATAATACTGATCAAATCCTTTTTTTCAGTCTTCACTTCTTCTAGCATGCTTTGTCCTTGCTCTTCTATCTGCTTCTGTTGCTCATACAACTGTCTACATGTGTCCAATAAAAACTTTTTGAAACCAATATATGCACCTCCAAATTCAATTATCCAAGAACACCTGTCAATAAACTGCTTCAAATCCGCCATAGAACTCACAGCTGGAACTATGCCTTGTGATAAGTCACCCATGTCTACCCGCCTTCCGTCGAATTTCACGTCGAGTTCACCAATGTCGGAGGGGTTTTTGTTGAAAGGTCGAATCCACCGGGGATCAGAAGTAGAATGAAGTAGAGATAGGAGATGGAAGAGAAGATAGAGAATAGCCAAGTGGTAAACACGACAAAAATAAATCACAATGAATTGAATCAATATATATTGAAAGAACCTGGAATCTTTGCACTACTCAGAAGCAATCTCCAGGCATTAGTTCTCTTGGAGCTCCTTCATAGACAAAAAACGTGGATTAGAAAAATCAGCTCTTTCTCTGCTGCCCAGAACCCAAATCTAATGGCTCCGTTGGCTTCAAAAGGGGGATAAAACCCCCAAGAAACTTGGTCATGGATCTCCCAGATCAATCCTTCTTCTTCTTTTAGTTCAATCTGCAGCTTTCAGCCTATTTACAACGATCACGACGCGTGCGATTTCGTCAATCCGTCTTTTTTATGAAAAATCTCACTACAAGATATAGGCCTTATACCGACGTTTAAAGGGACGAAAATACAAACAACAAAATTTTCCCCCGTCGTTGCAAAAAGTATCGTTATTAACAACGCCATAGAAACGTCAGTATTGGCGTCGCTATCAATGTCACATTTACCGACGCTGATAGTGACGGTTTGCGACGCGCATAGCGAAGCCAATAGTGACGCGAGCAGTAAAATTTGCGACGCTAATAGCAATGGTAACAGGGTTTAAAAAAAATTTGTGGCACGGCAGCAAGCTGCCCTGCCACATATAGCACTGTGTGCTTTATGAGAGCCATACAAAATAGTTTTTGCAATGTACACTGAAATCATAAAACTGATACATGAAATAAATACATGATCGCATAAAAAGTGATTGGTACAATCATGACATGATATCACTAATACATAGAACATGTCTACATAGATCAGGCAACTCAAAAATAAAGGTGTGTGAGCTCCAGGGATCCAAGGGCGAGCTACGCATCCTCGTCTCCCAAAAGCTTGTCCCGCCGCAAAGGAGCATTGAATAGACTCTGTAGAAAAAGAAACAACACATCAGTCCACCATACAATAATGCATTCAAATATCTCATGGTAACTATGGACAAAAAAGATGAGTGACTTACAGGGCCGCCGCGTCTATACAATCAGACGATCAATGCATTGAGACCGTGCTTCTCTGCATATCAAGTCTCAAGGCCAGACGGATCACGATTTGTAATGGAGTGCTGCAAAGAAAACAAAATGCTAATTGTTAAAAACATTATTGTCAGTACAAAGAATATTTCAAAAAAATAAACAAGCACAAAAGAAAAACTTACAAAGTCCTCCAAATATGTCCTATGGCCGCCACTCCCAAGATGATGGACCACTTCGGCTTGGAATCGTGCCCTCGCTGCCTCGCATTGCTGACTCCAACGTCCTGGAGAATCTATAGCCTCCTCCCTCAATCGGTGCCAGTCGTCTGCATCTAACCACTCAGGCTTTATAGCCCCACTCTTGATTGCCTTGTGAGCGTCAGATCGTCTATGTGACATGTATGCACTCATGAAATCCACTCCCATCTGCATCCACGCTCTTGGGCATATCCAGGAGACCCCTTTGCATTCGTTGTACCGACAAGGGGCAATCTCTCTCGGAGTGGCACCCAAAGGGGTGCCACCTGCTGACGGCTGCGCAAAAGCCAGAGTAACTAGAGTAGACGTCCCCACAGGTGTGACAAATCTTGGAGGTGACGCAGCTCCATAGTTGAACGACGAGACAGAGACACCACATCTGTATCTCCACAGCATCCACCTGAGCCACGAGACTGAGGAGTGGCACCTGTATCTCATGTCGACCGCGGGCTCACTGCCTCTGTAACTCTACAGCATCCCCCTGACCTTGATCCCAATGCACTCCCTCCCTCTGGCCCAAGTCATAAGGGTTGAGATCGTCTGCTCGAAGCCAAAGCATCTGATCACGCTGAAGCAGATCTCGCAGAGCGCCCTAACGAAGAACGAGATAGCTCCTTGTCTGCCATCTCTCTGAATCTGGCGATCTGGTCTGGAGACATGCATATGAAGATGTCCTGTAACTCCTCATCACTCATCCCTCAACACATCCTGAAAATGTCACGTGCACAGACAAAAAATGATGTTAGAATAATCAATTTAAATCATATAAAACATAGTAATATAAATCATTTAAAAAAAATCTCACTTAAAATGCATATCTGATGTACCCTTATAAGAGATTGGTCAACGAATTGAGTAAGTGGATGCTCGAAGTATGAAGTAAGCAAATCTCGCAGAGCGCCCTGACGAAGAATGAGATAGCTCCTTGTCTTCCATCTCTCTGAATCTGGCGATCTGGTCTGGAGACATGCGTGCGAAGATGTCCTGTAACTCCTCATCGCTCATCCCTCAACACATCCTGAAAATGTCACGTGCACAGACAAAAAATGATGTTAGAATAATCAATTTAAATCATACAAAACACAGTAATATAAATCATTTAAAAAAAATCTCACTTAAAATGCATATCTTATGTACCCTTATAAGAGATTGGTCAACGAATTGAGTAAGTGGATACTCCAAGTATGAAGTATCCTATGGTCCCATGTTAATCTCCTGACACAACTCCGCATACACTAGAAGGTCGATAGACATGTCACCATAAAAGAATGAGTTTTCCTTGTTCTCAAAGAATTCTTGGACTCTTGTATTTCCATCATTGTTTGCTGATGCTGGCTCCAAGCTTTCGACGGCCTCCACCCCTTGCAATATCGACCCCTCTATTTGCATATTATCTTTATCTATGCTCGGAACATCACTTTGATCATACACTCTCGCACTTCGGGGAGTTGAAGGTATAACATACCACCATCGAGGTTGTTGGGGGTTTGGATAGAAGATTACCTGTTCACAAACACGTACAAGAGAGTTCAAACCATTGTGACATAAACCATGTTGTAATACATTTAGCAAGCAGATGACTCCATGCACCTGTTCACAATGGGCCGGCAACACAAAGGTGTTGCGAAAATCCGTCCATTTTTTTTCGGAATCTATTTTGAGAAATCCAGATGGACCTCATCGAACAGTTGCTCCAGCTTCTCGAAGTACCACTTTGAACCTCTGCACATCGAATAGTATCATGGAGAAGCTACAGTAATCCACCGTAATAATACTTTGCAAGTTTCCAAAATACTCCATCTCATCCACAATCGTGTTTTGGTCCATTGCTCGTCGTGGGCTCTCTTGCTCAAACCTTGCCATGACACCACAGTCCATTGTGGAGCGCATTTTGTCAATATGCTCCACGTGAAAATGCCGTCCAGGCGACCACGCTACACTATATATTTTGTACAGTACATTGAAACACTCAAATTAGATGTCGCATATAAAATTTAGATACAACAGATTCTAAACCCCTCATCACCTTTGGACTACATCCCCTCAAGAATTCCCACTCCTTCATTGAGACCTCTGTCTCTTCGTGAGATGCTGCGGTCAAGGCTCCATGCAACCATCGCGTTGACATAAATTGCGGCATCTCCTCCATGCCTTCGGGATATCGAATTGGTCGATGATGCGTACTATATCAGAATTCAGCTCGCCCTTCCTCTCGATCTTGCCTAGCGATCTGGTACTTGGCGAGCCACGTCTCCATAGAGGCATGGTGCAACATACAAAAGCGATTCACCTTCTCTTCCATTGAGGCATCCATTCTTTTTTCTACCCCATTTTCAACCACCACATCTCCAATCAGTCTATGATTTTCCTTCAATGACCATAGCATTTCATTGTCTGGTTTCACTGTTGGTAGCCATTGTGAAATATGCACTAGTGCCTCAGACACCAACCAACCTTCAGCCATGCTACCTTCTGGCCGAGCTCGTTGTCACACAAAGCCTTTCAGGGTTTTCATGAAGCGCTCCAAGAAGAACATCCATCACGTATGGACAGGTCCAACAATCTCCACTTCATCCACAAGATGCACAAGAAGGTGGATTTGTATCATGAGCATGCTAGTGGGCAGGTATTTCTCAAAGAGAGACTCCACTGCTCTCCGCCTCACGGATTTAATAGAGGATGTCTTAATCTCCTTCTATGAGATCCATTGCACCAAAGTTGACAACTTGTAAATGGCCCTGCGAATTTCTAGAGTAAAATATCATGCGATCGCGATCGATGGTACAAACTGCCACAAATAAGAAAGCATTATAAATAATGGCCACATTCCAAATAGCAAAATACCCACGCTAATTACAATCCATTCGTAGTACAAACTTGACATATCTTATGCCAATCATGGGATTTTAGCCCTGATAATTGATCGTCTTTAGAAAATGCGGACCTGAGAGAATGCATCATATCCATCGGAGTGTGGATAGACTTGATTACTTTCTTCACAATGAGCTCTTCTTTAGTGGAAAAAAACCAAGGAGCGTGAGGAAGATGCATGCAACCATCAGCACTCGATTGTGGCCAAAGCGCCTCCATCTTACCTACCTCCAAATCCATTTGTGCCCCTATAGTGTCTCTCTTTCCTGTGATGTGGTCCCATAACAAGCTACCCACATTCTTGAAAATACGCATGGGATCCAACAAGTGGTTGACCTGTAAGTGGGTCCAATATGGCAACTCTTAGAAAACTGAGAACCGTCGCATTCCATTTGGATGTGATTCCGCGTGGATCATTTTTAGCTCGTACCAGCTTGTAGTATTCATAGGTGTTGGAGCTCATCCAAGGAAACCTTCCTTGAGTTCATGATCCTCTAGCAAGAAAGCAACGTGTCCTTGATATACCATGTTCTTCATGGTTCATGACCTTCGAGAGTCTAATTGTGGCCCGTACAATGGACATGCATGATAACCCGAGTTAACCAGACCTGTTCCAACACCACGACCTGATGAATACTTGATTGAATGAGATAAAATATAGATATTACTAGCGAGAATGGAGGCCTGCTCACCTGAGCACTCTCCCAATCCAGAAAAGTCATACATCGTCCACATGAGAATAGCTCGAATATTGGCTGACCGCCAACCATCGTGCCTGCTCATATCTTGCACAGTGACCCCCTCCTCCCACAAAATCTTAAGCTCATCGACTAATGGACGAAGATACATGTCCATATTTTTTACTTCGTAGCGGCTTGGGACGAGCAAGCTAAGGATGAGATGTCCTTTCTTTGTGGAAAGCCATGGAGAGATGTTGTAGTTGACAAGGACTATAGGCCACACACTGTAAGAAGTTGAGCACAGACCAAATGGGTTCACGCCATCCATTGCGAGACCGAGCCGAAGATTCCTTGGCTCTCGAGCAAAGCCTGGGAAGGTAGAGTCAATGTGGCTCCATGCATGCGAATCCGTTGATATTCGTTGAACTCCATCCGTGGACCTATTCTGCACATGCCACGTTGTCAAGCTCGCTATGTTGGACGTACGAAACATGTGGTTTATGTGGGGGATGAGTGGAAAGTGTCTAATAACTTTTTGAGGGATGGTTTACACTTGCAAGTCCTATCGATACCTATGAGCACCACACTTTGGACATGTCTCCATAGCCTCGTATTCTCCTCGAAACAGACAGCAATCATTGATACATGCATGGATGTTATTGTAGTCCATGTCAAGCTTCCATAAAACATGTGGTGCATCATCCTAAGACTCAGGCATGGTATTTGTAGGTGGTAATATATAATATTTTAATAACATGAAAAAAAATCATAAAACACCTTGAAAAAGCACAAATGTTTGTAATAATAGTGTTGAAAAAAAAATTCAATGAAACGTATGTACAAGGTACTTGAACAACTCGGTCACACTCGTATCGCTCCACCCGTATTTTGCTTCCACACTTAAAACTGCAAGTAGTGTCTTCAGTTGAGATACTCGGCACCCATTATATAATGGTATGGATACTTCCTCTCTAAGCGGATCAGAAGTCTCGACATCCATGGGAATCAATGCATCGAACATTGTCTCCATCTCAGGCTCCAAGATTGTAGGTAGGTTTGGAAGGTTGCTTGTCTCGTTTGGCATTGATGGTATAGATTGGCCTTGCAAGTAGTGGATTGACTCTTGCACTCGATCCATTGCATGCCCACAAACTCTTCTAATTGGCTGCAAAGGGTGCACTCCCCCTTGGGATGAGACATCACCTCCCTGGATAGAAAATTTGCTAGCAAGACCCAATCTTATTGTATATGGTATTCAATTAGCTTGCGAGTACGATGCATGATTGATATTAACTTCAAATTACCATTTGTTGGAAATCCGCAATCGCCTAATCAATGATCTCAGATTGAAACTCGCCAAATCGTCATACGTGTTCTATAGACAATCAACGTTTTCGTCTAATTGCCAACTTGCATTGAGAGAGCAAGGACATGGGACACGCTGATTAAGATACGCCTCGCAATCTTGAACGACGGGACCTTCTTCATTTTCCATCTTGTCTATGTTACAACAAACAATTTAATGACTTGTAATACAATTTGGGAAAATGAGGCTCAAATGGATAGCTTTATGGAGATGCATGTCAAGTTGCAAGTTGACCATAAGCTCTTGCTTGAGGGGTTTTAGCCTCTGCAAGAGGTTGAGAAGCAAATTTTGAAAAACATTGAGGTTGATATTGATGCATCCATGGTATTGAAATCTAAACTTCAAGATATAAGAAATGCTTTACTAATGATTGATGTAAAAAATGCATGGGACGTAGTAGTTGAGAGATTTATTGATGCTATATCTTGGCCATATACCATGCTCAAGGATTTGTTTGTCCCGGTAGATAATTATTCATTATTGTAGAAAAAAATATATTGGTTCATAAGGTTCATGAGTTGGAAACTAAATGTTTGGACTTGACTAAAAGATTGGATAATGCCTTAGATGCTAAAAGGAAAAGTGACGAATATGTTACTTCATCATTGCAACATAAAGATTGGTGACAAGGATGCTATGATTAATGAAGTTCTTCACGAGGTGAATATAGAGTTGAAGGGGATGGAACACGATTCTTCTTTGAGATTTAGTGGTGATCAGTCAATTATTGAGGTGTCTTCTTGTATGGCCATTATACCTTATATACCTACCTACGGTCTCTAGGTTATGTACTTTGAGTATCTTATCCATGCTCTACTAGGATTACTTATACAATTGCACTAGAGGGCTTGTAAAATATTACACGGCGCAATGAACAGAATCTGAGAAAGAGATAGAGAGAGTACACAACAGATAAGAGGAGAATCAGTAAATTCTTCAACTTCAAACAACTGATACAAAGATGGCTTTGTCCACCCATGCGCTTCCACTGTGTGAAGCTTAGATGGCGATCTAGACAGAAGATAGGTGAAGAGCTTAAGGTTAGCTGGAACAACAACTCTGACTGGGTGAAAGATGAGTGAGAGATGGCTGCGAAGGGGTTTAGCTTTTATAGCCCGTGAAGGTTGTTAGGTCAGCCTGCTCACTGACCTACCATATGAGCCTCCACTAGTCGGCCAAGGAATATTCCAGGGAACATTCCCTTTACCATTTGCTACTAGATTAACCACTCCGTCTAACCCAAAGATTAGACCCACAACTGTCACCTTTTTGCCATTCGATCACATAGACCTCATCTGATATACAAGTCAAGACTCAACCAATGTCCGGGCTCACATTTGGCTTCTCCTCATAATGGAGGCCTTACAAGTTTGAGCACCATGGATCATTGGTAGCACCTAATGAGGGTAGGGCATTGATCATATCTAACACCCCCCATCAATGTCCACCCATAGGTGAACTATCTCCTAGGCCCAATGCCAAGTCTCTGAAGATGAACTTGAAGCAGATCCTTCGTAAGTGCTTTGGTGAAGATATCTTCTCCATTCTCCTCTGTTGGACAGTAGACCAGTTCCACTATCCCATCCTCCATCAAATCACGCACATAGTGATATTGGATCTCTATATGTTTGGTGCGTGCATGAAACACTGGATTTTTGGCAATGGCGATGCAACTCTGATTGTCACATCTCAGCACTGTTGGTTCTTCATCCTGCACTCCCATATGCCATAGAATCCTTCTCAACCATACGGCTTCACATGTAGCAAAACAAGCTACCTTGTACTCTGCTTCGGTAGAAGACAATGCCACTGTTGGTTGCTTCTTACTAATCCAAGAGAAAATTCCTGAACCCAAAGAGAAACAATAGCCAGAAACTGACTTCCTGGAATCAATGTCTCCTGCCCAATCTGAGTCACAGTTCCCTACAAGAGAAGTTATGAAACTGTATGTGATACCATAGTCAAGAGTTTTCTTCAAGTATCTAAGCACCCGCATCCCAGCCTTCCAATGACTCTCATGAGGTTTGTTTGAGAACCAGCTCAAAACACCAGTAGCAAAACTGATATCTGGTCTGGTGTTGCACAAGTAGATCAGACTGCCGAACAACCTCCTATACCTCCCAATGTCTGCTAGTGCTGATGTATCCTCGACGGATAACTTTGCATTTACCTCCATAGGTGTAGCTATCTCCTTGCACTCGGTCATGCCAATTGCCTTCAAGATCTCCCATACATACTTCTTTTGAGAGATGAAGATCTTTCCTGGCTCTTGCCAGACTTCAATCCCCAAACAATAGTGCAGCAAGCCTAAGTCTGTCATTTCAAACTCAGGACTCAAAGCCTTTCGAGTTTGGTTGATCATATCTTCATAGTCACCTGTAATAAGAAGGTTGTCCACATATAGGACAATCACTACAGACTTTTTACCATCCCTGTAAACATACAAATTAGCATCTGAGGCACATATTTTGAGGTTTAGGTTTAAAAAGAACCTATCTATCCATTGGTACCATGCTCTGGGGGCTTGTTTCAGCCCATACAATGCCTTCTTCAGCTTACACACTTTGTTCTCAGAATGGGGGGCCTCAAACCCTGGTGAGGCAGAGCCACGTACACCTCCTCCTTGAGGTCACCATTTAAGAATGCTAACTTAACATCCATTTGGTACACTGGCCACTTCTTGTGGGCAGCCATTGCAAGTACCGTGCGAATAGTGGCCATTCTGGCAGTTGGGGCAAATGACTCTTGAAAATCAAACCCTTCAACTTGTCAAAATCCTTGGGCAACCAATCTAGCTTTGTACTTTTCTAAGGTACCATCAGCCTTGTACTTTACCTTCCAGATCCATTTGGTACCAATAACCTTCTGCTTTGTTGGTCGATCCACCAGCTCCCAAGTGTCATTCTTCATTATGCTGTCATACTTCGCCTGCATAGTAGCCTTCCATGATGGATCTGCAAGTGCTTCTTCTAAGTCAGTTGGCTCCTTTACTTCTCTCATAATCTCAACCATCAAGGCCATATTGATTATGTGAGCAGAAGCCCTCCTTTGCTCCTCTATTCTCTGAGACCTCCTTGGTCCGTCTGCCTTCTCCTCAACAGATGCAAGCATAGAATTATTGTGGTCATAGAGCTACTTCACCCAGTGCGGCAATGGCTTTTCCGGTGGGGTGATGTCAGGTTGGTGAACTTTTTCCTCATCATCTGAAGATGATGCTTCCTCCTCCTTAAGGATAGGGATAGCTCTCGGGACAGGTTCATAGTGGACTACTTCTTCGCTTAATGATAAAGTGGAAGAACTTGCCTTCCCCTCCTCCACTGTATGCGACTCCTCCTTGAACACCACATCACGGCTCGCGATGATCTTCTTTGCCTCTTGGTCATATAATTTTTAAGCCTTCTGCTCATCACTATAACCCAAGAAGATACATTTTCTGCTTTTGGTTGTAACTTGTTCCTCTTCTCATCTGGAACATGTGCATAATATTCACATCCAAAAATTCTGAAATGTGAGACAGATGGTTTCTTACCAGGGTAAGCCTCATGAGGTGTTTTTCCCTTGAGAGCCTTTGTATAGCTCCGATTTAGAATGTAGACTGCAGTATTAACAACTTCAGCCCAAAAATGGTTAGGCAATCCCTTGCCCTTTAGCATGCATCTTGCCATCTCCACAATGGTGCGATTCCTGCGTTCCACAACACCGTTCTGCTGAGGTGTGTGAGGCGTCATCAATTGACGCTTGATCCCTTTGCTCTTGCAAAAGCCTTCAAACTCCTTTGAGTTGAACTCACCACCACCATATGTTCTAAATTTCTTCACACTTTTCCCTGTTTCATTCTCAACAAGTATTAGCCATTCTTTAAACTTACCAAAAGCTTGAGCCTTATCACGAAGGAAGTACACCCACATCTTCCTACTGCAGTTGTCGACAATCAACATAAAATAAGAAGATCCCCCCAAGGCCTGTGTAGGCATCTTACCACACAAGTCAGCAAGCACCAACTCTAGAGGAGCTTGCACTCTATTCTTGCTTTCTTGTGGAAATGCCTTTCTCTATTGCTTGCCCATCATACAAGCTTCACATGGTTCCTTCAATTCAGTTATTGTAGGTAGGTGAGCAACCATACCTTGCTTTTGCATTTCCTTCAATACTGCAAATCCGATGTGTCCAAACCTTTCATGCCAAAGCTTACTTGTGCCCACTCCAGCGGTGGCTGTAAGAGCACTTAGCTCATACAGGTTATTCCTTCTTTCTCCTTTGCCAACAATTGTGCTAGCACTATCAATAATTTCTGCACCTGTCTTCTTGAACCTCACTTCATGACCAAGATCAGTTATGGCAGCAAAACAACTGATAATAGATTTCTCCTGATTTCAGGAACATATAACACATTTGAAAGCTTTTTGACTTCACCATTTGCAGCAACAAAAGAAATAGTACTTGTGCCTGTAGTAGGGCATTTAGCATCATTTCCAACCGTCACAGTGATGGATTCTTGTAGAGGCTGCATAGAACTGTATAGACCTTTCTTGTTGGTCATATGACAGGAGGCTCCACTATCCAATACCCATGAGTCAGTGGTAGATTCTTCTTGCATTGAGGAGCACACTTCCTCAATGGTCGCCATGAATAATTCCAGCTCTGCTTCAGCCGTATTGGCTGTCTCTTTCCCTTTACTTTTAAGGGTACCATTCTTTTCATCTGCCTTCTTGACACGACAATTTGCAATTGCATGTCCTTTCTTCTTGCAGTAGAAGCACTCTCCTTGAAACTTCTTCTTGCCGCCCTTCTTCTTTTTGTCACCATCATTTTTGGTGGAGGAAACACCTTTGTCTTTTGCATTGGCAAAGAATGCAGCATCTCCATTGTTGCTTCCTTCTCGGGCTTTTAGCCTCAACTCCTCCTCCATTAATAATGCACAAAACTCCTCAAATGTCAAAGCTTGAGGTCTCACCTGAGTATTAAGGGCAGTTACTAGTCCATCAAACTTTTGTGAAAAAATCCAAAGACACCTCCGAGCTAGCTCTTTGCTAGTCTTTTGTATCCCAGAGCCAGCCATCTGGTCGCACAGATTCTTTATCCGAGTGATGAATGCTTCAACCGTCTCTCCTTCAGCAAACTTCTCCGCTGCTAGTTGATTCTCCAAGTTTTGAATCCTTGTTTGGTTTCGTGTTTTATACTTAGTACATTCCAAGCCTCTGACGCTTTGGTTGTATGTTGAATCAAAGTCAGAACACTGTCAGAACAGCTTGTAACTAAGGCACACAATGCATCTGTATTCCTTCGTTTCCAAGCTCGTAGAAGATTTGCATTCGGAGGAATCATCACACCAGGATTTGATGGGTCGGGGGTAGGCTATGGTTTTGCATCAGTCCCTAGCACAGTCTCCAGAAGCTCATAAGAATCAAGGATAGTTGTAATTTTGAACTTCCACAAGGTGTAGTTTGTACCATCTAACTTGCCCTCGTTGAAGGTTGGTGGACGAATCCTCAGTGTTTGAATAGCCGGTACAGCAACACAACCTCTTGCACCGCTTTTGGAAGTCAACATAGTTTCTCTTTGCTGTTGAAGCCTTTGCCTCTTGCACACTCTCCGATCTCTAGAGCCCCCTGGGCTCTGATACCATGTAAAATATTACACGGCGCAGCGAACAGAATCTGAGAAAGAGATAGAGAGAGTACACAATAGATAAGAGGAGAATTAGTAAATTCTTTAACTCCAAACAACTGATACAAAGATGGCTCGTCCACCCGTGCGCTTCCATTGTGTGAAGCTTAGATGGCGATCTAGATAGAAGATAGGTGAAGAGCTTAAGGCTAGCTGGAACAGCAACTTTGACTGGGTGAAAGATGAGTGAGAGATGGCTGCGAAGGGATTTAGCTTTTATAGCCCACGAAGGTCGTTAGGTCAGCCTGCTGACCGCCCGACCTACCATATGAGCCTCCACTAGTCGGCCAGGGAATATTCCCTTTACCATCGGGCCAGGGGCACTGTCCCCAGACCCTCGCCAGGGGGGCCGCTGGCCCCCGTGGAACCTCCCACCCAGGGGCCGCTTCCGCAGCCCTCGGACCCCACAATAGGTGCCCCTTTTAACTCCCTTACACTGCAACTTGATGCAATGCGCCTCGAGTTGCTACCAGCTTAACCACTCAGTCTAACCCAAAAATTAGACCCACAATAGTCACCTTTTTGCCATTTGATCACATAGACCTCATCTGATATACAAGTCAGGACTCAACGGGCTCACATTTGGCTTCTCCTCATAATGGGGGCCTTACAACTTTGAGCACCATGGATCATTGGTAGCACCTAATGAGGGTGGGGCATTGATCATATCTAATAGGGCTTTGAGTATAAGTAATCCTAGTCAATAAAATACAACTTTGTCAACAAATCCTAGTTGTATAAGTAATCCTAGGTGCCATTGATGAATATCACTTTCCACTTTGTTTCATCATAGTTCTTTCTTAGTCTCATTTTGTTGACACCTAGGATTACTTATTCATCATAGTCTCTTTCTTAGTCTATTGAGGCCATAAAATAAACTAAAGAAAATAATCATCAATTAAAGAGAAATACAATAGGGAACATTCATACTCATCCCTCAAATGTTACATATATATCATAATATGCATTAATCATGTATGCGTGTGTGTGTGTGTGCATGTGCGTGTGAAGTAATATCATGAAGTAGCGATATGTGTCAGCGTACACCCTAGTTATGGGATATCAAGATGTCAAGTAAATTCTGTATGCTTATGTACACTTACCCATATATTCATATATTCTTTCTAGCACAACATCAACATTGATGGTATAGAAAATTTATGAGTATCATTGAGGATCTCTTAGTCTAATAATAAACCAATCTCAACAAAAAGCATCTTAGTAATGTGGTTTTTTTGTCCTAGGTCCATGTATAAAAATTAATGCCATCTATGAAATTTATCAACTTTTATTGTAATGATTGGAAGGCATCAAACGCAACAATGTAATACAAGGTTACCATGTCAAAGACAATATCAAATAGTAAAAATGTTTGTGCCTATGTGGGGGTGTGTGTGTGTGTACCATAGTTATAAAATTTGTTCCAATCAATTATACTCATAGTCATAACCTTTTAAGAAAATATCCTATGCTCAATTTAAGGGATTCTTCTTCTATGGCAACACTTTTGGGTTCATTTTGATGAAGTACCATAATGACCATTAGCTAGGGGATCATTTTCTTTTAGTCCTTCCGTTGACTAATTGGCATGATTACTAATTTGTTATGCCTATAAAGTTAATACAAAAACAAGAAATTATGCATATCACAATTAGATCCCCTACTTGGACATTATGAAGGATATGACCAATTTTAAGCCATCTTAAAGAGTCACCAATGTACGTGGCCCATGGTAAAGCACATTGCATACCATTATCGATAAGTCCATTATTGTGCATCTTAAATCTCCTAATAAGACTTTATAAAGCGTATGACCAATTTTTAGCCCTCTTAAGGAGTCGTTGATGTAATGGTACCCATAAAAAAAGGAAAGTGCATACCATTACCATAATCATGGATATGTTATCATTCCAATATACACACACATAGGTGGACTACATCTTGAGTAGACAAAAGCTATCCATTTGAGTAAACATACATCTCCATAAAGCTATCCATTTGAGTATACATCTCTTTCTCTTTCTCTCCCTCTCTCATTTCCTCCCCCTCGGAGAATGCACTCTCCCTCTCCGTCTCTTTCTTTCCCTCTCTTTCTCTCCCTCTCTCATTTCCTCCCCCTCCCCCTCCCTCTCTTTCTCTCTCATTTCCTCTCCCTCTCACAATATATTCTAACACTCTCCAAAAGCAAAAGGGAGAGGGAGAGAGAGAGAATGCACTCTCCCTCCCTCTACCTCTCCCTCTCCCTCTCACAATATATTCTAAAACTCTCCAAAAGCAAAAGGGAGAGGGAGAGAGAGAATGCACTCTCCCTCCCTCTCCCT
The DNA here is from genome assembly GCF_053477565.2 of Lygodium microphyllum. Classification (NCBI taxonomy): domain Eukaryota; kingdom Viridiplantae; phylum Streptophyta; class Polypodiopsida; order Schizaeales; family Lygodiaceae; genus Lygodium; species Lygodium microphyllum. Next base: position 32,575,251 of record NC_141143.1, on the reverse strand, counting down.
CTCCCCCTCCCTCTCCCTCTCTTTCTCATTCTCATTCTCATTCTCATTCTCTCCCTCTCTCTTTCTCTTTCTCTCCCTCCCTCTCCCTCTCCCTCTCTTTCTCTCTCATTTCCTCTCCTAAACAAGCAAAAGAAGGAGAGAGGGAGACTCACGATGAGATATGGCGACTGTGGGGCGGCTCCTCTTCGCGATGAAGGCTCTTCCTCTCCTTCGCGAAGAATGGCGGCGGCGGCGGCAAGCCTTCTTCCTCTCCCTCTCTCACGACGGTCGCTCTCTCTCTCACTCTCGCTCTCAAAACACAAAACGCAAAAACATGAAATAAACCCGCACTCGGTTTCGACCTATTTTTCTTCCTTGTGGAGCGTTGCTAAAAGCGACGCAAATAGTTACGCCGGTACCCGCATCGCTACCCGCCGTCACTATAGGCTTAAATCCTTGTAGTGTCTCCTAATTGGCTGAAAAAGCAACTAGCTTTTTTGCATGCCATCCTAATTTAGAAGCTTTTTTCAACTTTTTCAGATTTTTACAATAAATAATATAAAAAATAGACTAAAATTATCCAAAAATCTAGTATTTTTAGATAATCCATGCAACTCACACTAGTATTAATGACTCAGATCACATTGACTCTTTAGATCAATAGAGAAGTCAGATGATGATGCATTCCATACTTTTTCACACTATGTCCTCATAATATCATGACAGTGTTGCTTCTGATTGCCGAGATGGGAGACTCTTCAAATACTCCACCCACTTCATCTTTGAGTGCTTCTTACTTTTCGACCGATGAGATGAAGAATTTATTGCAAATTCTATCTTTGGCTATTATGATGCAGAATCAATAGATACAGTTATCTATGCAGCAGCAGCACAGCTACATCAACAAAAAATGCTACATCAAGAACAAGAGCATACACATGGAGCAACCAAAGCTATCCAGGCTTTGGTAAATGAATGTAAATTATTTGATGGCTGGAATGTCTCACATTATCTTAAAACTTTTGAAATCCAGATGCACTTCTTTGGAGTTTCTACTAATTGGCGCAATTATTTCTTACAACTTGTCATGCCTGCTTTGCAGGTTAGAGTGACTGATTCAAATTGGAATGTCTTCAAGAAGGCGCTCAAAGATGAATATTTCCTAGAGGATTATGGTATTGCTACTTGGAAGACATTTAGAGAGTGGATTTGTCAGCCTAACAAAGGAATTGTTGCTTCCGAGTTATTGCATGAATTTGAAGAATGTTACAAGTAGTTGGATGCACTTGAACAAAGAGCCCTAAACTCGGAGAAAGTGGAGTTATTTTTATAGGCGGCTAATCCTACACTTCAAGACTAGTTGGGAGAGCTTCTTGAAGATTGTATGCAACCTATGGGATTGAAGACTCATTGACAAGATGTTGTTGATGCAGTCTCCACATTAACGAAGAGGCAAAGATGGAAAGCTCACCTACAAAACGGCATGCAAACTCCCCTAACGATACCTTCTCCTACCTCCACTTCTCCTGTTGCTCCTTCCACTTCCTCTCCTACTTCACATCCCCTGTCTATGTCTATTCCAATGCCTATGTCTATTCCTGTGGCAGTTGTGAGGCCATCTGCCAAACCAACTATCGAAGACATGGTGGAAGAAATTTCAAATAATTTGAAGGATATTCAGATAAACATGGCTAGAAGAGAACAACAACCACTTAACCCAGCTCCAATTTCTGTCCCATACTCTTCTACTCCTATGAGTTCTTCCAAAAGTGATCGAGTATGCCCTTGCATATGGTTTGATAGTTTAGACCATGAGCACAAGGACTGCCAACACTTTGAAGAGGTGAAAAGACTAAAGTTGATGGTGTGGAAGGACATATGTTTCGGAGACACACATCAACCACTCGCACTGCACATAGAAAAGAAAGGTAAAGCTTTATCATTTGAACTTTCATTCATAGGAGATGGAATTAGAAAAGGAATCGGATGGAATGATCATGTTGATGTTTTCTCTATCTATGCTTATATTGCAAAATATCAAGGGTTTGAAGCACTTGTTGAAGGAAAGCCCAAAAGAGATAATGATCAACCTAATGGATCAAAGAAGACAACTAGGAGGAGTGAGCCAATTCTTCAAGACGAGAGAAAAATATAGCTGACGTGCAAAAGCCAAAAGTATAAGAAGATCAAAAGGCCCCAAAGTTAAAGGATTCAAAGCTGAAGAAGCATCTTGGAGTCAAGTTGCTATTCGACATCGAGACTTCCATAGACTTGAAAAAGGTGCTTGAGGATCGAATTCTTAATTCCAAAATTGAATTTATGCTTGGAGAAGTTTTGGGGATTTCCAAGAGAGATTTTCATGATGTTATCATTGACATTATAAAAAGAAAGCGCCAAATTATTGAAGAGCCAATGTAGGAAATGATCCATCGAGAGGTTTTAGTTGTTGCCGAGGCTATTCTCTATGGATTACAGATTGAGGAAGTTGATTCTGAAGAAGAGATCATCGAGAAGCCTATAGATGGAGCTCTATGCACGAATTCCAAGAAGTCTCTTCATCCTTCACTTCAGCCCGTACAGTATGATGAGAGCGAAGATGTGCCTATATTGGTGCCTCATTGCCATTTTTCTTGAAGTCACTAGGCTTGGGCGACTATAGAAACTGTCATCAATCTTGGTGAGACTCAAACTCCTTGTGTTGTTATTTTGGATCATGGTTCCAAGATTAATGTAATTGTGTGAGGATTATATGATATTGGTAGATGGCCAGTTGATGTTGATCATGGTTGATGCATGCGTGCGGCCAACAACACTGCAAGAGATTTATATGCTGCTTGTCCAAATCTGAAGATTTCTATTGGAGATGTTGGTGAGTCTTATCATTTAACATCTTTGTTTTTATAGCTATCATATATGTTGTTCTAGTACATCTTACTTTCAAATAAGGATCAAGTCATTTCTGATGCAATGCAACTCCTTATTTCTTGTAGTGTCATCTAGCATGATGGTGAATACGCAGCCTACTAATGTACCTTGAATTGGCTTTTTTGGTTGTCATATATGTGCTCCCTCCCTTACTCTCCTTTTGGATTTCATATGGATTTGTTTACCCCTTTGAGCTACTTCTAATGCGAGAACTATTTTCATTACTTGCATTGGGGTCAATTATGATGAAAAGAACTCAATGGAAAAGAGAGATTGCATAATTGTTGAAGTTGTAAATCATGAGTTTATGTTTGCCTTATCTGTGAATTGTCATTATGATTCATGCCAACAAAGGGTTTTCCTTTTGAATAGATTGTGGTGGTAGATGTGGATAAAGTAATTGTAGTTAGCAAGCAACCATTGCTTGAATGAGTATGTTAGAGCTTGAATGCAAGAGATGAAAGACCAAGATGGCATGAATTTTTGAATAACAAGAATACCTTTAGAGTGGTGGATGTTAACCCCTCTATTCTACAATCAAGTGAGGTATTAGAGCTATTTCTATTCCCTTCTTGCTTATAGCTTCTTCATGGTATTAGAGCCTGATATGCTCTATGACATTTGTCAAGTAAAAATATTATAGATGTATTGTTGAAGAAGCCTGTATAGAGAAAAAGGGGCTAGCAATGGAGTTCAACAATTGGTGAGAATTGAGTGACCAAGTGTTGACTCATGTTTATGCCCCAACCTCCACAACGAATGATCTTTTTGAGCCACCTTGTCTAGATCAATGATGGTAACCTGGCACCATTAATTAGTGCTCCGAAATCCCTCCAATATTTAGTGCTCCGAAATCCCTCAAATATGTAAAGAGTCGTGTAATATATGATCAAAGCCTCCAACTTTGGCTTTCATTGGCTTGGTTAGTAAGCTAACTAGATGCAAGTATCTATATACACATAGAGCTAGGCAACACCAATACAGATGTCCTTTTTAAGAAACCTTATCTTGATGATATCTATATGCATCATGCTGCCTCAATGGAGGTCTTACGAAGCTTCTTTGGCTTCATAGCTAATTAGGTAGAAAACATGCAAACCCCTACTAGCCATTACTAAAACCTCTTCTTCCACACTGTCTTTCATGTGCTACATATCCTTATTCTTTTAATCCCCACTAAAATCAATAGATTTCATATTCTCCTTTTTCCTATAATATTTGCTAATGTGAAGGGTTCCTAATCTATAAGAGAGCTAATTCATATTCAAAGAACCACATAGAAGCTTGAGGAAGAATTCAAATAAAATAAAAGTATGTTCTACACAATGCATACTAGATGTTCTATACAAATGTACTTGTGTGTCCACACTCACACTTCAATTTCTCCAGACACGATATGTACATGTGGACTAATGTATTGCATCTTACTCTCACACATGTACAAATTTCCCCAAAGACCTTGTACCCTAGTTCTTATCCTAAGGTACTTGAAAGTGTGTGTACAAATGCATCTACAATGTGTGAAAGTATTTGCACTCTTGTCCAAGAATTGTGCAAATTTGGCCTTATATATTACCTAAGTGCACAAGGTAATCATCTGCTTCAATATGTCTAAGTAATCGAGTGGATAAGGTGTTCTTTTAGTAAAATGCTATGAGCCATAATGACATGGGATGGCCATTTTCTAGCTTGCCATCCTAGACCTAGCTTATCCTCAAACCAACCCACATCCCAATCCGATCCACTTATAAGAGGCCACATCCCCATTCCCATTCCCATTCCCAAAACCATCCACATGTGTGGCTAAACAATCATGTGGCCTATCTACATAGTAGTTGAGTGGACTAAGGTGCTTAAGTGGTTGGGTGAAAAAGGCAATGTGTGGTCCGCATGATGAAGAGGGAAAAGACAGTGTGGTTCAAGGGTACTAACCAATGTGGTGAATGCTCATGCATAGCCATGGTTGATGCAAATATATACCCATACAATATTGATAGCTTGTAGATATGTTGCAAGATGAGACTCATGTAGGTACTTATGATATAGGGGAGATGCCATGTACACCTCAACCTATAGCCAAGTGAGAAAAATGCTACTCGATGCAATGGGAACAACACTCCACTCGTCAATAAGCTAGTTACTTGTGCACAAGTGAGAGATCAACTTCTTCAACTAATCTTGCTAATTCTCAGTCCCTTAAGATAATCTATGAAGTATGTGGTGTAATATTTTAGTGGTTCACTACACCAATACTTCAACCATTACTTTGCTGCTATGATCATAAACCATATGTAAGAATCAACTCCATGGTATTAGAGCGATGATTGCAATGGAAAATTGAGCCAAATTAATTACAAAAGCATATTATAACTAGCCACCAAAAGTAAAACAAATTAATTGCCTATTATCGTCTGTTTAGCAAAATATGACCATCATCACACATATAAAAAGTTAGAATTGTACTACAAATAGGTCAAAATTAATGAGAATCCACAAAATGACTAAATACAACTTATTTTTATAGAAGTAACACATGATATATAAGCCTATCTTACTCTCTATATTCTTTACCTTAAATTCAAAGGATTAGACTCAATATATACTAGGCTTATACTACATTAAAGGTTGGTGTTAGGGCTAGGCTCGTAGTACGGTAGAGCTTAAGCTTGGGCTTAGGTTTAGATTGGACTAGTTATATAGGCAAGGTATATGCATAGGCTCCTCATACAGACAAACTGATAGAGGCTATAGAGTGGCTAGACATAGGTATGTCTAACATAAATACACAAGGGGTAGGCATAGGTACACGTATGGCAAGTTAGGAAAATACTAGGCATACTATAAGTCAATCCTATGTGTATACATAGGCTAAGCATATTATAGGAAGATTTTAGACATAGGGTAAGCATATGCTAGGAGCCAACGCCTAACACAATCCTATCCTATTCTATGGTTACCTTGTGCCTAGAAAATGCTAGATATAAGTTGTATTCTTATGCATAGCATATAATGTTCCTATATTATCGAGCCAATGCCTAACCAAGCATGTGCTTATCCTATGCCTAATGTATAAGCTAGGCTATATATAAGCTATGGATAGGCTAGACTAAGAATAGGCTACACAAACTAGTGAGTATAGCTATAACTGTGGAATCGAAAGCTTAGCTCATAAGTGAGTAATATACAAATGTCAATTTCAAATAAACTAATATTTATTTACTAGTTTTACCTAGCAAAATTGTGAGTCTACGTTAACTTGAAAGACTATCCATAATTTCCTAGCTAGATGATAGTACTTGCTAGTTATGACTAGTGAAAAAAAAAATCCTAGTTATCTTGATATTGTTACTAGATATACAATAACTTACTAGATAATGTTACTAGATAAGGCTTCAAATTTCTAGATACTATCTACAAAAAGGGATTTACTAGTTAGAAGAAATTCGTGATGACAAAAATTATCTAGTTATAACTAGAAAATTCTACATTCTTCCTAGTTTGGTTGCTATTCTTCCTAGTTATAGTAAGAACTTTCTATATAGTAAGTGGTCTAGAGTTTATTGTGCACCCCCCTTATCACCACGTGTCACCCCCCCCTCTCTCTCTCTCTCTCGACGCGAAGCACCAGGAGCTAGGCGTGGAGTGCCTAGTACACACACACACACACACACACACACACACACACACACACACACACACACACACACACACACACACACACACACACACACACACACACACACACACACACACACACACACACACACACACACACACACACACACACACACACACACACACACACACACACACACACACACACACACACACACACACACACACACACACACACACACACACACACACACACACACACACACACAGAAAGCGTGTGTTTTCATAGCACTTCTTCACTCATGTATAAAATTAAACTCAAAATCACAAGGTAACCAAATCCATAAACATACATAGACACATCAAATTACCACATGCACAAAAATACATGTTAATGCATATCCACATCATCATTGATGGACAATCATGTTCACTAAGAACACAACGGAGATGCTGTCGTAGCCTGAGCGTCACATTTTGGTGTAGTTGCTTGTGACGTACTGCATGGCTTGGTGTTGTGAGGGGGCCCCCACTACTCGATCCAGTCCACTTGACTCCTCACTTATGGCTCCATGAGCGGCTTGGTCAAGATGGAGGGAGAACGAGTGATCCACGAGCCGACTTCTTTTAGCTCGCTCTAGGTTTTCAAGCATTACACACATCCACCATCACAATCCATACATCCCAGTAGCCAGGCATCCAAAAGGGTCCCCACACAGGGTAAGTGTTATTTTATAGTGGACCACATAACCACTCGCCCTTAGGCAGTTGCATTTCCTTTGGCACCTGCTCTGTTCTAGCCATACCAATACAATAGCTCGACTTTGGAGAAACGACCTGTCTTTCCCCACTTATTTGTATCGCTCTCTAGCATCCACGAGCTCCAATTTCTTTGTCCTCACCGGCACCTACGAGTTTCAAACGGTCTAAACACAAAGAAATCGTAACATGGCTTTGCCCGCTTCTTTACTCACTCGTCAGCCTCTATGAGCCCTCACTTGTTTATGGTCATAGAGGCGTACAAGTCTCGGTCCAATTCATGAAGCACATTTGGCTTGGTTTCTTTTCATTCGCCCCAGGTCCACGAATGGTGACACCATTTCTTTAGGCTCCCTCCAAGCTCAAGAGCTAACATTTTTACATTCTCTCATGTCAAGAATTTTGAGAGAACATGGGGATTCCCTTTGGTGTCATTGAATTGAGGTGCATCACGCTTAAGCAAGAGGTAACTTGCATAAGTCTACATGAAAGCATACCAATTTTGTTTACGATTGACCTCTCCCATGGTATTACTGTTGCAAAGAGGACGATGATGTATTACACGTATACATGCAAGAAATATAGGTAGCCATCACCCAAAAATTTATTTCACCATGCTATTGCTTTTGGGAGACTTTTGTGGATCAACAATACTTGGACACATTTGGAAAGCATATTTCTAGACAATAGGGATAATAGAGGAATCTGATATATTTCTTCCTATTCCATCATTTATGCTACTATAGATTGGGATGAGGATTCTCTATATGGTTGGTATGATACTTCAAACACCTACTCCAGGGCTAGTCCATATCCCAATGTCATCCAACTTATAGGAATGATTATGCCTTGGATTATGTAGGGCATGATATGGACTACAATATGATGCTTGTGCATTATACTTGGACCATGTTGGTCATTATCAAGAGACCACGGACCATTCACACACCACCTCCTCAATAGGATGTCGATGCCCTCTAGGAAATACATGCACAAATTTTAGGTAGCTAACACTCATATTTTATTCCAGTGCATTATTGCATTTGGGAGCCATTGGTAGATTGGCTAGTACTTCGATGCTCTTAGGAATTGTATTCTTCAATGAATGATAATAGAGCCTCATGGCAATTCTAGCATAACTAAATACAACAAAAACATTAATACTCTTTATGGATGAAATTCAATGTTTCCTTTGGTTCTAATCCACAACATCCAACACATTTTACTAACCTAAATGCTAATTCATGTAGTTTCATTTGAGAATAAAACCCCCAATTCATGTAGTGTGATATGAACATAATGTGTTTGGATGCATCTACATTATCAATACTTTCTCATTTCTCATCCTCTTGCTTGATGATTTTCTTCCATTGTTTGTTCTTGTTCTCTCCTGCTTGATTTTCTTTCTTCAACATCAGAATCTCTATAGACTTACATGTCCTCAATGTGCAAGTGTGTGCGACACTAGCATGTGCCATCACTTTCCATTACACACCTTGCAGTCTTTTCACTCTCACATGGTATACACCTTTCAAGCACGTCACATGATATTGGAAGATACTTTCAAAAACACATCACGAAAGGTTGTTATACATTACAAGATTGGTATGCATACACACACAAAAACACACACACACACACACACAAGGCATTTCATTGCAATACTGTAAAAAACAATCTAATAGTAACTAAAAAGGTTGCGTTTTTTGGTATTTTGCCACTTTGACTTCATTTTTCCTAGGTTTATTTGGGAATATGTGTTGTACAAATGTAATACAACAAAATCTTTGCTTATGTATGTTAAATCAAACCACCTAGTACATTATTCCATTATAGCCCCATAGAGAGAACTAGAGAGAGAGAGAGAGAGCACAAAGTTGTTACCCTTAAGACTTCTTTTTTCCTAGGTTAATTTGGGAATATGTGTTGTACAAATATATAATACAACAAAATCTTTGTTCGTGTATGTTAAGTCAAACCACCTAGGACATTATTCCATTATAGCCCCATATATATATATATACATACATACATACATACATAGAGAGAGAGAGAGAGAGCATGCACAAAATTGTTACCCTTAGAAGTTAATGTTAATGTTATAAATACAACTATAATATATTTAAATTCTCATGATTAATTTTAGTTTACCACGCCTTTCTTGTATACCCATCATAGCTACCCATGTGGTCTAGGAATGGGGCCTGAATGAAAGTTAAACATAGAAATAAAATAAATAAAATACTAAATATTAGTAAAGTAAAAATAAGATTGATCTAGTCACCTTAGTCGAGTATGTGGGCTAGGTGTGGGGCCAGCAAGTTTGGCTAGGTGTTGTATACCCAAAGCTAGAAATTTTAGTGTTGTATAAGTTGTAGCAAAGGCACATTCACTTTCTACAAGCTCGAGTACTAGCACAAGAGGCACATGCTATGGTTGCACAATAATCTCTTAATCACTTGGCATTTCTAGAAATGACATATGTTGTAAATGTGATTATAAGAAAATAAGCTCGAATGCTTGCATGGGAATGGAGGGGATAATGGTTGGCATGGAGCATTGTGGAATTGTAATATCTTGTGTTTTGTCCATGCATGTGTCTTTTTGGGTGTGAAGGGGGGGACTCGTGGATGAAATTAAAACAAAGGTTGAATAATCTTTACAAAAGCCTTTCCTTTCTCTCATCAACTCGAGCTGCCTCAAATTGCAATTGAAATATATGTTCCTCGTCATTTTCATTTTTCTTATCCTCATCACCACCGTGATAGTCATCATCACCTTTGTCCTTACCTTCTTGAAACCATCAGTATCAACTTGAATTGAGAAATAGAGAATTGTGATAAACATCATATTTATCTTATCCTCATTGTACCTTTAATTCCCTATTACATAAAAGTAGGGAATCACATCCTTATAATTCCTTATGTAGGGATTTTCAAAGGAATGTGGGGAATGCTCTATATTCCCTATTATAAGATGTAGGGAATGTAGGGACTTTCGAAGGAATGTAGGGAATGCTCTATATTCCCTGTTATAAGATGTAGGGAATGCAATTTCCTAGTTATAGATGGGGAATACGTACTTGTCTACATAGGAAATATTGGAGAATTTCCTATATTTCACCAAATTGCCTATGTGGGGAACGATTGAAAGTTCCTTGTGAAGAGGGTGGATTTGATTGTACTTTATCAACCCTTGAAGGTGCTAGTGTGCTCGTGAAAACGATGAAGATGAGAGCTTGTTTACATCATCATAACACTGCAGTCTTGTGGCTAAATGTGATGAAGATCATCTCACGAAAGAAAGGACCTTTGCAGTCTACATAAACATTAGCTTCTCCTTTTTCTTCCTAAGGTCTACTTGGCAATACCTTCAATATAATGAGTCACTTTTTGATAGGGTTTTGTTGAACAACACAAGATGCATTTGCTAAGACTTATGTTTATGCACATGCTCAAGGTTTTTGAGTCAACACAAGATGCATTTGCTAAGACTTATGTTTATGCACACGCTCAAGGTTTTTGAGTGGATGCTCTTGATGTATTTAGGGTTTTGTCATATTTGATATACCAAGGATTGGGTCTACAATATAAGGGTTTCACATAGTGTTTGAAAATTGCATGTGTCCTCTTCTTCTTCTTCTTCTCTTCCTCCATTTTTTGAACAATTCACAAAGACCCAGTGTCTTTCAACCCCGTGCACATATATTTATTCTCCCCGTGCACATATATTTATTCTCAACAGTGATCCTCCAATGCTAAATCACATTGGACTCATATCTTTTTTCGTTTCAATCAAAGGATGGGTCATAAGATTATGTGCTTCGACTAGAGCCCCACTAGTTCATCCGTCACACAAGAAGGAAGAATCTTCCAATATGGATAACTTTACATACCTAACCAGTAGACTGCTACTTTAAGTAATTTATTTTTGTTTTTTATGACAAGTTTTTAGGCCTTGCCCTAGGGATAGCACAACCTCTCTAACTTGTCAGGTTGTCGAAAGCGTGAATGAGATTGGTATCATTTACAAGGTTTTTCTTCAATCAAAATAAATTACACTGATTAATTGAATATAAATAGTCATTTCTAAGCAATGTAATAGTAACTAACTTAGGATTTTAGTTATTCTATATGCATGTGTATGTCATATGTAAATACTAAGGTGCTTTTATTAATTTTATATTTATTAAGAAGTAAAAATGAAAACTAAATGATTTACTTAATATATTTGGCTAAAAAGTTAAAAATTTTCAACTTTATTTTCTAATCTACTATTCAAAAATTTTAACATTTTACTATTTTAATGATAGCTTAAATAGAAATATTCCTAAGATTCTAATAATTTTATTGTAACTTTTAACTTTATATTTTTCTTGATTTTCTTGATATTTCTTTGTTGATTTAACTAATAGCTTGATAAGATTTTAGTTTTAAGTTGTAATCTAATTTATTTAAAATTACTTTTATTTATCCAAGACTTTTTTAATTTTAGCTTATCATTTATAATTTTATACTAATTATATATGCCAAAATTAACTTTCAACTCTAGATTTTTAGTTTTTTATTTTGGTTTCCCATGAATACAACACAATGACCTAATCTTACAATGATATGCATGAGAAAATGGAAAGATTGACATTTATTATTGATCTGAGGAAATTATAGCTTCTTTTGCATTTGATCCAACAAACTCTAAATCTAATATGTTTCCTTTTAGTTCCCAAAATTTAATCAAATTAGCCAATCAACTAATCTTTAATGTAGAAATGTAATTCCTCTTCTAGAACTTTTAGACGAAGACATTATAGTGCAAGCCTAGATTCAACCAATAGGTTAATTTCACTATGGAAACATGATATGTACATATGTGTGACCTAAACAAAGCTAAAAGAGTTTATTTAATAATGAACTATCCAAACAAAGTGAGGCTTTTTAGACAATAAGGCATATTTCAACATTTTGAATATCAAAGATAAAGTGGCCTTTGATTATTTTGAATATGAAATATAGTTCATTTCTAAATCCATGTAAAATTAGAAGAAATAAAATAGTGTACAATATTCTCATTTAAATAAATCACGTAGCACCACAAATTGCTTAAAGAGCACCCTTCAAGTTACATGCTCCATGTTATCATTAAGTATGGTTGTCAAGCGAGGATCAATATAAAATTGTCACACATTTCATGCATAAATATAAGGAAACATGTCATCATTCTTGTTTGCAAAAGAGCTCATTCTTCCTTACATGGCACAATGTTTAGATAGCATAATGACTACATGTTGCTAATTTCCATGATCCTTGACCTTTCATTTGCATAATGTTTCACAATCTAGTAGCATAACTCCTCCTTGAATATAATGCAAAACTTTAACAAACACTAGTAACCACATAGAAATGATTAGTGAGACAATAGGATTTAACTTAATTTAGACTAGTGTTCCATGCACAGAACACTAGGCTGCCTTAAAACATAATGTGAAGTTGTCGTGAAGTAGTAAGCAAAGTTGCCATGCTATGACATAGCAACTTTTCTTGACAATCCATTTCTCCTCTTTCTCTATCCTTTTTTCCCTCTCTTTCTCATTTGTTCCTCTGTCTCTCTCTCTCTCTCTCTCTCCCCACAAATTTTCTTCCCTCTCTCTTCCCCTCCAACAAATTTCTCTCTCTCTCTCTCTCTCTCTCTCCATGTCCCTCCCTCTACCTCTATACTCTCTATCTTCTCTCTCCCCCTATCTCTCAGTCTCTCTCTTCTTTTTTCCTCTCCATGTTTCTTGATCCCCTCCTTTTCTCCTCTCTCTCTCTTTTCTCTCTCTACTTCTCTTGTTTCTCTCTCTATATCTCTCTCTCCACTCCTCTTTTACTCTATTTTCAATATTCACTCTATTTCTCTCTTTTGTCATTTCTCTCTCTCTCTTTCTCTTACTCTTTCTCTCTCTCCCCCGTTCCCCGTTCTCTCTCTCTCTCTCTCTCTCTCTCTCTCTCTCTCTCTCTCTCCACCATCAATTAAAACCCTAATTTGTTTCATAAGAAATTCTCTCCAAAATTTTTTATTTGATTGAAGTTCTCATTCTCCTCTTGCACTCTCTCTCTCCGTTGTCGTAGAGTTCGTGTAAGAGCTGCAGAACATGGGGTTCAAGATACAATAAGGAAAGAAGCTAACAAGAAGATCTCAATTTTTGTTGTCAAATATAACTATATTGCTTGTCAAGTAAAATACAAGAGGTCCATGAGTATTCAATCTGAATATCCAGCTTGTGCAGGAATTTGCTTAGGCTAAGCGTCCGTTAGCTACAAAGTTTTGATAAAGATCTTTTCATAGACCAATGTTGAAGATTTATGGATATGAAGTCAAAATAAATGACAATAAAGCATAAGAGCTTGCTGTTCAGGGTACCAAGGAATTCGACCGAATTCAAGACTTAGTAGTATTATCCTCGTTATGCATCAACAAAGAAGGCTCCCAAGTTAGGAAAAATGGTGATGACAAATTACTAGACACTCCTGTTTTGATTCCTCTTTCTTCATCTGCAAGGGCACCCACAGAAGTCTGAGGTTTTGTTATGCTAGTTGTCTCTTATATGGCAGAAACCGCCACAGGTTGACCAGCAGATTCCATGATCGATTCCATAACTAATTGAGTAGCCAGGTTGATATCTGGTTTCTGTTCTTGGGTCAAAGAAGCACCAGTCCCCTCTACTGCTGCATCATCCTTAATCAAAGCAAAAGCATCTTCCAGGCCTTGTTTCTCTTCATCCTCTTCAGTAATGTTTTCAGACTGTTTAATCTTTCCTTGAAGATCTGATGGTGCACCCTCTTCTTGGTTGTTTGAAGATGAACTCACTTCTTCCTTGCTCTTGTAACGTCCTCTACTGCAGCTGCAGCTGCTTTCATGGCCATCATTATAGCTGGTTTAAATCTTCTACCTTGTCGAATGGCAAGAGGATCTTGTACATGAACAGGTTGAGCCTCCTGCATGCGAACAGGCTGTTGTACACTGGCACTCTCTGAGTACTCAATGTTAGTAGATACAATTGACCGTAGGCGGATCACAAGTTTTGATCTCTTAGAGAGAGCTGTTATAGCCTCTCGCACAATTGACTGCAACAATCGCCTCAGTGCATTCACTCTTGGAGGTGGTAAATGCTTCTTTTCATGGTAAGTAGCATTTCTTTTCGAGTGCTGAATCAAATTAGGTGAATGTGCCCGCTTTGGTCTACGAGTTGAGTTCAGACCCCTATTCATTAGAGTTCTGTCTCCATAGAATCTAAGGCAGTAGTATCACACTCCTTTGCTGAATCTTCACTGACTCTACCTCCAGTTTCTATCCTAGACACTCAGGATTCCGTGCTTTACTGCACCAATCAAGGGCCACAAAGGTATTCTTAGATTAGGATCGTAAGAAAGTAGTGCACCGGTCTTCCTTAATCCTTTGTATAGTATATGCAGCCTTCCTACCCTTCTGGACTCAATGTTCCATAGTTGATTCAACCTCCTCGGATTATCGATGAGGATCCCTCCATGTCTCCTCCAAGCTTCGTTTTCAGCTATTGAAGGAAATCAAACTTGGGCATAGTGATGATGGAATTGCCCCTCTGAAGCTGACCAAACACAATTACTGACAAGCCATACACATGGAACATGGGGATGATATACAAAAAAAAAGGAAAGATCCCTCTCATCATGCAAATCTGCATCCGCGTTGATCATCAAAGCTGCAGCAATAAAGTTGCGATGAGACAGGACAATACCTTTGCTGGCCGTGGTTATGCCAAAGGAGTAGAGTAACATAGCACAGTCGGTTTGCTTGATGTTAAATGCGGGGACATGGTATGAGACAGCTGCCTGGACAACATTTGTGAGCAATTTGACTTGCGGTTGAGCATCAACATGGTGTTTCTCCTCATTGATGAGGATGATGGGCCAGCCAAACTCTGAAACCTTGTGAAGGAGCTCTGGGACGGTGACGATGAGCTTGGCCTTCGAGTCCAGGATCTGCTTGAGGATCTCGGTGGGGGTGTTGATGGGTTTAACGGTGGTGGCGATGACGCCGAGGGCGATGATGGTGAAGAAGACAACAGGGAAGTGGATGGAATTGGGGGAGAGGATGAGAACTACGTCGTGCTGCCGGATGCCGAGGAAGGAGAGATGTATATTGACATTGATATTTAGTTTGATCCATCAGACCATTGAACTTTTTAAAAAAAAGAAGCTGAAGAATCATCCGACGCCGCCTCTCATCCCCAGAGACAGGCGTTGCAACTGCATGTGGCTCCAAAAATTACCAGAGCCAAAGATAGGTTATGGTGGTCCGGGGAAAACAGGGCATATCCAAGAATAGTGACTGTAGTCTTTGCGCCTCCGTAATTTTCCAAAATTTCCCATGTTAGACGGACAGACCCCCCCTCAATCTCAACATAGCATTGGTAAGGCTATTTTGAGAATGCAAAGCTTTTTATCTTTCCCTCCAACTTTCAAAACAGGAAGCCTAACCCACCTCTTTACATTTGTTCTAGACACTTGTCTCTTATCTCCCCCAAGATTGTTTTGACAGAGAGAATAGAACCAATCTCCCTCCGGTATGCAGGATAGATCAGCACATTCTATGTGTTATGCTCCTGGGCATCCATAACAAAGAACAAGATCTCCCCCCATCTCCACATTCAGCATGAGCTTCAAATGATGAATAGCTAACCACTTCATCGCAGCATCCACAGCGAATTCCGAGCCTTCCTTCGATTCCAGGATATCGTGCACTTTTCTTGGAATTCATCATTGTAATTGACAACGTAATATTACTCTTTGCCATCAGTTTTTCATATTTTTCTGTCACACATACAACATGCATACAAACTGAAACACACACAAACACAAACACACAAGTGGAGTATGTACATTGGATGTGGGTACTGAAAGGACGGGTAGATAATGCAGCAATCACACACAATGAAACACATGTGAAAAGATAACACAGATGCACAACAAAAATGGAGGTGTTTATAGCTCGGATGTGCAGCAGCACGACATCCACCCCCTCTAAACCTGCGCATCCTCCGGATGAGCCAACTATCCAGGATCATCCAAGTCCACAAACAGGTCCAGTCCATCAGTTTTCGGTAGACCTCACCCATATTCTCTGCTTCTTCTGCTAAACTTCCTTCTACCTGCTCTTCTTCTGCCAATGCTTCAAGTGCATACTCTTCCTCTTCTCTTCTCTTGAAAATCTTGACTCGTTTTCTAGCAATGGGCACCCTCAATACTGTCCCATCCAATTCAGCCAACTCATAGGTAGCATTGTCAAAAACCTGTTTCACCTCATACGGTCCAAACCATCTTTGAACCATTTTTCTCATGCTACTATGTTGATTCTCTAGACTATGTCGTAGACTAGAACCCAATCTCCTTCTTTTATGGCTCTAGGCCTCAAGCGATGCCTCAAATCAAACCTATCCTTGTTTCTGAGTCGGGCTACCTTCAAACGATCAACTGCTAGCTGCACATCTTCTATCCTTCTCTCTAGTTGACGAATCCGAAGAGCTAGTAGCTCCTCCCTTGATAAATTCTCATGCCATGGAAGAGCACTCCACATGAGAGCACAGATTTCTGTAGGCATGATAGGTTTTTGCCCATACATCAACTCTGCAGGCATATATCCAATAGTCACACTATGTGTAGAGCGGTCTGCCCACAATGCAAAAGGTAAAAATCTCGGCCAATCTCCAATCCTGACCTCTACAAGATTTTGCCAATGCCTTAACTATCGGCGGATGTCCTCTTTTGCTCTTGCCATTTCCCTTTGGATTGTAAGCAGTAGTAAGAGCCAACTTAATCCCACCAACTTAATCCCAAGCCGTTAGAAAAATTCTCTAGCTTTGTTTGCATCTAGCTCTCCACGATCAGCAGTGATCTTGCCTATACATCCATACCTGTAAAATATTTCTTTCAATAGGAATTTACATACTGTAGTGGTGGTCTTCGTCCGCAAAGATCTGCCCCTTCAACATAGTTTGTAAGATCCTCCCTAGCCAAGACAAGATATCTCATCTGCCAAAGTCCCACTCGCAAAGTAACCAAGTCAACCACCCATTTATAATGCATACATAGCGGATAGGTTGGATGCAACTCATCACAATGCCGCACTAAAGAGTAGAGTTGACAGTCCCTGCAAGTCTCCACAAAGTGGGAAACATCTTTATACATCCCTTTCCACCAATGTCTTTCTTTGATTTTCTCATAGGTAGCCCACACACCTGTATGACCAGCCCAAGAACTCTCATGAAACTCTCGCATAATCTGTATCTGCATCGCTACCTCACAAACTACTCTCAAGGGTAGGCCGCCTCTCTTCTTTGGATGCTTCCAAAGAAAACCATCTTTCAAGATATACCCATAAGCCTTTCTTCTGATTTTCTTGAATTCATCATTTGTCCAATCAGCTCTTCGAGTCAATGAACTTAGATACTGTCAATTTGCAACCACTCGTCAACATAGAGTTCTTCAGTAAAGGCTTCAACAGTAGATACATGACAATCATAAACAAGGACAGAAGCTGCAAACTCTATCTCATCATCTTCTGCAAGCATTGGCTCCTCATCCTCATATCTCGCTCTAGATAGCATGTCAGCAACTAGATTATCTTTTCCTGCTATGTGCCAAAATTCTGGATTCAATGATTTGATGTAGGCAATCCACCGAAGCATCGCTATATCTGGAGTCGAACAGCTAGTAATCATGCCAAGCAAAGGCAAACAATCTGTTTCCACAACAACTGAAGTACCAATAAAATACCCTTTATCACACTTCAGTGCAATGACTACTCCCCACAATTCTCTTTTTATCTGCGGATATCTCCTCTGTCGCTCATTAAGAACTTTAGCTCCAAAGCGATTGCATATCTGTTTCCATCAGCATCACCATGTCCCACTGCCCATCCTATGCCAATAGGGCTAGTATCAACTGTCAACATGATTGGCCATCCACACTGATAATCCGCCTTGCGAAGAGTAGGAGTTGACTGCAACAGCTTCTTGAGTTTATGCATGGCTTTCGAATGCTTCTCATCCCAATAAAATTTCTGCCCCTTTCGAAGTAGCTGATAGAGAACATATGCTATGTGAGCAAAATGAGGAATCCAAATCATGTAAAATACACAAGCTCCCACAAATCTCCACACCTCTGAAGTAGTCGAGCAATACTCTGTAATCCTGCTTATGGCATCCACCTTTGCAGGTGAAGGCTTCTTGCCATAATAACCAACCATATGCCCAACTATGATGACTTCATTAACACCAAAGACAGATTTCAGCATAATTTCTAGCCACAAACTGTCTACATCCTCGCAAATCAAGACTCTCATTCTTTTCTTCTTCTGCACAACCCTGAATAGGCACATCATCTAGGAAAGGCATAGTATACTACAGAATATAGTCTCATAGAACTCTATGCATAGCATTCATCATATGAGCAACTGAGTTGGTGGCACCTTGAGGCAAGGTACACATCCTCACAAGACCAATAGGTGTCCGCATAGTAGTAATATCCCTGCTTTCCAAGGCAAGCTGAAACTGATCATAACTAGAATACAAGTCACCTAGGGAATAGATGGCTCGTCCTGCAAAAGCCTCAGCAAACTCATCCACAACTGGACCTGTTCCCACATTCATGATTATCACTCTGTTCATGGGCTACATATCCTGAATAAATCTCAAGGTACCATTCTTCTTTGGTACAGTAAACCACCTGTTAAAATAGGGTGTAGAAGAGGGTTCCAAAATCCCCATCTTAATCTTCTCATTCAGCAACTCTATTAGCTTTGGCAAGTGTGCTCTAGGCACAGGTATAGGACGTATATTCCATGGCACATGAGGGACAGTGAAGATGACCATAGGCGCAACCAATTCAGGACTAATGCAGCCAATTTCACGAGGAAAGAAAGCAAATGCCTTATCATGGTGTCCATGCATCTCTCTAAAACATTCTTTTTTCACTGGAAGCAAGAAATCATCATTTCCAATCTTCAATTCTGCAAGAGTTTCAGCTGTAAATTTATGTCCAATATTTGTAGGATCTCTCAACATAGGCTGCTTCATAGCTTTTTCTATCTGCTCATCACTATCAGGAGGAAGTGGCCCTGCAACTGGCTTAACCTTCTTATCAACTGTTTTATACTTCGTGTCAACATTGGCATCAGTCAGGCACTCTTTTCTTTGCTACAATTTCTGGAATTTTTCAACAACTCTCAACTCTAAAAAGATCTCAGCCCTTTGCTCTATGGGCTGCATGGGTGCAGCCTGAAACACTGTATGTTGAAATTTTTCAACATTAAACTCTATTGGCTGAAAGGTTTCAGCCCTCTACTCTGTGGACTGCCATGATGCAGCCTCATACTCCATATGCTAAATTTTTCCAGCATTTAACTCTGCTGGCTGAATGGTTTCAGCCCTCTGCAACTCTGAAAGCTGATCAAGATTAGCCATAGATTCAGTTTGCTGAGTTTTCTCAGCCTCTAACTTTGTTTTCAGCATAAAATCAGAAATTTCCTGAAACATATCCAAGGTTTGCACATGTATGATCTTTGAACCCTTACATACATCAGTTTTCAGCATATTTCCCATCTCAGACAATGTATCCGCATAAGATATCCCTTCATACAGCCCATCTACATGCTCTTCTGCTTGCAAAATACTTGCAATCTTCAACTCTTTCTCCTTACGACCAATGTACTGCCTGGCAGATCTAGATAAATCTGAAATTTTCTGATAACTCACTGAACTATCTGAAGAAAAACCAACAAAATTAGTGGAGAAAGACTGGTTTCCAGGAGGTGAGATCTCCTCTTTTTTCCTCACTGTACCATTGGCGTCTCGCAAGACAGTGGTACCTAGTGAAAATCCAACTCCTTCGCACGTAGTGGTGCCTCACGCAAGGAGTCCCTGTTTCTCGGATGATTTACTCCAACAGTCATAAACTGAACAGCTCTCATACCATCCTTACTGCGTATCCGTGCATAGGCTGAACCATCATCCATCACTTTCGTCTCCATTCTTGCTTCTGTAATGAAAGGCAGTCCAAGAATAATTAGATAAGAGCAAGAATCCTGAACAAAGCAATGATAATCCTCTTCAACATTAGCAATAGAAATTCTGATGCTCGGACAAGCAGCATACATATCACCAAAATTGGCTGCTCTCATGCGCCATCCATGCTCTACATCCATAGGCCACTTGCCACTCTCATAAACGCCTCGAGCAATAAGATTAATCTCGGAACCATGATCGACTAAAGCGATCAAAGGAATCTGTTTCTCTCTAATCCTTACCACCGTCTCAGTGGTTGCTCTAGCCCAATGACTGCGTGAAAAATGGCTGCAAGGAATGAGGATAGGGGTTTCATCATCTTCATACTACATAGGCTGAACTATTTTCTCCAACTGTGGATTGACAGAAGCATTCTCAACCATCACTGCATCATCATGCTCTTCTCCAAGAGCTCCATGCCATAATCCCCGTAAAGCAGGTCCTTCCATCGCATGTCGTTTCCTCCGCAAAAGATCCTGTATCTGATCCTGTATTTCTCTTCTAGCAATCCCAAGAGCTTCACCAACAGTAAAAGTGACTTCACTGTTCAAAATTCTTTCATGAAAAATCTTACTCATATCCATCTACGTATCAAGGTCTGACAAGATCTTGAATCCTGGCTCCTTTCTTGGTTGTCTCTTTTCTTTCATCTGTTTGTCTCCCATAGATTGTTCAGGACCTGATTGAGCTGGAGAACTCGTCATAGGTGGAGCTATAATAGGTGGCGAAACAAAGTCACCCCCTCTAGTCTTTTTGGAGGTGCTGAGACCCTCCTCATCTCTTCTTCTCTTTTCCTCAACCATGGCATCTAAACCCTATGTTTTTGCCATATAAGCAAAAATAGAATACCTGTCAACAGGAGAATCCCATCCCGTCTCTCCTCGGATGCTAGAGCCTATAAAAGTCATAGTGGATGCCTGAAATTTCCCTCTTCTCACTATCTCCAAGGCAGAGGACCATAGAGCAGAGTCTCCATCTGATTTCTGCTCAGGTTGGACTCCATAAGCTGAAGCATCTCCTCTAACACTCACATAAGTTGATCGCACAGCCATATCATCAATGAGCTTCTTCATGCCTCCCTTACCAAAGTTCGTGTCAAGAGGAGCACCAGTCTCTGTCAGCCATATCTTCCCATCTTGTCCCCAAAACACTACATTCTTCTTACGCGCTTCCTGAAAAGCATCACAATCTCTGCAGTGTTGGTGCTCTGTACTATCGCACCAAATACATCGTCTCCCTTTTCTTTGGCCAGTTGGAAAAGCAGTCATTGGAGCAGGTGCTACAGCACGTATTGACATAAGTTTCTCTTTTTGTCAAGATTGTGGGAGAGAAGGAAGGAGTCTCACTTGTAGCTTTCTTGCTTGCACAATGGGGGAATACACACAGAGGTGGAGGCTGAAAACAGTTTTCCTCTTCTTAGTTGTGTAAGCCAAAAGAACTCCCATACAAAGAAATAGAAGAACCCTATATATGGGTCTCAAACCAAACTCAACTCACTAAGGTGGCATACTAACTGAGCCACAAACTAGAGTAGATAAGGATAGCTATCATGTAGCTATTATTCATGGGCGGTGTACCAACCGCGTCTACAACTGATAAGTCGGTGACATAAATACACAACGGTCACCCTGGCGTATCACGAGTGGAGCTCGATATCTCAACACTCCCCCTCGAGCTCAATCCCAATTCCTGCACACCAAGCAGGTCTCTGAACTTGCGCAGCTTCTCTGCACCCAATGCCTTCGTAAATATGTCAGCTACCTGATCCTCTGTGCTGACATAAACTAGATCAATAAGACCTAGTAAAACCCTCTCCCGCACATAGTGATAATGCACCTCAATGTGCTTTGTTCTAGCATGATAGACTGGGTTATTTGCCAAGTGTATACTACTCATGTTGTCACAATATATGACAACTGGCCCATCTGTAGGGCTGATGCATATCATAAAGTAGCTTATGCAACCAAGCTACCTCACATGCAGCCATTGCTGCACCCATGTACTCAGCCTCTGTGCTAGACAAGGCAACTGTAGGCTGTTTCTTGCTGCTCCAAGTGACTGCAGCACTCCCAAAAGAGAACACATATCCACTGGTAGATTGTCTATCAGAAATGCTACCAGCCCAATCAGCATTAGTATATCCATGCAATTGTATCTGAACCCCAGTTTCATAAAATAGTCCGTACTACAATGTGGACTTCACATACCTGAATATGCATCTAGCCGCATCCAAATGCGGTTTCCTTGGAGCCTGCATAAAATGACTTACCAATCCAACAGCATAGCTCAAATCTGGCCTGGTAATAGTCATATAAATCAAACTTCCTATTATGCGTCTATACATAGTAGGGTCTTCTAGAAGCTCACCTGCATCTGTGCTCAACTTTACATTCTGCTCCAAAGGAACTGAAATAGGCTTACAGCCTGTCATCTCATATTTGGACAGCATGTCCAATCCATACTGCCTCTGCAAGAGCTGTATCCCACTTGGTGATCTAATCACCTCAATGCCCAAGAAATAATGCAGCTCTCCCAAATCCTTCATCTCAAACTTCTGCTTCAATAGCATTTTCACATGAAGGATATCTTCATCACTGTCACCTGTCATAATCAAATCATCAACATAAATGACAAGTAACATAATACCTTTCTCTGTTTTTCTCACATAAAGTGAGAAATCTGCCTTGGAAATCTGAAAGCCAATAGTGACAAGATATTGTCCTATCTTGTCAGACCATGCTCTAGGTGCTTGCTTCAAGCCATATAAAGCTTTCTTCAACCTGCAAACAAACTCAGGATGAACAGCATGCACATAACCTGGTGGCTGCTCCATATAGACCTCTTCTTGCAAATCACCATGCAAGAAGGCATTCTTTACATCCATCTGATGTAAAGACCATCCCTTTGATGCAGCCATAGCAATGACTGCTCTTACGGTTGCCATCCTTGCAACTGAACTGAATGTTTCTTCATAGTCAATGCCATATGTTTGTGCATACCCCTTGACTACTAATCTTGCCTTGTATCTGTTCACAGAACCATCTGCATTGTGCTTCACCTTATAAACCCACTTACAGCCAATTGCATTTTTACCTTTAGGCAAAGGTACCAATTCCCATGTAGCATTTGCTTCCAAGGCATCCATTTCTTCATCCATGGCTTTCTCCCATTTTTCTTTTCCCATGGCTTCCTCAAAAGAAGTGGGTTCTGGTTCCTGTATCACTTTAACCATATATGCATAGTGAATGGCTGTAAATCCATCATATTTCATCCTATCCACAGGATACCTACCTCTCGTAGACCTGCGCAAAGTAGGTTCACTCCCAGGTGCTCTCAAAACATCCCTGGTCTTCCTTACTCCAGGTGTAACAATAGAAGGAATACCCAACTCATCATCAATGCTCTGTTCTGAGCCACTAGATTCACCATCCACATAAGAGTGACCTGCATTCACATCAAACATGGGCTGATCAACCTTCTCTTTTCCTTTTCGTGATACCTGCATACCACTATCTGCATTACTTTGAGAAGATTCTCCTGATCTCAATCTGTCTGTCCATGGCGAAGAATGTGAACCACTGCTAGAGGACGCTCCAGGTCCACTAATATTTTGTGACTGCTGTTGTGAATTCTGTGCAGCATTGCCATTTTGTGCATCTACATCATCAATCACATTTACTGGTTTATACCAGCTACTCATCTCATAAAAAACAACATCTCTGCTCACTGTAAACTTACGAGTAGAAGGGTTATAGCATCTATACCCTTTTTGCTGCAAAGAGTAACCAATAAAGATGCACTTCTCAGCTTTTGGATCCAACTTGGATCTCAACTCATCTGGCACAGGTACATAGGCAATGCAACCAAAAATTTTCAAATGAGAAATATCTGGTTTCCTACCAGTATACCTCTCCTTTGGAGTCATTCCATGTATTGATGTAGTGGGAGTCCTGTTCATTATGTAGACTGCTGTAGCAACTGCTTCAGTCCAATAAAAATCTGGCAAGTCTTTTTCATTGAGCATGGCACGAGATACCTCTCCAATATGCTCGTTTTTCCTTTCTGCAATTCCATTTTGTTGTGGGGTATGACTGCATGAATATTGCTGCTTTATGCCATGCTCCTGCAGGAACCTTGCAAACTCATTTGAGAGGTACTCTCTCCCTCCATCTGACCTTAGGCATTTTATTTGCAGGCCTGTTTCTTTTTCAACCATAGCTTTAAGAGTTTTGAAATGCCCAAAAACTTCACTTTTCTTTTTCATAAAATACACCCAAACTTTTCTGCTATAGTCATCAATAAAACTGACAAAATAATGACAGCCTCCAAGAGATGCAGCTTTAGTAGTCCACACATTAGAGTGGATTAATTCCAATGGCTTCTTACTCTCTTGGACATGTCTAGGAAATGGTTTCCTTGCCTGTTTTCCAAACTGACAGGCTTCACATACCTTATGCATTTCTGCAACCTTGAATTTGGGCAATCCTTCAACAATATTTTGGGCCTGCATTGATTTAAGTCGCTGTACATTAACATGACCAATGCGTTTATGCTAGATATCAATATCTGCAACTACACCAGTCCCATGTGCAAACATTGTTGCACTCAATTCAGGCATGTCTGCATCCAATGTAAACATTCTGCCCTTCTTCTTTCCTTTTGCTATCAAGCGACCTTTATTTTTCATATCCTCAACAAAGCATCCATGAGGATTAAATCTGACCTGCAAGCCCTGCTCAACCATTTGACCAACAGAAACCAGATTCTTGGTGATATTGGGAACATGAAATACATCGGACATGTATTTCTTTTTCTCATCCTGCATAGACAAAGGAATTTTTCCAATCTGCACAATAGGGTGTGCAGTATCATCACCAGTCTCCACAAATCCTGGTTTTTCCATTTTCCTTGCATCCTCCATCCATTCTGCATGACCTGTCATGTGGTTTGATGCACTTGAGTCAACATACCATACAATCGTTGCTTTCTTCTACACTTGTCAAAGAATTGTTCATGTGCTGCACCATAAATAGATGCTCATTTCTGTCATCACCCTGTCTACTAGAAGATGCATAATTCCCTTGTTGCAATTTCCCATTCATGATGTCATTCTGCTTTTTATAACAGTCTTTAGCCATATGACCCATTTTACCACAGTAGTAGCATTCAACATTACTGTTTGCATTTTGGTCTCTTTGCCATCCACCACGACCTCTTTGGCTCCCCCTGCCTCTAGAGTTACCACGTCCTCCTCCATAGGACTGGTTTTCTTGAGTTTGCTGCATATTCTGATTTCTACCACGGCCTCCAAATCGGCCTCCTCTACCTCTGCCTCTACCTCTTCCAGCATTTGAGTAGAAGACAGCTTCTTTTGAAGTTCCTCCTGAAGAAGATGCACCACCATTTCTTTGCTCCTCAGAAATTAGAAGAGCAATCAGCTCCTCAAAATCAAGAAATCTTTCACGAACTGAAATGATGTCCGAAACTGTGCATAATTCTTTCCTAGACCATTCAAGGTCACAAAAACTAAATCATCATCTTCCACTGGCGACCCGATGGAAGCAAGTGCATCTGCAATCTTCTTCACCTTCATGTGGTAGTCATTGATGCTCATATTTTCTCTTTGCACATTATGCAACTCTTGCTTGAGCTGCATTTTCCTGGCTTGCGTATTTGTGCTATACATTTTTGACAAAGTATCCCATGCCTCCTTTGGCGTACTTGCATCCTGAATATGCACAATCATAGAGTCTGAAATGCTGATAGACAGCCAATACATAACTTTCTTGGCTCTCTCATGCCATGCTTTAAATGCCTGCATTTGCTGTTGATTGGGAACATCATGAAGAACTGGTTCTTCTTCATTTCCTGCAATAAATTTCCAATATCCTTTTCCCATAAGGAAATTCGTCATTCTAAACTTCCATGCTTGGAAGTTGCTCTTGTCAAGCTTTTCAGTGACAATCTGTGAAAGAGAATCAGACGCCATCACAGAACACTGCAAAAAATTCTGTCACTACAAAAAACACAGCTTCACCCTCATAAGGGCAAATCTGCAAAACTGGCGAAAGTGGTATTTGACCACACAGTCACTTCCTAGTGACGACTTTGCATAAACAGGAACCAAGGATGATTCTGTAACTCTCAATGTCTCTGCACATAAGCATACGATGCAATTTCTACAGTAACTTTTCACCGACCTGCAGAACAGTGGGCGCACAGCATAAAATAGGGTCTTTTCCTAAGTGCGTGCAGAAAACTTCCGCCTCCAAAACAGGCCCCGAAATGGCCTCAAATAAAAAAAACAGGGTCACCAAGGGCTAAAGCCTTGACCCACAGCATATACTGCCCTCTTGCTTCACCGCGAAGGGCGTCTCAACCTGAGACAATGCACTCTTGCAATTTCCGGCTGTGCTACCTGCAGAGATCTGCTCCCAAAACAGAAAATGAAAGCAACACTGCTCCTCTTACCAGAACACCGCGAGCTTGGCTTGCTTTCTTGAGCTCCTTACCACGAACAAGGCTCTGATACCATGTCAAGATTGTGGGAGAGAAGGAAGGAGTCTCACTTGTAGCTTTCTTGCTTGCACAATGGGGGAATACACACAGAGGTGGAGGCTGAAAACAGTTTTCCTCTTCTTAGTTGTGTAAGCCAAAAGAACTCCCATACAAAGAAATAGAAGAACCCTATATATGGGTCTCAAACCAAACTCAACTAACTAAGGTGGCATACTAACTGAGCCACAAACTAGAGTAGATAAGGATAGCTATCGTGTAGCTATTATTCATGGGGGGTGTACCAACCGCGTCTGCAACTGATAAGTCGGTGACATAAATACACAACGGTCACCCTGGCGTATCACGAGTGGAGCTCGATATCTCAACACTTTTAACTTCCCAACTTTAGCTTTGACTGCCTCTCTCGTCAAATCTGCCAAGCCTTTAATAACATCATCTACTGATAAAGGCACTAGAGCAGCAGGAACTGGTGGATTTACAACAGGAGGAGTAGGCTTAGGCATAGAGCTTGCAGCAGGGGTAGAAGTAGAGGTCTCCAAGGATTTTTCAGAAGCAGATCCTGTATTACGATGCAATCGTACTCTCCTGTGTTGCTTCTTAACAAGAGCATTCACAACATCAATGACATGTCTCCACTCGGTCTTTAAACCTGAATCGGTAGCTTGATCTTCCAAAAGATTATCCAAGTTTTCCTGTAAATCAGCATCAGCAGCTTGTAAAAATAATTCTACTTTCTACATCTCCAAAGATTGCTGCTCAGTTCCATCCAACTGATCATAGCAGCTCTCAAACTCTTGCAGAAGGGCGGTAACTGAAAGTCCCTTATTAGGCATAGAAACCCATGCTAAGAAATTCCTGTGGTTCATAAGACCTGTATCCTCCAACAAGAAATATTCATCTTTTAATGCCTTCTTAAACTCTGTCCAACCAGCATGTGTCCCTTGAATTTTTGAAATTCGGACTTTAAGAGCACGCACCACGATCCACAAGAAGTAGCGGCTCCAAACATGTTGAGAAACCCCAAAAAATTTCATCTTTTCTTCATACAAATGCAGGTAAGTTGAAACTTGTTGGCCGTTGAACTGCTTCATCTCCTGTTGGACAGCTTTCAAGGCATCCATGGCATCACTATCACGCTTCGCGTGAGCTTGCTGCTACATATAGGATGTAAATGACTAAAATATATGCTTCATGACATTGTCATCTGTCATCTCTTCTTGCCAGTCTCCCATCTTGCTGAAAATTGACGCAGCACTTTCACGTTGGGTTCACCAGAAATGTCGTAGAGTTCATGTAAGAGCTGTAGAACATGGGGTTCAAGATACAATAAGGAAAGAAGCTAACAAGAAGATCTCAATTTTTGTTGTCAAGGATCACTATATTGCTTGTCAAGTAAAATATAAGAGATCCATGAGTATTCAATCTGAATATCCAGCTTCTGCAGGAATTTGCTTAGGCTAAGCGTCCGTCAACTACAAAGTTTTGATAAAGCTCTTTTCATAGACCAGTGTTGAAGATTTATGGATATGAAGTCAAAATAAATGAAAAATAAAGCATAAGAGCTTGCTGTTCAGGGTACCAAGGAATTCGACCGAATTCAAGACTTAGTTGTATTATCCTCGTTATGCATCAGCAAAGAAGGCTCCCAGGTTAGGAAAAATGGTGATGACAAATAACTAGACACTCCTGTTTTGATTCCTCTTTCTTCATCTGCAAGGGCACCCACAGAAGTCTGAGGTTCTGTTACGCTAGTTGTCTCTTATATGGAAGAAACCGCCACAGGTTGACCAGCATATTCCATGATTGATTCCATAACTAATTGAGTAGCCAGGTTGATATCTAGTTTCTGTTCTTGGGTCAAAGACCCCTCTACTGCTGCATCATCCTTAATCAAAGCAAAAGCATCTTCCAGGCCTCGTTTCTCTTCATCCTCTTCAGTAATGTTTTCAGACTGTTTAATCTTTCCTTGGAGATCTGATGGTGCATCCTCTTCTTGTTTGAAGATGAACTCACTTCTTCCTTGCTCTTGTAATGTCCTCTCCTGCAGCTACAGCTGCTTTTATGGCCATCATTATAGCTGGTTTAACTCTTCTACCTTGTCGAATTGCAAGAGGATCTTGTACATGAACAGGCTGAGCCTCCTGCATGCGAACAGGCTGTTGTACAGTGGCACTCTCTGAGTGCTCAATGTTAGTAGATACAATTGACCGTAGGCGGTTCACTGGTTTTGATCTCTTAGAGACACCTGTTACAGCCTCTCGCACAACTGACGGCAACAATCGCCTCAGTGCATTCACTCTTGGAGGTGGTAAATGTTTCTTTTCATGGTAAGTAGCATTTCTTTTTTAGTGTTGAATCAAATTAGGTGAATTTGCCCGCTTTAGTCTACAAGTTGAGTTCAGACCCCTATTCATTGGAGTTCAATCTCCATAGAATCTGAGGAAGCAGTATCATACTCCTCTGCCGAATCTTCACTGACTCTGCCTCCAGTTTCTGTCCCAGACACTCAGGATTCCCTGCTTTGCTGCATCAATCGAGGGCCACAAAGGTATTCTTAGATTAGGATCGTAAGAAAGTAGTGCACTAGTCTTCCTTAATCCTTTGTATAGTATCTGCAGCCTTCCTGCCCTTCTGGACTCAATGTTCCACAGTTGATTCAACCTCCTCCAATTATCGATGAAGATCCCTCCATGTCTCCTCCAAGCTTCGTTTTCAGCTACTGAAGGAAATCAAACTTGGGCATAGTGATGATGGAATTGCCCCTCTGAAGGTGACCAAACACAATTACTGACAAGCCATACACATGGAACATGGGGATGATATACAAAAAAAAGGAAAGATCCCTCTCATTATGCAAATCTGCATCCGCGTTGATCATCAAAGCTGCAACAATAAAGTTGCGATGAGACATGACAACACCTTTGTTGGCCTTGGTTATGCCAGAGGAGTAGAGTAACGCAGCACAATCGGTTTGCTTGATGTTAAATGCGGGGACATGGTATGAGACAGCTGCCTGGACAACATCAGTGAGCAATTTGGCTTGCGGTTGAGCATCAACATGGTGTTTCTCCTCATTGATGAGGATGATGGGCCAGCCAAACTCTGAAACCTTGTGAAGGAGCTCTGGGACGGTGACGATGAGCTTGGCCTTCGAGTCCAGGATCTGCTTGAGGATCTCGGTGGGGGTGTTGATGGGTTTAACGGTGGTGGCGATGACACCGAGGGCGATGATGGTGAAGAAGACGACAGGGAAGTGGATGGAATTGGGGGAGAGGATGAGAACTACGTCGTGCTACCGGATGCCGAGGAAGGAGAGATGTATATTGACATTGATATTTAGTTTGATCCATCAGACCATTGAACTTTTTAAAAAAAAGAAGCTGAAGAATCATCCGACGCCGCCTCTCATCCCCAGAGACAGGCGTTGCAACTGCATGCGGCTCCAAAAATTACCAGAGCCAAAGATAGGTTATGGTGGTCCGGGGAAAACAGGGCATATCCAAGAATAGTGACTGTAGTCTCCACGCCTCCGTAAATTTCCAAAATTTCGCATGTCAGACGGGTAGACTCCCCCCCCCCCCCTGCCCCAATCTCAACATAGCATTGGTAAGGCTATTTTGAGAATGCAAAGCTTTTTATCTTTCCCTTCAACTTTCAAAACAGGAAGCCTAACCCACCTCTTTACACTTGTTCTAGACACTTGTCTCTTATCTCCCCCAAGATTGTTTTGACAAAGAGAATAGAACCAATCTCCCTCCGGTATGCAGGATAGACCAACACATTCTATGTGTTATGCTCCTGGGCATCCATCACAAAGAACAAGATCTCCCCTCGTCTCCACATTCAGCATGAGCTTCAAATGATGAACAGCTAACCACTTCATCGCAGCATCCATAGCGAATTCCCGAGCCTTCCTTCGATTCCACGATATCCTACACTTTTCTTGGAATTCATCATTGTAATTGACAACATAATATTACTCTTTGCCATCAGTTTTTCATATTTTTCTGTCACAGATACAACATGCATACAAACTGAAACACACACAAACACAAACACACAAGTGGAGTATGTACATTGGATGCGGGTACTGAAAGGACGGGTAGATAATGCAGCAATCACACACAATGAAACACACGCAAAAAGATAACACAGATGCACAACAAAAATGGAGGTGTTTATAGCTCGGATGCGCAGCAGCACGACACCGTGATTTTTTCCTTTTTATAAATTGAAAATCTCTCTCTCTCTCGCTGTCTCTCTCATTTTTAATGGAAGTTCCATCCCTCTCTTTCTCTCTCTAGCACTCTCCCTCACCCTAAATTTCTAACTTTTTGAATCTCTCTCTCTCTCACTCACTCTCTCTCTCTAATTGAAGTTCTACCTCTCTCTCTCCAGCACTATCTCTCACCCTGACTTTTTAAATTTCCAAATTATTTCTCTCTCTTTATTTTCCTTATTTTCTTATGTTCTTCTATTCCTTTTTTTGCTCTCTATTGTTCTCTGTGTGTGTGTGTGTGTGTGTGTGTCTCAAAGTATCTCTCATATTTTTCCTACTTTCTCATTTTTTGTCTTCCATTTCTCACATTCTCACTCTCACTCTCTCATTTTTCCTCTCTTTGCCTCTCTCTCTCAAGTTTTTCTTTCTCCTCTCTCTTCAAAATGTCTCTCATCCCCCAAAATTTTTCCTCTCTATCTCTCTCCAAAATGTTGTTTTCTCTCTCTCTCTCTCTCTCTCTCTCTCTCTCTCTCATTTTTTGAAACTCTTTGAATGTCTCTCTCCACTCTCCCAAATGAAAACCCGTAATTTTATTCATAAATATTAATCTCTCTCTCTCTCATGAGAGATCCTAATTTTATCCATAAACATTAATCTCGCTCTCTTCAAGACTTTATACACACCCACTCTCTCTCCCCCCCTAATTTTTAAAACTCTCTTTCTCCCTTATTTTTTTATTCTCTTCTCTCTCTCTCCTTTTTTTCTCTTTCTCTCCCCCCAATCTCCCTATCTCTCTCTCGAAATTGTCTCTCTCTAATTTTTTTTCTCCACCCCTTTCTATCTAATTTTTTCTCTTTCACTCTCTCCCTTTGTCTTTCTCTAAAAAATTTCTCACCCCCTCTCATTTGTTTTCCTCCCCCCCCACTCTTTCTCTTTCTAATGTTTTTTACTCTCTTCCTCATTCCTCTCTAAATTTTATTTTCTCTACCTCCCTATCCCCCTCTATTTCTCGGGTAAGTTACTCATGAATATATGTGTCCATCTCATGGGTTCAAAAAAATGTATTTTTAAAATACCATTTTTATATATTTTTTTCATACATAAGGGTGTAGTAGAAAGGCATTATTTATAGAGTGAATCGAAAAGGATTATGTTTTATTTAGGAAAAATTCAGAGATAAGGATATTCATAACTAGGCCTTGAATACACGTTGTTAGAGGGGTTTTAGTCAAAAGGTCGTATCCACCAGAATCAGAGATAGAACGAAGTAAAGAATATGAGATAGAAGAGAAAAAAAAGAATAGACAAGAGGTACACAAAATAAAGATAAAGCACAATGAATCAAAGCACTATGTATTGATAGAACCTAAAATTCATTGTCTGGCACTACTCAAAAGGAAAAGCAATCTCCAAGCATTAGATCTCCTTGAGCTCCTTTGTAGACCCAAAACGTATATCAAACTGTAGCTTCTTCTCTACCGCTCTGACTACAAATTTGATGGTTATGTTGGTTCCGAAAGGGGGTAAAACTCTAGGATACCTGGTCACAAATCTCGCAGATTACTCCTTCTCCTAGTTCAGAGTGTTGTTTGCTAATATAAACTATGATTATGACCATGTGTGATTTTTCCAATCCTTCTTTTTGCATGAGATCTCCCAAACTAGCTTAAAAAGTAACTTGCTTTTTGCATGTCACCCGATTCTAGAAGTTTCCATAACTTTTTAGGATATTTACAAGAAATAATATCAAAAATAGGCTAAACTTGTCTAAAAATCTATATACAAAAAGCAAGTTACTTTTTCAGTCAGTTTTGAGATTTCATGTAAAAAATGAAGGATTGGTGAAATCGTGTATGTCACAATCGCACTTTACAAGCAACAAACACATAGCACTCTAAATTGGGAGAAGGAGTGATTTGGAAGAATTCTAATCAGTGTCCTATCCTAGGGTTTTACCCCCCTTTTGGAACCAACAAAACCATCTGATTTTTTGTCTCAATAGTAGAGAAGAAGCTATTATTTTAATGTACGTTTTTTTTCTACAATGGAGCTCTAGGAGATCTAATACTTGGAGATTGCTTCTGAGTAGTGCCAAACAAGGAATATCAGGTTCTATCAATACATACTGCTTTGATTCATTGTGCTTTGTATTTATTGCATGTACCGCTTGTCTATTATTTTTCTTCTCTTCTGTCTCCTATTCTCTACTTCCTTCTCTCTCTGATCCCTAGTAGATACGACCTTTCGACTAAAACCCCTCCAATAGTCGAAAGGTCTTATCCACCACGGATTGAAGAGAGAAGGAAGTAGAGAATAGGAGATAGAAGAGAATAGACAAGAGGTACATAAGATAAAGACAAAGCACTATGTATTGATAAAGCCTGAGAAGATGAACAAATAACATGCATCAAACAATAGCTTCTTCTCTGTTGCTTAGATCACAAATCTCATGGCTCCATTGGCTTCGAAAGGGGGTAAAACCATAGGACACCTAAACTTGGTAAAAATCTCCTAGATCACTCCTTTTTCTCCCAGTTCAGAGTGTTGTTTGCTATCTATAAACTGTGATCCTAATGCGCGCGATTTGCCAATCCTTCTTTTTTCATGAGATCTCCCCAAATTGGTTGAAAAAGCAACTTGCTTTTTGCATGTCACTATATTCTAGAATTTCTCTACAACTTTTTAGGATACAAGCTATAGTATCCAAAATATAAAAAATAGGTTGAACTTGTCCAAAAATCTAAAATTTTTAAACCATCCATACCACGTACACTAGCACTAATGAGTAAAATGACATTGATTCTCTAGATTCATAAGAAAGATGAATGATGATGCACTCCAAGTTTTCTCACACTATGTCCACGTAGTGGCAATACGACATCCATCCCCTCTGAACTTGCACATTCTCTAGTATGTGCCACCAATGCACCATCTAGGTCAAACACCCATAGCATCAACTTGTCGCTTATCATGCACATAAGAAAGCTTCCCCCTAGATCACAGATCAAAATGGCTAGCATTTGCACATCTCTAACACCACACAAAGCATTCACTCCAAAGTCATCAGGCCTTAGGTGTGCATCATATACTAAAGGCTATTGAATCTCCATATACAAGCTATCAATGCACCCATCAACAAATACATAGCAACATGCTTGCTCTTTCAGAGTCCAACGCATGGAAATATACTTATACTGACAATTTTGTACCACATCAAACATAGAATGAGCCTCACTTGCATCCAACACATGCTAATTATCACCAATAATAGTTAAAAAATTCATAACTTGAAGCATCTTTGAATTGCCTATCAAGTCATTTGACAAAGCATTCGAAAAATTCACCATTTGTGGATCATCACATTTAGCATCCTCTTAAGGCATATCCTCAAGCTCATGAAGTGTCTTAGAAATTATAATTGTATCTTGTAAATCATGTGTATTCAATGCTTCAACAGTCTCTCTCTCTGGAGTCTCTACATTAAGTAAAACATGAGCTTCATAAACCTCTTTAGATGCATTAAGAAAATCTACAGATGCAATGATTGACTCTTCCACTATAAGATCTTCCAAGGCATCCGTGGTTGTATCAATATTAGACTGCAACTTATATCCTAGCTATTTGTCCTCTGACTTGCTATCCTGATTTCTGCTCCTGTCCCACCTCTTCCATAATATGCTTAGGAGGTTGCAGATTTGCAGTTTTAGACTGATCCACACTTCTTATTTTCACTCCCTTAGATATCCCTGCATTATCCTCATCTCTCTTCTATTTCTCTTCCATAAGTATATTTGTGTTTTGTCCTTTTGCTGAATATGCATCCACTGAATATGCATGTATTGGTGATTTTCGACTAGTTGTGTCATGGATGTCTTGCCCTACATAAGACATTTAACTATCTATAGCTTTTCTCTTTTCAACTGACAAAGCATGTACCCATATTACAACCTTTGAAACCAACCATCACTTGGCCAAGCATTCTATCCAATTACGAACCAAAACTAGAATCATGTACAGTCGCATAAGTATTTTGAATAGTCATGTCTTCCAACAACTTTTGCATACCTCCCTTTCCAAAATTCAAAGCAAGAGGCAATCCCATTTCTTTTGCATGGATCTTGCATTAGGGCAAAAAATGCTTCAAAAATGCACTTTTATTAATCATGGGATTAAGGAAAGGGCCAAAGAAACTTTGCCATGTGTGCAAGAATATGGTATTCTTGTCTCCTCCTTTTTGGAGATAGTAGATTCCACTTCATGATTCTCTTCTCTCTTTTAGCCGAAAACTCCAAACTCTGACATGCTTTGCTAGTCCCAAAGTCCTTATTTACTTTTGAATTCTAACAAAACCGGTTATGATAAAAGTGTTGTGAAGTAAATAATGACTTTTTTGAAAGTCGGGAACTTTTGGCACCCCCAATATATTTTCATTAGTCTTTTCAATATTTCTTCTTTGTTCATTTGTCTTTTTGCTCATTTTCCTTTCTTAGTGATGAGTGCTTTTCTCTTTGAATTCAATCTAAGTATGGCATCGAAAAGGCACCCATCTTGTTTAATAAACTCCTACACTATCTATAGCCAAGGAGAAAACCTAAATTGGGAGTCCAAAACCTTTTGCACAAATGATTGGGTGAAAATGTTTCCCTCTTGCAAAGGCTCTCAAAAGGTCAAAAGAAGAAAAAGAAAGGATATAAAACATCACTGGAAATGGCATATCATTGCTTTCAAAATCACGCATAAAGGGTGGTTAGCCAATGTGCAACATGTTTACATGGCCAAGGATATGCACTTGTCTCCTAAGGAATGTCTTCACCAGTAGACACATTGTAAGTCTTAAGTTGATAACATATGTGATATTTTTTCTCATTTAAATAAGTATTAATATCGAATTCTTCGTTGTTGATATATTTCCATCAACAAGTACTGAATGACTGCCCTGTGGAGAGTTTGAGTGGAACTTTCAACATGATTCATAAGGTGTTTGCATACATTATATATGTTGATGAGACCGTCAGTTCTTTTGGTGAGAGAATAATTGTTATATATTATGCACAATATGTGGTTCCGTCTAAAAAGGCTACATATGGACATATCGAGGATTTGCCATTGCCAAGCCTCTCATCTCTAATTTGGGAGGTTCCCAATAAGGCAACCACGCACAGTTTTAAATTCAAAATATGTCAAGATATTAAAAAGTCCATGACAGCTGGAAGGATCTCAAGAAGATTATGACTGTCATGCTTTATCCCCTTACATATCTTTGTGGGCTGCTTCAAAATAGCAAACTTACAAAGAATAAAAGTATCTTGGCTAAGAGGAAATTCTGTAGAAGCAGAATAGATAACATTATAGGAAAGCTTTGGAAATAACCATAAGGGCGACACCATGAGGTATATTGTATGCCCCCAATCCTTGTCTCTGTGTTATAATATAGCACGAAAAACTCTTGCTTTGGGCTTTGATTATAGGAGATACAAACTTTAACTAAGCATCATGATTCCCTTGAATTCCAATATAGATTCCATGCCCTTCAAACTTAAGGTGCAAGTTATAGAAAAGGAGATAAATATCACTTCCAATTGGAATCTTAAAGATGTAGGGGATACCTTGGAGATGCTAGACTGTACATCCCTAGAATATAAGTTCAAAGTAAATAGTAAAATAGTTGGGAAAAGAGTTGAACGCTCTTTCTCTTGTATGAGTTGCTTTCCTCCCACAATTGTAAGCTTCGAGCCATAAATATGAAAACATTGATGGCATTTACATTTGACAAAAATCTTTTCATTGAATGAAGAGGTCCAAAATCAAAGTGTAAATGTACAAGGATCTTGCTTCATTTTCATCTATTTGTCATCTTTTAGCTTTGTAACTTCTTAATCACTTTTTGAAAAGATATCTAATCTCCTTACAGTGGCTTTTTTCTTTAGTTGGCTGAAGAATTTGACTTGGACGGGGGGCCTCTTCTCTTCAGAGGGCTGATGAGGAGATGAATGAGAAAATGTTGGCATTTCTATCTTTTTGGAGCTTACCTTACTTGTTTTTTCAGATGACTTGCCTTTTGCCTTACTCTTACTCTTAGTTAAGGATTTAGGTGGAGGAGAGTCAAAGTCGACTCGCGTGATTTCCCTGTCCAAAATTAACTCAATACATCTCTCTCTCATCCACCATGTGTATGAATCAGGGTAATGTTGGCACTACAATTTTGCAAGGGCACTTATTGTAAGAGAAATCTATATGGTTTTTGAGGATTAGCAAGATCCTCATATCTGGTGTCCAAAAAGGTAACCACCAACCTGCCAGCACTGTAAATGGAAACATGTTACTAAAAAAAGAAAATAAAATAAAATAAACAGTTAACCAAAAACTGAGGTATTGTATTCAACGCACATCTTTGCTTGATCGTGGATACCACGGAGAGAGTTCATACGGATCATTTCTCTACTGAGAATATCAATATATTTTTAAGACGCAAAGAAAAAAAATATGGTAGTTTATGATTGGATTGAATGTTTTGAAAAATAATTCTATGTTTAAACAAGATCTTAAAAACAATTCCACTGATAACAATGGATCAATGATAAATATAGTTTTAGAGATTTCTTCGTTGAGACAAGCAATCAACGCCCTAAAACCAATCGCAAAAACAAAGGAATGTCAATTGCAATGAACAACACTATCATTCCATTAAAAAAAATTTTGAGTCAAAAAGTCTTACCTTATATAACCAAAGACTATAGAATCTGATACTTGAATATCTTTCTTAACAAGCATGGATTTTTTCTTAGGGGAAATACTAAGATAGGTTTCTTCTAAAGAAGTGCAAGAGACATTCACAACCAGTTGCCCGTATATGTCCCCCATTCTCATTAGATTGAAAGGACTAAGGACAATGATTTTCCTCTTGCAAACTTCATCCTCTGACTCTATAATCTTCTGTGGTCATTCTTGTTGGGCAGACACTTGTTTGAGGGTAATCTTTGTAGGGTATAAATGTTTCACCTCCTCAATCATTGGTCGTTTTGCTCTCCTAGATAATTTTGGAGGAACGTTAAGGATCTCAAGTTCTTTCTTATGAATAGTGGGCAAAGGCCTCAATATCTTGTCAAACCTATACCTCATTCTACTAACTATACTAAAGTCTTTGTTCGTCAAAGTCACGTTATGCGTATGGGAAACATCAATGTAAGCATCGTTCATAAAATCAATAACAAAGTCTTCAGGAACCTCTTGAAGGAAAATAATGGCTACATTGGGTAGTACCTTTCAAGTGGTGGATTGGCTCAGGCACTCCATCCATTGCACGCCCACAAACTCTTCTAATTGGTCGCAAAGGGTGCACTCCTCCTTGGGACGAGATGTCACCTCCCTGGATAGAAAATTTGCTAGTCACACCCAATCTTTTTGTATATGGTATTCAATTAGCTTGCAAGTACAATGCATGATTGATATTAACTTTTCTTACCATTTGCTGAAAATCCAAGATCCCCTGATCAATAATCTCAGATTGAAACTCGTTGAAGCATCGTACATGTTCTATAGACAATCGACGTTTTCGTCTAATTTCCAGCTTACATTGAGAGTAAGGATATGGGACACGTTGATTAAGATATGCCACACAATCTTGAACATCAAGACTTTCATCGTTTTCCATTTTATCTACGTTACGACAAACAATTTGTTTTTGTTATCATTCTTTTTTTCTTTCTTAAATTGTTTGAGAAGGGATTTCTTCTCTTATAACTCAGCAAAAATTAACGTATGTAAAGTCTCCATCCACCCACCCAAAAATTAACGTATGTTGAAGTGTTTCCCACCTCATTGTGTTACATCGGACCTCGCCATCACTCTCTCTTTGTTTTTTATCCATTCATTATATCTCCTTCCATATCTCTCTCTTTTTCTCTTTCTTTATTATGCTGTATGTTTATTCCCTCTCATTCCTTCTTCATTTTTCTCTTCCTCCCCCTCTCTCATTTTCTTTAACAAAACATATATCTCTCTCTACTACTATAATAACAATAACAACAACAACTACTACCACTACTACAATAACAAATAAGAAAAGAAAATAAAACTACTATTACTACCACTACTACAACAACAACAACAAATAAGAAAACTAGACAACAATAAACAAGAAAATAAAAAGAACTATTGCTACTACTACAAAAACAATAATAACAAACAAGAAAACTACTACTACTACTACAACCACGACTACAACTAGGACTATGACTAGGACTACGACCACGACCACGACCACGACTATGACTAGGACTATGACTATGACCATGACTACGACTACAACTACAACTACAACCATGACCACGATCACGACCATGACCACGACCATGACCATGACCACGGCCACCACTACGACTACGACTACGACCACGACTACAACTACGACTACGACTATGACTATGATGCCACTACCACTACCACTATAATAAACAATAAAAGAAGAAAAAACAACAACAACAACTACTACTACTACTACTACTACTACAATAATAATACAGAAGAAAAGAAGAAAAACTACGACTACTACTACAACAACCAAAAACAAGAAAACTAAACAACAATAAA
The DNA here is from genome assembly GCF_053477565.2 of Lygodium microphyllum. Classification (NCBI taxonomy): domain Eukaryota; kingdom Viridiplantae; phylum Streptophyta; class Polypodiopsida; order Schizaeales; family Lygodiaceae; genus Lygodium; species Lygodium microphyllum. Next base: position 32,535,568 of record NC_141143.1, on the reverse strand, counting down.
CAAGAAAAGAAAAAAAACTACTGGTACCACAACAACAAATAACAACAATCAATTTTCTTTTCTCTCTTCCTCTCTCTCTCTCATTTCCTCTCCCTCCCTTACCCTCTCTCTCGTTCTCTATTTCCCTATCAGGTTTAATGTATTTTCTCTCTCCCTCTCTCATTTCCTTTTCTCTCTTCCTCTCTCTCTCTCATTTCCTCTCCCTGCCTCACCCTCTCCCTCTCTTTCTCTCTTTCCCTATTAGGTTTAATGTTTTTTCTCTCTTTTTCTCTCTCCTCTCTTTCTCTCATCTTTTTTCTCTCTCCTCCTCCTCTCTCATTTCCTTTTCTCTCTTTCTCTCCCTCTCTCGTTTCCTCTCCCTCCCTCACCCTCTCCCTCTCTTTCTCTCTATTAGGTATATGGGTTTTTTCTCTCTTTTTCTCTCTTCTCTCCCTCTCTCATTTTTTTTCTCTCTCCTCTCCCTCTCTCATTTTCTTTTCTCTCTTTCTCTCCCTCTCTCATATACGCTCCCTCCCTCACCCTCTCCCTCTCTTTCTCTCTTTCCCTATCAGGTTTAATTTTTTTCTCTCTTTTTCTCTCTCCTCTCCCTCTCTCATTTTTTTCTCTCTTTGTCTCATTTTTTTCCCTTTCTCTTTTTTTTTCTCTCTTTCTCTTCCTCTCTCATTTCCTCTCCCTCCCTCACCCTCACCCTCTCTTTCTCTCTTTCCCTATTATGTTTAATGCTTTTTCTCTCTCCTCTCCCTCTCTCATTTCCTTTTCTCTCTTCCTCTCCCTCTCTCATTTCCTCTCCCTCCCTCACCCTCACCCTCACCCTCTCTTTCTCTCTTTCCCTATTATGTTTAACATCTTTTCTCTCTCCTCTCCTCTCATTTTTCTCATTTTTTCTCTCTCCTCTCACTCTCTCATTTCCTTTTGCTCTCTTTTTCTCCCTCTCTCATTTCTTCTCCCTCCCTCACCCTCACCCTCTCTTTCTCTCTTCCCCTATTATTATGTTTAATGTTTTTTCTCTCTTTTTCTCTCTCCTCTCCCTCTCTCATTTCTTTTTCTCTCTTCCTCTCCCTCTCTCATTTCCTCTTGTTAGATATGATCAATGCCTCACCCTCATTAGGTGCTACCAATGATCCATGGTGCTCAAAGTTGTAAGGCCCCCATTATGAGGAGAAGCCAAATGTGAGCCCAGACATTGGTTGAGTCCTGACTTGTATATCAGATGAGGTCTATGTGACTGGATGACAAAAAGGTGACTGTTATGGGTCTAATCTTTGGGTTAGACGGAGTGGTTAAGCTGGTAGCAACTCGAGGCGCATTGCATCGAGTTGCGGTGTAAGGGAGTTAAAAGGGGCCCCTATTGTGGGGTCCGGGGGCAGCGCCCCCGGCCCGATGGTAAAGGAAATATTCCCTGGAATATTCCCTGGCCGACTAGTGGAGGCTCATATGGTAGGTCGGCGGTGGTCAGCAGGGCAACCTAACGACCTTCGCGGGCTATAAAAGCTAAACCCCTTCGCAGCCATCTCACACTCATCTTTCATGCAATCAGAGTTGTTATTCCAGCTAGCCTTAAGCTCTTCACCTATCTTCTGTCTAGATCGCCATCTAAGCTTCACACAGTGGAAGTGCACGGGTGGACAGAGCCATCTTTGTATCAGTTGTTTGGAGTTAAAGAATTTACTGATTCTCCTCTTATCTGTTGTGTACTCTCTATCTCTTTCTCAGATTCTGTTCACTGCGCCATGTAATATTTTACACCTCTCCGCTCTCACCCTCACCCTCACCCTCTCTTTCTCTCTTTCCCTATTATGTTTAACATCTTTTCTCTCTTTTTCTCTCTCCTCTCCCTCTCTCATTTCCTTTTGCTATCTTCCTCTCCTTCTCTCATTTCTTCTCCCTCCCTCCCTCACCCTCCCCCTCTCTTTCTCTATTTCCCTATTATGTTTAATGTTTTTTCTCTCTTTTCCTCTCCCTCCCCCTGTCTTTCTCTCTCCCTCACCTCCCTCTCCCTCTCTTTCTCTCTTTCAATGTTTCCCTCTCCCTCCCCCTCTCTTTCTCTCTCCCTCCCTCTCCCTCTCCCTCTCTCTCCCTCTTCCTCTTCCTCTCCCTCCCTCTCCCATTTCCTCCCTCTCTCATTTCCTCTCCCTCCCTCTCCCTCTCCCTCTCTTTCTCTCTCATTTCCTCTCCCTCTCTCAATACACACGAATGATACCAAAAACAAGTAAAAGAGAGAGAGAAAACTCCATCTCCCTCTCTCATTTTTTCTCCCTCCCCCTCCCCCTCTCGCTCTCCCTCTCTTTCTCTCTCCCTCCCTCTCCCATTTCCTCCCTCTCCCTCTCATTTCCTCTCCCTCCCTCTCCCTCTCTCTCTCTTTCTCTCTCATTTCCTCTCCCCCTCTCAATACACACAAATTATACCAAAAATAAGTAAGAGAGAGAGAGAGAGAAAACACAAAAACAAAGCAAGAATGGACAATGCACTCACCATAAAGGTTCGAAGAAGGGTTTGGCGGCTCCTCTTCGCGACGGCGGCTCCTCTTTTTCGCGAACGGCGGCGGCGGCGGTAAGAAGCCTTCTTTCACCTTCTTTCTCTCTTTCTCTCCCTCTCACTAGGATGATCGCTCTTCCTCTCGCTCTTCCTTTCACTCTCTCTTTTGTGAATCTGTGAAAAATGACGCGCTCGGGTTTCGGTCTGTGTTTTTTCCTCTAGGTATCGTCGTTATTTGCGTCGCTATTAGCGTCGCATATGCAAATAGCAACACTGCTATTTCTCATCACTAATGGGCGTCGCTATACCCTCATATCCTTGTAGTGTTTCAAATTAAAACTCTTACCTTAGTTTCTTTATTTCAGTACTTTAAAGTAACTGTTAAAATTACTCATATAGACAAATGCTTCATTCTACATTATTATATCCTCGAATATACTTGGATCTTTGAGTATATTCAAGTCCAAGTACAGAAAATATAGGAAATTTTTAAGAAAAGTAATCTAAAAGACCTTCAAAATCCCTTGGATCTAGCTTAATATTTAATTTTAAGAAATAAGTAGAAGACATGAGCTACAATATATCATTATGCAAAGACAATATTGCATAAATTATAGAACTCCAGCCTATAATTTAATTATGATTCTAACTAGCACGATTGACTAATAACAATATGTATTATCACACACTTGGATCATAGTAAACTAAGATCATCTAAATTGAAAGTGATCATAAGTTTAAAAAAAGTTTATATTCGTTCTTTGTATAAAAAATTGACAAGGATTCCACTATCTTAAGGATATGTGAAGAAGCACATTGTTTACATGTCATGGATTGCTCACTATGAATCCTAACTTTTCTATTATCTAACTTAAAATAGAAGTTGTAGAGGGGCTCATTGGAAATTAATTGGATTTCTTGTCTCAGAAAAGAAATGGGCCAATGGCTCTTGTGATGACCACAAAAGGATTATGACCATTCCACAAGATAATCACATCTTTGAGAGCTGTATGTATCTCATCTCGAGTATCTTGATCCAAGTTGATCCACTCCCCTCGCAAAAGTTGCCATCTTCTATATCAAAAGCGAATGCACAGAGTTTGTCTAGCAATGAAATACCTATAATTTTTAAAAAATAATGGTAAGTAAATGCAAATAACATAATAATTCATCTAAGAAAGACCTATGTCAATTAAATCAAGGCTTTCAAAGTAGTTAAAAAGATTTACCTGCATGTGAGATTAGATCGATTGACCTTGCACTCAATCGTCCCATAAAAATGTATTCTTTTGACTTGCCAAGACTCACCCAATAGCTAACTCATCCATTCCTCAGATGGACACTTGCATTGATAAGTAATCTTTGTTTTCTTCAGAACATCACATGAACCAAACAAATGGGCAAACAATGAGAATGGAATAAACCAACTAAGATGCATATCTTTTGAGCATGTGGTGGGTTTCATAGCACTATTGATATCAAATTTTATCTTAGACTTACATGCTCCTAACAACTCCAAGCTACCAATCAACCATTCACCACTAGATAGTGGCGGCAATGGACATGTTGCAATCTTTGGTTTTCTAATATATACAATGAATTATAAAAGAATATATTTTGAGTTGTAAGTTGACTTGCAGAGTTATTATCATAGATCAAGGAGCCTATGTCTTTATGCCAAATATGTATCTTGCCAGTCAAACATTCAACATTCTCTCATTCATGCAAAGTTGATGGATATAGAGCTAACAGTAAAAAAAGATTGCATTAGAACACTACAAAGATTTTAAAAAAAAACTTTGATGCAAAAGAATAAACAATGATAAAATTTAAAAACTTAATGTTTTGTTTATAATTTGCAATGTAGTTTTTGTCATGTATAGAGATTTGTGTGTGCGTATAAACATGTGAGATCAAAACTTTTGTTATTGTACTTGTTTCATCAAACACTTTTATGAACTCTAAAATTCTACCTTTCCAATGTTTGCCACGGTTTGCAACAGCCTTATGCCTGACCTTGAAACTTCCTCTCAAGTACTTGCATGCATCAAAATCCAATCCAACTTATAGTACCAATCATAAATCCAATTACCGCCACTATCTTTCCTATTAAAGACCTCCACTACAAGTATGTTACTAATGTTTTTCCTCTGTGAAGACATCTATGATAACCAAATAGAAAAGTTACCTATCAGCATGTGTATAATTTGCAAATGTTCTCTCCAAATTAAATGAAATTTAAGGAGCAATTTTATAAAAACATTGTACCTGTAATAAGCCCAAAGATGTTGATTGACTTATAACAAGACCATTGTTCCTTCAGTGACAAATTTGTAGAGCACAAAAACAAAAGAAATATCGAGTCAAAGCATACATATAACTTACATAGACTTTGTCCAAATGATTTGAAACTTAACCATAGTGCAACAGGAAAAAAGTTGCAATGTACTTGTGGCTCTCTTTACAAAGAAGCCCAAAGATGTTGAAGAAGTTGAGTTTTTAAAAATTCATTATTCTCTACTCTTGAAGACTCTTGGAGTAAAAAAAACAAAGGAAAACTCGGTATGCATATAGCTTGCGTACATTTTGTCCTTTAACTATGGAGTAGCAAAAAAATAAGACAACATACATGTAACTTTGTTTATAAAGAAAAAAGTTGATGTTGAAGAAGAAGTTAAGTGTTCAAAAGATCATTGTTTTTGACTGTAAGAGACTCCTAAAGTACCAAAACAAAATAAATTACATGTCATAGAATGCACATAACTTGCACAGGTTTTGTCCAAATGAGATAAAACTTTACCATAGAACATCCATGGAAGAGAACAATATACTTGCAAAGTTTTGTGAAGAAAATCTTAGGGCTTTAGTAGAACAAGCTCTATTCTCATAAAATGTGTGAAACTCACTTGTGTTTGTGTAGAGGAAATGAAATTTCACAAGGCTACAGATACGGCAAGCAACAATGAATGAGGCTGTAAGATTTCGTCAGGAAAGAAGAAGCAGAGAAAGAGATATGATAAATTTGAGTTTCACCTAAGAAAGAGGGGAAAACTGAAAAGGGAAGAAATGAAAAGTCAAACATAAAAAAATAAGAAAATGAAAATTCAAGTCACAAACTTCCAAGAAGTCTTAGTATTGTATTTCCCACATTTTCCCTTATTTTATTGCTGAGGGATGATTTGGGCCAAGATATGGCTAGAGGATTCATGTTACATGAATATGGAATCCTATCTCTCTCATTGGTTACGCCTATATTTGTTTATTCACTCTTTAAGGGACAAAAAAGAGAGTCCATATTTCTCCTAATGACTATTTTAGAGCAAATAGAGATTCAAGTAATTTCAAGGTAGATAGACACTCAAGCACATTTCTACAATTTAGAGAGGTTCTTGCAACTCAGGTAGATTTTTGCAATTTAGGCAAATTCTCACAATGTAGGTAGTTTCCTACAATTCAAGCACATTCATGCAATTTAGATAGATTCATGTAATTTGCATGTTCAAGGGCTAGTGGAAAAGAATATGAAGAAGACTTGTAAGAAAAGTGCTACCAAAAAGAAGGAGATAACAAGAAAATTCAAGAAAATGTAATAATGAGGAATGGATTGGCAAGAAATACTTCTTAGGCTAAGATGATAAGTAGGAAGATGTAGAAGAAGATAAGATAAATAATAAGGAGAGGAAAGGATTTTGATTTACTAAAATAAACCTTTCATATATCTTGCATGGATCACTTAGACATATTTTTCATATTTTGGTATCATATACCTTGCATGGAGCATTCGGGACCAATCAAGCAACCAAAGTCAATGCCAACGTGGTCAAGACATAAAATGCTAATGTAACACTACTATGGGCTACCTATAAATTGTGTATAATAGTCCCAAACCTGAAGTAAATCACATCAATGCTCAATGCCAAGGCTCAGGATCAAATCCCAAGCATAAACCAATGGTATACTGCCCGAATGAGGTTGCCAAACTAAAATGAGGAGATTAAACAATTGATCACGTGCTATAAATGTAGTTGGAAAAATGGCACAAATGTCCTTGGATTTTCTGCTCACGTTTTTGAGCTAGGCAGAATGGTAGAAAGCTCAAGTGGGTGCCAAACAAGTCACACAACAAGCCTGAGGTGCCTCAATAAAGCATATATCAAGATATGGAGCACTGGAGCTTCAATGGTGCTGCTCCCTTTCTCTTCTCAGACTTGTAGACCTGTAACCAACATGAAACCCTAAAGCAACTGAATGAATACCTTTGTTGGAATGCCCTGAGGGTGTCCAAAGGGGCCAAGTAGGTGCTTGAGAAGTTGGGGAGTGACAGGAGCTCGGGAGAGTTGGCTATGCCTGCCAAGAAGGAGACCCAATGAGTGAAGGGATTCAATAGGAAGCTGAAGAGTCCATGAACTAAGCTCGAGTAGTCATGAATCCATGCTTTGATACCAATTGAAAAGTGAGAATGATCGAAGCTTGCTTGGAAAAGTTATGAAGGGAGAGCAAGAACAAGAAATAGAGAGAGACCAAATGGGAACTTCAACAATCACAATGTGTGACTGGGCCTTTCTTTATTCAAATGTCACTAAAAGAATAAAGAATAAAGTGATGGTGACATGCGCCCGCCACCTGCAATGTGTAATGGCGGGTACTGTCATTGTAGTAATACACGGGCGACTAGGCAAAGGTGCCTTTAGCACCAACACTCCTATGCTACTGTAGCAACTTGTACATAATCAAAGGCCTTGTCCTTATGTATTGATTGCTTGGCCCTTACAAAGATAGATAAATAGATATATATAGAGAGAGAGAGAATCTTGGTAGATTGCTTCATTAACATTGAAATATTGTCCTATCTTAACATCAATTGTGATATATAAAATGCAAGATAATCACATAAATTCTCAAGTTTTTATCATGCAAGAAACCTATGTGGTAATACCATGTTAAAAGGGTAGCAAAGGTTGTTGCAAGCTACTTACTTTTGCTACAAAAGGGCTCAAATAAAGGACTATTGTGTTATATCATCCCAAGAATCATCACATGCATTATATGACCAAATAGAAAGTGTGGATCACATAGAAGAGCATCCTTAGAGGAGGATTTGAAGGACATATGATAAATTTAATTGCTATAATGTGTAATCTATGCAGCATAATTGTGGAAAGCTCCATACCATATCTCCGTATGATGACATGCCAAAAATGTCATATAATTTGGTCAAATATGAATTAATAAGATATGCCATTTTCATTTCAATGATTTGGGCTATCCTTGATGATCCATCAAGGCTTTTCTTGAAATTGCTCCTACACGGATCAGACTATGGAGCTTCCCTTAGAAACACCACTATGTAGTCCGTTGCCCCTTCAGTCCACCATCACTATCTAGCTCAATTCCACCCCAACCACCAGCAGGTCTTATACCTTCCTATGAGCGACATTCATTTTTATCGGTCTCGCCAATGACCTTTTTAAGAATACGGGAGATGACTTGGTGACTTGCATCAAGCTCTTAGATAACACCTTCACCACATTCATTTCTATCGGTCTCGCCAAGGACCTTTCTAAGAATACGGGAGATGACTTGGTGACTTGCATCAAGCTCTTGGATAGCACCTTCGCCACATTCACTACTAGGAGCTATGAAAGACTTGACCTCGGCCTGCTTGATGAACCCCTTGCCTCTAATGTACATTCTTTATCTTGCACTTGGGAAGAATATGAGTTCATGACCGTAAAATTCTCCAAGGTCACAAAGGAGTTGATCGATAATGGTGAAATCTTAAAAGAGCACGCACTCATCAGACGACTAATAACATTATACTGCAAGCCCCAAAGGCCTGTGACACCCATTGAGCTTGAATAACTCACTCGTTTCACTAACTTTGACTCATCGTTCTTACAAAAATGGTGTAACCAACATCTCCAATCATGGGAGAAACATGGTTTTCAAGTAATGACTAATTCTGAAAAGAAATGTGCAATTAAAACAACCAAGTATGATCCAACTTATGTAGCACCAACCTCTTTCAAGGTCTTGGCCATCACTCGAAACAAACACCTAGAAAACCAGGTCTTGGCCCACCCTTACATTGATCTCATCCTTACGGAAGAGGAGCTATATTTGGCTAGCCGCATTAACCCGGGTGATTTTCTAACTGATGCCCTAACTTACATTACCCAAATATGGTTTAGGCCTCATAATCTCCATCATCATGCCCACTTGGAATACAACCCTAATTTCTACAATTGGCTTATACCAAAGTAGATAGCACCATACTGTGCTCAAATTCCCTTGCCTCTCCCATGTCCAATCCTAGGAAGGATTCTCATCATTTCCTGAGGAGGGAAGGGGTAAGGTGAAGGTGACCAAGAAAGTATAGGAAAAAAAAAGGAAACAAAAAGCCTTAATCAAAGTTAAAAGCAGGAAATAATAAAAAGGGTTGGAAAGAAAATGTCAAAAATGTTTTGGAATGAATAGGCGGCTGCTCTAAAAAATTTCATGTCTTTAATTCAGCTTGTTCATTCTCTTCATGGAAGCAAAATCAATTTCTTGCTTACTAAAAAGCCATATGAGGAATACTAATGTTGGACTATGGTAAATGACAGGTATCCAAAATGGTAGGGCAAGATAAAGGTGGCAAACTTCTCTTCACAGAGGAAGCACAAACGAGATACGACCTAAGGGTAGAAACAAGAGGCTTGAGTCAATTCACCTTCAAGCACACACTAAAGTTGGATGAACTATCATGGAGGAGCCAATTGTAAAGCAGTTGATGGACAAATGTGCCCTCCAAAAGTACGTGGAGAAAGTAGGGTAAGAATGGGCTACCGCATGTGCACAGAGTTCTTGAGAAGTTTTGATTATGCAAGGAACTACAGCATAATAAGAGTGAGGATAGGAGAAGAAGAATGTCAAGTGGAGGTACCACTGAGCGTTGCAATGATCAAGAAGGCCCTAGGCTTGGCTATCAAGAAAGAAAGACGCAATAAGCATGATGTGTACACAATGGACGGGATAAGTCTGGCAATCATCCCAAATCCAGAAGTAAGGATCCAAGAAAAGATGGCCCATGCCTCTTCTCAGGACAGAGGTACAACACATTGATGAATAGAATTCAACCGCCATCCTAGCCACAAGTGCATCACCAACAAGAGGGGAATCCCCAACCACAATGACCAGATCAACACGAAAGAAGCCCTCTTCTAAGGCATCCATGATCAGATTTTGTGGAGTCTTAATGACCATCATCCAAGAGTCCATAAACGAGGTAGAAGGAGTTGGAGAGGAGGTAGGAGAGACACCCCAGTAGTCACCACGCCCTGATGTAGAGCAATCCAAAGAGAGAAGGAGAGTATGTTGAGATATTGAGCTCCACTCGTGATACGCCAGGATGACCGTTGTGTATTTATGTCACCGACTTGTCAGTTGCAGACACGATTGGTACGCCGCCCATGAATAATAGCTACATGATAGCTATCCTTATCTACTCTAGTTCGTGGCTCAGTTAGTATGCCACCTTAGTTAGTTGAGTTTGGTTTGAGACCCATATATAGGGTTCTTCTATTTCTTTGTACTAGAGTTCTTTTGGCTTACACAACTAAGAAGAGGAAAACTATTTTCAGCCTCTACCTCTGTGTTTATTCCCCCATTGTGCAAGCAAGAAAGCTACAAGCGAGACTTCTTCCTTCTCTCCCACAATCTTGACATGGTATCAGAGCCTTGTTCGTGGTAAGGAGCTCAAGAAAGCAAGCCAAGCTCGATGTGTTCTGGTAAGAGGAGCAGTGTTGCTTTCATTTTCTGTTTTGGGAGAAGATCTCTGCAGGTAGCACAGCCGGAAAGTGCAGGAGTGCATTGTCTCAGGTTGAGACGCCCTTCGCGGTGAAGCAAGAGGGCAGTATATGCTGCGGGTGCGGCTTTAGCCCTCGGCGGCCTTGTTTTTTTTATTTGAGGCCATTTCGGAGCCTGTTTTGGAGGCGGAAATTTTCTGCACGCACTCAGGAAAAGGCCCAGTTTTATGCTGTGCAGCCACTGTTCTACAGGTCGATGAAAAGTCACTGTAGAAATTGCATCGTATGCTTGTGTACAGAGACATTGGGAGTTACAGAATCATCCCTGTTGCCTGTTGATGCAAAATCGTCACTAGGAAGTGACTGTGTGGTCAAATACCACTTTCGTCAGTTTTGCAGATTTGCCTTTGTGAGGCTGAAGCTGTGTTCTTTGTAGTGACATAATTTTTTGCAGTGTTCTGTAATGGCGTCTGGTTCTCTCTCACAGATTGTCACTGAAAATCTTGACAAGAACAACTTCCAAGCATGGAAGTTTAGAATGACGAATTTCCTTATGGGAAAAGGATATTGGGAATTTGTTGCAGGAAATGAAAAAGAACCAGTTCTTCCTTATGTTCCCAATCAACAGCAAATGCAGGCATTTAAAGCATGGCATGAGAGAGCTAGGAAAGTTATGTACTGGCTGTCTATCAGCATTTCAGACTCTATGATTGTGCATATTCAAGATGCAAGTACCCCAAAGGAGACATGGGATACTTTGTTAAAAATGTATAGCACAAATACACAAGCCAGGAAAATGCAGCTCAACAAGCAAGAGTTGCATAATGTGCAAAGAGAAAATATGAGCATCAATGACTACCACATGGAGGTGAAGAAGATTGCAGATGCACTTGCTTCCATTGGGTCGCCAGTGGAAGATGATGATTTAGTCTCAGTGACCTTGAATGGTCTAGGAAAGGATTATGCACAGTTTCGAACATCCATTTCCGTCCGTGAAAGATTTCCCGATTTTGAGGAGTTGATTGCTTTTCTAATTTCTGAGGAGCAGAGAAATGGTGGTGCATCTTCTTCATGAGGAACTTCAAAAGAAGCTGTCTTCTACTCAAAGGCTGGAAGAGGTAGAGGCAAAGGTAGAGGAGGCTGATATGGAGGCCATGGTAGAAATCAGAATATGCACCAAACTCAAGAAAACCAGTCCTATGGAGGAGGACGTGGTAACTCTAGAGGTAGGGGGAGCCAAAGAGGTCATGGTGGATGGCAAAGAGGCCAAAATGCAAACAGTAATGTTGAATGCTACTACTGTGGTAAAATGGGTCATATGGTTAAAGACTGCTATAAAAAGCAGAATGACATCATGAATGGAAAACTGCAACAAGGGAATTATGCATCTTCTAGTAGACAGGGTGATGATAGAAATGAGCACTTGTTCATGGTGCAGCACATGAACAATTCTGTGACAAGTGCAGAAGAAAGCAATGATGTATGGTATGTTGACTCAGGTGCATCAAACCACATGACAAGTCATGCAGAATGGATGGAGGATGCAAGAAAAATGGAAAAACCAGGATTTGTGGAGACTGGTGATGATACTGCACATCCTATTGTGCAGATTGGAAAAATTCCTTTGTCTATGCAGGATGGGAAAAAGAAATACATGTCCGATATATTTCATGTCCCGAATATCACCAAGAATCTGGTTTCTGTTGGTCAAATGGTTGAGCAGGGCTTGCAGGTCAGATTTAATCCTCATGGATGCTTTGTTGAGGATATGAAAAATAAAGGTTGCTTGATAGAAAAAGGAAATAAGAAGGGCAGAATGTTTACATTGGATGCAGACATGTCTGAATTGAGTGCAGCAATGTTTGCACATGGGACCGGTGTAGTTGTAGATATTGATATCTGGCATAAACGCATTGGTCATGTTAATGTACAGCGACTTAAATCAATGCAAGCCCAAAATATTATTGCAGGTTTGCCTAAATTCAAGGTTGCAGAAATGCATAAGGTATGTGAAGCCTGTCAGTTTGAAAAACAGGCAAGGAAACCATTTCCTAGACATGTTCAAAAGAGTGAGAAGCCATTGGAATTAATCCACTCTGATGTGTGGACTACTAAAGCTGCATCTCTTAGAGGCTATCATTATTTTGTCACTTTTATTGATGACTATAGCAGAAAAGTTTGGGTGTATTTTATGAAAAAGAAAAGTGAAGTTTTTGGGCATTTCAAAACCCTTAAAGCTATGGTTGAAAAAGAAACAGGCCTGCAAATAAAATGCCTAAGGTCAGATGGAGGGGGAGAGTACCTCTCAAATGAGTTTGCAAGGTTCCTGCAGGAGCATGGCATAAAGCAGCAATATTCATGTAGTCATATCCCACAACAAAATGGAATTGCAGAACGGAAAAATAGGCATATTGGAGAGGTATCTCGTGCCATGCTCAATGAAAAAGACTTGCCTGATTTTTATTGGGTTGAAGCAGTTGCTACAGCAGTCTACATAATGAACAGGACTCCCACTACAGCAATACATGGAATGACTCCAGAGGAGAGGTATACTGGTAGGAAACCAGATATTTCTCATTTGAAAATTTTTGGTTGCATTGCCTATGTACATGTGCTAGATGAGTTGAGATCCAAGTTGGATCCAAAAGCTGAGAAGTGCATCTTTATTGGTTACTCTCTGCAGCAAAAAGGGTATAGATGCTATAACCCTTCTACTCGTAAGTTTACAGTGAGTAGAGATGTTGTTTTTGATGAGATGAGTAGCTGGTATAAACCAGCAAATGTGATTGATGATATAGATGCACAAAATGGTAATGCTGCACAGAATTCACAGCAGCAGTCACAAAATATTAGTGGACCTGGAGCGTCCTCTAGCAGTGGTTCACATTCTTCGCCATGGACAGGCATATTGAGGTCAGGAGAATCTTCTCAAAGTAATGCAGATAGTGGTATGCAGGTATCAGGAAAAGGAAAAGAGAAGGTTGATCAGCCCATGTTTGATGTGAATGCAGGTCACTCTTATGTGGATGGTGAGTCCATTGGCTCAGAACAGAGTATTGATGATGAGTTGGGTAGTCCTTCTATTGTTACACCTGGAGTAAGGAAGACCAGGGATGTTTTGAGAGCATTTGAGAGTGAATCTACTTTGCGCATGTCTACAAGAGCTAGGTATCCTGTGGATAGGCTGAAATATGATGGATTTACAGCCATTCACTATGCATATATGGTCAAAGTGATATAGGAACTAGAACCCACTTCTTTTGAGCAAGCCATGGGAAAAGAAAAATGGGAGAAAGCCATGGATGAAGAAATGGATGCCTTGGAAGCAAATGCTACATGGGAATTGGTACATTTGCCTAAAGGTAAAAATGCAATTGGCTGTAAGTGGGTTTATAAGGTGAAGCACAATGCAGATGGTTATGTGAACAGATACAAGGCAAGATTAGTAGTCAAGGGGTATGCACAAACATATGGCATTGACTATGAAGAAACATTCAATCCGGTTGCAAGGATGGCAACTGTAAGAGCAGTCATTGCTATGGCTGCATCAAAGGGATGGTCTTTACATCAGATGGATGTAAAGAATGCCTTCTTACATGGTGATTTGCAAGAAGAGGTCTATATGGAGCAGCCACCAGGTTATGTGCATGCTGTTCATCCTGAGTTTGTTTGCAGGTTGAAGAAAGCCTTGTATGGCTTGAAGCAAGCACCTAGAAGTCTGACAAGATAGGACAGTATCTTGTCACTATTGGCTTTCAGATTTCCAAGGCAGATTTCTCACTTTATGTGAGAAAAACAGAGAAAGGTATTATGCTACTTGTCATTTATGTTGATGATTTGATTATGACAGGTGACAGTGATGAAGATATCCTTCATGTGAAAAAGCTATTGAAGCAAAAGTTTGAGATGAAGGATTTGGGAGAGATGCATTATTTCTTGGGCATTGAGGTGATTAGATCACCAAATGGGATACAGCTCTTGCAGAGGCAATATGGATTGGACATGCTGTCCAAATATGGGATGACAGGCTGTAAGCCTATTTCAGTTCCTTTGAAGCAGAATGTGAAGCTGAGCACAGATGCAGGTGAGCTTCTAGAAGACCCTACTATGTACAAACGCATAGTAGGAAGTTTGATTTATATGACTATTACCAGGCCAGATTTGAGCTATGTTGTTGGATTGGTAAGTCAGTTTATGCAAGCTCCAAGGAAACCACATTTGGATGCGGCTAGACGCATACTCAGGTATGTGAAGTCCACATTGCAGTATGGACTATTTTATGAGATTGGGGTTCAGATACAGTTGCATGGATATACTAATGCTGATTGGGCTGGTAGCATTTCTGATAGACGATCTACCAGTGGATATGTGTTCTCTTTTGGGAGTGCTACAGTCACTTGGAGCAGCAAGAAACAGCCTACAATTGCCTTGTCCAACATAGAGGCTGAGTACAGGGGTGCAGCAATGGCTGCATGTGAGGTAGCTTGGTTGCATAAGCTACTTTATGATATGCATCAGCCTACAGATGGGCCAGTTGTCATTTATTGTGACAACATGAGTAGTATACACTTGGCAAATAACCCAGTCTATCATGCTAGAACAAAGCACATTGAGGTGCATTATCACTATGTGCGGGAGAGGGTTTTACTAGGTCTTATTGATCTAGTTTATGTTAGCACAGAGGATCAAGTAGCTAACATATTCACGAAGGCATTGGGCGTAGAGAAGCTGCGCAAGTTCAGAGACCTGCTTGGTGTGCAGGAATTGGGATTGAGCTTGAGGGGGAGTGTTGAGATATCGAGCTCCACTCGTGATACACCAGGGTGACCGTTGTGTATTTATGTCACCGACTTGTCAGTTGTTGCAGACGCGGTTGGTACACCGTCCATGAATAATAGCTACATGATAGCTATCCTTATCTACTCTAGTTCATGGCTCAGTTAGTATGCCACCTTAGTTAGTTGAGTTTGTTTTGAGACCCATATATAGGGTTCTTCTATTTCTTTGTACTAGAGTTCTTTTGGCTTACACAACTAAGAAGAGGAAAACTATTTTCAGCCTCCACCTCTGTGTGTATTCCCCCATTGTGCAAGCAAGAAAGCTACAAGTGAGACTCCTTCCTTCTCTCCCACAATCTTGACAGAGTAGGAGTGCAAACTTCCCAGAAGGAGGCCGGGGCACAAGAGAAGAAGAAGGCCATGAAGCCCCAACAACAACAAAGGAGAGAGGAGAGGACGAAGGAAGAACAGGCAGAGCTGAAAAGAGCCCAAAAAGAATCGAAAAGGGTAGAAGAAGAACGAAGGAGGAAAGAGGAGGAATAAATGAAGAAAGTGAGAGAATCACAGAGAGCCGAGGAGGAGAGAAGAAGAAGAGCAGGAGAATAAGCTGAGGAGCTAAGGAGAAAGGAGGATGAAGACATGATAGAGGCCATGCACAGGTCTCTCGTGGAGACCCATGGTGCTAGAGAGATAAACCCCTTGAGCCCACGACAGGAAGGCGAGCCTGACGGTAGCGCGAGAGTTGCCCCTGTTGTTGCAGGAAAGGGAAAGGCCCCACTACATCCCCTCCCTTCGACTTTTGCACCCCAAACCACCATCACAACACAAGAGCTAGAGGCTACCATGGACACCACTAAACTTATGTCCATGATGCATTTCTTGTGCAAGAAAGCATAAGAAATAATGCTGGAAGCAGGAGTCAAAAGGCCAACTACTCAGTTGACGCTGAGTCTAGGCAAGATTTAAAAAGACAAAGGTTGGAAGTGTCCACCACCACAACATCACCAACAATGCCCTTGGTTGTAGACTATGATGCCTATGTAGCTAAACTTCTAGCCTAGTTGGAGAAGGCTAAGGAAGAAAAGAAGGTAGGAGTGGTAAAACTAGAGGTCAAAAGAGAAGTGTCTGTGGCACTAATGCTAGAGATGACATGGCAAGCTGCGGAACATCAAAAACAAATCAGAAACATGAAAGAGAAACTCAGTGCCAAAGAAAAGGAGGTGCAAGAGAATGAAGATCACCTAAGGCAAAGGCTAAAGGATGAAGCCCAAGACCTAGTGGCAAGGCCACAAGTTGCTCATCTAACAATATGTTGAGCTCCAGCCAACGAATGGAAGAGATGAATGCAGAACTATAGGAGAACTAGCGGGAAAGGGACCAGGCATCAGAAGAACAATGCCAAGAACAGGAGGATGCCATGGTATTCAAGAAGCTATGGTTAGCAATGGAGGAGCAAGGAAGATTAGAGACAGAGATAGAAGGCGTGTCGAAGGAGAAGGAAGAGGCCATAGAAGAAGCCACTAGGAGCCTACGTAGGACAACCTACGAAACACCCAGTAAGAAGTGGAGGGATTGATGACCATGGCCATAATCAAAAGAAGGCTGCACTGAGAAAAACTGCAAAGCCAAGTGCAAGTCAATGAAGATCTATCAAAAAGGCTCATAGAAGCCCACCAGAAGTGTGGAATGAGCAGCATCAGGTGGTAATGATGCTATCTCAAGAGATAGAAAAAGATAAGAAAGATTTGGAAGACAAAGCATAGCAATGGGAGAGGCAAAATTTTGGAAGAATGTGAGGATTGATAGAGCGCCTATAGGAGTGGCAGAGTGCGAGAGAGTCCTCATGGAATCCAAGGCTGGGGCAGTTGAACTATGCTGCAACACATAGAGGCAAGCCTTTCTAGCACGGTGCTTCACATCACACAAGTTGAAGGTGAGGATTGGATGGAGAGAGTGAAAAGGAAGTTGGATTTGATGACTAGAGCCTTAAAGTATGGCCTGCAGGAGCGCACACTCCCAACCGGCACAAGCATAACCAAGGAGCAGCAATGCAACTACTTACGACAAGCCGATCTCTCCACTGATGATCCCAAAAAACTTGGATTTGAAGAGTATGAGCAACCTCGACCACCCCTAGTTCAACCCATGATGGAACATAACATTGAGGAAGGATTGGACTTCGAGCAAGAATTGGAAGAAGAACAACACCATACAGAGCCTAGTCGGCCCTTGCCTAATCTAGCCCCAAAAGAGCTAGAGGGTGCCCAAGTCCCCAAACGTATCATTGCTTCCAGAGGAAGAAGATGGGAACTTGTGGATCAAGCCTAGCAAAGAGCCCAAGCACGGTCAGGGTAGCTTTTTGATGAGCCCATTCCACTACGCAAGGATCGCCATCCCATCAACTGGTGGTAGTAGCTAACCATCTAGCAATACCAGGAACTCCAATCCCAACCCTTCAAGTTCTCCTTCCTATACCCACGAACCTTGGACGGAGTCTTACCCTTGGAGATCATTTGTTTGGGCAATACTTTAGCAAACCAATGGGTTGAGGAGCAGAGCATCATAATCACACAATGGAGGCGAGAACCCGTGGACTTGTTGTAGGATATGGTCTATCAGGTTCCCAAAACCATTCGAGGCTATGAGGCATTGTCAAAGTGGCCGAGGAGGATTTGGGACACCAATCTTGATGCATGGATGGCCTATGATATGCTACTAGAAGAAAGGAATGACCCTATCTACATGTCCTACCCTCGTAGAAATGGAGTGGATTACGATAGGGGGTGCATGGCAGATACGACTTCTTGAAGATCTACAATGTCAATGCAAGAACTCTCGAGGAATTCATGACCTTTAAAGTAGGGCACTTGCGCCCATCCATCAATCACTTTCTCGAGGATTTCTCTTCCTGCTCGGATGACCCAGCCTTCATAACTACTTGTAATTACCTTAGGACCATTAGGTTTTGTACTTAAGCAAAAGCTATTAGCTAAGGAAGTCCACCTTCCCCCACTCTTTTTTGACACTAAGCTAGGAATAGATAGTTGCGCTATGGCTAGGCTCATGATGAGGGAAACCTTGCTTCACTCTTTTTTTATGAAGATCCTTGAGGACATGAATGATAGCCACTTTACGAGGTGCAATAATCCTTGTCAACCACACCTCTAAATGCAAAGGCTAGTATCAAGGAATACTTGCAGAGCCGCACCTTTTTGACTAAGTCCCTAAGACCACCTCGTGAATCGTCTAAGGAAGATCAGGGCATAGCCTAAGCACACCCCTTTGTTAGAATGCCAACTGTAGTAATCTAATCCTTTTTTAAAAAAATTAAAAAACTGTAAAAACATTGGATCTCCTGAAAGCATCTTGAGTGCCACAATCACTCCACCTAGGGTTTCCATGCCTAGCCCTATCCCCCATAGCACATACTTAGGGCACATCAAGGGCAAGACATTTTCAAGACTTGTCTACCTAACCAACGCACTACACTTACAACCATGCACAAAGTAGGTACTCAAGTGTGGGACACCACCGAGGGCTTGTCCAAGGTTAAACCCATCTCCCAGTTGCACAAGCACATTCACCACACACTATACGGTAAGGCAGACACACCCCTTAGGAAGTGTACAACTTTGTCTTGAAGGTTAAGATTGTGTCGCATCAAGGAGAGGACACAATGAGGGAAACCCGTCCAACAGCATTTTCAACCTCAAGGACAAGTCCACCATCTTCGGCTTCTCCAAGGAGGATCCATCCAACTCCATTTTTAATCAAGGGTATATCCACCCATAGCCAACCTTAAGAAGGAGGTTTGGTGTAACACCATCCTCAATTTCAAAGGAAAACCTCCACCACAACCAACTCCTCGTAGGGAGTCACTCCAATATCTTTAATTTTGGCAAGCATAAATCCCTCCAACACATCTTGAAGTAGGGCTTGTATACAAACTCAAAAAACTACCCAACTACTCCATTACCAGTGTTCAACTCACCACCCAGCACTGCCATAGGACTCGCACTCGGCTAGAAGGGGGGGTAATGTTTACTGCACAGAGCAAAGAAAGTGAAAAAAGAGGCATCAAGAGGAAAAGGACAAGGCAAAAAGAAGGAAAAGGTGCCTCACCAAAGAACCTAGGGAGATCAGTCAAAATATATGTATGTATCACGTGAGTTCAACATAAGGGATTTTAAAAGTACCATTTTTATACATTTTTTACATACAGAAGGGCCCCATATAAAGGGGTTACTTAAATATTGAATAGATAAGGGTTATGTTTTATTGAGAAAAAATTCACAGATAAGGATATTTATAAATAGGCCTTGAATACACGTTATATAGGGGGTATACATATAGTGAACTACCCAGGCCAGAGAACGGGCCCTGAAATAATTTAAAAGCATGGGAACAACCACTAGGAGTCCAAGGATTAACCATGGAAGCTGCAAAAAATCCAAAAGTAATAAGGTGCACCTTTAAATATAAAGGTACAACCAAAATCTTTGTAAAAGAGTGCCAAGCTCCCTCCTGTGCAATTTGTAACCATGGATAGGTGATAGGACTAAGGTAGGAAGTTAGGGCAAAGGGAAAAAGGGCCTAGGCCACGACTAGCTATGTAAAACGGGGATGGCCGTCGAAGGAAAAGAGGGCATGTATATAAGCCAAAAAGTTAACAAAAACTCTCATTCTTGGTGTGTGGCCAAAAGCTTATTGTTCTTCTTCTTGCCTTCTTACTTGTGCTTGAGTGAGGGAGTGTGAGAGAGTGAGGGAGAGAGTCTGTGAGAGTGAGGGATCGAGGAGAAGAAGCTCCCCATCTCCTCTCTTCATCTTCTTCTCTTCTCTTCTCTTTTCTTCTCTTCTCTTCTCTTCTCTTCTCTTCTCTTCTCTTCTCTTCTCTTGTCTTCTCTTCTCTTCTCTTCTCTCATGCGGCTATGGAGGCTGGAGCTTGACAGAGAGGGATTGAGGTTGTTCGAGCTTGCATCAAGGATCGTGGAGCTACCAGTATGCATGGGAGAGGAGGGTACTCGATCGGGCATCAAGGTAAGCTCACTACACCCCATAGATAGGGAGAGCATGTCGGCTATGTGAGAGGTAGCCATGGCGGCTGGACTTGAAATGCAGATGTGTACGCTTCCACAAGGAGCAACCAATTCACTGGTGCATATGATGAATGCTATGACTAAATTTTTGAGGCAATATATCCCTCAGTTGACTTTACCCTTTCTTGATGATTTGCCAATAAAAGGGTGTGATATCCATGAGAAGAATGAAGAACTGAATGAGTAGAGATATAGAAGATTTGTGGATGATCATATTGTTGATTATGATAAGATTTTGTGTCGTCTTGAAAAAGTGCATTTGACTCTATCAGGAGAAAAGTCAATTTTTGGAGTAGAGGAAGTATTGGTTGTTGGGCACATGTGTGGACCATACGGAAGAAAACTCTCACCAGTGAAGATTGATGCCATAAGCAGGATGTAGAAGACATGTTCAAATGTATCTGAGGTGAGAAGATTTGTGGGTGCATTTGTCTTTTACTTGATATGGATTCCGCATTTTGCTCATGTGACTAAGATTTTATATCAACTCTTGAGAAAGGGAAAAAATTTTGCTGGGGTAAACAACATATGAAGGCTATTCAAAAGGTAAAGAGCTTTTTGATTTCACCTCCAACACTAAATACAACAAAATATGATAATGGATAGCCTATTATTCTCACCGTGGATACAAGCCCAATAGCCATTGGTTGGGCAATGGGTCAGGATGATGCTGATGGAAATAGATATGCCATTAGGTTTAAAGCAAAGGTCCTCAATGAATGTGGCAGCGGGACGAGTAGAACCTTGGCGGGAGGCCTCTGGCGGTCAGGTGGCAAAGATACTGGGCGGCCTGTGGATGCACTGAGGACGAATTGGCAGGGCTGGATGGCCTAGCAAGGGACTTGTGGTGACAAAAGGATATGGAGTAGGGGGAGAGGAGGCGGTCACTAGGCAACAAGGAGGGGAGAGGAGGTAGAGCGATCACGGCGATATTTTCTCTTTAAGAAGTTAACATGTTAATTTTGCATTTTCTTTGAATTAGACCTCTCTCTCTCTCTCTCTCTCTCTCTCTCTCTCTCTCTCTCTCTCCATTGCTATTTTTATCTTTTTAAAAAACTAACTTGCTAGTTGTTTCACAGTGGGATTTAGAACTAACAAATAGATATACTCTCGGGGTGTGTGTGTGTGTGTGTGTGTGTGTGTGTGCGTGTGTGTAAAGATATTTGAATTGATTAATTGAAAATTTTATATGAGCTGCCTTTGTGTGTGTGTGTGTGTGTGCATGGGCACATGTATGCACTACCCCTACTAGTCCTTGTGTGCTTGCATGCACTTCGTGTTTGTCACATCCATGCATTGAGAGGAACAAATGTACCATATGTACTTGTAGTGATTAGCTCTCAAAATAAACTAGCCATATTCTTAGATTAACTAAACTTATCTTCATTAGTAGATTCTTATCTCTCTTGATGTTTCAAAACAAGTATTAGTAGCTTCTTGTCTCTCTTCATGTTTCAAAACAAGCATATATGTCTACAATGTACAAGTTCGATATTCTATATATGTATGTGTACTAGCCCCACCCTTATACATTGATCTTATGTGTACTAGCCCCACCCTTATACATTGATCTTAAAAGCATGGCGGCACATAACTAAATTATAGTTCTCAATGTTCATTGTTGATCATGTTATGATAATGCTAAAGCATGGCTACAAAATGGGAGGCCCTACAAAATGATGATTCTTCTTATGCTATTAGATAATACATATTAGATCATTGCGAAGCTCACAAGTTTGTGCCTCTTTCTACATTTCTTGTGGGCAAAGGAAACATCCATACTAATAGATGGCTACTTCCCTTTGCTCAAGATAAACAAAGCAAATAGCATGTTTCGTGCACAACAAATGATACAATCTATGCATAATGCTTAGTAACTTCTTTTTGTTTAGGTAAGGAGGAATCTTCCCAACATGAAGAGGATGCACCTTGCATTGCACTTCCTACTTTCCACACATAATTAGGCTAGATATATAAAAATTTATCAACTTGATTTATCAACTCCAACTAAGGTTTAATTTCTTTACTAATAGATCTATGTGTCCATAGGAATATAAATGTATTTGTAAAGCATTGTGCACACAAACCTTGTTATACAATTGTATATAGTGTGAGTCAAGAAATAAATTTTCCAAAGGTAATGGCAACTTGGGCTCATAACCATTAGGTTGGTTTTAGTTTCTAAGCAGGATAACCAAGTGATTATAATGAAAAATGGTTATTGACTAATGATTGATGTTTTAAGAAATATTTTTTAAAAATCCCATGAATAATGACTTGTAAAAACAAATGTAAAGCTATGGTTATGATTGGGATGTCAAATATCAACTAACTTGCATAAATATTCACCATTCCTAATTGATCCTTGTTGCACTAAGAAATAGATCATGGATACATAACAAATCTAAGATACTTTTAAGGTGTCTATTATCTATCCCTTATGCATGTGATTGACATGAATAGGGATAAATATACATATGTTGAGTCCACTATATATATATATATATATATATATATATATATAGGATTGTTAAGCTCACAAAATAGAAAGTAAGCATACAATGTGCAAGCAAGCACAAGGAAGAGCCTTATTTTCGAAAATAGTCTTCGGATTATTACCCACAATATAATATGCATGAAACACATGCATATTAAAATTTCCAAATGGATACAATAAATTTATTGATTTATTATGTAAATTCAGATCAAGACTACACTCTTGACATGGATTTTTATAGATATGTGTGGGTGATTGTGTGCTATGATGTTGAGAGAGAGAGAGAGAGAGAGAGAGAGAGAGAGAGAGAG